>NW_026695297.1:0-1200000 GCF_028974065.1 Penicillium cinerascens | reverse complement strand
TTTGTATCTGAGACGAATGCCTGGGATACGGCTGAGGGGAGACCGATGAATTGGTCTGTTATTGTTGCGCCGCCGATGGAGACGGTGTCTGTGCAGACTGTGCCTTTGACCCAGGAACTGTCGCCGTATGAGATTTCAAAGTTGCTGTTTTCGACTGCTTTGTAGGTGCTGGATTTGTCCGGGTGGTAGACCGTGTGGCCTTGGATATAGGACGGGTCCATGTTTGAGTTCAAAACCCACCTGCATGAACATGTTAGTTGGAAATTGGTCTTGTGGGATTTGTGGGGATTACGATATTGGAGTGGACTTACATGTCCGCTGAGCCGGTATCAAAGTCCATTGGGACGTTCTGGCCGCCAATGGTGACGGTCGAAATAAATTCTACGTTGTTCTGTACCGATTTCGCGGCGACTTCTCCCGTCTGATCGTCGTCCGAATCCTTGGTCGTTAGTACAGCGCTCTTGGCGACTTCGTAGGGCTCGAAGTCGCTCAGATCAACACCGGTGAAGCTGGTGGGGGCGATGCCGAACTTGCGATGCGCCTTGCTCAGAGCGCTGGGCCCATGGGCGACATAGTCGCTGCGCCTGACGCGCTCGACCCGGAAAGACCTGCTTTTCCGTTGCGGCCGAAGGGCAGTTGGTGCAGCCAGAGAGTCATAGCTCAAGGGAAGCAAAAGTATAAGAGAAAGTAACAGACGCATGTGGTCTTGTGTGGAACTCCACTGCAGTGATATGGCACAGCCAGAAAATGAGAAAGAGAGAACGGTTAAGAAGAGAAGTAAACAAGCTCCAGAGCTGTCAAAGAACAGAAAAACTTCACAATGGTCTGTTTCGCAAAATGAATGACAATAGAAGGAATGTCGACGTGAAAGGACTGTCAGGCACAGACTCGAGCTGCGAGGCACTAGAAGACTGCAAGAAGGAGAGAAGCGGGCAGCTCAGCACTCAGCGCTCAAGAAGAATAAAATGAGAGGATGAAAGAGAACAGCTCCAGCTGCAAGGAGAAAGAAAACAAAACGCCAACTCCGGGGATCCAAATTCTATAAAAGCGCGCAAAGAGCAAGTGAACCGCGAGATACACGCCACCACGCCTCAGAAGGAGTCTAAGTGAGGTGGACTACGTAGCGGACTACGTAGCTGTTTCTGATCATCCGCCGTTTCTACAGGTCCACCTATCACGGCGCCTGCGACAGCGACAAGCCCGTGGTCATTACCCGGCATTTAACTTGGCCGGCTGAACGGCTCCAAATGGAGCCGTCATATTAGTAAGGGGACATGGCTCCGAATGAGATTGAGAACTCCCGGTGGCACCCATTATTCTGATACCGCGACGTGTTTGGTGTTGGTGGAGCGGCTCCTGGGCGCGTGGGTTTGACAGGTGGGACCATTCAGAATGCGGATGCCTTGGTACTTTGTCGATCCTGAAACACTGGTTGGCGCGCATAGGGCCGGGATATAGAACCCCTTGAAACGGTGCAATGGCTGAAAGCGATGAATGAGTTCAGGAGATGCCTCACTAGGGGGCTCCGGCTGCCTGGGTTTAATTTCCGTCGGTGTTAGGCTGATCATTTGTTGATAGGAACCGGCCCGACCTTTAGTCCCAGCGATTGTATCGACATCTCTTAGTGAATTAATGTAATAGATTAAATTTACAGTCGTTTATCCATCGGTAAACATAGATGAAGTTTTAAATCTCATCCCTCTCGGGGTAGAAGTATCTATAGATGTCGCTTGCCGATTCCGGCCTTGAGTCAACAAGCCACCTGGGAGCATCTATGAATCGCTCAATGAAAATAGAATCCATTGAGCGACTACGTCTTTATACTCAGGTACTGGAATGGCATTTATCAGCATGAATCAGTTCAAAGGACTCTGTTTTTGAGGGGGCATCCAAGTCCCAAACGTTCCCCCCTTCTCAGAACACCCAGGCCAGACACCTAACTACTCCGTGGCATCAGTGAGTGGCAATTTATTGATTACCGATGAGGCGCTGCGGCGGCTCTTCCCCTCTGAGATACTTTTACATTCCTGTATCTTATTCAGAATGAATTAATTGTCCGCGAGCACTCGGAGTACGGCTCTTGGGGCGGGAGATACGAAAGTGAACCGTCTTCGACCTTGAATTAAAGACCATTTATCGCCGGGTTCTGTTACAGATGACACTCGACCCAGAGGTCAACATCATATAAGAGCTGACATGATATACAAGAAGAAATATTGAATTGAATAGATGAATGGAACTGTTATTCATGAGCAGATGCAATCCTCGTAAACTATGTCGTATAATCCATGGTATCAAAGTAGATTCTATGTCCAAACGCCGGGAGGTGGAACCTTCCATCCAAACCGCATGCAACACGCTATAAAATGAAGGCAGAAGGCCCGAGTCAAATTCAACCGACCAAATCTTCGGGGAGAACATCGTCAGGGTTTTCCCCAACGGCTTCGCCGACTGCACGGACCACACGCTTGATAGCGATGGACGCAGGGCTGTCCGGGAAGTTATCCACGAAGCTCTCGCCATAGTCACACGCCATACCGACGCGAGGGTCCAAAGGAACGGCACCCAGGAAGGGAATGCCCATCTTCTTGGCCAGACGGCGTCCACCGCCTGTAGTCTTGCGGAAGATCTGAGATTCATGCGTGCAGTTCGGGCAGACGAATCCAGACATGTTCTCAACCAGACCCAGAACCTTGATGCCAGCCTTGCGACAGAAATCAATCTCCTTGCGCACGTCCAGCAACGACACCTCCTGCGGGGTGGTAACAACCACAGCACCATCAACACCCGACTCCTTGAGAAGAGAGTTGACAGAGAGATGCTCGTCGGAGGTACCAGGCGGCGTATCGACAATGAGATAATCCAGCTGGCCCCAGTCCACATCCTTCAGGAACTGCTTGATCAGCCCATTCTTCTTAGGCCCGCGCCAGATGACCGCGTCGTCGCGGTTCGGAAGCATGAACTGCACGCTCATCGCGCCCAGATTATCCGTTACCCAGACGGGACTCCATCCCGCGTTGCTCACGTGGATCGTCTCCGCCTCCACGCCCATCATCTTGGGTATCGAGGGTCCGCAGATATCTGTGTCCATGACGCCGACGGTGGACTCGGGGTTCGTGGCGAAGGCGTGTGCGAGGAGACTGGTGAAAGTTGATTTGCCCACGCCTCCTTTGCCGGAGAGGACTAGAATCTTGTGCCGGATTTGCGAGAGGCGCTCGGTGATGATGGGGATGTCGGGGTCGGGGCCTTTGGGCGCGGTGGCGCAGATTTGTTGGTTGGGGCAGCCGGCGCAGGCATCACCCTGACCTGCTGTCTCGGACTCGGGACCAGGGCAGTGTTCTGGGGTGTACGTTAGAATATACACAAGATCAGTTTCCACATGGGACGTACCTGGCTCCGGAGCCACAAGGTTCGGCGCCCTCTTGGTGGACGCGGTGAGGGTTGGCTCGTTCGGCTCCTCCACGTAGGGTGCCATGGCGAGTTTCTTTCTTCTCTCAGGGGCAGGAATAGCAAGAAACAACAAAGTATTGAGGTAGAGAGAAATCCATGGCCGGTGGCGGAGAGCGATGCTTGATAATCGTGCTGACTAACAAACCCGTGGCGATTGGCGGGGGTCGCCCTGCGGTCTCGGAGAGCGAGCGGCCATTTGGCTGCTTGGTTCGAAACAGAACATATTGAAAGTAAACGGGTTATTTTTTTTGGGGAGGGACAGGTTCGAGGTTAGATATGGCCAATTGGCATTATCACGGGTACAGTTATTGATGAAATGAAGCTTGGGGGAGAGACAGACTACCCATCAGCAGCCCACCCACTTTGTAGTTTGTGCAATTGGGCCTCATGGAACTCTTTGTAAACAAACTCGCTGCTACGACCGAATAGGATAGATTCTGCAGTGCCGATTCCTTGCTTTCGGCCAACCTGAGAGGATCTTAAAAATGCGCTAACCGGCATCCCGGTTTAGTTGTGGGGGTTTATGCAACTACCGTATCACCCTGTCAAGCACCAGGTACGACGCCATCGTAGTACTGTCAGAACCTAGCCGTCCGAATATCTCGATTCGGAGCATCCGCAGATGGTCAGTGCATCAGTGCAGCATATGTAGTATGGAGACAAGCCGATGAGCAGGGGAGACGAGAAGCGGGGTTGTTGGAGATGCAGACCCAGTGTGATATCACTGGCTCTTGATCGGACTGGAGGGCAGTGCAGACGCCTTTGTGTTAGGAGTATCCATTATCAATCTCTGCGCACTGACTTCAACTTGGCTGCCCTGGATCTGTTGTTGAGATGATGTCAACCCCCCCCCCCCCCCTCCACTATGCATGCACGCCCTCATTCGCGGAACGGGTCTCGCAACGCGCTCGTTTTCGTGACCACGGCCAATTCGCACATCGACGTGGGATGTTTAGCGTGGCCTGTACCTGTCCAGTGGAGGTGATGCTGCACGAATGGTTGCTCTTACACCCGCACTTGCCGCTGCGCGCATCGCCGGGGCCCCTTTGGGAGCCGTCGACATGTTACCCAACAGATGCCGCACGAGGGCAATTGGCAATGATAGCTGCGATGCTTGTAAATGAGGTGGTCTCGACACTCCATGGAAGTGAAGAGGAAACTCTAGACCGTTTAGCGTCCTGGGACGATCCCGTTTCTTTCCCCTTCTGCTCCATTCGGGGCCCGCAGCCACCAAGTCTCTCCTATGGGGATGGCGGACACTCAGGGTTCCACCCACTCAACGCCAATTCTGCCCATAAATAAAACCCTCTTCCTTTCAACCATTTACTCGGATGTTCCAAAGAGTCCTAAACCCTGAGATATTGCCCAGGGTAGGTATAGTACGAGTAGTTCCGTGGTTGATGCAAACAGCGCAATCGCGACCCGCTGTCACATGTTACACCATCGTCACTGATCGCAGCCCCAACAGTTTCCTTCCTCAACAACATCATGGACACGGGCCGTTCAACAGGGGCCCAGCAGCCCGATGGGCTGCGTGAAAGAAATGTGGCTCGCCCTGATTCAACTGGGGGTCGTGATGCTCTGACTGCTACCGGGGAGATCGAGATCAAGGATGGGGCTGGCAAGGACCAGAAGACCTTTGGGCGGACGCCCGATGGAAAAGGTACGTCCATCTTCAATTCGCCGTTCTGGGCTCTATCCACGATGGTATGCGCGGTTTATTCGCGATATACCATCATGACATGTCTTCCCCAGACCCTTGTGGATCTTCCCTCCGCTAACCGGGTCTGTCCCGATCGACAGTGTTCACGGTGCCCCAAACCCATGATATGGTCTCCCAGCTTCTGTCGCCATCCGAACCTAAGAACATGTCCGATGCGGTTGTGCTAGTGCTGCTGGCACTCCATATTTCGCTCCTTTGGATTCTTCCGGCGGGCGCCAAGGTGCCGGTCTTCGCGATCGTCTACCTGTTCTGGCGCGCGGCGTACAATGGCGGAATTGGATGGCTGCTTCACAACCAGTCGCATCACAAGACAATGATTCGATGGGCGGAGAAGACGAAGATCTTTGTCAACCCGGCCACGGGCGACAACCCGCACCCTACTCTGTACAATTGGATCAAGCGGGAGTTGGAAACCAAGATCCCGCAAGATTACAAGTTCGACAATGCACCCATTGAATACAACACATGGCTTGTCTTTAGACGTCTCGTGGACGTGATTCTGATGTGTGACTTTACCTCCTACTGTCTGTTCGCGATAGCGTGTGGTCACCGTCCCGTGGATGAGAGTATGATCATGACCGTCCTCAGGTGGACTGCGGGCATCGTGCTTGTGCTGTTCAACCTCTGGGTCAAACTAGACGCACACCGAGTAGTCAAGGACTATGCCTGGTACTGGGGTGACTTCTTCTATCTCATTGACCAGGAATTGACCTTCGATGGTGTCTTTGAGATGGCGCCACACCCCATGTATTCGGTCGGCTACGCAGGCTACTACGGCATCTCCCTCATGGCAGCCAGCTATAAAGTACTGCTCATCTCGATCATTGCCCATGCAGCACAATTCATCTTCCTGATACTCGTCGAGAATCCCCACATCGACAAGACCTACAATCCGCCACCACCCCGAAAGCGCTCCGTCTGTGTGGATTCGACCGCGAGCCTGCCTATCGACTCAGACACCCCATTTGCGCCCAGCCCGTCTGACGACCTGCCTCCCAATGCGTCATCATCGTATTCGGCCAAGCCCCCGCCGTCGGTTCACAACCTCATCGGACTGAACAATCTGGATTTGTATAGAATTACGGATTCCTCCATCATACTTATCCTATTGCTAGTATTTGCCGTCGCTGCCTTGACCCCGTCCACCCCGCGGTATCAGTTCCTGTTTATGATCAATGCCGTGGTCTGGCGCGCGTGGTTCACTGTAGGCATCGGGTATCTTCTCAACAACCAGTCCAACAACAAGGCCTGGACCAGACACTTCCTCAAATTCGGTGAAACGCCGCAGGAGGCATGGAACCAGTGGAAGGGCACCTACCACCAGAGTATGATTATGTGCTACGCCAGTTTCATTGCCGCGGCATGGAAGATGTACACTTTCCCGGCCGACTGGGGCTACGGCTTGGTCCTGTTCCGTCACGTTCTGGGTGTAGGCCTCATCAGTCTGCAACTGTGGACATCGGCCAGCATCTATGATTCCCTCGGCGAGTTTGGCTGGTTCTACGGAGATTTCTTCTTCGACGAGTCTCCCAAGCTCACCTACGATGGCATCTACCGCTTCCTTAACAACCCCGAGCGTGTCTTGGGCCTCGCAGGTGTCTGGGGTGCAGTGCTCATCACCAGCAGCGGTGCAATCACCTTCCTGGCTCTGCTGAGCCACATCCTGAGCCTGGCTTTCATCCAATTCGTGGAACGCCCTCACATGCAGAAGCTGTACGGCCGCAGCATCCGCCAGGATGGAGGTGTTGTCAAGAATCTGAAGAAGTCTCTGCCTTCCCCTCTGAAGCAGCTGCACGGCAGCGTTGACAAGATGTTCGACGACTCCTTTGAGTTTATCGAGGAGATTCTCGACAGCGCTCGCCCTAAGCTCGCTGCCGGCGTCAACACCTTCGTCAAAGATACCACCGCCCTCTTCCAGAAGTATCCTGCTCGTGTTACCATCTCCCGTATCGATGCCGACCTGGCTGGACTCGACCTAGGCGACTACTCCCTGTCTGTTGAGGGCACAGATGCCAAATCATTTGACGAAAGCGCGCAGGCCACGGGTCGCGAAGGTGCCAATGCCCAAGCTCCTCTAGACCGCCGCGGCGACCTCAAGAACCTGACGTTCGAATACGGCGCTCCGATCAAGGTCAAGTGGACTGCCCCGATCAACCACAGCAAGAAAGACTGGATTGGTCTCTACCGGGTCACGGACAGCACTTCGCGGGAAGTCTCTCGCGTCTCGTCGCAAGGCCGTTGGGTCGCGACTAACGAGGGCTTCTACGACAACCTGACCTGCGAGAAGGGCATCGTCACATCCGACGTTGTCATTCGCTCCGAGGACAAGCGCGAGCTTGCATCCGGCGAGATCGTCTTCACCGGTGATAAACTCTTCTGGACACAGGGTGTCTTCGAGTTCCGCTACCATCACAACGGCATGCACAATGTCATGGCTATTTCCCGACCGTTCGAGATCCGCATCCGACGCTTCGACGAGGATGGTGCCGCCGTCGACTGTGATAGCATCTCGCAGACCGCTGTCGAGAAGGCCCTATTACCTGTTGTTCGCAACTGTTTCGATCAAGACCCCGAAATTGCCCCTGAAACCGTTGAAGAGCAGTTCGGCAGTCTCGTTGAGCGGGAAGGAAAGTTCGCCAAACGTGTTGTCTTTGCTGTTCATCAAATGTAAGTGTCTTTTCACCCTCCTTGTCTGATTCCCACTAACCCCTGCACAGGTTCGGAGTCGAGTTGGCACCTGAGGTCGTCAAGGCTGATGGTAACGTCCTCAACCTTGCTTGGAGGATATGCAACGCCAAGAAAGTGCTGGTACGTACCCTCCATCGTCTCGACTCACGACCTCGATCTAACTTTTATCTCCAGGCCCCGTATAGCATGTCTCGATCGAATGGCACCACAACGCCAGTCGAGGGCAAGGAGTAAGCCCAGCGGCTCCTGTGGGATGTCCTGATGTCGCGTTTTTAGTGTTTGTTGATGCTTCGAAAACAACACTGACGGGACATTTTTGCTCGATTACGGGCAGCAAAAATAAAAGGAGACATGGCTTTGTTTTGTGGAGGTTGAAAGTGATGATTCCCCTGGACGTTTAGAATTGGGTTGAGAGGTGTGGACGCCCGTTGCCTTTTTACGTCTTGCCTGCTGAGGACCCTGGAGGTTGCTTGGGACCCCGGGGGACCGGCAATGGACTTTGTGCTTGGTGACCATGTTTTTGGTACCTTCGATTTACTATACTCGTACATAGCTTCATGTATTGTTTTTAGATACGTTATACAGTGGACATGATAGTTTCAAGATATATTCGATCCATTCAAGCTATAGCTAAGTGTCTAAAATGTACGATCACCAAACCTAAACTTCAAAAAACAGTCAGCTTAATCCTCAAGAAGACTGAAGACATGACAAGCATGTATAATAAATTGTAATCAGTTGAGCCGATTTAACTCATCCCATCCTCTGCCAACCTCCCGAACCGAACTATCGTCCAAGACGGACAGCCAGCCAGCCCGAGAAAAACTGACACAAGTCGAGCGCAGTACCGAACCAGAATCAGACAGTCCCTGAGGGAGCAGACGCCGATTGAGCCCACATTCCAGGTCTCCACAACCTTCCTCCCAGTCACGTCCGAAGACAGACTGGTCCAGTATAGGGAGTTGGAAGTGTGGATCAACGCCTGTGCTCGAGGAACCGCTGAGGTGCGGGTGCAACCCGAGAGGCGGTTCTCTAAGGAGTTCGTTGAATGGATTGACTGGTTGTCATCATACAAGGGGGTGTTGGATTTAGGTGATAGAATCACTTCGTACCTTTTGCCTGGTCGAAGATATGTAGGTGGAGATATTACTGGAGATCTGTGAATACTTTGTATTGTCAGCGACGATGTCATGAATCGAAACAGAGAGACAATGGTATGGTTGGGACATGATCAGGAGTTTTTGGTAAGGTATTTTGTTATCTTCAAAGTTTTTGCAGAAGCAGAACTGAAAATTGTTTCTCATCATAGAAGTCATGGTAAAGAAAAGGAAAAAGAAAAAAAAAGTCCGCAGCTTACCTTAGTATCTGAGCGCCGACAAGCTCAGGAAGCCAAGTCAGTGAGAAGCATTAGGTCCTGTCTGAGATCATGGTCAGCCCCAATGTCATGGGTATCGAGAGTGACAATGAAACAAAAGTATTGTGTCCATCAGATGGTAGTGCATGTTGTTCTTGGCTCATGAGTTGATCGCCGAACAGAGATTTTTGGATCGGTTTCCTCATATGGACAGGGAGGGTGCAATTATGTTGTGAAGGCAGAGATACTCACAGTATGGTTAGTGGAAGATAAAAAGATGTCAATCTTGACGTTGCATCACCTTGGGAAAGCTTCTTCAGCATTAAGAAGAGCTGCCAGCCCAAGGTGTAAACAACACAGGGGAGTGGGAGAAAGAGAAAACAGGCGAGCGAAGAATTCGAGGAAAAGGTAGCGGGTGGGGCCTTGTGCAAACGTTGCAAACGCAAGCACAATTTCCGCTTCGGCGCGCATCATCTCCGACGTCGTTCTTGCTTCTTGCTTCAAACACCACCATGATGGCTGATCGGAGACGAGTTAATGGGCCGCCCGGCGGCACGAGACCTGCAGTATTTGCTTCGCTATCTGGATCTGGCACCGGTGCCGCAGAGCGCGCGCAGCGCCAGCGACAACCTTCCGAGCTCAGGAAAATCTGTATGGACTCCGAACATCCATGATATTGACGGCATAACTAACGCACAATGCTTCAGTTCTCAAGACGGGTCTCATTCCAACTGCTTCGGGCTCGTCATACCTTGAATTTGAACCTTCCGCCTCCCTTGCGGCCGCCCGCGCCAACCCTAAATCTCTGATTCCACCCTCATCAGCTCTCAAGCTCGCCTGCACAGTTCACGGTCCCAAACCGCTGCCCCGGTCTGCTGCATTCTCCCCGAATCTGGTCTTGACGACCCACGTCAAGTATGCGCCGTTCGCGGCGCGCAAGCGCAGAGGACATATCCGAGACTCTACCGAGCGGGATCTCGGTGTCCATCTGGAGACTGCCCTGCGTGGGGCTATCATTGCCGAGCGCTGGCCGAAGAGTGGCCTAGACATCACCATTACTATCCTTGAAGCCGAAGACGACCGTTGGTGGGGCGATGCCCCCGACTCCCACGATGCCTCGTGGGGTATGATGAATGTTCTTGCGGGTTGTATCACCGCTGCGTCGGCTGCCATTGCCGATGCCCATATTGATTGCCTGGACCTTGTGGCAGGTGGTGTTGCCGCATTAGTCTCCGACGACGAGAAACAGTCTTCGGTAGCTCCTAAGTTGATGTTGGACACTGATCCGGCAGAGCACCGATCCATCGTGTCTGCGTGTGTTGTCGCATACATGCCTGGGCGGGACGAAATCACCGAGCTGTGGCTTAAAGGTGATAGTTCGAAGGCAGCACTTGAGGGCGGAGACAAGAGATCGGGCCATGAGGCGTTAGTAGACGGCGCCGTGGATGCTGCCAGGGGAGCACACACCGTGTTGGCAGAAGCTGTACGGGAGTCTCTGCTCAAGACAGTCGGGCAGGTTTGAAGTGAACAGAACTACCTACGCACTTAATGAAAGACACGAAATTCAAAAATATTCCTCGCCCTTTCCCCCGCACTTCGCGCATTTCCTTGGTTCTCTTCACGTAGCTTCGCGGGCTCACTTCCCAACTTCGCGTTCGCACACATCTCACTATCACTACCATTTTTCAACTTTTATCTTTCCAACTCGTCCGTACATCCTTATCGTCCCTCTTGTACACTGCCACTGCTTACTCACACACTTTAAGAACTCTACAATCACGATGGCTCCCAAGAAGCCCACCAAGGCCAAGCCGGCCAAGATCCCGGTCATCAAGACTCCTTCCAAGCTTGGTCGCCCCAAGGGCTCTCCTAACAAGAGCTCTCCCTCCAAGGCCTCTTCCGACAAGCCTGCTGCCACCATTGCCATGCAAAACCACCTTCTCTTCCTGTGGTCTTGCTTCCAGACAACCGGGGCCGCTGTAAGTAAACCATTCCATCCTATGCCATTCCTCCTAGGCTGGCACTCGTCATTCTCCATGGCCCCTAATTATATACATAACATGACAGATTGACTATGCCGTCGTCTGCGATGAGTATGGCATCAAGAACAATGCCGCTCGCATGCGTTTCATCCGCCTGAAGGCTCTCATTGAGAAGCTCCAGGCCGAGGGCAACGACAAGGCCCCGGAAGACGACAAGAAGTTCGAGGCCGATGCCGAGCAACTTCAGGATGAGCTGATCGAGTCCATTGAAAAGGACGATGAGGAGGAGGACTATTAGATGATTTACATTTTCTTGCACATTCTTGACAGGGACGAGATCGGGCGTGGAAATTGTACCTTAGGGTTTCTTTTTATTCGGGGACGCACTATGAGATTCTAGGGTGAGCTAGCAATCTATTATTTTGCGAAGACCTTTGTTTCATTTCGGTTCCCTCCTTGCCATAAACCATGATCAAGCCTATAGACTTTGGCAAAGTGAGTTCAATCACCACGGGTAGGACGTTAACTTGGATACCACATAATACATGTTCTAACCCGCGGGATCTCATGCGAAACTCCATGTTCAAGGTGAGTCGAAAAGTCAACAGATTGATGAACTTTGTACAACTTTTCACACTTCGGCAAAAAACGTGTCGTCGTATATTTCGTCGCACTTTTACACGAATCTCTCGTACTGTGTATTCCTCTATGCCTTTGCCCTGTTCGAATGGCGTATCACCTTGTGAGCGTATTAGTGAGCGTATTCATCACAACTTGTTTAAGTCTCCCATCTCATGCGTATCCTTTCTCGTCCCTAACTTCTTCACCACTCCAACTGTTTTACTTTTCTTTGTCTACCATCCAGACCAATCCATCTTTTCTTTCTCTCTTCTTTTGAGATACCAAACACACCATGCCTCCAAAGAACACACCCAACAAAGTCACCAAGCCCGCGGGCAAGGGCAAAGAAGCCCAGACTTCCCCCACTGCCAGTTCGCCTACTAAAAAGGGGCCCCGTGGCTCTACCGGCCCCTCTTTCGATACTGTGGAATTCCTCTGGGCCTGCTTCAAGAATTCCGGTAGCCCTCAGGTGAGCTCCATCCTAGAGTCCTTTCACAAGTTCATTTCCAAATTACCAGACGACCACCATCCGCCCGATTCACTCTATGTTCTTTCGATCATGCTAATACCGGCTCTTCCTAGGTTAACTACAAAGCAGTTGGTAACGAGCTTGGTCTTACTGCAGCGGCCGCCAAGGCCCGCTTCTACCGCCTGAGAGCCCAACTTGACGGTGACAACAAGGAGAACAAGGCTGGCAAAGCTACGGCCAAGCAGGAGGATGAGGATGCTGCCGAGACTGAGGATGTCGAGGACTCCCACTACGACGTGTGAGGGATGATGATGCTGAAGACAGGACGGTCCAGCTGGAGGATTTCCAGGATGTCTAGGGCGGTGGACCATTTATTGGCACGTGGAGTGCAGTAGCATTATTTCTTCAATCAACTGAGAATCTTTATTTCTAAAGCCTTCCGCCTTCGTCGTCGCTCGTATTCGCAGTCCTCTGACAATGCCCCTCACAAGAGGCCCCGGGGGGATACTAGAAGAGATACGGCTATGGCCGCACTTGTCAACCCCGAGGGCACGTTCACCTCTAGGGAGGAGGAAGAAGAGGAAGAGGAAGGTTATGATGATGATGGGGTCTAATGCAATAATGCTACTTGACCTAAGAGTCAGAGAGTGTCGGGATCGAACAGCAGCAGTATTGTAGGTTAGATTTCAATAGCCTCATATATAAATCTGCATAGGAACCTACCATAACAGCTCTGACTGCCTTGTGATTCCCATCGACCAAATTTGCAAGTGAAGGGCCCCGTACTACGACAAATGCGAATGAAAATAGCCCATCTCTCCATATCCCCACGCACTCTCCACCTTCCGCGCACCTTCACCCTTCCTTTCATCCCCAAACATATCTACTTCGATGTATGCGCCTTTCGTCTGAACAAGTTTGATACCGTGCCATGCTAATAATGACGTGTCCAATAGCAATCCCATCAAAATGCCTCCCACACCCACCAAGCCCCACGCCAAGTCGAGCTCCCCTGCCCCCGTCATCCGTCATACAGATTAGGGAAGCCAGCAAGAAAATGTTGTTTCTGTGGCACTACATGCGCCTGCAGCAGCCTACTTCTGTGAGTTGCTCACTGGATCCACGTTCCCGCTGTTACTGACTCGATGATTCTAGGACAAACACGAGCAGGTGGCTGAGCTTTACGGCATCTCCAAGGACGAATGTTTGAAGTGCTTCAACGATATCAAGAGCGTCCTTGAGCAGCATGCTAAGCGTATGGAGACTACGAAGAAAATTGAGGAGCTTAGGGAACTGCTGGAGGCGAACAAGCTGAAGCAACGACGCAGCTCCCCAGTGTGATTCCGCCTAGTGGGAGGCCTAGTCAACACGCTTTCTCTTCCCTAGATACCGACATCTTACTTAGGGGCCTGGAATACAATGTGGTAGATGTTCTGTTGCGTGGAAATACGGGGGTGTTCTCGATCTTGGTTCTTTTGAGATTTGAGATAGTTCTTTAAGACAGAAATAATGGAGTTTCCTTGCAAGGAATTAATCACTGTAGCTTGTAGGATTATGGTCAAGCCAGTCCATCTCCTTATATCAGGCTCTCCTCATACTTTGAAAGATGATGCTATATTGCCACGCCCTCATGTACATAAGAAAAGAAAAGCGTATGCGTCTTAGGAAATGCCCAGAATCTTCCTGGCTAGGCTGACATTATCTGGGGGAGTGAGCCTGGCGAGATTACGGGATTTATCTGGGCTGCAGGTGGTCTGGCGTTTGCTCTTGTGGCCGTTCCTGGCAAACGATCTGCAGATAGCCGAGCCAGGGACTTTCAATTCTAATGGTACCCATGATGGTTAAGACGGCATAATCTTTAAGACCGTAGACTTCGAAAAAGTCGCTCTTATCACAATGAATCTGGACTTGAATATGCCCCAGATATATGTCCGAGCCTGTGATGCCTTGCGCATAACTCAACGCTCCAAGTGAGCATTATTTGAGACGTCTACGTCTCTTTGCCTCTTCCCACCACCATGGCCCCAACTTTCTGAAACCCATCTCACCTTACTCTATAGCGCGAGTTCTGATATTTCAAAGATACGAGAGCCATATATTCTTCGCTGTCATATCACCAACCATCCAGAACGTGAGAGAATCCCTCAACACCAACATCATGCCACCCCGAAAGAGCAATATGACCAGCCGTAAGTCGGTCGCCCTGACGAAGGCCAAGACGGCATCCAAGAATACCGCACACGAGCGCAAGAACGACACCGACGTCCGTTTTCTGTGGGAATGCGTCCAGGACATGAAGGGACCTGGTACTATCCATGGCAAGGTAAGTTATCTAGTCTGTGGTATCGTTTGTATTTCGAGTCACTGATCACATTGTCATTACAGCTCGACCTCGGCGCAGTTGCTGCTCGTATGAGCATGAAGAAGAGCGCCATTGTCTCACGCTTCAAGCGCATTACTCGCGACATGAGGGCCAAAGAGGCTGCTGATGCCAAGGCCCGGGAGAACGATGATGCCGCGGAGGACGAGGCCGAGAACGCTGTCAAAATGGAGGAGGACAGGGAGGAGGAGGATACCACCGAGGAAGAGTGCATGATCGAGCGCTTGATCAAGGAGGAGAGCATCGAGGACGAGGTTGAGAAGAACGAGGAGGAAATCTAGGGGTCACATTTACGGGCGGTTGAGAGTGGCTACGACGGCAATGCAAGGCCCGACTCCAATGGGGATGAGAAGAGATCCTAGGAGAAGATAGGATCGTATTATTTATCAGCTTTTACATAGGTATCTCAAGCATGGAATTGAGAGTTGGAAGACGCTTGAATATGTAGGGAGACTTTTAATAACCTGGATTCAAATAGGGATACTTTAGAATGACTAGCACCTCTTGATGACATGACGGCTTTGAGAAGATCTATTGGACCTATTGCGTCGTAGAAACCTTGGAAATAGAGATCGACATCTGGAATGTCTTGAGGCGAGTCTCCAGGGAAGAGGAATTCATCTACATACCTGGGTATGCATTGACGCTGATCTCATTAATATTGAAGGCGGTCATTTGAAGGGATATCGAAGTATCGAAGCGACCACCTTTACAACTCTTGTAGAATTTGAAATGTCTCGGTCGACGTATAGATTGCAGTGGCGAAGGGGATTACAACTCCGCAATGTCTCGGAGCGGCCCTTGACAGCGGCAGATATTCAGAGCTTGGACGGGGTCAAAAGTACGAACTGGGCCCATCGGAATCTGAATCGATCGATCGAACTCATCTCAGATTCACCGAGATTCAGTGGATCTGAACGAGAACCGGAGGGAGTTGTGTCCTCGACAACGTCAACACGAGCGTGGACGGCCTGTACTGAGTGACCGGGCCTCTCCGGATCCAAGGTTCCACGGTCGAAAGCGGATCAATTGAATTTGAATTGCGACTAGTGTTTCGTGAAGCCCCTGACCGTTCAACCGGGATCCGTCACTGCCGGCCTCGGGGAAGTGGGAGATCCCCATTTCGCATCTCTCCGAGGCACACACTAGTAGGCTCCCAAATCCGTGGTATTTTCTCTTTGTTCCTTCACCAATGGCGTGTCTGATCCAGACGGGCTCCATACCAGACCCCGGAGCGTCGGGATTCAACAAACCAGAGGGAGTCGGTCCCAGGTTCCCGTTCAGGAACGCGGCCCACCACCGCCGATCATCTCATCACACCAATCCCACCGCGCACCAAAATTGGAAGCTCCATCTTCTCACCTCCCTGCCCACTTAACCCACCCGTCTTCTCTAGTCTTCTCCATCACGTTCACGCCCATTGGAATACGCTCCCTGGCAGGGTTGGTGCGGCCGCTGCCCGGCCCTGTCCAAGGAAGAAATGAAAACACAAAAACCATAAACGGTACTTCGGAGGCGCTCCGTGGCGTGTAACCCGCAGGGACTTTCTGTCATGTGGAGTCTGCAGTCAATGGGGTGGAATCTTGCAGCCATTCATGTACGCTGGGCGTTTACTCGGGAATAAACTTCTCAGCTGCATACGTCGACTTTCTGTAGTCGGGTTAGATTCGAGTCTCGTGCGATGACCCCACGGATGTCCCCGTACAAAAGATCGTGCGTCCTCGAGGATAGAGTTTACCGAACCGGTTTGGAGAGGCGCCGTTCAAGTGTCAGATTGGCGCGCCACAGAATGGAGAACTCTTAATCTCTTAGCGTTGGAACCGCATCGGCCGGGCCCCATGCGAGCCCACGGATCATGGAGAAAGCCCGGGTGCACTTCCCCTGATCTAGACATACCAATGCGTGTTGGATCTGCATTTCGTACTCTTGTCATGTCAAGTCTCCGCTGCTCTGGCGTTTCAACTTTTCTTGACCTTCTTTTTCCTCTTTCCCACCATATGGCCTGGAATGATACCCGAACCGTATGACGGTTGCTTCATTGTCGAGCTTCGTATCCTGCCATGACGTCGTTCAGTTAATTCTTCACCCCCGTGGGTCCTCTCGTTTCACCAACTACTATCTTGGGATCTCTTTTGACCCTGCGTCACTCTCTCGGCGGTCTGGTCCGCACCCCCGATTCCCACAAGCAACCAATTTGATGGGTCACGGACAAACAATTTCAACATGGTCGCCTTGAAGAAGCTTTTTCTACATGAGCGCATCTCGAGGCCATCAACGAGTATCGGATCGGGAGACATGGAGTCGGATGAACCGTACTTTAGTGGTGCCGAGGTGCAAAATAACCCTGCGGCCGCTCATCTATCTGTGACACCCGCGTCCCCGGGGCTCCCCTCCCCCGGTCTCAAAGTCTCACAATCCATGGATGTGAACGACCACTTTGAGCAGATTGATAAACAGTTTGGAGATCTTCATCACCTCACCGAAACAGCAAGACCGCCATCTTCTCAGTCTCAATTATCGCCTTTCCTTTCGGAGAATTTCGCCATTCCGAGGGTCCAAAATTCGCGTCACATCGATTTGCTAGATGCAATTTCCGCTTCGGAAAGATACCGACAAGAAAACAATCGCCCGGTTGTCTCCTCTCCCTCCAGTCCATACAACGAAGATGTTGCTGAGCGGAACATGACAAGATTCTTGCGCATCCAGCATCGAAGTGGATTAGCAAGTTCTCGAATCTTGTCCGCGTTATACCAAGAGGATGTGGCGGACAGGAATATTGCCAAATATGGCGGGTCTCGCTCTTCGTCATCATTAAGCTGCCGGTCGTCCCCTCCTGCACCCGGGAGTGAAGGGGCGGCGAGCGGAGATGGCTCAAGACGGCGTGGGCCTGGGAAACGCTTCCCTGTAAAGCCGAGTTGGGCATCAGATGATGATTCACGGGCCCGATCTGTCTCTCCAGATGCCATGTCCACAGCTTCATCGCGAATGTCGCAACTGACCAATCTTATTCGCCAACAAAGATCAGCACCCAGCTTGTCTCCAGACGAAACAGCTGCCACGCAAGAGGATGGACACGCGCCGGTTGATCCTCTACCTGCTGGACAGCGCCTTGGTATACCTCCTGCCTATAAACAAGGCAAAAGATGGAGCACTATACCTCTCCCGGATAGTCCAACACTACCCACGCCAATCGGCGATAGCGGTGACAGCAGCAATGCTACCGGTGGCTCGCGATCACCTACACCGACAGGAAAACCTCCAGCCCCAACGGCTCGGAGTTCCTCGTTAACGTCAAAGTCACTCTCGCCACCTCCACCCTCCGGGTCAAAGTCACGGAAGAACGTCCGTGACCTTTCGATCAATACTCAATTGGCCGCCTCAGGCCGGCCGAAGATTGTGCACCGGGCCATTCAGCCCCCTACGCCTTCAAATAATGATATAAAGCGGGCTGCTAGCATCGCAGAAGTCATTGGTACCTCTCTGCCGGCCTCCAGTCCTGTTTCCCAGAGCCCTACGGCGCCGTCTCCTCGGTTCAAGGTGTCGGAAATGATGGATCTGTTCAACAAGGCATACATGTCTAGCCATGTTGTGAGCTCCCATCCAACCTACGAGACTCTACAGGATGCCATAGTCCGCGAGATCAATTCCCACGAGGCATTCCGCAACGTCCCTGTTCCCACATCTGGCCCTCCCTTCACACCCACATCGGCTCAAAACTTCGATCCCACTGTCACGAACGTGGGGTTGAACCACAGTGCTTCAGTCGGGTCAATCTCCAAGCTCATGCGAAAGAACTCCTTCAAAAAACACAAGAGGAGCTCCGAATCTCGCCGCAGTATCTCCACTAGCGTCTTGCGACGAGTCGGTTCCTCTCCCGCCCAGCGAAGACACACCGATGCCCCGCCTCCAACCCCCGGCTTCCTAGCCGATATCGAGAGGCAACGGCAAGCCGCACACCCGAACACTGGTGAGGAACTGACCTACATGGACGTCCTAACTCGCGCCGGCAATGACAAGCCATCCACCTCACATTCCAAGAAGACCGCATCCCGGAAACGAGGCCACTCAGCTTCAACCTCCAGCTTACCCGCCTTCGCCCGCTCCAACCCCGACAGGCCCAACACCACAGGCACCGTATACACCATGCAGGCCCATTCCACTTCACAGGACAGCCAAAACGAGCACGAAGACGCCGACGACGACATCCTCCACCTCCCCAGCGTGAGCATCTCCCCACCACGAGTCCAGATCGAAGGCGTGGACGAGAACAACGTTCGCTACGTGATCGACTCATCGACCCGTGTTGATGCCGAGAAGCTCATGAACTGGCCTCAGCGATCCCGTCGCGCCAATGGCCCCCAGTCAGGGTGCGAGCGGAGTCTGTCACCACTGTCTCGGGCTCGGATGCAGCTTCGCGGATCTCGCTCCGTTGAGACTTATTAGGAGATATTATCCTCTGCCACTCCCTTCGACGATAATGATGCCCTCACGATACCTCTACAAAAAGCTTGTCTGGCTCCCTCCAGTTTCTTTTCCATAGCGATTCCCGAATCTCCTGACTCGAAGCGTTTGTGAAATCTCTAGTCTTTTCCTTTCAGCTCCTACTCCCGACCTCCATACACATATTCTCTTTTTCCTTACTATCTATATACACCATACACAATGTCTTGTTTCCTATCTACTATTTCGGTCCTTGATTCATATCTTTACATCTCACCAATCCGCCCTAGTCTATCCTTGTCTTTCTCTCTTGCCATATCCAGCTACCCGCTCTCTCAATGCCCGTTACCTGTGGCTCTCAACCCTGTGTTTCGTTCTGTCTTGTTTTACTACCAGATTAGCATCTTTCGGATGGAGTTCCAGTCATCTTTTGTCGTTTACCTTCTGCTGTCTCACCAAAGCTACTTTTCCTTTGGCCTCACTGGAGATTTAAATGTACATCGAATATTGTTTATTCGGGTGATCAGCCGTATATAAGCTTCTCAGTAAATATCCCAGTCCAGTAAATGAGACATTCGTCTCGAGTCAAGCTATTCCAGTCTTTTGTTCGCCAACCCCTGTTGCGGAGCCTTGTTACTACCGACAAAGCACTTAAGCCAGGGCCAGGCGAGAACCTATATCGTAAGCTAGGAGTAAGTATTGTGTATAGGGGTTTGCACTACTCAATCAAGGAATTGGGGCTTCGGACGCCAGGCAGTACTTGGGTATGGATTGCGCACATCGGGAGATCCCTGATTACGACGGCTAGGATGTCCTATAGGAAATTGACGAGGAGGACATCTATGATATCGGCTGGCACGCTTTGAGGAGCTCTCTGATGTCTCTGGCAACGATGTTGGGAATATAGATCTTCCTGCTGACAGGTAGGGAATCCACTGGTGCAATCACTCGAGGTGTGATGGACTTGCGTGCTACTTGTTTTACGTTTCATGCCCACGGGTCTTCCCAAGATTGGTTTCTTGGTTTTATTATTATTTTCTTCAAAGGTCATTTTAACGTTTGGCGGGTGGCCTATATACGTTCGTTGGATATCTCATTATTCAGGATCACGATTCAATGAAGCGAACAAGATATTAGGACGACTGTCGAGCGCTACATCCCTGCCACTGGTCGTGGTATCTAGGGTGGTACTTCTCACGGTCTAGGCAACTTCGCACGTATATTTAATGAAATAGTCGAAGATTGCACCGCAAAGCCTGGCGAGGTTAAGCCCCCTCTCTACGTCTGGCAGAACTCCTGGGGCCTGTCGGTTTAGTCACATACATTAGCCCTAACTTGTAGAACTCTGCAACGACTTCTAATTTAAGTGCGAAGCATAGTCTAGAAATCTTAATTTTTGTGCTTCCAAGTGTACATACCAACCTCAGGAAACAGAGAGCCAAGGCTCCGTCTGGTACTTTTAAGTGCCACTCAAAACCGAATAAAACCAAATCTCGCTCTACAGATGCTATTGAAAGCTTTTTGTTTTTAGAAATTGTCTTGTATTTTAAAAAAAGACATAAGGCGTTTCTTCTCATAATCTCGTTTCCACTACATGCCCACCCCCAATAGTCCCTCCCAACTCCAACCTTGGAATGAAAAGAAATGTGAGGTATCTTAAGGAAACCACGTGTAACCACAATCAAAACCTTGGAATGCAATCAGCGTTTAGCTGAGCTTTTCAACCCCTTTTACCTTTGAGACTAGTTTCCTAGAATCTCAGCTTGGCGATCGTATGGGAGATCGGCTAGCTTAGTAGGAACGGCCGAACATGCACCATTTCTTGGCAAGGAGGTCGCAAGAAGGGTTCAAGCAGCGGGTTTCACCTTCGATAATTCCTTCGGGCTGGTCAAAGGGAATGCACAGCGACTTGGCACCCATGCTGGGGGCCTTGGCGTCCTCGGCCTCGCCTGAGTCCTCCTCGGCCTTGCGAGCAGACATGTCCTTGATCTGGTCCTCGCACTTCTCGGTCAGGCAGTGGGGGATCAGATTGACATTTTTGGCGTTTAGCGAGGGAGTGAAATCGTCCCAGTTTGTGATGATCTTGCGGTGGGAGTCGAACTCGAGAGTAGCGCGCTTAAGAAGGTCACTCTGGATGGTCTCCAACAGGGCGGGGACAGCAGTCGCAAGCTCAGGGATGGGAATGGTGCTCTTGCCATCCTTGCCGGGAATGTCGCGACGGGCAGCGGTGATGAAGTGGCCAGCCGACTCGCCGGGGCCGAACTCAAGACGAAGGGGCACACCGCGCAGCTCCCACTGGTTAAACTTCCAGCCAGGGGAGTAGCTACGCTTGTCGCTATCGACACGGATGCCAGCGGCAGCGAGAACGGCGACGAGGCCGTCCACCTCGGCGTCAAGCTTCGCCTTTTCTTCCTCGGTGGTCTTGTTGGTGATACCGACGGGAACAATAATAGTTTGGAGTTCTGCCACACGAGGAGGCAGAACAAGTCCCTTGTCGTCACTATGGATCATTACCATAACACCCAGGGTCCGAGTCGACAGACCCCAGGAATTCTGCCAGACGTAGACAGGGGGCTTAACCTCGCCGGGCTTAGCGGTCCAATCTTCCACGCTGATGTTGAACATCCGCGCGAAATCGACGGAAAGTTAGTTATATATATATATATCTCTCTGGGGTTTTAGCACATACTTTGGCCCAGGCCGTGAGAAGTACCACCCTGGATACCACGGCCAGTAGCAGGGATGTAGCCCTCGACAGTCGTCCTAATATCCTGTTAGCTTCATTGGATCACATTCCTATATAATGAATTTTTCAACGAACGTGTATAGGCCTCCCGCGAAACGTTCTTTGTCCGTCTTCTGGCCCTTGATAACTGGAACTGCGAGAAGCTCTGAGTAGATCTGCTCATACCAGTCGAGGATGGTCAGCACTTCCTCACGAGCGGCGCCCTCGGTCGCGTGCGCAGTGTGACCCTCCTGCCACAAGAACTCGCGAGTGCGCAGGAAGGGCTGGGGATGCTTGAATTCCCATCGCACGACGGAGTTCCACTGGTTCAGACGTAAAGGCAGGTCCCGGTGACTGCGAATCCACTTGGCGTAATATGGGTACATAACAGTTTCGGAGGTGGGACGAATGGCGATCTTCTTCTCAAGAGGGGTCGAACCACTATATTATACCGAGTTAGCATGTTGCATAGCATTCAGACAGATTGGGCGCAAAAACATACGCATGAGTAACCCAGGCGACCTCAGCAGCGAAACCCTCAATGTGATCTTTCTCACGCTGCAAGACATCCTCCGACACGAACAAAGGGAAAGAGCAGTTCTTGACGCCAATGCTCTTGATCTTCTTGTTGAACCAGTTCTGGATCTCTTCCCAAATGAAGTAGGAAGCGGGCTGGCAAACATCAGCGCATGCGCAACAAGAATGTGAAACGGCAATCTACATACCTTCAGAATGAAACAGCCCGACACATCGTAATCTAGTGATGTTAGTAACTTCTTGCATTTGCGGAAGGTGTTCACGGACAATCAAGCATTTCTCCCTTGGTGAGGACCTGATCGTCCAATTAGCATGATGGAGCCTGTCTAGTATGTCGATGCCCACCTACCTGTTGGTACCATTCCGGGAAGGACTCATTCTTTGAGACATCAATACCGATGAGGGCGGCGCCAGAAATCTTGGGGGCTTTCTTGGGCTCCTGCTTGGCGGTTCCCTGCTTGGCGGCCTTCTCTCCCTTGTTCGCCTTGTTCGCCTTGTCCGCGGCTAGCTTTGCGGCCTTCGCGGCCTTCTTGGCGGCGTTCTTGGACTCGCCCTGCTGGTTATCAGCGGGGGTTTGAGTGCGGTCGGGCAGGGTTTGGGGCGCATCGCCCTGGGCGGGAGTGTCACTGGGGTTCTGGCTAGCCATGATTGACAGAGAGGAGCGCCTGGCCGGAAAAAAAGAGGGTAAGCCAAACTCGAGAGCAGAATGGGAAGTGAATCAGTTTATGACTCTTTTCAAAGTGGGATGTTATCTCGGACACCGCTTTGGTGCGGCAGAACTTTTAGCGTGGACTCAACCCAGAGAAACCCCCCGTCTTAGCAAGCAGAGCTCTGCCATCGCACAGGAAAGTCCTCATTTTTCATTTCTTACGCCATGGCAGGCATCTTCGAGGCTCCGCGGAATGCGGACACTCTCTGTGAGCTCCCTCCTCCTGATGTTTAATCCAGCGGAACTAACGCATCTCGCACACAGTCTTGGGTGGGCAGAAAATCACCGGTGCCGATGTTCGGGAGCAAAATGGTATGTGGGATCAGAACATCAGCGAGGTCAATTGTACTGACGAATGGAATGCAGTTCTCGCGACCCAGGCCATTTCAAATGTCATCAAGAGCTCTTTCGGTCCCTCCGGTTTGGACAAGATGATGGTGGACGACATAGGGGTATGTAAACTCTGGATCCCCGCAGAGCTGTGCGGCAGCTTCTAACAACTTTCTTTCCGATAGGATGTTACCGTGACGAACGACGGTGCTACCATTCTGTCGCTGCTGGATATTGAGCACCCCGCGGGCAAGATCCTCGTTGATCTGGCCCAGCAGCAGGACAAGGAGGTACGTTTCCAACATCTTCCCTGGTCATCAATTCCCCGTGACTAACCTCATCCAGGTCGGAGATGGCACAACCTCGGTTGTCTTGATCGCCGCGGAGCTTCTTCGGAGAGGAAACGAACTTATGAAGAACCGGATACACCCTACCACCATCATCAACGGATACCGTCTTGCCTTGCGCGAAGCCGTCAAGTACATGAACGAGAATGTTGCGACGAAGGTCGAGAACCTGGGCAAGGACAGCTTGATTAACATTGCGAAGACCTCCATGTCTTCCAAGATCATTGGCTCCGACCCGGACTTCTTCGCCAACTTGTGCGTGGACGCCATGCTGCAGGTGAAGTCAACAAACCAAAGAGGCGAGGTCAAATACCCCGTCAAGGCTGTGAACCTGCTCAAGGCCCATGGAAAGAGTGGAACCGAGTCAGTCCTTGTGAACGGCTACGCCCTGAACTGTACCGTTGCTTCTCAGGCCATGAAGACCCGCGTCACCGATGCCAAGATCGCTTGTCTGGATATGAACTTGCAGAAGGAAAGAATGAAGCTTGGCGTTCAAATTACCGTGTCTGATCCAGACCAGTTGGAGAAGATTCGCGAGCGTGAGGCCGGTATCGTCCTGGAGCGGGTGGATATGATCTTGAAGTCTGGCGCCAACGTCGTCCTGACCACCAAGGGTATCGACGACATGGTCCTGAAGGCATTCGTCGAGCGCGGCGCTATGGCCGTCCGCCGTTGCAAGAAGGAGGATCTTCGCCGCATTGCGAAGGCCACCGGTGCTACCCTGGTCAGCACCCTTTCTGACCTGAACGGAGACGAGAAGTTCGAGCCGTCATACCTCGGCCAGGCTGAGGAGGTCGTGCAGGAGCGCATCTCCGATGATGAGTGCATCCTTGTCAAGGGCACCAAGGTTCATACCTCTGCCTCTATCATTCTCCGTGGTGCCAACGAGTTCAGCTTGGACGAGATGGAGCGTTCCGTTCACGACTCTCTGTGTGCCATCAAGCGCACCCTAGAGAGTGGCAGCATCGTGCCTGGTGGTGGTGCCGTCGAGACTGCTCTCCACATCTACCTGGAGGAGTTTGCTGTCACAGTGGTATGTATTCCTTATCCTATATTCTCGGTCTAATATCCTAACAACTTCGATAGGGCTCTCGGGAGCAACTCGCCATCGGCGAATTCGCACAGTCCCTGCTTGTGATCCCCAAGACCCTGGCTGTGAACGCCGCCAAGGACTCATCCGAGCTCGTGGCTCAGCTCCGTGTCCGCCACGCCCTGTCACAGCGTGTGCAGGATGGCGATGCTAATGAGGAAGAGAAAGCCATCGCTAAGAAGAAGACCTACCGCAACTACGGATTGGATCTGATGAAGGGACGCGTTCACGACACTCTCAAGGCCGGTGTGCTGGAGCCCAGCATGAGCAAGATTAAGCAGCTCAAGAGTGCTGTCGAGGCCTGCATTGCCATCATGCGTATTGACACGATTATCAAGCTGGACCCCGAGCAGCAGGCTGATGACGGCCACGGCCACTAAGCTTGATGTTTTATTCTCCGATGAAAAAAAAAGGCAGTAATTCGATGTGATATAGAAATGAAAAGCAGTGGATAAAGTCAATTCTGCTGCGGCTGCATATGAACCAAATCTATAAAATGGATATCCTAGTAAACAGTAGAATAACAGTATCGAGGTCATCACTTCCGTCTCTCGGCCATCAACCGTCTGTACTCCTCGACAATGTTTCTGCGCTCCCCTGCCAGCTCCTCTCGCCGCCTCAAACTACCAACAGCATTCGGCACATTGGCAACATCAACCTTAGCACCACCACGAATTTTGAAGATCTCCCGAGGCTTCGTCAACTGCGGCGGCGCCTGTGCGACATCAAACGGATTGGTCTGCCTCTCCTTATCGCGCTTCTTAAGCTTCGCCCACGGATCGGGGTCATCGTCACCGCTATCCACAGCATCATCTTCACCCTGAGCGCTCTTCTTCTTCTTCTTTGGAACAGTTCCCTTCTTCTTTGCCTTTCCACCGCGAGCCTCAAGTTCCCACTCCTTCAAAATATCAAGGTGGTCCTCCATCTCAGCAGCCCGCTCTTCCCGCTCAGCCTGCTCCCGCTCTTTGATTTTAGCGTCCTCCTCACGCCAACCAGCCTGCAGTCGGCGGAGATGCTTCTCGTGCTTCGTCATCTTGTGGTCGCGGACCTTGACAGCACCCTGGGTATTCCTGGTCATCGCCGAGAGAGGGAGCTCGCGGTCAACACGCGCAGCAAAGTCTGCTAGCCTCTCGCCGGGTAGGATCTTCGGGACGACCTGCTTCTTCTCTTTGGGGGTGGGCTCGGTCGGCTGGGACTCAGCTGGGGTTTGTTTCTTTTGCGGGGTTCCTTTATCTTCTCCATCGCGCTTGCGCTTCTTGTTTTGTTTCTTCTCCCCGGTCTCGAGTCCAGAGGGTGCCCGCTTGCCGGTGGTTCGGAACTGCATTAACCGCTGGAAGGCTTTCGGGGTGTCGTCTTCGCCTGCATTCTTGCGTCGGGAGGTCGCAGGGACGGATACTTTCTTGGCGGGCTCTTGCGGCCGCTTCGGTCCTGATGGCTTCGGTCTCTTCTTTCCGGGCTTGGTGGAAACCTTGGGTTTGGCGTTAGGATCGCGCACCGGCAGTGCCTTTGCGATCACCGAGGGTGGCAGGTTGAAGTGGCTGGAGAGGAATGGGATGTTAGTTCTGAGTAGAGCAATGTAGACAGTTTGAAGACATACGCTTCATCCTTTTCACGGCGCTTGTGCTTGTGAGGCATTGTGAGTTGTGTGGAGAAGCAAGTTCGAGCGTTGAGCGGAACTTTTTTTTCGAGGCCAACTTCGACTTATCAGCCAATCAGCTTATCGATAAGCCTACCTCTACTCGTATACTTCGTCGTATTTTCCAAAGGTTGGATTGCTCTTGATTACGCATTTCCTATGCAGGCTGGTATCATTTTTAAAGGTTCCAATGTGCCTAGGATGTTCATTTAGTCCACTAAACTTTTGCCCCGAGACTGAGGTCGCAATGAACCCTTGCTCGAGGTTGGGTATCAAGGTCAAGGTGCATTGAGAACACAGATAAAAAACAAACAAATATGAATTTTGGTATTATCCTACACAAGATCATGTAGCATACCGTGAGGGTCTTTTTTTTTTATCAAGAGAGCCGAATTCAAGGCAGTCCACTAGGAACAAAATTGGGCTTCACTTTCTACCATATTTAAAGCTCTATCAATTCCACTCTTTCTTCTTCTAATGTTTAAAATCTCTTTCCGACTGTGGAATCTTCTGCAGTCCACAACGGACATGAAATCCCTTTCCGACCAGTCGCCAGCATCTCCTCAACAAACGGATGCCGCGAATGACCGCCCTCGCCTTGAATCTGGTCCTCCGGAGCGATTATTAGAAAAGCTTGGGTTTTTCAGTCATCCAATCTTGTATGCGCCTTTAAGTTCATCTGTGGTTCGGACTAATAATCTCGCACCGGCAGATTCTTGACGTGTCTTTGGGCATCTCCCTATCTGTTGTTTACCTTTGTCTGTCCTCAATATTGCGATGCGATTTTATGCCTGGATCTCCGTAATGTCACATTTCTCTTGGTTTATTTAGTAGCCTTACTTCTTATCGTGCGAACGAATGACCGAGTAGAGCGTCACAAACAGGCAATCGCGTCCCGGGAGAAGCAGCGAGAGGAACAAGGAGAAAAAGCATAGAAAAGTAGTTGAGATAGAGAGAAGGGAAGAAGAAAAACTTTAGTTTAATCCAGTGGCCGCATATGCTATTTCGAGTAATTTACTTCAAAACTTATCATAATGTGATTGTTCGGCGTTAATTGACTTGCCTAATCGGAGTATATATCGGTAGTACTATACCCTGATTAACGAGGCCATCTCGAAGTATTGGATACAGTCCTCTCACAAAAATGAATTTGTACCATAATAGAACACTTATTCTCAATCAAAACATCAAGTACCAGTCACCGAATCCTGAATCTTGAAAACCCGATCTTATATGTGGTTGGGTCATCCATAGCGGAGCGGGCGACGCGACCCCTTGCTCCACGCGCGCAGCTGCGCGCGTCACTCCTTTACAGCTCCCACTCGCCTTCACACATCAGCTATAATCACAATGGCCTCACAATGGCCGAAACCAGAGGACTTTGATGGCGATATCGATCCCTCCGACCTCGTTGATCGATTTAAAGACCATTATATGCTGATCTGTCGCTACACCACCGATAACCCCGACGCGACTGCATCCGCAAAATATGTCATGGATATTATGTTCCAAGCCAACAAGGTCGTGGCCCTGCTGGCGAAGAACTTGCGTGATGTCACCAATGCGCGCTTTCCTGGGCCGGAACAGCCTCCTGTCCCGAATCAGCTTGTCTTACACGACCCGCCCACGGTCACTCAAAATCCGCTTGAAGCGAAGCACGAGAGTTATACGGAAGGTCCTGCGACCGATGTTGAAGAGGTTGCCGACGTCGCTCAGGAATTCTCAGCCAAGGATCTCTTTGGCCGCGATTGGGCCGAAGAGGACTCTGAAGAAGACGGGGATTGGGAAAGTCAATCTTCAGAAGACGACTCTGATGATGACTATTACGAATACGGGTCATTCGGAGATGACGACGACGATGACGAAGATGACGAAGAAGAGGGCGACGACGACGAAGAAGAGGACGAGGCTAGCGTTGAATGCGAAACGGAAGACCAGGATGAGGCTGAAGAACAAGATAATAAGCAACAAGACGACCAGGCAGGAGACTCTGTACAAGACTATGTGCAAGCCTATCTGCAAGAACAAGAAGACGAAGATGCGCACGATAACGACGTGCAAGACTACAATTATTGCCTAGAGGACTACGAGGATCCTGCCTATGTTACCGATTATAATGCGCCATCAAGCCAAATCGAGGCCCAGGAAATCGCGCGCAGGGCTAAGATGAAGGAGGAAGGTGAAGATCGCTTTCAGTCCTCTGGTTCGATGCGCGAGGCTAACAAATCATTCCAGCCGGGCTTGTAGGATCAATGGCAGAAGACACTACTTCATCTGAGATTTCGCGTCAATCACTGCCGCAGCCTGTGACAAGAGGTGAGACGCCTTATGTTAGAATTGGCTGGGCCCAGGAAAAGTCACCATACTTGGACCCAAATATCGGCTACGCTAGATGCGAGGAGACCGTGGAACACGCCATTAAAAACAGCGCCAATTTTGGCGTGCGGGCCGTCAAAATATTGTACCAAAATTGGTATAGAAGTTCTGGAGACTGCGACCTGTTCGTCGGTACGGCGGCAGACCGAGAGCGCCTCATCTACAACTCAAAATCGTGGCTCCCATCAGTGGAAAATGCAGGTTTTGCTCGTGTCAAGATTCGAAGGCCTTCTCCCGAAATATCACTATCTCCCTACGAAAATTACAGCCCATGGATCAATCACGTTAATTACTTCCGAATAACCTGGGTATGCGGCGATGGTCCATACAAGAGCGGAAATTCCAAGTACCTTCTGTCGGTGCTGAAAGAAACCCTGAGCGGCCACTCTGACTCTACGTTGGCAGCTGTCGTGCTGGAGGACTTGGAAATTGATCCATATTGTGGCGATATGATCGTGCATGCGTCAGAAGAAGACGTAAAACTACTCGTCAATAAATCAGAAATGTGGGCACAGACGTTGATTCGATCTGATGAAATCGAACTACATGATAAATACGGTCATGTTGAAAGGGTTTGCAAGCATACGGATCTTCCATCGGACCCGACCGGGCTTGTTACGTTCAGGATCCGCTGGAATTGCTCCGACCCGCCATACAAGGAATATGAAACTCGTGGCATCAAGCACTCGCACATCTGCGATATGCTTCAGACCGCGCTAAAGGCGAGCGGCAGTCCGTCCCTAGCAGCGGTCTATTTCACGGCAGTTGAACCGAGGTATGTATCTGGAGACGTTGACGTGTACACTACACAAAGAGACCGTGAACGCGTTATCAAGTATGCCCACTTGTGGTTCCCTCACTTGAATCAAGGCGAGTTTGCTCGGATACCGGGAATCTACTATCCGAAGTCTCAAACACCAAAGCTCCAGATTGAGGCTTCTGGTGCGGAAGAACCCACGCTGCCAGCAGGACTTACGCCAAGTAAAGAACTGGGCGGAAGAAAGTCAAATGTGTCCAAACGAAACCTTGAAGACATTTCACAGTCCAATCTCTCGCGCTCACAGCCAAGAAGCGCGAAGCGCAAGCGCCAGAGAATCCGAAAGCAGCAGCGAATGCAAGAAGAGCAAGAGAATCAAGCACCAATCCAATCATGACGGGATTTGGATGAGGGGCCCTGTAACCCATCAACAATTGATTCAGCATGTATTTTAGAATCGTTTCATTAGACAGGCGTTGGGAGGATCCAGGGGATTAGGTTACTTTGCATGTATGAATACCGAAGACAGAAATACCCTCTAAAGCATCCTAGTAGGGTCATTATCAAGTCACTCTCCATCGCAAAGTAGCAACCTTCATAGTGACTTCGGGCATCCTACACTGCTCGTGTTTCAGCATCAATAGCATTCTTTAAGCCCAGGTTAGGTACTGGCAAGGCGCCCAGTTTACAGTCAAGTAGCTTGACAGGAGAAGCAGAAGTCCATTAAGATAGTACCGAGAAGTATATAGCATAGTTCTATTCCGTCCCAGACACCCACCAAACTCAATCATCAGTCATAAGGGAAAAAGCAACCCGACTCCGACTCCCTCTCCACATTATCCCTCGGAGAAAATGAATGCAACGCTCATAAACACACTTCCATATCAGCATCACCCCTCACAATTTCGTCCCTTCACGCCCAGAATCACTAGGCCTCCTAGGCCTGAGTGGTCCAAGCGAAGACCCAGCCGCACTACTCGACCCGGGCGCAGACGTTGAAGTAAGTTGCGAGCGAGCAGTCTCGTTTCCAGGTGTGGCCGTGTTGGAGCGAATACCACCCGTCCGGGCCCCGTTGTGAAGACGTGGATTCATGAGCCATTGGACCTGCAGGCGCACGCTGTTGACGGCGGCGTTGGTGTGCGCCATGTCTTCTTTGATGCGAAGGCATTCGTTCATGATGGTCATGCTTGCGCGGGCGTCGAGGTCTGTGAGTGCATGTGACACTTGGTTTACTTCCTCGCGGAGGGATTCGTGGAGGGAGAGGAGGTAGGTTGTTGCGTTGGAGGAGAAGACGTTTGAGGAACGTTCGGCTGACTCGTCGTCTTCTGATCGGGTCGGGTTCATGTCGTCTTCTGTGAGGCTTCTTCTGCGATTGCTGCCACGGCCTGCGCGGGCGGACTCAAGAAGAGTGGTTCGGATATTGGCCATTCCGTCCTCGAAGATCTCATTTCGTTGTTGTAAGTGACGCATAGTCAATTCGAGTGAATTCAATCGGGTATTTTGGGCCTCAAAGTAGGGCCCCATTGAGACCAGTGGACAGATTTGCTCGTGTATCGCACTATCCGCTCGTCGGATCTTGACCGGACAACCGTATTTTGACGCTGAGCAAGGGCTTACAACGTCAGGGCAGGTATCAACGTGTTTCTTCAACTCTCGTTGCGGAAGTGTAGTTCCGCAATCAACGCAAGAAGTCTCCAGACTCGGACAGAGCTCTTCATCATGCTCCTCGTAGTCTTTCTCCATCACATCTTCTTCACACCGAGAGCAGCGGAAATAGCCATGCAAACATCTCTCCTCGCTCTGGAGATCCTTCTTCCGGATGGTCTTCTCGCACGAATCGTCCGGGCACGGCACTAGCCGGTACCCACAGTACTTATCCACGTGCGACTGGACATGGCCTCGCGGCAATACTTCCGCACAACCCTCCGCTTGTAACGGACATTGTACCTGGATCTCGTCGCACATGTTGATCAGCAAGCGGGGCACACTTGTCGATACTCGGCTAGTGGGGGTTCGGCAAGAGGGACACGGGAACTCGTCCGTATCGGCCGAGCGGAAGATGGTGATGGCGGATTGTAGACATTTGTAACAGAAAACGTGGTCGCACTGTAAGCGCACTGGTTCAACGAAGGGACAGTGGCAAATTGGGCACATCAGGTGCGAATCGTAGCTGGATACGAAATCAAGGGCGCGCAGGTCGACTAGATCATCTCGGTCGTGAGTGGCTTCCGACGCTAGGAACTCTTGTAAATCCATAGTGGACATTGTTGTAGCCCTTAGAAAGGCCCATGGAAATATGCGACGGTTTTCAGCTTGCTGGTGTTGTAGAAATGATCCTTGTCAAATGCGTAGTCAGCGCATGAATGCACGGATGTTGGCGATGCGGGAACTATGTACCGAGGTCGATCACAAGGCAACAGGCGTCTTTCAAGGTGCCGCAAGGTTCAAAAGTGACAAAACAAGTAGAAACAGACCTTTAAAGAGTGTTCGCAAGAGGAGAGGCAAGGCCAGGGGGAAATATGAAGGGAGAATGAACAACGCGGGGAGAGGAGGGCAAAGGCGGAAGGCGGCAGGCGCAGATCCGCTCTCGGCGACGTCTGGGGCGCGCTGGGACGCCGCTTGGGGCTGTGACCTGCTTCATACTCGTCTCACCTCCAACCACCATACTCTCCAATTCCAGCGATTCATCCTATCCGGTGCTCTTCGCACTGACCATCGCAATATCCCTGCGGTACATCCAAATACCGCTTTACGACCGACAGCGAGACCTCGCATCTGTCTGATTTCATCACCATGACGAACCCGTCCCAGCTCTTCCTCCTCGCAGACCACATCAAATTATCACTCCTAGAACGCCAGCGCGCCGTATCACTTGACCTAGAACCAAATGCCCAAGATGGCGAGATCTCCCGCTCCCTGGACTCCCTCCGAGAAGGCATCCAGTCCGTCGAGGCCGAGCAAGCCCGCCTCGCAGAATCCCACGACAGCGCAGGCGCTGCAGCCCTGAAAGACCAGCTCGCGCCACTCCAAGAGCAACTCCACGATCTCTCATCCCAATTTTACGGGCCCGAAGGCGCCTCGGATACGACGCAGGCGTCAAATTCCGCCCGGGCCGGCGCAACGCCCGATCTCAAACAACCCGTTCCACAACACCCCTCAAACAAGTCCGTACGGTTCATGGACAATTCAGCCGCCGCGGCAGCCGTGCAGGATGAAATCGACGAGGAAGAGGACCGTGACCGTCAAAATCTCTTCCGGCCGTATCGCGATGAGCCGTCTCCCCGCGTCGATCAGTCCAATATGTCGAACGAGCAGATCTATCTTCACCACGACCAGGTTATGCGTGACCAGGATGATCAGCTGGATCAGCTTGGTCAATCTATTGGGCGCCAGCACGAGCTGAGTATCCAGATTGGGGACGAGCTGGACGGCCACGTTGCCCTGCTGGATGGAATGGACGGGGATGTAGAGCGGCACCAAGGGCGGTTGAACGGTGCTCGGCGGCGACTGGATCGTGTCCGGCGGAAAGCGGGCGAGAATTGGAGTATGATGACTATTGTCGGGTTGATTATCGTCCTGGTGATCTTGATCGTGATTCTGAAGTAATCATTTGCCCGCTTTCTGTCAGGTTTATACCGCGAGCGGGCGTTCGGCTTTTACAGGGTTCTTTCTTCTTAGGTCTGGCGCTTTTGGCGTTGGATAGAGTCCTGTCGGACTTGAGACGGTTATCTACTTTCTTTTTTAAACATTTACCAAGTACATTCCTAACCTCGGAAGTTTGAACTTTGAAATTCCTTCGTATGAAAAGCATATCGTCGCTCAATTCGAATAATCCACCACCCATGCTCCGTTCAATTGAATATCCAGACCCATGAACCACCATTACTTCCCCTTGTTCGGAATATGTTTCGTTCTCTCCTGCATCGCCTCAAAGTCCTTATCTTCGGCGCCAGTTTCGCCTCGGTCCGCCTTGACCTGTAGGGTAATGTCAGTTCTGCCTCGTGGCAAGTAAACATCGATCGGATCGCTTCATACATCTGCTTCACTGTTGCTAGCCAATTCGGCATTCCACCTGGCTTTTCCTTCCTTCGTGCTCTTCAACTGCCGGTCTTTTTCTGATTCATAGATATTCGGCAGGTCATCACGGTCTGTATTGCTTTGGTTAGTGTTCCACTCGTTGTGTCGGGTAAGGGTGGCTTACTCTTGTCGCTTTCTTTCAGGGTGCGGCGTGTTGCGGAGGTGTGGAATGCGGATGTGGAGGGGATGGTGTAGCTGGATTGCATGGCTCGGCGGGAGCCGGCACGGATGGCTGGGAGAAAGGTCATGATGGGCGTGATCAACTTTTGGGGTGTTGCGAGTCTGGAGGTGTTGTTAGTGCTGAAAGCTCTCGAAGGATAGGCTGGAATATATCTGGACCAGACAGGCAGTGACAGCATAACAAGGACAAGTTCTTGTTGCGGAGATAGGCCAGGAAAAGTTCACCTGTCCAGTCCAGAGGTAATCAAGTCAAACATACCAAGTTAGGCCCGGAGAGAGATATCCGTCGTAGACGTGCAGGTGTGGAATAAAGCAAGCTTACTTAGTGACCTAGTCTGAATAAATGTAGAATCCAAAGAGAAATGAAACCCGAGAGAGCACAACTTAAAAGCGAGCCGACACCATTTAAACGGCAGAGAGCCAAGCCTTTGCAAAGCCCGTGGACTTGGGAATTGCTTCGATCTCATTCGAGGAAGGGTGGAGTGATTGCTTCGAGTGATGGCGGTGACGTCAGCGATACTCAACCTGCGCTCGGGTTGGCGGATGTCAAGACCTCGGCTTCTCGCATCTTTACATGGTAGTGGTATATGATACTCATATAGTGCGTCTTGATCACATACTCAGTGATATTCATGGATGTACTGTACATTCTCTTGTAAAATGATTGCCCAGCGGCTTGGTGATCGACGCTGTCAACGATGTACTGGCAGAGAGCATTCCGTACGGGGTGTATATTTCGTGTTCAATGACATCATGAGATGGGTATGGGGTGACGCAGGGGGATGGGGATGGGGATAGCCCTGAAGGTATCCATCTCAGTCTCTAGGCATGTATCCATTTCTCGGTATGGAATAGGCAGGGGGATAATCAAGCGATACAGCGTGGAGTCCCAGAATGAAGGAGTTACATCGTTCCGTGCAATACCAGGTCGCAGAACAAGCTATTGAATATAAACAAACGAGAGATGCGATTGGTAATGATAGTGTGCAAGAAAACAGCATCATACGTATCTAAAACACTCCCGGGCGTTGCCTTCCCAAGGGAAGATGAAACCGAAGACGTCGAGAAAGAAAATAAAAATATAAGCCATTTTCAACACACGGTCTAGGACTTCGCCCAAAAACCGCGAAAGACCCCCAGGATATCGATTTCAAAACAGAAAACAACTCCGCAAGCCCATGGTTTCGCTCGCATTCAAACCCAACCAGCCACTGCACCCGTGGCAAGAAAGCAATGAGTATCGCGTGTCACCCATCCCCGAACCGATGTACAGGAAATAAAAACAAGACTGTAACCAAAGAATAAACAATAAAAGAAAAGGGTGCAACACGCATGAAAAATCAAACCCAGATATTGCAACAGTGCCCAAGCAATGCAGACGTGTATCGTTTCCGCCTCTAGATCCTTGAAAATGTGATATCCATCCCGCCCAGATAATAAAACCCCAAGAAACCAAAAAGTGAGAAAGATCGAAAAAATAAATAAATCACAGCGTAGGTGAGTCGGGTGCAAGGGAGGCAAGCCAAACCCCTTTCCCCCAAAAACAAAGAAATCAACTCCGAGTCCCCATAGGAATATGCACGTCAAGTAGCAAGTCACCGCATCAATACATCATCGGCGGCCTCAACCGAAAAGAAACAAAGGGCCAAAGAAAGAAGCGTCCCTGCCCGAGAGACACAGGTATCGTTGGAAAAAGCGATGCAAAGGAATCAACAAGCGCCGTCGCTCGCAACAAGCTGGAAGCATCGTAATGAATCTAGATGTATGGCGAAGTGGTCGTAAAAAAAGAAAAAATCGGCGCAGAGTGAATATGTACAAATGCCGGATTTTGTCGGAATTTTCGGATTTTTTGAAGGATTTTTGAGTTCGCCGTTTCGTAGAAGATGTTTTTAGTTTCCAATGTGGTCGTGCCCGGAAAAAAAAAAAAATGCAAAAGAGCCGTATTGGACAAGAATGCAAAAAGATTAAGACCCGCGGATTAAAGGGCCCCCGATGATGCAGAAATACTCAGGTGACGTGCAAGAACATGCCGCCGCTAGGGCGGAGAAGGACGGCTAGCGCCCCTTGGTGAACCCGAAAGGTCCTCACCATCGACGCTGAGCAGCCTGCATCATCGCCGGTGAAATCGATGAGGGAGGGCTGGTCATCGTCATCCCAGTGTTAGGGTTGACGATGGGGATCACTTTCCGAGTCCGGTTGGCCTGAGGCTGCTGGAAGTTGACGTGATTAGGGTTGGCGGCAACACCGGCGTGGACGTAGGAGTTGGTCTGGGCGGGAGAGAGGGAGATTGACGGGGCGACCTGCTGCACGGGCTGGATCTGGTGCTGCAGCGGAGAGGTATCGGGCGATCCGCTGGAGAGCGAGGACCGGTCGGACGAGGCGGAGTGGATCGAGTGCAGCTGCGGGTTCGTTAACAAATGTTCCCGGGGTGACTCCTGATTTTGCCCCCGACGATCTCCCAAGGGGGAAGAAGTGGGTGTGGAAAATAACGAGTCCGAGGGGAGCGACTTCGGTCGCCGATCACAACATACATCGTCTTCCGTCAGGAGATTGGGGCAAAACTCCAGATCATCATCGAGGTCGAAAGAGCGACCGGCTTCGAATCTCGCGCGGAAGGCCGTCACGGCGGGGGCTTCGGCAAGTTCCCGCATGCTCTTGACTCCCCGGAATTGGCGCTGAGCGTTGTGCTGGGCCATCTTGGGGCCGCGGCGAGTGCGGCCGTGGTGGTTGTTGGAGGGCATGCCGTGATGAGGGTGTTGTTGTTGGTGGTGGTGGTGGTGGGTGTACAAAAAGGCGGACATGATGACGGGTGGAAAGAAGAACCAGCACCCGAAGATTAGAGTAGAAAAGAAATGGAAGGTTGACAGTAGTTGAGTACAGAATTGAAGATGGGGAATAGAGAAGTTGTGTGAAGGAAAGAAGAGGGAAAAGAGGGGTGTTTGGGGCTGAGGTGGTGCGGTATGGTCAGGTATTGTCACACAGCCCTTGCCAGTGGCCAATCCGTCGATACCAGGGGAGGGAAGCGGCGTCATGGTACTGTCACGATCCTGCAGTGGACGGTGGGCGCTAGCGAGGTCACGCAGCGCCGCCAGTGGCGAGGGCGCCGATTCCCGGCCAATCACGTGCCCGTATTTGAGATCCACACTGGAATGCCGGCGCCAGTTCAAAGCAATTGACTGGCTGCGTGACGTCGTCGACCAATGGACCCTAGCCGCTTCGGGTTAAGGAGTGTCGTGATCTGCCCTGGCTTTGTACTCGTACTCTGTAAGTTACCGGTTACGGGTATGGTGGCCTGATTACCCAGGTCTACGGGACGGTTTCCCCAACGTAGGGCTACGTAGGGTACAATGCGGATTGTTACACCTTCTATGCTCCACCTTCTGCGTCGGTTCGTTCTAACAATTCTCCCGCCACTACAGTACTATTCCCGGAATAGGAATTGACCACGCCGTGAATACTGTACTACTACAGCCCGTGGTGGGAGGTTGGGGTTGGGGTAGCCTATGGCCAAAAAACCCAAATCCTCAAAAACCTTGTGCAACATGCAGCATGCAGGCAGTGGAAAGGCTGGGCCAAGGATAGGCACATTCATCGGCTGTGGCTGCTGATGATGATCCCAGATCTCCTTTCCCCCAAAATTCCCCAATTCTTCCACCCGCCGGCTTCCGCCTGATTGGCCTTTAGATCTGATCTGACCCGGCAGTCGCCCATCATTACGAGATGCGGAACACACTGCATTGACTCACGATGTTACCCAGGACCGTGGAGGTCCCACCACTCGTGGCGGTTGCCCATACGCCTCTCTGCCAGTTCCTGTACCTCCTGCCCAGTACCTACAGCAGGGTACCTGATAGGAGACCGGACCTGGAATGCCTGAACGCCCCCCTGGGAGATTTAACTCGCCCTACTCCGGGAGTCACCCACACGGCGCTCCGTACTCGTGCCCGTCCTCGGCGCTTTACTCCTTCACCGCTCCTTCCGGGGCGAACTGGCCTCCACCCGAATTATAATTTATGATTCCTCGAGTGTGGTCGGACGTAGGGTTATAGAAGTACGTGGGCCTGGAGTAGGTGCTGCCGCTACTCGAAGCTTGAACCATGCAGTTGACAGGTCCACGCCCATGCCCTCGTTTGCATGAGCATGCGCACCATCCGCTTTTGACGATCTGACGATCTGACGGCATCCCAGTGAGGGGGGGCGCTCTGCCCCAAGGCTCCGTGCAAGGGACTGGTCACCACGAGCTGGTTGCCCGGTCCGGTTGGAAACCGGCCGTGTTTGTTTGGAGACTCTGACTCGTGGTTTCAAACCCAGTCGAGTTGGAATGGCGAGGGGTGTATGTGGTGCTTTCCCTGTACTCCGTATACATTGGAATATAGAGTCCATGCATGTACATAGGGCTCGAGACGAATTGGCCCGAGCTCCTTGGACCGGTGCGACTGCCGATCTTTGGAGGCGGCGATGCCGTGCTGCGACTAGTTTACACTGCCACAGGTCCCAAACATGAATGCTGCATTATAGAAGGATTTGGAATCGACCCATTGCCTCTTTAACGCCATCGTCAAAACTTATCGCCATTCTGATTGTCATTCTTGCATCCCTGGGTCCTGTTTGACACAAATATACCACTGACCTCAGGAAGTGCGACCAGTCAGTCTTGTAGTGTATTGAAAGATTGTCTCATCCACCACCTACATAATAGCCCAGTCAAATGCATCCATGGATATAAAATTGCTTCCAAACATCAAGTAGGAAAATTGTTATGAAATAAACCCTTTATGGCAAATGCAACGTAGGTATGCTCCTGCATAACCTCGAAAACTCCAAACTCCAGGGGCCCGAAAACCTTTGAACGCCTAAAAGAAAATGAAACCATGTTATCCATCACTTATCCAAGTTCTTGCTCTTCACCATGCGTCCGATCAACTCCTTGCAGTGCTTTTCACTGTACTGCTCCCAAACCTCATACAGGGAAAGCAGCTCCTGTGTACATTCAATAACCGCTTTGATATCAACTTCACTCTCGGCCAACCAAGCGACCAGCTTCTGAATCTTTGGTGGACCGGAGCCCGGCTTATCCGTCAGAGCAGCGAGCATGTTCATGCCTTGCCCCTCTCTCATGGTACTCGCTAACGCGGTCTGCGCCGAACCGAGATATGCTCCCGGAGGGGAAGGCTTGAACACCACCGCGACAATAATGGCCATGATAGCAATTACATGCGGCGGGTGCAGGAGCGGGAGGTCAGTTAGGTAGTGGTCATTGATTACTGACCAGGCTAAAGCAACTTCGTCCGAGGTTAAGGCTAACTCGGTTTGGAGCTCGGAGAGGGTACGATAGGGGTGGTGCACGATGAGCTGTGAGTGCATCTCAGAGATCAGAGCGAATTCACATTCTCCTAGTTTGGCAACGTCTGGCGTGATGAAATCTACGAAATGTTAGCTGGAGGTGTCTGAGGGGAAAATATCAGATCAAGGTCGTACCGGGCCATAGGCCGCGTGCCTCACCCACCACAAAGCGGATGTGTTGGGGGCATTCTTCCATCTTGCAAGCCAGATAGAAGGCCGTGGTAAGGACCAGATAAGGATTGGTCTGGCGGATCTCGTTCTTTGTATAGAAGCGCTTCAGGTATACTTGCGCCGTGGCAATGGCCTGCTGGCGGGTGGTCATACGCTTGCCCAATTTGATGAGTTCTGAAGAGTATCAGCGAAATGTCCGCCCCTTGCTTAGTAGACATCTCACGTTGATTGAAGTAGATGTTCAGCAGCCGCTGATCTGGCAGCGGGAACTGCGAATGGGTGACCTTATCTTTCTCCCGAAGTCGCTCCCGAACATCGGTCAGCGCCTCCCGGGAGAACAGCCAGTGTCGACGCTGTGTCGACGCCCAGTAATTGGCTGCCATCAAGAGCAGTGCCTCCTCGTCCTCGAATCGTGTAAATAAGATATCCAAAGGACGTTGGCGGTGATAACCCAAACAGGTTTAGTAGGGCAGAGCCCTGGTCCCGTGCCGGGCGGTGATGGCGTCAAGCGTCGAAGCAATGATCGGGCGCCGATTAATCATTCCTTCCCCACTCCATATCGCCGGCTCTCTCGAGCTTTCTTCTGACGACCACCTCCCGAATCCCCGAGGGATTCTCCGTGTATAGCGACCGAGAATCCACGCCTCCCTTGAATGATGCCGGGTTCTCGATAACAATTTTCCCTCCGATCCCGATCATGGCGCCCGAGTCGAACTATGAGCGTGATGAAAGAGTTGCGCGGCTCTGGGAAACATTGGACACGCGAAAGGAGGGCCACGTTGATTTGTCCGGTTTGAAAAAGGGCCTCAAGAAGATTGATCACCGTGAGTCTGACCCGGTCCCGTGCCGGACGCTGCCGACTGACGCGGTCGCAATAGCTTTGAAAAATGCGGATGACTTGCTACGCAGCATCCTGTTCGAGGTCGACACCAATCACGACGGCCAGATAGACTATGCGGGTAAGATCAGGAGTTGTTTCGGTCCTCGAAGGACCTCCCTGGATTTCCCCTCTGACCGGTTCCCCTCAGAGTTCCGAGCGTTTATCAACCGCACCGAGTCCGGGCTCTGGCAGATGTTCCAGACCATCGATCGAAACCATAACGGAGAAATCGACAAGGCCGAGCTTCGTAGCGCGTTTTCTCGGTCTGGGGTCACGGTGTCGAAAGCGAGGCTGGACGAGTTTTTCGACGAGGTCGACAAAAACAACGACGGAGTAATCACCTATGCGGAATGGAGGTACGAGTCACGCCTGCCCAGGTCAAGTGAATGACAGTGAGAGAAAGCTGAACTGACGCAATTACCAGGGACTTTTTACTCTTCTTGCCTCTACGTTCACCGTCCGACCTTCACGCAGTTCTCTCATACTACACGGCCACGGGCAACTTAAACCCGGAAGGAGATGTCCACATCAATGATCTGCAGGGTTTAGGTACAGACCTCTCGTTTCTTAACTGTATTCCCTTGGCTGTCACGGCCTTCTTGTACAATATTCTTTCCCTCCCTACCCTCGCCTCGCTTCTTCCTTCAGCACACGCCCAGACCGACTCAAACTCTCATATGAGCACTACCTTCGGCGAAGAATTTCCTCCGTCAGACAGTGATCTTGAGTTGGAGACGTTACCCATTCCCAGAAGCGTCGCCATGTGGATGTCTATTCGCTACTATGAACGGAAGTTGACCGAGAACACCCCTCAACTAGGCTACTTCATCGCAGGCGGCACCGCGGGCGTCGTTTCCAGGACGGCAACCGCCCCTCTCGATCGTCTCAAGGTTTATCTCATTGCTCAGACGGGTGCCAAAAGTGCCGCCCTGTCCGCGGCCAAGGACGGTGCTCCCTTGGCTGCGACAGCCAACGCGTCGAGAACACTTCTTGTCGCCTTGAAAGAGCTCTGGCGAGCTGGTGGAATTCGCAGCTTGTTTGCTGGTAAGTCAAATGCCAGCCCCAGCAATCTTGGGACAGTCATCTGACAACTCTACAGGAAATGGCTTGAACGTCGTCAAGGTTATGCCGGAGTCTGCCATCAAATTCGGAGCCTACGAATCCGCGAAGCAAGCATTCGCACGAATGGAGGGGCACAATGATCCCAAGCGACTCCTGCCCGTTTCTCAGTTCTTGTCTGGTGGTATTGGCGGAATGGTGGCTCAATGCTTTGTCTACCCTCTTGACACCCTGAAATTGTGGGTAGACCATCCAAGTAGCCCAAAAACGACCGCTAACATCATCCAATAGCCGCATGCAATGCTCGACCGTCACAGGTGGCCTGAGAGGAAACAAACTTATTGCCGCAACTGCCGCCAAAGTATGGAACCAGAACGGGCTGGTCGGCTTCTTCCGTGGTCTCCCCCTCGGTCTGATAGGAATGTTTCCCTACGCCGCCATCGACCTGTCCACCTTTGAATACCTCAAACGCGCTCTCCTTGCCCGCCAAGCCCGTATCCAACACTGCCATGAAGACGACATCAACCTCAGCAACTTCCTGACCGGAGCAATTGGAGCCCTCAGCGGAGGGCTCAGTGCCTCGGTCGTCTACCCCCTCAACGTCCTCCGCACCCGCCTCCAAGCTCAAGGGACCGTCCTCCACCCTGCAACATACACTAGCATCGGCGACGTCTTGCGCAAGACCCTCGCATCCGAGGGTCCTCGCGGCCTTTACAAAGGCTTGACCCCCAACCTCCTAAAGGTGGCGCCCGCCGTGTCCATCAGCTACGTGGTCTACGAGAACTCGAAGCGAATGCTGGGATTGAGGTGATTACTGTACAACCCCATCATACCCATGTAATACATTCAGACTATTTCCAAGAGATACCCAAAATGGGCATCATACATTCCTGCCTCATCAGCATCCCGTCGTGTGCATGTCCAGTCTATCTCATTTGCTTCCATCTTACCTCGACTTCACTTCGGAGGTCATCTCTTTCTTGCATTTACCTCCTGTCCGTCTTGGCCGCATCTCTTTTGTCTTTCCGTCTCGAACGAGGCTCATGTTGACAGATCCTTTGCTAGAGACAGGGGTAACCCAAACCATCGCATGGCAGGGCGTCGAAGCATGATGGTTTTCATGCATGGATTTTGCTTTTCTTTATGTAAATATCGACAATTGCATTTCATTGGATATCGGTCTTGATCGCTAGAGTTAAAGCTAGAGAACAATATAGTATCCAATCCATTCATTACTCAAACCACTCCATAATTAGATACCCAAGCACATCAAAAAATCAGTAATCACTCAACAACTCACAAAACTCAACCTTGCGCTTTAACAGCCGGAACCTCCTCATTCTTCGGCAAAATATCCGGCACCGGCCCAAGCGGCGTGATCGCAAACTGATTAATCTGCTTATGACTCTTCGTATAATGATTCTTAATGTGTTCGAAATCTGTCGTCTCCCCAAACGCCGGCACATCCCAATAAAGCCCTCTGACCCAACGGTGGATGTTCGGGAACCCGGAACGGATGTCACGCAGATTGCACTTAAAGTGCTGCACATACACAGGGTCGAAGCGGATAATCGTCGTGAACAGTCTGATATCCGCCTCTGTGACGCTGTCGCCGAAGAAGTAGGGTGAGGTGGACTGCTGCTTTGACAGGTGGGTTTCGACTCGGTCGAGGGAGTTGAAGAGGGTGGTTACGGCCTTTTCGTAAGCTTCTTGGGTCGTTGCGAAGCCGGATTTGTAGACGCCGTTGTTAACGTCGTTGTAGATCCATTCGTTGGAGGTGTCGATTTGGCTCCGCAGGCTTTGCGGATATAGGTCGACGGATTTAAATTGTTCTGGGAGGAGGTTGTCGAATTCGTAGTAGAGCATGCGGATAATTTCGGCGCTCTGGAGTGTTGTTAGGGTTGGATATTTTGGGGGGGTGAAGGGAAGAAAGGCTTACCTCGTTGCTGACGATTAGGTTGGTCTTCTTGTCGAAGAGGACGGGGACTGTGAACCGGCCGGTATAGTCCGGGTCATTGGAGAAGTAGATGTCGCGGAGATGGGTGAATTCCCGGTGGAGAGGGTCGGGGACGGTGTTCTCACCCGGAAGCTTCTCATCGCTAGTAGGGAAGCGCCATCCTTGAAGAGAATTAATACAATGATTTTCGGTCATGAATCGGAATTGATTATGTACCCTTTTCGGCGAGGTGCCAGTGGACTGACGAGAAAGAGATGATATCCTCCAGACCCTTGAGCTTGCGGGTAATCAGAGTGCGGTGAGCTGTAAAAGATCAGCACACGTCTCCAGAGTCAATTAAATGGACAATTGACTCACCCCACGGGCAAGCATAGGAAACATAGAGATGGTAGCGGCCCTTCTCCGGCGGGAACTGCGCGCCAGGCTCGCGGGAGATGAAATTACGGAACATCGACTGCTGCCGCTTGAACTCGCCCGACTTATCATTGGGGTTAACCCAGTCGGTAATCTTCTGAGTGATTCCAGCCTACGCAATCGTTAGAAAGAGGTCGATTGGGTTGTGAAGGATAAATTGCCTACCGCCATAGTTCGTGGAAATCGTGCGGAGAAGCACGATTGATAAGCTGTTGGGAATCCTGCGCGATGAGCTGGACGCGAATGATGGAACAACGCAGATGAGCGCAGGAGGGAACGGAACATCAGCAGATGTGATGTTCTTATAGCTTACGCCGAGACTAGAAAAACGAGGAATTACAAAGCGATTTGCTGCGGGGATGACGTTGACTGACGAGTGGCTTACTCACCATGAACAACCCCACCTCGGTCAGCTTTGACAAAGCATCCTAAAGCTTCCCAAGGAGCTTCCCAAGCGTGTTTTCAGAGATATTCTAGGGAAATTTCAAGGGGTTACTCAGAATCTTCTAATGCCTAGAGCTAGGGTAGCAATTGATTGGAGATTGAAATCTAGACTGCTTCGTGGACGATATTCATAAATCTACTGTTTCCGCCCGTTTGCGGCACCGACGGGCTTTTTGAGGGTTCTAGTATCCCATCTATTTCGACAGCTTGACCATCACGTACGGAACCTCCACATCTTCCTCGGTCTGGTCCTCGGCAGTCACCTCGAAAATAATGTTCTTCTGGTGCTCGGGAACCGGCTTTTTGCTGACGTGCTCGACGAGCTTGCTCATTCTGTACTTTTGTTAGTATCGTGCCTCCCTCGTAGACCGAATGGGAAACTCACGGCAGGGGAAGGCGGTCCTTGACCTTGTTGGGAGGATAGAAACTGGCGTACAGCAAGCTCACGCCAGAGCTAACCATAGTGATATCCAAACCCTTGTTGGCAAAGTCATCCAGGAATTGTTGGAGGGGAATATCCTCCACCTCGAAGCGGTCCCACAGTCGGTCAATGGTAACCTCACCTTGCTTGCCCTGGTACTTGCCCTTGGGGCTAGCAATCGGCTCACTGAAACCAAAGAACGGAAGCGCAAGGTTAATGAATCCGTTCTTATATTGCTCGATATCGTCCTTGCCATCGACCACCTTGTACAGCTCCAGAGCCACCAGACCGGTGACCAGGGCAGTGGCGGTAGCGATGGCGGGGATAATCTTTCCAGCAATGAACTTGGTCTTGTGACGATCCGCCTGTGGAATGTCGTAGTTATCAGCACGGAGGTTGCTGGCCGCGGTGATGAAGTCGATGTGGTGGTTGGTATCGTCATCCTTCTCGAACTCGACGGGCTGAAGGCGGAAGCCGGCAAGAGACTTGGGCGACGGCAGAGTTGTCACCAGCTTCTGGATCTCATCATTATCATCAGAGCCTCCGGCGGGCTGGGCGTTGGGGTCAGGGTCATTGTCGTCAGCCTGAATCTTAACATTGGAACTCGGTGTGAATTCGGGAATGATCATATCATCAACCACCTTGCTGTAGTAGTCCTTGCCCACACCGGGGTTCTTAATACCGTAGTTGAATGCATGAAGGTTGGCACCGGCAATCACAAAACCAATGTGGGTAGGGTTTGAGCTGTCAAACTTCAGAGGGGCCGGGGCGCGCTTGGGGCCGGACCAGAATGGCTGACCAGAAGAGGTCTTGGAGTCCTTAGGGAAGTTGTACAGAAGTTGCTGGATCGCATTATTGTACTGCGACTCGAACTGTTGACGGGCCCAGACAATACAATCATCGAAAGTCAAGGGCTTGTCAGTCACCAGGAAGTCACGAAGGTGTTCCAAGGTCTGCTTCTCGTTACCAGCCTGCTTGAGGGTCTGCTCAATGTAGTCTGGCTGCGAGAGGTACATATTGACAGCCTCAGGGGGGCCAACAAATAAGGTCTGGAAGAGGTCCCGAGCCCAGGCAATAGTATGCTCGATACGGTTAGGGAAACTCTTCAGAGTACACATCGGGAACGACTTCTCCGGGGGGTCCTGAGAGCTGGAGTAGGACTCCGTAATGAAGGGGAGGATAACCTGTGTGTTACCCTTGGTGCCGAGAGTACCACTCTCGAGGAGGGGCTTGCGGAAGAAGACGCAGCGGCGGTCCACATATGTCCGAGCATCGACGTTGTCCAAAGCATTTGTTACTCCGTCAAGTCCGTTCCAGAAATCTTCGTTGAAGATGTGCTCGGTGTCGTTTCCGACACGATCACGGAGAGTCACAATCTTACCCTTCAACTCGGGGTTCATAGCTTGGACTGCGGCAGTAGCACATTCACTCTTGAGACGACCAACGTCCTTGGAGCGGAACAGGAACTGACGGTTCAAGTTGCTCTTCTCGATCTGATCCATGTCGGTGACGTAGATCTTACCCTTAGGACCAGTACCCAGACCCATCATGGCCCAGTTCTTCAGGGTTTCGCATCCAATAGCACCAGCACCGACCAGGAACTGGGTGACATTAGAAAGCTTCTCCTGGTACTCCTTACCGAAGACCGCAATCTGGCCATCATAACGACTGCCAAGAGGCTTGCAGCTTTCTTCGGACCGCGTGGTCGAAGATGGAAGAGACTCCAAGGAGTCAAAGTACATCCACTGCTGAACGGGGTTGAACTTTCCAGAGACGGCCTTCAGGATTTCCTGGGCAGCGATACCTCCGAAGAAGGAGGCAAGTGGGTTAAGATCACCACGAGCCTGGTAGCTGAGCTCCTTGATAATCTTCTCGTCTAGCTCAACCTTCTCCTCTTCCGCTGCTGCAAGCTCGGTGGCGATCTTGAGAACTTCCCGAGCATCACTGTCATTGTGTGGGCGAGGCATTTGGTGATCGTGGGACTCCGCAAACTTGTGCAAGGCCTGGACACCAATGTGCAACTGTTGAGGCCGGTCAAATTTGGCAAAATCTGAGATCAGGTGCTCCGGCTTCTTAATCTGCTCCGACAGGGGCTGGAAGTCAATAAACTTCGGCATCTTCACCTGAGTAAAGAGACCGCCACCCTGGTACGAACCGAGGCCGGAAACGTCACCAATGGTGAAAGTGTACGGTCCCTTAACGGTGACCTTCCGGGGGTCACTACCGTTCAAGCCATCCATACCCTTGACTTCAGTAAAAGTTACATAATCTCCATCTTCCAAACCATGCCGGGTCTCATCCAGTGCAGACACCAGACCATCTTCATCAATATCGGCAACGATTCCGCTAACGGGATCCTCACCAGTAGGATCGCCGACAGTAAAGTTCTTTCCGAAGTCGTTGAAGATATAACCGAAGAGACCAAAAGTATCCGTAATGGTCAAGTAAATTCCGTTCTTGTGGCAAAAGTCTGCGATCACCAATTGCTCCTTCAAGGGCGTTTGGGTCAGAACAATCGCCTGGTAGCGCTTAAGCTTCTCCAGGTCAGCCACAAGGCTTCCACTCTCGTGGATTGTAACCGGAACGTAAGAGTTGAGTTCGGCGACTCGTGGGGCGGTGACATCGGCGCGCGGCTTGCCGACATCTTGAGGCTGGAGGAAGAACTGGGAGGAGAGGTCGGAAATAGCAACGGGAGCGGGGTCGTAAAGGGTGAGGGATTTGACACCGGCGAGGGCAATGTTCTTAGCTGCGAGGGGTTATTAAACGGCCCGAGATACCCTTCAAAAAGGCTTGCACTTACCAATTTCCACACCAAGGCCCTTCAAGCCTACCACGAGAACGTTCGACGAGCCCATGCGCTTCATGGCCTCGTGGCCGAGCACATACCTAGACGTCATTAGTCCCCACTCATCACCAATACGATCAATATCACCAGGAGGAACCTCACAGTTGTCGGCTGTACAGGGACTCATCGATCTCCCCATGCTTGATCGCCTCCAGAGTTTCCTGTGGGTTGTCGACTTGCATGGTGACGTCCTATTTGGATTATGTCAGTCACAATGCGGTAGTTCTTCCCGAGTCCAAGACATACGGTCATGATTTTCTTCTGAGGTCGAGCTGCGGTGTCGTCTTCAGACGCTCTGCGCTTTCCCGACTTAGCCGCTTCTCGAACAGTCAGATTGGAAGGAATGATGGTAATCAGAGGGTGAAAGTCTTGCCCAACGAGCAAGACCTCCGACAGTGCTGGTTAAAACAAGTTGCAACGCCCAGCGTACCAGGTATCAGACTCGAGAAGCAATAGCACGAGCAGGAGCAGCCGACGACGACGCAGAGTAAAGGATGTTAAAGCTGTACAACAGGGAGGCCAGTAAAGTGTAGAGGAGAGGCAAGGAAGGAGGGCAGTTGAGAAGCGGGACCGTCGACGTAAGAGGGACAAGCTTGGATGACTAATCCCGACGCGTCGCCCCGCGGTGATCGAAGCTCCGTTTGATGCGGGTTTCTGGTAGTGAGCTGTCACTCTGCTGAGATTGGGGATCATGACCCTTGTCTGGCCCTGAAGGCCATCATTACTCATCTCCCTTATTATAAGCCTTAATACTCGGCGTCTGAACTACGCAGCTCCTCACATGTGTCGCTTCGAACTTCTTGGACGCGGCTTACTATATTGGCAGCGGACCAACCCCGAAGTGGATAACAGGCATTTCGCCAGGTGAGTACATTACAAATAGAAGATCGCGTCATCGTACCTTGTTACTAACGTTATGCGCAGAGAGCACCAGTCAGGATGCTTCACGAGATTCTCCTCTCCCTCTCCGGCCAGCCATCCCCCCTCTTCAGTCCTCCACAAGGGAAAGACGCTCTCGATCAAGATGATCTCGCCCTTCTCTCTCCTCCGGAGAAAGCACTCCTCGGATCAGTTGCCCACCTAAGCCAACTCCACGCGCAATTACGATACCACACCTCCCAGATATCCTCCTCTCATGGCTCCGTGATTTGTCGCTCCGTCTCCACGACTATCGCTACGGCGCACCTGGGTGAATTCCAAAAGAAGATCCTCGAAGTGGAAAAAGCAATTCTCGCCGAAGATAGCGGATTCGTGGGCGGGTACGGTATTGTCCCATTGTCAACACTGGTCGGAGAATTTGCTCCTTGGACGCGACGCATGGAGTGGCTATGGGAAATCGCCAAGTTCATCTTGCCAGAGAAGCCAACCGCGATGCGCTCGTATGGGTGCTCGGGGGCGGGGTTGATCGACCATCTGCGGGCTGAAACCCAAACTGGGTACCTCGACATCAAGGAGATGGCGGTACAGCTAGTGACTGCAGCGGAAACGGCATGGATGAAACAGCTGTCCATGTGGCTGCTTTACGGGAACCTGCCCATGTATGGGAAAGAGGACTTTTTCATCCACGAGGACGAAGCCGAGGATGATGATAGCCAGTTCAGCATGAAACCGAACCTACGCCCGAAATTCGTCTCCGTGCAAACGGCAGGGTCGATTCTCTTCATCGGGAAGTCCCTGAATCATATCCGTGCGAAGAAGAAAACACCCGGACGGATCTCGATGGCGCCGGTGACGCTGTACCAGGAGCACATCGAGCACTTAGCGGGCTTGAAATCACCCATCTCGGCCTCGAAGCTCTCTACAGCGGTGGACTGGATTCGACTTTCGCTGTCCCAATCCACATTATCTAAGCTGCTTCCGCTTCCCAAGATTCTGGAGATGCTCGAACTACTCCACAATTTCCTGCTGCTGGGACGGGGTGAATTTGCTGTGGCATTGGTCGCGCATGCAGATTCCCGCATGGAAGAAAGTCGACGACGAGGGGCTCGCGGTCAAGCGCCTGGGGCGTTGCAAAGTTACCTAGTCAAAGAGGGAGACGTGATGAGTGCACTGGCCCAGGCTTGGGCAGAGCTTTTTTCTCTACAAAAGGAAGAAGACCCGGCAGATGAGGAGCTCGAGCTGGCTCGGGAAATCCTTCGGTTATCGATCAGCGAGCGAAAGAGTGGTCGTGCAGCGACCCCGCCGCAGGGATTAGGAGTGGTGCCTGAGATTTCCACGGTCTCGTTCGAAGATCTGCTATTCCCCACTCCCACGAGTCTGACAGCGCAAGTCCGCGCTCCACTTGACTTGTTCCTCTCCGGTTCGGACATCGCCATCTACTCCAAGATCCATTCATACCTGCTGGGAATCCGACGAGCCCAGATCCGCCTCGGAGATCTATGGAAGCGAACCTCACTACGAAGGAACCATCCCTCGCCATGGGGCCCGCCACGAAGTAACAGTGCGTTCGGTCAAAATAAGCTCAAAGAGAGTCGGGAGAGGGATAATGCGCGGATCCGCCACATGCGACCGGTTTGGGCAACGGGCAGTGCTTGCCTTTTTGTTCTCTCGGAGATCGGCACGTTTTTCCAAGGGGAAGTCATTCATGAGTCCTGTCAGCACCTACGCGAATGGGTTCAAGGGATCCCCGAATCCACATCGGCCCCTGGATCTCGACCAGGGACTGCATCTTCCTCCAAACCGCCCCAGAATCCGCGAGCTGCCACGCCGGACCGAACTTCGAGCCGACCGTCCTCGCAGTCAGGACCGTCCTTGGTGCGGCATGACCCCGAGGCTCTGACCGTAGCCCACCGTCGCCACCTGTCAAGCCTTGTGAAATCTTTGTTCCTGACGGAAGTGTCATTCACCTCCGCACTGCGGGCCCTTCTGACAAGTGTGGACATCTTCGTGGCGCTCACAATCCGCCTTGAGACAATTCAACGTAATATGGATCTCGAAACCGACGAAGGAGTGGTAGACGCTCTGGTCGACTACGCGCAGGAGGAACAGGAAGTTTGGCAGGAACTACGAGTTACGGGCGACAACGTGCAGAGCGGTATGAAGGATCTCGTCGCGAGCCTACGTGAAATCGACGATAGTCGATCGGGAGGAGAGAGTCTCGGGACTGCCACAACGGGACAATCGGGGACGGGGCCGAGCACGGGCCCCGGGTTCCGCCACTACGTTCCGCGCCAACCAGCGGGCGTGGATCGACTGCTAATGAAGCTGGACTTCGGCAGCCTGCGTGGCGCGGCGATTACGGGCCTGGCATTGGAGTAGGGCCTTGGAGAGATGCAATCTCTTCTCTTTCCCTCGCAGGTTATGATTGCTACGGGATCGGGCGGATTGGACGTTTGCCATGGAAATGGAGGACAAAAGAACCAAAGGAGCTTGGGGAATTGACTTTGCATCCGCTGCAAGATAGTCATGCGGACACTGGGCACTGCATTGTCAGTATAGACGTGGCCTTGCATTTGTCACAGAAACGATGAAACAGCTTATCTGTCCCCGCGAACGCTACCAGGTGACCTCGCACGGCATACTTCTAGCGCGTTCGTGATCTACTATCCTTTGATTGATCGCTGTCTGAGAAAGGCCTCGAGCCTCGGGAAAAAGCGAGCTTCGTGGGATGAAAGATAGTGGATCGAAGTGACATTTCCTAAGCCGGAAGTGGGGCGAAAGCTTGTTCTCTTGGCGCTAGGCTCGTTCGATGTTCTGGAGAACTATCGATCTTTTGCTCTGACTATGATTACAGATTCTCAACAAATATTTTCAATTCCAATTTTCCCAACTTCAATCCGTCAATCGATGCTCTAAGGAGAACTCCGCACGAGCAGATCTAAAGAGGGAAAAAAAGGACATGAATCTCACGATAGCGGTGAGCCCGGGACGTTCAAGGGACTGCCTGAATAGGAAGTCCCGGGCTCTGCAGGGGCGTTATCCACCAGATCCGCCTGGGCCCCGCCCCAAAATAAAAATAAACGTCCGGGGAGGGAGGAGGGGTTTGTGGAGGCATTCCGCAAGTCATTTGACTTTGCTTCTCAGATTTTTCCGGTGGAACCCCAGCCGTGGCACCTATCCCGAAGTCGAGACACGTCTAGATTTGCATGCCGCTTTTTGAGCTTGCACCAAGATTGACTGCGCTATCCCGAGCACACTGTTGGCTATCGGCGATCGGGGAGTCGCCTCTCACAGGGAACTTTCGTACAGCAAGGGCATAGTTGCAGATCGGCCATACTTTGGACCCGCAGTGGGTCATTCCATCGAAGCCTTTGAAGGTCGACACCGTGTTCAGCAATTCTATGGTCCTTTCTCTAGCCACGATGAAGACACACACTGGATCATGGGCTATCGATGGTCGATGCTTCGGGACCCGATTTCCCCCTCCCATTGTGCACAAACCCCATACTCTGGAAATAAATGGAGCTCTTGTGGCAAGCCAACCCGTGGATGCTCGCGTCGATTTGTCTAGATCTTGAGTTGCTGTGCAAGCAGTCTAACCGTTGGGTCATGCGGTGCCTTTTGATTTTTGATTTTTCTTTTCCAGACTTTTTTTTGGTCCTTCGCCTTTGCTTTCGGTAAACTACTCAAGGAAGTACCGTTCCGGTTCTCCCTGGACACATAAACCCTTATTGCCAGACATCGTGAATATCCATCCGCTCTTGCTCTTGTATTCTGCCTCTAGACTTTCTTCTTTTGACCCCTCCTTCTCTCCTAATATACCCCTTTTCTCTTCTATACTCTTTGTTATACCCTTATCTCTTCTATACTCTTTGTTATAGCCTTTGACTCCCGTAATACCGTCGCAATGTCTTTCAACCTTGCTCGTTGCTTGGCTCCCGCTCGCACTCGCTTCGCCGGTGCCGCCATCAATGCTCCTCGCACTCTCGTTTCTTCTTCTGCTCGTCTCTACTCGAGTACCAAGAGTGCCTTCAACCCCCAGGATATCCACAATATCTCACACAAGAGACCCGAGCATATCCAGAACGTTCTTCCCTCCAAGAAGGAGGTGCACAATGCCCGACGATTCGGCGAGTTCGACATGGAGGGCCGCGTGTACGCCATCACTGGTGGTGGCCGTGGATTGGGTCTGTCCATGGCCGAGGCCCTGATTGAGGCCGGCGCCAAGGTCTACTGCCTGGACCGTCTCGAGACTCCCCACCCTGATTTCATTACCGCCAAGGACAAGGCCGAGAACGAGTACGGCGGTGCCCTCGAGTACATCCGCATCGATGTCCGCAACAGCGTCGAGGTGAACAACACTTTCGCTGCCATTGCCGCCCAGAACCAACGCCTGGACGGCCTGATCGCCGCCGCCGGCATCAACCACCTCCAGAGTGCCCTCGAGCACTCCGAGCAGGCCATGGACGACGTGATGTCCATCAACTACAATGGCGTGTTCCACTCCGCCACTGCCGCCGCCCGCCAGATGTTCAACTACCAGCAGAAGGGCTCGATCCTGCTAGTCGCCAGCATGAGCGGTCTCATCGCCAACAAGGGCATGACTTCTCCGGTCTACAACAGCTCCAAGGCCGCCGTCATTCAACTGGCCCGCTCCCTCGCGATGGAATGGGGCCGTTATGGCATCCGCGTCAACTCTCTTTGCCCCGGCCACATCATCACGCCCATGGTCGATGAAGTCTTCCAGCAGAACCCCGCCGCCCGCGCCACTTGGGAAGCCGAGAACATGCTCGGTCGCCTGGCGTTGCCCCAGGAATTCCGAGGCTCCGCTCTCTTCTGCCTGTCTGACGCTAGCAGCTTCATGACCGGCAGCACCCTCCTCATCGACGGTGGCCACACTGCCTGGTAAAGAGTTTACGAACTGAAACGATTTCATTTCCTTAAAGAATGGCGACGGCGTTAATGGGGCACTTGGGTACGGAGCATCTTTGATTTTTGAAAAATCACGCTTTTGACAAAAATACATACTTGTCATGGCGGACATTGTACATATATGTTGCGTTGACTGTCGAGACTTTTGTTCTCGGGATCGCGATGTTTACCTTTTCTTTCAATGTTGATAGAGTATTGCATCACAATTTTAATTCATCACATCATTCAGCTATTCAAATTCTTCAGATTCATTGTTTGTAAAGATCCACAGTAAACACGGGGTATAAATAACAAACATAAACGCCGAAGAAATGCCCATCAAAAGCCCCTCAAATGATATAAACAAGCCTCTGGTCACCAGTATGATCCTCCAAATCATCCCTCCTCCCACCGCCCATAAGCTCATCCCTCTCCTCGCCCGGTCCTGTCCTATTCACAGCAGATAGGTCCCTCGCACGGTTCGCCCTCTGCAAAAGCACCCTCAAAGCAAGGGCCAAAACAGCAACGACAACCATGAAAAAGGAACAAACCGCCATACCCCTAATATACCAAGGCCCATCGGACTTCGGGTAAAGCCTAGTCCCAAGCAACGGCCCACACTGTCCTATAATATTCAGAATCGCAATACTAGCGCCCTTTCCCTCTTTCTCGACTCGGTTATCCATCGACCAGGTAATAATCAGCGTGATGGCGGAGAAGAAGCCTGCTGTGGCTGGGTAGACGCAGATGTACCGGATGAAGGTGTGACTTCCCGGGCTTAGGTGTGTGTGGAAGTAGCCTGTAGCTGCGATCATAAAATAGGCGAGGGAGGAGATTAAGGCGTGTGTTATGAGGTAGGGGCTTCGGGTGCGTGTGCGGTCGGAGGCGTAGGATGTGGCAAGGACTACGATGAAGGCGAATAGGTACGGTGGGGCGGAGAGGGCTTGGGAGTAGAGGGTTGAGTAGCCCATGCTGGGATGGGGTTAGTGGGTTGTTGTACCGGAGAAAGGGATATGGGATGCGCACTCTTTGATGATGGTGGGGAGGAATACTGGCATGGAGCTGAATGCGACGTTGCAGCTGAAAAACATGAACTGGAGTACGGGTTAGCTGTGCTTGATTCGTCCCACGGGCAGAACTTACAGCAGCCATATATGCCTTGGGATCGGAAGCCGTCTTGACGATTTCTCGCCAATTGAACGGCTTTTCTGGTGAGTTTTGGTAATCCAACTTGCTCTCCCCGAGCCGCACCCTAGCCACGACCCTCTGTCGACGGGAAAGGAATCTGGCACGGCCAGGGGAGTCCGGGATAACCACCCAGGCGAACACGGCCACGATGACACTCGGGAACCCCTCCACCAGGAAGAGGATGCGCCATGGAGAGATCGGGCCATTGTTGCTGCACTTGACAATCAGCCATGCAAGGCTGCTCGCAAAAGATGTTGCCAGCGGCGCTGCGGAAATGAACAGTCCGTTCCGGAAGGCTAGCTCCTGACGCCTATAGAAAAGGGACAGGTAAAAAGGAACGCCTGGTCCGAAGGCCGCTTCTGTGATTCCGAGCAAAGCGCGTAGAATGACGAGACCCTCGAACGAGGTAGCTAGACATTGGAACGAAGCTACCAAGCCCCAGCCGAACACGCAGAGGGAGATGTAGATGTGTGGTGGAACGAGTCGGTACATAAGTGTCATCCACTCAAAGAGGATGTATGTGATGTAGAATGCGGTGAGCAGCCATTCGTATTGCGAAGACGATAACTGGAGATCTTCCTCCATTCCAGCAATCCTGGCGTTTCCAATATCTAAAATCGAATCAGCACACGCCCCATAGCTTGAATAGCGCCACATACTCGACCGGTCCAGGAAGGACAGGAGGTAGAGAAGCGCCAGAAACGGCACTAATCTCCTATCGAAGCTCCTAACAACCTCCCTCTCCTCTTCCAGTGTATATTTCGGCGCCGCGGCTGTCCGAGTCTTCGGTTCGAGCTCCTCGCCCGACTCATAGCCATGCTCCTCATCCCCTTCCTCAACAGGCCCGCCCACCCCCACAGAATCACCAAAATCGGTCTGCAGCTTCAGCTGTCCAGCAGGTGACTTCCCCAGCCTTGACATCGGGGTATCTTCATCGGAGTTCGAGACCGGCGTGTATCGGGAGTTCGAGGAGGTCGAGTCGGATGAAGCGGTCCCCGCAGATGGGGGCAGGTGAAGACTAGCCATGCTGGGGCAAAGATGGAGCGGGTTCAATCACAAAGTCGCAGTGCAGAGCCCACTCCTTCCGCGATCTCACGAAGGACCTCCTGACCGCTGCTTTTCGCAGGGTCGTGATCGGTCTCCGGACGCGCTTAAGTAAACACGCACGTGGGGCACGTGGCGGATCGCAGGGCTGAAGAGTTTCTTATGGGAGGTTGGAGAATGAATGACAATGGAAATGAAATTGGTACTGTTTTTCTCTCCTAGCTACGACAAAATATTGCTTGACTCGGTCCATGAGCGACTAGATCCCATGTCTTCTCGCCTGCATTATTGTGGACTTGGTGCAAATCTTCACGGTGCTCGCCGTTTACTCACGATTATTCGGTACATCTAGCGCGATGAACGGACTCGGTGGGCTCAGCAGGGTATTTCATGCATTCGTCGTGCTCATTGCGTACATTCTAGCGAGTGTCTCCGATGCGCTCCATGCTCAGAGCACGCTTGATGGGCTCGTGACGGGTCCGCTCGCGACGGTCAGGGCGATTAGCACGATCATAGTGATTAGAACGACCATAGCGACCTGGGCGATCCGGACCATCAGGGCGGTAGTGGTCAGCACGATAGTCAGAACGATGAGCCTCGCCACGATAATGATCAACGGGTTGAGAGTGGCGTGGTCTCTTGGGGTAGTTTCCGGGGTGGTTGGCCTGAGAGTTGCCGGAATTGCTGCCATGGTGAGAACGGTGACTGCTGCGGTGACGAATGATCTGTTCATCCTCAGGATCCTCAAAGATGCGCTTGCGTCCACCAGCCAGGCGCTCAGCGTGCGCGCAGCTTGCATTGACCACGCGTTCGACCTCTGGGACCAGGGGGTGATCTCCAGTCTCGGCCTTCAGACAGCGGAGAAGGTTCTCGGCGGTATCACGAAGGAAGCGGACATTGCTGAACTTGTCAGTCGATTTGTCCGAGATGCCAGTCTTGTTGGCGTCGGCGATGTAGTAATCGGCCTTGGCAGCGTGGTAAACCTGGATGAGGTTGTTCAGGACAACCTTATTCTTCGTCTCGCGGTCATCAGTCTTGAAGGGCTTGACGGATTGGTCGGCGAGGGTAGTGCTGCAGCCTCCAAGGTGGCTAGAGACGGCTTTTCGGGGTTCGCCGTTGACAGGAGAGCGGCCGGCTGTTTGGGTTAGACTAATTGTGAATGATAGAGCGATATGCATGGGACATACCGTTATCGATGATCTTCTGCGCAGTAAGAAAGGCACAAACGGCGGTTTCTTTGTCAACGGCCGAGTTCTTGTCCCTGATGGCCGCATAGTTGTCGATGAACAACTCCAGAAGGCCGATGTTCTTCATAGGGAGGCCATCGTTGAAATGCTTCATGAGGATTTTGTCATAGAAAGTGATTTCACCATCCTCATACTTCACTCCGCGTTGAACGAGGAAGAAAACATGGCGTCTGATTGCATGATAGAGCAGCTTGGAGTCAGTACGGTCGTCAAGGATCTTCTTGAGGATCTCGCTTGGCTCCCTGATACGGCTGCATTCCAGCTGCAGCTTGCTTTCTTTCATGTGTTTCTGGGACATTTCGGGGGGCGTGTCGTCAGACATGCTGGTGTTGAGAAAAATGAACTAATTGAGAACTCTGAGGCGAAGATCAGGAGATGGAGACTCGAGAAGAGCCTGTGTGCTATGCGGGGGTGGGGATGTAGATGGCAAAAACCGAGGGATGAGAAGCAAGTAAATCGGGATATGAGCAATGGGGTTTATCTCGAAGAGGCCCCATGGTCCCATCAACTAGTCATCAGATGTACCCCAGTGCTCATGAATGGGCAATTCTCGCCCTGGTGTAAGCTTCTGCAGTGCCTAGAGCCGACTATTGCATTTTAACGAACAAATAGAACACATTAATAGATGGTACAGACGGGCAAAAATCGGGGCCTTGGGTTATCAGAATCCATATTATTAGCTGCATGTTCACATACTCTCATTATCTGGGCCGTGCTGAAGGGGTATCAATCAATATTAGGGTAGACCAAAAGGCTCAGTTTCTCTCCTCCCAGAGTCGGTTGACCTCATCGGCAAGGACTTGTGGGTTACTGCCGCCGTCGGCACAATCTCTCCATTCGCCGCTGTCGTGAATACACCAGACCTTCTCATCCAGACGCACCGTACAGCTAATCTCTGCACCGAGACTAGATGACCGAAGCGCACTATTCCGCAGGAGAGCAAGTCCGCTGGGAAGGGGGCCTCCGTTTTCACCACTATCGGGCTCATCATTCTCCTGGCTGGCACACTTGTTTAGAGAATCGAAATCAATCCCATGTTCCAAGGCACACTGGTGCACAAGCTCGCGCTCCGGAATGCGCTCGTAGTCATTAATCAAGCAGTTTGCAAAGCCTAGCGACCGGATTATGGGGGTACGAGGGTATGTTTTGGGTAGTAGGGATTCGTCCGCGGTGGGATGGAAAGGTAGGTTCGCCGCGCATAGCAGGAGCATATCTCCAATACATTCGCCTGGGCCGTGCATGCACTTGATCTCGGAGGAGTCGTTCGTTACGCTATTCACGATTTATTGTTAGCAAAGTGGCACCACGGGTTGGAAGAAGGGAGGTCTTACCTTGCGATAAAAGAAAGCTGGAAGTTGACCTTATCGCTGATTTGCTCCATGGCGGGCAGCACCAGCTTTTGGAGACAGGTCTGTGCATCGGGGCACTTGCTCATGATGTGAGCCTCAAGCGGGACCTTGGTGTCTGCCCGGTGCGTGTCGCGGAGTGATTCCTGGTCCGCTTGTAGTTGTTTGTTGTATTCTTGCCATGTTTGGTCTGGTGAATCAGGGGTAAAGCTATTTCTGGAGGTATCCGAATCTGCAGATCCCGGAGCATCGTGTGTTCCACATGCGGGCCATAGGGATATTCTCGGTGACAGCTTAATGAGCAAGTAGTAGCAGATCAGGAAGCCCACGGCAATCACGATGCGGTGGGGCGGGATGGATCTGTCGCGTCGGGACTTTGAAGGTGCCCCGTTTGGGTCCGGACCGTCTTGTGCATCCCCAGAGTGAATGGGTAGTTTTTCCATGGCGTCTGTCATGGCTTCTGTTGAAATATTCAGATAAATGGGAAGTTGTCCACAGGGAGAGAAAAAGCGCGTGGGGAAGTCAGATGAGGCCTAGCTCCTTCCCGCCACCGTTACATAAGGTGGTTTGCCCGCGCCGGGCCACAGCAAACCGACTGGATGTTATTCGGGAATATGGGCATTCAAAGGTTCAGCCTTAACGTCTAGAAAAATGTTTCATTTGTTATGTCAAAACAAGTGGGACTTTTTGCCAATCTATGTAGATACATAATCTAGTCGAGTCCCGCATAATGGCATCCACGGTACTTTTCAAAAGCACGGAACTTGGCGGAAATAGTGAAACCTAGACTCTAAGTGGCCCTGGAAAGTGACACTGACTAGTCGTTTCATGATGGCTGTATTGACCACCCGTCTATTATTGGCATCTTGGCATCTATGAAGCTTCGAAAAAGCTCGCCAGGTACGCCATCAATGAAGTTACGTCAGTCCATCCTCGGTTAAATCTCCTGATGCAGTCAAGCGCTCACAGATTTTGAGGCAACTAGTAAAGTTAAGAGCACGGATCCGGATCCACTGCGACCCTATCAGATGGGTCAGCGCACCGAAGTACCGCTAAGACCCTAAGCTCGTCGACACTTGCCAGAATAAGTGTCCTGTGTTCAAAGTGCAAGGAACTTGTCTTGCAAATGTAGAACAGCGCGACTGGTCAAAGCGATCATTCTGATAAAACCAGCATCGGATATCAAGTACCGAAGCATCGTGCAAGGGCCGGCTCCAGATAACACGCGACAGTGACGACCCTCCCAAATCGACTCGGCAAAATGCGGTTAAGATTTTGGGCGGAGCCTCCCAAGAGCCACCGAAATGGCGTCCAATTCAAATACAACTCCGATCTCGGAGACTTTCGAGACATGTTGGTCCCCAGGCTTTAAACTTTTGTGTCTGGCCTTGAACCAAGTCAATCGAACAAAATCCCCGCCCCGGTTGAGCAATGTTTAGCGCGCTCAGCTCGGTTCCGTGAGGCTCATCCGCTCGTCTTAATGCGCACAGAGGCCCAATGACGACGAGCAGGTGATCAATTCGGATGGAACGCCCCAGTAGGAAGCTGACGGAGCTCGGTGGCTGGACGCCAGCGAACGATCGAGGCCCGGGTGGAGGACAAACCCACTCGTTTCGTATGCACACGGTTATTTCCGAGTTCTCCAGGGCACACCAGATCGATGGGGCTCCTCGACGAATGGCGCGATGGAAATATGACAACTTGGCACGTTTTTCAAGCGTGATCGGGGGCTTACCCTGCCCTCGTGGCCATTTTGAGTCGCGGCCAGTGCGCTCGGGTTTCTAACGCCCGCTGAACGGCCAAGAAGTCATGAGGGGAAGGAGATGAGGAGGGAGAGTTGTAGCGGGCTTGCGTCCGATGTCCACATCATGTCCACCAGGGCGACTGAGGCGTCAGATGGCCCGGGCAGGGTTACATAGTTCCCGTTTATAAATGGAGAGGGGGTTGTATGAGGATGCAGAGTGGAACGGCTCCGACCGCGATCGACCTACACGTTGTTCTTAGTTCCCTCGCCCTGGAGTAGATAAGCCAGTCTGTTCCCTAATTCGAGGCGTAGGGAGAGTTTCAAACGGAGAGGGATATCCAATCGATGACAGAACGACCGGGATTTCCAACTCGTCCACGCCCCGGAAAAAGAACAACGTCACATCGCCTCGTGTCCTCCGACGGTCGCATCTCCAATGATCCTTCTCTTTAAAAGTGGCTAATTTCTCACATTACTTTGGTGTGTATCCTTGTATCCTTTCCACCTAGGTAAAACAAACTCTTGATGCCCGAGGACACCTGATCGCTCCCTAGCTTACAATACCAGGGACCCCATGCGCAGGGAGCGGATCCACGCTAATTTCTCGCCCGTTAAAATCAATTTAAATCTCCATCTCCCGAACCATAAACAATCCCGGGTTTATGCTATTTTTCTAAATTTGAATTTGCATTTGCATTTTCCAAGCCAAAGTATACGCGTGCCTCAGGCACTCCAAAAGGGATACAAGACGGCGATCGCCATTTATACCTGGACCCTCCCCTGATCCCTGATCGCATTCCCTGGTTTATTTTGATTTTGCTTGACTCCATCGGTCTCCCATTCCCCCTTCGCAAGATTCCAGGGTACGTAAAATCCATGACAGCTGAAGATCATCGTCCAGGTGTCTCGGTCCTGGCATGATCGTCATCCTGCTCCCCCGCAATGCTTCCTGACCGCGTCACCAAAATGTTCTCACCTCGTCCCTTTCTTGCAACCTCACTGACTTCACCAGTCCCCTTGGGCTTTTGACTTTGTTTTTAGCCTTCGGGCCGCTCGCGGTACTTGCCTCTGTGATCGTGTCCTTTCGGCGGTACCTGCGCATTCCCGAGCTCCGACGTCACCACGTTGAGAATACGGCGGGTACTGTGAAGGGCACGATCTGTTCTGGCTTTCCCTTCTTTCCCCCCGTGGACACGACCTCCTGCCGTTTGATAAGGATTTTTTTCTTATCTGGGGTTTCACCCGGCTACACCGCTAAAAAGGTGATGACTACATTCACCACAATGGCATCCGTCAATTCAATATCCGAGAAGGACAATGACGAGGAGCGTGACACCATGCAGGACGACGTGATGGAGGACGAGTACCAAGAGGATATCAGCTTGGAGCTGGATGCTTCGCAACGGGAATACCTGGAGTATCACCAGCGACTCGACGACTTCCTATCACCCCTGTTTTTAGAAGAGGCGGTGTTGTACAGACTCGCGCGCCGCTTCTCCGGTACATACCGCCATTTGGCCCTGACTTCGGATCAGCAATTTTTGCCGACACCCGTGACTCAGCTGCCCACGGGCGAAGAAACGGGGCGATATCTGGCCATTGATGTGGGTGGCAGTAATCTCCGAGTTGCGTTCATCGAATTACTAGGTGAGGCTGTTGACTCCGATGTGCGGCCCACGGATGCCTCGGAGAGGTCGCGCCACACTATTCGCAAGGCCCAGCGCCAGCGAGTCAAGAGGACTTTGGAGCGAGCCTGGCCGATTCAGGAGCATCTGAAAATGGACAAGGCCGAGGACTTGTTTGCGTGGATTGGGGACTGCATCGCTGAGGTTGTGGCGGAGAGTCTGACTTCGGATGCTACCAGGAAAGACATCCCTGCAGAATTGGATATGGGCATCACCTTCAGTTTCCCAATCATGTGAGTATCCCAGGATTTGACTGAATCGTCTGTCAAAGAAATTGAGATTCTTTATGCGCCGGTACTAACTATTTTCAGGCAAGAATCGCTGGCTGAGGCTACGCTGATGCCCATGGGTAAAGGCTTTGCTATCACATCTAACCTCGACCTGCGGAACATTCTTTTGAATGGATACGAGAAGCACACAAGGAGACCAGACGATGAAGATGAGCCTTCATCCAAACGTCGGAAGCTCTTTGCTCTGCCCAAGTTGAAGATCCAGGCTATCACGAACGACACTGTTGCGACGCTGGCCTCGCTCGCATACGCAGTCAAGTCTTTACCAAACAGCCGAGTCGCCATGGGTATTATTGTGGGTACTGGATGTAACGCGACCATTCCGATGAAACTCAGTGAACTACACGAATCCAAGGCCAAGAGCGTCAATGCTATGGAGCCGTCGGCCGTCGAAACCATAGTGAACACCGAATGGACCATTTCCGGTGCAGCACCACCGCTTCGAGAACTGGCTATTACGACCAAATGGGACGAAGAGCTAGATAGGGCTTGTGCACGCCCAGGGTTCCAGCCATTCGAATACATGACCGGAGGTCGATATATCGGCGAGCTGATTCGCTTAATTCTGTTCGACTATCTGACCAACGTGGCGGGTCTGTCGAAACGGTTTCTCCCTGCAAATCTCATTCAAGAATACGCCTTGACAACAACCTACATCTCCGACAACGTGGCCCGAGCCCGATCCGACCAAGACCTCGCAAAGGAACTAAACCGATCTCTTCCAACACCCGAGAGCAGCGACTGGCGCTGGGACGCCCGCACCGCTAGCGCATTCCGAAAAATTGCTCGAACAGTGCAGAGACGATCGGCCGGTCTGATCGCAGCAGCCGTGATCGGCCTGCTAGCCTGCTGCCGAGAAATCGAGCTGAAGGAAGACAGCAATAGCAACACACCCGAGAACCCCGCCTCACCCCAGAGCAACGGCGAGATGCGCGCCCCCGACGCAGCCGCTGCGCCGAACTTCCGCAGCAACAATTTCCACGGCCACATCGTCCCAGTCCTGCAACCCACACCGGCAGACTGGCAGTCTGGCCCTGAGGAACTGGTTGTGGCCTACACGGGCGGTATTATCCAGCACTACCCGCAATTCAAGGAGATGTGCCAGCAACACATCGATCGGCTTATTATGCGGACTGGTCCGCAACGGGGAGGGAAGTCGGTGTTTCTACGAGAAGCCTCTGACGGTGGTGTCATTGGTGCAGGCGTTCTGGCTGGAATGGTTGTTAGCAAGTAGAATATCTCCTTTTGGCTCGGGCAAGTCTGGATTTTGGGTGGAGTTTTTCGATTGAGGAAATAGTGTCGCATGGGATAATCTCCTGTTTTATCTGCCGTGATATGGATGATCCACATAGAAATAATTACGATATATTTCTGTCTGTGCAGAGGCTCCGCAAGGAATTTTCTTTTGACTGAAGTCCTTTCTATTACGGTTCTCTATCATGCCCTTGTGGCCTGTATTCTACACAAAACGTCTATAGTAGTATAATCGTTTTGGAGATTTCAGACCCGGGGGTCCGGAATGTTGATATCAAATTCCAGCTTCGACACAATCAGACACTGCGTCGGTACATCCCGCCGGCATTACAGGGTCTGCCCTTCACACGGCTGATCCAGCATACCCAAGAGATTGCGATAGTCAGTATGATGCTATCAAGTCCCTAGGAAGGTCAAAATATCACCCCTCGCAGAGACACGCCATCAAGGACGGGTCGTGATATGATCGAAGGACTATCACTGATAAGTCCCGGATTGATTGCGCGGCTCCACTGAAAGCAGCGTCATGAAGAATGCTCGGCGTCCGAGGTACCCGGAATGCACTGGCAAATGGCACATGATCCCTTCACATCAAGATCGCCAGAGTCACCAGGTAAGCGGAGAGTTTGTTGCCCGGGACCGACAGCGGCGAAGCCAAATATTGTCCAAGATCGTGGATTTGCCTCACGGCGAGAATCCGGAGTATCAGTCCCTGGCGGAACCTTGCAAGCCCGCCTTGGCGCATATCAGCCAAGCGCGCCTAGAACTTTATCCGTCACCGATATGTTTCGAGGCGGTGGGTTATTTCATGATTCGGTATCGTATGTTTGGAATGGCCGGCGCATTTAGATCAGTCGGAACATGTTGTTGCGCACGCTGCGTTTCATGGCATTCGGTTTGCCATCTTCGTATTCGATTCCGGCTGAGCCTCCTTCTCCGGACATTTTCTCGAGGCGCTCGCGGAGCTCTGCGTCGGCTTCGGACACGCTTTTGGTGTTGGTGTCGTTTGGAGTCGGGGATTTATTTTGGGAGTTGGGTTTGGACTCGTTTTGAGGGTTTTCGGGCTTTTGTTCAGAATTCGATGATTTATGATCTGCATGTACTGTCAGATGATATGAACCTTCCGTTGGCAATTGCGTTGCTTCTTTCGACCACTTGACGTACCTTTAGATGCTAATCGCGAAGAGGCTGAAGAAAAGGATCGGTTCAGAGACCGTGACGGGACGAGGGGCAACCGACCCCTCCTAAAAGCGTTGCTAGAGAACAGCAACACCATTCTGTATTAATTTGAAAAGTATCAAGCAAAAGCTGAAGCTATTCATATTGACGCGGGAACCTTTGACGTAAATGGCGATAAGCAAAGAGCCCCGCACGTGACCTCACGTGGGCGATCCTCCCCGCGATCGACCGGCCTTCCCCAACTGAGCATTAGACACTCACCTCGCCCTCGCCGCGTCTCTTCCAACTCGCCCACCTACACCACCAAGATGGCTACAGTGGCTTACTATGAGCTGTACCGCGGGAGCAGGTAGGATGGCCACCACAAACCGGTGACTTCGGAGCTGACTAGGATGTGACTAGCCTCGGCCTGTCTCTGACCGATACTCTCGATGATCTCATCAACGAAGGCCGCATCGAGCCGCAGCTGGCTATGAAGATTCTTTCGACCTTTGACCGGGTGGTCACTGAGGTCCTGGCGGACAAGGTCCGCGCTAGGCTTACTTTCAAGGTGAGTTGTCTTGCTAGGGACATACCCCGAGACCAAGCTACAAAGCGACCGAGTTTGGGTTCGCTGGTTTATTGGAACAAGGGCTGACTTCTGTGCTCTTCTTTTCCATCTTTCAGGGTCACCTCGATACCTACCGATTCTGCGACGAAGTTTGGACGTTCCTGATCAAGGATGTGACATTCAAACTGGATAACCAGACCCAGGTCACGGCAGACAGGGTCAAGATCGTCAGCTGCAACAGCAAACGACCCGGGGAGGCATAAATGGACATATTCGTTGCGGCTGCTGGCGTTTACATGGGGTGGTTGCATGGCGTTTTACCGGGCCCTTGATCTCGGGGGTGTCTTTTCCGGCGTTTACAGGATTTGCTCTGTTGCATAAATAAAATGTCGCTATCATTGCAGATACCCAACCAAATTGAGGTTTACCGAATATGTCCTTGGTACTGTACGCTAACATTCGAGATCGGCTTCCTGCAAACAAAGAACTTGTCTCTGAAACACTAGGCCGAAACACGCTAAGCTTGATGTTGGTTACCTCAGATAGAGGCCATAGTTCGCTGACTTTGTGTGTATGGCACTTGCAACCCGTTGAAAGTATAAAGCCAGGGAAATGATAAATGCTTCATTGCTGACAAATGGAACGTACAAATGATTGTATCATAGCGAAGGCTCTCAATTAGAAGCCAATAAAGTGAGGATGGTCCTTCAATTAGCTATGCACAAATATTCAGTTCCGCCGTTTCCCATTCCCGTAAGGCACTAGATTTGGCCAGAGTCTCGGGATGATCAGGACCTATGACTCGTTGCTGCTTAGCTACGCAGTCACGCAGCAAAGCGATAGCGTTGGCATTTCGGCCGATAGATTTCCAGGTGAAAGCGAGGTTGGTCATACTCGTCAACGTAGAGGGATGATCCTCGCCGAGTTTGGTCTTGCTCGTCTCTACCACCTGCACAAAGAGATGCTCGGCCTCCTCGAATCGGCTCTGATCCCAATACGTCGATGCTAGATTGGCAATGCTCGTCAGCGTGTCAGGATGGTCCGCGCCAAGCTTTGTCTTGCGAGTCTCCATGACCTGCACCTCGATCTTCTCGGCCTCCTCCCACCGGCCCTGGTTCCAGAGGGTCACTGCTAGATTGGCTATGCTCGTCAGCGTGTCTGGGTGATCTTTGCCAAGCGTGATCTTGCGTTTCTCCATCATTTGCACTTGAAGCTGCTCTGCTTCCGCCCACAGGCCCTGGCTCCAGAAGGTCACCGCCAGATTAGCCATGCTCGTGAGCGTGTCAGGATGGTCCACGCCAAGTTGAGTCTTGCGAGTCTCCATTACTAGGACCTCGAGTTGCTCGGTCTCCTTCCACCGTCCTTGGTTCGTATACGTCGATGCCAGGTTGGCGATGTTTAATAGCGTAAACGGATGATCCTCGCCGAGTGTGATCATGCTTGTCTCCATCACCTGCACCTGGAGCTCCTCAGCCTCTTCCCACCGGCCCTGATTGCAGAAGTTCGCCGCTAGGTTGGCTATACTTGAATGCCCATCCTCAGCCTCACTATCAGGTGATTCCATTGGCGCTAAGGAAACGAGGCGTCGCATCTTGCGACATCGGCTATCAGGGGTGGCAACTAAGTTGGCCAATATATCGCATCATGAATGATTCTCCAGTCGAATGTAGCAGCTATTTCGCGTATGTCTTTCCGTTCGACGATTGATGAAAAAGCGGTGCGGATTCCAAACACACTCCTCTGAATTCGGAAGAAGGGGGCAATGATGTATACCTATGAGACACATAATATCAGGTCATGGTCATATTTGTTTTACCCTGTCGGTTATTTTAACTTCAAGTCTTGACAAACAAAACTGTACAGCACTGATCAGATGCGGACTAGTCATTTGCACCATTATTTTAGTATAGGACTGGAAATAATTTCCTTATGTAAACGCGGGAGCCAACTTCGAATGCTAGTGTACCTGAGGTGTAGATATCTTGTGTAGGGTCAATCGCGGCAGGTGACCTCATCTTATCGGCGATCACAACTCCTTTTCTCCAAACTCTCAGTTACGAACCAGGACTGGCTCACGCAACCTCTCAGAAGTTGCTCACTGCAGCATAATGCCTCGGACTTTACCGTGGCTGCTGGAGCAGAAGAATGAAACGCGCGTGAAACCGGAGTTCACCCCGCGCAAGCGCGTCAAGCGGGAGCTGAATTCTGACCCCGACAAAACACCCAAAGCCCCTCCGGTAGAGAAGCGCGACTTCTTTAGATCCTGTGTGTACCATTCTGTCGAACAGACCGCGAGATATTGAACTAATCATGACCCTCACTCAGCGCAAAGTCCACCTACGTCTCCAGTCCGGCCATGTCCCTCCGAAGAGTGCGCCCAGACCCTCAATACCTCCAAATGGATAGGAGATGCTAACAGAGACCGCGCAGATTCCTTATTGAAGGCTTAGATCACGATGATGCCTGGATTATGGTCGAAGATGAATTCTACGCCATTGCGCAAACCTTCACTCAGCACTTGCACTATGCGGAATACGTTCGACGGAAAAAGGAAGCAAAGGCTCAAGGTGCCGCGGAGATCGCAGCGATAGCTAGGCCCACAGATGGCAGAACACCAATTTCAAAAGAACTGAAGCAGAAAAAGGAAGCCGAGGCACTGGCGGCGCGCCAGAAAGCCGGACTCGAGCAGATAGAGGTTCAGGACGACAAGGACGATAGCGATGATGATGACGACACTTGGGCTGGCACCCATTTGCATGGTTTAATGGCTAGCCCGAGGAAGTCCAGAGCGTTGGCTGGTTTACATACGTTGAAATCTTCTACGAGAGCTGCTGCGGGTTTTGGACAAGCGCATGGTTCACAGAGCGATCGGAGGCAGATGGCCAGTGGATCTCAGGCTTGCTCTTTATCGCGAGCTGTAGAATCACACCGCGTCGAGATTGATGAGGAGACGGCGTCGAGCGAAGACGATGACCTCGATGGGCAAACTTCCGCGACTACTATGCCTTCACGACGAGTGGAAACCCAGGCTCCAGCTCAAAGCTCAGAAAGATCAACTACTCCTCCGGTTCGACCAAGTCATGGCAAGAGCACATCTATGATAGATAAAGGAAAATCAAGACCGCGGCCAAGCGCCAAACCGAAACACGAATTTAAGTCGAAAGTTCAAATGTTATTCGACGGCCTCGATGAACTTCCAGAGCTATCTCGGTCCAACACTTCCATCTCTGCGAAGGAAAGCAAGCCAGCCTCTACAAACCAAAGGCCCGAGGTCATGACCGGAAAGAACAATTTGGAGTCCAAGAAATCCCGCTATAATGACGTTCCAACTTTTTTGATGTGATAGTACATTCCACAATCCTCCTCAAAACACATTATATCCCGAGCGATACAATCTAAATATCCTTCGGGCTTTCTTCCGCTGTGGTGTACATTTCCAGCTCGTTCACGGCCTCTCTCTCGGGGCTACTCGCTGGTGTCGATGACCGAACAGGGCTAAGCCACCGCGATGGTCTCAGACGGTCTCGGAACCGGGTCGTGACAGTTTGACGCTCATCCTCCGGACGTGGCTCTGGATCTTCTCCTTGGCCGAAGGCGGCTGCTCCATCATCTCGATGATCGTATCGTCCTTCGCTGTTTCGCGGCTCTTCTGGGACGTCAGGGTGCTGTGATGGTTTTGTCAGAACTGATAGCTCGACTGGGTTTTGCTTGGGCGACAAGACTGACTCGGCGTCCGAGAAGCAAGCTGGCAGTTCTTCCTTGCGGAAGTTGGTTGGGGGTCCCTATGCACGAAGTTCTGTTAGTCTGTCTCTCCAAAAGCAGCACGACCCGAGATCAACGTACAATTTCAAGGATTTTTCCCTTGTCACGGTTGAATGGTGACTTGATGCACCGATAGATTTGTCGAAAGCATTCCATTTTGATTGTGGTATTGCTGAACCGTGGATCGAATGTGAGATCCACGAGCGTTGATGGAGGGCGATATCGATTTTCGCGATCGGGTTGGAAAGATGGGTGACCTCGGTCGTTGAGGACAATGAAAGACAAACGTAACGCTTCGGTGGTGAAACAAATGCTAAAGGGCGACAAACAATGCGAAACGAGAGACTGGCGATGAAAATGCCGAAAAATGAAAGAAAAGAAAGCAAGACTGAGCTGCAGACGCTATGCCATTGATGGGCTGGTTGGGAAAGAGAAAAAGCTCAAATGCGGCCAAGCTACGGTACATATAGAGGAAGTGCCGAGCCAAGTGCCAGACGCCTGCAGTATGCACATCCATACTAACCCCGGGTTGTCAGGGACTGATGAACGAGCCCCGCTCCTGCAGGTTAAAGTAACCTGTGGCATGGGCTAGGGCCACTCGGTGACGGGACTCGGGAGGAATCGCCTGGCAAATCCCTTTCATGGGTCTGTGACACATTCCAGTCTGTTTCTCCCCTGCGGCTACGGTCTAGCTTTTCCTGGGCCTATACCGGATTGGCTATGAGATATCAAAGCGCCGATTACTCGGAGCCTTTGGTACTTATTTCGGTATGCAATATGCAGGTACCATCCATGAATTTTACGGAGTACAGCCACGGTCCCTTGAATCTCCGAGTCCCCCAGCTATCGGTGCAGCACGCCCCATTATAGGGAAGGCCACTATGGACTGCAGGCTGCAGGGAAGAAAATGTACGGCAACCCGTGCTTGAGAAGCACTCGACATCCAGTGGAGAGAGTGGAGAGAGTCCGCCAAAAAGAGTAAAAAGGGTGAGAGAGGCCCAGTCTCGCCTCGTGCCCCAGAAACGCCATACTTCATTCCTGTCCCTGTTCGGGTTGCAAGTCCAAATTATTACTTCCCTTTCTAAGGTCTGCGTCCCTGCAGGATGTTTCGATCGGGACGGCGTCGAGACACGCGCGTTTGCCGGATCGGATATGCGCATGAAAGGAGAGCGCGACTGCCGGTTCAAGGCGAGTACCCTTGAGCCTCCCTTCGAGTTCAGTGGCAACTTTTGGTCGGAGAATATGACCAATTTCAATACAACTGAATCCATTTAAGTTCATTGTTGCCTGTCGCTTTGTGGGCAAGGGCAAAGTCAATGCCTATCGTAATGCACTGTCGATCGCGTATCGCTCGCGGTGTCGATCGATCCTGAATTCGTTACTGACAGGGATGATCAAAAAGCTAATGCCGGTTGGGTGGGATGTGCTGTCTTTCCACTGCTACAGCCGATAATGCTCCGACTTCGTTTACACTTCGGTATACTTGCTTGAGGCGCGAGTCTTCTAGGCCACAGACCACTGCTTTGTGTTCATAATTGTAAGATCTCCTTGTAAATAACCCCTTAATTCTTCGTGCCTACCTAGCTCAGTCCATTATTCCCGTACAAGGGGCACTCACTTTCCATACAATGACTCCTTCATCTCTGTGGACACTGTGGACCTAGGTCCCTAGCCCAGGTATCGCCGCATGAAAACCATAAGAATCAGCGCAAACTACGAAAGCTTAATTTTATTCCTTGCGGGCAGCGAGGCTCAGAAAGGTTCGTGTATTTTTCGTTTTTTCGCATCTCCCTTGCTTCGGAGCAATGCCGAATCCAACACCTCACAAAGGCTACACCGGTCGGCCCCGGCGCGCAAACTTGACGCGGGAACGCATTCCAACTTGGCGACGATAAGAGTCGATTCCCTTAAGACGAGATACTCGACACTGCAGCTTGACAATCTGAATTATCCTGTTTCGAGTGTATGGTACCGGCACCTGGACTAGTGCTGTCACAGAACACCCAGCCCTAACTTCGGAACACAGGGATATCAGCAGCTTCGTCATAACAGGGAACCAACTTCCTATGTTGGAAGCAAACTCAATACCGTAAATTAATCTTTGATAGTTTCATAGTTCACAAATTCAGTTCGACACTATCGACCCCATGGCTGCTAGGCAACTCAGTCGCCATGTTGCCCTACCCGTACCGCAGAATGATTGCGTTGCCAGCCACTGGTATGTATGTAGTGGAGCACCGAGTCGCAACGCAGGTTCCCCTAGATATGCTGGGCCATCTGAGCCCAGATATTTGTCCCGACCGTTTGGTTTACGTTGCTGCATTCTGGCCCTCCATTCATCGAAAGTTCCACCTCTCTCCCAGGGATTGCCGCTTTCGGTATTTCCTCGCGGAGGGCGTCCATTCTTCGGACTCCGGTGGTCTCCGCAAGGGTGGTGGACTGTACTGTCCAATTTCCTTCAGGAGGGTGTGGTTTTAAGGGTTGACGTGACAAGGATCGTTGTCTTTATTCTTGTTTTCTCTTTTTGCTTCGTCATTCGCATCGCTCCTGACGTCTTGTTAGGCCCGCCAATTTCGATATGAAGCCCGAACCCTTTCTAAATGTGAACTATATACATAGTCACTTTTTCACATCGCATTCACACTTCATTTGGGGTAATTCTTGATGTGGTGGCTCTTCAGCTTGACGAACTGCTCGAAGCCAAATCGGCTCAAAGTCACACCGCGGCCGGAGTTCTTCCATCCGGTCCAGGCCAGGTCCTGTAAAGAATCATCAACAAAACAGCACTTCCTGAGGGGGTATACCCAATTGGGGGAGGGTGTAATGCACGTACCGGACTAGGGAAGTCAGACCGATTCACAAACACAGTTCCTGCTTCAACACGTTCAATGAGCTTCTCCGCCGCAGGAACATCCTTGGTCCAGACACTAGCAGTCAACCCGAACTCGCTATCATTCATCCAGCGTACAGCCTCGTCATCACCAGAGACCTTCATGACAGGAATCACAGGTCCGAACGTCTCTTCCGTCATAACGGTCATCTTATGACTAACGCCAGTGAGGAGCGTAGGCTTGACGTAGTTGCCATTGAGAGGGAAGTTTTCAAACGTAGCATTTTCAGGAGTTTCGTCCTTAGCACTCTCCTTGATTGCATCCGCGACCTGGGCCAAGATAGCCTTCTTTGATTGCTTGGAGATCACAGGACCAATCTGAGTTTTTGAATCTGACGGGTCGCCGACACGGTAATTGCTCAGTACCTTCTTGATCTCAGCAACGAACGCATCGTGGATCTTTTCGTGAACGTAGACGCGCTCAATCGCGCAGCAGCTCTGTCCGCTGTTGAAGATCGCTCCATCTACAATCTCTTCCGCTGCCCAGGCTAGATCCACGTCGTCTCGCACGTAGGCTGGGTCTTTGCCTCCGAGTTCCAGACCGACATTCACAACGCGGTCTGATGCTGCCTTCTGCACGGCCAAGCCAGCTGCGACTGAGCCGGTGAAGCAGATGTGGTTCACCTGTGGTGAGCGAACCAACGCCTCTAGTAATGTGAAAGATCCGCAGTGTAGATATTGGAGGACGTCCTTCGGGAGACCTGCTTCTGTAAACGCTGAAGTAATCTGTTCGACGATGGTAGGGGTTTGAGGCGAGGGCTTCAGGATGACAGCGTTGCCGGCCAGAATGGCGGGAATCAAGCTGTTCACGAGAGTAAGGTAGGGATACTAGAAATATAGCTTTTTAGGAATTCAATCACGCTCGCCCTGCTACCAGACATAACTTACGTTCCATGGGAAGATAACCAAAACAACTCCCACCGGTGTGCGCTTAATGTATCGCCGGAAACCCTTCTCCTCCTCACCAGGCACAATACCCTTTTCGCTCAGCACGTCGGTGCTGATTTTGGCCAAGTACCTTCCGCGCTTGATTGCTGTCAAGACCTCAACGCCGGTATAGGCGATGGGCCGACCCATCTGCTCGGTGACCTCGCGAGACAGTTCATCTTTCTTTTTCTCCAAAACATCCAACGCCTTTTCCACGATCTTCTGTCGCTGTTCGAGAGTGCTATGCTGTGAGAAGGAGCGGAATGCCGCCTGGGCCGCCTCGGGAATACGTCGTAAGTCCTCCGCCGAGACGCCGGTGCGGGTAACGACGGGCTCATTAGTGGTGGGAGAAATGGTCGTGATAGTTTCTAAAGACATAGTGACGATATTTTAAGGAAGTTGAAGTAGGAATGCGCAGTTGGGAAATATGAGGGGAAGTCACGTTATCCCCTCGGCGATGAAGTCATTGCATTTGGAGCTATTTACAGAGAAACATCTTTCACCAGACGAGCACCCGCCCACGCATACAAATAGTTGTGTTGGTACCAATTGACACTTTTTCGTTAGTGAGATTCTTTTAAGGTTCTTTAAGAGTGACTTACAATGAGGATCGCCCCGCAATGCGGGGGAAAGTCGCCCATGACCCGCCGAGGATGATGTTATGCTTCCCGTCGAAGAAGTCCGCTATAGTCCGGTCAGCATTTGTTCTAACAAAGTTCCAAGACTTTTATTGGTGTCAACTCACAGGTATATCCTGGATAGATTTCCATGGCTTTAAAGCCCTCATGTGGCAAAATCGGGGAGCTGGTCCACTCCCAAACACCGCCCATGCCACCCTGACCTGCAAGTTTATCGCCATTAGGTGTGACCGGAACGGGGTGCCAGTGCTTAAAACCAATGTTAGAACCTTCAAGACTCCGGAACAAAGATGGCGAAGAATGGCCAACTCCGTTGGAGGAAGAACTGCTGGCACCGTTGCTGGAAGCACCGTTGCTGGAAGCACCGTTGATTGCTCCCATCTGTGCCACACGCTGCTCGGCGACCTTTACACCATTAGAAGTGCCACGAGGAGCACTAGCTTGGAGCTTATCCGAATATGCATAGATGCTTTTGGCCTCCTCAAATGAAGGGATGCGACATCCCATCCACTTAGCGTAGCTTTCAACTTCATCGTAAGATGACATCAACGGCCAATCCTGCGCTTGATCAAGAGGAACAGACCCAAACACAGTCTTGACAGCAAAATTGGCCAAAAAGTCCTCACTTGCACTGGGGCTTGACTGGGTGATTCCATTGGAGATCGGGTATTGCTCGTCCTTACAGACGAGTACCCATGAAGCAGGATACTCCCGAAGACCGTTGGCCTGCATGTACTTGGCATACTCTCCGTTCGTGATTGGTCGAGCCTGGGCTTCAAACGCATGCACCGAAATAATTCTTTGAGGCTTTTCATTATCCCAGCCGAAAGATTCTTTGGGCATGGCTTTGTCGTTGGGGTCATCCAGGCCGACCGTCAACGTCTGCTCCGGAATGTGGAACCAGGCGTTGGGCTTCTTGTTCTTCTTCGCCATCCATGACAACTGTGCAAAGTCTGGAGGATCGGTTCCAATGGGCGGTAGAATTCTGTCACTCTGCAACAGCATGTAAAGGAAGGTCTCTAGATGCATCGCCTCGTGCTCGAAACCGATCCATAGAGCTTCCCCGACGGTTCGATCTTTCAGAGCTGATCCGTTCTCGAGGAGAGAGCGTGCCCTCCCTCTCACTCGCTCTTGGTAATCCAGAATCTCGTCCAGAGGTGGCCATTTGTCAGGGATCTCGCTGTGAGAATGGCATTGCTCCGGATTCTCAACGTCGGGATCGATACCACGCTCGAAGATCTGCTGGTAAGACTCAGGCTTGGTGGGCTTTCCGCGAGAAGCTCGAGTCATATGAATATCTGCTACTATTAGTATGAAGCTCCACGTTGGAAACATAGCCAGACATACCAAAGAATGTCGGTATATGGCCGAGATAGAATATCAGTGCATTTCGGAGCTTGATGGGCTTTGATAGAAGATCTTCACGAAGAATCATAGTCTTCGTCACAATATCCCATGTGGTCCAGAGAGATTGGAATTCCTCGAGACTTGGAACTGTTTGACCCGCGTACTGCGAAGGCTGAGTGGGGTGCTCAATAGTGGCAGGGGACAGCATGTGGATGTCTAGAAAATGGTCAAAACCATGTCAACACGAGACATCAGAGACGACCTACGGTAGGTATCGGAAGAGTTGCCAAATTCAATCTGAGGAATTAATCCTGCGCGGCGGCAGAGCGCATCTCGCTCATCTCGTCCGTATTTGTATGCCTCCTCGAAGATGAGTTTCTCTCCTTTCGGAATTGTGACATCTTTGATGGCCACATCTACCTTCGCCACGTAAAATGCTTGGTGTCGACCTTCGAAAGAGTCATAACCAGTCAAGATCTCCCACTCCGCCGGCTTGAAAGCTTCAAACCCGAGAACGGCATTCGCGTGGGCCAATCCATTTTCATAAAATTGGCGGGTGATTCCCTTGGAGTCATTGTAAGCCTTGAAAACCCTTTCCGGATTCTTACAAGCATCCAGTCCGATAAGCAAAAAGTCGGACGGTTTCAGTACTTTGGCAAAGCCACCAAGGAAATCCGCAGCCTCAGACCGACTGAAGTTGCCCATGGAGGATCCCATGGACAAAACAACTGTCGGTCGTGTGCAGCTCTCGGGTCTCTTCAGCCAATCCAGAGCATCGTCGTATGTACCGTGAAGGCCATGAAGACCGACATAGCCGAAGTTCTCCGGGGAAATTTCAGCAAAGGTCCGCTGCAGTTCGACCAGAGAGAGGTCAAGAGCATAGTAGTCCACCTTCTTCTCCATCCGTTCAAATTCCCGCAGGAGAATTTCGACCTTGCGCAAGTTTCTAGAAAATGTCAGAAGCTGAACGAGACACGGCGATCCAATCTCGAGTAGTCCTCTGGGCTACGGATCTGGAGTGCAAGGACAACAGACCCACTACCAAGCTCTACCAGTTGTGCGTTTTCCGGGATTCGCTCCACGATCCTCCTTGCGTGTGTGGTCAAAACATCGATCTCGGCATTGGTGAGGTAATATTCGTCCAAGTAGGTAATTTTCTCGAATAACTTCAGGCCCTTGGCGTCATAGAGCAAGAGGGTAGGAAATGAACGTCTCTTGCCCTTGGGCGGATCGATATTTTTGAACAAATCATCCTCGAGAGAGAACTTCATGTCATCCTCATGGATGTTAACAATGTTGACGGCGTCGCCATTGAGAACCGCCGTTGGGGACATCTTGTCGTAGGCACTAGTAGGCACTAGAAAGCACTATACAGGGGGGTCAGATTGGTAGCTTCAAGAAAGGTGGAAATGTAACAAGGGGAAGGTACCCGATTTAAAATCTTCTCGGAGAACGAGCTTCCAATCGTATGCTTTCGCGTTGAGAGAACCTCGATCGGCTTATGAAGCCAACTCTATGACGAATGATCACAGCGCAGGGAAGTGGATCCAAGGTAAGACAGAATACAGCCAGTAGCATCCGGAAAAATGGCTACACGAGGAATGCAAACAAATTAAAAGAACTAAAACGCAGACTAACGGGGTAATTACGCAGGGCTTGATGACCGATCTAGTCCTGAGTGGCTTCGTGACCCGGTTTTGAGCCGTTGATCATGTTTGCACCCAGGAACCCCGCAAGTCTAGATCGCGCATCAGCCAAGTGCGGCACGGTTCCAAATTATCAGATTGGACCAATCTGAGGTTGACTCATCCGAAACCTCCCGTCTGACGTCGAGTAATTCCGCTCGTCTCTGCGCAGCCAGTTGGGGCGATCGAGATGTGGGGATCTTCACGGCTGTGAGGTCATAGAGCCGTTGCACCGTTTGCACGTTTGCATGTTTGCATTATTTGTTTATCCAGCCTGTTTGCACCATTTGCTTTATCCACTCCCATCCCCATGCCATGTATGCCACGCTTGCTTCAACTGCTGCACTATTTACCTTTGTCCCCATCGGGAGACTGTGGTGTACCCTCGAAATCAGATTCACCCCCGCATACGTACACAACCATCTCTCGGAAAGTAAACCCATCGCCCTTCCAAGTTTCGGGGTTCTCTGGCCTCAACTTTGCAGGGATAACAGGACCGTCGGAGGTCCGCAAGTTAGCTGGTCATGCTAGCGCCGCCCTATAGGTACCTGACCACGCTCAGCCCCGCTTGTCATCCTCATGGTATCTTCGGTGGGTATCATCCACTTTTTGGGACGTCGATTGGATGGTGTTTTAATGCAACACCACAACCATTCGTTTTGATAACTATCTTGACAGATCAGAGTGGAGATAAATATGTCCAGGTGATCGCCGACGGCTAGTAGACAGCAACTCTGGAAGCAGCCGTCACCGAGCTCTTCGGGGGCACCATCTCGGCCATCTTGCGAAAACAGAATGCGAACAGCGTGAAAGACGCTCGGTGGGCGGACAACGACGCAATTGACAATGGGTGCCGTTTTCTCACAGTATCTTCCTCCCTGGAACACACCTGCGTATCGAACCGAGGCCTTGAAGAGAGCTGATTACTACATCCGGTGGATGAAGATGTTAGAGTTAAAGCAGGAATTTGATGACTCGTGTCACCCGACTCATACATGATCGACCAACGAAGAGAGAACGGAAGGACTGCGGCTGGGCCAAGCTTGTGACAGAGGCATGGTTGGAAGACGTCGGCCGGATTAAGCGTCGTGTCACAACCAATGGGAGGATATGGGCGTAATTCAAGCTATCATTGCGTCCCTCCACAATCGTCCGGCATTAGTTTCTCAAGGTGAAAAGTTCGTCGTCGCGTACTTTTGACACCGAGGAATGGGATGAGTCTTTGCAAGACAAGCTAACTGTAATGTGTCTGTTTTCATAACCAAAATTCAAGGTTCATTGGGACAGACTGGGAGAGTAAATGGACCCGTTGCAATGTTTTACGGCAATATGTGAAAACAGATTCCCTTTCGTACACTTACGAATTGTTTCCCAGGCCGTATCATAAACCGCACTAATCCGTATTGGGTGACTTTACAGATAACCCCTGTTAAACCGTATCGTGACTTTGATCGTACGGGAAGACGCGCGCGTGGCATGAATCCGCCCTGAAACGGTGAGACGGAGAGGCAGGAAAGCAAGACGTCAAGATTGGTGAGCTCTGACTACACTACGTCCAAATTAGCTTTCGTCACATACTTCAACGCGCCTAGCGCTATTAGGGTTTAACGACTAACTTATCCTCCACTCAACACTTCGCCCAGGGAATGCTGCGCCTCGGTCTGGGCGTGTCGGAATGTGGAGGGATGCCATCCAGAATGTATGCCAACAAAAATGAAGATAGCTCCTGAAATGCTTGGGTAGGTGCTGAGATTCCGCTCCCCCTAACCGATTGGCCTCGTGTCCGATATAATATAGTCACAATTATAATTCCCGGGTGGTGTATGTGTATGTAATCTTTGATGTTAACCAACAAAAAGCAAGATCACCTTCAGACATGCAAGGGCGTAAATACTAGGTGGAAGAGAGGAAAGAAGGTTTGTCTTTTTCTCTATTTACAAAAAGTTTGCCCATCTCAGGAATTTCTATTCAATATCTGTGGATCTTGCGGTGAAATTCCTGGGATCTATCTACTCCAAACCATCATGGACACAGACCCTGCTTATTCCAACATTTCCGCTTCTTTCTCTCTTCCAAATATTTATTTGGGGTATGTCGCTTCAGTCATTGATTGACGATGCGTGTCTTCCCACGCCTTGCGGCCGCAACTTGCGCCGCACTTACAGGTCATACTTTGGCCGTTCCTATCATAATCCACCCTGTTAGTGCGAATGATCTTGACATTACTTTGCAAGATACTCTCAACGAGACGATTTCTATTATCGAGGCTATTAAGCCCGCTTCCCTGCCAGCTGCTCCATCTGAGGAGCTCCCAATCTCAGTGTACAACAACTTCAAAAGTGATGGTATTAAAGTCTATGTCACCGGACTTGATTCCAACGGGGAAATTGTCCTACTTACACCTGGTGGGAATTGGTACACTCCTCCAATAAACAGCGGAGCCAGAATTCCTAAAGAAATCACGGAAGACATTGCCATTCCTATTGGTCCCTATGGAACGACCACTTCTATCACACTTCCGGCCTATGTGTCTTCAGGTCGCGTTTGGGTCGCAGACGGTGACCTGAGTTTCTTTACCGTGCTAGCTGCCACTGGTGTTCTATCCCTTGTCCAACCATCTGCAGTCAACTCAGACGATCCTAGTGCGAATGTCAACTGGGGTTTCGTCGAGCTCACAACAGATTCTACTGGAATTACGGTCAACCTCAGCTATGTTGACTTCATTGGGCTCCCACTTGGTATCAAGCTCCAGGGCAGTGGCGGCACCCAAACAGCTCTCGGCGTGACTGCGAATGCTTTATCATCTATCTGCGCTGCCTTGACAGCACAATCATACTCAGACGGCCAGCCCTGGAATGAGCTTTGCATGACTGACAAAAAGGGCAATATTGTCCGCGTGATTTCTCCTTACGACTACACGAACCTATATCCGCACGCTTTTAGTTCCTACTGGATGGACTACGTCTCTCAGGTCTGGTCTACATATGAGACTACACCCCTGACAATTGACACCCAATCTCAAGCTGGCCTGATAAACTGTACAGTGTCAAACGGTGTGTTTACCTGCTCAGGCGACAACCGAGGCTATTCAAAGCCAGTCGCCAGTGATATATTTGGATGCAACAATGGCACATTTGCAATTAATACCACGGATAATGCCATCCATCGAGCCATCGTGCCTCGTCTCTGCGCCGCATTTGACCGGTCAACCCTTTTACTCAGCGGTGGTAATGTGCAACCGCGCCTCAACGCAAGTTTTTACTACACGAAATCACCGACAAACTGGTACAGCAAGATCATCCACGAGTATGCGGTTGATGGGAAAGGATATGCTTTTCCTTATGATGACGTGACTCCTGATGGCGCGCTGGATGTGTCGGGTCTTCTTCATGATCCGAATCCCACACTTCTCACTATCACCGTTGGAGGACCAACGTCCTAATATAGCATGGATATTACAGATGCTTTTCTCGGAATTGCGAACTTCCACCAATCAATCCCGAATCTACAAGAAATCTCGGGACCGTGGCCTCCGACGCATGTTTGTGATATCCGGTGTCTCAAATATTGCTGTACCCGAATATTGTCTTGTTTCGGGCCACTCTTACTGCCTCGTCCCCGTTGAGGAAGTTTCAAGGGTCTCCTGTAACATAACAATGAACACAATGGCGTCGTGCCAAACAAAGGCTTTTTCTTTTTCCAAAAGAAAGAGCCCGAGGACAATACCATCAATCCTACTGAAAGAAATGAATATAAAAACCTTCGAAATCTCGCTAAAAGCTCATTAGGATTCTTGGCTACCAACGAACCCAGCAAAGTTGCTTCTTGCCCGTATCCCGTACTTTACCCTCTCCAACTCTTACTTATATGGCTTTCAAGATCTTCGGCCTTGGCTTTCTTCGAGACTGGAAGCGCAAGCATCCTGCCGAGACCCAGAGAAAACAGTCTCCAAACAAGTGGCAAGCCCTGCAGCTGGAAAGTGAAAATATTGAACTTCGTCGAAATTTGCAGGAAGCCACCGCAACTATTGACGCCCAGGAGAGGCAACTTGCAGAGTACGATTTCCTCCTCGCACATTCTCAAGTCCGGGAAATTGATTCCACAGTGAGGTCATTTCGGCCCGACATGAACAGAAGCCCAATGCCCATTAAGGTGCTCAACCCCAGGTCTAACCCTACTTCATCTTGGATTCAAGACATCTGGCTCTGCATTGACCATGATATTAAATGCCTCAAAGACGCAGAACGTCATTGGAAGAACGGAAACCCCGCCTCTGCACTCCAGTATGTCAAAAGTTGCGTCGATGACGGCTCCAACTCTATCGATTCGTTAATTCGCCCATGTGAGGAAATGCGCTGCCGGGCCTTTATTGCCGCGGTCTTGCATTCATTTGAAAAATATGAGGATTCTAATCAGCGGGTGGATGCCATCCTGCAAATTATTGCTAATGGCTACATGCATGGCCGTATGTTTCTGGGGACCGGCTCTTGGGACATTGTTGGCATTGCCCATTTTATTCAAGGAAGAAATCTGCTGAAGCTTGGCAGCCTCTCTGAAGCTTACCTGTCATTTTCACGAGCCCTGGAAATTCCGCACTATCATGATAAAGCGAGAACATTCCAGCAACAAGTAGTTGTGGACATAGCCGCGCGTGAGGCTACTGCATATGCTAGCTCTGATACGGCCTCCCTTCGTCCCACTAACAGTTGCCGAGGTAGTGTGAGCTCAAAGTCAAATTGAAGCTCAGGCTTATCAAAACTTTCCATCTTTTCTAACGGTTCAAGGTGGTGATTCTTCCGGCTGTCCTAAGATCTACCATGTCCGGGATGTAAAGCGATTTCCCCGACCCCCTTTTTTTCTTTTGTCTTAATACGTACAAGGACTTGTTACTTTGGAGTTTTATAGAGGATATTATCTTGGTACATATCTATGTTATGTCATCATCCAGTCAAAGTTGATTAACTCTCGTGACCAAAATTATTTAGTATCTAAGCCTTGGGCAGTTTCGGGTAAATTCCACTTGTCGGGTTGAATAAGTGCCAAGCTATATCTTCCAACTTCTGCAACTGCCTTAGTTGTGTTCTTCGTAGTCGTCTAAGGCCCAGTAGCTGCCCAACAGCTGGGTGGTGTGTCAACTTTGATTTCCGCCTCACTTAATGGGTTTGTTGTGAAAACACTACCTGAAACCAGTAATAAGGATGGAACAGTGTAACAATATCCCATCATGACATGTCTTAAACAGTTTTATGTTGAGGCCTGAACAAAGGCGAACAAAATCCGCATATTCGGTATCATTGCTTTGTTTTGTCTACCCAAACAAGCGCTTCGATACAAAGCCCAATGGGAAATGTTCTGTCACTAGTATCACTTTTCTTTGAGCCCAAATATTTTCCAGGCACTCAGTGATAAGTGCTCTGCGCCTCCCTTGACTGATACTTTATTCATTTAAGCCCCAACTGACCACTCTCCAGACAACTTACCTGCTTTAGTTCATCGAAAAACCAAAATGGCTCACTACAATGATCCATCCTGTGACGACCTCGCCTGGCATTCCGCCGAGGAGTCCCTTCCAAGCTTGCCAAATGAACAAGATCGACCCGACGATTTCTTGGATTATGTCGACTACACCACGGAGTGGCCAGTCAAACCACGCGTCGACCCAGTCAAAGTCGAGGCCCGACGCAAACTCACCAAAATTCAGGACAACCTGAAGCAAATTCGCACTCGTCGTAATGAAGTTGTCCAGAAAATGACGTCGAGACGGATCCCTTCGCCCCGCTCCGGCCTTATCAAGCGACTGAGGGTGTTCGAAATCTCCGTGATACTCAAAACCGTCATCAACTCCCTCGCCAGCTCAAATTTCGACCTCGGCATGAAGGAAGCGGAGAAGGCTCTGGAGGTTGCTCAAAGGCTGGAGGACAAAGTGACTCTCGCGCGCTGTTACTACTGGATGGGTCGAATCGAGTTCAAGCGAGAGAATATTGCTGCAGCCCATGCATATTTCAAAAATGCATTGCCCTGTGTTGAGAACGATGAATGCGCAGAAGGTAACTTTGTGGAATTTTGGTTCAACATTTCCAGGTCCGGAATTGGCGGACAATATCGAAAACGCGCTGTTAGCGACCACAATCGCTACGTGGTCGAGAAATTCGGCAAGCCAAAACCTCCACTGGGTTCCAGCTCGACAATATCAGAGAAACGAAAGTATCAAGAACAAGGCGAAATCACCCTTAGGGCAGGAACTGCCCGAGACTCGGGCAGACGGCAAGCACAGACGGACCAGAGACACAAACAAAATCGATTGGTACCATGGAGGATCCCTGACATCGACAATGAAACGAGCGACGCTTCAATACACTGCCAGCGGAAATTCTCTGGTCCGGCCGAGACAGAATGGCCTCCGACTCAATTCCACCCTCCTCTTCCATGGAAATCATTCACCTTCCAATGCTATCCCAGGGGGCTGTCACCCCGTACACGTCCCACGAAGATATTTCGCCCGCATCCTTGGGAAATTATTTACACAGCGAAGAGTTGGGAAATCCTTCATCAGCGTGCCACTGGCAAGTTAATCACTATGACCTGGCTGGCCAATGAAAGGAAATTGAATGGGGAGATAATATACAAAAGGCTCAGGGAAGCTCGAAGGCGATGTATGGAATCAACTGGTCCCGAGAGTACATAGGAATTGTTTATCTTGAAGCAAGATCCGACAAGAACTTTTTCTTGAGAACGACTAATGCCTATATTGAAACCCGCTAGTCTATACCTGAATTGGCTCTATCCGAGGAAAACTAAATGTAAGAATGAGCCAAATAATAGATATTGGAATCGCTTCGGTTACGATTGGGCATATTCTCCCTCGGTTTGCCCAGAAAGTGGGTTGGCATAGGTAGGTCTTCATCTCCGAAAATGGCATTTGAAGCATTCTTCTCATGATGTCAGTCTCACTTCCCCCGTATAGCGAGCAGCAACCATAACCCAATATATACCGACCCCAGAACTCCCGCAATAACTGAATATCCTACCATGGTTCCTCTCGGAGTCCCTGGTTGGCCGACACCCGATAGAGTGAAGCCAAGGCCACCATTAACCATCCCTAGAATGATCAAACAGCGGCCTAGCCAGCGGTGCATGTGGGAAAAGATGCCTTTGCCTCCTGTTCGCTTGAAATGTAGGTGCTGTAGTAGACCCAGCGCAGGCTGAAACAAGACTAACAGCCCCACAACCACGAGGCCAATAATCGGGTGTGCATTTTTCATCAGATCGCCGCTGAGTCCTAGTTTGATTCCCAGTCCCAGGCCTGCAATAACCATGGCGAGGGTGGATAGCTGCAGAGGGGCGTGAACCTTGGTCACGGATATTGGAATACTCGGGATAGAGACGATTATGGCAAAGAAAGGGAAGAAGATGACGAAAGCAAGAGACATGAGGAAGCCATGGGCAACCAGCATGGCTGTATTCCTTCCCGGGCTGTCATCATCGCTGCTCGGTGCGTCATCTCTAACAGTGAGTCTGTTCGAACGAGGTGTGTAGTTCAGAATAGGACTATCAGAGACTCTACTTTGGCCACAAGGATTGAAGGTAGTGGGATGAGCTAGTGCAAGACAGCCTGCTTTCAAGTCAATACAAAGTAGTTGAAATGTATGAGGTGAACAGAGATGAAGAGAACATACAATACCCCAATGCCAAAGCTTGCAAAAATGTAGGATATGGCTTCATGACTGAGGTCTAGGTCAAATAGTAGTGTTCGTTTCCCAAGCAAGTGAAATAATAAATTCGATTGGAGTGTCCTACACAAAGGTCCCCAGGTGGCCATCATTTATACCGTCGATCAAAGGCCTGAGTGATTTTCGTGGTGTAAATAAATCTCATACATAAGGTAGCCAATCAATACTGCGAGTCGCAGTATCCAAATTGAGAAGTCTTTCCACGTGCGGACAGACGGAACCGTAGCCGACGCGAAAAATAAGGAAATATTCTCTTCCAAAGTTTGGTTCGCCCATGAAGAAAATGACGTCAACATTTTTTCGCATTTACCAAATCCATACTGTGCAGGTGATTTTGGATAGCGACAGCCTATTTCCTTTCCCCTGAGCATTCTAATGTCTTGACTTTTGAATTAATCTACAGGAAAAATCTTCCCATGGTCTGGACTCTCAAGTACACCAACTCCTGGGCCGTCATACTATTGTTCAATCTTACGATGTGGGTACTCAAATCGTTCTTGCAAAATCCCGCAAAGCGAACTTGAATGGCGAATGACAATTATTGGCAAGCGGTGCTAATAACTGTGCCCATTGTTGGAGCTGCTATCGCCACACTCTTTTTTCTTCTGCGTCTCTACAGCAGACTACTTACAAGCATGAAACTCAACATTGGTGACATCCTGATGTTTTTTTGGCCTGTTCTTCTCCTACGGAGCGACTATAAGCACAATCCTTGGTGAGGATAATTTTCTGTATGAAGGGAAATATATTATGAGCTGACACTACATCTCAGCCTCTGCCAGGGAAGGAAAAACTGATATTTGGGGACTGGGAAGTGAACATCGCGAGAAGGCTGCACTGGTAAGATGACGTTTAAAGATTGATCCTGAGAATATGCTAATATTCACGGATCAACAGCTTTTCTGGATCACTCAGACATTCTGGCCTTTATCGCAAGCTTTCATCAAGTTCTCGACGATTATCCTTCTACATAACCTACTTGGTTCTTCGAAAAAGTTGCACGTTACGACTACAATCCTCCTTATATTCACTGCAGGTTGGGGTATAGCCTCATTACTGGTGAATATCTTCCAATGCTGGCCTCCTCAGTACTTCTGGCTCCAAGGCAGTATCCAGGGAAATTGTATTCCCTCACAGACAGCTTTCTACATATCGATCGGCAGCCTGTCTCTCGTGGAAGATATTTTAATTTTATTTCTTCCTGTTGCCGTTATATGGCGATTAAAACTCGCAGTCTCAGATAAGATTCAACTCACGGGTCTTTTTTCTATTGGCAGTTTGTATGTTCCCCGAGACTATCTTGGTGCATATTCAAATTTGAAACTAAGCTGATTTATATAGAGTCTGCATTTTTAGTCTTTTGCGTCTAATTGAATTTAATAACTATTTAAAGCACAATTCGTACTGTAAGTTCGGGAACCCTTTTTGATCAACTAATCTGACTCAGGATACAGCGAGCGCATCGAAAGAAGCCCTATGGACTCTGCTTGAACTTGACCTTGCCATTGTTTGCAGCTCACTTATTCTTATGCGACCTCTTTTCAGAAAATGGACAGGAGCATATGAGAATTCCTGCTGCAGTCGTCGTGGAAAGAATTTAAATACCTGTTGAAAAGCAGTCTCTCTATTTTTAGCACCACGTTATATTTTCCATCATATTTGATCATTTGCAGCCAAATCCTTGATTCTCGGGCAGTCCCAGCATTCCAACGGACGTGGAAATTTATTCATTACACTCAATCCAATTTCAAATATTATATTCAAATACGGCAGGCCATAACGTTTTAAATCTAGTATTCTCGGAGTTCCATCTCGTTCTCGTATACAGAAGCTCAATCTAGACTTTGAGTAGATATAAGACGGGCTTACGGTGCGCCACCACATATGTCCACGGATATACTTACTTCTTATGGTAACTTGAATTCTGGGTCAACTCATATCATACCCCGTCACATCTATACACGTGGCTGGAGAGGTACATTTGTCAGGCTCGTATCGAGGACATCGAGGTAGAGGGGGTTTCTGACGCCACATCACGACATACTAAATTCAGTATTGTTGAATATACTTCTCGTTCTCGTATACAAAAGCTCAATCTAGAATTAAGTAGATACAATGGTTTCACACTGCGCCTCAACCTATGTCTACTAGTGTATTGTAGTTCCTATGTGAACTTAAGTTCCGAGTTAAGTGGCGAAAATCCAGGGAACTGATTGAGGGGTCCGGGTGTGAGCCCGCATGCGAATGCCAGTTAGCGTTGGTGACTATTTCTTGGACCCCGTCTCATACCCCCGGTTGGAATAACTAGACCGAAGACACCTATCTTGCACACGACTTTATCAGCTATCCGGAGAAAGGGGGTCCGTACAAAGTGAGCTGGACTCTGACTTGGCAGAGTTGTGACGAAGAGGCCTTCGAAAACCCAGATCGCATACCCAAAATGATCAACAATTCGACCACCTGGGCAACCTTCTTTACCATTGACAGCTCCGCCCCGAAGGTAGATCTCATTGCTGCTACAGCTAACAAGGCATGCCCCGGGGAATACGGCGTGGTAATAGATGTGACCGACAAAATATTCGAGGTCCCCTCGGGTGTGCAGTGGTCTGGCGGGAAATGGACAAACAATACCTGCGTGGTGGTGGCGACATCTACCCCGACTGCGACGCCGGACCCTTGTCGGGTTCATATTGACAAGGCCGCTGTCTCAGGCATGGAGGCCTCTATTACAGCCCGTATATGCCTCGGCATAGTGCCGCCAGACTATTGCCCGGAGGATGAGAATAGTGCCATAAAACAGGTGGCTCTCGCTGGTATATGCTGCTTGCTAGCTGCAGTTGGAGCGCTGGGCTTCTTTCTTGCGTGACTAATTTCCTGTATTAAGTCTCAGATAGTTCTGAGCCTATAGGTGGTAAGATATTTCGATCTTTTATGCAATCTTCTCTGCTCGTTTGTATATACCATATCAATATGATCAATATGAAGGTAGGAGACGCTATCTGGCTTGTCTGCTGCCAGCAACTTTGGGCTGACTCTTTGACTAGCTCTAGCAGAGACCCTGAGCTTTATTGAACACAGCTTTAAAGGCATTATCTTGGCTCGCGTGGGACCACTATCCATCTTTAAGCATTATGTCTTATAACGTGGTTCATCAACTCGCCGATCAATTTTCCGACACAGTACCACTTTCCACATTTTTAACGTATTTTCTCTATAAAAAATGATACAGATTTCAATCAAAAGAAGCTAGAATCATTATTGCGATTGAATCTATCCGATTATTTGAGGATATCTCTCTATAGGGCATACACCAATCCTTCTTCAGGGCGCACTGCACCATTGGACAGTTTCTCCCATCCCCCGTAGATTCCCATTGCTCCAGCAATGCCCTGTCCCCAGACCAGCTTCATGTCTGGGATGGCAGAGGCACGGTCTGCGAGCCATTCCTTCCACCTATGCGAGACCTTTCCGAAATACGTTCCAGCCCCCTCCCGGTCGATCACGGTGTCTTGGATGGCAGAGGTGTTGTATTGGATCTTCCCCAGGGACTGCATAGCTGCACGAGCTGCCTGGACTTCTTCGGTTGTGTATACCTAAATCGAGTCAACTAAAATTGTTCAGATACAGATTAAGAGAGACCAACCTTTTGTTGACCGCCCATCTGCACAATAACCGTTTTGCATAACCGGAGCTCCGACCCTTGCAGATTCCGACATATCTGATGAAGGACATGATCCCGCGCGCCGCAGTCCACAATTACCACCTTTGACGGCTGCAGACCCTCAATCCATCTGGTCGCTTGGTCAATTTCCGTGTATGCCAATGTCCTGGACAAAACCCGCCAGCCTTTTCTATCTGCTACCTCCTGCAAAGCACCAGGGGACGAAGTCACCTGTACCAAGCCCAGCGGTCTACTTTCCTTGGGACGATCGAATAGACACCACAAAAACGAGCGGGCGACCTTGGTAGACGCGCCTAAAACCATTACAACGGCCGACGAGAGATCCGCATCGTCCGCGGACCAGGGCAATTTGCTCGCCGCGCCTAGCGGGTGAACTGGTTCTCTTGCTCGCGGGTCAGGAGAAAATACGTACTCATTTAGCAGATATCCGGCGACCCAGACTCCTCGGAAGAGAGCACACCATGCCCGCTCATCCAGGTTCTTCTCTTCGTCAGGGTGGGTTTGTTCGTAGCGATTGTATATAGGCATGAGCTGTTGTCGGTGGCTGCTAACCTCGACCCAGTGACCTTCCAAATCCCTAGGTTCCAAGCGCAGGAGAGTAGGCGACGTTGCGGTAGGCCAGTAGCCCCAGATCAAGGAGTCAGGTAGGATTCCAGGGATACTGCTCTCGGTGACGGTAGCATACCCCCATGCCGGGACTATACCCCAGGAAGATTGATCGTTGTATCCGGACGGGGTAGTGGGTGGGACCGGATATGTTTTCCACCTGTGACGGTTAATGACCACGAACCCTGCGCAGGACAGCGTCGGAATACCAATGCAGTAGATCTCCTCCGCGGGCGTAACTCAGGTTATTCGACGTCAATCCTAGAAGGACCGGTTGCGCACGGAGCGACGAGGCAGGCAGTGTTTGGTCGAGTGATGGAGGAATATTTACCACGGTGTGTTGACGATTGTCGGTCTTGCTGACAACGTGGATCATCTCGGGATTTCTAGTAGGAGATTCCATTATGAATGAGGTTAATGCCTGGGATGCGGTCAGACGGAGACGAAAGAGGGTGCCAACCCAACCGAGGTGGAGTAGGGTGGGATTATTGTTCTGCCTGAGCCCTCTGAACGGTCAGTGGCTCAGCTTCTCATTTGGCCCCCGGTTTCACATTCACACTTTGAAATTCAATTATACTCATTTCCATTAACACTCAATGTGCCAATGTGCCGTAACTCTTCGTATCAATAGGGTCAGGCCGTCAGCCGGGACGGACCCATGCACCACCGATTGGCCTAGCCTCCATGCTTTGAATCTCTTGGCATGATATTCCAAATCTTGGAGAGCCCTTATCAAGCTGAGGGAGGTCGTTTCGGACATCGGAATCTCGGCATGTCCGTTCACAGTCCACCCGGCTACTGTACAGTGGCAGTGTACACAAAAGCTTGTCACCTCGACCATCATGCCCCTCCTTGTGGACATCAAGCTGGGAGTGGGTGCTTCGGTTGTGGCTAGTTTGAACTTGGTTCGGACCATTCTGGCCGCTATTGCTAGAAAGGCAGCAGATTCAATAATAAGTTATAAAGTAGTGCTCCATAGCTCATTCAATAATATGCAATTCTCGGATCAGGCTCTTTGACAACCTGAGATGTGAAACTACAGTGCCGGCACTCCGTCTGAAAACCCCCAGACCCGGCCCCAAAGCCGTTGAAAGATTCGCGACTTCCACCGTAACCTCTCCCCACGTCACTGGCTTCGCGAATATTGGGTGATCTGTATGTTGTGTATCAGGGTATCCATAGTGCGTTCTTTTTTTAAAAAAAAATTATTTCTCGGATTTTCTTCTCCTTTCTTTTATCTTTCTTTTGTCGTATTATTTGCGGCCGTTCTTGGTAAAGCGTACTATTGAAATTTGATATGTTAACTGCGGTTATCTTACTCCTATATGTCTCGGTCTCTTGTTCTGTTGTTTCTGGGTCAGTCCCCTACCAGACCCACCAGTACCGTAGCCGCTTGAATTTCCTACCGTAAGTATAAAAGTGTCCACGAGAGAGTCTATAGTGTCCGGATCTTCGATGTCAAATATTAAGGACAGCTAACTAGTTAGTCGGTATCGAATGATTACATAGCAGTCCTGAATAGGGACGTATTAGCTAAGTAGCCGACTTCTGTAGTATGTTTTTCAGATTTTTATCGAGGATCAGGACGAGGTTTAGAGAATGCTACGACGCCACGTGCAATTGAAGGTTAGAGGCTATCTCAATGATGGCATATCCCGTTCACTAGTCTTCACTTTTCCTGCCCGTAAGGAAGCGGTTCCATTAGCCAGATTTGTCCCAAGACTAGCCGAGCGAATTTCAAAAGCAGCGGGATCGACTAGTCTATAAGCTTGGCTAAATCTCAATAGGTGAAACGCCGCACTAGTGAAAAAAAAAAAAAAAAAAAAAAGACATAAAAAACATGACCAGACTGGGGCTCGATCCCAGGACCTTATCGGTGTTAACGATACGTGATAACCAACTACACCATCCGGCCAGCTATATCTTATCTTACATTTTATCATCTATTTGTCATACTGCCGACAGTCGTAGCTTTTCACCGTGAGAAATTTATTACTATCCAAATCCCTAGCTTTGCTGATCAGCCCTATCTTTGACATGGACACTTATAGTGTGGTTGATATTGCTAAGCGTCGTACCGAATATGGCACAGTATTTGATGTGGCCACCGACAATGACAGCCCAAGACTTGAAACCTCGGTCCGCCGACGAGAGGCAGCAACTGGTGAACAATGACGGTTAGCCGGTTCCTGTCTGGGGCAGCCAATGAGATGCTAGGTGCTTGACGAATCGAGTATGAGGTTAAATAGATAGCCCTTGGAGAAAAACATAAATCAATGTGACTCGTAAACATTTTATGATGGCTTAGCCGCTGCCCGGCTCTCCCGACCGGACCGATCCGCATATCCCCCATCCACAGACTTCAAATCATCAACCAGCTCCGCCCGCCCCTCAAGCCCCCCAACAGCCCCGTCTACGCTTCCCCGAGCAATACCAGTATACTTATATTGTAATAAATTAGAGCGATGGTTGTTGAGATAAAAGTTTGTAAAACACAGCATATAATATGGTGTTTTGGGGTGGGCGGGTCGTTTGTGAATTACGTTAGGGTAAAATTACCATCTCAAATTTTCATCGCAGGTGATGTGTTGGTGGTCTCGTGCTGTATACTTCTCATAAAATCGATCGGCAATCTACATGTCCTCCAATAATCACTCCAGGGCTAGATTTGGTATTGCATACGGAGTATCACTAGTGGATCTTGGCGTTCTTCACCGCCACACGACCTGCAGGCGCCGAGAGATTCGGATAGATCTGCATTTGTTTATGGTGTTACGGTGGGGACTAAGCGCGTTTACATCATGGCTCTTTGTGAGACGTGGTAACGTGGTACAAACTACCCGTCTCTGCTGTTCGATTGGTTGCTTCCACCATAACGCGATTTCTTGGCCGGGATCAGTCGATCGGCTTGAAATGACACCCGTAAAGTAGAACCATTCGCGGGACATTCTTTTTTCACCTCAACGAATTTCTTGCTCGCGGAGCGTACCATCTTTTAATCCCAAAAAGTCCCCTCCTGGCTAGGTCAACAGCATGGTCCGAAGGGTTGCCTGTATTGGAGCAGGATTTGTTGGTAAGTCAAGTCCGATGATCTGCCATCTGATCCTAACAACTTCAAGGGGGACCATTAGGCACAGTCATTGCTTCCCAATGCGCACATATACAGACTGCGGTGGTAGATATCAATCCAGAGATTATTGATGCATGGAATTCGGACACTTTGCCACTGTACGAACCGGGACTCTCGGAGATTCTGTTGGCTGTTCGCGAACGAGGTCACAATTCAGTCCGTGGGTTCTCTTTCAACGAAGGGCATCATGCAAACGGATTGTCCAAATGCAACTTGACATTCTCAACAAACGTTGAAGTCGCGATCGAAGAGGCAGAAATGATCTTTCTTTGCATTGACACGCGCACAAAGACTACGGGCCCTGGGGAGGGATTCGCGCTGGATATGACCAACCTTAAGGCTGCTGTTAGAACGATTGCACGAGTAGCCAAGACCGATAAGATCATCGTTGAAAAATCTACTGTTCCGTGTGGAACAGCGAGTACCCTTCGGGACTTGGTATGTGCATCTCATCTTCCAGTCGTCCTCAGAACCTTTGCAGTAGCCGATGTCTCAATTCTGACTTTTGTTTGAGTGTAGCTGAAAACAGAAGCTAATGGCGCATGTCATTTCGAAGTCCTCTCCAACCCCGAGTTTCTATCCGAGGGAACAATTATATCCGATCTACTTTATCCGTCGAGAATATTGATTGGAAGTGAAATGACGCCTTCTGGCCGCAAAGCCTCAGACAAACTAGCAGAAATCTACAGAAAATGGGTGCCGGATGACTTGATTATTCACATGGATTCGTGGTCATCGGAATTGTCCAAGCTTGCGGCCAATGCACTTTTAGCACAACGAGTGAGCAGTATCAACTCGCTGGCCTCGATCTGCGAAGAGACTGGTGCAGACATCAACTTTGTTTCGACTGCATGCGGCTTAGATCGACGCATTACCAGAGCAATGCTTCAACCGTCACTTGGATGGGGCGGTGGATGCTTCAAAAAAGACATCTCTTGTCTGGTTTACCTAGCTCGAGGCCTAGGGTTGGAACAGGTGGCCAATTACTGGGCATCAGTAGTGGAGATAAATGAGTACCAAAAAGCGCGCTTTCTTGAGCGCATCATTTCCCACATGCATGGATGCGTCGGCAAGAAATTTATCGCAATTCTGGGATTCGCGTTCAAAAAGAATACATCCGACACCAGGAATTCGGCCGCCATCACTTTGGTCCGAGGTCTTTTGGCAGAAGGTGCTTTCGTGTCTGTATATGATCCACTAGTACCGGAAAGCCAAATACTGGCTGACTCGAGCATGAGATTATCAAAAGCCGAGCCGGGACAACTCCAAATTTGCAAAACGGCATACCAAGCATGCACTGGTGCAGATGCGGTTGTGGTTGTAACAGATTGGGATGATTTCCACACACCATTACGGGCAATACCCCGAGACTCGTCAAATCTGAACTTACCACCGACGCTCAATTCCCCCGACATGCATGAAAGGAAAGCTGGCCTAAATGTCCGTATTCGCATTCACGAGTCCCTGGATTGGAGAACTGTCGTTGATAGCATGCAAGGACCAAAGCTTATTTTTGATGGGCGAAACATGTTGGATGGAGAATACCTACAAGCCTTAGGCTGTAGGTATATTTGCATTGGGAAACGAGTCACATGAACCACTGTGTCGGATTATATTCAGTGGCCTCATAAAGCTATAATACGAGGTCATCAGCTGACTTATATCTCTCGCTTATTTTGACACTCGCCTTCACAAGGCATTTCAACTTCAAATGAACTATCTAATTAGACTTAGTGGGTGAATGTCTCCAAATATTAAATTTTGTGGGCCGATTCCAGTCCACAATAGATAGTTCACGGAGGAATCGTCTTTGGTAAATACAAAAGCTTCGTGGCATATTGTGTCGAGAAACCAACCTTATCCTACCGTTGAGGACCCTGGAACATTACCATCATGACCGAGTAATCAGGCATCGCCTGGTGGACTGTTCTACACTGCTACCATATTACAATTAGTCGTTTCGATAGAGGGCATTAAAGTACTTTTTCATTTAGAAGTTATTCGAACCTCTGTAATCCCCAATTCATCTCATTTTGCCTGCCTACTGGGGGGAGTTCTTTTATAGCCACCTCCTCCCCCCTCAACGGCGAGCTAGGCTGGATAACAGATATTCCAGTACAAATATGCTAGACGAGCATGAACGGGAAGTCAAACCACCCCAAAAAGGTCTTTGCATTCAATTCATGTTCACCTAACACCGCTGAGATGATCCGAAGCGCCTTGCCATCACAAGCCACGGCAAATAGTAGCCCACCCTGCTCCCATAAACAGGGCTCTCCAACGGGCGGCGTAGCCTGGTCATCATTCATAAGAATTGTGCGCCAGATAACCAGCTTTCCCTTAGAGGTGTGGGTAAAAGCCCCTGGGTAAGGATGAGAAACAGCCCGCACGAGATTGTGAATTTGCTTTGCCCCCATTATTTTCCAATCAATCTTCCCGTCTGCAGGTTTCCGACCGCCAAAGTATGAGCCCTTGCTAAGATCCATTGGGACTTTTTCCAGAGTCCCATTAATGATCGAAGGCAAAGCCCTGTCTAGAACCATTTCTGCCGCAACCAGCACCTTGGTGAAGACGTCCGCGGCCGTATCATTGGGGAGAATAGGTACTGTCATTTGGCCAACGATTGCCCCAGCATCGGGCTTTTTGACCATCTCATGGAGAGTAGCTCCGGCCTCGGTCTCGCCGTGAATAATGGCCCAGTTAACAGGAGCTCGGCCACGGTATTTGGGGAGGAGCGAACCGTGCATGTTGTAGCATGCAAGTGTAGCGGTGCTCAACAAGTCGACGCTGAGAATTGAGCGATAGTAGAAGGAGAATATGAAGTCAGGCCGCAATGCCCGCATTTGGGAGATCAAGCTTTCGGTATTGGGAGATTGAGGGCTAATCACAGGTATTCCGTGCAAGCAGCCGAATTCCTTCACGCTGTCAAACCATATGTTTTCAGCCTCATCGTCAGAGTGGGTGACCACTAGCTTTACTTGGATATTATGTGCCAAAAGGACAGACAGGCATCGCACACCCACGTTATGGTATCCGAAAACAACCGCGGAAACCATGACGATGATAAGGTGAAATTGTGACGACTTCACGGTACAACTTCGAAGAATCGTCTTGCCAGCACAAGTCGAAAATCTTGATGCTACCCAGATTGGAAAACCAGGGTCCTGGTGGCATGGAAAGAGTGCGGGTGTACCTGAATGCCCCTCATTTCCAGACCGCTCATTAGAGCATATCTAATAAGCTTCATAGATTCCAGTCGACGCGGGCCTGACCATGGAGTCTCTATGTCATCAAAAATATTTGTATACAGTACGATCGTAAATTTACCATACCCAGACCTGCAATTTTCACTTATTAATGAAAAACCTTTACCCTTGCAGGTGGGTATTGTGGAAGTCTCAATTTTTCTTCCTGGGTTTTCGGCCAAAATGTATAATCCATATTTCTAAACTTGGGCGGTTCTGTGAACTAGGCAAAATAGTGCTTGACTTGTTCAATAACATAATCAGCCTGCGCTTTGGTCATAGCGTAGAAAAGGGGAAGACGAATAAGCCGCTCGCTTTCTGTCGACGTGTAATCCTGGGGATGTAGCACATGCCGACCATGAGAACCAGGGACACTCCGATGCAAGGGGCTGTAGTGAGCCGAAACTGAAATCCCTTTGTCTTGCATGGCAGAGGTGAATTGAACCGACTCTTCTTTGTTTTTAAGTTTGACAAAGAAAATATGGGCATTATGTTGGCCTTGCAAGCAAATGGGTGGCAACTCAAGTCGTTCTCCAACAAGCGGAACCAGGGCCTGACGGTATAGTTCCCATATACGTAGCCTGTGGGACTGGATTTCGTCCGCGCACTCTAATTGCGCCCATAGGTAGGCTGATTGTATTTCAGTGAGGACATGACTGACGCCGGCACGCTGCCAGGTGTAGTGACCCACCTCGCCTCTGAGGAATTGAGGTCGATTGGTTCCCTTGTCTCGAATTGTTTCAACGCGATCGATGAGCTTCTTGTCATTGACAATAATGGCTCCACCAGCGCCGCCGGATGTTAAGTTCTTGGCACCACCAAAGCTCAGGCATCCAAGGTTCCCTATACTACCAAGGGCCTTCCCATTTCTGTCAAAAGAGAACAGGCCTTGCGCTGCATCTTCCACGATGTAGATATCTTTGCGAGAGCCGATGGCTTCAAATATGGCATCCATGTCACATGGGACGCCAGCATAGTGAACCGGAACAATTGCACGGGTTTTCAATGTAATAGCTTCTCGGACCTTGACAGGGTCTATATTCATTGTGCCTGGATTAATATCCACGTAAACCAGGGAGGCACCGCGGAGGAGAAAGGCATTTGCAGTAGACATGAAGGTGTAACTGGGCACAATGACCTCGTCTCCAGGATCTAGGTCAAGCGATAGCGCTGCAAGCTCGAGAGCTGCTGTGCAGGATGGAGTCAAGAACACTTTAGAGCCATGGAGGCGTTCTTCAAGCCAGTGTTGGCATCGCTTGCTAAAAGGACCACCCTCACCAAGTGCGCCTCCGCTCACAACTTGCGCAATATATTCGAGCTCCTTTCCTGTGACAGGGGGAATGTTGTTTGGAATCATTTTTGGAATTTTTGACACTGACTAGAACAGGCTCCTGGGATCGTAGGACAAGAGCGGTCGTCGGGAATGCCATGAACAGCTAGCTGACACGGTACTCCATGATTTATTATGCTGTCAGTAAAATTCGGTGTGGAGTCTGTCAAAACTTCGTACGGTAATGACACGCAGAGTTCCTTACCTCGAGTAGTTGGGAACTTGGGGAATTGGGACTTGCAGGGGTCATCGTGGCCCCTTCAGCAAGCCAAAAATCTACTGCAGTATTCATGCATGACCATTACGAACACGAAGTAGGCTGCTAGAGCATACAGGTCCGACCGGCGGTAACAACATACATACTCTACTGCAGTATTCATGCATGACCATTACGAACACGAAGTAGGCTGCTAGAGCATACAGGTCCGACCGGCGGTAACAACATACATACTCTACTGAAAGATGAAGATGTCCTACTTCAGTAATTGATCGGCACCATCGGGTGAAACCTTGTGTCTTATCACGGTACATCGACAGTGTGAAAAGTATAGATGACCTCGAGTAACTAAAGGCATGCACGCACAATGTCGATGCAGGGATCGTCAGTGGAGATACGAGCTCGAGGGGTCAGCCCCAAAGATCGGACTGGGAAGAACCGGCGATCGTGCCGGCAGCCTCTGTTCATGTGAGGGCGAGTATGTGAGGGATTTCTCCAATATACTACTCATATTAGAGATAGGATATCACGGCAAGAACATCGAATCACTCAGCGTCAAGGGCCCAGCAGTGTGTACAGCATCACCTATCACACGAAGCCGTAACGCACAGACCTTCGCCCCCTCATCGAACTCTTCATGTAAAAGCACATTTGCTCCGATCGTGAACAGTGGAGTAAATAGCATTTCGGCCCACTGGTGCAACACTAGGCAATCAATACTAGGCAATACTGAATCTTATCATTGTGGGGGTAAAATTACTGATCAATTCTGCGAGGACAGACATGAGAACACCTACTTCCATGGGAAGTCCCTCTAGAGCACAATGTGAATGTACATTAGACTTTTTGGAAGCTTGCCTTTCCTTATCCCTGTCATCTCATCAAAAAAAACCCGTCTCAGAGTCGCACCAGAGAAACCCCTCACGAGATGAATGGCACACATGGCTCCAAAACCATCCTCGTTACAGGAGTAAGCAAAGAATTTGACACAGTCATCAATGGTCCATCACTTACCAGTAATCAGTGCGCAGGGTTTCTGGGATCGAACCTGGTCGACTTTCTCCTGGAGAAAGGTCATCGTGTGATAGGTGTGGATAGCTTCGAGACTGGATCTCCTAGCAATCTCAGACACCTCGACAACGACACTCGGTTCACTCTGATCAAGTGGGTATTCTGACCATTCAGAATGACAGTTTAAAATCTCGCACTAACTATTTATGTCAGCCACAACATTCAATCCCCTCTCAAAGAATTACGTGAAATCGATCAGATCTACAATCTTGCATGCCCGGCGAGTCCGATACAGTATCAGAAAAATCCATTAGGAACCCTGAAAACTTGCTTTCTTGGCACTGAGAATATCCTGGAACTTGCAAAGCGCAGAGGCATTCGCATACTACACACAAGCACATCAGGTTCGTGAGAGGAATGATATTACAGCCTCCCTTCACTCATTTACCTCACTAATTAAATATTTAATGAGTATAGAGGTTTACGGCGATCCTCAAGTTCATCCGCAACCAGAAACCTACTGGGGCAATGTCAACCCCTTCGGACCGCGCTCATGCTACGACGAAGGAAAGCGAGTTGCGGAAGCTCTATGTTACGCATATCGCGAGCAGTTCGGAGTGGATATCAGAATAGCTCGCATATTCAACACCTATGGGCCAAGAATGGGCGCTGGTGATGGCCGGGTGGTTTCAAGCTTTATTGCTTCCGCGATAGCCGATCGAGATATACGAGTCACTGGCGATGGTTCCGCAACTCGGTCATTCCAGTTCATTTCAGATTGCATCGAAGGACTCTATAGGCTGATGAACAGCGTTTATGGTGACGGCCCAGTTAACATTGGCAATGACGCAGAAATCACTATTCAAAGGCTGGCGGAGAAAATAGTAGAACTTGTTGCTAAGGTGACAGGCAAGGAAAAAGTATCAATCACGTATCATCCACGCCCCGTAGATGATACGCAAGTCCGACGGCCGCAGATTGCATTGGCGATGGCCAGGCTTGGCTGGGCGCCAGTGGTGCAATTGGAATATGGATTGCAGAAAACGATTGAGTGGCATATGCATGAGGCTTGCTTGTCCTAGTCATCCGCGCTCTTCATGGTTATCGTGAGTCTGAGTTTATTTCAAGAAATACAAGGATCGGTGAACCCTACCACTGAGTCATCTGGAGCACGGTATTCTTTTTTTTTTTTTTTTGGTGAACTTCACATTTGCTGAACTTGGTACTCTGTATTCCTGCATTGCAAAGTCTCTTCCACGTCCCCTGCCAAGCGTGCTGCTGCCTACGCCTTCATTAACTCGATTTGAAATTCGGCCAGCATCTTGACCCCTTACACCTACTAAAACTCTGAGAAACCCTACTATCGTGTTGCCCTTGGGGTTTGCATTGCTCTACAGGCGCTGGGTGGTCTATCGGCTATTTTCATGTATTTCACATTAAACACTCTCAACAAACGACAGGAGCGATTGGAAAATGAGAATGTGCAGTTGACCGAGAAGGAGCTCCGCAGGTTGCAGATTACTGCCGATGTTGAGGGCATTGACATTGCAGCGGCCCGTCAATTGCAGAAGGGATTCCGATATATGATATAATTTTGCAGTGAAACAGAGCAAAAAGAATGAATAGGAGATGAGACAGCCGCATTGATCAACAAGTGTGGACGCCGACACCTGCTCGGGCGTGCAAATTTGTTGATACTAATTTCCTGAACGCTGAGTATTTGAGTGGATCCCAAGAGCTAATAACCGTCCACGATGCATAAACAAATATACAAATGCCCTGTCCATGTTGCCTTCGTATTTCTATCTCTTATGGGTATCTCTAATGTGGAAGCTCTCACCGATGAACAATTCGAACGTCTTCTCCAAGATGTCGGCACCAGTCCTAATCTCGAATTACTTAATTCCTTCTATTATCCAATACTACTTCCGCTCAGTTACGGTGATTTCTCCGGTCTTTTATCATTTCCTCCACTGCCAGCTATCCAGCAGGAAGTCTCATCAGTCGAAGCCTCGGCCTTCACCCGGAGACTCTGCCTTTTTTTCAGCAACCAGCTGGTCAGCTACTTCGGTAAGTGTCCCTATTACGGTGTCCAGATTTTGTGAAAGTGACAATAAAGATAATATAGCCACCTAGAAAGGTCTACTACACCATGAGAGCGCCATCGGTTCTTCCCGGCCGAACAGGAATCGGGTCGGCGGCCGTGAAGTCAGCATGGAAAGGCCCGAGTTAGTGCTGCGCCACTTTTCATACCTCACAAAGTACAGCCTAGGCGTAGCCTCTCCGAAAGGTTCCACAGGGCCTGCTCGCACAGCACTGGTAGGCAGATTGAGGCAGTGTTGCGGCCGCTCGGGAAGATCCGCGACACTAGCCAAAACTAGTATGGCTACATTTTCTGACTGCGGCTCTGCTAGGGCGTCTTCCGGTGGATCTTGGAGGGGCCGAGGGAGAATTAGATAAATTGATCACTAGGAGGGGTCCGAAAAAATTTCCCCCTTCGTGCTGAATGATTTTCCCGTCATCATATTCACACTATTCACCCAGAAAGCTCACTCTTCATCGATCTGCAAACTCCTTTCACGATGCCGATCGCCAGTGATATCACCCTTGACATCTCCAAGTTCTCCCCGGAGAACGTCACGGAGTCAACAAGGAAAGCTGCAGCTCTATTGGAAAACATCACCACCACCGGGCCCCGATGGTGGGAGGTAGACATTGAAAAATACCGTGAGATGTGGGAGCTTGGTCAGACGTCACTGCCCAAGCCCGTCTATCTCCCGGAGGCTCTCGATGGCACTGTTCCTTCACGCGATGCTGGCCGTGAGATCCCCATCCGCATATATAAGCCCGATAATAGCCGGCCCAGCAATGGCATCTTCCTGCACTTTCATGGGGGCGGTTTCGTGCTATCAACGCACAAACAGTGAGATTCTCCCCTCCACCAGTTACCGCGCCCTGGGTAGATATTAGTTCCTTGGACAGTTCCTATAGCACCCTCCGAGAATACGCCAACAAGTGCCAGCTAACGGCCATCTCGGTCGGATACCGTCTGGCCCCGGAACATTTATACCCGGCTGCCATGTACGATTCCATCGACGTCGCCGAGTACATGGCGGACCACGCAATGGAGGTGTACGGCGCCCCCCTTCGCTTTCTCGGCGGAGAGTCAGCAGGGGCCTGTCTCGCCGCTCTATCAGCCCTGCAGCTGATGCGGTCACGGCCTTCTTACAAACTGTCGGGTCTCGTTCTTCCTTACGGCTTATTTGATCTGGCCCTCGGGCTCCCCACAGTGGCGGCTTCGAAAAAAACCCTCATGATAAATCTGGAAATCATGGAGCGGTTCGTTGGTGCATATGCACCGGGCATGAGCACCGCCGAGCGCAAAAGTCCTTGTGTATCGCCACTATATGAGGACCTCCAGGCACTAGTTGCGGCGGCTCCCACTGGATCGTTGCCCCCCGCCCTCTTCCTCTGCGGGACAGATGACCCGTTGCTTGATGACACGATCCTGATGAGTTCTAAGTGGAGCATTGCCGGTGGGGAGACTATTGTTAAGATCTACCCTGGTGCCACTCATGGTTTTACTGTATTTCCCGGGCTGCCTGTGGCAGAAGAGGCAAATGCGGTGACCCTGCAGTTTATGCAGGAGAAATTGAGCGACTCAGCGTGATCAACGAAAGTCTTGGTCTTATTTGCATTTTAAACTTAAAATACCTCCTGTTTTCTTAGTACCCCGTGTGCTGGCCCCAGAGTATTCCTCATTCTGTGCAGAAAATACATAAGCGGGCCCGCTAGAGATTTCTTGAAGAGAATAAAATGTTTTCGAAGGTCCATGCATCATTCGCAGTCCAACCGGTCCTTTCGAGTACAATATCTTTTTATGTTAGCTAACGCAGGACCCGAACGACACCAGATCCTGCGTCAATAGAACCGGCCATTCAGGTTGGTGTCCGGACGATCATGAAGGAACTAACGATTTCACGCAGATAAGACAGTTCTGCTGACCTCAGAATGTCCAGGGCATGGCCGGCTCGAACGCGCCCGAAGACGTGTTTCTTTCGCGTAATAGTCGGAATAGTGTCGAAGCCAATGCACAACCAACCCGCTGCATCACATCTAGTGCTGACCAACCGAGAGAGCGAGAAACAGTTTCTATCTTTAGTAGGAGTTTCCTGCGGGCTAAAATGCCTCGGGAAGGATTCCAACATTTGAGTGGCGTGCTGTTGGCCGAGGTGAACTTGTGATTTGGCCCCCACCATGAAAGTAGGGAGCAACTAATGCAGCTTACCCGCCAATTGACAATCTACTGCAACGTCGTATCCTACAGAAGTCCCTGTGGGTCCCCAGTCACCGGCTGTGAGCGCATTATTCTCCTCACTGTAATATGATCTCGTAACTAACCGGGCTCCAATACTGATGGTCTGCTACTTCCAGGTCACAGTACTGTGTCCGGAGCGGCATGTTCGATCAGTGGAATTTGCGGTTATTGCTGATTGGGTGCTGACAGGTCCAGAACCCATTCGGCAGCACTAAAAACTTTTTGGGGGCGCCTGGCCTCTTACAGGGGAAGCAAATGCAACTGAGGGGTCTTTTATTTTGCATGAAGACATTGTTGCCTCCTGCCTTATAGGGAATCTGGTCTCTCTCATGATTGCGGTCTCATTGGCTTCGCGTAAGTAAGATCCCAGGTAACATGATATACACGTCTGCATATTAGGCTTCTGATTCCAGCGGGCGACCTTTTCGGGCCTTAGGCATTTATCCTGGGGATCATAGGTCCCAGTGCTAGCCAAAAGTTTAGTCGAGTGCGTGATAGAATGTTTAACTAAACTTGTTTCCGAAACGCATGAGGATTTAGATTTAGCCATTGTTGAATACTTCACATTGACACAGTCTGCTCACTATAGTGATTTTTACCCTTTTAATTGCCCGTGGCAGGATCACCGTAGCATATACCTGATAAGATGGGGGGTACCTTTTAGACTAAGCCTTGGCCTTCGGTGGCTTGTTTCGGCACGCTTACTTTTCCTATTAAACGTAGAGTAAACCGCTCCACTCCTACAATAGTCTTCATTGGTAGCGTCACAGCGATCTGCAGACCCTCCGTAGAGGACCACGTGAATACGGCTGAGCTTGGCATATTTCTTTTACAAGTTAGTAAATAGCCAGGAAAGCTCGTGTAAGAAACTACTATGAGTGCTTCATGAGTTGAGTAGGAGACCGCTTCTATTAGATCATAATGTGCCCGCTGATGACCGACGCTATAGGATGTCAAATTGCTTTGGCATCAGGTTACAACTTCAAGATTGAGGTGCACCCCAAGCTCTTTGCATTGAATGAGAGCGATTTCCCAGCCCTGAGTGTTTTGTATCTCCCTGGCTCGATAGATCTTCCCGTAAAGCACCACCATTCCAGTCCACTGGATAGCTAAGCCCCAGAAAATAAGACTGAGCATAACCAGAACTCTATCATGATTGTCCCTTGGGATGTAGTAACGAGACCAAAAGAAAAGATCATTTCGGCCTGGAGAAGTAATAGAACCATGGCCGCTGTTTACTGGCGGCTGGCTGCTGCTGGGTCGGGTCTTCCCGTGGGATCGTCGATTCCCACCTCGTAGGCCTTCAGATGATCTGGGATATCGTCGTACTTAACCTCGGAGTCCTGGATGAAAAGGGACTCAAGCTGGTCAGTCACGTCTTGTGGAACGCCATAGTTGATGCGGAACTGATGCCCATCGAGACAGACAATGTCAGGCTTCAAGGAACGGAGCGGAGGACCGCCGTCTCCAGTGCGCTGGTTGTCGCCGGGTTGCTCGGTAGTCATTTTCAGAGAAGACAGGGGCGCTCGAATGAAAAGGTGGAATATCTGTGGGAAGATTTCTAGATGGATTCCCTTGTTTGCTGAAAGAAAGGATGATGATTAGGCCCCCGAGCTAGTTAAATATGCTGACGTTCGAAAAGTGGGGCACATCTGAACCCTGAATGCCGTCCAGTTAGTACCAAGTCCCCCAAACACGCTTTAAGCAGAGCTTGGCTTTATGTGCAGAGGTTGGTGTTTTTTCAGTTTTCTCATTATATGCGGCCCATTTACCTATTCGAGGCCGTTCCCATTCAAGTATCAGAGGCAGTTTCAGATCAGTGATATTGTGTGGATCACTAATGATGACCTGCCGTATTCGCCCCTTTCATGGATAATATTTAGTGCGAATATCTGCCATGGGATCAGGTTTTTTGTAAAGATCTGCAGCTTATTGTATCTGATGGACCCGGTGACTGAGCTTACTCGAGAGACTTTTAGCTCGTTTGCACTAGACGGATTTGGTCCTAGATTACCAATTCTCAAAGAACCCCTACGGTTGTGGTATTCTGTTGCCTAGCGCCACGGCATACGACTTATGCCTGTATAAGATGCGATACATGTTGACCTCGGGCCAAGCTATGAGGTCGAGGTCCAATTTGTGCTTGTTTTCTTTTATTTGTGATTCTCACCGCAGGAAAGGCACAGCGACCCTTGCAAATGGAACATCAGCCTGCAGAATTCGCGCAAACTCAATATCATTCTAGGACAGGAAAACTATGACACCACATTTTGACTCCTCGAGTACTGATTGGCTTGATGGCCTGGAAAGTGAAGCTTCTCTTATGCACGACGAATTGCAACCTCATGCCATCAGTCTCGGGCCTCCAATCATCGTGTTCTTCAGCTCTCCGGTAGAACGGATAGGTGTGACTTCTGAAATGACCCGTAATCGGATTGGAATCCATTGGAATACCCAGCTCCAACAAATGGTTTCTCCCTCGGATATAAAAGGGGGCTTGATTCCTGTCCCTACATTCAACACCGTACCAAACAACAACTCTATCGTTATCTATATCTGTCTTGGATACCTCTTATCTTCTCAACATGCACTTCTTGGGTACTTTCATTGTCGCCATTGCGGCGTGCTCCTCGTGTGTGTCCGGGGTGACAATCCGCAATTACCGCACGGCCACATGCAAAGGCAACTATGCGCAGTGCTCCAACGTTTCCACCAGAGATTGTTGTGACCTGAGCCACAACAATGTCTATACCTCGAGTCTCTTTTTGGGCCTGCCCACCACCGCGATAGGAGCCATCTGCGCCCGCAAAGGAAACCTCAACTGCGGCACAATCAAGAAGGCTGGGCACGGTCTGAGCCTGTGCCTGGCCAGCGGAAACTCCCGTGGTTCCTACTGGTTTGACTGCCGGTCCTGCCGTAAGCGTGACTTGAACGATGGCTCCATTGATTCGGACTTGTTGGAGCAAGCCGAGAGCGCAACCGGGACGGTGACCCCAGATATTATTGCTATCGAGGGCCGCCAGTTCCCAATCGGCGGAAACACCCCTCAGCATGTCACCGATGGTCTGATTGAGCATTTCATTGCGGACGGTAACTACGCGGATCTCCCGGAGGAGATTAAGAGTTATCAACTGGCTGAGTCTGTGGGGGATGAAGAGTAAATGGGATCGGTGGTGATATTGGCTCGCATGGGTCAGCCTAGTCTCCCCTACCAATTTGTTATACTGTTGGAGATTAAGTAGATGTCTATGCGGGTTACGTGATAACTAACTATACCATCCGGCCAATTTAACCTATTCCATTTCTATCATCACATATCAATTAATATAACGCCCAGCCATGTGTAGGAGGTATTCTGTATCTTCCGTCCGGTATGTTTCTCGGAAAAGTTGCGAATGTGGGAAGAGAAGTCCCGCTTGATACATACTAGTTGCTTGGTGAAGCGATCATTGTCGATCCTGCCTCTTTCAGTGTGAGGACATGTCTCATTTCCATAAGCAGAAAGTGCTACCATTCTATGAAGAATTGCCCAAAACAAGCGGCTTGTATTCAGTAAGGTTGGTCCCCGAAAGCCCGAATTCTAACTTTCATGATTCTGGTCTAATAACCAAGAGCCATAGTGACTAGGAATCAATCAAGGATAGTATTACTGCTCTCTTTTAGTATAGCTCGAACAGGAACAATGAATCTACTCGAGATGTATAAAAAATAGTCACGTGAATGAGTTGACCGCACACAAGTCCGAACAAGACGGAGTTGGTCCGGGGAGGGTTGTTGGTGGAGAACGCAGGGTCGCGGGGTTCCCACCTCAATTACTGCCAGGAGCAAACTTGAACGCAATTGTTATTCCTCGTATCAATTTCTAGGAGCTGGATGAGAGCAGGTTGCAAATCGCGATGAATCTCAGCGCTTCCTTGCTGTCCGTGCTCTAGGGAGAATCCTCATTTACTCCTCTCAGCTTGCTGGGCATCAATCAACAGGCAGTCCTCCGAGTGCAGCATAATGCGACTGCGCTAGCTTGTGAAGATGGCTTTTTAAATGCGATTCCTGCTGGCTTCGAACAAGTTTCGGTTTCTTTTGTGAAGGATAATCTGGCGGTCATCCCTGGAGAATGGGAGGCCGGTGGAATCAGTCAGTCTGCACCCACCCAAAACCTATGTATACGAGCTAAGACTTAATAGAAACGCCATTTTACGATATCCAGTCCGACCAGCCTCATGTTCAAGATGTCTTGAAAAAGATCAAGGCGTCTGATTTTATCGCATGGGATTCTTCATTCTTCGGTCTTATAGGGGCAGGTGCAAAGCTTGAGAAAATTCAGTCTTTTGAAGGACAGTCGCCTCGGGTTCATGAAGCGCCCGCCTATGTCCCGGAGACCAATGAGTTGTTTTTTGCTGATACAAGTGAGACGGGCTGGCTGTGGGCTGTTAACGTGGACACCTACGAGGTAGAGTACCTGACGAACTGAATCAATCAAATATTCCCAGGCTAATTTCACATCCAAAGACGCGCAAGGTTGAAAGGTCCCCGCCTCTCCCCAATGTCAATGGAGGGCGATATCATAAAGGGCGCATATACCTTACTACGAATGGAAGCCCAGTTCGAGGAATCTATTCCGTTGATCCCAAAGACGGCACCGCCGTACCAATCTTGAACAACTTCCGCGGACGCCACCTCAACAGTCCGAACGATCTTATTTTTGACGCCGACTCAAACATCTGGTTCACAGATCCTCCATACGGCTGGAACCAGGGATTCTCGGGCGTGCAACCTCCAGAACTACCCAACGGGATCTACTTTTTCAACACGAACACGAAAGCGCTTGTTTCCGTATCAAACTCGGTCGTGACAACGCCAAATGGCCTTGCATTCTCTCCGGACGGTTCCACTTTTTATGTTGCCGATTCCAACTCGACCTCCGGCAAGCCCATGAGCCATTCTCCTTCTAGCGTGCGAAACGTGTGGGCGTTTGATATCAAGGGGTCAATTCTGAGCAGCCCGCGCTTGGTATACTCGACCGAGGCTGGTTGGCCTGATGGACTTCAGGTGACTCGTAGGGGATACTTGATGGTGGCAGTATTGGGAGGCGTGGACGTCGTCGATCCTGCGTCTGGAATCTTGCTGGGCAAGATCAATACCCCTGACGACATCATTTTCAATTTGGAGCGAGGGCCTAGCCGAGGTGACTATGGAATGTGGCTTTTGACGGGGCAGAATTTCATTTACAAAGTGCTCATCTAGGAGCCGTAGTCCATATATTTTAGCTGGAGGGCTCTCTCATTTTCATTTACTTTAGATTGCGTTTTCAGTGTAGAACCTCGAAGACAAACACGACCGCCATGCGGGACATTGTGGGGACATTTCTAAAAGTAGTCATGCTTGAGACATGGGCGCTGAAAGATATTTGACTAGACTAGGCTATCCAGGTTCCAATTTGAAAAAGGAACATGGAATTGAAACTAGCACTGTCATGTATTACGTGCCCTCGGGTATCGCTTCTAATATCCTCGATGCAAAGCAAAATAATTAAACTTTTCATGACGCATGTATGCAGGTATACGATTAATACAAATACTAATGACGGCTTTATGCAAGAAACAAAGGAAATATGGCAAAGACAGTCCCAAGCGGGAACTCAGAACCCAAACTCAAGACCAATGAGGCGCATTAATGAAAAGACCCATCAGACATCCACCAATGGTGCCAGCAATGGGAATAGTCATGATCCAGGCAAGGAGCAAGAGACCAACACGCTGGAAGTTCACTGCCTTCAGAGTACCATTGCACAGACCGACGCCGACGGTGGCACCGGTGATACACATGGATGTAGATACGGGCAGAGAGAACTGGGAGAAGACGAGGACGGTGATGGCGGCGCCCAATTCCATGGATGAGCCACGGCTTGGGGAGTGGTAGGTGATTTTGTTGCCCATGACTAAGAGGAGTTAGTGATTGTTTGGATTTAGTATGCAGTGGTGGCGGCTTACCCTTCATGATGTTGTAACCGTAGGTGATCAGACCGGTGGAAATGCACAGGGCCAGGACGGCGAGTTGCCAGATGGGAACTGGGGACTTGGAGGCGGCAGGGTCACCGGTCGACCAGGCGGAGTAGATAGCAGCCCAGGGACCGACGGAGTTACCGATGTCGTTGGCACCGTGGGCGAAGGAAGCGGTGCAGGCAGTCAAGACCTGAACGAAGGAGTAGGTGTGCTCGACTTCGTTGGGGTATTTCTCGGCAGCGTCGTAGACACGCTTCATGCGCTCGCCCTCGGGGGTACCGGCGATACCGCTCTGGGCAGTGTGGATGTCGTAATGAGCACCGTACATGAGGCCGACGATGATCATAGGGGGAATACGCTTGAACATGGTCATCATGTTGCGGATTTCGTAGATCTCGCCAGAGCCCATGGGGTTGTCGCGGAGGAAACGCAAGGCCCAGCCCAGGGGACCCTTACCCTTAAGGAGCTTCTCGCGGTGCTTGGCCTCAGACTTGGCGATGATCTCCTTGTAGGTGAGCTGGGTGGTCTCGGTGACGACGAGTCCCTGCTCTTTGTCCTCGGCGGGGATTGTGGTGGTCAGGGCATCCTTGTCAATGGAGCCGTTGGTGCGGGTGGAAACGGCGTAGTCATCCTCGTCCTGGACAACGGCGTAGTTTGGAACCTTGGCGGTCTCAGCGTCGGTGGGAGCAGGGCGGTTGAAGAGGAGAGGGCCCATGATGACCATCCACCACTTGACGGAGTGGTCCTTCTTGATGACACGGGCGTGGATGAAGGGAACGAAGAAGATGGCCGATAGGATGCAGATACCGCCACCGGTACCAACGGTCACAGCAGCGATGTACCAGCTGGGCTTCTTGTTCAGTTTCAGGTTAGGGGAGCCCTTGTAGACAATAGACAGGGTGCAAATGGTGGAAGCAACGAGGAACCAGAGGGGAGCACTGTAGACAGCCCAGGGGACCGGGTTCCTGCGCATGTGCACGACGACCTTGATGAGCATGAAGATGGTGGCAGCGAAGCCACCCGAGATGATAGGGGCCATTCCCAAACCGGCGAAGATGGCACCCAGACCCTTTCCTTTGTTCCATCCCCACTGGACCTTCGAAGCACCGGCAGTGGCAACACCGACACCAGCAACGGCGGAGATAAGAGAGTAGGTAGACGAGACGTGAGCTGAGTGACGAGTGCACCACATCACCCAGGATGAAGCGGCAGCCAGGGCACAGGTGAAGGCCAGCATCTGAACACCAGCATTGCCCTTAAAGGCATCACTGGGGATAATTCCGTTCTTAATGGTCTCAGCGGTGCGAGAGCCGACAGTCACAGCGCCGAGGAACTCGAAGATGGTACCCAGGACCATCGCCTGTCTGTAGGAGATGGAACGGGAGGAGACGCTGGTAGCCCAGGAGTTGGCGACATCGTCTAACTCAGTCAGCATGAATCATTCCACAGGAGACAGGATGATCTACTCACTTGCACCATTGTTGAAGGCGTCGAGCATGGCAAACAAAGTGCCAATAGCAAAGATGTAGTCATACTGATGAAGATACATCTTGGCGAGGAAAGTGCCAAAGCAGCCAAGTCAGGGATCAACGTTGGAAATTACGAATTGAGGAAAACTGAGAGACTTGTCAGGTCTTATGTACATCCAAGGTCGCTCCAGAATCGCCTCTATCGCATCGCATGGCACATTCGGCGAGAGCGAGACACGGGGTGGCCCGCAGGGCAATTTCCAGCTCGTTCACGCGCAACTTCCATTCGAACTGGCACTTATCCCGGCCACACGTGCGGAGACGACTCGAATACAGACGTCGCAGACATCGTTCAGGGCCAGCTTGGCAGGCATCTAGTGCCAAAGTAACAGGACCGGTGGCGGGCAAATGGAAATGTCGCTTTGCGGGCGAAATCGCGCAATAGAGCAGAAACCAAGGCAGCCAGGGGTAAATGCGAGGTCTTAGGTGGTAAGAAGCAAAATTGGCGAACTTGGCGGAACTTGGCAAAGCTGGGCGATGGGCGCTTTTATAGTAACCTGTTGTACTCCGCCCACGCCCGAATCGGGGGTGTCCGATGGAGGCTCTTGGCGGGACCGGGACTGCAGGGACCGCTTCTTCCAGTCAATGCTGGGGATCCACCCACGTGGGTACCGGACAGGCTGCCAGCGACCCCCGGACTCCGCTTCGAGAAGTCTGCTTTATCACTCGTTTCTATAACTACTTGCTTGGCAACACCTGGGTGCAGTTCTCACCCGGAACGTGGTGGCCATATATGAGAAATAGCAAAACGCAGCGGGCTCCAATGCCACTCAATGGCATTCGATCTGGGATGCCCTGAACCGGGTCCAGCGGAGCTAGTTCCAAGGTTGGTCTGGTATATTGTATATTTACTCCGAGGGCATTCTGGGAGATCTGCATGCTCGCGTGCCTCCGAAGCCCATCGTCCTCCGGTCCTCTTAAACCCTGTCGAGTATAGCGTTTCAAGTCGCATGGTTCACGTCAACAACTTCTGTACTTTCCATGCTGTCCCATTGAACCAATACAGCATCGCTGCTAGCATGGTGGGTTTCATGAGTGCGTCGAGGTTACACCAAAAATGCCAAGTCCTCTGACACGGCGTCGAGACCGCCCCAATGGGGTCTCAATGTCGCCCCGAGTCTATACAGTCCAATCTAAGCCCAGAGTTCACGCACGTCAACTCCCCAAACCCACTGTGCAATACTCATGGCTCCCAAGCTCATGAGAACCGCCATAAGAATATTCACTCCGTTGTTGTCCAGCCAATCGTGGCCAGTCTCAATTCGTCGGCTCTCGTGACCTTCTTCGTGAGCACGTCCGGCTTGAGTTCCCACGGATGTATCCGTGGCACGACTTCCCCGTAGCATCGCCGTGTTCACCACGGCCTCGGTGGTGCGCAGCTTGGTGCTGCCCGAGGCCTCGGCTGACAGCGACGTTTCTGAGGTGGGCGCCCCTTTGGTGGATCCCGGATGAATGAGAACCTGTAGAAGAAACGCGTAAGAACTTTCTCGCGTTCTAGAATCCAAGGAGGGCTTACCTTTCTGCCGCCACTTCCTTCAACTACCTTGCCGCTTCTTTTATCCACCACACTGGCTTGTAAAAGTCCACCTAGCACGCTGTCCAAGACACTTCCCAGCAAACCCCAAAATGTCATAGCCAACGTCCACACGGCGCGGTCCTGAATGCCCGACTTTTCCGCACAAAACGGAAGGAAGATCGCAGATGTCAAGGCGATCATGAATGAGCCCAGCAGACCAGCTGCAAGACCCGCCGGGGTCACGCCACCATTGGTACCCGGTGGTACTTGACGGAGGGTGAGGGAGGTAATGAGGCGGGGATTGGACTTGGAGAGGATCCCCAGTTCGGAGGAGAATGTATCAGCGGCGACGGCGACGTAATTACTATGGCCGTTCCTGTCAGTTGAGGTGTGAAGCGAAAAAAAGGGCAGACCACTCACGCTACTACCCCCACCATCAGAATATCCGCTGAGCTATTGCCGAGCGCGAAACATGACTGCGCCGGCGACCTGGCCAGAACGACCGCGTGTGCTATACTCAGAATTGTCGCGACAACGGAGTTTGCTAACACCTGGATATGGTTTCGTGGTCCTTCACCACCTTCTGTGCCGGTCGCCGAGAGAGTCAGACGCGCTTTGACGTCGTGTTTTACCTAGCGCCGCGGATCGTGTCAGTTTCGTACATATATCGTCGTATAGCTCGGAACGGTAAAGGAGAGCTTTGAGCTTACCTTGGTTGCCTTGGTTCCTCCATAGTAAAACACCGCGAGCAGCAGAAACGGTGTTGACCACGGGTGGAGGGCATGTGCGGTCGCGGAGATGGCGGCCACGACCAGGCCGAGTGGAGTGAGAGACTTGCGAGACCAGGCTCGGTAGACAAGGGCAGCAACCGCAGTCAGGCCGATTATGGGCTTCATCGTGGTTGAGGTAGAGGTTAAGTGAAAGGTGTTGAGCTGACAGAGCTGACAGAGCTCGCTGTTGACCCGCGACGATCGGAGCTCGGGTGGGGCCGATCTATCACTTGACATCCCGCTTCGGCATAAACTGAATATTGCATGTTTTGTCTATCTGCCATGATCGCTAACTATTACAGTGCGGCTTCCCAGGCATCCCAGGCACGCTCATCAAGTTCAGCTTGGGTTAGCTTGCGTGGCTTGAAGCCCTGTTCAGCGTGAATTCTCGGCGTCCAGCCGTCGTTGTCACGTAGTTCTGGATTCACCTTGCCCGTGGCCATGAGCAGCCTGACTGCCTCTACCTGTCTTCTCTGTGCAGCCAACATCAATGGTGTCTGTCCCTGTTTATCCTGCGCATCTGGGTTGACCCCGTCATATTCGAGAAGTTGTTCAATGATATCGACCGGGTCACATTTGGCTAGCCACCCATAAGTCCCCCGCTGCCGGGCCTGCACATCTGGAGGGGATACCAGATCTGTTCTCCCCTGCAGAAGATTATAGATATCACGACATTCCTGTGCATCGTCGCGGCGCTTGGCCCCATTGAAACTGTTCAAATAGTGCGAACTTCCAGCAGCGTAGGATAGCGGTGTGCGTCCCTCTTCTTTGTCTTTGGATTCGGGATTGACACGTCCCGTTTGGAGAAGTACCCTGACAGTATCAGGGACCCCATTTTCTGCAGCCCAAGATAATGGTGTCCGATCCATATGATCCTTGGAATCCGCATCGACTAGGCCTGTCGCAAGTAGGAGGCTCGCGGCTTCTGAATGCCCACGTTCTGCGGCGTGGGATAACGGTGTGCGATTCATACTATCTCGAGCGTTGGGATTGGTCTTACCAGAACCCAAAAGTAGTTTTAAGACGCCCACATGGCCATATCTCGCAGCATCCGAGAGCGGGGTGATATTGCTCAGGTCTTTCACATCTGGTTCGACATCGTATCTGTCGAGGAGTAGTTTGGCGATATTGTCATGACCTCCCGCCGCGGCCAGATGGAGTGGTGTCCGATGATATTTGTTTTCTTCGTTGGGATCCAGTCCGCCATCTTCCAACAGTAACTTCACAACAGCCTCGTTTCCCCGAAATGCGGCAAGAGCAACCGGCGATTCATCAAAGTATTGGGGTGTTGGAGGTGCTTTCTGGAGACATAGCTTGACGAGGCTTTCATTCCCTCCATCTGCAGCTGCAGCCAAGCTATTATGATCCAGCTTGAAACGACTATCCTCCATCAGCATTCGCACCATCTCCTCGTTCCCACGGGCCAGAGCCTCGTTAAGTGGCTTTAGACGATAAAAGGGATCTTGCATCGTTCGACTGGGATGTGGATTGGCCGCTGATGGATCGAGATTTGACTGGGCAAGAAGGGTCTTCACAATCTCGATATGTCCTCGGAAAATTGCCTGCTTGAGTGCGGTATCTCCACATCCGCCTGCCCCGTTGATAATACTCGTGTCATGCTCTAAAAGTAGCTTCACAATTTCTGCGTTGCATTCTGCTGCGGCAATTGTCAAAGGTGTGAAGACCTGGTCCTTGCTGCTGCACTTGATATCCGCTCCCAGCGCCAGCATCGCGCAAGCCAAGTTTTTGTCGTCCTTCTCACATGCCCACAGTAAATTTTCACTCAACCGGGACTTTCCTGTTCGATTGTATAAACACTCTCGTACGAGTGGTAAATTAGAGACTCGCCGATGGCTCAACATAAACGCCTTGACGCCGGCCTGCGTTGGAATGCGCTCCACAATCATGCAGATGATCTCAATTGGTAGAGCTGAGAGAGACATATTTGCTGGTGAGCTTGCACTGGACAATGACGTTGCGTCCCTCGTGGTTTCTTTAATGATAGGGACGGCTGTTCGTGGAAAGCGCGAAGTGATTTGGCGCCTAACTGGAATAGGCAAGGATCTGAGGAAGCTCAGATTGTGCGCTGTCATATACGCCTAACGACGCAGGCCAGATCCAGAACAGATGTAATTTGATATTTGATCCAGTAGGAGCTTACGACTGTAATATCAACATGGAGAATAACGGAAGACGGAGAGAGCGAGGTAGTGTGAAAGAAATATGGTGGGTAGACAAATGAAGTATATGTCTCCGAGAAGAGAAACGAAAAGAATATATATTTAGATCTAAGATGTATCTGTAGTGGACTACGAGGATGTGAACTCGACCTAAGTCCTCTATGCCGTGCAAATATGATCAAGTTCTGATCTAGATCCCATCTAAAGGATTCCGGAATCATGCCGTAATGGACCACAATATTAGTTAGTCATCTTACATCGATCGACTGGCCCAGTGGTTAAGGCGCCCGTCTTACACACGGGAGATCGCAGGTTCGAACCCTGCGTCGATCAAGATTATTTTTTGCTTGAATTCCATTCAACCAATTTATACGGCTTCCTTAACCTGCATTAATTTTTTAATTGTTAGTTCATGGCTATGGAATCAGCATACCACCTCGTGTTATGGATCGGGGTTTGCCCGATCACGCAATCCAGGGATTTGGTGATCAAGTTAATTCCCGAGCTCAATTGTTTTGTGCTGAGGAGCTTCTCGACCGAGAATCGGTAATCGCCGCTACACTATTGGTAGCCGTGCGGTGAGAAAGGTAGAGCATAGATAGACAATAATTACTGTTATCGATGCTGGGGTACAATAGGAGTGACTATGTAAACACATACTTGAATCGACCACGGTTCGAGTCTACCAAGACATCTAGATCTATATAAAAATTAAGAAATGCAAAGCACTGTATAGTGCCGTGCATGTTGAATTTCAGAAAAAAAGCAGAAGCCGGCACTGACGTGCTCGCAGCTGGTCACGGGTCCCCGCACACTAGGCCCGAAAGGGCAAGTTTGCATCATTTGAAAGGCGCGTTTGCAACGATGTCGTGATCGTGCACCAATCAAAGCGCTGCTGATCTAACCCCGATGGCGGAGAACGGACTGGATGATGGGGACGAAATCCTACAGCCAACTTTTTTTTTTCCTTTATAGATTATTGGATAGACCTCAAGAGTGTGCGAGGAAATTCAATCCTGTGATCCTTTCCTTTAGATTCTCTTATCCTCTGGATCTACGTTAAGTGGGAAATCGCTGGGTGCGCCGACGAGCCCTATCCCGCGAGTGCTTTTCCCATCCCACTTGAGCTGTGAGCCTCACAGCATCTGCCAGCTATGGCCTCCATTACAACTGCTGGTGAAGCGGGTATGCTATATTTCGATTATCCTACCGAAGATCAATCGCTTACATCCAATTCTTAGTGGCGAGAATTGCCTACCAAGCCAGCGACGTTGTCTTCTCCGTTCAACCCTCCCTGCGGACGGACTCATTGTTCTCCAAGTCCCTCAAGTCCTTGAAGGCAAACAAGACTGCAAGCGCCCTGTCAAGGGGTACTCCCGAGGTGGGTGCATTGCTACATAGCGGAACTGTAGACCGGCCATCAACTAACTTCTCCAGGTGCAACCCATTCGCTACAACGAGGACCCTCTGCTGTCTGCTTTTTACCCGTTACAAAAGGGCGAGACCGTGTCCGTTGTCACCGGCTCATCAATCCTGATTACCTCCGTTCCTCACTTGTACCGTCTCGCCAACTTCCCCATTGTCATCCATGTCGCTCTGGAGCCCTCCCCGTTGCCCGATTATTCAGTCATTAGCTCCATCCGCCAGTGCGGCTTCACATTCTTGCACTCCGAGACTATCCAGGAAGCCCAGGATATTGCCATTACCGCTCATGCGCTGGCGCTTAAGTCTGGAAAGGGTGTTATCCACTTCTTTGACCCCGTTAATTCCGCCAAGGATCCCGCTATCACTGCTGTGGATACCCACATTGTGAGGGAGATTCTCAACCTGGGTGGGAATGTTGCTACTCATACGTCCACCGGAGCTGAGTCTCTGTATGCCGACTCTGGCCGCGTTGCCATTGTCTCCGCCGATGACCTGGAGGTTGCTCCCGCTGGCCAGGGTGAGACTTCGGCCAACTTGATGGTGCCCTCCCAGACCCAGACTCCGTTGAACGCTAGCATTGAAAACTCGTCTGTTGGCTCATCGCGCCGCGACAGCAGCGCTGGAAGTGAAGCTCCTAGCTCCACAGCTACGACTGTGGACAACGCCGGCGTGCGCCCCGTCAATGCTGCGGATATCTTTGAGTGGACCTCCCAGATCTGGACTGCCTTGTCGGAGAAGGTTGGCCGTACCTACAACGCCATTGAATACACCGGCCCTGCTGATGCCAAGTCCGCCGTCTTCGTCTTCGGCTCTACTGGTGTATTTGTTGATGCCCTCTCTCACGCCGAAGCTAACAGTGAGCTTGCGAAGATTGGTCTCATCACTGCTCGCCTGTACCGCCCCTGGGTTGGTGGTCAGATCGTGAATTCCATCCCCAACTCGGTCGAGAAGATTGCCGTTTTGGAGCAGGTTCGCAAGACCACTAAGTGGGGTCCTTCGTTTATGGATCTGCTTTCCAGTGTGACTCCCTCCACCGTCCGTGGCCAGTCTCTCACGGTCGTTGGTTACCGTCTTGGATACGTGGAGCCCTCCACTGCCGTCCAGGCCCTTCGTGGCGCTCTCCAGAACCTGGAGGCCACGTCTCCCATCCAGAACCTGGATATCGGAAGCTCCAATGCTCCCACCGCCCAGGATACCCTCGAGCAGCCCCACATTGAGAACGCTTATCTGAAGATCCTCAACCAGCTCTTCGGTGAGCGCCTTTACATTGCGAACCAGCTCGGTGCCCAGAACGCCGGTGTCTCCACCACGATCGCTGCCAGCCCCGAATATGGCTTTGGTTCTCTTCTCGCTCGCAAGGAGCACCGTGAGCGTTTCATTCGTGAGGTTGAGGAGGCCTCCAAGTCCAGCTCCTTTGCCACGGATGTTCCTAAGACTTGGTTGTCCCGCTGGGCTCTGAGTGCCAAGGAGGCCGCTAAGGCTAACAAGATCGCCCCCGATGTCATTGCCCGCCTATCTAATGATGGTTCTAAGCTGTCCCGCGATCTACTTCAGTCCAAGAAGCTCTTCTATGAGGAGTCTCAGTGGCTGATCGGCTCCGACGCCTGGGCTTACGATCTGGGCAACTCTGGTGTCCACCACGTCCTCGCCTCCGGTGCCAATGTCAACATGTTGATCATTGATTCGCAGCCCTACTCCGAGCGCACTGCCGCCGACCCCACTCGCCGTAAGAAGGACATTGGTCTCTATGCAATGAACTTCGGCAATGCCTATGTTGCTTCCACTGCTGTGTACGGCTCCTACACCCAGGTCCTTCAGGCCATGGCCGAGGCTGAACAGTACAAGGGCCCCTCGGTTGTTGTCGCCTACCTTCCCTACCACCAGGAGGATGACTCCGCCCTCACTGTTCTCCAGGAGACCAAGAAGGCTATTGACCTTGGCTACTGGCCTTTGTACCGCTGGAACCCCGAAAACGAGGAGAAGGGCGAACCCAAGTTCGCTTTGGACTCCGAGCGCATCAAGCGCGAGTTGGAGGAGTTCCTTCGCCGGGACAACCAGCTCACTCAGCTCATGAACCGCCACCCCAAGTACTCTGCGGTGCTTTCTGAATCCTACGGAACTGAGGTCCGTGCTCTGCAGAAGCGCAAGGCCAAGGACTCCTACGAGAAACTTTTGGACGGCCTTTTCGGTGCCCCTCTGACCATTCTATTTGCGTCCGACAATGGCAACGCGCAGAACATCGCCACTCGTCTGGGTAACCGCGGTCGCGCCCGTGGTCTGAAGACCATGGTCATGGCCATGGATGACTACCCCACTGACGATCTGGCTACTGAAGAGAACGTTGTGTTCATCTCCAGTACCGCCGGTCAGGGTGAGTTCCCGGTCAACGGCCGTGGCCTCTGGGAGCACATCAAGAACTCCGGTGATCTTGACCTGTCTTCCATCAACTACTCCGTCTTCGGTCTTGGTGACAGCCACTACTGGCCCCGCAAGGAGGACAAGATCTACTACAACAAGCCCGCCAAGGACCTCGATGCCCGTATTGCCTTCCTGGGTGGTCGCAAGCTGACCGATATTGGTCTCGGTGATGACCAAGACCCCGATGCCTATCAGACCGGTTACTCGGAATGGGAGCCGCGTCTGTGGCAGTCTTTGGGTGTTGATAAGGTCGAGGGCCTGCCCGAGGAACCCGCTCCGTTGACCAATGAGGATATCAAGATCCAATCCAACTTCTTGCGAGGAACTATTGCTGAGGGTCTTCTGGACGAGTCCACTGGTGCGATCTCCGCCAGCGACGCGCAGCTGACCAAGTTCCACGGTACTTACATGCAAGATGACCGTGATGTTCGCGATGAGCGCAAGGCCCAGGGTCTCGAGCCCGCGTACAGCTTCATGATCCGTTGCCGTCTTCCTGGTGGTGTTGCTACCCCGAAGCAGTGGCTGCAGATGGACGCAATCAGTAGCTCCCACGGTAACGAGACCATGAAGCTCACTACCCGCCAGACATTCCAGTTCCACGGTGTTATCAAGCGCAAGCTTCGTGGCGCTATGCGTGCAATTAACCAGTCCCTCATGGATACCATCGCTGCTTGCGGTGATGTGAACCGTAACGTCATGTGCAGTTCTCTTCCCACGCTGTCCGACTTCCACCGCGAGACTTGGGCGTTCTCCAAGAAGATCAGTGAACATCTTCTTCCTTCCACCACAGCCTACCACGAGATCTGGCTGAAGGATGAGAACGACAAGAAGATCCAGGTTGGTGGCGATGCCGTTGTCGACTTCGAGCCTCTCTACGGTCCCACCTACTTGCCCCGGAAGTTCAAGATCACCATTGCCATCCCCCCCTCACAACGACACTGATGTCTACGCCCATGACATCGGTCTGATTGCCATCAAGGGAGCCGATGGGCACTTGGAGGGCTTCAACCTTCTTGCTGGTGGTGGTATGGGTTCCACCCACAACAACAAGAAGACTTATCCCCAGACCGGCCGCATGTTCGGCTTCTTCCCCAAGGAGCACATTCACCTTGCTTGCGAGAAGATCATGCTCGTGCAGCGTGACAACGGTGACCGCAAGAACCGTAAGCACGCGCGTCTCAAGTATACCATTGACGACATGGGTGTCGATGTCTTCAAGAGCAAGGTCGAGGAGCTTCTGCCCGATGGCATGAAGTTCAGCGAGCCCCGCCCCTTCAAGTTCGACTCCAACGTCGATACCTTTGGCTGGCAGAAGGATGAGAAGGGTATGAACCACTTCACCTTCTTCATCGAGAACGGTCGTATTGAGGACACTGCCGAGTTTGCCATGCGCACCGGTCTCCGCGAGTTGGCTCAGCTCAACAAGGGCGAGTTCCGCCTCACTGGTAACCAGCACTTGATCATCTCCAACGTCACCGATGAGGATCTGCCCACGATCAAGGAGGTCATGGCCAAGTACAAGCTGGACAACACCAACTTCTCTGGTATGCGTCTGTCTTCCTCTGCCTGTGTCGCTTTCCCCACTTGCGGTCTCGCCATGGCTGAGTCCGAGCGTTACCTCCCCGTCTTGATCTCCAAGCTCGAGTCCACCCTCGAGGAGAACGGTCTCGGCCGTGAAAGCATCGTCATGCGTATGACCGGTTGCCCCAACGGCTGTGCTCGCCCCTGGCTTGCTGAGGTTGCCTTCGTCGGCAAGGCTTACGGTGCCTACAACATGTACCTGGGTGGTGGCTACCACGGTCAGCGCCTGAACAAGCTCTACCGCTCTTCAATTAAGGAGGACGAGATCCTCGATATCATGAAGGATCTGCTCAAGCGCTACGCCCAGGAGCGCAACACCGACGGCGAGACTCCTGAGCGCTTCGGTGACTTCTGCATCCGTGCCGGCATCATCAAGGCAACAACAAATGGAACGAACTTCCACGAGGGCGTAAGTGATCCTTTCTAAACTGCGTCAACCTATCATTTCTAACTTTTTCACAGGTTGCCGAAGAGGACGAGGAAGAAGAGGAGTAAATATCCACACCGAAAATATCCAACGTGTTATGACTACCACGGGAAACCCAAAATCTTCTCTTCTTGTTTTGCGATAATATCTTGCCTATGTTTCTTTATGCCCCTAGATGCATTGTTCCTTGGCGAACGAATGATTCCGCTCGTGCAAGCCTTGCTGATATCTCTTTTTTCCTGTCTTTATTTACCCTTCATGTAGGCATGATTATGTCTATAAAGCACCTGCTAGAATCCATCAATACCACGGTTTCATGTTGAAACTTGATTTATATGAGTCCTATCATTGGACAGAGCTTACTTCCTGCATAGCACCCTTTTATAGATGAGGTGCTACGCATTACGAAAAATAAGACTAGACAATTTTCAAGTATCAGAACTTTGATTGATGTTTAAAATCCTGCTCGAATCCATCCCACCTCCATTGACTTTGGAAACCGACCGTCCACCAACCAACCAACCACCCTACCCATCCACATGGCCAATCAAGGGCCAACGTCGTAATTGGCCATCCGTTGGTTCTTTGGGTAATATCAGGATCAAAATCACATGATCCTGGGTGCCGAGTTCGATCGACTATATACGTCCACATGTTCACTTTTGTGGACGACTCTGCCATTGTCACGGTCGGAAATGGTGCATAACGTCTATCTGCCAGATCATATTCTGGACTTCATGGGCGACATTCTCAGATGCGGTCCGATGGTGCATATCCACTGAGTCTATCCTGCCACTCTTTGGACTTTCTGGACGACATTCTCTCAGTTGCTGCTCAATGGAGCATATCCACTGTGTCTGTCTCTGCCACTCTTTGGACTAATTGGATGACATTCTCTCAGTTGCGGTTCGATGGTGTCCGAAATGGTGTGTCCGAATTGATCGACCGGCCCCGTTCGCAGCTCTCTAGCTTAAGGAGGCACAGTCTTCGGAAATGTCTGCGTTTAACGCCGCAGCGCGCTGTGGCTGGTCCAAACGACTTTCATTGTAGCCCTCGTCCATATGGTATGGGAGGGAAGGCGATGGCGGAAGATCGGTTCCAATGCAATGAAGACAGGCTTGGATTCGAGCAGGGGGTGCGTCTCTCACGCTAGGAAGGCATTGAGACATTGCGTTGGACTCAATGGGGAGAGCATGCAGGGATGGGAGGGAGGACGGTCATAACTCCCCACGGCATGATTCTCAGGTCCTCAAAGGAAAGAAAGTGGAATCCTGGGGCACGAGTGTTTATGAATGCCGGAAGAAGCGGTGAGTAAGCTTCATTTTCTGCCACTGCCCCGCTTATCAAATCCGATAACCGCGAGAGAAAAAACGAGGGATTTGGGTAGCTGGCACATTACTGCTTTACCACTGTCGCCAATTATTTCATTTTGCTTTCCTTTCTGCAGAGAGATTCCTGTAACGCCCGAGCAACATGAGCTCCACCGATGATGACCCAGTCATCGCGTCATACGACGTCCTCCTCACCGACTCAGACATCTCTCGCTACGTCTTCCAATACCTTGACCGACCTGAAAAACTTCCCTACAATGAGCGGAGGGGTCAGAAGCCAACTTCCCTGCGAATGAAGCCCGGCACAGGCATGGTCGAGGTCGAGATTCCCATCCAGACCCGCGGCAACTACGACGTAACCAAGGGACTCAGGTATGGCGATGCGATGAAAAAGAGCCGCGCCGGACGCGATGGAGGGGCTTTCGGCATGGCCGGAGGCTTCAGCTCTGGAAGTATGGCTAGTGGTGGAGGCCGAGTCAAGGCGGAGGGAGGGGGTGACATTGAAATGTTGGACAATAAAAAGGTTGTGGACCCATCGTCGCTGGTCAGGACGCAGGCTCTTGGTGGCCGCATCAAGCCTCAAGAAGAAGGAGATCCGGTCTACATGCTTGCTACATTCAAAGGAAGTAAGTGCGCGCTCTTTAAGCTTTTCTGTCACTCGTGCGCTAACAGTTATGCTCAGAAAACGTGCACCTCTCACCTGTTTCTGCGGTTGTCCAATTACACCCCCAACTTCACCATCTCGATGCACTGGATGAAATGCCCAAGGGGCGGGGCTCCAAAGGCAAGAAAGATGACGAGGAGCGCCCAGCCGAGACCGAAGCGCGTGCAATTGATGTGAAGATCAAGGGTGCCGAAGATGGAGGTGCAATGCTTCAAGGGAACCTGGAGCTCCTCAAAAAGATGCAAGAGGAGAAATGGAAGAAGTTTGAGTGGGTGGATGCCGAGGTAATTCTAGTTCTGCGACCCGACATTGACAGTAGACGATGGCTAACCCAAACTTCGTCTTAGACTGAGGAATCATGGTACACATATGAGAACTACATGATGAACCAGACCCCCGAAGGCCTACCAGAACTCGAATCGACTATCACCAGTGAAGACTACCTAGATGGAATGAGCGCTCCGCGGATTGATCCCGCACGGCCGGAAATGACGGGATGGGCCATGAAGCAGAACAGACAAAAGCAAAAAGACGGATCATCAGACAGCGAAGATGAAGAGGGGTGATACTAGCCATAGACATAAATCTTTACATTGCATACGATGTCAATTAAGGCGCTAGGGCTTCTAATTCACCTGGGCATCAACATTATTCTACCACCGTAACACATCGGACGACATTTGGATTGCGGAATTCCTTGGGCATAGCTATATATCATCTGCAGTTGACAGATACCTCTAGTTAATAGCTTCTCCCCCATGAAAAATTGTGCCTACAAGTCTACTAGTGTCAAATGAAATTATTCGATATTGTTCGAGGCTTTGCCACTTATAGATTCACCCACCAATCGGAGACGGGACAGATCGGGCGCGGTCACGTGAAGTCACGCGTTCACGACGCTTTTTTTTCCGCCGAGTCTCCGTCCGCTCTCGTGCTCAACATCCCTTTTGATCCTCGCCCGTTCCTTTCTTTTCTGTCCTTTTTCACTCGGGTTGAGGCTGCAGGACGGCATTCGAAACGAACTCGACACCTCTATACGGTCGACCAACACTCTATCCCTTTTGCCTTCGGAGTCGATCTGTCAGGCCCTTCTCCTGCATCCTGTGTCGCATCTTGCCCTCATGCTCTACATCTAATCTTTCCCCCCTATCGATTCGCATCTACCACTTATCGTTTAATTCTTGTTTTGAAGCGAAATATTCATCATGTTATCACGAGTGGCCCGTCAGAAAAATGCTCTCTTCCATCTCCGGAAGGCTAATGCCTACCGGGCGTTGGCTGGCTCCTCAATGCTGCGTCTGCATTCAAACTCGAGTCTGCCGAGCCCCATTATAACCTCACAGAGCAATTCAGCTCAGAACCGGCGCCGGAGACCATCTTTTCAGTCGCAGCGCAGCCTCGCCACGGCTACCGACCAGTCCGCTCTCGACCAGGGGTCGTACATGCCTATGGACGACACTCCCTATTCCCTATCTTCCGAACCATCGACCAAATTCGACAGATCAGTCTTCGGAATGGCCAACCCTTTCGATTCCTCATCTCTGGTCATCCTTGACGAGACTCCCCAGTCTCAGCCAAAAGTCCACCGCAAAGTCAGAGGTATCGGTGGTGACCAGGAGGAGATGGTCGCGAACTTTGATATGTCGATGAAGGTTGGCCGATTCGATCGAGCGGCAGCTTTGCTCAGTCGCTTGGGCTGTAACTTCCCTGTCGGCTCCTCTGAATACCAAGCCCTGCACAACCGCTACCTGAAAGAGATGGTTTCCCACATGATCATTACTCGACAAGAATACATGGTTCTGCCGCTACAGAAGTGGTTTGAGGTGGATATGCCTGCGGGTGGTGTCGTTGCCAATGCCGAAACTTTCGCAATTATGATTCGCATGGCACTGCGTATGCTTCACGGGGCTAAGCGAGACAGGGCGGTGCGGCGGTATTGGGAGTTGGCGAAGAAGGTTGACCTTCACGAGGAGCTTTTGGCGGTTGAAGTACTCACTGATTTGGACCTTGGAGAGCTGTCAAAAGTGCGTCCCCTTGGCGATTTGTTGGGAAAACTGCATCAATCTTACTGACCATTTTGCTTTGCAGATATGCTGGTCCGACCTACGCCAGCCCTCCCTTGATCACCTGAACCTCGATACCCTATCACAAGAGCAGGCGCCTGGAATTGAGAATGATGTCGCGGAAGTTCTCGCGGCAGAACAAAAAGGTCTTGGTCTCTCGTCACTGAGAGAGTCGCTTTCCTTATTCTCAGATAACTCTCAAATCTCCGTCCCGGAAGATTTTGAAGGCACCGAAGAAGAGAAGCAGGAGCTTTTGACCACGCTCAGACAACAAAGGCTTGAAGCCGATACGATCAAATCGGCCACAGAACGCTGGCGCGCAGAGTTCGAAGAAAGGACAAAGGCCGGCCTGGACGTGAGTTCAGGCAAGAAGAGGGTCAATTCGGCGATGAGTCAATGGAACAGCGATCTTGTGGCCGGTATCAAGTCGGAAATCCAACTTGCTGCGCAGGCCGAGGGAGAGCCAGTTCGGACTCGTGAAGCAAAGGAACGGCTTGAATACGGCGTTTACCTACGATCCTTGGATGCCGAGACATTATCAGCCATTACCATTCTGGCTGTGATGTCTGTGTTCAGCCGCGGAGGAATGGAGAAAGGAATCAAGTTATCTACACTCGCGGCTTTTATTGGTCGCGAGGTTCAGGATGAAATGATTGCTCAGGCCTACATGAAGAAGAATGCGAATGCGGACTCCCGGCGCACGCAAATGCTGAAGGACATGCTCGCAGGCCGTAAGGGCAAAGATGGCCGACCGCGATGGAAGCACTTGGTTGAGTCAGTAACCCAAGAGGTCCCTGAATTACATTGGGGCCAGCGAGTCACAGTCAGGGTCGGAGCAGTTCTGATGAAATTGCTGTTCGATGTCGGCAAAGTCTCTGTCCGAAACAAAGACGCCAAATCTGGCCAATCGACGACTGCCGTGCAACCGGCCTTCTTGCATGCATACGAAATTGCACATGGAAAGCGACTGGGTCTCATCCACGTGCACCCGGAGATCGTCAAAATGGTGGCCAAGGAGCCTCCTGCGGATCTTATCGGTCGTCATCTTCCCATGGTATGCAAGCCCAAGCCATGGACGGGAGTCAAACAAGGCGGATACATGATCTACCAAAGCAACATCGTCCGATCAACGCCTGGCGAGTCTTTGCAGCCAGCGTACATCAAAGCTGCCTTGGAACAGAATGGCCTAGAAGAAATCCGAGATGGCCTCAATGTGCTTGGAAACACAGGTTGGGTCATCAACCGAGACGTCTTCGAGGTCATGCTTGAGGCTTGGAATAAGGGTGATGCTCTTGCAAGCCTGGCGCCTCTTGAACCAGACCTCCAAGCCCCACCAAAACCTGCGGCCGACGCAGGTTATACAGCCGAGAAGAAATGGCAGTTCCAAATGCGTGAAATCGAGAACCTCCGATCCGGATACCATTCGGTACGATGCTTCCAGAATTTCCAGTTGGAAGTCGCGCGCGCTTTCCGCAACGAGACTTTCTATCTTCCTCACAACCTGGATTTCCGTGGGCGAGCTTACCCGCTGCCTCCTTATCTCAACCAGATGGGGGCTGACAACTCCCGAGGGTTGCTCTTGTTCAGTGAAGCCAAGCCGCTTGGTCTCAGTGGTCTGCGCTGGCTGAAGATTCAAATTGCCAACTTGGCTGGATTCGACAAAGCAAGCATGTCTGAACGTGAACAGTTTACCATGGACAATCTTGAAAACATCCTCGACTCTGCCAACAATGGCCTTCACGGCAACCGGTGGTGGCTGAAGGCGGAAGATCCGTGGCAGTGTTTGGCGGCTTGTTGCGAACTCCGCAATGCTCTGCGTTGTCCCGATCCCGCCCAATATCTCTCTCGTCTGCCCATCCACCAGGATGGTTCTTGTAACGGTCTCCAGCACTACGCCGCCCTAGGTGGTGATCTTGTTGGTGCCCAGCAAGTCAATCTCGAGCCCTCCGATCGGCCCTCCGACGTTTACACCGGTGTTTCCGAGTTTGTGAAAAAGGAAGTAGAACGCGAGGCGGCCGAGGGTGTCGAGATCGCCAAAGTTCTTACTGGAAAAATTACCCGAAAGATTGTCAAACAGACCGTTATGACCAACGTCTATGGTGTGACTTTCATGGGTGCAATGCGACAAGTCAGGAAGCAGATGAATGATCACTACCCCGAACTTGATTCTGAAATGAAAAAGGACGCCTCTTTGTACATTGCGCGAAAGATCTTTGACGCTCTGGGATCCATGTTCAACGGAGCTCACGACATTCAATACTGGCTCGGCGACTGTGCCAGCCGCATCACGCAGAGCTTGACCCCAGAGCAAGTCGAAGTACTGGCGAACGAGGCGTTGCTGCCAAGGGATGAAAGTCCTTCCGGTGATAAAACCGTTGCCAAGCTTGTTGATCCAACCAAAAAGTTCCGGTCTACCGTCATCTGGACCACACCTCTGGGACTCCCAGTGGTCCAGCCTTATCGCACCCGGAAGGCTCGACGTGTTTACACCAGTCTGCAGGACCTTAACATTGTGGATGTCAACTCTGATGATGTGGTCTCCCGACGGAAGCAGCTGCAGGCATTCCCGCCAAACTTCATTCACTCTCTCGATGCTACTCACATGATTCTCTCTGCCAATGCCTGCAACAAAGCTGGCCTCACTTTCTCCGCAGTCCACGATTCTTTCTGGACCCATGCCGGTGATGTCGATAACATGAACAAAATCCTTCGCGACGCATTCGTGCACTTGCACTCCGATGATATTATCGGGCGACTGGCTTCGGAACTCAAGGTTCGTTATGGCAAGCACCTCTTCATGGCCAAAGTTAGCGGTTCCAGCAAGATTGGACGTGCCATCAAACAAATGCGCATCAAGAAAAACCTGAGAGCGAGAAACTCGAGACTCTTGGAGCTGATTGACGAGAATCGGCGACAAACGCTTCTGCGGTCTGATGACCCAGCGGAACAGGCTGAAGGCCGTGCTATGGAGACCACTGCCAGTCTCTTCGAGAAGATGGGTGGCACGGACGATGATTTGATTATCGCCAACTCCTTGGGCGAAAACGCAGTTGGTCACGTCCCTGAAGATCTCGCTGCTGCTGAACGGAGACCCGATGCCGCCGGCATTGACCCCAACGACCCAGCCGTCCAGAGCCTGTTCAATGAGGTTGACTTGATGGATTCAAAGTCACCTTCCAAGGCTGAAGCTGAAGATCTCGATGATCCAGAAGAGGCTACTACCGAGAAGAAGCCAACCAAGAAGGGCAGCACAGTACAACCCGTTTGGCTGTGGTTGCCAATGACTTTTCGTGCCGTGCCTAAGAAGGGCGACTGGGACCTAACTCGGATTCGCGACAGCGAATATTTCTTTTCGTGAAGATATTTCCCTTCTTTCGGAGTCTACAGGACGCATTCGGTTGGAGTTGTTACACTACATTTGGATTCAAATTTATTGATCGGTTGGAAAACCGACTGTATAGTTACGTCTATCCTGGCAGATGGTTGCCAGGACGCATTTTTTTGTTGCATATGTACATTACGCGCATGATTTAAGCATCAAGAGCGAAAAAAGTAAATAAATACTCTGCATAATACAATTTTTCAACCTTGAATGTCCTTTAATTTGTCCATGTATCCGAGGTAGAAAATGGATCATCGATACCAGGGTTAGGATTTTTCAACTCGAGATGTCAAAATGTCCACGGGTGGGATGAGGAGATACTCTCAGAGAGCCTAAATGAATTACTTTCTCGGTATTTCCTTGGACTTTCTGGACGTCCTGGACGTCTTACTTATTTCTTCCTCGATGTATCTTTTCAAAATAGCCCACCTAGGCATATCGCTTCTCTGTGGCCGTTATCCACGCCAGTAAAGTGGTCAAAGTAGAGATGAACAGACCAGTTGCGATATCTCCTTTCCCCCCATTTACTTTGTGTACATTCCGACCAATGCAATGAATGCCCTTGGGCGGCTCACTAACCAATCGTAACTATCTAGAACACAATAGCACCACCATCAACAACGATGTCTGAACCATTCATGTACGTCCCTGCAGTGCTAGCAAGGAGAACAATCGCCCCCGTCAACTCAGATGGACTCCCCATTCTACCACTGGGATTGCGCTCAGCCCAGATCTTTCTGTGCAATGCGATATTATCGCCTTCGTTCAGAATCGTGTCCATATATCCGGGACTCACGCTATTGGTCCGAATACCGTAGCGAGCCCATTCAGCGGCAAGACAGCTCTTCAGCATGAGAAGAGCAGACTTGCTGACATTGTATGCCACCTGCGGCTGCGGGTAGTTGACGCGATGGGCCGAAATCGAGGCGACGAAGGTGATAGAGCCTCCGTTTCCGTGCTTCACCATTTCCCGGGCCGCTGCTTGAGCACAGATAAAAGATCCAGTGGTGTTGACGTCTAGAACTTTTCGCCACTGGGAGATGGGCATCTCGAGCGCGTCCATGCAGCCAACAACCCCCACGAAGCAGACGAGTATATCGATGGATCCGAGCTGGCGCACCGTTTCTTCCATCGCTTCCTTGACAGCGTCTTCGTCCGTGACATCGACCTTCTGTGTGTGTATTTTGGCAGCTGGGAACTTAGCCTTCATTCGGGCAATTTCCTCTTGGGAGTTGTCTGGGTTGACGTCGAAGATCATGAGGCCCTGGAGGCCGTGCTCGAGGAGAGCATCGCAAGACTGCAGGCCCAATGTCCCCGCGCCTCCAGTAATAACGGCGTTTCCTTGGACGTTGAACCTTTTCTGGGCGCCAACGGCAGCATCAGTCTCGATGTTGGAGGCCGGGGCTGGGGTCATCGAAGAGGCACTGCCGTCACTGAGTACCATAGATGGAAGGACGCGTGCAGTAAGGGCCGCGCGCCCTGGAAGCTCAGAGGATCCCATGGCTGCTGGTTTTTGCAAGGTTTGTTTGGATGAAGGTAGGAAGTTAAAGGAGATTATAAAGAGGCAAGAACCTGACAAATGTAATAAATGTGAGGTGATCTATCGAAGCTCCAGCCCACCAGATCAGCTTTTAACAAGCTCCGATAATTCAGGTAGGTATTTTAACTGAGAAATCGGCCAGCTGTCTTCCGGAGCAAAGTGAAGGTCGTGTTTTTCATGCAAAGGTATTTCGTCTGTGACCACTTATGACACTCTTGATTAGGTATCTGATACCTAGAGTGCCCCTATTTCTTTTGACTTGATTCTTCTTTTACGATCTCATAGTCCGTGTTTAGGTATTCAAGAACATACCACGATTAGCTGTGAGAGTATATAGCGGGGTAGATGAGTTGCGCGGGGTTTCATAGCATCGGGCCACAACGAGCCGATGAGCGGGGTCGGGGAACATCCCAGACCGGGGAGTATGAAGTCGTCAAATGGGCTTCCATACGAACGATCGGTTTGCTCTGAATGTTAAAAGATTGAAACAATTAGAATTGAACATAAGGCAGTATTCTGAATGAAAGCTGTAACTACTCGCCCTGACCTTATGGATCGGGTTCAACAACATCCCAGATTCGGTAAAATACCGCTCGCTATTTAATCGTGCACATCAACCTTCGGGTGACAGAGCACCGAAGAGGAGTGGGTCATGCGAGCCCAGTTCCGCGCGATTCTATAAAACAGGACATTGAAAATCCAAGCCGATTTATTACCAAAATCCACACCTCTGCTTCACTTCAATCAACAACTTCAACATGTCTATGACAATTCAAGACGCTGATCAGGCCCGGGAAGGGTTTCCCCGACCGTTCCCTAACACCCCCTCCAATGTTCTGGAGCAATTTCGCATGGCCGGCAAGGTCGTGGTTGTCACGGGTGCCGCCGACGGAATCGGCCTTGCTGTGACGGAGGCTATGGCGGAGGCTGGTGCTAATGTTGTCTTGTGGTACAACTCGTATGTAATAGTGCCGCGGAATGGACGAGATGAGAATCTGACATTCTTATGACAGAAACAAGGCAGCTGTTGAGAAGTCTCAGGAGTTAGCGAAGACGCATAATGTGAATAGCGCTGCTTTTCAGGTTGATGGTACGTGAACTGGGCTATTTGATGCAAGTGAAGAAAAGCTCATTCTGTGCCTGCAGTTTCCGAAGCTACTCAGGTTTCCGAGACGATCAAGAAGGTTGTTGAGGAATTTGGCAAGATCGATGTCTTTGTTGCTAATGCGGGTGAGTATAATATCTACCTGTTTGGGTAAAGGGACATGTGCTAATAATGACCCAGGCATGGCTATCTCAAAGCCCATTTTGGAACAGACATTAACAGAGTACCAGAAGCAGATGTCCGTGAATGGTGAGAACTCAATTCAAATTAAACATTGCAGAGTCTCCTACTAACCCATTCAAGTTGACGGCATTGTGTATTGCGCCAAGTATGCCGGCGAGGTCTTCCACCGTCAGGGCTTTGGAAACCTCATCATTACTTCTAGCATGAGTGGCCACGTCGTGAATGTCCCCGTCGACCAGCCAGTCTACAATGCCACAAAGGCATATGTCACTCACTTTGGAAAGTCGCTTGCCCGCGAGTGGCGCGAATTCGCTCGGGTTAATATTGTCTCACCCGGCTTCTTCGATACTAAGATGGGCGCTAGCCCGCTGTGCATCAATGAGGCTTACCGCATGTCGCCCATGGGGCGACAGGGCCACACGAAGGAAATTAAGGGCCTCTATCTCTATCTTGCCAGTGATGCTTCGACTTACATGACTGGAAGCGATGTTATCATCGACGGAGGCTATGTCTTGCCTTGAGAGGAGTGTAATTTTTGATAAACGAAAGGAAAATAGACTTGAATTGACTTGGGCACGAACTTCATATGTATATACTAAAATTGAGGATTTGAGACTTCTATTCACCTTGTTGAAATATTACTCGCTGGATGGGTATACACTGAGCGTGTCTGGTTGCTCTCATGGGCACCCGGCACCCGAGGCGTTTCTCCAACTTGGAGAACAAAGTATATGTACAATGTCTCTGGTAAAATGACAGAATTATAAATGAAACGCGCTATTCTCATTAGGCTCGCAGAACCGCCATAGTCCAGCCTTGACAGCAGCATCCCTGACCGAAACAAGCTCTTCATCGCGCACAGCACGATTGATATCAGCATATCGCACCTCCTCCTCGGGCGCAGCACCTTCTCCAAGACGTACTCGCCTCGTAACCCGTTTTGTCTTCCCAACGTGCGCATCGGGGTGATACTGCTCCATGATATGCACGTAGAGATCCCGAGAGACGTTCTCTGCAAGCCAGCGCATGATTTCTCTTCCCTCATCCCCCTTGCCAGGCATGACCAGGTGGCGTAGCAGAACCCCCTTTTTAGCGATTCCATCTGACGTGAACGCAAGGTCGCCGACTTGGCGATGCATCTCCTTTATGCTTTCCATTGCCGTGGAGGCGTAATCGTCTGCTTTGAGTAGACGTTTCGATGTACTACTCCGCCATACTTTGAAGTCTGGGAGGTATATGTCGACCAGGCCGTCAAGTAGCTGGAGCGACTCTAAAGAGTCAAAGGAAGAAGTGTTGTATATAATCGGTACGCGCAAGCCCATATCCCTGGCGGCGAGAATCGAGAGAGCGACCTGTGGGACGACGTGCTCGGGCGTGACGAGGTTGATATTGTGAACATTGCCAACAGTCTGCAGTTTGAGGAACCATTCACCGAGTTCTTCGGGAGTGAGATCGAATCCGTTGCGCTGGTGTGCGATGTCCTAGTTGCGAGGTTAGCTATTGAGCGTACTCAAGCCGAGATAGGGAACGTACATGATTCTGACAGAACACGCAGCGAAGATTGCACCCTGAGAAGAAAACAGACCCGCTGCCATGGAATCCCTGGATACATGGCTCTTCTCCACGATGCGGCGCTATCACGTTCACTTTGGCAGTCTCCGCTCCGATAAGACACGTTCCCGTCGTCTCATACCGATTTACTCCACATTTTCGCGGACATAAGTTGCATTCTCTTAGATGCGCATATGCCGCGGATCGCTTTTTGGCTTCATCGACGGAGCTCAGGAGGAAGTACCGGGGGATGTACTCATCTAAGAGGAATGCCGGTGGTATCCCCAGAAAACGCCTGGGGATGAGCGTGCCGCGGAGGAGATGACGGTGGGATGCAGTAAGGGCTCTGTGTGAGGGTCTGGTAAGGACATTCATGATTCGCAGTAGCGTGCCATGTCTGTTAGCTTAGAATGTGTGATCTTCGCACAGCGTACGTGCTGAAGGCTTGATGTATAAAGCGGAGAAATGGAGGGTTTATGACGATGATGTCATAGACCAACGGCAGCGTCGGCGGGTTCGACTGGGACTGCAGGGAAGGCTGCTGAAAGTTTAATTATTAAACTAGAAGATAATTGACAAAGCAGAAAGTATTTATTTCATTAAAGGGTATTCGTATGTGCCAGGAAAGAATCAACAAGAGGTATCTGCGCTTCTCTGCGCCTTTGGGGTATGTCCATATCCAGTGTCAATAAAAAAAAAAAGGTATACAAGAAACAAGAGCAGAGGAGGCATTAAAGCTCTCCATTTTGAACGTCATATAATCCATTAGCGGCCAACTTTTAGAGCATTCCGGTCAAAGAGCCAGGCCACTGCCATCGCCACTCCAACGGTACAGGGCGAGCACCTCACGTCTGCGTTGCTGCTGCTCGCCGAAGTCTTCGGGGACACGGCCACGGACTTGAGCGAGAGCCGACCGCATCACCTTCCGGAATGTTCTCTGAGAGCAAAATCAGTAACTGATTCGAAGAATGATAAAGGGAAGGGAAGAAGGCCATACCTGGTACTCCGTATTGAGGGTCACGACACAAACCTCGTGCGCCCGCACAATCGTCTCACAAGCTCTGACAACATTCGGACTGGCATCCCCTTGCAACTTGTCCGCCGTCAAAAGCAGCAAGAAACTGCCTTGCAAAAGGTAGATTCCAAAGAAAAATGGCATGAAACTCAGGTCCGGGTCAAACTCGAGGATATCGGAAGCTGCCTCAGCGGCACTGACGGCATGACCCATTGCTGTAATGAAAGACTCGGACGATATCCAGAGGTCATTATCGTCCAATAGATTGATCGGGTCCCATTTTCCAGCAAGTAGGATGTGGAGAACGTGCATGATGTGGGTGCCATAGGCGACGACCATCTTTGTATGTACGATGTTTTCACTGGTGTGGGAATTGACGGTGCTACTAGAGCGCCCGGACGGGCTGACATGGTTGAGATGAGGGGCTCCATCCATCGTAGTGTCATTGTCACCATTTCCAAGTGACAGGGAGCTGGTGTAGCGAGTCTCGAACTCCTTCAGGCTCTGCGCATAGACATCTAGCTGGCGCGTGATCTCCATAGCTTGAATCTCCCATTCTCCACTGTTGCGGAAATGAAGGCCAAATCTTGGATGATTTCGGGCATGTTGTAGATCCACGATTTCTCCGAGGATTGCCATAAGCGGCAAGAAATAGCCAAACATGCTATGGCTGGTGCATTCGAAAGCTGGGCCAGCGCGTCGGTAGCCAACGGCTGAGAAATCGCCCACCTGCCAGAGATCGTCGTTCATCGGCTGCAATAGGCTTTCACATTCCTTATCCAAAAGTGTCAATGGGCGGTTATAGCAGAGCGCCAAATGCCGATCCATAGCATATAGAAGCCACCAAATGCGTCGACGCTCCTCTCGCTCCTCCTCCGTTAGGTCCACTGCGGAGTTTCCAGGGCCATTGCCCATCGGATTGAGAAGCGATGCTGCTTGTCTCTTGTTTCCATTCAGGCCTAATTCCGACTCGCCTTCTAACTCGCCATCTTGGCGGTTTGTGCCGTTGGATGGCAACTCACGGCCGAGTTTGAGCTCTCGTGCGAGTGACCACGCTGCGGTCCACCAGCGCATACTAGCTCCCTTGTATTCACTGGCCGAGACGACGGTTGCCAGATGAACATAGGTAGCGACATCATCGACAGCCCCCGTTGCGCTGCTTTGCGCCCCTAGTTGATCCATTGAGACACCGAATCCTCCAAGGGCTACCCCGTTGATGACCATGTTTGCGGCGTAATTGGGTGAGGCTTCTCCAGAGGCTGGGCCGTGTATAAGGGGTCGAAGCAGCCCGATCGATAGCTCAAGGAGCTTTTGACATACCCGTCCTCGTGCTGATGGGGGCGATGTCAGGAAGGCAGCCTCGCTCGTCTGTGCCGCTACCCAGAGCATGCTAGCCAAAAGGCCGGGGCTGCATTGTCTTGGCTTCGTTGGATGGAGGAATGATTGCTTGCGGAAGACAAATCCGACAACATATGGCGACAAGGGTGATATATGTGACGAAGAAGAGCTGGTAAAGTAGACGTCCAAGAGATCGCAGGCAAGAGACTGGGGGATTATAGAGCCGATATGGGGAAGGACTGGTTGCAAGACGGGGTATCGTAAAGAGCTGGAAAAGGGAGCCATGCTGAAAGATGGAAAGTTCGCAGGTGAGGGGGGTGGAAGAGGGAGCCAGCTGGGCGACTGGGCTGAAGGGGAGAATCCCAAAAATGACGCGGAAGGGTTTTCCCCAGAGCCACCAAGGCGAAATTGGTTCATCGAAGCTGAGTTTGCCTCCTGCTGGTTCATCAACGGATATGTATTATCACTATACCCCGACCCGAATCCTTGGGATTGAAGCATTGCAGATGGAGACCGCGGATTGCCATTCCCATGATGCATCATGTTAAGGGAGCGAAGGTCGGGGATAGATATCGAGGCCCGGTTCGAGTCTGGCACGTTTCCGTAGTGCATCGACATGCCGTCCATACTGGAGCCAATTGCTTGTTGAGAATGAACTGGCGGTGGATTCGTGTTTTGCTGCATGCTGACAACACTTGCATTGCGTAAATGGGGTTGGGCGGAATCGGCCAATGTACGAGCAGCATCGAAGGTCGGATCATAGGAACCGTTGGCTTCATGCGATGTTTGCCCAATTGGAGATGCACTGTCGTTGACACCTTTGTCGCTACCGGAGCTGGTAGCGGCTACCGCCGCCAGGTCTTTTTTCGAGGCCTTCCCGCGTTTCTTGCGCTGCCGGGCATACTCACAGCCAAGCCCAAATTCTAGAACACATTAGGGATACGGGAAAGTCAATATGGAGAAAGGGGGGGCATACCGACGCAATGCGCACAGGGATGTTGCCCATCGCATTTCGTACGCAACTGGTTGCACTGATCGCAAGCTCGGCTAATTCTTCGACGCACTGGAGTGGCAGAAAAGTCTTTTCGAATGGCCGAGCGCGCTTCGGCTAAAGGGTCGCGCTGTTGCTTAGAGTTCTTTCCACCGTCGGCCGGGAATTTTTGATCGTTGTAGAGCTGGTGAGTTTGTGATCGTAACGGCTCGGGGTCAGTGATGGGTTTGCCGTTGGGATCGGTCGGGGGATTGGACGTCGCGCCAGCTTGCCGAGCCAGGTGCAGTTGCTCCAGCGCATACTGCGACCCCTCGGCGAGCGTATCCAGACCGGGGGTCTGAGACTGGGACATTCGATTGGATTGCGACCGCGACGAGAAAGGCGAATAGGAATTAGCGAAAGATTGGAGGGAGCCTGTCGACATGCTTCTCCACGGGGCGAGAGCTACCGCGACATGCAGGCCAGCAGCCCAGGAAGTTAGGACGGGTCTGGAAATGTGGGGATGGATGTAAACGAGCAATGGGCGAAAACCGAGTCGCGTCAGATACCGACCGACATTGCCGAGTGGTGATAAAAGGAGTACCCCAGACTCTGGTGGAGGCGATCTTTACCGGGACCCGGGCTCCGAAAGCTTGTTGGGTTGACTGCCGCGTTTTGGCAGTGAATTTCTTGAGAGAGTCAATGAGCTGTATTGAAAGCCTGTAGAAGAAAGCTTCAGGAAAGAAGAGAACGGACCCCCGGTGATGCACGAGGGGAAATCCTGGAGAAGGCGGGGAAGCGGCACGTGGTGAACGATGACTTTTGCCTCCGGTCAAACTGTCGTAATGGAACAGACCGCCTGGATGCATGGGGTCTACGTGTGGACTGTTAGGCCGTTCGATCTGGGTGACTTTTCCTATTCCAGCTCAATCTGCCAAGCAAAGAAATGGGTAAGGCGCCCATTCTTTTGCCCGTGAGGCTTGCCTCCGTCCCTCGTTTATGGCGTTGGCCCGAACTCGGCAGAGCGGCATTGCGATCTATAGACGTTCCCGTCCCAACCATTGGCACCCGATCCATGCTTGGGGGAAGAGAAAGAGGAGGAGGGGAATTAGTTTTGGGGCATTATTTTGTAGACGATGTTCTTTTCATTTTCTCTTTTTTATTCAAATGTGTCGATTTTTCAATTGACAGGGGATTAGGATGTGGGGATGTGGCAGCCCTTCAGTAAATACCAGAAGCCTTCGGACGTGCCCATCTTAGTCTGCCAGGGGTCTGCGACAAGCTAATCACATTAGGCTGGTCCTGGAATCTTAGACCGAAAAGGTTTCTAATGCCTCCGAGACCCGACCAAAACTAAATGAGGTTCTGCCACATGTCTATCAAGAGTACATATTTCTTTTGAAGATCACACTCTTCTCGAACATCGGGGCTGATCTCACAGGCTAGGCAAATTTTCTTGCTCTTGGATCATCGCATGATCAGCAGGGCAAGACCCAGACATTTTTGTTCTGGAGAAAGTCTTCAGTCTAACCCCGATCTCGGCTGTATCTTGCATTTTGCCTAAATCCGGGGGCGTGGGATCCGGGGTAAACCTGCGTCTAACTTTATGCGTACCTGGACTCGGCAGCTGGAGCAAACGGCATTTGACACTAGTGCATCGTAGATTCAATCAGTTACCACAAACGGATTGATCTTGGAATATGAAGGTATAGCTGTCTAGGTAGTCCCAGGTGTGAGGATGAATGTAACCCTGAGTACTTACCCCTCACTCGATAAAAAGCGGAGTCGTTCGATTACAAACAACGTGTCTTTTACAACACTCTGTTAATACGATGCCGACCGACCAGAAATCTATCCAGGAGATCTTGGACACCGTCGCCCTTCGCTACCGCGGACCAGGCGGTGCAGTCGCTGTCCTCAAGGATGGCGAGGTTGTTGGCCAACGCGTTTGGGGATGGGCAGACATGAACGAGCGGATTCCCCTTACAGCTCAAACCCAGATGGCCATTTGCTCCATTACAAAACAATATGTCTGCGCTCTGCTCCTTGATCTCGAGCGTAACCCGACACCAGAGATGGCCGCCAAGGGAGACGTTCAGAAGCAATTCACCGACGCGCTTGGTGAAATCCATCCGCCTGAACTTCTCCAAGGCAGTGGATTAACTATCCAAAACCTGGTCGATATGCAATCTGGCTTGCGTGACTATTGGGCTATGACTACTCTCTGGGGAGCCAAGCCTGATGACGAGTTCTCGGTAGCACGCGATGGACCCCCCGCGATGGATCGAACGAAGTCTTTCCACTTCAAGCCCGGCACGGAATACTCGTACTGCAACGTTAACTTCTACGTGGCTGCTCGAGTCATTGAACGAGTCACTGGAGAGTCACTTGGAAGGCTGCTGACAGATCGCGTCCTCGGTCCAGCTGGAATGAAAACCGCCTTTTTATGTGCCAACACTGCACAGCATCCTCCTCCGTGTGTGGGTTACGAGGGAAATGAGGTGAAAGGGTATTTCCCCGCAGTGAATCGGATGGAATGGGCCGGTGATGCTGGCTTGGTTGCTTCTCTCGAGGATATGATCGCCTGGGAAAAGCACCTGGAGAAAAGCTTTTCGGATTCAAAAAGCTGGTACCAGACCGTCTACGAACGACAGACTTTCAGCGATGGCAACCCTGCCTATTATCATTATGGCATGGCGCATGTTAATGACGATGGCATGGATTGTCTGGGCCACGGTGGTGCGCTCCGTGGATATCGTCTGATGCGATGGCATGCACCACACGAGCACCTGTCCGTTGTTGTTTTGTTCAACCACGAGGCTAATGCACCAGCGGCCGCTGATGATATCTTGCGCGGTATCTTGAACAAGCCCAAGATGGAAACTACACCAGTGGCAACGAGCGCGGATTGGGCTGGCATTTTCCTCGACGACGATACTCAACTTGCTATCATTGTGGCTAAGGGTTCGCGAGAGGGAGAAGTCCTTATCACTTATGCGGGCCATCAAGAGGCCGAAATCATCAAGCTGACCGATGCTACCAATGGGAAATCCAAGTCCATGACGGCGACTATTGATGGAGATAACCTGCGCATCCATCGTATCAAGGAGAACCGTAAGCTTAATGCTCGCCGTCTCACCAAAGACGAAGCTTCCGTCAAGAACACACCACTACATGGTGACTATGAGTGTACAGAGGTCCAATCTACATTCCACTGCACAGGCGATGCAGGAATGCTGTACGGATCCTTTGATGGATACCTCGGCCGAGGACCCGCGACGGCTATGCGATATCTGGCTGGTGATGTCTGGGCTTTGAGTTGCCCACGTGGCCTAGATGCACCAGCACCGGGTGACTGGACGATGGTGCTTCGACGAGATGAAAACAATTCCGTGATCGGGTTCACGATTGGCTGTTGGCTAGCCAGGAGACTTGAATTTGTGAAGAAATAGAGATAGGATTGGCAAGAATACATATTGACCTCATTCTTCAGGCACCAGACCCCGTCAACATTTGGAAACTAATTCTTTCCAGAAAGGCACGGGCCCTTTGTATTTCCTTGAACTCGAAATGTACTTCAATTATTAAAATAAGCAATAATGCCGCTCAAACTCCAAAAGCCCACTTCAATCGCTCATAAACCAAGAAACTAGTTGCAACCATGGGCACAACTTTGATATACCCGATGGTCAACCCAACCCAGAATCCACGAAACCCGTTCTCCGACCAAATCTTGTGACAAGTCTTAGAAATTCCAAGATTATGTCCACCGTGCATAACATTGCCTACTTGCATTCGACGACGGATGACCTCGAAGGGGTACGAGGTTGTTTGAGCAATTACCCCGGCGAGGGCACCAGCCAATAATTCTGCAGGGAGAACAAGCTGGAGTCGATCTGGATGCAGAGAAGACCGGCGAGTTGACCGTGGCTTAAGAGCTGAATGTGGGATTGTGGTGTATGGTGCAAGTGCTGGGTGGCGCAGCCAATCGCCCACAATGTCATGGATGAAAAAGGACATGCCTGCGTAAGGGAGCATTCCGAGCAGCGTCGGGCTAAAGCCCCGGTAGAAGTTGGCCAGACCGAACTGCGGAAAGCTCGTATAGAAAGCACGAGAGATAGTCTGATTGGTGGAGCCTGCATTTGCCGTGACTGTGGTTGTTGCTATACCGGCACGGGATGCGCCGGGCTCGTAGTGGATCTGACGAAAGATATCCCGTAAGGAAGACCATTGGGCGCGATTCGTCTCAATAGCAAGCCGGACCCGAACGAGCTCTAGCGGATAAGTAAAGAAGATTGATATACAGCCTGCAAGGCTGCCGGACATAAGGCGGCGCAGCGGCGTCTCCTTGTCTTTCGACGGAATGATCGTCGCTCTGATCTGCTCGTATGCGAGAAAATTGATAGCAGAATAAGGGAACTTCTGCAAAAGCGTAGCTGAATGGCCCTTGAATAGGCCTCTCCACCCTTCATAGCGTCTGATTACTGAGATGGCAGACACAAAGCCTGCCCAACTACCGGTGTACCTGATATACTCCGGTGTGGATGTCTGGAAAAGTATCTTGATGCGATCAAGCGGCGCAACGGCGGTTTTTGCCTATTGGCGTTATAATCTGCTACAGATAGTAAGACCGCATGGTGCAGTACTCACAGCACATCCTGCCAGACCTCCGGCCAATCCGCTCTTTAATACATACTCAAAGCTCCGCTCTTTCGTAGTTACTTTGCCCTTGTAGTCTCTGTTTTGTTCCGCTGGTGATGACTTCATAGAGAATGACATTGTATCTCGTTCTCGATACCAGGAACAATTCCCGGGGACGTGTTGTTTTGCGCAACACCCCTCATCTGAAATGAGACTACCGCGAGGGTTGGTAGTTTGCCGTCGGGAATCCCAAGGGAAACGCGCGGAGCTCGCCGATGGACGCTTCGACTTGCATACCACACACCACACCGCCTGCCCAACACGCCGATAGCATAATAATGTTCATAAAAGTTTCTAATTTGTAAAAGACTTAAAGTTCTTTTTGATATGCAGTAAGAGATGGGGGTCTCGGACCCTCAAAATGGTGCATAAATATGTGCGAGACAGTTCAAGTCCAAGATTGCACCACAAGATGGGAATGATACCCCCAAAAGACTCCAGAAACCCATCTAAACAAATCATAACTTCGAAACATAGGTAAATAAAAGCTTCAATTGATTAACGACGGCCCGCCGACGCAATTGAAAACGGCTATGTTCCACAGTGCATTGATAACGTAGTTCCCGGCCAAGCGAGACACCCGGCCATACGAGACACCAAACCCCATTACGAAATTTCAAAATCGACTATCTCAACGAAAACGCATTAATTAATTTAAATATAGCGATTCTTACATATATTGATCCTGTGCCCAATCTCCCTGCATCCACTACACCTTGGCGGAGCCCTTTTAGCTGGCTGATCTGCCTGAATAGGCAATTCGCCTTGCACATGCGATTCTACCGTAGGTGCTTCTGCTGGCAAACCTAGCTGCGTAATTAGCTGTAGGCCCTCCTCGACGGTTAAACCCTCTTCGCAGGGTATCTGCCTAGTCGATCGATTACGCTTCTTCTTGATCCTCTCGTTTGCAGCGCGTAAATTCGTATTATCCTGCGCTAGTAATGCGGTGTTGTGTAGCGATATGCAGTGGCCCTTAATAATCTGATCTAGTATGGTTTTTGATGGGCTTGGAGGGCTATTTGACCGCTGCTTTAGTAGATCCTTAAGCATCGAAGCTTGCTTTAGTAGCTGAACGACGGTTCTAGGCGTCTTTGGCGTGAACTGGCTAGATCTGCTGCTTGGCCGGCTGCTTGGTGGTGATGGTGTTCGTAGAGAGATATTAAGCTTATTAAGCACTCTCTCTATATTAACTGGCACTAGGCCACTAGCTGCGAAGCTATTTTGGATAGTAGCTAGTTGAAAGGCTTCTAGCCGCGCGCGTTGGTAGTCAATCAAGAAATCAATCTTCTCGATATGGTTGTAACCCCTACGCGCAAGATCGCTTACAAAGCGACCGTACGCACGCTTAAGCGGTGCAAAGCATCCTACATTAAGCGGCTGTAGTAGATGCGATAAGTGCGAAGGCATACAAAGAGGGATAATATCGTTATCTGCGCAGATTCGGTCGAAATGAGGCGTAAGGTGGCTACTATGGCCGTCAAGAATCAGTAACCGAAATCGCCCGCGTACGCGCGAATTAGTAAAGGGGATAAAGATTCTTTCTAGCCAGCGTAGGCCTATCTCATCGGTAGTCCAGCCATTATTCGATACCTCTAATCGCTAATCTTTTGGTAGGTCGTTAAACCACCCTGTGATAGCAACTTTGCCTTTGAAGATAATACAGGGCGGTAGCGAATAGCCATCTGCGCAGATTGCTTCGATAGCAGTAACCCATTCGCGATTTCCTGGCTGTAGAAGATGACGCCGACCGTAGTAATCTGATCGCGTAACTACCTTCTGCGCAGATATAAGACCCATTGCAAATCCTGTCTCATCAAAGTTGTAGATATCCTTCGATTGTATACCGTTCTCATCGATAACCCGCTGCACGGTCGCAAACCACGCACGTAGGGATTTAGGGTCTTCGTTTAGGGCGCGCTGGTAGTCGTAACGCTTCGAGAAGCGCGAGCGAAGCTCTTCGCGACGTTTGATAAAGGTTGATGGCCAATTTTTGCCAACTGTAGGTGGAGGGTGGCTACCGCGCGTAGCTAGTAGGATATTGGCCATATCTCGCACAGTAGATGGCCTAGGCGCTGCTCCACGCGAATCCATAGAGATAATCCACTCAGTAAGCGAATCCTCTTCGTATTGGGTCAATTTATGGGTAGGTACGCGTTGATCGACGCGTGAAAGGCGCCCCTGGGCGCGGTGGTGTAGTGTAGCAGGCGGTATTTCGTATAGCTTCGCTGCTGCGCGGATAGATTTGATACGGCCATGTTTAATATCGTCAAGGGCTAATAAGATCTTGCCCTCCTGATTGGCCAATTTCTGCTGAGATTCAGAGCGAATTGGTGGCATGGTAGTTAGTGGAAGAAGGTAGCTGGGTAGGAAGACGCGATTTTAGATGGGTGTCTCGTATGGCCGGGTGTCTCGCTTGGCCGGGAACTACGTTATTCAAAATCTGCGGAGCTTCAAACGCCGCACATTCCGCCAAAGTCCAACAAAGAAAGCCTCAAACACCATTCGCACAACCCATAAAGTACTAGGCCTTGTCATACCTCCATCCCAATGTTCCTTTATGGCCCTCCCAAAGCGAGACGACTCCAGGCTCTGACGAGTAACCAAAATAGATTCTTCCCCGTAGCGGACCTCATATAGTACAGGCCCCGAGTTGTCGATCCATAATGGAAGCTGTTGGTCAAGTGATGCTATCGGTCGATGCCATAGTCGATGCCGTGCTCGGCCCAGTACACCTTTCAGTACCTTCCATGAGAGCCCGTATTCGAGGAGGCCGATGATGCCCCCGGCGAATGATATCAGTTCTTCGAAGGGGACGTGGAATTGTTCGGCTGTCGTGCCGACGAGATAGATGCCTGCGGCGTCGAATTGGATGCTGAACATTTGAGGAAGTGGATAATGAGGCTGAGCTAGGAATGGTGTACTCGAAAGAAGGCGGTCGGATGTAGTTCGAAGACTTCGTTCGGCATAGGAGTTCAACGCTTCGGTCCACGAGGCTCCCCTCGAATGTCTGACGGTGTCAACATGCAATTCAGACCCTGGGTATAGTATCCCAATTCAATTGAGTCAACAACTTACCACGAACAGCGTACTGGGTATATGCACACATTGCGAGACTAGGGGGACCTTGGGATTCAAGGAAAGAGAGACTTCAACGACCAGGATTATACGAATTTAAGGCTGCAGATGTTACATGCGTCCTGTGACGCCCCAGAGAAACCTGACACCCCTAAGCCACCCACCGAGAATATTGGGCCGAACTCTAAATGCGCGATTGAGGATCTTGGCGCTACCGATAGCTATTTTCATGTTTAATTCTGGCCCACTCGGGTAATCATCGGCGAAAGTGTCTCTAATATCGGGCATCCATTGGGCATAATTGGGCTAAAATAGGCACGGATTACGCGGAAATAGGGGCTGACCACGCAAGCTGCATCATCATGCGAGTTTATTTGGACTGTGGGTAACAGTTCCACTTGTGATTGCGAACCGAAATCGATGTCGGAGATCGATATCGAACCATACATAGATCGAGGAATTGGTATAGATACTGATTGTACCTACACATGTAATGGGCCACGGGTGGACCACTCGTTAGTGCCCAAATCTCATGGTAAGATCATCTCTCGCTGGGATAAAGAGATTTATAGTTTTTAGGAACTTCGTTGGAACGGAGAGGCATCAGAGCCCGGGACCTTGGAAAAGAGGGGTTCATAAGAGTATATGGATGTGTGGTATATAAAGTGTACAGATGTGAAATCCCGGAGCCTAATGAGTCTTGATAGCTATGTAGAGAGAGGATCGGACCAAAAGCGCCGATGACTAGACCCATCCTTATTTCATGCCATGTACATGTCCTGCCACTCGAGGAAGATGAAATGCACTCCGTGAGTCAGACTCTCACGACCGTCTTAATCCCAACGCCGTATTACCCAGAACGCCTCACAAGAAAGACCGGGAGGAAAATGACAGGGATGCATGATATCGTACCCAAACAAGATCGTGTTCATGATTCTCTCGTCAGGTAAACAATGTGGATATGTTACTCAGGTATAAATATTGCAGCATGTGCAGGTTCCGGTGTGCGAGTCTCTAGCGAGTGTTTCCTCACAGAGGCCGTTAATTGAAACGATAGGATAGAGACAAGAGCCGAGTAGGATTGTCTCCTGCGATGTGTCGGAGGGGTATCAGGACATATCTGCACGTAAAGCGAGATTCGAGCAGTGCAATGGGGATTGCGATACTGCCATCTGGAATCAGACCGCTGGCGACCGGGACTTGCAACCACTGGGAGCGTGGGGGTGGCTGTAAATAATCATTTATCGAGCCTCGGTCCAGTCCTGCATCTTGACGTTGGTTCCAGGTCCATGCTCGTTAATCTGCTGCAGATTGCCGTTTCGGACAATCGACTGAGAAGGCTGAGGGGGTCCGGTGCCCGAGCGGCGTCTCCGCTCACGTTCAAGGGGGCCAGGTAGTTCGGTGCTGTTGTTGCTGCGGCTGCGGAATTTGTGGTTGATGCCACTGAGCCAGTTTCCATCCTCCTCTTCACCAACCCAGTAGCTGTGTCCGATGCCGACCATGATGCGGCCAAGTTTGCCCCTCCAGCCCTGTCCGTCCGGGCTGTAAACCGTGAAGGGCTCACGATCGATGTCCGCCACACTTGCGACCGACACGTTGCGGCTATGGGTTGGCAGTTGGGTGTGTCGGGGAATCGCAAGCCAGAGGCGAAGGGTCTGTCGGGCAAAAGCGAGCATAACCAGGACGAAATAGACACGCACGGCCCACAGCAACGAGATGAAGACGATGCTCTGGAAGCTCTCGGGCTGATAGACAGCATTGCTGAGGTTGTCGACGCTACGAGGAGGGTGCGCGATGAAGTTGTTGCCCTCTTTTGTGTTCTGGATCTCGACGTAGGCGGCATCGTACTTGGGGTTGGTGAATCCGGCGGTTTGGGCGATCGTCTCACCACCAGGGGCGTTGCTACTGTCATAATTCTGCGACACGACGAGGAACCACGTCACACCGAAGGCGGCGGTGTAGGCCGCGTTGATCAGACTGTCCAAGAGGTACAGATAGGCGAGAGCGAGGCACTCCAGGGGAGACTGCTTGCGGATGTGCGGAAAGAGCAGGGCGCCGAGGGCGAGGGCGACGAGGGAGTAGAGGTACATCGACAGTTGTACCGGGGAGAGATGGTAGCCGGTCAACAGGGCGAGGAGGCCATAAAGGCCACTAATCTTGTTCAGTAGCAGCGACAGGGTAATCAACGACGCGCCCGTCTCCAGGCTCATCACGTAGAGAAAGGTCTGCGACGTCACAAGGCGATTAGCGACGGCAGATACGCAGAAATCAACGAGGGAGACTCACCTCTGGCCGCGGAAAGCGGAAAAATCGTGAAACGGATCCCATCTTGACGAATTCTACCTGGTCAAGAATGAATGTGATGGAGATAATGAAATTAGATTAGGTTGGAGGGAAATGGCAAAGTACAGTGGCGCACAGAAACCAGGGGTGTCGTTTGCCGGCGGATCCGTGCAGATCTCTTCTCGATTTGGTCTGCATTATTCATGCGCTAAACTCACCATTTTCAGGATCCTGCCTCTTTTATGTCTTGCCTTGTTTCTCGAGCTATATAGGGAAATATTTGCAACTGCTGGTACCTTTATCGGCGTGGTCAATACCAGCTGCATCCGGCACACCACCACCTGCATTTCTAGCGTCGTCACAACCTCATCTTCAAATTAGAAAATCTTATTACAGACACCGGCTCAAACCCTTCCTTCTTATAGATCTTTGCATCTGGCTTCGGGTTCAGTAAAGCAGCCCACTCAATTAAGCACCCCTGCTCGCCAATCTGATGACACTCCTAGGTAAAGTTCGGCCTTTTTATTACCTCTCGATCATAGAGCGAGCTTTTTTGAAGGAGGCAGTATCGGCAAGAGGGCCGAATCAGAACATCCCGGGGGTCCCCAATATATTTCATCGCAGAGTTCACGCAGGCGCAGTAAGGATGGATGAATTTAGAAGCGATAGTGCGTTGAACAATACTTGAGAATGCCATCGATCGTCCTTGCTAGTGTGGGACCCTCTGTCCACGGGCGGATACGCCCGCTTCCTCAAAAAGTGGACCAACAGCCAGGGACCTGAATGAGCTCTTTTCGGAAGGATTTATAACGAGCGCATTTTCCTGTGGCTAAGCAAGGTGCAGCCTTGATGAAGAGAGAGATGCTACAAGTGTGTTGCAGGTTGTAGGGTTGATCGCCGCACCCATATTCGGATATAGTTATAAATCCGCAAAACCGACTTATCCTAGCGGCTCGTGCCTAATAAGTTTAAGAATCCTCTATCAGCTGGAAAGTAGAAAGCAGTCACCGCGTTGTTTATCGGTCCATCCAGCCGTGGGTTGGATAAAGGTTAGCATGGGACATCCTTCCATAGGATGAATACCCAAGCGGGAATCCAGTCGGTGACGGTGACAATAAGGAGATCGCTGCACGGCACCAAACTCTAGATATTACCAATCTAAATCCCATCGATGCATATAGAACCCCCTCAGCGATTCCCATCAAACATAGGTTACCCGGCGTACTGTGAGTGTCGATTCCACGAAGTTCCCGTTCCGGCATGGCCCAGCATTCCGACGCTATCCTCAAAATTAATAATCGACCCTTGACGGTGTTGCAGCCGAGGCCGATGATGACATCACATCCGGGTTGCACATATTTTCCCACTAGTGCAGGGTCCCACCTTTGGGGAATCATGAGCTCGGCGGCGAATGCACCCTTAAATTGGATTCGTTTTCGTTGACTACCACCAAGTCCGAATGGGTTTGCTAGTATCTCACGGCTGATGTCTGCGGCAGCTTGATCTGGACGCTGCACTAAAAGTGCACTCTCATACACTCCTCTGGATCTGGACAGCCGGCAGTTGCGATTATAAGTCGTAGCCGTGTAGTAAGTGGGTCGGCACGGTTAGGTCGGAATCAGTTCCTTTTAGATCCGTTTCCTTTTTTATCCTTTTATGCCCGGTAGCTTCTGGAAGGGCAGCTCCTGTTTGTCGATCAGGCAACTGATCTGAAATTTCTTACCGTCCAACCTTCTCAAGATCTTGGTGCCGCGAGCATCTACGGGCCCCCCCTCGAGCTTGACACTTATCAGACGCGCTGATCACCATGAGCGTCAACAAAGCCGACGAAGCTCTCGAGCGGGCCGAGGACGATGCCCAGGCCCAATCTTCCGACTACCATGGGGAAAAGCCCACCGCCGAGGCCGAGAGACCTAGATCCTCAGGAACTGGGTCCTCAACGGGCTCCAGCAGCTCTGTCGACTATGACCCTCAATTCCGCAGATTACAGTCGCGCAATACGGAGGTGGATCTGGAGCGCCAGCGAACGGGCCTGTCCCAAGCGCTGAGCCGCATTGAAACGCAACGCCTTCAACATGCCATGACCGTTGGTGAAAGCGTCAAGTCGCGACCCTCCAAGCTTCCCCTCCCGGCATTCGGCGGCGGCAAGCCTTATCCGCCGCAGTTGCCAAACCGCGATGACTATGTCGTGGAATTCGATGGGCCAGATGATCCTCTATACCCTCAGAACTGGCCACTTAAAAAAAAGTAAGTTATGACTTTTCAAACAAACACCGTTCAGTTCATGCCTGACCCCATTCCAGGATCTACATTAGCGCTATGCTCGCATATACAAGTATCTGCTCGACTTTTGATTCCGCCATTTTCAGCGCCTCTTCAAAAAACGTTTCCTCATATTTCGGCGTCGGTCTCGAAGTTTCGGTTCTATCCAGCACCCTGTACATTGTCGGCTACGCGTCCGGGCCCTTGCTCTGGGCACCTCTTTCCGAGCTCAAGGGCCGCCGCCCCGGTATCATCATCGCCATGCTGGGGTTCGGTATTTTTAACACTGCAGTAGCCGTTTCCAAGGATATCCAGACGCTCATGATTTGTCGATTCTTCTGCGGCATTTTTGGCAGTTCGCCCCTAGCGGTCGTCGCTGCTGTTTTCTCCGACATCTATAACAACCGTACCCGTGGTATTGCGATCGCTTGTTTCTCCAGCACCGTGTTTCTGGGACCTCTTGTAGCTCCCTTTATTGGAGGCTTTATCAACATGTCCTATCTTGGCTGGCGCTGGACGGCGTATATCCCTGCATTCATGGGTTATGCGGCCTTTGTGATGAACCTTCTCTTCCTTAAGGAATCATACCCGCCCGTTGTGCTCGTTGAGAAGGCCGCTGAATTGCGTCGTCGCACGAAGAACTGGGGAATCCACGCCAAGCAGGAAGAGATTGAAGTGGATTTGAAAGAGCTGATGGTGAACAACTTCTCCCGTCCACTCCGCCTACTCTTCGGCGAGCCGCTTATTATGGCGGTGACGATCTATCTCAGTTTCATCTACGGGCTTCTCTATTGTTTCTTGACGGCCTACACCGTCGTCTTCCAGGGCGTGTATGGTATGAACCCTGGTATTGGCGGCCTGCCCTTGTTCGGTATGGTCGTCGGCTTGTTCATTGCCGCAGCATACATCATCATCTCTAGCAGGTGGTATAACAAGAAGCTGGAAAAAAACGGCGGCGTGCCTATTCCTGAGTGGCGCTGTCCTCCTGTGATTCTTGGTGGCGTGCTCTTTGCCGCAGGTCTTTTCTGGTTCGGATGGACTGGGTTCACGAACAGCATCCCCTGGATCGTGCCAACCTTGAGTGGCCTATTCACTGGCTTTGGTCTCCTGATCATCTTCATTCAGCTGTTTAATTACTTGATTGATACCTATCTCATGTTGTGAGTATTTCCAGCCCCATAATCGCTATTCGTCATGATCTAACATTTCCAACAGTGCTGCGTCTGCGATTGCCGCAAACACATTCTGCCGTTCAATGATCGCCGCAAGTTTCCCGCTATTCTCGCGCCAAATGTTCGAAAACATGGGCGTTCAATGGGCTTCGACTCTGCTTGGCTGTGTTGCCGCTTGCCTTGTTCCTATTCCAATTGCATTCTATTTCTACGGCAAGAAACTCAGAATGAAGAGCAAGTTCGCTCCTTTCTTCGAGCCTGCCACGGAAGCATATGCAGAGGAGCCGGAGGAAACTGGAGAGGAGACTGAAGTAGCCGAAGAATCCTAATTCTCTCAAAATTATACATTACCCAGGCCTGTAGAGAGGTCCAAAAATATCACCTGAATACTAATTTCTTCAATGATGCTGGAAGTAGCCACAACGTTTGTATATATCAATGCCAATAGGGCACATGTCAAATAACTCTCTACAAGCTAGAAGATCTACAGCACTAATGCATTTTGCGATAATATTCATGAAGATGCCATAATGTACAGCTTCATCGATTATACCATATGCGAAACGTTAGCCTAAGGGTCATTTGGGCCAGGACGACCTCCAAATGGGTCAGGAAGCAACCCCCGTGTGGACCATAGAAACAAGATATAATGCGGAGAGAACGGAAATCAGAACGCCCACCATCCAGGCAGCAGCTCACAAAACTGGACGCAACCGCATTCAGGATTGAAAGATCTAAGCACACGCTATTCACCCGACGAGCAGCGAGAAGGAGGAAACATGTACATCTTAAAAATTGGTGCATATCATGGACAGACTCGATCGTCATAATCGGTCAGAATGTAAACGAAAGGTGGAGGGGGGTGGAATGCTTAACAAGCACAGCCATCGTTGGTGGTGGTCTCCTTGGGGTGGATGTTCACATCAATCACTGCAAAGGGTCTTGTTAGTATCTGCAGCAAAAGGTCATCCAATGCGCGGTGACGTACTCGTGCTCTCGCCTTGCTTGGCCTCGCCCTCCATTCCTGGCAAAGCCTGCGCAATCCTCCGGAACAGTTGCTTCACGTTATGGCCGACCTTGGCACTGGTCTCGATAAACATCAGGTTGTTCTTCTTTGCCTCTTCCTCGCCTTGTGCTGTTGTAACTTCCCGCTTGTCGTTTAAATCGGTCTTGTTGCCCACCAACACAATGATCACGTCGTTTCCACGCTCTCCGCGCACATCGTCGATCCATTTCCGCGTGTTCTGGAAGGACTTGGCGTTCGAAATATCGTAGACCACGACGGCGACACTTGAGTCTCGGATGTAGGAAGGGATCAAGGAGCGGAATCGTTCTTGGCCAGCGGTGTCCCAGAGCTGAAGGCGAACAGTGCGGTCCTCAAGATACATAGTCTGAGCAAGCCAAGGTTAGCTTCAGTTGCTGGAGGCAACCCAATGGAGGATCACATCAATGTATCCGGAGTAAAAGTACCTTGGACAAAAAGTCGATACCGATGGTGGCTTGATATGTGTTGTCGAACGAGTCGTACATGAAACGGGTGATCAAAGAGGTTTTGCCAACTGTAAAAATCATCAGAATCTTCTTCATCGCCTCTTTTGCCCCCTGACAATCATAGATTAGACGCGAAGTTCGAGAAAACCGTACCGCTTTGTTCACCCAAGAACACCAACCTATGTATCATGTTAGCTCCATAGTCTCATCGAATTTGATTCCGAATATTCCCACTCACTTGAACTTCTTCAGAGGGTTCGAATACGACCCTACCCCGGAGGCGGAGGCCATGATGGAGATGTGAGGGGGGAGACTCAGGGGGTCGAAAAATCAACGCGCGACAGGATAAAGGGCTCCTCAGTCAACAAAAATACGGGAAATGGGCATGCAATGGCAAAATTCAAAGCCAAAGCAACAGTGTGTCTCTCAGCCCTCTGTTGTAGGTGTCAGCGTGGATCTGGGGAAACACGGCGAGAGTGTCGTCCACCGCCCCGGAACAGTTAATCCGCTCCGGCCAGCGAGTCCCAATCCTCCTCCACCGCAGAGCTTCAGCTTTCTTATCGCCGGCTTTCTCCCACGTCTGTGAGGCCTATTCATTCCTTCATTTTCAGGTTGATAGAGGTCGCCATGTATCTCCGGTACCTCTTTGGTCTCTCCACGAGCGCCTTCCTCGTGGTTGGAGCGTGTACGTCACAGCAAGCCCCCGATCCGATCCCGAGTCCATAGCTAACTGTCTTTCTAGATATGCTCTTCCAGGGGGAAGGTGAAGCCTTCAATGTATGATCGATCCTCAATACAGCTAGCGATGCCCACCGCGAGCTTTACTGACATGACACGTTCCAGGTCGGCCGCTTCCTCGAAGAGGTGTCCCCTTACGCCTGGGCGAACATCGGCATCGCGATGTGCATTGGATGTTCGGTGGTTGGAGCTGCATGGTATGTTAACTTGCGATGGCTGTCGTCCTTCTTATCCGTACTGACCTCCGTGTTTGTTGCAGGGGTATCTTCCTCACCGGTTCCTCAATCGTCGGCGGCGGTGTCCGCGCACCCCAAATTCGGACCAAGAATTTGATTTCCATTATTTTCTGCGAGGTCGTGGCTATTTACGGTGTCATCATGGCGATCATATTTTCCTCGAAGCTCACCCCTGTCGCCGAAGTCGAGCTCTACACGAAGAGCAACTTCTACACCGGATATGCGCTGTTCTGGGGAGGAATTACAGTCGGGCTCTGCAACTTGATTTGCGGTATCTCCGTCGGTATCAACGGCAGTGGCGCTGCTCTCGCCGATGCCGCGGATAGCAGCCTGTAAGTCTTTCTCTGGAGCCGTATTGCCAACTTGGCATTGGCATTGGCATTGGGGAGACAGGTCACTAACTGAGACGCACAACAGGTTTGTCAAGATTCTCGTCATTGAGATTTTCAGTTCAGTCCTTGGACTGTTCGGTTTGATCATTGGCCTTTTGGTTGGTGGTAAGGCCCTGGACATGGGTGCAGCTTAAAGTCGACACGCTCCCCGCCGCTAGACGGCTATGATTGCCCGAACGGGCCACGAGGGGGGCACCGACTAGTCCCGGTATGACGCGCGGGCTACCTGCTCTTTTTATTTTTTTGTTATTTCTCAAGCTTCAAAACTTTCTGTTTTGTTCACATGTATACACAGCATTGGGGCGTCTGGATTCGAATACCGTAGAGCACAGTGGCTTCGCTGAATTGCATCATTGGTCGGAAGATCATGAATGTGTACAGTAATGAGTTGCAAATGAAGGCCAAATCAACCTGTACCAAACTTTCGAGATATCCCCGCGTCCGTAAAAACCGCAAGTGCAGCACGGACCGTCACTAGCGAGACGGCGACAGAAACTCACCCGGCGGTGCGCCATACCCCGGACCCAAATGATAAAAGACCGGCCCTTCCCTCCCCACTTTTCCCTTCCAACCACCCTTCACAATGGACAAACTCAAGGCAGGCATTCTGATCGTCTCCGACACGGCCTCTCAGGACCCCGCGTCGGACCAGACGGCCTCCGCTCTTACTCCCATCTTGACCGCAGAGGGGAAGTGGGAATCCCCCGCAATCAAGATCGTTCCCGACAACGTGTTCCACATCCAACAGTCGGTTTGCGACTGGACCGATGGACCCAATTGGTATAACCTGATTCTGCTCAGCGGTGGGACCGGCTTTGCAGTCCGAGATAACACCCCCGAGGTAAGACACATTCGGTTTGACTCGGTCCAATAATGCGTCTTCCCCTCTGATGACATCACGCAGGCCGTCTCTCCACTGATACACCGGCATGCGCCGGGACTAGTGTGAGTATATACCGTGCCATTTGCTTTTGTGGCCATGCGCTAACACAAACTAATTTCCCCAGCCATGGCATGATTGCCGCTTCGTTGAAAGTAACGCCATGTGAGATGACATCACCCTTGTTTGTATTCGACTATTTACATCCCGCTGATCCCCCTCACAGTTGCCATGATGTCCAGACCAGTTGCTGGTGTACGCGACAAGACCTTGATAATTACTTTACCTGGGTCCCCAAAGGGAGCTGTGGAAAATCTCGAAGCTGTTGTAAAGCTTCTGCCTCACGCTTGTCTTCAATCTGCCGGAGCAAACTCTCGAAATATGCATGCCGCTGGTGTGAAATCACTGGAGGTCGAAGCTGGCGTTTCGGCTGGCGTTTCGTCTGGCGTTTCGTCTGGCTCATCCGGTCACCAACATAACCACAACCACCACCATCATCATCACCATGAGCACGGTCATGGTCATGGTCATGTAGTCCCAAAGGCACGCACTGCTCCCCAGTCAAATGACCCTTCCGCGGGCCCTGGTCGACGGTACCGTTCTTCACCATATCCCATGCTTTCCGTGGAGGACGCTCTCTGCGAGGTTAGCGAGCACACTCCCGCGCCCATCGTCATTGAAGCCCCCGTGAACACATCAGTCGTGGGGTCTGTCATCGCTGAAGACATCTACGCCGCCGAGGCGGTGCCGGCATACCGTGCCAGTATCGTTGACGGCTACGCCATCATTGCCTCCGAAGGTGCAAGCACGAACGGCACTTTTCCCGTAGCATCAATCACTCATGCCAACGTCGGCGGTGCCCTAGAGCCATTGCAATCGGGAACCATTGCTAGAATTACAACCGGTGCGCCTCTGCCTCCGAATGCGAATGCCGTAGTCATGGTCGAAGACACCGAGTTGGCCACCACCACCCCCGATGGCAACGAAGAAGCGACCGTCCACATCCTAGCGGAGGATATCCTTCCTGGCGAGAACGTCCGCGAACCTGGCAGCGACGTTGCTCTCGGATCGAAGATTTTCGCGCGCGGAGATATCATCTCTCCCGTCGGCGGCGAGATCGGTTTGCTTGCTGCCACCGGCACCCGGACCGTCAAGGTATTCAAGAAGCCCACAGTAGGCGTTCTGAGTACTGGAGACGAACTTGTGGAGCACGACGATCCCCGCACTCTCACTGGTGGGCAGATCCGGGACTCAAACCGACCCTCTCTGCTCTCATGCCTTAAATCATGGGGCTTCCAAACAGTCGACCTCGGCATTGCACGCGACACACCCGCCGGTGAACTAGAGCATGCCCTGCGTGACTCACTGCGCGGCGTTGGCCGCGCCTCTTCCAGTGTCGATGTGATCGTCACAACCGGCGGTGTATCAATGGGCGAGCTGGATCTCCTCAAACCTACCATCGAACGGTCACTCGGCGGTACAATTCACTTCGGTCGTGTTTCCATGAAGCCTGGAAAGCCCACTACCTTCGCAACAGTGCCCTTCAAGGCAGCTGCTACCGACTCAAGGGTGACCACTCAGCAAGAACGCCAATCTAAACTCATCTTCTCTCTCCCCGGAAACCCTGCCTCCGCTCTCGTCACTTTGAACCTGTTTGTGCTTCCCTCGCTGCACAAGCTCTCTGGTCTTGGCGAGAGCTCGCAGGCATTGGCTACGAAGCCCTGGCTGGCACCGCACCTCGGTCTGCCGCGTGTGGCCGTCGTCTTGACACATCACTTCCCTCTTGACCCCAAGCGTACGGAGTATCACCGCGCCGTGGTCACAGGCTCCCGCTCGGACGGTCGCCTGTATGCCACTAGCACTGGCGTTGAAGGCGTGGGACAGCGCAGCTCGCGCGTGGGCAGCCTCGTTTCCGCGAATGCCTTGGTAGTCCTGCGCGCCGGACGTGGCGTGTGTATCAAGGGCGAAATCGTGGAGGCGTTGATGATGGGAAGTGTCTACGGATCCGACACCCGAATCATCTGCTAAAATTATATGGCCGTGTGAAGCCTTTTACGACGGGGACTGGATTTCTCGGGTTTTCTGATTCTTTGACTATGTCTTTTATCTCTGGTTTTCTTTCTTCTCGGGCGTCCTTTTTCTGTCTGTTTTGCCTTTATACAGATACCTTGTCCTAGACTGCCAGAACATATCTATGAGCCAATGAGAACATGATACGATGCACTGTCTCCCATCTCAATCGACTTAAATTAGAATATAGGGAAGAAACTTTATTCAATTTTCAAAAGGGTGTATGCCAAGACTTGGTCCGAGATCATGGTCATTAAGATGTGAAAAATATATATTATCTAACGCCTGGGAACTATCGGAACAGTCTGTGGGACAAGCAATGCCACTTTCGCGGAATTATACTTGCCGAAGTAGCCGAGCTCGGCGATTTGAGTCAAAACAACGTATGGTACCATGGAAGGCTTCTGGAACCCCCTCACGTGAAATTGAGCCGTTAGAAAAGCATGGATACTATTTGTAGATCTCAAGTCCGGAGATAGCGAACCACGGTCGGCAATGTTTCGAGAAAAACATTGTTTGGGCAACTTTAACCTCGGGTAATCAACGACTCTCCCAACCAAAATCTCGACAACAAATCTGAATCACCCTGTACGTCACTGCCATTGTCCAAACCTGCCTCGTGTGTCCCCGCATTCAACGCTCGCAAAAGTCCAGAACGCACCAATTTGAAAAACTAAGACAAAGCCCCGATTTTCATCAATAGTTCGCACAACGATCTCGCTAGCGTCCCAAACACCCCGTCCACGAAAAGCCAAACAGAACTAAAAAACGCCCCCCACTCTCCCAAAAAGACCGGTCCAGCCTATAAACCTTGACTCATCGCACCCATACATCACTTCGCTGGCCCGTAGGAAGGCTTCGCCGTCGCGTAGGACAATGTCCCACCCAGTCAGGCGGTCCCATCACGGGGTCCAGGGTCCACCGGTACCTGACAATGACGGGCCTGGCCCGTGGCCCACGAAATTGGAGATCCGACGCAGAACACAAGCTGGACGGGTTTCGGATCGTCCCGGCACAAGCGATTTCTCGAGATCAAACAATTTCATGCCCAGGCTGTGTAGCAGGGAGCTAATTCGGAATTTTGGGAGGGTCGAGGTACAGTAGCTTTTCATGTTGTGTATCTGTAACGGGCAGATTGAGACCGGCGCGGCAGATTTGGGTTCCTAGGTACCAGGGGAATACTACCTCGGTCTGCGAATTAGAATGCCCGTGTTCCTGTGGATCTCTGGGGAGTGAAATTGAATGGGAAATAAAATAATGTCCGATACGCCGGTACTCCTTTCTATACATGTTTATCTCCGAAGGGAACATTGACGGAAACAAGATGGATATCATTCATCCATTTCCCCCATCAAGGGGTCGCTAACGTCCCATGGGATAATTCCAGAATTCGACCATCACTTCGTTATCGCAGATCAAGGAGGGGGCTATCTGCTGCGTCCGGCGCGATCAAAGTCCCTCTTGTCAACCGGACCAGATCAATCAGACCCGGTCACGAGCCGGACAGGTTGCCCCCCTGCTCCACCCTCGGTTTATGCCGAATTCCGAAATGTCTCGTAACCGTCGTCCCGCGCGCATCGCATGCCTCTCGTAAAAGTTCCAGTCGTGAATATCCGTAATCGTGTCGTTCGTGCCTCGGCGAGGAGTAGATCATTGTTTCCAGGAACTAGGAGTTCCGTCGCGGCTGGGCTAGGATATTGCTGATGCGCTTCCAGCGCTGCGTGGGAGAGGCGGAGTTCGTTCGCGCCAGGAGTGGTTTTTCGAGGGCTTTGGAGGATTGCGTGGACGAGCGCGGGCGGCTTATGGTGGCCTCGTGGTCGGCGAGGACGTCTTCCAGCCGGACGTCGGAGTCGGACATGCGCATTTCGCAGTCCTTGGGATCGAGGATCTCGATGAACTTGGATGGTGTGTCGCGCATTTTGAAGGGCAATGAACGAGGGTGGTGTTCGGGTGAAGGTGGTTCTTTGGTGTTTGATTTATTTTATAGATCTTAGATCTCAAGTGGAGGGATGAGACAAAGAATGTTGCAGTAAGCGCGGCACCGGGGGTGCGTTTCACCTTGGGGTCGAAGAAGCGAGAGAATGGGGAGGGCGAAAGGGGGGAGAGGGACGGGGGCTCTTTTTAATAACCTTTCGAATAGAAAGGCGCCGTGCGACTGGAATCCACTGAGAAACGGAAATGAGATGCGGGCAGGAGTGGAACCGGGAGATGAAGATCAGGGGACACCAGAAGCCACTAAGAACCACGGAGAAATTGTGGTTTTTGGGCAGGGGTTGGTTATAGCTCAGTGTGATATATCATGCAAAGCGGGATGGAAATGCCGATACCCAATACGAATGGGAGGCCTGTTCCCCGTCCTCTTCATACTCCGTGCTGATTTCCCTAAAACGCAATGAAGAGTGGATGGGCGCGAAACAGGATGCGATCGGCAGCGGCGTACCACTCGAACGGTGCGGTGGCGTCAGGCATCTGGTCACTGACCGTTGTGGATGCTGAACCCTCGGCCAAATGGTTCGTGAGATCTCGGTGGAGGCACTTGCGCGGCCCTCGTGAGGCCCTCGTGAGGGTCTACTGAGCCCCGAGCACCCCGAGTTGAGTTCGTGCCGAGGACACTAGTCCTCTGCACGGAACAGTCCATGAAGGACTAGGCTCTGGATGACGGTGAGGGGCTACGAACTTCCTCGTTGGATCGGTGTGCGAACTTGTACGGAGTAGCTACTGTCGGTTACTCCAGGTAGGGAATTAGGGTACTAGGTACTCGGTACTAGGGGACCTTCCGGCAGGGTTCTCTGACTAGGGTGTCGAACGGGTGATCAACAATTCTATAAAAAGAAGCATCCCTGTCCGATGTGAGGGAGCCTCTCGTTCCACTCCCAGTTGCCTACTGTACTGCAGCTATGATAATTTCCGGCTCCGTTATTCGACAATTCTCAAGTGGTGCTCCCAGGAGCTACGTAGTCATATTTGCCCCTCGTCCCTGAGTCAACGCGGATGTCGAGCGCCCTTCCGGCACCACCGGCTTCCCTTCTCCGCAATGGATCGCTGCAGGAATGGCATGCCGGATTCCCGGTAGACACAAGCCCCTCATGTCAATATGTCCTTACGTCGAGAGTATCCAAACTTGCTATCAGCCTGCCTTATCCCCGATCAGCACCCGCCCCTAGGCGAGGTACACCATCAGTGATGGGGGCCTATCCGCCACTCGACCCGATCTTCCGTTCCGAGATATCTCATAGCTACGAGATGGATCCGCGTCATTGATGATGATTACGCAGACGCATCCTAGGGCGCAGCCTAGTCAACAGACCACTGCCATGCGATACCTATAATGAAGACGTATATGGAAAGTACCTGAATTGATTTGATTTGGCCAGTAGCCATGCAAGAATATCGCACTGGAAGAACCATCAGAACGCCTCGTGAAGAAATAGCAAACATCGACAAGACCCTTTCCGATATTTGGATGGATCCGTCCCCTCCGACCCCGGGCGCGCGCTCCATGTGCATCGCTGGGTATCAATTACCCAGTTGTATCAACCGAAAACCCTGACCCTCGGCCACGAATCGTGGACATGCCAAGGCATGGCTGTGCCGCACAGCGCAAAGACACCGCTTCTTTCCTGGTCAACGGTCGTCACTCATTGTAACCCGACTTCTTTCATTTCCACGGTGCTAGCGTCGCCCATCCAGAGGATGTTGTTACACCTGTCGGAGGGGGTCAGTCATAGAACGGCATTGGAGATGGAATAAAGAAACGTACCGAATCAACACCAGGCCCAGGGAGCCGGTGTGCTTTCCGTCGAGATACTCCTCCGTGTCGCGCAGCAGGACGTTCATGTACGAGTCGATGCTCTCCAGGGTGCCCTTGTACTCGGTTTGGCCCCACTTCAGGCGGATGACGAGCTCGGTGCCGACTCTGTTACCACACGTCAGCAGGGATCTCAATGACTGCATGTATTTGTAGAAAGTCTCGGAGAAGCGCTCGTGTTCAATGGGGAGGGATGGGTGCGGTGAATCGCGTACCTAGCCTGAAGGAACGGGCGGGGGTTGAGAGGTTGGAACTGTAGTGGAACATGTCAGTATTTGTCCTGCGAATCTGATGAAGAGCTTGATGGACTGGATATGGTCGCATGCCAGCTCGAAGCTCGACGGAAGAGAGACGTACGCTCATTGTGGCGGAACGGTTCGGCGGTCTGCGACCGTGTGTGCGACCGAATTTTCGGGGAGAGAGGAGATTAAGAAGGAGCTGGGCGACGGAGCTTTCTTCTTCGGGCTGGTCGTGATGGCTGCGCGTGCTTGGAGGTCTCGGGGTCGTTTGAGCGTCGCGAAAATGTGAGCTGGGTCGGGATGCGGCACTGCGCCAATCAGAGTTCGTGATTGTTCACCGCCTTTGACATCGGTTTGAGGATGTGTTGATGCAGTGGTTAACACTTTATCTTGCTTTGCATTATATATCCCTTGGGATCAAGGGAATGGAAATTGAGGACCGTAAAAAGATCCTTGTCGCTTCATCGCCTTCAACTGCTCGTGCACTCGCCATCTCCACAACACCAACGCCCCGCCTCTCCGGCGTTTGCATCCACTCGTAGTAATACAGCGCTTGAAAAAATTCAGAAGAACTTTCAGAAATAAGAAGATTGAGTCATGTCAATTCACGGACCCCGGTCCCTCCCTCGCCAGAACACCCCGCTCCCCAGCAACATGGCACATCCGTGGATGGCAAACATCTCAAGCAAAATTGAACTCAAGCCCGGCCAACAGTCCAGGTAATCTCCTTGATGCTAACCTCCTCTCCAGACTTCTCATCGTAATCATACCACTCACCGTCAGAGAGGTCAACAGTCGAGAAAGGAGTGTTAGACTCGGTGCCTTTCACCTCCCAATCACCCTGGAGAAGTCTGAGAAGCATGCACAATAACTCGAGAAAGGGAGTACTTACGTCGGGCTTGAAGTCGGTAAATTCGAGGCCGCGGCAGTCTAAGTCGATAATCTTCTGGCCTTTCTTCTTCTCCTGGGCTTCGAAGACGTGCGGACCGGCGATGATGCTGGCGGAGTGGGTTTTCTAGTGGTGTTAGCCTGGATGTATAAAAACATGATTTTATGTTGAAGGAATGCATGGGAAGAAACATCAAGGGTAAAGCGTAAGCGAATAGGACGAGAAGTGCAAACATTCAAGAAGATGGGCATCTTACGGTGCACAGACGGCACTTCCAGACAAAGTTGGCCTCGCCACGGCTGCCGGGGATTTCATGCTGTTCCTATATTTTCAGACATATCAGTCATGTATTCCCACGCGCTTATTAGGAGATTGGTAGGACTGGCAGAACTCACAAAGCGATTGAAGCTGACCCAGTTCGGGTGCATCTCGCGGCACGAGGTGCATTGCACACGGAAGGTGTAGAAGTACGGGTTCTCCTCGGTATCAGTAGGCCGGAGGCCAGTGACACTATACAAATAAGTTAGATTTGCGTTATTCCAACGTCAAAGATGCATATAGAGGTGCCCGCCCACGCCATGCATCAAATCTCCTTCTGCGGTGCGAGGGAGCTTCCAGTGAGATGGCACAAGCAGGGAACATGGATCTGACAATACTCACCCCTCTAGTTCAGCAGAAAGAACGAGCGAAAGCATCTTGACGCGTTCGAAAATGCGATTTTGGGGGAGGTGCGCGCTCGACAGATCAAAGTGAAGGTTTCCGGTTATGCGGGGTGGAGACTGAAGATAGATCGGAGGCTTGGCATGTGACCTCGTAGGGGATTACTTTACTTTCACGTCAAGGGGTTACTTTTTACTTGGAGATGGAAAAAAGGGTATTTTTAGAAGGTAAATTCTATTCATCTTCATATTCAAGAAAATAGGAAAACAGATTGCAACGCCACTAATGCTCAAGCAATTGCTCCAAACAAACGATCAAACCAAGCTATATACATCTCATGTTTAAACCTACACGACATAGAAGAGATTTATAGACGGCTCTGCTGGGGATCCTGACCCAGAGATTTCGTCGTGAACGCGTTGAAGTACTCGTTCAGGGCATCAACAGTTCCGCTGCCCTCCACCAATTCCACCGTGCAGGCAACGTGGCTGTCAGGCCGGACAACGATGACACCACCCTTCTCGGCGTCGAGGCCAAGCTTCTCGTGGGCAGCGAACTTGGCGCTGGGGACGCGGAAATCGGGGATGTCGTCGGCGTAAAGGTGGTGGTGGTAGTCCTTCAGAACCTGGGGTACGGCGTCCATGTCGATCTCGTTCTTGGAGGCGGAGTAGATGACGGAGAAGGTGAAAAGCTTGGAATGAGGGTTGTGGCGCTCGAAGAAGGAGACATCGGCAGTGTCCGGGCGGTGGTAGACCGAAAGGAACGAGCGCTCCTTCTCCAGGTTGGCGGCGAGATCGGTGATAGCCTTCTTGGTCTTGTTCTGGTTACCAGCGAAGATGAAGATGCGGAAAGACCCGTTGGTAGGGATCTCCTGCTCCAACTCAACGAAGTTGGAATCGGCAAGACGAGTGACTGTCGTCGGGGTGAAGGCCCGGCCAGGAGTCAACCGCACGCCAGGAATATTGAACAGTGCAGACTTGGCGGGATGGCTGGCATCCCAGTTGAAGACGTTGGGCTTGTAGGCAACGCCGTAGCCGCTGGTGAACTCGCAAGATGACTTGAAGGTCTTGACGAACTCGTCCTCCTCCTCACCATCATCAGCAGCCCGCACAGCTTTGCTGGCCTTGACTTCACCGGCGTTGGGGCGGCGCTTGGAGAAGAGAGCCGCATACTTGGCATCGAAGTCAAGCAAGGTCTCAGCAATGTTCTTGCGCTCACTCTCGTATGTGCTCAGGGTGGAACGGTCGGCGAAACCGGTCTCCACGGCGTGGATCTTCCAGGCCAAGTTTAATGCATCGTGGAAGGCAGTGTTCATACCCTGACCAGCCTTGGGGCTGTGGGTGTGGCAGGCATCGCCACCCATAAATACGCGCTCGTCCAGGGTATACTTCTCAGCGATACCCTGACCAATAGGGTACACGGAGTACCACTCGACCCGGTCCCACTCAATCCAGTAGGGCTTCAAAATGTGCTTCGCGGTTTGCTGGACCTCCTCGGCAGTAGCGGTCTTGCGGGGATTCCAGTCCGGGTCAGTAGACGAGGCGATCTGAACGTAGAGGCGAACCATGTTGTCCTCCCGAGGAATAACCATGACCGAACCAGCATCGGAGTGGATAGTGCATTTTGTCTGAGACAAGTGTTAAACGGATACTTCGGCTATATGCATGAACGTTTTCTTACCTCGATATCAGGGAAGTTGGTGCGGACAACGCCATCCATAACACCCCAGACGTGGGCAATGGGGTCCTTGTGGTGCATCTTGATGCCAAGCTGTTCACGGACAAAGCTGCGAGCACCCTCACCACTGAAGAGATACTTGGAGCGCACGGTCTCGATTACATTGGTATCGAGACACTTCAATTGTACCTCGACGGGGTACTCGGCATTTGCACCGTCATTCTTGAAGCCGAGGATGGTCCACGGGCGCTCCACATGGGTTCCGGCTTTCTCAATCTCGTCGAGGAAGACACGCTCGATCTTACCCTGATGGACCAGGGTGGTGAAAGGGTACCGGGTGTCGATGAAGCGGGGACAGCTGGGCCAGCTACCGGTGCGGTTAATACCGGAGCCGTCGTCCTTGGGGTCCCAGAAAGCAACGTCGTAGACCTTGGCAGGCTCGTAGGCCATGATAGTGCGCTTCAGACCCAAGTTGCGCAGGATCTCGGTGGAGCGCGGCTGGATGCCATCAGCCCGGCCGGTTGCCGTAGGCACAGGGCGGTTGTCGATGTGCTTGACCTTGTAGCCCCAGCGCGACATGCACAGGGACAGCAGCAGGCCGACGGGGCCAGCGCCGACAATGACAATGTCATAGGTTTCGTGAACCATGGTGATGGCGGTGGGAATGTGATGCGACGGGGTATAGAGTAGATTGGGGATAAAAGGCGATCAACGCATTCAGCTAGGAAGGGGAAAAGAATTATAGAAATACCCCGTACGGTCGCATCGATCCGAAGAGAGAAAGAAGTGATCGAGGGCCATTGCTGGTTCATAAATAATCTGACCAAGCCGGGGTAAGCGGCATGACTACGTGGTACTGGTGATGACGGAGAGCAGGCACGGCATTGAGGATCGGTTGAATCGTGGGGAGCAGCAGGGTTAGAGGTAACACGGACCAATAAGGAGGGCTCGAAAGCAGACCCTGAGCAAAGGGAACCAGCCCGAGCGCGCCAGAGTATGTGGGGGTCGGCGCTGGCCAGCGCGCAAGTCACAGACTGCCGTTGCGCAAACCGAGCTGCAAGGCCTCCACATTCTGCTTCACTCGGGAACTGCGTCGGCAGGTGGAGTGAGGGTCACGTGACCCACCAGCAACATCGGCCGGAATTTCTATACAGGATTTCCTCCCGTCTTTCCGATGTTTGAGAGGACCGAGTTATCCACCGAGCCCCACCCAGGACTGGTAGTTATTCAGGCAGTTGCCCTGCGGGATACCGATGTACAGTGCCAGTCATACCGAGATCCACTCCATTGGCTCGTGCCCTTTCCCGACGGTCTTCCTGATCTAAACTGCTCAGTTAAATAGCAAGTACTTCGGTGATTCAAGTCTCACGATCATGAACGTGCTGCAGAAACGGTCCCTTAGGGAGGTATACTTGGATGGCCAGCTACAAACCCCCCGCCCAGGTGCTTCTTGTTGAGTACATATTCCGCCGTAAACAAGAATGAACAACCTTGGAAAAGCCTGGCTCTCTCGGTATCCAGGATCATCCTCCAACCCCGGAGAAGTACCCGGTCTAGATGATCTATCTCCTAAATAGCTTCGGACGTAGCATCCTCCCTTGTGCCGTCGCGGCCACTCGGGACTGAAAGTGGCAAAACAATGAAGCCGACCCCATAAGACTGAGGAAGCGGAGTGGCTAAGCGACGGACTCGGCAAGAGATCCGGCTTAGTGGCACAACGCCCGGGGATGAACCCAATGCCTGGATACCCTAGAGGGCACGAGTTCTACAAACTCTCTCAGGGTTATTCTTGGGTACATGATAGCGTGGCCTAATGTGTATTTGGGGGTGTTGTCTACCCTCTAACCCATCGAGGGTGTCATGCGGCATTGTTCTATTGAGAGGCTGGTGATTGCGGCAACTTCCACTGACACATGTCAAATGGCGTTGACCTTTTCCCCGGATTGTCCCTGGCACAGTTGCCTTTCATCTTGAATAGGCAAATGTCTCAAGGGTCCTTCCTTAAACCTGCACAATGTGAGCCTTTAACAAGAGGACACAATAGTGCATGTGAGGTCAATAGCCTTGCATCCCGTTTGGTATTGTCCAAAGCCCTCATGGACTCAGCGACAGATCTTCCAACATTTTCCTTTTCTTCTTTTCTTCGTTTACTCTTCCTCTTCTCTTCAGCCTGCATGTTCTTCGCCAACTTCCAAATCACTTGATATTGCTTTCTGTCAAGTTTCTCGTTCAATTAAAAGTTCGATCATCATCCAGTTGACACCGGGAATCCTACCAATGGATTGTCACGGAGTCCAGGATCATCTCGACCCGATAACGCTCCCTCCTCGTGTGTGGAAGCCGAGCTATGTCTGGCCTGTTGACAATGAGGGAGTCCTTCGTGTCGTGGAAGGGTATGCGTCCCGCCATGCCTTTGAACATGCCAAAGACAGTTCTAATCAATTACACAGTCACCAGAACCCGGAGATTGCTGAGCACCGCCGTCACTGGCAATGGCTGAAAGCCATGGGCCAGGAAACCGGTCCAGAGGTATCGCATTTTGTCTCGGCTGTCTCGCTGGACAATTTCAGGATCCCTGAGTATGACCGCTATCCTACCCTTCAACAGTATCAGGGTATGTCTCCTATCCACGAAGAGTTCTTGGACTTGATCCCGGAGCAGCTGAACGTGACCGGCCATGCTTCTCCCGAGCTCCCACCGCTGGTGGTTCATTCCGACAGTGAGTACTCGACCGACGATGACTCCGAGGGCCTCAAGAAAAGCCTCAAGACTAGCAACTCGCCCACTACTCCCATTATTCGTCCGGATGTTGACTTTCACTTCGATTTCATCGCCCCTCCTGGGGTCGACGACGCGCTCCTCATGCCCCTTGCCCCGGTCTATATCAACCCACCCAACACGCCCAGGACTCTCGTCGCCCCCGTCGATGTCAAGTCGCTCATCGAGCCTATCGCTCCCGTCTATGTCAACCCACCCAACACGCCCATCACTGCGCTTCGTGTCAACGATAGCGATGGCCCCATGATGCTGGTCATGAAAGAGAACGTTGACACGACCATTGTCGACACGATCATTGAAGCTGCTTCCCTCTCGCGATCCCAGAAGAGCAAGCACATCGACGGATGGCTAGGAAGCGAGCAGAGTTCCAAGGGTCCTGTGGCGGCCTTTCGGCGATCGACCATATTTCTCAAGGGACTGGGAAAGAAATTCCTGAAGCAGGAGTTTTCGGACCAGACTTTTGTAGCGGAAAGTACACTCACCGACTCATCATTTCACTTACTGACGATTCGACGCAGATCGAGGAGGTCGCAAAGAAGAAGCAGATGGTGGATGGCAAGGACAGCCCGCCTCCTCTGCCACCCAAGGACCGTCCCGTCACGCCTCCCAAGCCCTCTCCAGTTTCTCTGGGACCCGGAGACCAGGCGCTGCTCTACTCCAGACTGGAGTTTATGATCTGCGAGACCGCCAACGCCTTCTTGATTCAGCAATACTGCGATGGCCGCATCGACCAGCACACCATCAATCGGGTAATCTATGGCTGGGCTGCTAAAAATCTGCCTCGGGTCCCCGAGTTCCGTTTCGATCAGGCCACCCAGCGTGATCTCATCAACGCTAATCGTCGCACCATGGAGTTCACCGGTCTCAGCTCTACCAACCCAGTGCAGCTGGTTGCGAACCTCCGGAGCTGGAAGTCCATTATCCAGGATATGAACCACCGCACCTTCTGCCTTCGCGACAGTGCCATCCGCAAACAGCTGTACGAGATCGGTCAGATCCTCAACATGCTGAATGCTCCCAGTGCAACTCTACAGGCTTTCGATGAGTTGCATGCCGGCGTCCTTCGGTTCATGATCAACACCCCCGGTTCTCCTTCCTCCTCGCTCAGCTCCTGAGCTCTGGATCATCTGCATTTAACCCCCACATTCATTACGCTCTTCCAGGCAGTCCACTCATTTGATACCTTTCATTTGTTTCCTCGTCCTTCGAGACATGACCACGTTCCAAAGCGGCCGGGAAGGAGTCGCTCCGCCGACAGGCAAAAAGTGACCGCACCTGAGACAAACCAAAAAGGAGGAAATACCAGGGAAAGAGACTTTGCGGTCATACAAAGTAACTACTTATGTAGTCAATAATGAAGATAGTTGTCTCATTTGAAGCTCACTCTCTGTATGCGTAAGTATGAACAAGGACTCGATAGACCCGGCAAGACAATGCGGCACGTGCAGCGACGTCATCGCTCAATTGGGGAAGCTTCACTGCTCGTGAGATGGTAACTGTGCAGCCTGTTTCTTTTGTTCTCTTCCCCTCTCTCATGCAACTCTCAGTCATTTCTGCCCGGTCGGATGTTTCCGAGCGGCTAAGGTCGATCAGTTACAGACTTCGGGCCATGTCCGTCACCGTTTAGCGTTCGGTCCCTCGATCTCAGCGAGATTTGGTCCCTGGATAAAAGTGGGACTTGGTTGTTCGCTATGGCGGGGCCTTTTCACACCTACGGCCCTTCGTGCCTTTTGGCAGACGAAGAGCTGGATCTGTCGAGCTTGTACTCGCGTCTTACACCGCCAGACGTCCGCTCGCAGTTCTTCTACATATCATCCTTGCCAATTGACGACCCTTTGGCGCCTCTGCCCCCGGCAACCGGGCAATCTACTGAAAATGAAAGGGCTCCACCCAAACCATTCTCTGCTAGAGATAATCTCGCCTTGGAGACCGCATGGCGCGAGCTTGGGAAAGCCCAACAGGTCAAAGCTGCTTCCAAAAGCCCCTCTCGACCCGAGACGTCACATGGACGCTCTGGGATAGCCGTGCCTGGACGCGGGCCGGGTCTTGAGGTGCAAAGACGTCGCAAGGCCGCAAATGCAGAGGGTGCGAGCTTGGGTAGCAGCAGGGGCACTCCGACCTCGTTTCCAGATGATCTGTCGCGGAATCTCAAGAGCCGCTCGGGCTACTCCGCCAATAGCTCCGATGCCCGAGCAGAGGACTATGCGGATCGGCATCAACCGACCTCGCCTATGGCTGACAGCTTCAACGATGGGAAACATAGAAGCAGTATTGCTTACCGGAAGAGAGACCGCTCTTCTTCCCTGAATGAGTCCCTTTCGGCCAAAAGAAGGAATTCGATCGAAGAAGACCCACTAGAAGGACAAGACGATGCTGGCAGCTTGCGTGCGAATCGGTCTAGGGATGCTAGCATCAGTGGCTCCCCCTTCATCAGGGCACCTATCTCTCAGTCGCACAGTCCCCTGGGTCGTTCGAATGATTCGCTGCCATCAAAAGATGGAGCACACGAAGGACAGACAGAGTTGCGAAACGGCGTTCCTAATTGGATAGCACCGAAGCCCTCGAATCTACGGGCCGCCGTCAGCTGGGATGAGCTCACCCAGGATAGCTCGCGCGATGAGACCAACCCCGAGGAGTCGCAGATTAAGATCCCAGTCGGTGTTTCGCGTCTTCACTTGGTCGAATTGCCAAAATTAAAGGTATGTATATCTTCATGCTCCAAGTACTACGCTGACCATTTGCGTAGATGAAACCTATCTACTGGAATCCTCTACATGACATCTCAGGCGTAGTTCGTGCCACCTGGTTCTATAAGAATAGCATGTTACCCGTGGAAACGGATCTCGCGAACAAGCTCGAAGAAGGATATGCCTACTTAAAGCCGTGGACCGATACCTGGCAGGACGAGTTGAACAGCTGTGTGGAGAATGGCGCCGATGCGGAGATTAAAGTCATGCATCAGCTGTGGCCGAAGGGCGAGCCTGGATCTGCCAGGCCCCCGGGAACAGCACAGGGCCCCGAGAGCAATGACTCTACCGCCGGTGAAGCGGATGAGACTCCCGCGTTCGATGGAAACCAAGCTGCTGGTGGAACAGCGGCTCGTTTCGAAGCTATCAAGTCGCATCTCACCTCCAGCGTCATTTACGTGGATGCGAAGAATGCTCAGATCCTACGACCCAGCTTGCTCCCGTCTGCGTCCAGAGGAAGACGCCCGCTTAGTGCAATTCGCAAAGAACGACAAATCGGAATTCCGGTGGTTCGCGGGTTTAGTCGAAAGCTGTGGGATCGGTTGCACCCTTCGAAACCCAACCCCGTCGATGTACGACAATACATCCGGAAGACCCAGGAAGAAACTGCTCCCGCCCCCGGAGAACAAATATGCTACGCATGCAAGATGGAAGAGCAGCGCGCTAGCCCAACAGATCTGGTATTCGTCATTCATGGTATTGGACAAAAGTTATCAGAGAGAATGGAAAGCTTTCACTTCACACACGCAATCAACGCTTTCCGTCGCCAGGTCAACATGGAGCTGAACAATGAGCCTGTTTGGCCCCATGTCGACCAAGACCACGGCGGAATCATGGTCCTGCCTGTAAACTGGCGAGCAACTCTATCTTTGGAAGATCCGGCCCTTGAATCTCCAGATGCGGAGGACCCAACAGCCAACGACTTTTCCCTCGACGACATCACCCCGCAAACACTTCCTGCCGTGCGATCCTTGATCAGCGATGTCATGCTTGATATTCCCTATTATCTCTCTCATCACAAGCCGAAAATGATCAAGGCGGTTGTGAGAGAGGCCAATCGCATTTATCGACTCTGGTGTAAGAATAATGCTGGCTTCCAAGAAAACGGTCGTGTGCACCTTCTTGCTCATTCCCTAGGAAGTGTCATGGCCCTCGACATTTTAAGTCACCAGCCGACCCATGTTCCTCGCTTTAAGTTTTCGGATACACGCTTACACAATGATATCTTCGAGTTCGATACCCGGCATCTGTTTTTGTGTGGCAGCCCTGTTGGGTTTTTCTTACTGCTCAACAAAGGTATGTTCGATCATCTATGGCCTGTATTCTTTAGTACTAATGCCCTTTTGCTTAGCGAGTCTCCTTCCTCGAAAAGGTAGAGACAAACCAGGGAGTGAAGGCGAGGATCGATTTCGCGGTGTTGCCGGCGAGGCTGGCGACTACGGCTGCCTTGCAGTAGACAATCTCTACAATATACTGCACACCACAGACCGTACGTGTCCCATCTTCAAAGTTCATACACTCATACTGACACCCTCAAGCAATTGCCTACCGCGTCAACGCCACAGTCGACAAAGACCTTTCCAACTCCCTCAAAACGGCCTCGATTCCAAGTTCCAGCTCAACAATTTGGTCTTCCTTCGGCAGCGTCTTCCGCTGGAGCTCAACAACCTCCTTCGTCCCAGCAACAGTCCCAATCCGCCCCGCAGCAATCACCAAGCTTCCCTCCAACGTCGAAATGGAAACCCACGATTTCACGCGCGAGGAAATTGCCGAGAAGCGCATGCTCCTGTTAAACGATAACGGCCAGATTGACTACTACCTCTCTGGCGGCGGCGGCCCGTTGAATATCCAGTACCTCAATATGCTGAGTGCGCACAGTAGTTACTGGACGTTGACGGATTTTGTGCGCTTTGTTGTTGTCGAGATTGCACGGAAGCAGGGACGAGATGGGACGTTGCTTGCTTTTAGGGCTGAGAAGAAGAAGGGGTGGAAGTATTCTAAGGGGTGATTTGCTTGTTGCTTTTTCCTGGGATTGGGCGCATTGCTTATGTTTAAGAGCCTTTTAGATTATGCTCTTATATCATACACGGATATCTCAAATCATAGAGTGTGAATATTTATAGATAGCTTTCTGTACAATTTCATGGACTCTCAATAAAAGCCCAAAAGCTCCTAAAGCATTATATGTACCTTGTACTACTCGTCTGCTAGTCCCGTGGTTTCCATCCATGATAAAACCAAACCGGATATTCGATGCTAACACCACGTGGGATCTAAAGATTGCTATCTATATAGGTATTGTTTATATTAGTATTCAATTAACCAGCATTGACATGATGAGGTGGAAATGCGGAAACAGTCGTGAATCTCCGACGTAGCTGTGTTTGTTTATCTCCCTTATCGCTGCCCCGCAAAAACTTCTCCTCTCCAAGCTCCCGTCACCAACTTCTAGACGCGTCCAGTCTGCCCCGTCGCTCTGTGAAATCATATCACACCCCAGGCGTGTTCGCGACCGCTATCCTACGTTGAAATCAAAAATCGACTCACAGATCGTACTTCCAATTCCAGCGAGACGTATCCGCCACCGCGTTGAACGACCCCAACTTCCAACACGCCGAACCCGAAATCGCTCGATCTCGTTGATTCTAGAAAACACTCCGGTTACTTTATTTCCAATGGCTTGGCTCCAATCAACCCCAGGCTCCGGCGGCCGCGCAGCCACGCCCACCGTCTTCGAGCAACAACGCGAGGAAATAGTCCGGGAAATTGCGGTGGTTCGTGATCGACTCCCCTGGCACCCCGATTGCATCACCAAACGCTAATCCCTTCGCTGTCACGAACAGGGCATGGAGCAGGTTCTCCAAAACATCAACCGACTGAACCGAAACCTGGAGAGCATCATCACGGTAGGTTCAGGACCGTGGACCCGGATTGTTGATCACCATTGCTAATCTGGGATAGGTTGGAAACGAGTTTGGATCTGTGGAGGCGCTCTGGTCGCAATTTGAGAACTTTATGGGCCGACCTGAGGAGGAGGTCGAAGAAGCTCAAGGGCGGAGGCATGTTAGTGGGGAGAGTGAGGGGCAGGGAAAGTCGGGGACACCGCGTGAGGGAGAAGGTGACTCGATGGCGAGCCAATGAAGATGTTATGATTGCTGAATTTTGGCGTTGGTGCTTGTTTACATGATTTGAAGATACCAGTCACATACTGCATTGAAAATATTCTACGAGTTCTATAACTATGAGGGGTTGAGTGAAACATCAGAGTCATATGTATTGTTTCAGTAACAGAGACACATAGGTCGCTTTCGCCAACAGAACAGATCAGATAACATAAACGAGAACACCAGTCCCATGCATGAAGCAAAGACCCGAATCATGAGTACCAAAGGCACCAGGGGTCATGAGAAAGCAGAAGAAAAAACGATAAACAGTCGACATTCAAAAAACAAGTCCCAATCCAGACAAACTGCCTCCAGCAAGAGAAAAGGGCCAGGGCGCACAGCGACCCCAGACGGAAGAAATTTTAGCAGTTCATGTTCAGCTTGCGGGTGGCCCATACACAGGGGCAGGCAAGCAAACCGACGAAGCAACCAGGCTTGTGGTCGGACCGGAGAGAAGGAAATGAAGAGATGGTCATGAAGAGAAGGGAGGCCGGAGTGGATTGTTTTACAGGATCTTGCAGGACCGCTTCTTGACCTTCTTGCCCGGTCTGGTTGGTACCCCGCCTGCAGAGGGTTTGCTGTTGGTGCGGTTATGCGATGGCTGGTTGAAGTAGCCCTGTTCCTCGATTGAGCATACCATGTCGACCGCACTTGCAAAGACCTCGTCCACGCCCCGCATCTCCTTGCTGCTGCATTCGACGTAGGTTGCACCCATCCGTTGGGCAACGCCGTGGCCTTGTTCTGGGGTGATGGGGGTAAGGCCCTGGGTCTTGAGGAGTTCGATGCAGGTGCGCTTGTTGCGCAGGTCTGACTTCAGGCCGACGAGGATAATGGGGGTTGTGGGGCAGAAGTGCAAAACTTCGGGGTACCACTGATTGACGGTTAGTGCGGGTCGGGGGTAAGATAGTGGAGAGGCTCACCTTATCCACGACGTTTTCCAAAGATGCAGGGCAGTCGATAGCAAAACAGACAAAGAGAAGATCCGTCTCGGGATAGGACAGGGGGCGCAAACGATCATACTCCTCTTGTCCAGCGGTATCCCAAAGTGCTAATTCGACGCCCTTACCGGATCCTCGGTGGACCGTCTGTGTGATGTAGTTCTCGAAGACAGTGGGCACATATTTCTGTTGTAGTTCAGTATCAACTCTGATCAATCCTGGATCATGTAGACCTACCTCGGGGAAATAGCCCTGGGAGTAGCTAATCAACAAGCAAGTCTTGCCGCATCCACCGTCGCCAACTACCACGAACTTTTTTGAAAAGGAGGGCGGCTGCGTGATATTGGTTGCCTCGGACATCCGTCCACTGGAGAAGCTGGTGTGGGTGCTTGCGGTGCCGTTGCTTACCCGGACACTGTTGGTGCGGGTTCTGTTGTGACGCGGGGAGTTGGATGGTGGAGGTGTAGCGAGTGAGTGGCGCCGCGAAGCCGCATAGTAGTCTCCGTCATACATCTGGCTCATCTTGGTATGGACCCCCTTGTTGCGAAAGTGGAGGGTTGATATGACGGGTATCTGCTGAGGTGGGAGGATGGGAGAGAGAAGATGGTAAGAACGGGGGGTGTGAAGAAAGATGGAGGAGGTGGATGGGGTAATGATCTAAAGGTCAGAGGATCTCGATCATTGACTGTGATAGCAAGAGGGTCTTCGTTCGGGCGAGACCCGTGTTTACACCGATTTCCACAGAGGCTGCCATGGCAACGGCCGCCCTCGATGACGCCAGGGCTCCGCTTCGTGCGATTCGCCTTGGTAGCGCCTGTCACTTTCAACTTGATTGATGCGATCTTCTCCAATCCCGGTTTCTTTTTTCGTCCGCAGGCCCCTCCATGAGCCCCTCCTTCCCCACCATTCAGCTCTCCATTAACTGGTTCGGTTGCGACGGCCTCGGGATGGCCTCCCCGGTGTCATGTGATGAACGTCGATCGGAGATATGCGATCTCGTGGACACGGATCTGCAGTCTTCTAGAACTCAAAATAGAGATTTGTTGATTGGTGTGTTGGGGCAGCTCTGAAGGCCTGTCAGACTGGGTGGAGGCTTGAGCCTCGTGGAAACGTATATCCATTGTGGATAGTGTGCTACTACAGTATAGCGGCTAGCTGTTGGCAGCCGTGAGCATCCATAGATCACTCGGAGACATTTCAGGCCCGGTCCGAGTCCCAAATTTTCAGTGAGGTGTATTGTCTGAATCGATGAAGCGCGGACTCAGCTTGTGTATACGGTATATTTGGCTTTGGTGGGTAATACACTAATTAGGCAATCAACAACGTTGGAATTTGAATACCCGATTAGCGAACAATAACCAAGTACTATATTTCCAACGAGTCCAATGTTCTTCATAAACCCAAAACCCGTCAATCTCCCGTTATCTCCACGTTCTTCATCGAATGTTGTCCCTGGTGACTAAGCACACACATGGCCTAGGGGCGAGCCGCGGATGCGACGAGCGGTCCTCCCGGCGCTTCTTCGATACCTCGATTCTTCTCACACGGCACTCTACACTCCCATATTCTTCCATCTAACTTCCATTCACTCCTTATGTCCTCGCGCTGACACTCCGCGTTCCGAATCGAGCGGCAGGCACCGGCCCGTCCATGTCCAAGGTCCTCCGTTCAATTGCACCCGGATCGATAACTCCGCAAAATGGGAAAGGACGCAAAAGATCAGCCCGACGCCGGGCTCAAGAGTCTCAACCACTGTATGTAGCCCTGCCCCGGATCTCTGCACGCGTCCCAGGCCTCTGGAAACTCGCGATCCGCATCAATCGCTGACCTGGTGACCTTGTTCGCGACTCGGAATAGATTCAAGTCGACTACCCCTCTGGCGCTACTGGCCGAGACAGAAACTCCTCCCTCTGATCCGATATGAAACGCCATACCTTGCCTGGGTCCAGGAGAAAGTCCGCACTCCGACCCTGGACTCGTACTTTGCCTTTACGGCTAACCTTGGCACTCACACCTTTTTCATGGTCTTCTTGCCCTTCCTGTTCTGGTGTGGTCATACCAGTTTGGGGCGTGGGTATGTGATCCCAGATGAGAGAATGTCGGTATCAGCTCACGATGGCTAATATTTGGTTCGTTTTGTAGACTGGTCCACATTTTGGCAGCCGGTGTCTTTTTCAGCGGTTTCATTAAAGACCTACTCTGTCTGCCTCGGCCCTTATCTCCGCCGCTTCAGCGAATCACCCACTCCGGCTCTGCTGCTCTGGAGTACGGCTTCCCCTCGACGCATTCCACCAACGCCGTTTCGGTTGCCGTCTACGCTCTCCTTCTGCTCAATTCGCCCGACTCGACTCTCAACCCGCAGACCAGCGTCTTCTTCCAGGTGGTGATCTATCTCTACGTGACGTCGATCGTGCTGGGCCGGTTATACTGCGGTATGCATGGGGTGCTAGACTGTGTGGTTGGCTGCGTGTTGGGTGCACTGATTGGCCTCGCGCAGTTCAGCTGGGGCCCCGCATTTGATGATTACATTTTGTCGTCCTCGCTGAAGGAGATCCTCGTCATTCCCATTGTCATCCTAGTCATGGTTCGCATTCATCCGGAGCCGGCAGATGATTGTCCTTGTTTCGATGACAGTGTCGCATTCGCGGGCGTCACGCTTGGAGTGGACGTTGGCTCGTGGTACTTCACCCAATCCGACCTTGCCTGGTCTGAGCCCCTCCCGGGCACCATTCCATACAACTACAAAATTATCGGCCTGCCCAAGACCGTTATTCGTCTTGTGGTGGGAGTGCTGTGTGTTTTCGCATGGCGAGAAATTACCAAGCCGACTCTGCTCCGCATTCTCCCGCCCATTTTCCGCAGCCTCGAGAAACTCGGTCTTCTCTTGCCCCGTCGATTCTTCACCACAGCCTCGTAAGTTACTCAGCTTCATGTCTTTTTGAAGTCCTTCTAAACATGTGTATAGGCGGTATACTACCGTTCCCTCTAACCTGAAGGACAACGAAGTCTTCCCCAACTTCTCCGATATTCCTTCCATCCTCACCACGATCCGGCACCCTCGGCGACGAGCCATTTCCGTCGGACCTCAGTCAGAAGCCGATGCATACGAAACATTGGCATACCGGGAGAAGCGCCGACGCGAAAGCCAATCCGGCAGTAGCCGGGAACCTCCCGCTGACCGGGATAACAAAGCCAATGGAAATCCCGTGTTGTCGCGAAAGACATCCAAGCTGGACGACTACGAGAACATGATGGGCAGAGGCAGCCCCCAATCCGGTAAATTGGAGCCGGACGCCAATATTCCTCGTTCATCTCCACTTCCCTCGCCCGAATATGAAACAAGCCGGGCGACAACCCGTGCGGACGAAAAGGAAGTGTTCTCACAAATCAAAAAACCTCGCGTGCGATACGACGTCGAGGTCGTGACCAAGTTGGTTGTATATGCAGGTGCGTATCCCCGCTTTTTTTTTTTTTCACAAGCATAAACTTACCGATGTCAGGTATTCCATGGATAGTCATCAACGGGGCGCCCCCTGTATTCGAAGTCCTCGGGCTCGGAGTTCCTTACTAGTTGCATGAAAGTATTTTCCCATTTTTTTCGCCTTCAACCTTACCGCATTACGGGCCTGCTCCAGTCCAGCGGGCTGTGCTGGGAGAGGACCTTTTGGGACATAGTTCGGGACATGCATGTACAGATTGCAGTCAGCATCCTTAGGGATTTGTGGCCCGTCTGCGCAATTGGGAGTATCCATGAGATACTCATAGAAGTTGTTAAGACTATGTATATTCTTGTATCATTTCATCCTCGCCGCCTACGGCCGTTCCCTACTAAGAATATTACGTCTGCATGGGTCCTTCGCATCTACGGCTTATCCAATGAATTATATAAATGCGCAGTCTCCTTGCTTGGACTAGTGAAACCGAAAATCTAAGTAGGAGATATTCCAAGTCGTAAAAGCCCACCTGCGCACAACGGGGCTGCTATTAAATATTCGGAAATAGTAGGTAGATTATTGCTTTTATACATTGTCTCCTCGGTCCACCGGTATCCACCTACTACATAACCAAACCTCGGTCTAAATCTTCAATACTCATGACTTCCAATAGAACATGAACAGCCTGGTCTTAAGGTTCTTTCAAGCAGTTTCAGATACTTTCACCAATCGTCACGTATCGGTAATCAAACACGAGCCGAGCGCCACTTTATTCGGCGTAAGCAGAAAGGATCGTCACGAGGACTGGACTCTAGCGCTTTGTTTGAGGCTGAGGCGGTGAACCACAGTTCATCAGTTCATCACGTACATAATCCCCACCTGGAGACTACCGATCGGGTCAAGTTGTACAGAATGCTCACCCCAGGGAAGCGGCTCATCCTGTGTTTGGATGGCACGTGGGTCAATAGCGACCAGGGCTACAACCGGCCGACCCTGGACCAGCCAAATGCCACTCTGCAGGTCCCAACAAATGTCACGCGAGTCTATCGCGCACTGAAGAAAAGGGACTCGGCCGGCTGGATCCAGGTCATGTACTATCATCCCGGCGTTGGTACTAGCGGAGGTATCGTGGATGCACTTGCTGGTGGAATCTTTGGTGCTGGCGTTCCTGAAGTAAGTGAACATTCCACATATGTAGAAGATCCGTGCTTGACTGTCGCAGGATATTAGGGAAGCGTATAATTTCGCGGCAACAAATTACGAGCCCGGTGATGAAATTATTCTGCTGGGCTTTTCCCGTGGTTCATTCACCGCACGTAGTGTTGCAGTAAGCATGTCCTGATGTGGAGGTTATAGCATTCCTAAGGTTGTACACTCATGCCTTTAGGGCCTCATCACCGAGATTGGTCTCCTCACTTCTAAGGGAATGGAGTACCTCTACCCGATCTTCAAAGATTCAGAGAACTTTAGGAATCCCGACTACAAGGACAAGTTTCCCACTGTACCATTCTCTCACAAGCCACAATCACGGAAGGAATACAAACGTCGGCTTGAAGAGGTATGTGAACATCAACCACGATCATTATGACCTTTTTTAAAACTCTTTATAGGAGGGATTCACGCGAGTGTATGACCCTGATGGGTATCCCATCACAGTTCGTTGTGTCGCGGTCTGGGAAACAGTTGGAAGTCTAGGTTTGTCCATCGTCCCTCTCAACCAGAAATTCACAATGCTGATTGTGAATAGGTATCCCGGATACAGACCTAGCAAACGAACTTGAAATCCCTCGTTCCACCAAAGAATAAGTGCCCCAGAATCTTCACTCTAAGAGAAATCGGCTCTGACAGCCTCTCACATGCAGATTCTACGACACATCTCTGTCAAACGGAATTGAATACGCCTTCCAAGCACTCGCCCTGGACGAAGATCGCCCTTCCTTTGCCCCAGCAGTATGGGAACGGCCACCTCAAGTCCGCACCGATCTCCGACAGGTCTGGTTCTGCGGAGCCCACTCCAATGTCGGAGGCGGCCTCCCCGACCAAGAACTCGCCAACATCACCATGGCCTGGATGATGGACCAACTCACCTCTATAGGCGTAGCCTTCGAAGAAGACACGATCGACAAAATCTTCGTACAAAGCGTCCGCTACTACTACAATTATCATCAAGAGGCAAGGCCCGCATCCGAGAACTCCAAACGCAAGCGACTGACCAAATGGGCCATTCCTTCTATCTACTATGCACACAGACCGGTTCGACCTTGGGGTCTGGGTGAGATCATTGACCCTGTCACAGGAATCTATCACCTTGCTGGCAGGATGACTCGTACACCCGGCATGTATCATTATACCGATCCTGACACCGGGCTTCCTACTTCAGAATTCTTGGAGAATACAAACGAGCGGATTCATCGAAGTGTTCGAATTCGACTTTCTCTTGAGGGTCTAGGATATGACGATAAAGAGCTGTACAAGTGCCGTGCGTTGCTTAAGAAAGGACCTTGGCAGCTCAAGCGAATGCGTGTTGTATCTCGTCGCCATGTTGAAGATTCCTATGGAGATGAGGAGACCGTGGAAGAGGATCAAGATCGATGGGGATGGGTGTATAATGGACCTAAAGAAGATGAGCCGCCGGAAACGCTTATGATGGAGGAGCCGCTGGGTCCGTTTGAAGATCAATTGCTTCGGTTCAGCAAAGGTAAGTTTATTCGATGACAACCTCTGGAAGCTGCTTCTAATTCCAATGTCTTAGGCCGGGCATTCTACAAATCTCTTCTTGCGGAGAGCCAACGATAACCTTGGAACGGAATGGAAATGAACCCCGTTTGTATAGTCAACTAATCATGTAAATTTGGTTCTTGAGATAGCACGATTTTATATAGCAAACTAATCAAAGTCCTCCGCCATAAAATCTTGGAGAAAGTTCTCGTGAATATTCTCGATGCACCAAGAGAGATTATCCCATTGCAAATCTTCTTCCACGGCCAAGGCAGTCCCCATCGACGCATCTGTGCCAAGAGCTGCAGGTGCCAACTGCTCGTTCGGTTTATTTATACCTTGTTCTGATGAGCCTTGAAATAACCTCAGTTCGCCAGGTTGGGGTTTGCGTCGGACATGCAGTTTCCCGAGGAGAGGAACCCTCAATGTTAGTTGGTGTTCTTGATCCGAATTATCGTTTTCCTGAAGCAGTTCAATCAAGGAACATAAGGTAGTGACATTGTCCTGGGCTAAGCGAGAGCCACAGGTGCCATTGGACCTTTCACGCATGAGCTTGATGACTTTTCTCATCTCGCTTTCAATCTTAGGTTTGTCGATACGCAATTTGAAACGAGTAGTGGAAGGCGAGCTGTGCGATGTACTGTGCGACGTGAGAAGGAGGATCACCGTCGCTGTAAATGCTTGCAGATCCAACATCCCAGCAAGAAAGAACCCCGGAGGAAGCGCCCCCCGAAGTTCTTGATATCGCTGCACCACGGATTCACATGCATCCATACAGGTGCAGAGGCCGTAGAGAAACTCTTCGCCTGAGGCCTGTCGCATGATGAAGGGCAGGTGAGCTCTCATAACGAGGTAATAATGTATAAACTGTACGATATTTTCAGGTTTGACATGGCCCGGATCTCTAAGCCACCAATGTTCCGGAGTCTGGGAAGCGAGCGACTTCAACTCCCTGATGAGCTCCAAAGAAGGTGTGTAAAGGTCAGTACTGGATCCATATGCTGTGTTCATGTCATCCAAGTTTTGGATCTTGCCGGCAATCTCAATCAATCTACTGAGATATATCCGAGACTGAACGGTCCCATTGCTGATTATTGTTTGATCTTTGGCTTGCTTGTGGAGACTGGTGACTGGAGGGAGACTGGTGATGATCCCTAGCAGGCCATCCGCAACACATATCAGCACCCAAAGCTGAGTTCTAAGTGCGTTCGGCGCGGTCGGGTTCGAGTTGCGGAACACAATTTCGTCCGCGGACCATTTACGTCCGAATCCGCGTGAAGTACCGCTTTAAAGCTCCACATCCGCTCTTCAGAGCAAACAGATTTCAATCTGACTCACACTGACTGACGAATCTCAGATCCATTTGGAACGTGGAAATGTTTGTCAATTCGGCCAACCGTCAGAAGACAGAGAATCACATTCTTAAACGTAAAATTGAAGATGTAGAAGCAAGCTTTCGAATCGTACCAAGCTCCAGTCCTCACCGTCCTCGCTCTTGGCAGCAACGTTCGCCAAATTGGTGAAGTGATGCCCTTTCGCTTACTGCGCATTTAGACAATTTACGAAGGTAAGATCATTCTGTTGATATGATAGGCTGAGCGACAAGGGGATATATTACGGAGGATTGGGCGCAGTACAAAGTGACTAATTTAGAATAATCTATTTTTCTAATGAGTTGGATGCATCATTCTGGCTCTGAGAGCTGGCGCTCATGGCCGGTTGGGAGGTGGGGAGGATCTGCTTGGACAGCTTCCTCTGCTCCATCTTGCCATAACCGTAGACAAGCCCGCTGGAGAATCCCAGGAAGATAGCCGAAACGCTACCAAACGTAACGGGAGCATCGAAAAAGACGATGCCGCTGACGGCGAGCGGAAGCTTGTTCAGATAACCCACGAATGAGTACGTAGTCGACGAAGTCTTGCGAATGCACCAGGCAGACGAATATGAGATGAAGATGGCACCCAAGCCAGAATAGAGCATGCCAATTATGAGGTTGCTGCGCGACTCGGCAGGGAAGTTCTTAGCCAGGTTGGCCGAAGACCAGTCCTCGGTGACCAGGGAGCAGATGACCATGATAGGGAGGGAGAGCATGTTGTTATAGAACATGGCTGGTCGATTCCGGTCAGTTTGAGTTGCAACGCGAGGTAGTTAATTAGAAGCTTACTGTCCCAGTCCTTGAAGTTCAGCGAGGTGATGAACTTGCGCGTGCCCAGGACGTACGAGGCAGTGCAGAAGATGTTGAGCCCCATCCACGCGTACCCAGCGTTCAAGGTCGAGATAGCGGCGGCAGCCTCCTCCGAGTGTCCAACGCCATTGAGGACAGCCTGGATATCAGCCCACGCAGCAACGACAGAACTGAGCACCATGAAGCCGAACGACAGCAGAAGCAGCGGGGTGACCTTGCCGCCGAACCACCGGAGCTCTCCATAGGCAATGACGATGATAGTCAAGTTCTTGAAGATAGTATATACCGGAACAGATAGAAATTGAAGAGACTTGGTGCTGGTGTAGATCATGCCGACGAAGCACACAGACACGGGGAGCCCTGACTCGGTCGGTGTTAGCACGCCCGGGAATTGCAGGAGCGTCAGTTGACTGTCACAGACGTACATCTCTTGGCCCTGCCGCTTTCCAAGGCAGCAAGGTTAGGGATCAAACCCATCTGCCTCAAGACCAGAATTGCAGCCGTGCAAATAACGGCCTATCGAATATGGGTCAGCTGCAGGGTCTTGGTTTTGGCGCCAGAATGTCACAGCGCATACCTGAATGGACAGATAAAGGAAGTTCAAGTTCCAAGACGAACCCGAAACGACATACTTGTTCACGACCGTCATGCTGATCGAGGAGAAGCAGTAGGCCAGAACAGCAGCACCAGGATTGTTCTCGAGTTGAGAAAGAATGCTACCTATGCCGCTATCGACACGAGCCCGGTGATGGGGCGCAGGCTTCAGCAGGAAGCTCTCCCGATCACCGAGCTCCTTCTCATCCACCCCGCTAATCTCGATATCCTTGTTCTTCTTGTTCAGCATTGTGGTTTCGTCGTGGGATCGAAAGGACCAAAACGAAAGCCTCAAGGTTGGCTATCCCACAGGATGACGGGGGTATAAAAAACCCCGTTCGCTTAGGGAGGCTACTCGATACGAGAAGGGCATTCGACTTCTCGAGAAACAAAGGCGACAATCGAGACCGCAAGTCTGTAAGTCAAAGACAACGGGAAGCGAGGAAAAGAGACGGGTGATGGGACCTCGGCAGCAACCTTGATGATTTACCCTCCGTGATGATGCAGAGAAAACGGCTGAGTTGCGAGGACCTCGCGTTGAAATTCAGGTATTAAAATGCCCCAGACGCGAACCCAAGTGACCGGTGCCAAAAGAGGCTTGGCGCATCAGGACGGGAAGTGGGGCTTGACTAAATAGTTAATTGACCCTGACCCATAGTTACCTCCAATCTAGAGACCATTGTTGTTATCACCGAATGATAGCCTGCCATTATGAAGTAAAAATGCGTCCTTTGTATTTCATGCGAAAGGTCATTGCCTGGCTCTCTGCTGAAAGAGGGGCACGTCCTCAGCTTCATCATCAGGTGACTGCAGCGCTAAGACAAGTGATTGATCTGTAATTGGCGGGCAACCCACATCGAGCATTCTGTTGGTCCTGCGTGGAATGGGATGAGAAGCTTCCCAGGAATCGGATGTAGAATGGTCCACGGACGAAACTTTGTTCCGCAGCTCGAACCCGATCGCAGGCGAGGCCTGTAGATAGTTTACGATGATTTTCTCCGTTTACGTGCTCACCGAGTGAAAAAAAAAAAAAGCAAAATAGTTTTGAGATGGGTTTACTTCTCTATGGCGTGAATTATGATCTGTCATTTTCGCGAGAAGAGACCATTCCACGGAGACAGAAGTAATCCGCTCCACAGATTTCAAATCTATAAGTGATTTTACATCTCGCACCAGGTTGTGTCCTAAATCCCAATGCAGTCAAATTGCGAGCGAATACAGCATCCAATTGTCGTCATTTTATAGCTGGAACCCCGCGGTCAAAAACGACTGCTCTGGCTAGAGGCCACTGAGAATGTGTTGGTATGGTCGGAGCAACAGCCGCTACGACCATACGCATCTAAAAGAAATGAACTTTTGCATATCTTGTTGAGTCTTTTGTTAGCTTATGTCCTGAAGCGATCTAGAACAATGAAACGATGTTGATTGAGCTATTGGGGGTTTTGTTGCCTATTTGACCCAAATGCAACGATGCCCAACTCTGAAAGATCTCGACGAGACAGGTTAGGTCGTGTATACTCTGGCTCGAACAGATCGCGCAGTTTTCCCATCCCATATTTGGGATCAGATGGATCCTTTCCCTGCATTGGGTTTTTTCCAGAGTGGTATAGAAAGTCATTCACCTCATCTTTAGAATTCTGACTAAGCCTGAGCGGGTCCAGGCTTAGTCAGAATTTCTCTGGATCCCAGCTGGAAGCCGTCTCCGGTCGAGCTGATCGCAACTCCGTTCATCAGAGACCGTCAAATCTGGTCTCTCTCAATGATGGACGCCGGGAATCCCTCCCTGACTCCTTCTCTTTCTTTGCGCTTTCTAAGTCCTTTACTTTATTCATTCTGATCCCTCCCCTTGATCCAACCGCCAGGGCGTCTGGCGACACCCGAACCACTGCCTTTTAGTCCGTCATTGTCCCCGGACATCATTCGACATGAGGCTGTTCAACTGGGCGCGACGCAAGTCGCAACCAGGTCCCACAAGAGATACCGAGGTATTCTCTGGGACCCAAGGCCCCCTCGGAGACGCGAAAGGCCGGGAGCAGATCGAAGCGCGTCAAGGTAAGCCAGCGCATTCGCGAGAGTAAGTGTATAAATACTGATCCAGTTTCCAACGCAGAACATGACTTCAACCTGGTGATGCCGGGTGCATTCCCATCGTCGCCTCCTCTGTCCCCCCGCCTTGCACCGCTCGAGCGCGAGGAGTCCGTTCCCGTCTCTGCGTTCCAGCAGATGGACATCGACGTCGCCGAGAGCCCCGAACTTCCGACAGAACTTGGTTCCCATTTACATCCCAGGAGGCCAGCGAGGTTTGCATCCGCATCGGCATCAGCGCCACGACGTACCAGACGCCCGTCCACCCCTCGAACACCCATCCGACGACCGACTGCACAAGATGACACGGCCTTTGATGATCCGTGGAACCGGCAGGCCTCGCTGTTCGAGCGCCTGCCATTTGGACGGCCAGTATCTGCTGTACAGCTTTTTTCACCGAAACCACGGCCAATCCCCGCCAACCGCATCGCCTCTATCTATGCGATGGAATGGGAAAAACGAGCACGGGAAGCGGCAGCTCTGGAAGGCGAGCTGGGTCGCGCAGCCAGGATCATTCCGCAAGGTCCTGCTGTTCGGCAGCTATCCTGGGACTGGTTGAACCAGGTCCAGAGAGCTATGAAAGCTCCACAAACCATGCCAGTCGCCAAGTCACTCTCTGGAGACGCGTTATACCAAAGAGATATTGCTACCTGCATCAATCATCTTTCGTGGCTCAATGATGAGATCATCAATTCCTATCTCAGTATTATCGTTCACTACCTACGCGAATCTGCCGGCAATTTGAATGACCGGCCTCTGTTCCACGCGTTCAATACCTTTTTCTTTTCCACTCTACGAGATAAAGGATATCAAGGCGTGCGCCGGTGGGCCAATCGGGCCAAGATTGGGGGCGAGAGCTTGTTGGATGTCGACACTGTCTTCATTCCCGTGCATGGAGCAGCCCACTGGACTTTGCTGGTTGTGCGACCAATGGAACGAACAATAGAATACTTTGACTCGATGGGCTCACGCGGTGCCAATCAAGTGAGGAAGATCAAAGAGTGGCTGCGCGGCGAGCTGGGCACGAAATACGACGAAGACGAGTGGACGGTGCTGAAGTCAGTCTCTTCTATGCAAGACAATGGCAGCGACTGTGGCGTGTTTCTTCTCACCAACGCCAAAGCCATTGCGCTGGGCATCGAGCCCACTGCCTTTGGAGCCCAAGATACAATACTCTTGCGCAGAAAGATTGTCGCGGAGATCATGAATGGCGGGCTCCACGGCGAATTAAGTCCCATTGACAAGGCGGGTCATTTGTTACTCTGAGTGCATTCTCTAGTGACCAGATCTGCCTACTACCCTACACCCTATTCATCGCAAACCTGATGACCTGGGTATTTTCTCGACAGCCGACTCCTCTCTATATCCAAGAGGGTGTTTTTAATTTCTCCCTCCGCCTCCTACACCTCTCTCCCACAGTGATTACCATCACACGTGGACACCAGCATATGAATTGTCGTCAAGGCGTTTGCGGTTTCTGTTAATCTGATTATTCCGGCGTGCATGGCGGGCTAGAAAAGGGCAACGGGGAGGGCCTCTAGTCATGGGTTTCGGTTTCGGTTTCGGTTGTGTTTATTTGTGATGTTGAATGTGTTGAATGATACCCCATAGTTGAGCAGGAGTGATGCAAGGAATTCAGATGAGTTTCCAATCTTGAATGAAAGATTATAAAGCTTCCACTATATCACCTCCAAGTAGATAAATGGATAAGCTAATGAAGTGACATTCTACGGAATCTTCACAGGTTTTACAGGTGTGAGCCAGCAACCCTTCTCAAAACCTCCCGTAGGTTGTGCGCCCCGGGCTATTACGAACTCGCGAGTAAGGCTACGAAAAGAAAATAAAAAGAATTGAGAAGCTCAGGTTTACTTCCGCCAAGAATGCATATGGCTAGTAATAATACTGCGCCACTGCCTATCGGGGCATTCTGAAAGAGAGACACAGGAAAAGCTATGAATAAAGATAGGCAAATCAATGCACACCACGCTCGCCAAGGTGAAGGTCATCAATGTTGCAAACGCGACGGCACTTGGGATCCTTCGACTCCTTCGGCTCCTTGTGGTGCTTCTTCCTGCACTTCCGGCCTTTTTTCCCTTTCTTGCATTTGCGATGCTTCTTTTTCTTCTTCATGCCGCTAAGGGAGTCAGTATCCGGTTCCCAAGAATTTTCCAAGACATAGTCGAAATCGGACTCAGACAGATTGGCAAGCGGCTGTTGATGGCCACCATGTTGTTGGGCGAGAGGAACGGATTTGGAACCGTCGGATGATCGGTTGTAGGCTAGCTCAATATACTCGATTCCCAAGTGGATGCTATCACCGAGTCTCATGTCCCCAGTCCAGACCCCTCCGTCACTCCAGAGATTGATGACCAGTCTGCTTTGCTGATGGGGGACTCGGTACGTCTTGGCCTCCTGTGGCTTGTCGTTCACCCACCAGCGTGATACTCCCGAGAGCCAATCCAGCCGATGAGTTGACCAGGCTGTCCAGGGAACTGGTAGGTCTACAACAGTGCTGGCTCCGGGGATCATTGTGTCCGTGACGGGATCGTAGTCCGGCTGATTTGAATAGCGCACACGGTATACGGGGTCGCTGGTCAGGATCTCGATGTCCGATTCGCAGTTGGGAGGGTGGTAAGTGAAAATACCGACGCATGCACCTGATGGAGCTCTGCCTACTTCGACTGGGCTTGTTACATTGTCTGGGATCGTGTTGTTGTTCAACGGTGGGATCCAGTGTTGTGGCTCTCGCGGCGGAAATTCCTTTGGATGTGACACCGACACATCAGCTGGTAGAATCCGCAGTCGCACTCGTATGGAGCAGCGATAGATATTGTCTATACGAGTCTCAATCTCCGCAGTCGACGTGAAGTTGTCGTGGCGGGTGGTGCGGAGGACGAGATATGTTGCATCCGGATCCCGTTGTCCACGGTTCTTTGTGAAAAAGATGTTGTGCTTGGAGTTGATCATATTTATCGGGGCTTCTGGTTTGCGAGGGCGCTCCCATTGCTGGATGGTCCAGTCTTCGTTGAAGGAGGAATCAAAGAACCAAAGGGCATCGGATTCGGGCGCTTGCTTGTTTCGGTCGTGATCTCTGTTGTTATCTCCTTCATCCCAGAAGTTGGAGTCCCAGTCATCTTCATCGTCACTGTCGAGGTCTGGTGGATCCGAACGAGGTTCAAGGTCAGAAGCAAGAGGAACGGCGCGAAAGTCCCAGAGCTTGTGATGCTGGAAGTACCCGGGGTCGGGCCCTGACACCGTGAAGCAGTCGCATTCGCCTAGGCCTTTTTTTGGAAACGGTTTCACCACTGGCCTAACCGGAGGACTCGGAGAGGATGACACGATGGTGCTGAAGACACAGGTCCCAAGGATACCCAACCACAGGACGGCTTGCCTCATGGTGGTCGAGTGTGTCCGAGATTAGCGTGGGAGCAATAGAGATATTCTACGGAGTAATGATACTTAATGGCAGCCATATCCTTGGGACTGGAAGTCAACTTGCGCAGTTGCGAGGAAATCGCGATGTTGATGTTAGGGCATCATGGTTTCCTGATTGGGAAATACCTTGGACATCACGTAAGAAGTCCCGGATTCCCGGATCCCCAGATGGCATGGCTACAACTATAGCCAAAGCCTAACAACGGTTCTGTCATACAGCAACTAGCTATGAGCCTGTACACCATCCGTCTCCGAGGTTCGAGTTCAATGGCCTGGTACAGTTACGCTGAAAGAGGGCAGGGCAACAAGTGGGGGAAATTGTAATGGGGTGTAATTTTTTAAATACCATGGTGTCATTCGGCCCTACGTTTGGGGTGTGCGACCGTGAGCTGCTCTGCTAGCTGCATACTGCGGAAGATGATTGGCGAGAAGGGGAACGCAAAAAACCCAAAAAACCCGGATCGGACCAATACAGACACGGTGGCAACGGCTAGAAGTAATCCAAACCGAGTGGCTGCGCCGCGCTGACTTGTGCAGGGCGCTACTGCAGCCAAGCCCGGTGTCCGTGCCCTGTATCGGTACCGTCACGGCTGGTATTTTATCGAGAATCCCGTCTTCCTCTTGATTTTTCAGATATTCTGGCTGGGAAAGCAGGATAGAAATGATTCATAGCGTGAATGAGTCAACTAGCAAAAACTCAAGAGCAAAATATGAATGGTCGGCTATGATGTTGGGTGAGTAATGATGTGTCGAGACGTGTCGGCCCGGATGCAGTCTGACTTGTGAGGGCGGCACACGGTGGCCAGCGGTGCGACCCCCTTCCCTTTGTCGCCCTTTTCCTCTTCCTCCCCCCCAGAATAGTACCACCCACCACATCCCCACCGACGAAATGGACGACCTACTGGTCTAGATATGATCTCGCCATCTATACCATCACTATAATTATACTGCCATTATGTCCACCATGACCGCACTGGAAAGGAGTCACTCCTGTACCTCCAGCACCTCGCTCTCCATGTCCAGTCCGTCCATCCGACGCGAAACCACACCGCCTGGCTCCGAACTGTCCCTCTCCCATCTCCATGACCGCATGAATCAGTTGGACTCGCGTGTGCTCGAACTTCGATCTACCGTCCTTACTAAGGATGGCTATGTCGACCGCAGGAACCGCGAGGACGAGCACATCCGCCGCGAATTCGAGGCCCACCGTGCCATCTCTCATCGAATCGACCTCAACGTTGTGGCACTGCGCTCTGATGTCGATCAGATCAAGACTAGTATCTTCCAGCTGAAGACTAGTATTGGTCAGGCTGGCACCGAGACGGTGTTCCTGCGTGGTGATGTCGATCGGTTGCAGAAGAGTGTGGATCAGTTTCATGCGGATCTGGAGCAGATGAGGACGGAGGCTTGTGCCACGCGGATTGATATTAGCAAACTCCAAGCCGCCTCCAGCCAGCTTCGCACCGATCTGGTTACCTTGGACCACAAGATATCACGCCAGTTTCACCATTTGAACTCGCGTATGGACTCGATTGAATCACGCATGAGACATTCCGATCGTGTCCGCTTCAACTCTCTCGCCCACACCATCTTCGCTCCCATCAGCCCTGTCCCCGTCATCTGTGATGACGGTGCTCTTGAGTGGCCCAAATACTTCCCGCGCACGGTGTGGAAGTTCTGGTGTCTCAAGAAACGAAGTCGAGGTAAGCAGAACAAGTAGATAAGATACAAGCTCCACCTCCTAGATCTAACGACATTTTTAGTTCATCGCCTGGTTGAACTCGCGGAATTTTATGAGCTGGGTGGTTACCAGGATTGGTGTCGGATGCACCAAGGCGACATGTTTGCCGACAGTGATTCAAGTGATTCAAGTGATGGATCATTCAGTATCACTCGGGAAGAGGCTGTTCGTCGGTTCCCCGAAGCCGCACACCAGGCACTCGCCGCAACCCTGGGTCTTGTGTACTACAAGATCCGCAACGAGGTGGGAGAAGGCCCCAATGCCGTGCCGACTCGCCCGCTGAAGCGTCAGCAAGAAGACGTTGCCTCCACAAGCTCGAGCACCAAGTCCAAGCCCGTGAAGATGCCGCGCAGACCGAGTGTCTCCGACACTTTCCTGCACCGGTTAGTCACTGGCCCCTCTGTGACCGAGTCCAAGTCATCGGTGTCTGAGGAGTTTGACAAGTTGGGGTGGAACCCGTTCTCAGATGTCTCCGACGACGCGATGAGCAAGCTGCGATCAATTGACCCGCAAGACATTGGCACCGTGCTTCGTGCTTTGGAACAGGGACGTCTCAAGCTGAAGCCCAGTGGATCTGAGAAGGCACGCATGTCTCCAACCGAGTCCAAGGCCAGTCATGGCCTCGGAAAGTCTGCTGAACAGCCCGAGGTACCCACCGTACCAAATACTGTTCCCACCCAGCCAGTTTCTTCGCAGCCCAGCAGGGCTATGCCTGCATCTGTGCCCGATATACCTGAGACTGCTTCCGATACGGATAGCGCTACCTCTTGATTGGCGTCGGAGAAGATTCACTCTTGATCCACCCCTATACCAAATCCTTTGGGTCCGTTTCATGTCTGTAAAGAGGGCTTTCCTCACAGCATGAGTTTGACCGTATCCAAAAGAAATACCCGTCTCCGGACAGACGGCGCTTCATATGAAGCGAACATCCACAGTTCGTGTGATAACCCTTGTGCATAGCGCAGCATCTCATCCGCAATATTTCAACATTGCGCTTGAAGACAACCTCCAGGCTCTGCCTACTTTCAATTGACGGTTCGCCGCTCAACTTGGAATAATGCACCCTGAGTGGCCATTGCATTTTACCACGGTGTGATTTGATTTTGGATTTTGGATTTTACATTTGAATTTTGAGCGATTTCTGCATTGCATATTGTATACCTGGATTGTATACTTGGAGTTCTTGATTTGTTATTTAGTTAAATACCCCCGGGCTGTCTTTGGATTGTTTGGGTGTTATGCCGATCTTCTTGATCAATCTGATTAACTCCTTGGTGGTACAGGTCTCCTGTCCTATCGATTGAGTGATTTTTGAAACCGTCTAACCTCGCTTCGCACGCATTGTATCCTATCTCCATCAGGCTTTGCTTCGAACCGCGCCGATAAGATGGCCGCCGTGACTCCTAGACGCGAGCTGTCTCCAGATATCCTCTGCTGTCGATGAAAGCACTACAGACTTGCTCTGTAAACTCATCGCACGAACGCCTAAAGGTTTCGCGATAATCGCACGTTGACCTAGTTCTTCGAGAGCCAAATTCGCTGGCGGGTCCTCAGGGAGCTCCATCCCCATGGATAAGACTAACTCTACGCCCTTTCCCAAATGCAATGACTGACATGCAACGTTTGATAGTCTATCGTACACTGTATAAACACCGGTAAATTTACCTCGTATCTCGCTAGATAAAGACACATTCCATGAATATAGCGAACGTCCTATACCTGTTCCTCAGGCACAGGCTCGAATAGATCCTGCTTTAATACCTCCAGCACTTTCTGCTCATCCACATTTCCTATGTCTTTTGCGCCAGGCAGACCCGCATCATTGTCTATTCCCGTACTCTCGTTCTCTGACTCTGCTGTCTCCTCGGGTGCGGCTGTTCGTAGATATTCCTCTTCCAAGGTGAACTGGGATGTATCCTCAGCGGCGCCTAGGGTTTCCGCGGAGTCGGGTAACACGTAGATGGTAGGGAACTCCAAGACTGTGCGTTCGCGCAGGGCATTTGCCAATGTTATTTGTGGCGGTAAAGGGATCAGGACTGGCTTCTTGGTTGTTGTTCGGGGCCGGTGGAGGTAGAAGTAGACGCCGCGATGGGGGCTGATGGGAGAGTTGAGTGCTTTTTCTTCAATTGGGTCTGTAGATGCCTCGGCTGGTTCTGAGCGTTGTAATTTCTCGGCATTTGTGCCCGTGGGTTCGCTCGTTGTAGCGCTAGCATTATAAGTGGCGGCGTCTGTCTGCCCATCCACTGTAGAGATGGCGTTCTGCTGCTCGCCTTTGGCTTCTCTGGTTGGATCCCAATTGGGCCTCTCTTCCTTTGGCAGAGGATAGACACCATCGTATGCCTGGGCCAGAGTGCGCGTCTCAAGGCTATTGCAGACCATTTTCTCGCCAGAAGTCGGTATCCATTCCACTGTCCAACTAAGACACTTGTGTCTGCAGAACAGATTAGCCTCAATCCCATGAATGTTCCCCGATAGAACCTCGAACTTACTTAGGATGCCACCTTGAAGTATTCTGCTTATTCCTCGTCATCCCCCTTGGCGCTCGCATAACCTTCACCGCGCCAGCCTCCGCGCCGCGCAAGAATCCAGCTTCGCCCTTAACAAGACCTTGCCCGGGATGTTTCCTTTTGCGCCCAGCACCGGCTTCGGGTGCTTCCTCCGCATCCACGGCCTCTGCAGCGGCCCCGCGTGGAAGCTCAATGCCCCGGTTCTCAGCATCTCTGTCCGCGCGCTCCAGCGAGCGCTCAATGCCCGAGATGAAGTTGAAATCGCGGTCAAATGCCGATGGGGTGGCTAGTTCGCTGCGCTTGAGGTAGGCTGCCGGGTCGCGCACTCCGGAGCACTGTGACCAGAGCTTGTGGCGTCTTGTGCAGGGGAGGGAGCAGGTTCGCGTTGAACAGCGCGGACAGCGATATTTTGGCGGGTTGATGTGACTGGACAGAGTGAGGGTCTTAGCGCTTCGAGTTGATTGACTTTTTATAGCGGGGCTAGCTCACCATATCGAGCAGAGCTCACTCAGTAAAGGATCTGGGTCGTCCATTTTTTATGGGTTGGTTGGTCCAACTGAGCGGACTTTGTCGCGGAGCTGGAAATTTGAGCGCTTATCGATAACGCGGTGGCGTGGGCCTGAGGCAGAACTGGAACTCCATCAACGAACTGCAGACAAGCATTACTAGGGCTGTTGTTAGGGATGTTGCATAAAATCACGCTATTGATGCTAAACTACTACTTCCTCGGATGGTAACACCTCCTTGTTGCTCGTGGCTCGCACCAGCTCGGGCTCCGAATGATGAGATCATCCATATGCTTGATGATCAATCCCCCTCCGCATTTCTAAGCGGGATTGATTTTCCCCGAGATGTATGATGATGAGCTACTATTTAGGCCGCTAACATCCGCTTCCTCAATTTGATCTTAAATTTACCTCCAATTGATTAAACCATCATAATGGCATCCAAGGCATTTGCAATCATCGCCGGCGTCGGCCCCGGCACTGTATGCTTTCTATCAACGTCCTCCAAGACAATTATAAATTAACCAGTGCTACAGGGCGCATCCATTGCCAGACGTTTCGCCCAAACCTACTCCGTCGTGCTCCTATCCCGAAACCCCGACAGCTTTGAGCCCCTTGTGAAGGATATTAACTCCAGCGGTGGCCACGCTGTTGGCATTAGCACCGACGTCTCCGATGCGAATAGCGTCCGCGCTGCTTTTGACCAGATCGCAAAGCAGTTCCCCAGCTCTGTTTTGGCTGCAACAATCTTCAATCCCAGTGGTGGTTTTGTGAGGAAGCCTTTCCTCGAACTCACGGAGGACGATTACTCTTCATCTCTCAAATTGCAAGCGTATGTACACATGCTCATGCCCCTCGAGCTTTTTCAAAATTTCGAGATTTCGAGGCTGGGTTTTGAATAGTAGATAACTAAAAATCAATACAGCAATGGAGGCTTCAACATCGCCAAGCATTCCCTTCCCCTCCTTCTCCAAGCCAGAGGCGCTACTCCTCACCCACCCACTCTGATATTCACCGGCGCGACTGCCAGTCTCAAGGGATCGGCCAATTTCGCATCACTTGCCTCGGGCAAGTTTGCACTGCGTGCTCTGGCGCAGTCACTCGCTCGTGAATTCGGGCCCCAGGGTATCCATGTGTCTCATGCCATTATCGACGGTGTTATCGACATCCCACGTACCAAGGCCTGGACCTTCGAGCACGAAGATGCGAAGTTGAACCCCGATGCGGTAAGTCTAATTGACTATTTCATATTTGAGATAGAAACTAATTACTTGTTTAAATAGATTGCGGATTCGTACTGGCATCTCCATACTCAGCCGCGGACCACTTTTGCTTTTGAGATGGACTTGAGACCTTATATCGAGAAGTGGTAAAGTTCAGCGTTGAATTAGTTGCTGGATAATGTTATGAACTGAGTTTAAGAGATGGAACAAATTACACACGTGCTTGATCATGAAATCTATCTGGGATTTAGACGCTGAGAAGTACTGAGGTCTGGTAAACGATGGGTTGCCGATCGATTAGGCACATAAACTTTGACAAGTAGGACAATCACGGCGTTTAACATGCGCATGCACTTAATTTCCACCAACTTGAATGTAGAAGGAATTGGGTGCTATTTTCAAAGTGGTCTATACTTGTCAAATTCTGCCCCGGGTGTCTGCAGAAATATGCTGACTCATCCCATAACGTCACCTCTCAAAGCGGAGCTTCCTCGTTTCAAACATCGCAACAGCACAGAGCTCTGCTCCCCGACCACTTCGATCTGCAAGCTTCACCATGGTGCTAGACGACGCGTCACCCCAGGCAGGCTTACCACCGAACAACAATGCCTCACCCGGCGCATCTTCCGCACCCCGCATGACTCCAGACCCTATCTTCGCCAAGTACTTCCCGTTGAAGATCAAGCCAGAGCTAGTGGTGAAGCCAGATCTCTTCACGCTTTACTTTGGATTTTTCGGCGCAAACAACTGGAGACGCTGTATCGCAAACTCTCTGACCGACCGCATCGAGCACCAATGGATCGTAACGAACCGCTTCCCCACACAAGATGAAATGGACGTTTACACCACGGCCAACTCGCGCGGCCTGTACTACAAGACAATGGGACTACCAGCCTCTGCCTTTCTCAGTACTGCGTGGGTATATCGCAGCCTCAGGAAGGACCCGGTGTGGCCGGAACGCATGGGAACGCCTGCGGAGCTTATGAAACATTTTCAGACACATTCCATGGTCAATAGAGAGTACCTCGTTGGCTTGGCGGTGAAATCCTCGTTCAAAATGCTCTTCTTGACTACCACTGGTTATATTATCTCATCTTTTGTTGGTTCATGGGCGGATGCGCAGACTGTGATCACAGACCCACGCATGAAGCCGTTTACGGACGATTTGAGACACATCAGCAAGGAAGACATGCAGAAGCGCAGGATGCATGCTACCGTTGATCGGGTCCGCAGGGAGAGGTCCGGCGAGAAGACTATTAGTGTGAAGATTCGAGAGGATTTGAGCAATGCCCGTGGGTATGACCGGCCTCAGTCCGACTACGATAGCCCGGCATCATACGGCCAGTCTGAGAGCGATACGTCCTACAACACATATCAGGACGACCAGAATAACTCGAGGGGTCAATCGGCACCTTACACTTCTCGGCCCCAGGCGTACGGGACACCTCGAGGAATGGGCAACGAGCCCGCTTCTCAATCGAATCCCGGGTCTGATTTCTTCTTAAGTGGCAGCGACGATGACGCCAGCCCCACCGCTCCGGAATACCGTAACACCAACCCCGACGGCTCCTCTACTGGCAGTGCTTGGGACCGCGTCAGACATCAGAATAATTCAGGTGCTCAGCAGCCCCAAGCCCGCCAGCCTCGCATGCAACAATGGGGCCAGCAGAATACCCCTGAGTCGGATTACGCTCCCACCAACGACCAGGACCGATACAACGAAAGAAGACGCGACAAAGAACAGGGACACGCTGATTCAACAAGATGGTAGATGCTGAGAAAAACGCGTACAGTGATACCTCTTGTCAGAACCGCGGATGGGGATCATACGTCTTCATTCACTTTCTCTTGTGTACAATAGCATCTATGTTCTTCTAGCGTTGATATACTTTTACAAATGGACTGAACTTCACTCAGTGAACCCTTGACATCGTTATTAGCCTTCGCAGGCGGTAGCTTTATATAAAGTAGCCCTAAAAAGGAAATCATAAAACGTAAGAACCATTCTGTCGATCTGCAAAATTGAGAGAGGCGTGATTCCAACGAGACTTGAGATGTGTACGAAAAAGAGATGTCTGGCACAGGGATTGTAGAATTGCACGGAACATCAAAAGTGAATCAACGTAGACATCACTTTAGAGAGCGAAGATGTAGATGTAGTCGGGTAGTCAACCAGTAGAGATGTTTTCAAAGCAAAAAATAAAATGGAATAAAAAGCATACTGCGCTAAAGAGCAGAATGTGGCAAATATTCATCAAAAGCAAGGGCGCACATCAGTGCAACATGGAAAAAAAAACTCTAGTAGGAATTCAGAAGCTCGTCAGATCGCCCTTGACATAAGTATGCCCATGCGAATGAACATTCTCATACGGCATCTCAGTCTCATGATGGCTTGTCCACGGTTCCACACTGCGGCTATTACTTCGCATGCGTGTCAAGCTGCGCAACTTGTTCGTGAAACTCTCGTTCGAGCTTCTGTTCCGACGATGGTCGAATGACATGCGTCTGCCAACGAACTGGCGATTCTCGGTGCTGCTTAGCGCCGGAGCGGCGGTCATAGCGCGAGGGAGAAGATGGCCCATTTCGTTGTTGTCGATTGCAATGTCAATAGTAGCGGATGACTCACGTGGTGACACGGCTTCGTGGAAGGGTGCTGGGGGTGGCGGTGGGGGTGTGTTCTTGAGGTGCTGAAGCTCGGGGAGGATTGGGGGTGGTGGAGGTGGTGGAGGGATCAACTCGACTTGGGGTACTGAGGGTCGTTGCAATGCGTTTTCAATTGTTTCTTCAATGCTAACAGTGACGTGGGGTGAGGTGCCCGAGGCGTAGCCGCCGGAGCTGGTGCGTCGGTGGCCCATCCGGCTGCGGCTGCTGGAGCGGCTTCGTGGGAGGTTTGGATTGAAGCGTGGGTGCATTGGGATGTCCGAGGGTACTTGGGCGGCATTGCGGATTTGGTCTTGGGGCATTGGGACGGACATGGAACGGCCGATTCGTTCGGCTTCGCCTTGGTATCGGGTATCTGTTAAGAGGAGGCCTCCAAAGTTGTCCGTGGGAAGGGCAGGGACAGAAGGAGGCCGTTCTTCTTCGTAGCCGCCCCCGTACTTGGGATGCCGCATGGCTCTCGGTGTTGCAGGAAGTCCAACAGGCATGCCGGAGCGAGACGAGCTGGAATCAGAGCTGCTCTGATACTCTGGCGAGTTCTTGCTTGGAGGGATCTTGTTTCGGGATGGGACTCGAGGGAAGTATGTGTTGCCGTGGAATGGAGGCGGGCTTTCCACTGGGCTTCGAGCAGATTGCAACTCTCCCGGAAATGGGATGTTAGGCGCAGAAGGATTCCGCGCAAGAGAAAGTCGACGGGCTTCGAGTTCAGCTGCTGCCAGCTCTCGTCTCTTCCTCTCGGCCAAACTGACGAACGGTGTCGTCGGAGATACCAGATCCTGAGCCTCATCGTTTGAATCAGACTTGTGTTGGCCCATTACATGGGCGAAATCATCGCGTTGTCCAAACGTTTTGGCACTGAGAAGCTCCAGACCCTGAGATTCGGCAGGAGTCTGTGGTTCAGGCATCTGGTGGATCCCAGGCTGACTGTAAGAAGCTTTGTGTCTGGACTCTGTAGATGGTTCCCGTCTCGAGCTTGTTCCTCGACGACGGCTAGCGCTTCTGTGACGAGAGCGTAGACGTTCCCGGTTCCCAGCGACGATCCTCAATGGATCATCCACATTCTCCTGTTGAGATGCATCCGGGTTTGGTAGAGACATTGGCAGTGGCGACGATGGGGATCGGACAGCAGAGCTGTGACGGTCCACGCTACGACCACGAGAAGAAGGATCACGTTTGTCTCCGCCCTTGTGGTTCGCTGCATTTCGACTGGCAGAGTTTTGACGGCTCCGTGAACCCGCTTTTTTCACCTTGCTGCTGCTTCTGGCACGCGACTGCGACTTCCTAGATTCTTCCGGTCTGTCTGGTTCTCCGATGTGGTATCGAGCCAATTCTTCAGGAGACATGGGCACAGGCGAGGAAGGGGACCGCTTCGCAGGCTGAATGTATCGGCGCTCATTCCTACCGCGAGTTTCCTGCGATGGGTCACGAGAGTGATGAATGCGCGAACTCTGGCTGGCCGTTTCATCTGTGTTTCTTCTTTCACGACCATGGCTGCGATGACTCCGGTACTTCTTCACATGGTAGTTTGCCTCTTCTAGGCTGCTGATGTACTGGTCGATACTGCGGCCGCTAACACTGGGACTCTTTGCCGAATTGCAGCTGTTCAGAGTCGAATTAAAACTTTTTGCACTAGGGAGCAAGTCTGATTGATCCCGATCGTCTGACTGGGATTCTTCCGCTTGCACCAACTCGATCTGTAGTCCATCTGGTTTGCGATCCCGCGAGCCGTTTCGAATATCGGAGTGTTCTCTCAGCGCTTCAATCAGACTGGGACCTGGAGACGGAAGACCCTTCATGGTTGCAAATTTGTCGGGGGCTTGAACAGCAGTCTGGGGACTTGGCTTGAGGGAATCACCGTCCGGGTTGTACCGCGTAGCAGACAGTAATAGCCCGCCATCACCACTTTGTTCGTCTTGAATCTGCTCATGACCACTCGTCTCGTCATTTTCGGAGGTTGATCCATAACCAGATTTATTGTAGGAGCCCGAACGTGAAAAGGCAGGTGGATGCACATCAACTGGAGTCTCGCCTATTGAAGGAAGACGGCGTCGGTTAAAGGCTGGTGTGCTTGTTCGAGAAGTCATGGCTTGGCTCAAACTCTGAATATTGTTCAATTTCCAGGATCCTAAGCCACCGGGAGACAAAGCTGAATCAGCCACAGCAGATTCCGCGATAGGGGTAACACCCGGTGCATTCGTCGGTGTTCGATCGTCACTCTTGAGACCAGGGAATCGGAAACGCTGGCTCGGCTCCGAATCAAACGAGGTGATAAGCTTGAGTGCGGGAGTCTTCCCAGCTCCTCGTTGATTCGATGCTGACCTCGGTCGATTTGGAGGAGGGATGAAGCTTGAGCTGGATTGCATTGGGTCGGGAGAAGCTAGTGGTGATTTTCCTCGAATGACTTCCGCAAAGGAAGCGGCTTGCTGAGCGGCTGGCGAAGTCCAAGGCTCGGTGGGCTCAGCGCCAGTGCACATGAAACAGCGAATGGCGAGCTGCTGCTGGGAATGAGATACCACGTACTCTCCCCAACGGCGAACGAGATATGACTGACGTTGCCAGTCTGATGGCATCAGAAGGCATGTCATCAGGATGGCCTCCATGAAGTGATTGCGAGACACATAAACCTCAATGGCATCGTTGCTGTCTCCGAGGCCGAGAAGAATCGAGGCGGATGTGTGGACATCTCCCATCTCCAGCAACTTTTGCACAAATGCCTGACCAACCTTATTGGCTTGAGCCTGGCCGCTCATTTGACTCAATGCCAATAGCATCCAGTCAGCAGTTGTCACTGGTCCGTGGCTTATCATGGCGGCCATCTGGTCTGAATCGGTCTCACCGAGCCATTGTGCCAGAAGAATGGCACTTTGGCTTCCGACTGCGTGTCGGCTTACTGAATGTCCCGTTAGTATCTGCTAACCACATACTAAAATGGAGAACATACACTCATCTCTAATCAGATCTTGAATATCTCCTTCCCAGCCAAAAACAACGCTCAGCATTTGCTGCCGCAAATTTTCAGGTGTCAAATGAGTCTCATCAAGAGGCGGTGCCTGCTTGTAAGGCACATCATTCAACCGAGCACGAGTAAAAGGGAAAAGATCAACAATATTCTTCTCGGCAGGACTCCTGTGGACCTCATTGCGCAATCGCGATCCGGCACGGGAGCTTTTTACCGATGACATCGAGACTGACGATGCATACTGGAATGATGCCGAGGGTTGCGGAGTATCTCGACTAGCCGACGTCAATGAGAATGTAGTAGCACTCTGACCAGATCGACTGGGTGGTGAAAATGGGCGATCCAGCTTGTACCTCCCAGAGGAGGCTTTCGAGCTAACTGACTCGGTCCGGCTCCTTGATGAGGCTGGGCTAATGAGGTCCGCTCTCTGTTGATTCACGCTGTCGATTCCATTTGCATCGAGCGGAGTTCGTCTTCCGTTGCCTTTTTCTCTGATATTTGGAGGATCTTGCAGGCGACGCGGGGACATGGCTCGTGATCGGCCGTCCTCGGATACTACAGGTCGGGTGCTGACTGGAGCGTGTTGCACATTAGCGACCATCGCAGGGTTATCCAGATCGTACTGCTGCACTGTATTCTGGGGACCAATGGTGAAAAGTGTTGCGGTAGGACCGTAGTTTGCCATGCCTCGGACACCTTCAATCGTGGGAATCGGCTCGTAGGTGACGTGTTTTGTTCGAACATCCCAGGACCATGTTTCACTGTATTAGGGAAAGATGTTAATTCGGCCCAATTGTGCAAGCTGCAAGACTAATCCTCGCTTACCCTTCCAAATATTGAATGATTCTTCCATTTTTTGACCATGCCATCCACTTGGGATCCGTAGAATTCGAATCTGATCGTTTTAACACCCGGATTACTCGCGGCGACTCTTTGCCTGGCGGCTTCGCCACACTCCAAACCCTCAAATCACCATTGGAAGCCTGCGTTGCCAACATGTCCGATTTCTGCTTTGAAGAAGATGCATGCCAGGCGAGCGAGAGAATCGACGAGGGTCCACGGGAGGTGGTCAGGGTGTGGAGGATGGTAAATTGGGGAACGAGATTTGCGATCAAGACAGACCCATTTTGATACCTGGTATAAAGTGTCAGCTTCATGACCGCTGACGTGCAATTCCAACGTTTAAATACCCAATCGCATATGTCCGGCAGTCTGTGGCTGGTGCGAGTGCTGTAATGGGATCAAAGATCGTGCGCGCAGAGGTGTGTTCAGAGGTGGGAGGCTCGAATAAAATCACTTCGCCTTTGCCGTTTCCTGGGCCACTATCAGTGATTGATTACCTCCACGGTGCGTAAGCTATATCATACCGAATGCAAGATTTCCATTGCGCATCCATGATGCAACTCGCAAAAGCTCAAACGAAGCAAAGCGTGCGATCTCCGTGCCTGTGAAAATATCCCACACAATTGCCGTTTGGCCAACATCGTAGCTCACGACCAATCGCCCCGCCCCGCGTTCGCTCACATTATCCACGGATATAAAGTCAATATCTTCCTGGTGACTATCGAACCGACGCTCCACAGCTAGTGTGTCATGGTGGATGCACAGGATCGTCGAGCCCTGTGCATATAGAAACAGCGAGGCCGTGGAGGCGCAAGGCTCGAAGCGAGAATCCCGGGTCTGGAGTTGCGGCGACATGGTTCTAACGGTCTTCAAGGGTCGCGATTCCGGTAATAAGCTTCTATCCCATGTTAACTCGGCCATTCTGAGCCACTGTGAGACCAATGCGTGGGGAAGAACGGAGTTATCTGCTGGGGCAGTCTTGCGCGGCAACAGTCACGCTGACTAGGTCGCAGAGCGAAAGAACTGCGAGTCTCCGGACAAGATTTCCACGAGAGAATTAAAATCAGAATCAAAAAGCAATCACTGACCTGACCAGCTCTGACCAGGGGCTTTACTAATCGGTCACGACCCAGAATACCGCTCAAGGCAAAGGAAAGCAGATTGACAGGTTAGCGCCAGGCATTGGGATTTGGATTGGGGATGCCGAGTTAGTGCCTGACAGGCAGTTTTGGAACGAAGTGAGGCAGGCTGGTAGCGAAGATCCAGTCCTAATAAGGCAAAGAGTGAGATGTAGGCGTTATGCGACCAAGCGAGAACGGCGTGGCTAGGATGCTGGACCGGGGGGCGTCTGTAGGTGATATCAAGATGCAAGAGGACAGGGTTTATTTTTGCCAGGATGATTCGCCACGTTCATCACACTTTGGGACGTTTAGCGTGGGCGGGGGCTCGAGATCCGTGACAGTGCGCGGGGTGTTGAGAAGTGGCAGGGCGTTTGAATGTATATGATATCTACGGAACATAAACCCTGGCGCTATGGAGCGGTAAAATAGTACCTTAGTAGGACAGACAGCTCGAAAAAAGGAGAAGGGGAACAGTCGATCAGACACAGCATCAAGCAATCGGGTTTGGCGCCTGGGTTTGGCAGGGCGCTTCATTTCACGACCGACCACACGATAGCCATACAGTAGCCATACAGTAGTAGTGGTGGCCCGCCGGGGTCGTGGCTGAGCAACCCCCGCGCCGTGTCCTAAGATCGGAGAGAAGCATCACGTCGCATCATTAGCGGAGACGGTGAGATCGAGCCCATTTGGTGGCTTCGGTGCGTGGCTCTGGTGCTGCAGATTTGCACCAACGAGGATGGAGAAAGCACGGGTTTCGAGTTTAGATCAATGCAGGACGCTCCCGAATCACGGACGGGGGCATGGGGGCATCATTCACGGCTACGTCCGAGTGGGTCTGCAAACTATGTCCATACTCGAGGTGCTTGCACCAGCATATGACCTTCAGGGAATTTTAGCGATGGTGGCAAGTAATAGTAAACGTATCCAACGCCTCTCCAGTTCCTGTCTTGACCTGACAGGACCATAAGGGAATGGAAGACAAGTGTTTTGAGAGAGATGTGATTGAAGTTGACAAGCTGCACCTTTCGTCACCACCTCCGCCAATCACATCCCGTCACTGTTGATCCCCTCGGCGCTTACGGCTTCATCCGTCAACCAATACTTTCCTTGGTTTGCCTTATGTGCAAAAGATGGGCTGCGCGACCGTCCCTGGCGAGGGTCCTCCGTTAACCTATGAGCATGCTGCCCCCAACTGCGGAGAATACAATGAAATGACGCTTCTTCCCAGCAACTCCGGAGTTTCATCCTCGTTTCTGATGGATGATCTCAAATGCCCTCATTTAAATCTTTTAGAGCTGCTCACATTTCCCTTGGTCTCTGAGTATGTGGTGTGACCATGTGCTCGAAAACCGGGCTGTTCCTTTCATGCACTCCCGGCACATATATCGGGCGTTCTTACTGGAGCTTGGGCCCCTATGACTGCAGATAGCAGAAGGAATCGGAGCCACGGAGGGGTTTGCAATCGAGCTTGAACTGGTACTTCGGGTTTTCACCTTGCACGAACCCGTGATCAGTCCAAATGTGGTCAAAATGGGTCAAAATTGTCAAGGTCACGCTGTGACGGTGTATACGACTCGGATAAGAAGCCGGGGTCTCGTGTCGGGTCGATCAGATGGAAAGCCAGTGGCATCAACCAGAACCAACAATTAACGCGATCCGCGAATATAGCTTAATATCATTCCAGAACTTCTCCGGTCACGCATCCCGTGAGGTGGGTAGAGTCGTCCCACCATGACCACATCTGCCCGCAATCATCTGATCGCGTAGGCGGGGCTTATCTTCCCCGGACTTGGCTTTGACTCATGCAACCTTGGATCCCCCGGCCCAAGCCCATCCTCCGGACCTCGAGAAGTCTTAATAAAAGTTGCATTCCAGAGACTGCGACCGTCCCAACTATGTCCGAGCGCGAGACTATCGTGGTTATAGGGTAAGCACTATCTGGAATGTCGAAGAATTGCGGGAAACCGTTGCGTCTGAAAACCTAGCTGACCCAACATATAAGCTCAGGTGTTGTCGGACTATCGACGGCGCTATGCATCCAGCAACACCTTAAACCTTCCCAATCCGTGCTTTTAGTAGCCAGAGACTTCCCGTCCGACACATCCGTCAACTATGCGTCACCGTGGGCCGGAGGACATTATCGTCCCGAACCCGGCTCCTCGCCACAGGCACTTCGAGAAGCAAAGCAGGCGCAACGAACCTATGAATTTTTCAAACGAATCGCTGCCGATGAGCCGGCAGCCGGTATTCAGTTTCTCCAAGGCGTCGAGCATCTCGAGGCTCCACCGCCGGAATACCTCGATCGCCAGAGTGTGCGCAATGTCTATTCCCATCTAGATGGGTTCCGGTACTTATCGAGTGATGAGATGCCCGATGGTGTGAAATGGGGTGTTGAGTATCGTACATACGTCGTTAATTCGCCCGTATACTGTGCGCACATGCTGCGAAAATTCATCTTGAAGGGCGGCAATACAAAACGCTATACCCTCGCGCATTCGAAAGAGGCTTTCTCTCTAGCTGCGAATGTCAGGACGGTGGTCAACTGCTCGGGTCTGGGCTTCGAGGATCCGAAATCATTCATTATCAGAGGTATTTTGGCAACGACGATCCCTCTGTAATTCGATGAATGAACATGCTAACTGCTCCAGGCCAAACATGCCTCGTCCGCAACCCCGTATCGGCAACTATCACCCGCCAAAACACCGATGGCTCCTGGTCCTTCTCTATCCCGCGCCCGCTGGACGGAGGCACCGTCATCGGCGGCACCAAGCAGCCACACGACTGGGACCCCAACCCGTCCCCAGCAACCAGGTCCCAGCTTCTCGCCAACGCATCCAAGTGGTTCCCATTTACCCCGGAGAGCGAGGGCAAATTCGATGTCATCCAGGATATCGTAGGGCGACGGCCCGCCCGCGAAGGCGGCATGCGCCTTGAAGTCGAGAAGCTGGGGAACGGCAAGCAAATCGTGCATTCCTATGGAGCTGGTGGGCGGGGCTTTGAGCTCTCGCGGGGTGTCGCTGAGGATACCGCTGCTCTGATGCTGGAGAATGGACTGTTGAGGGAGAAAGCGGTGTTGTAAAAGGCATGGATGTCTCGTTAACGGGTGTACATTATGCATTGTAGGCTTGTGAATATAGAATTCTTGTGCATACTACACTCAGTTTGAAATACATCCTACGGGATTTCTCTAGATAGGTCACAATACGTATCATATTTGCTCTGCCGGGTGGGACTTCAAAAAGTCTAATGGATTAAGGTGCATCAAGAGTGAGAGCCTCACGAAATTTTCCGCCTGGAATTAGGATCGAAAAATCCGCTTAAAACGAGATACACTAGCTTAGCACACTGATATATCGAGATTTTGATGAATCGTTGGGAAGTTTCTTTCATGACCTCACGATGTACTTGCCGACATCAGACTTGAGGCATTTTCCGCTCCTTGAATACGAGCTGTAGCGGCGCCGTGGCAAGCGTGAACGTATCTTTCTTGCCATCCAAGAATGCGGCCGCAGTCTGATTTGTATCAAATGCGGCATCATACCGAATGAGTATCTCTGCAGTCACTCGGCGAAGCTCCATCAGGGCAAGTTGCTTTCCAACGCACGAGTATGGTCCTAGGTGTATACCGGGTCAGTATCCTCGAGCTTATTACCGGGCTGCTGTTTTGCAAACTATGGGGGAATGAAATCAAACAGAGCATCAGACTTACCGCTGTTGAATGGTATAAACGCGGATGCGTCTTTGACAAGCTCTGGATGGGTAGTCCACCTCTCGGGTAAAAATTCATTTGGGCGTGCAAAGACGCGCTCATCTGCCGGTTGTCAGTAATGGCATATGATTCTGAGCTTGGTCAAGTAGCGTGTAGAGTCGGTGAACCAAGGAGGAATGTATCTATACCTCTGAATAATGCGTGTAATGGTACACACACGATAACGTCTCCTGGAATGTACGTGTTGCCGATAGTCATGCCTTCAGGCGGAGACTTACGCTGGGTGCCTGATGGTACCGCAGGATGTAGACGAAGCGTTTCGTTAACCACTGCATCGAGTAATTTAGCTCCTCTTAGATTGTCGTAAGATAACTCTGGCAAAGCATCCAGCTCAGCCTGAAGTTTTTCATATAACGTCCGGTCAGAAGCCAGATGGAAGAAAATATTGGTCAAGGTCGCAGCTGTGGTGTCACTTGAGTTGGAAAGTCTATGGTTAGCTGTCGTCGCTGGGGGAAAGATTATGTATAGAGCGATAAATTACCTGCCAGCTACGATGATCAGGTACGCATCACCGTGGAGATCGAGTGTGTTTTGTTTTGTCTTTGGATGGTGCTCATAATCCTTCAAAATCCAGGAAAAGACATCAGGGCGATCTGGAGAGTTCTGCACCCGCTTATAAGCAGCAATTCTCTCTTTTATCTATTCCTTCCGATGGAATGTGACTCACCTGGATTCTTTCATCAACTCGCTCATCCACCCAATTCCAAAATTTCAAATAATCCGCGTTCAGCACTGGAATCCTTTTGAAAAATGGAAATAACCAAGTCAGATGACTGAATAACCCAATATTTTTCATATCCGCGTGCAATTGTTTTAAAATATACGCGTCCTTGCCATCAACGAGCATGTCGAACGATTTCCCAAACGATAAATCACCCATCACGTCAAAACTATAGTAGTTGAACCACCGAGCAATATCCATGGGATTTCCGAGCTCGCTTTGGATGACTTGAAGGAGCAGTTCTGTGTAATGCGATACTCGAGGCGCATAATCACGCAAAGCTGAAATCGGGATTAGACCGCAATTCCAGTACTATTTGTCATTTCAAAAACTTTTCATACCTCGAGAGCTGAAGCCTTGGTCCCAGACCTTCCTTCGACGTGCATGCTCTTGTTTGTTTCTGACCATTTGAAGAGAGACACGTGGTTCCAAGACTGTGTACCAAGGTCCCTTAGAGACCTTTGCTTGGGGGCTGTATAATGCCTTCACTGCATCTGGGTCGGCAATAGATAACTCCGTGGGGCCTGGTGATGTAAATAAAGGCTTTCTATTAGCCACGAAAGGAAATAAGAGAGCAGACGATGTTTTTACCTAGCCGTACATAATCTCCATATTTTTTGTGCAGTTTCTCCGTCTCCTCGTAAAGGTGAAGCTTCCGGGCAGATAACGCAGTGACGTAGAAATTGGACAATCTGGCAAGAAACGGACCAGGAAATCGAGACAGACGATGCAAAAAGATTCTATAGAAAGTCATAGAGCCATATATGCCTAACAGATGATAGCCCACAGTCTTTGCAGCGATCGGCCTTTGTGCAAGCTCGACCCCGGTGTTATTTGCTACCCTGTCCAGGGTCACAGCAACCAGCAAGAGAATTATGTATGTGATCACCAGCTTGGGGGCATTGACATCCCATTCTCCATGGCGATAGAGAAGTAAATGAGCGGCTATCCCGCTGAAAGCCGCAAAGGCTGGTACCGTGGTTGTGAGATTGGTCATCATGGTACTAAATTGAGCGTTGAAGAAGTAAATTGGTCGCACCCGGGTTCAGAAGAAATGTGATATAGATATATCGCAAACCAAACACACAACCTAGTGCATAGCCGACGGCTCGGGCAGACTTCCAAAATGCGGGCACTCGGTAATCCGAGAAGGTTGATTTGACGTCAGCTAACCCAGTACCCCAGACCCCGCTGCACCCCAGATCCCAATTTCGAAATAGCGAGGCGCTAATAGTTTGTTTGATTGGCGCCAATTCACTCGTCAACCAGATTCTTGGGACTGAACTGTTGATTCATATATAAGTCTTGTATCGTCGGTGTTTGTCTAATACACTCATTACCGTATCTGATTTGTTTTTATTCACGCGAACAGTCTCAAGACCGATACTCGTTCGAGAAATGGAGTCCATTACGCTCTCACCCATGGCAGAACATCGGGTATCTCATGAGGCCGACCATCGTAACTGTCGATCCCTGTACCCCGCACGCCGAGCATCCAATCCGAGAGCATGCCATATCTTGCGGCCAAACCTTGGTACTATGGCTTTTCTCATGTTTTCGTGAAGTGGGCCAACTCTAGTCGCAACTGGCCCGGTATTGAGAAACATCTCCGTTCTCGAATTCGGCTTGACCAATATACACTGAGTATCTCTTTTCAAGTCTCACTGCCAAGGCCTTAGCCTAGATCGTTCATTGGGCTGGCTACACCTAGTTGAGGGACACCATAAACTGTGCATTGTATGATACAGTACCTAGCGATGTAATAATACGAAATTCACATGAGAACCCCGTGGAATTCCATGGAATCTCAGAGGGAATATCTGCAAATCAGTCAAAACGACGGTCGCTAAGTGCTTGGTTTCTTAGCGATCTGCCAGGTGGCTGGAACTTAATGAAATATACTATGAGCAGGACAGAGCCGTTCTTTGAGGATATCAAAAAGTGGAACAGGGGAAGTTAGAAAAATTCATGTCTATATGGAAACCCCGATAGAGGAAATTCGCCCTGATGCGTGTCCCACGGCAAGTATACTACCCTTGGCCTTGAAACAACTAGGTCGAAATTCTAAATGAAGCTAAAGAACTTTTTCGCCATTCAAGTTTATCTATTGGTCATGCTCGATAGAGATGCCTAAAATCGCATAAGGTGAATGAAACGTGGGAATGTCACACCTAGATTGAATGTCAAGAAGGCCGGAATTAGTACGGATATAGGGACCGTCGTAGGAAAATTCTAGCTCAGTGACTACTTCCTCAACATTCCAAGTTCGTGTAAGCCACGCCTGTCGACATTTCACAGAGCCGCACTGTGTTATCTTCAGAGCTCGACACTATTAGATGGCTATCGGGCGAAAAGGCTACCGAGGCAACTGATTGCAAATGGCCTTCAAACATTTGAATAAGTGTGCCTGTCGCTAGGTCCTAGAGCCGCACTATTCTGTCACTAGAGCCGGACGCAAATAGCTTGCCTCTAGGCGAGAAGGCCACCGCCACAACTAAACCTAAATGACCCTTAAGCGTCTATGCGATTGCGCCTATTGCTCTATATAAGGGCGCCTATTAACGAATCCTAGATCCGTACTATCTTATCGTCAGAGTCCGATACCAGCAGCTGGCCGTTAAACGAAAAGGTCACCCATAGAACCGAACCTAAATAACCTTCGAGCTTCTAAGTAAGTGCACCTATCGCGGGGTCCCAAAGTTGAACTATGCTATCATGAGAGCTAGACGCTAGTAGCCGACCATCGGGCGAGAAAATGACTGACCGAACCCGATTTAAATGACCTTCGAGAGTCTGTAATTCGGCACTCTATCTTTCTTTTACTCGTGGTAGCTAGCATACCTAAGTATGAAGTTCTTATTTGAACTCTCTACGGATTATTGCCGTGTAGGGTGCAAATATAAGTCCAGCACAATAAACTTGAAGAGGTGCTTAATCGATTATCTGGAAATTTTTCAGCATAAATCGCTTTGCATCGTGAAGTAAATGCGAAATTGGGGAAGAGTTGTGGCCCTAAAGCTATTAATGCAAATATATAAGACTATCTTTGGAACTTACCGATATAGCCGTTTGGAGGTCATCAAGGATACCTAGTATTTCTGACGTAAGGCCCTAGTAGGCTCATTACTTCCACCCAGTGTATCTTGCACTCATCGCTGCGCCCTACAATTTTGCCTACCTAACTGGAACAACCGTCCGCCCCGCCTGCCCCTTCTTTTTCGGGTCACGACTGTGGCTGAGTCCTGGTTGCCTCCACTTTTGCAGCTCTTGGATTAGGATTATTTGGCCCCGACGCAGCTTTATGTTTTCGGGAAAATGGCCGGGCTTTGGAAGAGTTTGTTCTCAGGTGACATGATACATCAGTCTCTCAGACATTTCCCTTAACTTATCTAGTCACCGGGATTCTAGGCTTTTCTTGGCTCTCAATTAGTATGTCACCAATACTACCTGATGGAAGGACCACTAACGTCTCTAAAACTCATATTATCCAACGCCGAATTTAGTAACGGATTGAGATCTTAGGATGGTTTGAAGCGTGTACACCATCGGGGTTGTCACATATAGAAGATAATGAGACAAGAGACTCTAAATCTTGATTGACAAGCTCTTTGCAATCCTGATATATACCCATGATTTCCAATCATAGTAAGTAGATCGAACTTTAAACCGCGGACCTGCATACTTCGCGTATGCACCATGGCATATGTTGCAGATAGTCGCCCAATTACTTGGAAACAGTTCGTAGGATGGATTTTATTTATGGAATTAGCGAAACATGTGGAACGTCGAATTATAAGCACTGTCTACTTCTCTCCGACTGTTTCCCCGAATACCACCCCAAATCATAACCAAGGGGGTCAAGGGTTAGCCGGCTGAGAGCGGCCGCAAATTCCGCACCCTATTGGGCAAGCGTATTCAAAGACCAGAAGTTCTGGGTGCATTGGAGATCCCAAAAACCAGGCGGCATGCCACACATCCTGTCGAGAAGAGCCCTGTCAAAGCAGTGGACTTTCAGCGATGGCCGTCAACAATAGGACCACCGAAGGATCGTTGAGACTGCGATAAGGTCCTCTAATCGGGTCAGCTAGGAACACTCGAGACTCGAAGTTGTGGAAACTATGGTATATAAACCGCTAGAGCAAACTTGCAAACTTCTGATTAGTCAGAAGTTTGATCGGACCTTTTTGGCCTAGCTAATTCACGTGTTGTAGTTAACTAACTAGCGGACTCGGGATTACAAAGTCACGAGTGATCGATCAGGTGATGAATGTCCAAAGGCCAAACCTTTGTTTCTCTGCTTTCTGGCTGTGCCTGTACCATCATGATGTTCTTGTCCAGCACGCTTTCGAGATGGTCTTTATTCTGGTATACCACGTCCGAAATATGCTCGCAAATAATGCCATCATTCCAGCTCCTGGCTGGGTAGGCGCCTTAGGAGTCAAGGTACTGTTATCGCAGCTAGCGCGTTTAGATCACATGATCTACAGGATAAAAATATGGATATCTCCGGTTAACGTCTGACGGAAAAACTCTGAGGCCCTAAAGGTAAAACATTCAGAGAAGCTCACGTATACGCCGCTTGCCATCAGCATAAATGGGTCTGCATTAAGAAGGCCAAAGATAAGAAGGGCGGTGTGGTGCGACTATGGACACGGATAATACACCTTTCCTTTTTCTTGCGCACGCATGAAGCTCCTGCATGATCTAATGTCCAATCACAAGTACAGCATGCTGGAAGATACTCGTTACCTGCTGAAGGTCCGTGGTCGTCCCCACGTCTGTTGTGCGGGGTTGAGCATTGCATAGCACCCACCTATTTGACCTAGAAACCCCCTGCATTTCACCATGTTTTTACCATACTTTTGCAAGCAACGCACATAATAGTCGAAACCATATTGTTCTATATTTCACCCTTTGTGCGATATTATCCCAGCCTGTTGAGACATGTCATCTGGTTCACATGCATGATTTATCTCTCTGTATCTATTTCTTCAAATCTCTTCGCTCCTTCTCTTTCACCCTCCGTAATTCAACTATGGTCAATAACTTTGATTTCGCTATCTTCCATACGCCCTGAACATAACAAATTCAAACTTCCTGGTTCGACGAAGGTTCCCGTTTGAAATGTCCTCACAACAAGTAGCACAGCGGCAAGCTCAGCCGCTCCAATGCCCTGTTGACCAAGCAATGCACCGTCTGCTTGCAGCATCCGAGATGATACAATACCGTGCCAGAATCAGACCAAATGATGCAGAGCGCGTCGCGGATGCTCTTGTACTTGCCAGAGAAGCTGATCCGCCGAAAACTACAAGGGAGAGGAATTATTGGGAATTCTTGAGAAGCATAGCCCGGGACTGTGGGGATGAAATAGTTGGTCTATGTGCTCTAGGCCTTGGGCGCTCGATGATCGGCAAAATGAAGGATCGTTTTAGACTCGAACTCTCCAGGAGAATCAGAGACAATCGAACGAATTTTGATTGCCAGGTATTGCGAGACTCGTTACAAAACAATTCTGCCAACTGTGTGTCTCATAACACAAAATCTACCTGAAATTATCTAACTCAAACTAGACCATTCTAGCACACAAAACCATACGTCTGTTGAACACAATCAACGCACGCGCATAGGAGACGTCTACATGCTCACCATGGATGATGTACGAGCCATAGTGAATTCAGACCAGTTTACGGGTATCGTGTGTTTGTATGACCCAGACGACGTGAGTTTAGAGTCATGGATAACAGTCACTATCCCTAATGAACTGAGGGCACAACTTTTTATGCACAGTTCACGTTTGATGTGAAAGATATTATCATCAGCTAGCGTCCAAATACAAGACCAACCGTGAGATACCCCGACACATAAAACCACCAATTTATATCCCATGGCACTATGATGCGATTCCCTGCCTCCGCCGTCCCAACACCGTCTACGTAGGAGCCCTGTTGATCATAAATCCTGATCGCCCCTCTCGCGTTGATAAGATCCACGACAACTGCCACAGTATTGGATGGAGGGTCAATCCGATTGCCTCTCCCGGGTTCCGACCATGTTATCCTGTCACAATTCTCACATGGCACCTTGCCTGTTAGTTACCATCTACTATGACCCATAAGAATGCCTTACCTTTTCTTGGCATTCTATTAACAGGGCCTCATCTGAAGACGATGCAGCCTGAACCTTTCGGAAGCCTCTGCTTGTGGATGTGCTCGGTCGAGACTGGACGACTGAAGGCAAGCTGGTGCTGCAAGCTTCAGCAGGGCTGGACTCATGGGAGAAAGATCTGAAACGACTGCTATAACCCTTGCCGGCCAAATTTCGAAGAGCTTCTTCCGTCATTGAGCCAACCACCTGCGCTGAGTCGTTCTGAGATAGCGTTTTTTTGATATTGAATAAATCTCCTAAAGTAGTCACCACTGCTTGGTCTGTGTGTTTGTCGGCAGTTGTTTCCCTAGTTCCGCTTATATTCTGATAGCAAGCTTCACGGGCCACCCTGCACACCTCCAGGCATTGCTTCGAAGTATTGATATCATGCTGTAATCGTAACCTCTCATTGTCGTCTCCAGGGTTCATATTTGGAAGTAGAGACTCTAGGCGTTTCTGAAGGCGACCGATGACCTGTGTGAAGCTATCGCGACTTTCCTCTAGCACTTGACGCGTAAGCGCCTGCGCTTCGAAGCAAGTTTGCATGTCATCTTCAGTGGCGTTTTGAGGCCGCTCTTGTAATATAAAGGATTCTCGATTTGCCCGGGATTCAATACAAGACCTTACGTCTTCACAAATACGAAGACACTTTTTGGCCACCTCTTTCTCGTCATTAATATCAATGCTGATGTCCAAGGTATTTATGTTGTCGAGAATAAACCGCGACATTTTCTCATTAACTCGTTGTAAATTGACTTCGAGATTATATGCTGTGTCTTGGATCAGCTCATTATAGTCTTGAAGAGCTTGGCGGGAGACCTTGGTGGTATCCCTTATGAAAGATGTTAGTGGAGTCCGAACTAGACAAGGAATTGTAACTAACATAGTAATAGCGCATAGACCAATAGAGATCGTCGACTTATACCCTGCGACAACATTTATGAAGTCATCGATGTCGCCTCTCATAAATTCCATCTTTGTCCAATCTCGAACACCCATCTTTGAATTTTGACTGAAAGCTTCCAATGACTGTTTGAACTCGCCACAAACCTGGCCGCATCGGCCAATAGGACTTTGAAGAAGCTCGAACATTGACGTCTCGGCACTGGTCACTTCTGTCAATGAGCCCAAAATCTTGGCGAGGTCTTCAAGCTCATTTTGAAGCCTGTGTAGAGTTCTGTCGCGATCTCTGAAGCATTTGACAGTTTCGTAGAGCGACTGCGTCGACTGGATAGCAGCTGCAATAACAGCCAGCACCGAGGCAGTAATGCTCAGAGGATCCGCCATTTTGGAAGCTCGTCAGGAGATTGCTACAATTCCCCTCGGTAGAGTCGTAGCGGAGGCAAATGCAAAAGTAGATGCTTCTAGCTGAAGCGAGGGTAGCTACGAGATCAAATAAGCCAAAATGGGTGACGTAGCCGTATCGTGTCTGAGGGACAACACGATAGGGTGTTGAATGAATCAATTTGGCCCAAATCAGTAACCAGTGTGCCGGGCCTGGTTAGTCGAAGTGGGGGGGGGGTTGGCAGTTGTGTGTTGTGCCCGGCGGTGAATGATCTTGACTGGTAGCCACTCACCTGACCCTAACCGTCTGGGAGATTAATCAGCCAGAGGACCGTAGGATGACTAAAAGCGCTGGGCGGGAATAGAAGTGGATACAGGGCGGTGGGCAGTCAAGCGGCGCGCCCGTCAGAGGATGGGATCTGGCTGGTCATCGTGTGCTGCGCTTGGTCTGGATGTTCGGGCTCAGGTTGATCTGGTTCCTGGGAAGGTGCTAGTCCCACCCCACACAGGGACCGACCACGGAGTCATCTGATCGTGAAGCAAAGGACGTGTGCCTCCTTCAGGTGAGAGGCAGGCAATGCCCCTTCACATGAACATAGACGAACGTGCTGTCATTATGGCGTCGATATCACTATCTGGCTACAACCATGGGATCAATGTTGGAGATAACTGTGGCTCAATCATGGCAGAGTTCATCTGCCTCCAGGTAAATTCAACGATCCAGTTGTTGGGTTAGTCAAATTCACGTGAATGGGGACTCAGTAGACACTAGCAACTGGTAACAAAGGCTTCAAATTCATTAACCCCTATCTGCCCTATGCACACCAGAAAATTGAGAACAAAACATGGAGAGCGTTTGCCGTGTCATGCCATTATAGCTGTGCATAATATTAATTAGCCACTATATCATTTTTTTCTTGAAAGAAGCCTTAGGCTTTCAAGGTCGTGGGCTCCCTTTAAACTTCATGGTATTGGGCTATGCAATATAGCAGAAATCTGCGATTGCTGTAAATAAGAGGTTTAGGAAAGATTGCGACGTTATTGATGCTAATATAAAGTTCTTTCGGAGATAACGATTTCATACTTGTATCTGTTCCTCTAAGTGTTTAGCACGAAAACCTCTATTTCTTTTACGCGGGGCGTAAATAAACTAGGCTAAGCTAGCCAACTTCTTTCATACTTTTTTTCACGTTGCGTAGAATTAGCCTAGCATGAGGCGGCGATCTAGGACAAGATAATGTAGCTAGTGAGAGGCTAGGACCTAAATAGTATTCGCCACTTAGGTTTAGAGACATCCGAAATTCGAGGCTACCTTAAAGGATATACAAGAGATTCACATCATTCAATCTGCCCGTCCCGGCTCTTCTGATCCTATCGATATAGATACCAGCCATTTGATCCTTTAAGAAACTGTACTATGAGGCTAGTGCACCCCCACCCCCCCCCCCCCCCTCGCGAGGTTTAGATGGAAACCCTGAATATTAAGCTATAAAACGTTTATTAATTAGTTCCGATCAAAAAATTCAAGTTTTCAATCCAGAATTAAGAAGCACTAGTAAGTAGCACACCTAGTCAAATAATCTAAATACCAGAATATTAGCCTTCAGAGAGAAAGAACACTTCTTCCACCATCTTCAGTCAGCCTGCTCCTGATTTTAACTTCCAGATAACCAGGTCCCAATTTTTGGACTGTACCATTTATGTCACTCCCCGTAGGGGGTTTCGATCAAATCACCTGGGGAGAAAAGCAAAGCCTCACCCACTTGAAGATGGACTATTCTTTCAAACAATGACTTCTCGCATATAACTGTTCCTTCTCTGTGTGCGCTGCAATCTCTCGTGGCTCTTCACCTATAGAGACGCCCGCTTCGTGTTTTTTCAAAGCACGAAGCCACTCCGGTGACGAAAATCGATGAACAACGGTAACAGAGCAGACACCAAGAAGAGCAGTGGATATCGTTGGTTCTTGAGTTGAAATCACAATACGTATGCCAAGATGTCGCTGGAGTCTCACGGTAGAGAGAAGAAGTTCAGTAAAAGACTGCGCTTCAACCGGCTCATCCACTCCCACATTTCTGGAAAACCCACTACTTCTTCGATCGACCTCCCTGACCTTCATATTTGGGTCCTTCTCGTTATTGCCGCGAAGGAATACAGTATCTGGCAACAGTCACGTTTAAGTGATGAGGCATTGAAATCCGAGGTCAAAAAGGCGTGCGACGTAGTTCTAGATGATGGACTAGACCTGGTACAGATTGACGACGACAAAATTCCTGATTTCTCTACAAAGCGTGGTGTCAAGTGGGGTATTATCCGGCGTTTGTCAAGGACATTATGTTCTGGGCTGAAAATATAATGGTCGTGACTAGGACTGGGGAGTAACTCCGTATGTTCCTCCTGAGGACCAAAGACCCTTTGCCTCGTGATTTATGGACTCAACGATCTCATTCAGTGGGGCCAATTATGAAGCAGAGATAGGCGTTAACTACAGTTTGGTCACGAACGAGTTTCATCATCAATCAGGTACCTTAGAAATGTAGTGATTCAGCGTCGATCATGCTAACCTTTAAATAGACCTTGATGACAAGCTATCTTCTGTACCCGGGGCTGCGTTCAACTTATACGAAAATCAGCATAAAGATCAATGTCTTCCACGCACACGACCCGATACCATCGATCAAATCACTGAATGGGCCTCGTCCCTAAATGCTAGATGCATCTTCTGGTTGGACGGAATAGCGGGAACAGGAAAATTCAACCACTTTAAGTTACTTAGAGCAAGCTTTTCTTTGAAAGAGGCGAAGCGGATCGCGGTAATGCAAGAAAGCTATTCCCGACAATCGTAAGGCAATTAGCGACTAGTATTCCTATAATAGATCTAGCCCTCTAGCAAATAGCCCGCGATAACCTAGGTATTATAATAAAGATGATGTGGCAGGAATTCGAAAAACTCCTCCTTTAGCCACTCTAGAGCCTTAAGCGAACCCCTATCGCTATCATGGCTATAGTGATAGTGATTGATGCATTAGACGAATGCGAAGGAGATAGTGACATTTAACTTATACTCCAACTTCTCCTATATCTAAAGAATACATCTATAATTCGTTTACGAGTGCTCTGAACTAGTAGGCTCGATCTACCGATTCGTCTAGGTTTTTCGAGAACTCTAAGCAATGACGACAAAGACTTAATTCTCTATAACACCCTTATAGAAGTGATCGAGCATGATATATTATTGTTTTTTGAATATTGATTTACAGAGATTAGAATTGAATGGTCCCTATCGATAGACTGGCCTGGAGAGAAAAATCTCCAAAACTAGTGGCATTATCCGTCCGCTCTTTGTATTCGCGGCCACGATCTGCTGTGTATTTGAGAACCTAGATTAGGACCCAACTGATAGTCTCACCGAGATCCTTATATATTAAAACGACTAATCAAAGCTAGATGAGACTTATCTTCCGGTTCTTGATCATCTTCCTAGTAGATAACGCGAGAAGCAAAAAGCAAAACTAGTCTTGGAGTTCTAGTAGGTGATCGGTGGTATTTTGATGCTAGAGAATCCACTATTAATGGTCTCGCTCGCAAAGCTCTTTGAGCTTCCTGAGAGACTTGTTCGCCTTCGACTCGCTCCACTGCGCTCGGTGCTTAGAGTGTCAAATGATGATACAGAACCGGTTCGGCTCTCCCCCTTGTCATTTCGGGACTTTCTTCTTGATCCAGGAACCCGGAAAAAAACTCCCTTTGGGATAAGTGGGACTGAGATGCATTATAGCTTGGTCAGACAATGTCTGCTTATGTGTTAGACTCTTCGCAAAATATCTGTCGAAAGTGGCGTCGAAGGCAAGACGCGTCTGCATATCCGACTACCCCGCATTTACCGAGTCTCCGCGGTTAGTCGTGGAACTCCAGATTTACCCCACGATGTTGGATTTATTTGGATTTGTCTTGCGGAGGAAGAGCACAGGATTTCTTTAAAGACCCCCTAATTGTATCGAACAAGGTGGACTTAAAACCATCCAACCTGTGTCATGGTAGTCTCCAAAGCTGTCATTGCTCGAGAGCCTACGCATCCTTTGGCTGTGAATTGGTCGTTAGAGGATGTGGACGTTCACGCCCCCGGTGATGGAGAAGTCCTTGTGGAAATGCGTGCCTCCGGAATTTGCCATACTGATATCCTGTTGACTTCAGTATCTGTAGGTGTATTTGGCCTCAGTTATCCAAAGGTGCCCGGACATGAAGGTATTATTTTCACTTTAAGGACCAATTCTAGACTTAAATTTAAGTCTCGAATAGTCCTATTAGCTCTTGATCCGTTTCTTTTTCTTCTTTCTGACCTTCATCTTCAACGTTGCGCTTGCTAAAAGTGAATTAGGTGCAGGGATTGTTCGCGATGTCGGCAAGAATGTCCATGCCGTCGCTGTCGGAGACCCAGTTCTGTTATCTTTTCACTCCTGCTCCTCCTGTGAGCAATGCAAGGACTGTCATCCTGCCTACTGCGACGAGTTTGGGCAGGAAAACTACGTCGGCCGTAAACGATCGATGTCTCTACGGAAAAACGGTGAAATAATATGGACGAGGTTTTTTGGCCAATCCAGCTTTGCCCAGTACAGCATTGTGAGCGAAGCAAGCGTTGTTAACGCCAAGGAACTTCTACACCATGATCATGAACTAGAACTTTTTGCCCCTTTGGGATGCGGGTTCCAGACAGGAATGGGTGCAATCCAGAACATTGCCGCCGCGGGTATAGCTGAAACAGTCATGATCATAGGCATGGGTGCTGTTGGAATGGGGGCTCTCATGGTATCTTTTTCTCTCTTCCTTTTTCAACATTTAAATATGATCACTTTATTTCACGATGTTAACCATTTCCTGGATGTCTAGACAGCAAAGATAAGGAATTGCAAAGCTATCATCGCTGTAGATCGGATCAAAGATCGTCTTGAGCTGGCCAAAACACTCGGGGCATCACATATTCTGAACACAAGTGATCCATCTTTCACCACACTGAATGAAGCGACTAGGAATTTGTCGGCGGGAGGAGTCTCCGTTGTGATCGACACCACGGGGGTGCCTACCCTAATCGAGCAAGGGATCCAATCCACAACTGCACGCGGTAAGATAGTGCTTATCGGAGTACCACCCCCAGATTATACCCTGGGTGTCAAAGCAGTAGAACATATCAATGTGAGTCGTAAAGTCTGACCGAGTTCGAACATATGACTAATTGATGTCGAAGTCGGGCCGCGCGATCTTGGGATGCATTGAAGGGGATTGCGTCCCAAAAATTGTTTGTGCTCTTCTGAAAAGGTCTTTTTGGAATTTGAAGTTGACTGATAGAAACCACAGGCCATTCCACAAATGGTTAAATGGTACCGGGAGGGCAGATTTCCGATTGATAAACTGATTAAGTATTTCAAGGTCGGGCGATTATCCTTTTTCTTAACAGAGGCAGACAGAACTGACTTTATTTGCCATGCGTAGGCTACGGATTACCAACAGGCGTTGGATAGCTTGAAGGAAGGATCTTCGATCAAACCAGTATTGTTGTGGAATCAGTGCCTAGATGAATCCCACGAGATTGGTAGTGTTCAATGTTAACTGAGAAAGCTTCCCCGAACAGAAAAGAATGTTTGGTTTCGGGATGTGGTCAGGTCCTGTATTTTCAACTTTTTATGATTCATCCCAAAGGAAATCCCCTTAAACATTACGCCTTGGCTTCACCCTGGCTTTCATCAAACCACCACTGTCTCGAGGGCTCTAGGAGGCAACGTCCTTACCGTGTCAAGAAAATCTTAAGTCTCCAACAAGCTACCGACGTGTAGCCGTGTACCGTCCTGGTTAACAGGTGGATATCTGAGCGCCGATTTCCTCCCGATCGTACCTCCCAGTAGGTTAAGTGGTAAATATGAAAAAAGCCCTACGAACTCTTTACCCATGTAATAATATTATACCTAGATATTCCCACTCAGGTTAGGGGGTGTGCACTAGGTAAAAAGAGTGTGTATCTAGCTATTTTCTTTATTTAACGAAATCACATTATATTACCTCCCCCCGAGGTCTAATGTGAATCCCTTCATCCCATAAATTGATTTTCTTCTTTATTGATCTATACCCTAGAACACCTGTTCAGCGGACCTTACAGTTTCTCTTGGTAGTATGGGAATCCCTGGAAGTCGGTGGACGGAGAATAGTTACTGAGATTTCAACAGATCCCACAATCAACTGAAGTTCGATCTCCCGTACTAAATTTCTTGTAAAGGGTGCGGAGCCTCGGAATGCGGGATGCGGGGTAGCTGATTTTATGTTCGCGACGACGACTATGAACACTCGCCGTTGCCCACTTTTCAATCTAATCTCGCGCACATACCAGTTACGCACCCACGAAGCCGGCTGCTCAACTGATGGATATTTCTGCGCCGAGAACTGCTTCACGTCCACGGGCGAGTCGACCCCGGGCACGCATTGCGTGCTCAGATTGTCGCCGCCGCAAAGTGAGATGTAAGGTTGCGGTGTGCGGACAACCTTGTACCAACTGTCGACTGGATGGCTTTGATTGTGTCACTCGTCCGAAAACCCCAAAAGCCTCCCGGAATTCGGCTGATACCACTCATGTGGCCGATACCGATCGGATGTCGGTTATACATGACAGCCGGGGCCATTGTACACGCATTCCTGCGGTAATCGGCGACCAAATGAGCAACCATCCCATGCCCCAAGCGGACGGCATGGAAAAAGCCCGTGGACCTAGTTCTGTTGGCCCCGAGGCACTTTGCGTGGATACGAGCCGAAATACTAGCTCATGTGAGTTCCCCAATCCTTCCTTAATCCCAATTTCAAGTCCGCTTTGAGTAGATGTTCAACTGCCAAGGCACATATAAGACACTCTGAGGGCCAAGTGCTAATGTGTTGGAAAGATGCATCAGAAAATACCCGCGGCCCACTTCTGTTCTTCTCCTACTATCCTTGTCTACAAGCTCCAAACCTGCGAGGCTTGCAGCCAGCCGACGTGGCTTTTCTCGAGTCCCAAAAATGTTTTCACATCCCTGTGGGACCATTTTTGGAGACCCTCGTTGCCCATTATTTCCTCTACGTCCACCCATGCTTGCCAATTGTGAACGAGGCTGAGTTTTGGCCGATGTTTCGTCAAACGCAGCCCGGGAGTTCTACATTTTCTTTACTTACTTTTCAGGCGATGCTATTCGTTGCTTGCAGTGTAAGCTCCCACATACAAGATCTAGAGGGAATCTCCAAGGACCTTCTGGACCGTTCAGCGTCTCAAAAATTAACTTGTTTCTAGTATGTCTCGCTGACTGACGCTAGGGAATGGGGGGCTGAATCGATTCGTGAGGTCCGCAATTCTTTTTATCGGCGTGCCAAGGTGAGTTTTGTCCGATATTGAGATGTGAGCATCCCTAGTTCCAGAAAAAGCTGACATAAGGCTAAGTTACTCTACGACTTTGGTGTTGAGGATGATCATTTGCGTCTTTCTCAAGCCTTGACATTGCTTACCTTTCAAAGCACTGGCTCGGATCACTTGACAAATACCACATGGCTCACTCTCGCAATTCAACAGGCTGTTGCGGCAAATGCACATGTCTATCACCGTTCTCCAACCGATGCTAAATACAAGCGGTCTGATCTCAAAAGGCTCTGGTGGTGTCTCCTCATTCGTGACAGAATTATTGCCTTGGGCATGAGGCGGTCTCTTCAAATTCTTCCATCGCACTTTGACGCCGCATCTCACTGTCCGTTACTTCTTGAAGACCTCTCTGAGGAGATTCACGCCTCCGAGGTTTATGACCCTGAGACCAAAGTGATGCTTTGCAAGCTCCTAACCAGCCAGTGTCAGCTTGTTGCTGCCTTGACAGCTTTGATAATGACAGTCTATCCTCTAGACCAGTCCAAATATTTGCACGAAAATTTCGAATCGGTTCGGCTTAATGAAATCAAGTCGCATCTTGAATACTGGAAAACCAACCATATGCTTCAACGATCTTCACAAGACTCGAGCTATCATCCATCTATCCCATTCTACAAGCAATTGACTTGCGTTTATTTTAAGTAAGGGCCAGCAACTCTTGCGGCTGAGTGTACTCGGGAACATAAAACTAATACTTTTCCCAAATAGAACCGCTCGCTTGGCACTGTATCACCTTATCTGTTTCCGAACTTCTCAACGTCAACGACAGGAGAATTTACCGAATCTAATGAACGCTGTTCAAGTAATCAACGAGATAGTGAAACGTTTCATTGTTGATAGTACGGCAGGACATCTCCCTATCAGTGTTGTAGCGTACACCGTCTTACCCCAGCTTGTCCTGAGCTTCGACCTTCGCTTCTGTGGCAACAGCATAGGCCGGAAGAACCAGGCGCACGATTTAGAGAACTACAATGAGCTCAATCGCCAGTATGATTTACGTTACGATTGTTCCCATGTCGCGTCATGGGTGAACGATATTATCCGCATGTTTGAGACTTCTATTTCACCTAACACGCTGAGCACTGCAAAACCTGGGCATTCCGGCAGACTAGGCCCCCTAAAGGGTTCCTTGTTGCTCCAGATTCAGCCAGCAATATACTTCCAGCTTACTACCGTGGTGGATACTTCAATGTCTACCGGTCACTTGGCTCTCGGGAACCTGCAGTCTATAGAAACTCTGTCTGCAACCTCGTTGACAGAGCTCTCTTCGCCCTTGGGGTCCCCTTCTGGTCCAGCTTTAGCACTGGCTCCTCCTTCATGTTCCCTTGAAGACTATCACGACAGAATGGCACTTGAAGAAGTGGTGAATATAGACTTTTATACTCCAGAAGCTGCGGGGCACCTCAAAGACCAGAGCATTGATCAAGTTCGCGCACCTTGTTTTAACACTTCTAGCCTCGACACGGTACACGAGGCGAGCAGGGATGAGGATAGCAGTCAACCATCTACAGGGGATGCAGCTTCAATTGACCTGCTCTGGGGCAGCATAGCGCTACTGGGTGAATGACGGAAGAATAAATGGAAGGAAACTGCACAAACTCATCACGTCGTTGGATTGTCTTGGATTTTCTTCGCTTTAGTGTCCTGCTCCGGTTGATATATGCACACTAGAAGGTACGTCGACGGAATGGAGCCTCGGATAAAAAAGTGAGATTGGGAGTGAGATTGATCTCGAATATCACGGTATCAGAGCATCTCGTCCTTCAGCTTTGAGCCTTACGTTCGACACTTGACAACCGCCAAGACGATTCTCACCGGAAGCCGCAAGCGCGAAAAGATCGAGAAAGAGGCTGATCGAAAGTAGAATTACAACAAGACCATTGGAAGTCGCTAAAGTCGGTCTGCATCAAGCTGAAACTGCTGTCAAGACAGTCTGTCATTATTTGAACTGCCAGAAGATAAGCGTTCATTCACCGTTGCGCTCAGCCGACATTCTCAAACCTAACGGCAGGGCAGTTCAGTGGGTCTTCAAATTCATGTCCGGTAAGTACTTGGCTCGTTAGATGTGCCGGTATACATGGTTGACTATAGGACGGGAAAGCCAAAGGCTGCCCAGTGTATGGCGAATTCGGGATACAAAGGTGCTCGGGTTCCAAATCAGGGGATCTTGTAGGCTACTCGGGTCGAAAATCTGTTTTATAAAAACTAGTGGGAATCATTGCCATTATAGCTGCGCAAATACTGGAAATGAACGGACTTTTTGCTACCAAAGCCATAACAATATATCGTTGATTCTTCCGTCACATGAAGACAAAGGACCTGAACCCTCTGTCCTTCGTTCCCAGCTTCCTGTCCTCCTCCCTTCCTTGCAAGAGTCGTCATGTCAATCTTGCATGGTGGGGATGGATAGACAGCAAGCTAGCCAAGTCTCTAGCGACGAGGTCATGCAATGCAACGCCCAAAAAGGCAGCAGATTGTAAGCATCGCTCATCAAGTGGATCCGATCCCATGGAATCGAAGAACCGAGCCGGAAAGGTCTGGTTCCAAGAGCCCTACTGGGAAAGACCCTAGAGTCCCACGAAACTATTCTCGTGAAAGAGCACAGGGGCTCAGCCAGCAGCTTCCTGTGCAATCGCTGCATCGTTTGAAGGTGGGATCTCAATTCCGTGAACCTTGGCCAGCCGGTCCTTCTCCTTCTCCTCGCGGATTCTCTCGGTCTCCCTACGCAGTGACTCCAAGTTCCAGGAATCGCCGTCATCATCAGATTCCTCATCACTGCTCTCTTCGTCCTTCCAGTCTCCGCTCTCGAACATGGACCGACCAGTCGCATCCTTGGCTGTCTGTGCCTCCTGCTCGGCAGCCTTCTTGTCCAGACGCCCCTTCTTCCACTCAGCGAATGACTCGGGGGTGACCGGCGTCAAGTTGCCGGTCAGCTTGTGTCGCTCCGACTCCAGCCAGTCTTCCAGAGTCAAGGTGTTTAGTGGCGACTTGTCCATCAAAGCCTTCTCGGCAGCCTTCTGCTCCTTAGTCTTGAGAACGAATCTGCTCAAGAGGTCAGCACAAGCACAAATGAACGCGAAAAGCGGAAGGAAGTTTCAACGCACCCTGATGGCAAGCTGTGCTTGTACATGCACTTATCACCTCCGTTCGGACAAGTCCAGAACCAGCCATACTTCTGGTTCTCCACCGCCTCGATAAAGTACTTGCAGACTTTGTCGGTGGTCGTACGAGGGTTACCGTGCTTGCTCATTACGACACTGCGCAGCTTCTCCTCGTCCCATTGGTCCATAGTATCCGCCTTCTTCTGCTCCTCCTTGTCCTCACGCGAATCGGTGTAGAGATCCTTCTTGGCCGCTTTGCGCTCGATGTTCATGTCGTGGCTGAACTTGCACTTCCTACCCTTGTCGCAGCCGCCCTTCTTGTGGAAGATACACAGAACGGTCTTGGGATCGACACCGAAAGGCACCTTCTGCACCTGGACAGGCTTGAACAACTCGGCGGCTTCACGCTTGGCCAGCTCGGCGGCAGCCTTCTCGGCCTCGCGCTGCTTCCTCTCTGCTTCCTTCTTCTTCTCATCGGGGGCCTTGTTGGATAGGGCCATCGCATTCATCTGCTGGATCTGCTTTTTGGCAGCTCCACCTTTTTTCTGTTGGTCGGGGTTAGTTATCGGCGTCCTGGGAGCGGTGGTCTCGTGATGCGCGAGGGCCTGCGGATTTTTTGACGTACATTTTTCATACCAAAGGTCTGGTCAGAGAGGAAATGTTAGTTGCTGGTCCAATCGATTGAATCATTCTCTGTCTGAAGTGCGCACCTTGTCATCGACCGTCTTGGTCTTCTTCTTCGGCTGGTCAGCCTTCTTGGGAGCCATGGTGGCGGTTTGGGCTCACGCGCCGGTGGATGGTGAAAAAAAAAAAAAAAAGAGAGAGATGCGCTCGACCGCCGAGACGCTGGTTGAAACCGAAAGGAACGCTGATGCAGAAAGCGAGAGAGGTCCCGGTGGTTGGGGAGTGTATAGGGTCGAAAAGAGGTTTTACAAGGGCTGAGAATGACGGAAAGCCTCCACAAATTCGAGGGGTGAAGTGTGGCGGGCTCAATCTTTGACCGACCAATGACGGTGCGAGCCCTTCAAGTATATTCCACGGACTTTGCACGCGGTGAGAGTCTCGATGTAGGATGAACGGGGAAAACCTTGAAGATATTGATGGGAATCGTGAGTCTAGTAGAAGTCTAGTCGATGTGTTCTGCTCCACAGAAGGCGAGATGTGCGTTTTTGCTGTGCTCGGCTGGGACTCGACCCTTTGCGTCATCGCTGGAGACTCCCGCACACAGCGGATTCGCGGTGGACAAGTCCTGCATTCGCTATGACACTTTCTATGCTCATGTAGACACCCATGGAACACTTCATATCTCTCGTAAAAAATGAAGAAAATGATCGCAGAGCATTTCTACTACTACAACACATATTTACGACCTACTAGCCGATCTCTCGAAGTAGCCATTCTCGCTTGGTTCATTACCACTGCATTCATTTGGGGATGTTTTTCTCAGATAATCATCTACCCATGTATAATGCAAAACCAAGTGCAAAAGGGTTCATCCTGGGGCTTGGTGCGTTGCTCTACATCACATGTGGGAAATACTCCAGCAATCCAAAATCTCCGGCGCACGTAAAAAACCTTAAAACTCTTATTTTTCGTTTCTGGTCATCATAGAATCCGTAGAATAGGGAGATCAGAAGGGTTTATTTAAGAAACCTCCTGAATCTTGGACTTCTGGTTGTCCTCCTCGAGCTCGGGCAGGTCCTCCTGTATGCAAATATTAGCTTTCGCGTGCAACATCATTCCCGGGATAACTCACGTCGTCCTCGCCCTCAGCACCGCCGGCGCCGCCGGCAGCACCAGCAGCACCAGCAAAGGCACTCAGGTCGGGCATGCCACCACCGGCGCCAGCAAGAGCGCTCAAGTCGGGCATGCCACCGGCACCGCCCATACCGCCGAGCTTGGAGAAGTCGATGTTGCTCAGGCCGCCACCCTCCTCGCCGCCAGGGCCGCCGAATCCACCGAAGTTGTTGGCGTAGTCATCTTCACCGGCCTCATCCTGCTCATCCTCATCGACCCACTGGACCCAGTCAGTCAGCAAATCCAACCCGGTCAGCACCCATGATTTTCATACCTTGTCGAAGTCGGTCTTCAGGAAGTGGTACTTCTTGGCCTCCTTAAGCAGACGGGGCCAGAACTCCTGCTTCAACTCCTTCTTGCGCAGAACGAGCTCAACCTCGCGGTCGGTGTGGTTCACCTTGCTGTTCTCGGGGTCGATCTCGGCATAGAGGGGCAGCGAGACCTTGTATGTCACACCCTTTCCAGACTTTCCAGTGAAGGAGACCTCGGTGGGGGTGATGTTGAGGTCGGCATCGGACTTGGAGACGTCGGGAGTCTTGAGGTTAACGTAGAGGTAGTTCCGCTCGGGCTCCGAGTCGGAGGAGCGCTGGGCCCAGGTAACTGGAATAACCGAACAATTTTCACGTCAGCTTGCTATCCCTGAACGACGTAGAAATAAATTGAGCCTTTTCTGCACCGGAGCCGCAAAGAATGGGATAACGTCATAGCAGCTATCCACAAAATGTGCAGGTCCAAGTGTTTTGAGACGGAGCGGGGAAGTCGATCTGTCACAACTTACCTTCGGGGGTGCAGGTGTCGGGCATTTTGGAGATAAAGAAGAGGAAGAGCTTTAAGCAATAAGAGAGAGATGATGGAGGAATGGAGTCTTCGGGGAGGGATGAAGAATGGTGTCTGAGGCAGAAGAGGAGAAGCTCACAATGAAGCGCATGTACCGCAATCGAGTGCGCGAATGCTAGAATGTACTGGAAGCCTGCGTTTGTCCTGTTTGTCTCTTTGTAGCCTTGATGCCTCAAGTCAGGGACGTCACTTGGATGACTCAGCGAGTTCCCCTCCGAGTCGCCGCAGGCATCGCGACACCGATAAGATGCTAGTCAAGTGTCTACGACCCCTGCGAACGGCTTTGCTTCGTTCCTGGAGCCAGCTCATCTGAAATCAATTGCTGTTCCATCACTACCCGCACAGAGAATGCACCTGGGCACCCCTCTTTTTACCCCACGCAGCTCATAACGTTCAATCTACGACTCACGGCTGAGAAAGATTAGCCCGCTGCCTTGCGGTAACCACTTAGGTCTCACATTCTATACGTGCTTTATAACACCTGTAGCGATGGAGTCTCTCAAGGCAGTCTTCTTCGGGCCCGACCCGGCAGCCCAGGTAAGTGAGGCCAGATTACTAGTGACGTCCAATCCACTGACTCTCACGGCCAGATGAGAAAATGCAATGCCCTCATCCGCGCGAATACCAGGCAACTCGATCGCGACCTCGCCCATCTCAAGTCCCTCGACAGCAAGACCCGAGGGCACATCGTCGCTGCATCCAAACGAGCACAGCGCAATCCATCCCAAGCCAAACAGGCGACGAGCGAAACCAAAACATTTGCACGAGAGCTGGTGCGAATCCGAAAACAAACTTCCCGGCTCACGACGAGCCGTGCCCAGTTGCAGAGCGTGGGGATGCAGGTCAATGAAGCGTTCTCGGTACGCAAAATCCAAGGCAGTCTTCAGAAGTCCACTGGGATCATGAAAGACGTGAATACCTTGGTACGGCTGCCGGAGCTGTCATCGACTATGCACCAGCTCTCAACGGAATTGGTGAGGGCGGGCATCATCGAGGAGATCGTCGACGACGCCATGCCCAATGATGAGCTTCTGGAGGGAGAAGACGACGAGGCAGAGGAAGAGGTGGACAAAATCCTGCAAGAAATCCTCTCGGGAAAGCTCTCCCAGCCCGCGGCTGTCAAGCCGGCCGCAGAGCCTGTGGAAGCTACACCGGCCGCCGAAAGCGAGCCCGAGTTCGAGGACCAAGAGGCGACTCTGGAACAAATGCGAGGTCGCCTGGAGGCTCTCAAGAGCTAATGACCTTTTATTTTTGCGATTACTCTAGCGATATCCATGTTGTTATGCACTCCCGAGTCTTTGTTCGTCTGGACCTTTTGTTGTTTCATTTCGGAAGGAGTTGGGTGGCTCCTCATTCAATGATATTTACTATTTGACCACAGGCTGGACCTAGATAGAATGTATCCGACTATTTTACTTATCAATGGGGTCTTTGCTTTTTATTGCGCCCGGGCGACATGTACAAAGGGCAGATCGAGAACCAAAATAGGTATCGCAGTTTGCTGCTCTTCGGTTCAAAATGGCTTCCACTCAAGTGCTGGTTACCGCTGTCTTTGCGCATTATTGCTCTCAATTAACAATTAGGTCGATTGACGTCCAACTTCAGTCAATTGCACCAATTAGGCAGACAAGGACAGTCAATAGAAGTAGAACGAGGCCACGTTGGTGGTGCAAACAAAGCAAACACGTACCCGGCCGAACCGGGCCTAATGCGGCTGACCCGCTGCGCCTCTCCCTTTCTCTCCTCTTCCCTCAGTCATTCCTCCTCCCCCCATCTTCCACTTTCTGGCTTTCCGTTCTACTTCCCTGGAAGCCTCTCTCGATCGCTCTCGAGAACCCACTCATCCCTTCAATTTCTCTTATTGAACGCCGTCGCTCTTCAGTGACTCCCCAGCCATCGACGCGTTCGTATCGCGACTTCTCTTCTCATCGCAAACTGCCAGCTTTGCCAACCCGTCCTCCACAAGTCTTCAGAATGTCTGCCAACCTGGACAAGTCTCTCGACGACCTCGTCGGCAGCCGCCGTCAGAATGCTCGCCGTCGCAGCAACAACCGCCGTGCTGCCGCCAAGCCTTCCGTCGGAGGTGTGAAGAAGTCCAAGCCCACCAAGGCTGCCCCCAAGGCTGCTCATCCCGCCCCCAAGGCTGCCCCGGCTGTTTCCAGCAAGATCATCGTGAGCGGACTGGTAAGTTCCTTCCATTATCGGCCTCGAGTCTTACTGTTCCATTGACTAACTTCATCAGCCTGCCGATGTGTCTGAGGCCAATATCAAGGTATGTTGATCGAGAGGCCTTCTTGGCTTTGATCGCCATCTTTGTTTTCGAACCCTTCGAGGTGTAAACGACTGCGACGCGCGCTGCGACCTGTTACATTACTCATTCCCCGCTCTTCGTGGTTGTCGCTCGACGTCTGGCACAGACAGCACGCTCTTTCCATATGCTTCTGCGCATTCTTCTGGCTGGCTGGCATACTGCGAAGCAGGAAATTGAGCTCTGTTGTAGTACTGTGAAAGTATGACTGCTGCTTGCGATGATGCCCAGTTGGAGACAATTCCGCTTTGCATTGTCATTCTGAGTACTGTGCCAAGGATCGGAGATGAAAGATTCCCATCCTGACCGCTTTTCGAGATTTTGCTCTTTCATTGAGCTTTAGAGGGCATCAGCGAGCGCATCAGATCACCAGCAAATATTTTTGGGGCGAGACTCTGCTTTAACACTTGCGACGATGCATTTTCAAAGCATCTCGTCAGTGTTCTCACTGCTCCATGGGGTGAATCCCGTCACAGTGATTGTGAGGGCTACTTATACAGTGTCTTATCATGCTACAAGATTTGTCACCTCGAGAGCGCACATGAGGACACAAGACGGGACTCCGGGCTCTCTTCAATGCAAGTGGTGCGGGTGCATTGACGAAGGCTTCTTGGGAGCATGGACCCGTCGTTCGAGGACTTGTCGCACTCATTTGATGGATTCGTGGATTGGAAGGACGCTATCAATAGTTCGCATGGATCTTTGTCGGATAGATTGAGGGACTTCTGAGGGACGCAAGTTGCGATCGGAGCAGATCATCTTGCATAGGGATTTGGGATTTGTGGATAGAGGCTGAACCGATTTACCGATCGCCGCTCTGTGCTCACTGATGCTCTTTCACCTTCGGATTAACTCACGTTTTCATTGCGCTGTCGCCGTCGTTTCCCTTCGCTACTCGACCATCACTGTTTCACCTCAAATTTTCAGGCGAGAATACTGATCGTCTTCCGCTTTAGGAATACTTCATCAAGTCTGCAGGACCCGTCAAGAAGGTGATGCTCACCTACAACCAGAACGGCACCAGCCGTGGCATTGCCTCAATCATCTTCGCCAAGCCCGACACCGCTCATAAGGCCGCTAAAGAGCTTAATGGGCTCCTGGTTGATGGCCGTCCCATGAAGGTCAGTCGCTTTCGTTTTCGTACCATAACGTGCTTATCTGACAACCGACAAAGATTGAGGTCGTTTACGATGCCTCCCACGCCCCCGCCGTTCCTACTCCCAAGCCTCTTACCGAGCGCGTTGCTCAGAAGTCTCAGCCCAAGCCCGCCACTGCCGCGAAGGCTGCCAAGGGCAAGGGTAAGACCAACACCAACGACAAGAACGCCACCGGTCGCAACCCCAATGGTCGCACCCGCAAGGGTCGCAACCCCGGCCGCGGCAAGCCCAAGACTGTCGAGGAGCTTGATGCTGAGATGGTCGACTACTTCACCAACGAGAACGCTCCCGCTGCGGGCAACGCCCCTGTCAACGGGACTGCTCCCCAGGCTACCAACGCTGGCGAGGATCTCGGCATGGCTGAGATTTCTGTACGTTCCTCATCACTTGATGCATCTTTCAGGGCCCTTTGCTAACGTATCATCAGTAAACAATTTTCTCAACCGTCATTGCTTAGCGTCTCCCCAGTTGCTGCCGGGTGTGAGATGGAAATACGGCTTTTTTTCGGAGGATTTTGATAGTCGATGCGCGGGCCCTGTCTTCTGCTTTTCCTCCACTCTTTCTTTTTCTCCTTTTTTATGAGTGTCTTGTCCACGGCTTTTTTTTCGGTACCGGTCTTAATTCTTCGACTTGCAATGGGATGCAAGGATGTATCTACAATCCAACAAGGTCTAAATTGGTCATGATTCCATTGTAAATCAACTGCGTAGATGTTCCCACGAGGTTTTTCAATTACAAAACACAGTATTATCATATCAGGACACCGAATAAATTCTCAGCGCTATGCAACACAAACGCCCAGTCCCAAACGCCAAATCCAGAATGTCCTTGCAGAAAGAAAAAGAACCAGCCCTCAAACGTATTGTACAACAGGAAACCATCTAGAAAACTCCCGCCCGCGACATAACATCATGAAACTGCTCCAGCGTGACACCAGCACTCAATCCCGCGCCACCGTTCGCTTCAAGAATCATATCCTTAAGCAGCTCATCACCCACCGAATCCTCCTTCAACTCGCGCGCAATGCGCCGCAAATGACCGAGCGAGATCGGCCCATTGCCCCCGCGCGTGAAGAGCTGATATGCGTCATCGACCTCCGCGACCATGGCGTCGTCGTCGCGCGAACGCAGTTTCGCGGCGCATACGGAGACGAAAGGGCTGTAGGGGACTTGGCCTGTTAGGGTTGGATCGAGCGCGGAGAGGATTTCAGCGAGTTCGGTTGAGTCATTTGGAGGGAGGCCGAGGGCTCTGTTATGGATATTAGTGGATGTCATAGAGGAGGACGTTAGACGGGGAAATGAGCGGAGTGGACATACACCATAGCCTTGCGCACATCTTCGCGCGGGATGACGCCCTCTTTCTCGCCGGGGAAGTCTTCGTGCGCGTTCGCGAAGAGCTGGAATACTTCCTTGATTTCGTTCTCTTGGTCACCGGTGATGTCGTTTTCTTTAGCGAGCTTGGACTGGCGCGCGCGCTTGGGGCCTGCGGAGGTGCTGACGGGAGCTCCGCGCCTCTTGGGAGGCTGTGGTCGAGCCATGCTTAGCGGATGGGTTTCGCAATGGCTGACTGTTGTGGAGGACTTACCATGTCTCTGACTGTGAGGCGTCGCAGCTTGCGCTGGAGGTTGGAGGGTGTATCGTTGACGAGAGATCAAGCGATCGAGAGATCTGGAGAGCGATGATGCTGAAGTGGGGAGGTAATGCGGGATGGTGATTGGTTACAGAACTAGAGGGTATCAATTACTTTTGGGAAATACTTTTTGTTATGTACTTGTGGACGTATTGCAGAGAATGGCTCTTGTACTAAGTGTGACACACCGTAACTAGACAGCATTTGAATCTAGTGTGTTCTTGTTTTGCGCTAAACAAGCATGCTTAAGATGGGAGAGGACCCGTGGAAAGTAGGTTGAGTATAGAAAACATAGATACATAAATAGCTCGCGCTTAAACGTAAATAATACTTTCTCTTTGGGTACATACCGCGTCACTGTCTCTGCCTTGTGCGTGTTTGCTCATTTACCCATATTCGCCGTAAATTACGCTTGAAGCCAAGTAGAAAACGGTCGAAGGCAGTGGATCGGCAGCCTCGGCGCTGACGTGATCCGATCGGTGCCTGGCCCAGCCCTTAATCATTTATCAACTCTACTCTGCTCAGGGTTTCTCAGTTGCAAATAAATCCATCATGGACGTCATACTCTACGTCTATGACCTGTCAAAGGTATGCTACCTCCTTATCTGTGCTTGTAGTTCACGTAACTGATTGGTTCATGCAGGGTCTTGCTCGCCAGGTACGTACAGTCATACCAACAAGTGATGCCGTCCCTTATTAACAACTTGGGCAGTTCTCCATGTCCTTAACAGGGACTCAGATGGATGCCATTTATCACACGTCCATCGTCGTCAACGGCGTTGAGTATTATTACGGTCAAGGCATCCAGACCGCTGCCCCTGGCTCCACTCATCATGGACAGCCGATTGAGAGGCTGAAATTGGGAACGACAGAGCTGCCAGCTGAGGTGATTGAAGAATGGCTAAGCTCTTTAGCTGAAATATACACCCCCGAGGTCCGTCCGGATGAGAAGAAACAACCCCTTAAATAGTCAAAACTAACGCATCGCAGTCTTATGATCTCTTTCTGCATAATTGCAACAACTTCACCCAGGACCTTGCCATGTTCCTGGTTGGCAAGAGTATCCCTGACCACATCCGGAACCTGCCGCGCCAATTTTTGGACACTCCATTCGGTCAGATGATGAAACCTCAGATCGAAATGGCTCTGAAGGGTGTCACGCAGGGTACTGGCCCGGGAACTGTTCCTGGTCCAAGTATTCAGCCACCACCTTCAAGGCCTGCCCCTCCTCAGATGCCTCAAGTCTCAGCTGCCCCTCATCCCGTACCAACCACGGTGCGCAATGTAAGCAATCTCAGCCAGCTCCAAAGCGAGTTGGCCGCGACATCAGACTCTTGTGCAGTGATTTTTTTCACGTCGTCGACGTGTCCACCCTGCAAAGCTGTCTATCCGATATACGATGAGCTTGCAGAGGAAGTTGGTGACAGAGGAAGACTCATCAAGGTTGATGTTGGGTTTGCTCGCGATGTGGACATGAGGTACAGAGTGCGCTCAACGCCAACCTTTATGACTTTCGTGAAAGGAAAGAAGGTGAACCAGTGGAGCGGTGCAACGCCAGCCCTATTGAAGGGCAATGTGCGCTTGCTCCTCGAGATGGCCTATCCACCTCATCCCCACCAGAAACTTCGACTGCCCAGCTTGCAGCGACCTATCTCTAACTTCGTCATGTACAAGAAAGTCCCGCCACTTGATAAGCTCCTGCAAAAGCTTCCAGCCGAGTTCAAGGGTGCCCAGAGTGTCGCTCCAGTCATCGAATTCGTCAAGCTTCGTTTCACTGCAAGTAACGGCAATGCCCCTGCCGCGGATACTAGAGTGCCTGATCTCCACTCGTTCGCTACTACTCTTCAATCAACCTACCCCACGCTCCCGAGTGACAGTCATTTTGCAGTCGTGGACCTCGTTCGCTTATTGTTCCTTGATCCGCGCGTGAGCGGCTACTTTGCCGAAGAGGCCAACCATACCACCCTCCTCACACTTCTCTCGCCACTCTCCCAGGGGGATCTTTCATCATGCCCTTATAGCCTTCGCATTGTCGCTCTTCAACTTGCTTGCAACCTCTTCAGCACCCCGCTTTACCCACACCAACTCGTGTCAACCCCCTCGCCCTTGCGAGAGACCTGTCTTCGACTCGCGACCAACTCCCTATTAGACTCGCAGAACAACCTCCGCGTCGTCGCATCGTCATTTGCATATAATCTCGCTGCATACAATCACAACGCTCGCTTTGATGGAAAGCCAGATCCGCTTTCGGAAGAGGATCAAGTAGAATTGGCCGCTTCTTTGCTAGAAGCTGTCTCGCAAGAAGAGCAGAGCCCCGAAGCCCTGCGCGGCTTCTTATTTGCACTCGGTCTTTTTATTTATGAAGCTCCGTTGGAAGGGGCGCTTATTGATCTTTGTCGTGCAATGGGGGTAACTGAGACGGTTGCTGCGAAGTCCAAGATAGAGGCTGTACGGAAGGAGCCACTGTTGAAGGAAGTTGGAGAAGAGTTATTTGGGAAGGGGCTTTAGTGTCATATTAGCCATAATATTATCTCGAATACAATCTTCTTCCAGTTTCCTTGGATTTTGGTTCGTCTCCGCTGGGACTATATCTGGGGGAGGCGAAATACGCTAAACTTGATCAGGCAGGTTGCGAGAGAAAGTTATCAAATGCTACTGGCAAAGAATACAGCGGATGGGGTTATCTTGCTACTTTGGAAATCCAGGAGGGGTCGTTGCCTATCTTGATACTGGCCGTGAATATCTGGGCATTCTAATACCCTTCGCCCCCACGGGTCGTCTGCGTTCTGCTTCATCTACACCACGGCTACATCAATATGCTTTTGCTCCTGGCTTGTTTGGTTAGTGCAGCAGTTCTTGATTTTGCATATGCACATCTGATATCAAGAGTGCCGTTATTTTGCTGCGACACGATCTCAATTCCCAGAGAATGGCTCCAAGAGAAGCTGTCGTCGGCACCCAAGAGCCTTCCGCCAAAACCGCGCCCAGACGACAGCTTGACCCATATTCTCCCACCTTCACGACGGCCGTTCCTACCTTCTCACATTGACCCTCATTCCCCGCATACATCTGAATCAGCGGTCCTGCAGAGCCAGATCCGAATGGATGCCGACTTCAAAGCTTGCGGAGCAACACGATACACACCTACGGGCTTCTCCACGCAGGAAGTACAGCGGCTCGGCAAATTTCCAGATTATGCAACTTTGAGTGGTATCCCACTACCAAGTCCGTTTCCTGATTTCGATATCGACAAAGCCTTGCCGCGACCTTACAGGCCATTTCGTTGGAACTACCATCAAACGATGTGTACGTACCCTTTCCCTCCTGAATAGTCTTCCACTTCATCTTGATGCTTATTTGAAGATTAAAGCACTCTCCAAAATGGATACCGACTGGTGGATCGAGCTGGAAAGTACCTATCGCCAAAGAATAGCGGCCCGAAAAGAACTCCACTGGAAACATGGCAAGGCAGTACTGGACTATCTCCCTGGATCTGAACTAGCCTGCAAAGAGCTCTTGGAAATGGTAATTCAATTCCTCTGTGCTCGGTATCCACAATATTTCACGTGTGATGGCAAGATATTCTCCAATGGGATCCTTGGCATTCAAATAGACATCGAATCCAAGCACCCACTTGAAATTCTGCTTGATCATGTCCCAGAGGACTTCACAATCATGATTCGAGATAGTCAAACCGGGAGGTACTCTCTGCGAGCTGGAGTCATCTGTTACTCGATTGGTTGGACGTTGGGTGATAAGTTGGGACTTGGGCTTGATGAGATTCATCAGCCTGTGCCGGATTATAAAGAGAAAATGGCTTTCTCGATGCACCGGTGAGCTGGAATCCGATCAATATTCCTCGCACGCCAGCTACTAATATGCTGTAACGCCAGATATTTCTCAAAAATGCCAACGGACAAACCGATCCAACGCGGAGCCTGGAGCCTGGAAGTTGGACAAGTTCTCCACCTGACCAAGAACGATCCGGAAATCACTAAAGAGCACACTCAGGATCCCAATCTGAGTATAGAAGACTGTTTCCTTCGAGTAGATTGGCAGACTCTCCGACGTCTCCCATTATCCGGCGGTGTGGTATTCAACTTCAAGGCATTCTTTACCCCCGTCTCGGAGTTGCGGGACGAGCCTAAAGTACCTTCGGTACTTTCAGAAATTTTAAAGCATGGCAAGAAGGACCTCATGGAATACAAAAAGACTCCTCTTGTTGAGCATGTTTTGATCGCGGCTTTTGAGGCGTGGAAGAGAGAGCAGGAAGAAGCGGGATTGGTGGACAGGGACTGGAATGTTGCTACTCTGGAGCATAGCCCTTTCTTCGCAGGCTGGGAAGCTAAGTGGTGCTCCTAGCAAGGGTTTCAGGTGATTTCTGGTCAAATGTAGTAATTCTACAGCTGTAGCAGTTGAGTGCTTCCAAGATCCTCAGTTATCGCATTATGCCTTCCAAATGTTAGTTATGCAGTTGACCTCACCAGTTGTCTCCGACTGCCTAGGTGCAAATTTTATGGATGATTAAGTATATTGTCTCAAATCACTATTTTTATTTCCTTGTAGAACAGGGTTGGATAAGAGGGCGACCTCGGAGCGACTTGTGTCTGGAATTGTAGATGGGGAACCGGCACTAAACCCAAACTAGAAAGTAAAGAGAGAAAGTGACAAAAACGGTGGAGCATGGGCCTCACCACTGTCTGGGTCACCAATCAGGCCACGACGTCCAACTATCGCCACGGTTTAATTTGCCATTTATCACAGATTCTTGCGATGTCGATGGCCGTGGGGTTCTCACCGGGCCGGCGACGTTCCGGCGCTGGTTGACGTCCATTTCAGGATGTTCGCCGACCTCACGTCTTACATCTCTTTATCCAAGCCGGGTTGATGAATTACGGCTGAATTATATGGGGACAATGGATTTTCCACTGGCTGCCGCTAATAGTTCAGAATGGGGCACGAAGTTTCAGCAGCAGCAGATACTGGAGATGTTTCCTTTCCCGGTAGCTGGGCAGATTGCTCTGACTATAATTGCGTTGATCATCTGGCGATTTCACAGATGCAAGTGGGTGAGTTCCGTGAGACTTCATAAAATCCTATACTATCCAACAAATGTGGAAGTTGCTAACTTCTCTCTCTAATAAGTTCAATGATATCCATGAAGATGCTAAATCTGGGCAGCATCAACATGCTAGAATTGAAAAGATTGAGAGCTTCCATATTGATTCTTCAGAGCCTCCCGCTTTTCGACCATTCAAACCGAAATATCACCTAACAATGGGTATGCACCTCCTTGTCTTTCGCAAGCATATTTAACTAATAGAGCTAGGCCTTGAAACACTAGACCCTAGTGACTTTTTGATCTTCGATAAGACATATTCCGAGCGTCTCAACCTTCGACGGTCCTTGGTTGAGCAACATCCTGAAGATGTCATAGGCATCACTGATGACTATGATTCCCGCATTCAACTTGCCGTTCAGGAACTGTACAGCTACCTCTTCAAGACCTATCTACCTTCTCGCTATCCGTCGATTTTCAAGACGCACTGTGACAAGACCTACTCTCTCATCACGGTGAAAAATCTTGTCACAGGGAAGATCATACCCGCAGATGCAGAGTCGATATCTCTGCCCGCCGCGTTGGCGATCATTTCAGAAAATGTAGATGAAGACTTTTTCATCCTTTTACCGCATCAAGTAAATGAGAACAAGACATCCGCTGAAACCGTCTATGTCCTAGAAGCCTATTCTGCGTGCTTCCCATCTGGGTTCCAACCCAGAGACAAAATCGGAAAAAGGTTGGCCGACATCCACGGCCCGGTTCCAAAATACAAGGAGAAGCTTCAAAAGAGCATGGACAGGTTCTTCGCACGCCTTGAGGTGGGCCGCTTGGTGAAGCGAGTCAACTGGGCCGTCACTGTGGACGAGGAGCTTTATTCCAACTTTGACAAAAGTGGACCCGCATTCGAGGGGACGCTGAAGAAAATGACCGTGGATGACTTGGATCTGAATAAGGTAAGTGTTTCTTATTTGCTCTCATATAAATCTTGCAAGATGAGTCTAACGGAACTATAGACATTCCTCCGTAGCGAGCGCCAGACGCTGCATCGTCTTCCAGCATCAAATGCTATTGTATTCGCTTTTCATACTTATCTCTATCCTATTCAAGATATCAAGGCGGAGGGCAGTGCTGAGGATCTTGCTTTGGCCATCGATGGGCTGCAAAGTGGAAGTGTGCCTGAGATATTTACATATAAGAACGGGGATAAGTGGGCAGATGCTGTAAAACAATATCTTAGAAGCTAAATCGATACGTGAAAGTTACCTCCGGTAGGCTCGATCTATCCAATTCTGAATATGAAAATCCATATTCTCAGGTTTCAGTCGTTGAGGCCATTTCCTTTCAATTAGCTACTGTCCACTCGTAGACTCCAGTAATGAGAAATATTAGAAAAACAGGCGGTTCAATCATAATTATTGTGTAGATCTAACCTCGGTGCCTGATACCGAAGGCGACAAAATCGCTCCACAGCTTCCAACTTTGCGGGGTCGAAATTCCTTCGGGTCTTCCCTTGCTCCTGCTTGCAACTCTGTTTTGCTTTAAAGGTCATCATATTGAATGCCACATTCTTGAAGAACCGATTATGTGTTCTTTTCTCATCCACTTATGCATTAAATCGCTGCATCAACCACCCGAGACATGTTGAACGTCCGCATTTCCTCGCTGCCATCTGACCGCCAAACAGCGGACAAAGGTATTGCCTGCCCAGAAATGAACCTTGAGACCTGATCTAATAGTTTAGACTGCCGGCAGTGCAACAAGCGACGCATAAAGTGTGACCGGAGCACACCGGGGTGCCGGAAATGCTCTGTCCGAGGGCTTCGATGTCCTGGATACGACTCTTTTCAATTGAAATGGAGCCAGGGAGTGGCCAGTAGAGGGCATTTGGCTGGGAAGAGATACCCTATGCGGGCTCTACCCCAATCAAGCAGCCCGGTGGGATCCACTAGCCAGCGTGCAGTTTCACAGAGCGGAGTTTATTTCAACGGCCTGGGCCATGGTCCATCTTCCCTGACAAAATATGGCGTTTGGGCTCAGGAAGATGCCGGTCTCTTATCCCATCCCGCTGTGGACCGCCGTCTCGTGGAGGTCTATACCTCGGTGACTGTTTCTGACGATCTTTTCACACATTTCGACATCAGCGTTGCGCCTCGATTAACCTGGGTCGACGGGCCCGATCACCCATGGCGGAGCTTGATGTTCCCACTTGCACAGCGGTGTTCCTGTCTCCGTCTATCAATTCTCAGTGTTGCCGCAGCGCATTTATCATTTACATCTCCTAAGAATCAACCCCAGTCAATGGAAATACAGGCAATGAACCATCGCCTTCGAGATGCCAGTCTTCGAACCCTCAACGACATGATTCGTGTTGAGCTGGATAACAATGATTCTTCAAATTCCTATCACGAAGCTTCATCTCTGATTGGGATCTTGGCAACCACTCTGGTGCTATGCTATGGAGAGATGCTGGTCCCCAATTCGACAGACTGGAACCTGCATCTTCGTGCTTGTCGAGCTCTGATTGAGAGACACCAATGGCGGGACTGGCACACCGAGCCAAAAGATGCTGCCACAAGATTTTTGATCAACGAGGTCTCTGATATCGAAGTTTTCCGCACATTCGGGGCATTTACAAAAGAAGATCCTTTGGTATCTCTCCCTTCAAGGGCTATAATGGACTCCCATTTCGGTGCTTTTACGGGGCTTCTCTGGGAAATTACCGTCGAAGAAAGACGTCGATATGGTCTGTCTCAAAACGGCCAAGATTTACCACCTATCAACATGTACACCTGGCGAGCCAAGGTAGAACACGCTTATACGCGGGCATCGACCGACACAGCCTGGCTATCAACAATACACGGAACCGACACCCAGCAATGGATGGACGCGATCGTTCGCGCAGTCTATCATGCCACTCTTATCTACGCTTACCAAGCCCTCGCTCCCACCTCAGCAACAGAAGCAATTAGCTCGTCAATGAAGCATCTCATCCAAGAAATCGATTTTGTAACGGCCGGTTCAATCCACATCCTATCCCACGACATCTTCCTCCCACTCTTCATAGCCGGGACAGAATGTTGGGCTGACACGACAAGACAAATCTCAATCGAAAAGCTCTACCTTGACCTAGTTTCCACAACCGGACTCTGGTGCAACTCGACCGCGATACACTTCCTAAAGGCATTTTGGAAGAGGACCGAATATCATGGCGTCGGGAAATGGATCGCATTCGCCCGAGAACACGAACGACACAATGGCCCCTTCTTGATCTTTTAGGAAACATAGTTTCTCGTTGTACAGAAAAATAATATGAAAACCCAGCCTAAGAACGCTAAATGATTTGAAGATCCCCGCATCTGACTGTCGTGCTTCACTGAATGTACCCAAGTACCCAGGTACCTTCGGTCATGCCGATGTACATAAATACCTACACTGTCCACCGCTGCGGTGGCGAAGTCAGCGCAACGCAACATCGCGATAAAAAGATACGGTCGATGCAGTGAGACGCAGCTCCAACGTGAGAAACGATAATATTCGATCGAGTCTGCCGGTTTCATTTCCTGAGATGACCAATGTGATAATCAACGGGAGAAAATTGTCCCGGAGCAATCTCACCGTTGCATGTCATCTGCACGGCCATGGGACCCGGGGCGACCATCCGCCGACAAAAAGCCAACAATAGAAAGCCAACAATAGAAAGCCAACACACGAGGCGGACAGGGCTGAAAGGCATTGTGGCAGACGGGTGTTTCGGATTTATTTTTATTATTTTATTCATGTGCGCAGTGATATTGTTCTACAAGTGGAAAGAGTATTCATGAATAGACGGCTTGGTTCAAGCTAGGCTACCTAAGATAAAAGTACCACTGGGCTGTACCCAACAGTCGGCCAACTCACAGACACACCGACACTCGACGTGATCGAGGTGGCATGTGGCGCTTTTGTCTATTTCCAAGGAAAATAGAGACGGCGCTGTGCGCGGACCGGGAGAAAATAGAAGCGAGAATCGGAACGAAAATGAACAGGAGGGTTACAAGATTGGACATCGGGGGTATCTGAAAGAAACACGCTAGAAGATGGGCAATGGAGAAACAAAGAAACACCGGGTCCGTATTCGGGAATGCAGTCGTCAGAAGATCAGAAGGGGTAATAAAGATGGAAAATGAAAAAAATCAAGAAAAAAATCAAAAGAGGAATGATTGCGCTGCAACTCCATGCGAAATGTCGGAGGGAAAAAAAGAAGTATGAGTCAGGGCGCAACCAGCGGTGTGAAGCATAATAAGAGGGAAGCGCCGACAGCGAAGAATTAGGTAAGCGCGGGGGTCGGAGATCAATGGATAAGGCGCGGAGCCAAACGGAGGCACGAACTCAGTACCACCCGGGATGCGCCTTGCCCACTGGTGATCGGCACTGTTGACGGTGCGGATCTTGCAGCTGCCTGAGCCCCGTCATCTGATTCGTTTTGGGCTCAGATCCCGGACCGCCGATAAACAGTCGGAGCGGCGGGCCCGACGGAGCTGTGGAGGGGTAGAGGCGTGGGGGTGAAGAAAAGAATATGTGTGGTAAAAACAGTGGCTATGGCGGCATAGCGATGAGAAGATAGTCGTAGATGATAACAGCGCCAGCGCTGCACCCGTTGATGTGTGACTCCTGGGCACCTGTCCTATGAAGAGTGGGCGCGACGCTTGGGGCTGGGGGCAGCGCGGCGCTTCCTAGGCTTTGGTGACGGGGTGGTGCGCTCGCTGATCAGCGCCAGCTTGTCGTGCTTTGCTTGTCGCAGGGCCTGTGTGGCTCGAGCGTGGGCCTCGACCTTGGCCAGGAAGCGAAGGCGATCTTCATGTTCGGCGACTGCGCGCATGCGCTGGAGTTGTTGCTCCATGGTCGCTGAGCAAACCATCTCGGGTACCTGAGGTCCTGCCTCTTCAACGGCATGGGCAGCTGCTGCATTCTCGGGCATCCAGAGTAGATCTTCATCGGAGAGGTAAGCGTTGTTGGTGAATGAATCGTTCGAGTCGGCGCTGGCCAGAGAGGGACGGTTTGGCCAGGAAGGGAAGGCACATGCGGCCCCCATGCCGTACTCGCTGGAGAAGGAAGACTTGCGCGGGGAGATGTCGAGGAGAGAGTCGGTGGGGGTTGGAGGAGGCGCAGACGGGTTGGACAGTGGTGAGCTTTCAAATGAGCTGCCACTCCAGCTAAAAGTCACTTGCGCGGGGTCTGTACTGGCGACAGGCGCAATAGCAGACGCTTTGGCGAGCGTCATGTAGCGCAGACGCGACTGAATGGGAATCACCATGGTGGTGATGTATAGGATGGATGATGGATGATGGATGATGGATGGTGAATGATGGTTGGTAAAGGTGTGACGAGAGAAGAGAGATAAGGTTGAAGATGAGTAGAGATGATAGAAGAAAGTGAGGGTAAAGTGATGTTAAATGAGATAAAGTAGGTGAGAGTCGAGAGAGGGCGAGACGTGTTTATCAAGACGGTGTGAAAGGGCGCATATCAAAGCCCGGGGAAGGCTTCTAGAGTGCCGATGTACCCTTGCAGTCCCGACTGAGACAAAATAAAAAAAAATAAATAAATTCAATATTAGGCGGAAGCGGTTTCCGTGCAGTGAGGCGGGCGATCAGTCATTCAGCCGGCTGGGATCCGCGCATCAAATTAATCAAAAATGGCTGAATTATTTGACAGCCGCGCCAATCCGAGGTATCGACTTTAGCCTGGGAATATCGGATCGTATTCAGCCCTCTGTGTCAGATGTACACAAGTACCCGGTTTATGAATAACCTGAATAAGGTGAACCTGGGGATTTCCCCCTTGCCTGGGATGGTATCCCCGGAAGGGCTGCCCAAGATGCAGCGGGGGAACTCGCCCGTCCAGCGGTGTGCAGTCCGTACTTTGGCCCCGATTCAAACTTCCCAATCAGGACGCTCTCGATTTCACCGCTTCCTGAGATGTTCGAATCGCTGATAGTCGGGTAGGGCACAAACAGGGAAATGTTTGGTGAATGACCTGAGGGAGTTCGGCGGTCTGGAGATAGTATGATTGTTGACGTGTCTGTAGAGATAATGTGGTGAGGGCCTTCGGAGTAGAAAAACAAAAGTTCGGAAAATGAACAGCGAACGCGCCCGGGAAATACTTTGTGGACTATCTACGGAGTACTAGGCACGGGTTCTGACCAAAACGCGACTTCTTCCGCTCCACTCGGACGAGGTAGGAGAGGATCCCCGTGGAGAATTGGGTGCTCACATGTGGACTGAGAAACTCCGCCGAACGGCAGTCTGGAACGCCCTAAATCACGGGCGGGCCCGAACAGTAGCAACGGTTCGGCTCTCCACAAAGAAAGGGAACGCGTAGAGCCGGACGGTGTGTCCAAAGACCGAACTATGAAGAACCCTGGAGGACTATTGATTTACGGCATATCTAGACAGACTCGAAACGAAGTCGTTCTTTGTTGCATGGTATAGGGGTAGATAGATCCCCGAAAGCCGTGGGGGGAAATAACATCAAAGAACATGGACTAGAACAACGCTAGATAAAACCCGGGATCGTGGAACCCGGCCTATGACTTTGCGCGAATCAGAGGTGTGCCATTTTGACCACGGAGAGGCTCCATTGCGTCCCTTTAGCCGCGGTCTAGATTTCCCCGAGGTAGATATACGCCTCGGCCTGGGTCTTCCGACTTGAAGACAAAGAATCGTCCAACTGTTCAGACTGTGCCATTCCATACTCCGGACTTCGGATCCAACTAATTACACCATCGCCCTTTACATTGTAGTCAAAAGCTACACGTCTAGGGAACTCGACTCATTAATTTTCCGACCCTGATCTGCTTAGCGCCTGCCGGGACACCCAGCGGTTCCCCGGCCCCAAGTGGAGATGTATCCGCCATCCTGGGTTCCCCGACAACCCTCGGCCCCTTTTTCGGGTCTACATCATCACTCAGAAGACACGTCCGATCCACCTTGGGCTCACATGTGGTGTCCCGGCATCCTGGAAATCCACAATCTAACACATCGCACGCAGTCTATATTTCGTACTTGCGGCCCGCCGGGGAACGGGGAATCAGGGGCGGGTGTTTTCTCACCTCCCGCAATAGACGAAATGACACGTTCCTCGGTACCTTTGAGCTGAGACGATCCCCAGCTTCACCTCGGTGCTGTTGCTGGGTCGGGAGACGGCTTGCGGGCCGCGGTCCCCATCGATCATCTATCATCTATCACGCCAGGATCGTGGTCCCCCCTTTACCAGGCTCCCGGTGTTTCATCGGCTTCGGACCCGTGCTAGCTACCATTTCCCTGGGTGCTTTGGGTTCTTTAATGGTGGATACTTTGGTCCTCCTGAATGCCCAAAGGTGGAGGTGAGGAAATGGGGGCTGGACCTCCTGAATGATTTTGTATTACGAAAGAGGCAGGTCCACTGTCCAGGAGGATTTCTTCCCTTGACTGTACTTTTGGAACAGTCTCGGTTCCAGAGAAAGGAGGTGTACAGAGTATGCATCTATTCCGGTCGAATGGCTGGGTGACCATTGATCCTAGTGAAAAAGCCATGCTGCATCACAGATCGATTGGATAACTATCAATGATCGTATAAATAAATGGAGGCGGTATATCCACTAGCTCGGCGCATTGAATAGCTACCACCCGCTTGGTCCCATCCACCTTCCGGGGATTCTCTGCAGCCGCAGCTGCATCTTATATGCAAGATCCACGATCTCTCATCCAAATCGAGCAACGCAAGGGCAGAGGCTCCTAGTCCTACACCAAAATCCCAGAGGCTGAACACTGCGCTATAACAGTATGAAGTGCTACCGATCCAATTCAAAACTCCCAGCCTCCGATGAAGAAAATGCAACTTGCTGTATAGGATCAAGTATCCGCCTCAATTACCGGGATCCATCTGTCCGTCGCAGCCACATTTCAGTTGCCACAGCTGCACGGGTGGTCTCGGTGCATAGAATCTCCCCCGTACTTTGTACGCAAATCAAAGACCGAACCAGGAAATGCAAGCCCCGTGGGGCCCGGGTACCAGATCACCGACCTCCACGGGAAGAATGTGACGAGGTACAATCATCGCACAAAAAGCTGCAGTGTGAGGAACTCAATTTTCGACGGGGAAGCCATCCGGGCGGAGGGGCCTCCGTGCAGCTTTGGCTGCAGCGATCAACCACCACAACGCGTTCTTCAGTCCCGACACGTCTCGGATACGGCTGCGGCGCGTGGTCAGAGCTTACACCTGACTCGCAACACGACCTTGGGAGAAAGAACGTGTCGAGACGTCACACTTGCAGTCCGACCCCGGATCGGATCTCACACCTGGATATCACAGACATGGATAGTTTTGAAGCTGGGGTTTGTGATATTATTGGGGCGAGACTGATGCTCTCATTTCCCCAGCTGACACCTGTCGGAGTCAAGCTAGGGTGGCCTTGTAAAATCGCCACCGCGACGTGCACTCCGAACAAATAGTAAACACCGATCCAGACCAGCCCGAACCAGCCCTGGCCCCAAGCGCTGCTGAGTAACGGCAACACCGCTTTTCTCGAACGCTTCGAGACAAAACTTCCACCCCTTATCATGTGCTATCCCTTCTGTAGGCCACCGTGTTGATTGCAGTATCCCATGGGATCTGAGCGCTTCCTTGCAGTCCGTTCTCAACGGCCCGTGGGTATGTGCTTCTGCTCGATTTGCGGGAAGGTGTCTACGCGCTTTACCTGCGCCTTGAGGTGCCGTGATAGATGCAGCTGGCAAGGAGAAATGCCCCGGGTGTGCTGAGAGTAGCACGCCGGACTAGGATCCGAGTGTACAGGGTTGACTATATCCGACCGCATATATGCTAGGTCGTTCGTTATTAAACAAGGGTTGGCGCAAAGGCAAGGATCTAGGGTTTTTGATCCCATCTGCATCGTGCTAAATGTCAACAGGCGGTGAACTGTCTTGTTTCCGTTCAAATTGTTTGTTCTTGGGGGCGTCATTCTGCGCCGGCTACTCCGTAATGCTCGATAGATGACACTGCGGACTTGCGGTCTGCAGGTCGGTTTGTTTCCTTGATTTTTCATTGTCGGGCCTCGACTTCAAGTTGAAACTTGCCTACATGGAAGATTGTTCAGCCGAGGAAACAACCTTGGTCATTCATATCTCTCTATCTTGCTATCGCTATCTTTCCTCGGCAAATCAAAGCACGCTAGAGCAAACTAAACGCCCGCCGACTCTGTCGCTGATAACGAGCCCTTGCCATCCAACTCAATTTCGTGATCTTGTACATACACACCTCCACGGGCATCTGGAAGCAATTACCAATAGTCCACCCGTTCACGTTCTCCCAGAATCAAATCCAAGCACATACACTGGACACAAAGCGGGGTTAGACCTGCCTATCTCGAGTTAAGTTGAGCCAAGCCGAGCTAAAGCTAAGCTCACCTTCTCCGCTCGCAAATCAACCGTCGCGACGCCTTATCTCTGTTTCCCCGCGTTTCGTATTGCACTAAAATCGTGCCGGTCATGGCCAATTCAAGCGGCAGTAGAAAAGGGGCCCGTCGTGCTTGTCCGACCGGTGGAAACTTTCCGGAAAACGACGCGCTGAGCTTGCGTTACAATCTATACTGTCATGGATTCCAAAGAGCTGGATACAGAGACTATCAAACCCGCGCTCGTCAGAGAAGATGAAGAGGTGGGCGAGGGCCGCTTGGATCAGATCGAACTAGACAAGGACGAGGAGGTCAAGAATGAAGAGTTCAGCTATGAATCGCATCGCTCTCCGTTCCCCGAAGGCAAGTGCATAGTTCAGCTCCGGTGGAGTTGCTAGACTAACAACTGCTACAGTTAGGGCTGTCGTCCCCGAAACGGACGATCCCAGTATGCCAGTCAACACGGTTCGAATGTGGTTCCTGGGCATCATCTTCACCATTCTCGGGTCCGGGATCAATCAGTTTTTCTCGCTACGCTATCCGTCAGTTCACATTGTAGCCCTAGTCGCAGAGTTACTTGCATACCCGATCGGCGTGCTCCTCGCAAAGACACTTCCTCTCACCCCCGTCCGACTCGGACCTCTGGGGACATTCGTTATCAATCCGGACAGGTCGTTCAATATCAAAGAGCATGCGCTCATCGTGATCATGAGCAATGTCTCCTTCGGATACGCCTCAGCCGACTCGACGAACATCATCCAAGCAGCTAGCAAAAACTTCTACAATTTCAACCTCAAACCTGGTTTCTACGTACTCATCGTCCTCGTCGCACAACTCCTCGGATTCGGCGTAGCAGGTCTCGCAACACCGTGGCTCGTCGAACCAGCCCGCATCATTTGGCCAGGCGTGCTGTCCAACTGTGCCATGCTAGAAACATTGCATTCGCGCGCAAATCGCATCGCAGATGGATGGCGCATTTCCCGTCTCCGCTTCTTCCTATATGTAATGACAGGTGCCTTCCTTTGGTATTTCTTCCCTGGCCTGATCTTCACCGCGCTATCCTATTTCACCTGGGTCTGCTGGATCGCGCCGAAGAACGTCATCGTCAACCAGCTCTTCGGAATGCAGACGGGCCTCGGCCTGAGTCCAATTACTTTCGACTGGAGCCAAATCGCTTACAACACGAACCCGCTCCTGTCACCAGCGTGGGCTGCGATGAATGTCTTTGCTGGCTTCGCTTTCTTCTATTGGATTGTTACACCAGTTCTTTACTACACCAATACCTGGTTCACGGCTTACCTTCCGCTAATGACGGCCGACGTGTACGACAACACAGGCGCATTCTATGATACAGCTCGAGTCATTTCCGCAGATAAGACTCTCGACGCGGCTGAATACCGAAAGTACTCGCCTCCGTTCTTGAGTGCAACCTTCGCTTTCGTGTATGGGCTTTCGTTCGCTGCTATCACCTCTGTGCTTACTCACATCGCCATCTGGCACGGCCGTGACCTCTGGTCTGCTCTCAAGGGCCGCAACAAGCTCGATATCCACGCAAGACTCATCCGCGCCTCATACCGCCGGACTCCGTGGTACTGGTACGCTGCCATTATCGTGGTGATCATGGCCATGGCTATCGCGATGGTTGAAGTCTACGAGACCAAGCTGCCCGTCTATGGGGTTTTCCTGGGCTTGATCATCCCGGTTATGTACATGGTACCCTGCGGTATCGTGCAGGGCATCACAAATGTGGACGCGAACCAGCTGAACGTACTCGCAGAGTTTATCGGCGGGTACATGTTCGAAGGCAAGCCGCTGGCCAACATGATTTTCAAGATTATCTCCACCGACGTCGTAGGACAGGGCGTCTACTTTGCTATGGATATGAAATTGGCTCATTATCTCAAGGTGCCGCCGCGCACTTGCTTTGTGGCGCAGGGCGTGGCTACTATCCTGGGCGCGCTAACTCAGGCGGGCGTTACGCTTTGGATGCTGGGTAATATCTCAGGGATTTGCCAGACTGATCAGACGGATAATTTTACCTGTCCGAATGGCCGCACGGTTTATTCTTCTTCCGTTATCTGGGGTCTTATTGGACCTCGTCGTCTCTACTCTGCTGGCAAGATTTATTCTTCCCTATTGCATTTCTTTTGAATTGGTGCTCTTGCTCCGGTAGTGACATTCCTTCTCTACCGCTATACCAGACAGAAGTTTTGGAAGTTTATCAACTGGCCCCTGATTTTTGTGGGTACTTACAACGTCCCACCTGGTATGTTCTGCAGCTTCCAACTTTCTTGTTCGGCATCACTAACATCCTTTAGCGACCGGAATCAACTATTCCAGCTGGGCATTGGTCAACTTTGTCTTCAACTTCTGGATTAAGCGCCGATTCTTCGCTTGGTGGACAAAGTACAACTACATTCTCGCAGCTGCACTTGATACCGGCCTTGCACTGAGTGGCATTGTCATCTTCTTTTGCATCTCGTACCCGGGTGCTACCTTCCCTAACTGGTGGGGAAATACAGTGTACCTGAACACTGCAGATGCACAAGGTGTACCGTACAAAGCGATTCCAGAAGTTGGGTATTTCGGGCCTGCTAACGGGACGTGGAGTTGAGTTGAGGGATGCAGATTGCACATCTGGGCACTCGAGTAACCATCTCAATCACCGTAGAGTTAGTTACTTTACATCTTGAAATCTACGCAAGTCCAGATATGTTGTGAAGTATACATTTCATGCCTAGTGCCATAAAATCAACGGGCATAACGGATATCATCATTCATAACCCCCTTGCACCAGTTGAATCCACCCTGAAAATGCTAAACAACAACCGATCCAGAAAATAGATAAGGAAACGAAGCGAGATCAGGCAATTGCCTACATCTCCTCGAAAGCGCAGTTTGGATGCATCACGTAAAGAATCTTTTCCTCTGCGGACTGCTGGGTATTCGCGTCTTCCATGAGACTCGATGAGATACGGAGAATGACTCGGTCCTGTAAAAAATATTAGCATAATTGTAAATCTGAAATTGTATGGGCGTAGAAAAACTCACCTTGACGCTGCGCTTCAACACCTTGGCGGCCAGATCGCGCTCGCGCTCGTAGTCATCCTTTGATTTCAGCTCGTTTTCGATTCGCTCCAGGTACCACAGGATCAGATCTTCCTGCTCGACGCCCTCACCCTGGTTCACCTCATCCTCGCGGATGCGCTGCACGAAGAGGTTCAGGATCTTGGAGTACTTGTCGAAAGTGATCTTAGTCTTGGTCTTCTCCGCCTTCGTCTGGGGCTGGGTCTGGGCCTCTTCGCCGTCCTCACGCATCGGGCTATCGCCATCGCGGTCCCGATCGCCCATCTCCAGGTCCTCGTCCCCACCACGGATACGAACATCGTCATCGACCTCGACGTCGTCCTTTTCAACCGTCACGATACTCTGGCGGAGGAGATTGTACGCTTCGATCACGAAATCGGGGATGATTTCCTCGACACAGTTGGCCTTGGCCACGGCCTCGGACAATCGGATCAAAGATTCCAGCTGACGCACAGTGATACGGTACGACGAGCGACCCATACCGCCCTGTGCATCATTCGCGCGGAGTTCCTTGTACTTCTCAACAAGAAGAGCCTTGGCCTCCTCATTGAAAACAGGACGGAAAGTCCGCGCGAACTGGATGTAGCGCTGCAGCTGCTCCGTGCTCAGGTCCGGCTCGATAGCCTCGTCGCGGTTCATGTGCACGTTGACGATATGCTCCGCCAACTCACGATCAACCTTTTCCTTGGGCTCGTCGCGGACGACGAAGAACACGTCAAATCGAGACATAATGGGCGCGCTGAAGTTAAGGTTTTGGCGCAGAGTTAACTTGGGGTTGTACCGGCCGCCGATGGGGTTAGCAGCGGCTAGGATGGAGGCGCGGGCGTTGAGGGTGGTGTGGATGCCGGCTTTGGCGATGGAGATGGTTTGTTGTTCCATTGCTTCGTGGATGGCGACTTGGTCGGCGATGTCCATCTTGTCAAATTCGTCGATGGCACAGATTCCGCCTCCGTTTGCGAGCATTAGGGCTCCGGCTTCGATGGTGAATTCTCCCGTCTCCGCGTCTTTTACGACGGATGCTGTCAGACCGGCTGCGGATGAGGCTTTGCCGGAGGTATAGACTGCGCGGGGGTGCAGGGAGCAAATGTACCTGGGGGATCATCTTAGAATTGATAGTTGTTGTAGGGCGATTCTGGTTTACTCACTTCAAGAACTGACTCTTACTGGTGGATGGGTCACCGACAATGCAAATGTTGATATCACCACGCAGTTGCAGGCTCTCTGCGGCTGTCTTCTTGCTGACACCGCTGATCAGCTGTAAAAGAAGGCCCTTCTTGATTTGGCGATGACCAAAGACCATTGGCGCAATCGAGTCAATTAGTCGGGCGTAGATGTACTCTGAGTGGACCAGTCTCTTCAAATCCTGGACCTCGGCGGGTGTGAGGCTTTGGAGGAAAGCTTCCTGGGCCTTGTCGTCATTCGTATCGGGATCGGGGTTCTGGTTCAAAGAGGCCAGAATGTTGTTTGACTGGCCGCTGAGCTGCTGCTCCGGCTTCTGGCCAGGGGTTGTAGTATCCGGGGTCACCATGCAGGCAAGGAAGGCCAGGCGGTAAGTCAGATCACGAACACCCAGAGCCTTGAGACCAGACACACCACCGCCACCGACTTCGTTACCGCGGAAGGAGTTGTTATCACGGACAGCCTCGGGACGCACACCGGGAAGTCCCAGCTGGCTCACATCTGGCACGACAATCAAGGTACCAGTGAAGATACAACGTTCGCCGGCCTTGGCACGGTCGACCATTTCACCGCGCAGGATAACATCCATAGTGCGGGGCATGCTACCCGTTGGGATCTCGTGAGACGACTCCTGAAGCTTGACCTTCTGCCAATCGACAAAGGTACTCTTGCCGATATCCAAGCGCCAGCCATTGCGGTTACCGCAGGTCGCATTTGGGCACTCGGTGGGCTCGGTGTACTTAAAGGTCTGCTCGATGTTTGAAACGACAGTCTTACAGCCCTCACAGATAAAGGTTCCCAGCGACAGCTCGGGTCTGATTTCGGAGGTTCTTGTGACTGTTCCTGAGACTGAAAGCAACTTTCCAATCTGCGATGTGCGCAGCTGGCGAAGGCGAGAAACCAGCGGCAAGTTGTAGAAAGCGAGCGCGAACAGCTTGTCGGTCTGTTGGTGACGAGTCTTCTCGCGGATTTGACGCTCCAAATCGGGGTTGTCGTTGACATTGGAATAAGCGGAGGCCACGGAAGCACTGGGTTGCGTGGATGCGCTAGAGGCCAATCTGTGCGATACGAAGTATTCCGGTTCATATTTGGCAACCAGGTTGTGGAGAGCTTTGGTGAGGAATGGGAGGAATCGGTAGTATTGGCCGGCAATGGCATCGGCCAGAATATGGTTCTCCAGGGAGGTCAGGTGGGTGAAATCCACATAGAGAGTGGACAGTTCAAATTTCTTCATGCCCTTGATCTGTGCGATATAGTATTTGTCGCTCAGGGCCTCTCCAGAAGAGGGAGGGGCCGATGATGAGGGCTCTTCCATGAATGTCTCCAGAAGCTCCTCGAATGCCTGCTGAACTTTCTCTCCGGCCTCATCGATCACGGGCGGGGGGCCAGGAGCGTAGGGATTCCGTAGACGACTGACAGCCGATGTGCTGGCTCCAACGATTTGGTCATCGGGGAACGCATTCGTATCACTCGTGAGACCATTGCCCTCCTCGGTATGGCGAGAACTGGGCAGGCGGTCGTGTTCGGATTCAGGCTTATGACGGGCGCCAGGCCCCGAGCCCAGCTCAGACTGGAGGACGGCATCGAAGAGGGAAGACATGGCAGAGAGAGCGAACGGCCGAATACAAGCCGCGGTCAAACAATGAGCTCTCACGGATACCAAGAGGTGGTTGTCAAGTACGGACAGTTATGATAAACACCTAAGGGGGACCGCTTTTTTCGCAGGGACGCGAGACGCGAGACGCGTCCCGGGGAGACGGTTGACCCGGAGCCGACGCGTTAAGTGGTTTCTGACTAATATTGACGCCTTGACGCCTTGACGCCTTGACGCCTTGACGCCTTGACACCTGGCATCTCAACACCTCGTAATTCGGGCGAACAGACACACCCGTTTGGGAAGGTAATTTTTAAATGAAAACGGAGACCTTTGGAACTAAACCCTTGTTGCGCACTGATCCTTTCCCCCGAACAAAAGCCGGCTTTTCTCCTCAGGAGGCAAGTGGTCCCATCCAGTCACGGTGACACATTGGCTTGGTAGATTGTTTTTCCCCCTCTCCTCCCCGTTGGAGATGGTCATAATGACCCACTCGGGACCTCTCTCCCCGACTCTGATAGTTCGGTTCGGGAAATACCCAAATGCCCTCGCATCCTTTTAACTTAACTCAGTCATTGGTGTTTCTCGGCGCACCCTGGACCCTACACCTGGGCATCTTTGGTGACCGTGAAACATCCTTCTCCAACCCCGCGGAGATTACGATGAACCTTCGTGTTCACCTTGCGTTGCGTCTACCGAGTATAATTGTCATCTGCTCTAGCGCCACCCTCTCCTCAGCCCTTTCTTGAGCGGAGCCCGCATCGTCGCCCCTTCGTTGATAGTCGCCTGCATGTCTGCGATGATTGTAGCCAAATCCCGAAAGTGTGAACGGAGGAATTTTGGCGATCGTCGGGTCGGTATGCTGCTGTAGCGATTGTCCTACTGCGTCGACCACCTCTTGTCCTCCGTCGCGATATGTCTGAAAACGAGCGACGGGTGGTGGATTCGACGCCCATTCCATCAGCAGAGCCTTCAGATTCATCTATGCCGGAGGTTCCGGGTACGTTCTCCGGCCCACGTATGAGATGATACCCGTGCTGAATGTGTAGCAGGACCCTCTGGCGATGGCGCTCAAAACGCAAAACCGAGAAGGAGAAGGCGCGCGGCCAACTCGGATAACCAGAAGAACCAAATGTTTTATTTCGTCGACTCAAACTCGTCATCGAAGGAGAAGCGCGCCCATGTTATGCGGCACCACGTGCAGGAAAAAAGGAAGCAGCGCAAACGTTCTCATGGAATAGTCCAGGAGCAGCTTCAAGATTCACTCTCTTGGTCTACCAGAAAAGACTCCGGGTATGGTACTGATGGTGGAAAAGATGTGGCCTTGATTGGCGCACCGGGTCGATCTGCAGACCAGAATTCTTCGGTATGGTAGACAGCCACCCAACTATCACGATCCATGCATCAAACAGCGTTTACGACATCAACATGGTGCTAACAGTTTGCCTTATAGCTCCCAATCAGGTTCTCAAATGTGAACCAAGTCTCGCAACCGACAGTGCCCATGCAACTGAGCTCACCCATTCCTGTGCTTGATAAATCCCGCACATATCCATTCTCGAGTCTCCCAAAGGTCCACAATCCCGAAGACATGGAGCTGGTCGATTATTGGAATAACAAATTAACATATTGGTCTGGACAAAACCCGTATGTCAAGAATCAAATCTTCCGCACGGCCATGCAGCATCCGCTTTCCTTCCAGTCGTTTATTTTGGTCTATTGTGCGCGGTGGAAGGCCCAGTTACAGGAGACTCCCGACACCTTGGAGGTTCAATGGCATGTTGGCCAGGCCCGGAAGCGTATCGAGGAGGCTTTTTCGGGTTCTATGCAGGTTCCACCGGATTATCTGGCCCTGGCCTTGGCAGGTATGGCCCTCTCAGAGTGGCGATTCGGCAGTCAGCCAGACGCCCAAGCCTATCTGGAACAGGCCGTCCGAATTATGCGACCGCGAACTGGATCCAACATGTCCGTAGAGGTCCCCTTTCACTACGTGCGATACATCATGGCGCCGAACAGCATGGTAGTCGACCCAGCTGACCGGAGATGGCTGGTTACCTTTCTCCGGGGGGCGCACGACCTAATGCAAGTGCACCGCGTCCCCGAATACTTGGCACATACACCCCAGAGACGGGATGCTTTTCAAATGGAAAGCCCGCTGTTCCCCTTGTTGTCCAGCGGGCCGCGGCCCTCACAGGTGCCACATGAATCACGCATGTACGTGGTTCGCGACCATCAGACTCAGGAAATCAGCCGGACTGCGGCCCTCATCTTCATTACTGCGGCACTCTGGGATTTCAAGGACTCGATCAGCAAGACCAGACGATTCTTGGACTATTTGCAAACGATGGTCGAGCACCATCAGCTTGGCCGACACCCTGCCTGCGAGACTTTGCTCTGGTTGTTGCTAGAACAGGGATGTGACCCCGACTTACAAAATCCCGAGCGATCGTGGTCTACCGGTGAACTTCTGAAGACACATCGACAGCTGCGACCTGACCTGCAATTCCATTTCAACGAGATTTTGATGAGCTTTTTGAGTCTGCGCCCTCCGATCCGCGGCATTGACGTGTTCGAGGAGGAACTCGAAGAGGAAAGTTAGCATTTTATCAATGAAACAATTTACAAAGTCGCTTTGACATCGATCATCCAAAGATCAACCTGCATATCACCTATATCGACAGTTCAAGTAGGCAAAGCCGGGCATGTACACCGTGTCTTGGCAGACCTCGGGGACCCGGGAACCAGGATCGTCAAGTCTAAACGTCATCGCTCTTGGCGGACACTAGCGTACTGTAGGACCAGGGCCACAGCCTCGGTTCACATTATAAAACTGATATCAGAAAAAAAAAAAAAAAAACCTTTGATCGGCCGATACCTAATTAGGGTTGCTGAACACGAACACCAAAGTGGATCAAGGAGCGGAGAACGGAGGGCGTAACCCAGGAGAAGTTCTCCGAAGTCACCCTCCATAATAACGAAGGGCGAGTGGTACCTAGAGTTACCTTGAAGCGTGTGCCAGCGATGGATCTTGGGACACTTGAGGAACCGTCTCGCAGGGGTGACGAATTGCGTAAAGGATCGCCAATCACTATGTATGAGCGATTACCGCGATAGGAGGTGATGATATCACCCGCCTTGTCCTATCCCGGGGTTCTGGTTTTCGCATTTCAATTCCTGGCCCTATGAAACTCTATAATTTACACAATTAAAGCATGCTGGCACGGCCGAAATTGAGTGTTTCACATTGTCATTTCTACAGTCCACCATCAAGCAACACCAAGGGGGCGGGGGAGTTTTTTGCAGATTTTGAAAGTGCCGCCACCGGCCCATGGTTACAGACCCCGGTCAAATAGTGCAGCCCACTACAGCTGAACTAGCTGCTCTTAGCGCTTCCTATCCCGCCCGATCTATTGGATCCACGTCGTCAGCGCTCTAACTGGACGATCTCCTTTTCGCGATCGGACGTGTGATCATCTGCACGGATTCATCATCTACCTGGCACGCCATTGAAACTCACCAGCCATACTGTACAAGCGGACTCGTGCCTCAAACCAGGCGTAACGAACTATATTCTGCCTGTCTTGGGATGTAGTACCTAGCTGGGTAGATATCGGGGTTTCGACCGAGTATGTTGTGGTGAAACAGAACCCCTGGATTCCGAGCGGGTAAACAGTCTCCATGATACGTAGAACGAGTGACCATTAAACCTTCCCGTTTGTTTTGCCGATGTGCACCCCCTTGCGGCTGGGAAACTCGCCCGGTGGAGTACCCAAGACCGGAGATGTGTGGCTGGTGTGGCTGATTCGTTGGCAATCGGTCTTCTCCGAGGCCCTTGCGGTGTGCAGGCAACTCTCACAAAACATTCCGAGAGAGCATAGCGATGGAAAATATGGAGAATCGATCTCGTGGAGTCATTGACCTAGCTGAACCACAAAAGCGGCCGATCGCAAGGTGATCCGGCGGCGGCGAAAGTCTGGATCAATCCCTCACTCGCCACCCAAACACCAAGTGGAGATTCGGACAGGTGCGAGTGGTGTAACAGGGGGCAGAAATCAGCAGAAAAGCTAAAAGTACCACTTGCGAATCGAAATTAAATTGGAATATTCACGGTAGTTACGTAGCCGAGATCGCAGATCGTAAGCTCCAGTGCCCCTCGCCTTCTAAAGCTTAAGCTGCTCCGACCTTTTTCCTTTTTCTTGCTCTCCCTTTCATCGCCCGAGGAACATTTCCACCTTCTCCCCTTTCGAGAATTTCCACGTGTGAACCAACTCTAGACGACTGAGGTTGAGGCTTCTGTTTTTCGATTCTGTATTCGAGCCTCGCTCAATCCTTCACCATGGCGGAAACCGGTACTCTGCACCGGTTCTTTGCCCGGGCCAGTGTATGTTCCACGTCCAACGCGACAATCCAATTGGAACAGTACTAACATGAAATCTAGGATGACCCCAGCTCGACGGGTAGTTCACTGTCCGCGCTCCTAGCCACTCTGATCCCCGCCCTGGCCGTGGCCGCGGTCATGACCGTTCTGTTCATCATCCTGCGCAAGTCCCAGCGTCGCACCTACATGCCCCGAACCTACATTGGCTACCTGCGCGACTGGCAGAAGACTCCCGAATCGCCCACCGGCCTTTTGAACTGGATCACCTCCATGTACAAGCTCCCCGATACCTATGTCCTGCAGCACCACTCCTTGGATGCGTACCTGCTGCTCCGCTTCCTTAAGTTATGCTCGATGCTTCTATTCGTCGGCTGCTGCATCACTTGGCCCGTCCTGTTCCCCGTCAATGCGACTGGCGGTGGCAAAGGTACGCAATTCGATATCCTGAATATTGGGAACATCGACAAGGATGGCTATGCGCGCTACTTCGCTCACAACTTCATCGCTTGGATCTTCGTTTCTTTCGTCTTCTGGTTGATCACCCGCGAGCACATCTTCTACATCAACCTGCGCCAGGCTTACTTCTTCTCGCCCGCCTATGCCAACCGTATCTCGTCGCGCACCGTTCTTTTCTCCGCCGTGACTGCGGATTACCTGAACAAGGACAAGATCCGTGCCATGTTCGGCAAGGAGAAGGTCCAGAACGTTTGGATCGCCACGGATACCGCCGAGCTCGAGAAGAAGGTCGAGGAACGTGATTCCGCGGCCATGAAGCTGGAGGGTGCCGAGACTGCTCTCATTGTCCAGGCCAACAAGGCTCGCAATAAGGCGCTCAAGAAGCAGGGCACCGTCGAGGATGGTAACCAGGGAGAGGAGGGCGTTGGCCAATTTGATGACGAGTCTGGCTCCGTTGCCGCCAAATGGGTTCAGGCCAAGGACCGCCCTACCCACCGTCTGAAGTTCCTCATTGGCAAAAAGGTCGACACTATCAACTGGGCTCGCTCGGAGATCGAGCGTCTCACTCCTGAGATCGAGGAGCTGCAGGCTAAGCATCGCGCTGGCGATTGCAAGCTCGTCTCGTCCGTGTTTGTCGAATTCTACCGCCAGTCTGATGCGCAGAGCGCCTACCAATCTGTCGCTCACAATCTGCCTTTGCACATGACTCCCCGCTACATCGGTCTCGATCCTACCCAGGTCATCTGGGCCAACCTCCGCATCAAGTGGTGGGAGCGCGTCCTTCGTTACAGTGCTACCCTTGCCTTTGTTATCGCCATGATTATTTTCTGGGCTATCCCCACTGCCGTGGTTGGTGCGATCTCCAACATTAATTATCTGGAGCAGAAGGTTCCCTTCCTGCGATTTATCAACAACCTTCCCAAAGTCCTCTTGGGTCTCATTACTGGTCTTCTGCCCACTATCCTAATGTCTATTCTGATCTCGCTCGTGCCTATCATTCTTCGATGTATGAACATCCCTGCAAACTCTATTTCTACTACTTAAGCTAACTTATCTCCAGTGATGGCCAAGTGGGGTGGTGCTTCCAGCCGGGCTGAAGTTGAATTGATCGTTCAGAACTGGTTCTTCGCTTTCCAGGTGATTCAGGTGTTCCTGGTCCTCACTCTGGCCTCTGCTGCCACTAGTGTTATCAGCAGTATTCTTATGGATCCCGCGTCGGCTGCTACCCTGCTCTCTCAGAAGATCCCCAGGGCTTCCAACTTCTACATCGCGTACATTGTTCTGCAGGGCTTGTCTTTCACCTCCGGTGCTCTCTTGCAGATCACTGGTCTGATCATCGGCAAGATTCTGGGCAAGTTCCTCGACAAGACTCCCCGCAAGATGTACAGCCGCTGGTCCAATTTGGCTGGTCTCGGCTGGGGTACTGTCTACCCTGCAATGACTCTGTTGACTGTCATTGGAATCATCTACTCCTGCATTGCCCCGCTTGTCATGGGCTTCGGCACTGTTGGCCTGTATCTGTTCTACTTCGCCTACCGGTACAACCTGCTCTACGTGTCGAACGCTACCATTGACACGCAGGGCAAGGCGTACACTCGAGCTTTGCAGCACCTTACCGTAGGCTGCTACCTGCTTATGGTCTGCCTGATCGGTCTGTTCGCTATAGCCTCCGGTGCCAGGCGCATCGCCGTGGGACCTCTGATCCTCATGATCATCTTCCTGGTCTTTGTCGTCCTGTACCATATCTCGATGAATAGCGCCATGGAGCCCCTCATTAACTACCTGCCCAGGAACCTTGAGCACGAGGAGGAGTCTCTGCTGGACGAGGAGCGCCGCAAGCTCTCTGCTGAGGAGAAGCCTACCAAGGGTGTCGATGCCGGTAACAACGGCGTCGCCAGCATCGATAGCGGTGTTGGCAATGTCGACTCGGCTGAGAAGGGTCTCACTCACACCACCATGCCGCCCCCGCACACCAAGCCCAACTTCTTCGTGAAGTTCCTGCGCCCGGACATTTACCACGACTACGCCACCCTGCGCCGTCTGGTTCCTAACCCACTCGATGTCCCTCCCTACACTGAGGAAGCCGAGCGCGACGCTTACTGCCACCCGGCCATCACCTCGCAGGCCCCTCTTCTCTGGATCCCCCGTGACCCCCTCGGTATCTCTCGCCAGGAAGTTGCGCACACCTCGCGCGTCATCCCGATTACCGACGAGGACGCTTTCCTCGACGAGAACGCCAAGATCACCTGGAACGTCGACAAAGGCGAGCCCCCGATCTACGAGGAGAAGACCTATTACTAAACATGCACCTGCACCCGCGAAATATCTGTCGATGTCTTGAAAATGCCCTCCGGTCTATAATCTACAGTGATACCCAGCCTTCCAGATCGTGCTTCGATCCTGGTTGGCTCTGATCTGGGCTCTGCGTTTTGTTTGTTTATGTGAAGTGGACGATCTATACCGATCTTGTTGAGGTTTTCTTTGAGGAGTCTCAGGACCTAATTTCCTATCTCTATCTTATTCGTAGTGTGCGGCTGATGTTCACGCGTCATGTCCCTTGGTGGTCGAGAATGTTGCCATATGATGATGGACTTGACATACACGTTCCATGAAGTCAGTATCAACCTTGGAAGATGTATTATATTTTCAGTAGTTCAAATTGAGAACCATTCCATTTCCACGCCTCTTCTTGACTTTGCCTCGTAATTCAAAGTGATTTCTACAATGGCTTATCTTTACCCGACTTCTAATCTAGATTTGATGCTCCTGGGTACGTCCAAGGACCATTCAAATATATAGCCCGAGGAGGAGCTTCACCAACTTCTATTTAAACACCACACTTTCTTGGACAAAAAGCTAGCTATTTCAGTAAGTTGACATCCGAGATCACTTTAAATGTTGGGTTACTTTTTAAAAAAAAGAAACAAAAATGGATCCTGCCCTGGCTCCTTGTAAGGATTTCAAACAAAAATAAGAAAAGGTCGTGCCCGGGATCGAACCGGGATCGGCGGAATCAGAATCCGCAGTGATGACCATTACACTACACAACCGAATTGTTGTATTTCAGTTCAACTAATGATCCTAAGAAGAAAAATGCCCCTGGCAGTGAGAATTGCCCGGTACTTCTGGTCCCATCTCACCATCGACGGTCTCACTCATCCTTATCCTCCAGTAGGCGTTGCGACGAGCCATTCAAAGCCCGAGGAAGGCTACCAGAGCAGTTAGGGATTAACCTTGAATAAATGCCCAGACTGATCAACTCGCAGTACATTCCCAACCTCTCATCAATTTTCGAACCCCGCGATCGACGGGCTGGTGAACCACCCCCTCTGATCATTGCTCTGTTGTCTCCCGTGCTCCAATAGTTCAAACCTAGAATGCATTCAATACCATACGGAAAGTCGTAGATCCCTGGTATACCACCAAATCGGGACGAAGTAGCAAGGCGAAAAGCCTTTAAGTTTGGGCGTCCATGGATTGACCGGCAGTCACTCCCATCTGCAATGCCAATGGACGACACGCAAGCCACCACACTCTGGGCAACATGCTTCACCTCGTACTCGGATCACCAGATTAATATCACAGTTCACTATCGCCAAGCTCATAAACCCGAAAACTACGACCCTCTTGCCTAGGCGGGTTAGGGGTCTAGAAGATGCATGTTCCTTCGACTGATCCTTCTAGGCCAAAATTTCGAATCCAGGTTCAAAACATGGACACTGCCGCGGAGAAACGATTCGAGGCCTAGTGCAGGCAGTCACAAAAGCCACTGCTCTCATGGACCCCTGTGGCAGACGGTTATTGGCCGCCCTCTATATTAGCCGGCAGGGGTGGCTGTCTTTGACAGTCGGGCTCCATAATAATGTCGGTATGACAGTACCCTGAAAGATACGAGACGTGTATGTAAAACCTTCAGAAGCCGGGGGAAATGGATTATTACGGACTTATGTTCAATCATCCCGGACACATTCTTCCTATTAGGGATGTATGTATTATTGTCATGTCCACAATACGTACGTGACTGATGTGGCTTCAGCGCCTCATTTTTTTTTTATAGCTTAGCGTATGTATGCGCCTCTGATCCCTTTAGCTTCACTTATATTAGAATGGATCGTAGCCGTAGTTGCAAGAATGCGTTTTGTCTTACCCCACGAGAGAAATCTCTGGGCAATTTAAAACATGTCATCGACCCCTCTCTGCATCGTACTTTTGATCTCCGTAACAGAAAGGTTTCAAATGTCTCCCGCTACATGGGAAAAACGAAATATGACCCCGCTGGTTTGGACCAGTTAAAATGGCAGATGGGACCCGTCGGGATGGGTCCGCGAAGCGGACTAGGGGCTCCTTGTTTCGTTGTATTTTGGTTATTTATTTCGTAAAGGAGGTTTACATAGTTTATTAGCTTGACAAGTTTGTTGCTTAGTGGGGTTTTTATCATTCTATAGTTGTGTTGAGCATATAGTCAAGTCTCAGTGCCCTCACAGCAAGGTAGGGTGGTATTACCTCTATAGAGCGGGATCATATAAAGTCCCGCTGGATGTAGGTAATCTTCACACTGGTACATAGGTCCGTGTGCGCCTGGCGGAAATGAATTCAGCTCTTGGCTGTTACGCCTCCCTCCACCATGGACAAAAGTACTACATATTTTGACCGCGTCTAGACTACCATCAACCAGCGCGTGGGATGCCTCGTGGTACATACTCCATCGTATCTCTGTATCTCAGAGTGATCTCCAAGACAGAAACAAGATCAACGAGAATCATCCTTGCTGGGCTGCACCTCCTACCCCACACCCTAACGCCGCGCAAGTCCGCGTACCACCCGTCTCCATCGATTGCAACTCTATATCCTTCATTTCAGAATTAGATAGGGGTGTTGCCGGGACAGCACGGATGTAACTGAAGTCCGACCAGAGTTCATTTGTTATCGAAGATCACCGCAAGACGTAACAAAACCCCCTGCAGTCCTATCCTTGGCCGTTGGGAAACTCAGACACGTTGGGCACCTAACCTAGTCTTGGGCCTGCACGCATAATTGGCCCCTAGAACCCTGCCACTCCTGTCAAAAACCGTTAGAACTGCACGTACGATTCTTCTTGGGAACGGCGCCAAGGGACATGACAACCGTCAATGCAATGTTCTACGCCGCGCATCCGCTAATCTACGTTGACACTTGGAGGGATCCAATGAGAAGAAACGATGTATATTATACAATATTGGGCCGAGTGATTCTCGCTTCGATTGCCATAGCAGGATGTCGCATGCAGGTTGCATGAAGTCTCTACAACCGAGACTACTGACACACCGACACAAGAAAGAATTCCCAAGTACAATTTGCCAGGTAGATAATGGAGGGCCAATGAACGGGCCAGGTCCAGATAAATGCAAATAAACGCCGTTGCCAACGCCGTGCTCGCTAGCAATGATGCGCTGGAACAAATGCGGAATGATGGACAGGGGGATAGTGATGGTCCAGTAGGGGAAAAAAAAGACAGAATGGAAAATTGGGAAAAAAAGCGTTCAATGACAGACAGTGGTATAATGAGGTTGCGCGAGCCGCGAGTCGAGACTGGATCAAATGTGCAGGGCCAAATGGCAACAATAGAATAATGGTATTTTTGGGGAAAAATCGAAGGGGGATGAACCGGTCGTAATGCTTTTGCTGACAAGGGCCTTCAACACGCTAACTTCACTAACAAATGACACGACACAGGCCTCTTACACTCGGATCCGGGATGATCGGAATGCAGAGAGGTCGATGGACTCGACCGATATGGCCTCGTCATCGTCCACTTCAATGGTGCCGGGTGTGTCTGTCGAGGGTTGTTTGTTGGTGATTGCGGCGACCCTGGCAAGTCGAGCGGCGGTCGAGGTTTGAGGAGGCTTTACGGGTGTCTCGTTCTCCTTGTCTTCGGGAGGTGATTGCGCTTGCTCTTGCTTCTTCTTCTCCTCCTCGAGACGTTCCACTTCGTTGTCGACCATTTCCAGTAGCATTTGGAACTTCTCTTCCACGCCGTCCAGTTCGGTACCGCAGTCACCGCATCGAAGGACCTGGTACGCGGCTGTCTCGCAGAGCCCGTGAGCCAGCTCCAACTGCTTGTCCGCATAGTCAAAGAGCGACTCTTTTTGCAAGCTAGCACTAGACCCAGAGACCCCCACGACGCCACCTCCAGTTCGCATGCTGCGAACATAGGCCAGCCCGGAGATGGACGACGGCGCGCCTCCGGGTTGGTTGTTTGTACCAATGTTGACAGTTTTGTTCAGCAGGCCTGCGCGGTAACCTGCCCCTACCCGCGGCATCGACAACATCCTGCCGCGTCGAATGTTGTTCCTGGCAATACCGATGTCGCGTACTACTTCTTCCAGTACTTTCTGAGTGTGGCCGTCGTACTCGATGATCACTTTGTGTCGGGTGCTGACAAAGGCGTGGCGCTCGCTGGAGTCGATGGACGAGGTTTCGTCCGCGCCGCGCTTGCGACCGGCATGTTGGGGGGCTGTTGTAGCATCTTCGACCGTGGTGGACATTTCAACGGCTACCTGGGTAGGACACTCGCGCTGGGGAATCGGGGCGAAGTCGTCGGTGTGAATGGAGCGTACGGAGCTATTCTTTCGACGACGGGGTTTGTATGTGGTATGTCGGCGGTATGCTTCGGAGTATTCCATGTGTTTGGCGGAAGTATGAGCGGCAAGCTCGGAGACACGAGTGATCCATGAGGGAAGGTTCGACTGTAGGTGGGAAAAGGCTCCCAGTGCATCCATAGTCATAGCCATGCCAAATAAGCTCCGATCAACGGCGCGAGAAATTCCGGGAGCCTCCTCAAGGCGTATACAGCGACTAAAAACGACAGGTGATGGTAGTTGTAGACCGGGGGTATTCCCGATATTTCGTTGCGTTCGTGAATCGTGAGGGCGAAGCTGGGTATAAGGGGGCGGGAGCGGGCAGCAGATATTAGTATTTCTCCCTAGTATCCTGAGCAGGAAAGATGGAGAAATGGTGAAGGGTAGCAGTTTGGGGAGGGGTGAAAGGGAAGCCAGGAAAAAGACGGGGAAGGATCAAAAAGAGAGGTGAGCAGAGTTCTGTTATCATACGGTAAGTATCTTTGGGCCGTCATTCTGTCTGGGCCGGCTGTTTCATTACCGTAATTGGTACCCGTGCTGATACAGTCCCCGGCGGCTTTCCTCCAAAACAAGGATATCATGGCCGCCTGCATCGCTGCGGCCCTCCTCCCTACTCTTGTACTACTGTTTGTACTACTGTTGCTAAAGTACATAGACTGATTGATTGGACTATACACCGAGCTTACGCTTCCCCAAGGAGCGGTGTGGATTCCTCATGATGTGCATCTCTTGACAGTTCCAGTTGCAGGCAATAAGAACGCATGACAATTTCCACGTTTCCGACGAGGATCTACTTCTGAAATCCACATCGAGATACTCAATCAAAATCGAGAGTATGGGGCATGTCCTGAACATCCATTCCTCACCCTTCGGAGCCCTCAACGTGACAAATACTTCTTGACCACTCCCAGCACGGCGCGGGGATTATGTCATCGCATCGTCGAACATCCATAATCGCGAGAACCTCCTACGAAGCACTGCGACAGGCTCAAGAAGGCACCGGAATGGGAGCCAAGATGGAGCGGCAACCACGATGGACCCGGTGCCTTTCCCAAGAGGGACATGACACGTAACGGTCGGCGTCGGGGACTCGGGGATCACGGGGATCACGGGGTCGGTGGAAATACACGGGGGATACTAGCGCCGGGGATCTCGACATGGATGGGGCCAGAGGGCGATCCTTTTGAGGCGGCAGACCGGGAAAGGCCGTGGATTGGAGACCGGGTGGCCCCGTCGCTGCGATCAGAGCTGATGATTGGATCATCGGGGGGGAATCTGAGGTTGACTGTACTTTGGCTTCGTTCTCTCTGTGGAGCCCGGGGGCCTTACATTCTTGTCTGTACGCTGCCCTTGTTCATACCTCAAACCTGCCAGGGTTATACAGTGGTAGCTCTATGCATGAGAAACCCACTCGCGTTGGGTAACTATTCACGGCCTAGCCGTCAAGCCACCGGGAAATCCCCGAGCGAACAGGGTCGAGGATGTGATCGTGCTTGTGTTTCAGACCGACTCCTGTGTGCATTCGGAGGGAGTGAAGCTCGGACGGAAGCACAGGGAACTTCGCTGAATGTTCGAGTAATTATTGTCTCGTCCCTCGCGCACGTGTACACGTGCACGTGATGGCTCGAGCCCTCTCGGACTGGATTCAGGTACGCGTACCTAGACGAAAGAGATTTGAACTCTCTGTGAACATGAACATTTGAACTACCTCCGTGGTGTAGGTACATGAATCCCCCAGATGAAATAAACTCCCCAGCACCGTTATGATGACCCTGAATGAGAGCGCCGAGGATGCACGTTGTTGACCATATGAATTCACCGGCCGGAGGTCCAGGCATCGACCCAGCCGTGGACAGTTTCGCGAACAGCCTGGGCAGCCTCCTTGGTGGCTTCGTGTGCAGCCATACTAGCCTCAAACTTGGCCTCGAAATCATCCAGCCGCTGCTGAAGCTCATGTGCGTAGACGGAATGGACAGACAGGGCAATGGAGCCCCTCAGCATGTCGGTGGGCGGCTCGGGGACAGTGGCATTCGAGGCGGCTGTCTCGCCATTGGTGGCCCTGGTGGTCTTGGTAGTGGCGGTCTTTGCCGGCGCGGTCGACTCAGCATTCTTCCTTGCGGACTTGACTGAAACCGAGCGCTTGTGGCGCCCGTTGAACTTCTCCATCTCGTTGGTATCGGTGGTAGAAGATGTGGAAGCAGGTGAAGAAGGACTTTTGGCGTGGCTGGTGTCAGTGACCTTGATGAGTGTAAGTTTGGGAAATTTCAGAGAGAATAAAGACGGAAAGTGAGGTTGGGTTTCTCTTACGGAGGCTTCACCTTGCTCTCGCTTTCGCAGCCTGGTATTCATGGTGAGGTCGGTCTCGCCGACGACGCCGTGGTCGCCGCCCCTATGCGTGCAGCGCTTCTTCTTGGAACTGCACAGTTGGCAGGCTCGCAGCTTGCCACTGGCAAATCGATCGACTGTCTCTGCTGCACTGGCTGTAATATGATATCAGAAAGATATTCGATCGCACGCGGGGATCAGAGCCTGGTCAGGAATCCCCACCTGGTTTATCGTCTTCAATGGCCTCTGAGAAGGCCATTGCGAAGGCTTTTAATACAGCCTATCGATGCTATCGATCGAGATGTCCTGTCCGTTGGCGACAGTCCGAAAAGACGGGTGTTGACGGAGGACAAACGGGCGCGCAGCTGAAATATAATAGATATTATATGCCCAAGACGCGAACTCTCTTGCTCAAAGCGCGAATGCAGTCATTTTAAAATGCAAAATTGGGAACATATAGACGGACTTGCCACCAACACCTGGGCGCGTGCCTTGAAAACACTGCCTTTACGCATCAGATACAAACTTCACTTAGTATTCATATATATTGTCGGCTTCACGAAGGAATCACGGCCACAACTCGGTTTCTACCCAATGACTCCCAGGTTGGCCGTCGTCGACCAATGTCCACTTCCATCTCCTGATGTCTTCTTGATTTGAAATATCCAGCCTCTCAACTTCCTCGGGCTGGATGACCACCACCCTGAAATTCTTGCGAGCAACAGGATCATGAAGATCTGTGACTTTCTGTCCCAACCCTAAAGCTGGATCATCTGGTGCTTTAGACCGTGGCTGCCCGGGGGGGTGGGCTCTTGAAAGAACCTGTGGTCATAGTTAGAACAACCTTAAATGGGAGACCTGTCGGGTATGCATGGATGTTTGCCATGGAGCATTCAAAGGGGGAAAACAAGAACGGGCAATATTGCCAACAGAGCACTAAACAGTGTAAGAAAGCAACATACCTCGCATGATAGGAGAATGGTTTGCAAAATACTTCGTCACAGCCTTCTCCCATGTCCACTTTGCCGTATCCCCGTTAGCATCACTCTTCACCCGAAGCCCCTTAGCAGCTTCCTGCCGGGACAACTGCTCAGCCTCATCCTTCTCGGGACTCCCAATTGCGTAGGCCCTCCCCTTAACCCGCCACTGAGCCATAATATCCGTCAACCAGAACATAGCTTCGATAGCATGCCCCGACTCTTCCAGGTGTCCCAATTTCTCCATCCGGATATCGGTCGTAAACGACAGCATATCACTCTCGTACACAGACGGGTTCCCACCATCTTCAACCTGTTCATCCATAGCTTGTTGGCCCTTTGGATGGAGTTCGAGCTCTGGGAAGAAGCCGCGGCAGCCGCAGGTGCGCACGCGGGGAACAGTACGGCCGTGAGCATCTTGGCCCACGGTCGCAATAGTGAATTCGTAGCCTGGTGTTTGTTCAAGATGGGTGTTGAGGATGCTGCGCCATGGGGCGCGGTGATTGCTTGGTGGTGTCATTTTGGATGTTGTTGAGATGGGTGATGATGATGTTGGGTGGACTGTAGAATAGCCCCTGGTCGCGACCAAATGTTGACTAGTTGCGTGCAACCGTTTCAAGCTACTTCTGGGTGTAGAAGCAAGCGGCATATGTAGATCACATAGGAAGCATGTGAAGCTATCTGGCGTCGATACTGGTGAATTGGCGGGAAATGCGGTCGGATTCTCTGGTGTAGATATGGTATAGGGGCCCTTTTAAGATAGGCTATAGCTGGACGGCCCTTAGAGATATCGATTGATCTACTCAAAAGGGAAGAACTTGCGTCGAAGAACAGAGTAAGAAGGGAAGTCCCGCAAAGGCAGCTATCGGTGACATCAACCCCGTTAATCCCGGTGGCACGTGCGCAATCTTATCGGCGCCTGGCTGGCAACGCGTTCAAAGCAAGGGACGGTTTCAAAGCTATCCTCGAGGGAATATACCACCACATCGAGAGTCCCATACGAGTGACGCCACAGTCGTGGAGACTGTGAACGGTCCTACCCCCTACATGCCTCCAAACTGAACATGCGTCACTTCTCAAGGGCATGCGCCAGACACTTGGCCCTCGGTCTCCGCATAGGGATTCCGAGACCGAGACCATATGAATTGCCCAGAAACTCAACATTCAAGCAAATCACCACTTCATTGAGTCGATATTCTTCCGAAGCCCCTCTCCACCACCAGCTGTATGAGATTCCACCGAGTCGATTAGAATCAAAGATCCACCCTTTAGGGTGGGAGGCCATCCAAGCCCAGACCGAGCCATGGTTTGACCAGCACTGGGAGTTTGCGAGCGAAAAGGAGAAGGAGGGGTTCTTCGCACTTGGAATGTCTCGTGCTTTCAGCCAATTCTTCCCGCTTACTCTTGATGATCGAGTTGAGATGACTTGCAAGCTGCATTACTTGATCCTTTTGATCGATGGTGAGTTCAAAAATATGCGTCTATGGTGCTAGGTCTATGCTGACAATATCTAGACCAACTGGAGAAGATGGATTTGCTGGAGATGCTATCCTACAGAAACCGATTAATTCAAATTGTACGAGGACAATCCAAGCCAGACAGAAAAAAGTGCTTTGAATGGATGCTATTCGACACATTCCAGCTCATGCAAAGCACTGATGATGTGCTGGCGCGTGGTCTAGTTGAAGGGTTCTGCGCTCTCCTTCAAGCCCAGACGACTGAGGAACGCATGTCGGTGAAGCACCTGGGACCATACCTTGAGCATAGAGAGGTCGATGTCGGCAGACCGTTAGTAATCCTCCATTTAATGAAGTTATGCTTCGAACTAACTAAGCCCGTCCAGGTTCTACTCGGCGCTCATCAGATTCGGCGCAGATCTGCATCTCAGCTCACCAGAGCTTTCCCAGACCGCCGCACTTGAAAGCTGTGCATTCCGCTTTATGGGCGTATTGAACGACATCTACAGCTGGGACCGCGAATCCAAAGTGTACCAAGGCAACCCGACCGACGGAGCCCGCCCTTTCTCCGCAATCTACATCCTATCCCAAGAGACAGGCCTATCCTACACAGCCTGCAAGCGCCTGATGTACGCCTACTGCCGAGAACTGGAGATCGTGCTCAAACAATCCATCGAAGATCTCAAACAGGAGAACGGCGGCACCTTGCGCCCGGAAATGGACAAGTACACCAAAGGCTTGGAGTACCTCATGAGCGGAATCGAACAGTGGAGCCAATGGACGCCCCGATATCGGCAATAACATAAACAAAACACTAACATTGACATTTATATGCACATGAATCTACAGACTCAGCCGTTGGCTATCCGTCGGAGCCGACCCCTCCTGATTTTCCCCTTCTGCCTCTGGTTTCTTAGACTGGATGCCCGTAGCTCCGTAGAAGGAAATAAACGCCATTCCCAAGAAGGCAGACACGCACGAGAACACCATCGCCACAATACCCTTGGCAGTGAAGCCAGCGGGTAGCCAGGCGACCTGCTTGTTCTGTCCGCTAAGGTCGAGGAAGTCCTCCGTGTTGGCTGCCGCATTACCCTCGTAGGCCACACCAGCAGCCCTGCAAGTATCGTATGCGCCTTCTGGAATAGTCATCCGCTCTTGCATTTGCGTAGGAGCTTCGATCATCAACATTCCCAGTCCCTGTGCCAAGTGCCAGTCGATGTGGCAGTGGAAGAACCAGACACCCGGGTTATCGGCCACGAAGCGGATGACGAAGTTACCGTGCGGCGGGGCGACGAATGTGTCACGACGGGCTGGGTATGGAGGGAATGCAGCATGGTCAGATGGATCGTAGGTGAGCGGGGGGGTACTCGCGCTTGCGTAATCGTAGAAGTGTGCCCCGTATGACGGCTCGCGATGGAGGAGCTGGAAGTTGTGTCCGTGAAGATGGAACGGGTGCGAGCCCGTGTCGCCGTTGTTCAGGACGACGTCGACGATTTGGTTGTGTCCTAGGACCACGGAATGCGTGAACTCTCCGTAGATCTCGGCGTTGGTGGAGAGATTCCCGGACGACATCACGGTGTAGAGAGTGGGGACCTTTGGTTTGGTGTAAGAGATGTTGTTGAAGAACGCGTAGCTGGCGCCGTTGTCGAGGTCTGCCATCATCACTGTCAGCTCGACGGTCAGGTCGGCGTCGGGGAGGAGTTCCATTCTGTCGTGGGGGACGAGGGTGATGTCGTCGAATGGGACGAGGTCGGATGATGTGTCCACGGTCATCACGGCTTGTGGGTGTGCGGCATCCGCGTTATATTCCAGCCAATTGGTATAGTTTAGCTGAAGGTCGGAGGGAATAACATCCAGAAGCACGGAGTCTGCGACTGTCACGATGGGGTAATTCTTTTCCGTGGAATTCTTCATCGTGACGAGAATTGAGTACCGCTGAGCAACGCCAAGGTATAGCGTGTCGGCTTCGGCGGCGTCAACGTAGACCCCGTCAATCTCGACGATCTTGAACGTGTGATCCTCGATATAGAAGTACTGGGCGACGAAGGCGCTCACATTGATCAACCTTAGCAAGTAGGTCTTCCCTGGCTTCACAGGTATACTGGTATTCATCGTATCGTTGACCAGGAATGCTTGCGGAATAGGCTCAGCGCCCGTCGGGTTCGCGAGAGTAATAAAGTGCGGAGCAATGTCCTCGACCAAGGTATGGTACCAATCACTCATCGTGAGCACAAACTCTTCATCGTACATATCGTGGAAGTACGATTCAGTGTCATGAACGATCAACGCTTGCCGGTAGCCATCCGGGTAGCAATAGTCGGTATGGCAGTGGTACCAGTAGGTTCCATTTTGGTTGACGGTGAAATTATAGGTGAAGGAGTTACCCGGCGGGATGGGACACTGGGTGACCATAGAAGGGCCATCCATGTTGTTGGTGCCATTCTGAAACATCCCGTGGAAGTGAATGGAGGTACTCTTGTCCCCAAGACCGTTATACATGTTCACGACGAGCTGGTCACCCTTGTCCACCTCAATGGTAGGCAGGGGCCACTGCCCGTTGATGCCGACGACCTTTCGGTCGAACAGACCATCCGGGTTGGCAATAACCCAGGTGACGTTGAAATCATAGGTGACAGTTTTGGCCTGGCAGCTGCGGAAGAAGAAAAGCAGCGCCGCGAGGCGCAAAAGCAGGCCTCCCAAGGGGTTCGCCATGTCCAAGGATTTCAGTGCTTGTCTGGAAGAGAGGGCATGGAAGAAAGAAGAACCTAACTGTCGTAGGAGCAAGAATAATGACCTAGAGGAACCACCCCAGGGACTAACACCAACCCCGTTTTCGCAAGGTCGGCCCATCGGCTGAACTTTCTGCGCACCACGCGATAAGATTATCGATCTTACCGTCCGGTGGTACACGGTGGGGCTTGTTTAGAAAAGTAAAAAAGTAAAAAAGTAAAAAATTTCAAAGCTCACGGGCGTAGCTCAGGCCTCTGGGATAGGTGGCAGTATACCAAAGTGGGCCGTGGTGGTCCTGTCTTCGCTTGTTTCTCAGGAGTCCACATGCCCTTACGGGGTGGGGTCTAAGCTGGCGAAAACTCCGGGCGCAGGTCTATATAGAATGCCAAGACCCTTGAATATTGGCTCCAGAGCAGCGACGCGGGCTGTAAAACAACTGAGATCAGCGCTCGGTGTGGGTTCGATTGATTAGCGAGACGAGGGTGGCAAGGTCCCGTCCAGTGATAATCTGATGCTTGGTGGTCCGTCCATTGGAGGAATGTTGCATCCCTGGAACACGAAGGGGGCCCAGGCAACAAATAGACTGCCAAGCCCGGGCCTTCGGGGCCCGGGCCTCTAAACTTTGCTAAGCCTACGGCTACTCGCGCGTCCCACTACAGGGTACATTCCTTTTCTGGTTTACCAAAATTACAGGAAAGTGAAAATTACGTTCATTTTGCTTCTGCGAACTGTGGGAATTTTTTCTGCTTCTAGCTTCCCACTATTGCCAGTCGCATGGCTCTTCCGATTATCGGGCCCGCTTAACCGTCTAAGCCGAAGAGCTTGACTTAGCTACGGTAGACACACCGGCACCGGAGTCCTTCTCCTTGCCGAGTACGCTGGTCTCAATAGCACCGCTTGCGTGGAAAGACGCATAGTCAGGCTCAGGCTCATACTTCTGGCGGAACACAAATGCCTTGGCCCGTCCCTTGGCATTGGCCGCCTTTCGCAAGGCTGGGTCGATGTATGGCAGAGGTCCTCGGCGCTCACGAACAAGCATCAGGGCATAGCCAATCATGACAGCGAGCCAGTAGAGGTTGTACGAGATCACCGAACCGTAGGTAGCAGAGTTGGTCCAACCAAGCAGGGCGTTGAAGATTCCCCAGCCACCGCCGCCGCCCAGTTCGGGGTTGCAGCAGTTGACGTGCCAGACGCTGACGTCGATGTTGTAAGATCCAGGACCGGAGCCTGTCTCGGAGGCATCACCTCCAATGACCTTGCTCCAGGCGTGGTTCTCGAAGTACCAAACTCCACGCGACATCAGACCAGCGGCGACCAGGTAGAGGAAGCAGGTCGAAATGATCAAGAAGATCTGCATCGATGTCTCTCGTCCACCCCTGCGAAGAATCAGTTCTGGCTCAGTGCTCCGTAGAAGTATTGGATAGCTTACTTGTAGATGATGTAGCCCACGAGAATTCCTGCCGCCAAACCACACACCACAGCAAGAGGGAAAGAGGTGGCCGGGAGTCCCAGACCAACACCGCCGACGTAGACGACCGCCTCCAAACCCTCACGCAGCACCGTGATGAAGGGGAGGAAGAACATCACGTACTTCTCCATATATCTCTTGAAACGACCCCTGCGCGTCTCATTGGGATTGGCCTCGTGCTCCAGCGCCTTAGCAAGCTTGACACGCCACTTGTCCTGGAGTTTGGAAACGCGCAGCAGCGCCGCGCCCATGATTGTAATAATCAGGGAAGCGATGATACCGAGAACACCCTCCCAAATGTCCTCCGTGCCGGAGAAAGTGTCGGTGCCAAGGCCGTAAAAAGCACCGATCATGCCTGCACCAACGGCCAAGCAGATGAAAAGACCTAAGCCGCACCCTAGCCATACTTGTTTCACAAGCCTTTTATACGTTTTTTGATCCTGTCCTGAGCCCAACGACTGCTTCAAGAAGGCCAGCAGAACCGAGACAACCACGGTGGTTTCCAGACATTCTCGGAAGCAAATGAAAAACACTGGGCGGTCGCATCGAGTCAGCCGGTATCCGACACGGATATATACCAATGCGATTACAGCGCATTCACTTACCAGTGACGGCAAACACTTGATTTTGACCCATCTTGAAAACGCTTCCCAGAGAGCCTGCACTGCAGAAGAGAGGGATGGACGTGACCCTTGGGAAGGAGGAATACCGGTGATTGATAAGAGCCCGTGCGAACCCTGAAATTAGGTGGTCCGCCCGAGTGAAAATTACTAGTGCCGCAGCGGTATCTGATCAACGTCCGACGATCCAGTCTCGTGTTCAACTTTTCGTGTTTTGCCATGGTCCGCCGAACCCTAACCCACTTGCAGCCGATTTCTGCCGCACATGCATGGTATCCCGCCTCGTGCCATGTGGAGTTCGTGGGAAAAAGAATCAGCAATCAAGGATTCAGTATTTGAGCTGCACTAGCTGCCGACATCGGCAAATCAGCACCTACATTTACACACAAGGCGGCTGAGAGGGCCTGGAGAGAAAAAAGGGCCATCGGGGTCGACTGCAAACCCTGTTGGGCTCCACGCAGGTGCTCCGGAGATGGATCCAAATGGGATTACCCGAATGCCAGTTATGACCAGGTGAGCCACACGTGGAAATGGTAAAGATCCACCCTAATATGAACTTTCCGCGCCGTGCGCCAAGCCCGTTTTCGTCTCACCGGTAACGGCGCTTCCGAGGAAATTACGGTGCCAGAGATTATCTGATTGATTTGATTGATTTGATGGATACGATTGATAACCGCGTCGGTTCAACCACCCTGCGCTGCAAACTTTAAAGGGCTTGCGCTAAAGCTTATGCGAAAGCTTGCTTGCTTGTCACACGGGCCCGGTTTGACATGAGATTCTGCAGCTTGAAAGCCTTTAGTCATGATGTAAAGACCTCCTACGGCTTGCGGTGAATGCCCCCGTATTCGGTTGTCTCGGAATTCTAACTTTGTGGCGCTCTAACCGGCTGTCTTGGCAAACAGTGGAGATGGAAAATATGGTACGATTGAGCGAGTCGCAATTACTCGCCCGAAAATCCCTCAGCTGAGGGCGCCTCATCAGGCCACTTTTCTTTCTCGACCGACTTCGGCCTCCTCTCTTCCCAGTAACATTTCAGCGTGAATATAACACTGAGAACCATACCCAAGCCACCGAGGCCGGTGGAGAAGTATAGTGCTCCCCGATAGCCCTTCAATGTATCCTCCGGAGTCATTCCTCCGTTATTAACATGCGTCTCTACCGTGCCTGCAAATCCCAGACTCAGCGAAATACTATAGTTGACGATTGTAGTCACTAGAGATGCCGCGATGCCTTGATGCTTCCTTTCCACAGAGTTCGAGAGCATCAAGGTAGCGGCAGGGAACGACATATCCATCCCCCATGGAATCACCAACAGGCAGACAAACGTCAAGGCCCAGTATGTTTGATCCACTGGCGTGATGGCAATGAAAATATTGCCGAGCGTAAAGGCGGTCATCGACATGATCATGATCCACCCCGGCTGCAGTCGAGCGATAAGGATCCCAGTGATAAAACAGGCAGCAATACCCATCGGTGCAGCTGGTACAAATTCCGCGGCTGCTAGGAGTGGAGTTGTGCGGCGATACTCCATCTGGAAGCGCCAGAAGTACCAAATCCATGTGCCGAATGCGCCCCATCCACAAGCAACGCAGCCCAGCACGAATGAGACATCGCGACTGAAGGCGTGAAATGGGATTAAGGGATGTTCTGTATAGCGGAATTCGACGAGGAAGAAGCCGGCAATCAAGAGGAGGCCGATAATCAGAAGCACGTAAACATATGGTGTGCTCCAGCCTGCGACGGGGGCCTGGTTCCACGCAATATTCACAAGTATCAATCCTCCAACTCCGCAGAAAGCACCAGGGGCATCGAGTGCCTTCAGGATACCAATAAATGTGCTCACATCATGTGGAATATCATGATGAATAGAAGGCACCACAACGAAGCCTATAATGGCACAAACAACGGAAACAATAGCCTGAGTCCAGAACGCCCAGGGCCACCAAGAAAGTTGCGCGAATATCGCCCCGAAGACGACTCCCAAGACGGCACTGTTAGGAGCAACAGCCCCGAAAAGAGCGAAGATCATAGCCTTCTTCCTTCCAGGTGGATAAGTAGCACCCAGAATAGCCAGTGCATTGGGCAGCATCATAGCGCCCCCAATACCCTGCAGAACGCGCGCAACGATGAACAAGATGTGGTTGTAATATACACTGAATCCGGCCACTAGAGACCATACAGCAAGCCAGATGAACCCGGAGAGGAAAACTCGCCGGTAGCCAAATAGGTCTCCACATCGGCCGAAGACCAGGATGAATGTACCAACGGTCAATGAATACCCAGCGAGAAACCAGCTTAGGATGCCGGGATCATCGATACCAAAGCTCCTTCCGAGAATGTCTAGCGGGGAGAGACAGACCCCGACGTTTGTTTGGGTCATGAACTGGGCCATGCAGACGATTATGACGAATAGCGCTTCACGGAGAGGTGAGAATCCCTCCGCGACTGAGGGTGCCGATGACACAGGCCTCATGCTGGGACTGCTCTCCATGGTGGAGAGTGCAATCTCTATTACCCAAATTGTATAATTTGGAGAGACGACGCTCCTTTGCAGAGTTTGATCTTTACAGAGAGACTGAACTGTACGACTTTAAGTCCATCACCAGGTACGTCATTTCATGTGGGAGCCGACCCAACAAGAAAATGATGCCGCTGGGTAGATGAAACGTCCTCAATAGGCATGATGTTCCTTACTAAGGTGCTTGAGAGCCCATAAAAAAGAATTTTCCGCGGCTTGTGGACCAGGGTGGTAAGCCGATCCACGTGTTTCGACCGTCGGCGAAGAACTCGATTCAGTATTGATCGGCACATCGGTTGCAGTTTATCACTTAAGATTGCGATTAAGGCAACGTTCTGAAGAAGACAGCGGTCTTGTTATGCTAAGCCCAGTACCTTGTAAAAGCTTGCGATGCTCGACAACGATTGGTGGCGGCTTAAAGTCCGTTTCCGACTGTTCGCAAAACCCGACTAATGTGGCGATGGTCCGTATCATACTTTCAGTCAAGCACAAGCCAAGCGAAGCTGCAGCGTCCCTGATACTGATACATGCATAACCTACATATTGACTTCATAGGTGAAACCAAGTTTTTCAGGAAGGATAGATGAACTCGTGGACTCCATATTTTATTTGATGATCTTAAATAAAAGTGAACCTAGGATATATTCTGTTTACTGACCGAGAATGCTCTGAATGACCTCAACTAGCTTCGACGCGCATTGAGCTTCATCCCCCAGCACCTCGTTACATCTCCAAGCAACGAAGTTGTCGGGTCGAACGAGAACACATCCCGTCTCATCAACACCGCGAACACGCGCCCAGTCAAAGTAAACATCCTCATAATCTGAGCGGAAACCGATGGAGTAGGCCTTGACTTGAATAACCAGGTCCTCTGCAACCCTTGAAGCAGCTGCCTTCCAAGCATCACCTCCAATGCCAGTAAATAGCGCGAAAGCACCCTTTCCAGCCAAGTCAATGGTAGAAATGCGCTGCACTGGAGTTGCATTGTTAAGCCAGACGTGAGGCAAGCGGCATCCAGGATATGTGCTTCGAATGAGGCTCAGATCACGGTCTTTAGCAACTACCTCAGGAGACAAGAATGAGGAATTTTCATCCGCAGAATATACAACAGAGCTTTGGTAGAATTGGCCCATTTCAGTGCCCAGCGCATGATACTCGTGTTCCGTTACCTCAATGGCAGCCTGGAGAGCAGCGCGACGAGCTCGACCCTTCAGTGTAGGCAGTGTCAATTCGTGAAGTGCCTGTGTTCTCTCTTCAGGCGTGGACAGGGTAACTCCAAGTGCTTCCCAGACAGGGCCGTGGTGTCGGAATGACTCGTTGGCGCGACTGACCACTCCACGACCAACAGGTTGACGCTCGGCGGTGTACGAGTCGAGCAGGGAGGGAGATGCTTGGCCTGCAGATGTTTTGTTAGACGACCATAAGCTCCAAAGCCTAAATTTAGCTTACCCTTCAGAACATATGCAACCTTCCAAGCCAGGTTGTATGCATCTTGTATACAAGTATTGGAACCGAGTCCATTCGAAGGCGGATGCCGATGCACGGCATCACCAAGACAGAACCTACCAACCTATTAGCAACTGAGATATCACAATCAGGAAGAGAGTCAGCGTACACTCTGCCCTTAGAAAAGCTCTCCGCAACAACATCATTGATACGCCACTTAGACACACCCAGAATCTCCGTATCAATGGAATCATCTCCAATAAACTCTTTCATACGACCAAGCCACTCCTCATTAGTCGGGTTAATTTCAAGCTCCTTTCCACGCTCAGGTAGAACAATGAAAAGCCACTCATCCCACGCCTTGACCATTCTCGCAATGCACGCCCACCCGAAAAGCGGGTGTTCTCTATCCGGCTGTAAAAGCCAGTGGAGATTGCCTGTGCGATACTGCATATAGCTTGAAAGGTCTGCTTTTAGATGGACATTGAATGCAAGGCCCTGGTCCGGCCGCACGTCCAGTGGAAGGCCGAGCTGGCGGAAAACTTCGCCACGAGCTCCATCTGCGCCGAATAAATACTTCGAGCGAATTTTATATTCCGCTCCGGTGATGTTATCACGGAGTATTGATGTGGCTCCCTCGGTATCTTGGACGAAGTTGATGAATGTGGTGTCGAAGCGACAGCTGAAGCCGTTCAGTGTGGCGTATCGGACGAGGATGGGCTCGAGGAGGGTCTGGGGGAGATCGACAGGGTCGCACGGACTGGCTGTTTCATAGTCACCCTGTCACTCGTTAGTTTATTTTCAAGACGTGCAATTAATGCCTTCGTTTGAATATACCTTGCGTTTCGGATCGTGTCCCCAGGAGTGGATTCGTGCGTATTCATCCCCTGCCATGCTGTATGCCCAGCGAGTGTGCATCATGTTCATTCCATTAGTTGCAAGGCGGTTGCATTCGACATCTAGACCAATGTCTCGAAGGCACTCTGCTTCGTGTTAGTTATTATTCAACAGAGGGTTTCTGGCGAGCCAACGCACCCATGGCAGCCATGTTGGTAATGTGCGCTCTTGGAGTATCGGCACTCGTGGGACAGGAGCTGACCATGATTCCTCGGATACCTAGCTCGAATTAGAAAATTCGTTTGAGCCAGTCTGATGGTTATGAGCCTACCATAGTACGCCAGAAAACATGCTAGAGAGGCACCAGCAGGGCCAGTACCGACAATGAGAACATCCGCGGAAATGATGGGCTTTGGCCTGGCATGGTTGCCATTCCCGTTGCTCAAGTTCACGATTGTCATCTTGAATGGAAATCAGATAGGGTGTGAGATCTAAGTGGAAAAGAGCTCTGACGAGGTGATGGCTCAGTTAAGTTGGGAAGCTTATCAATTTATAGCTCTTACATAACTCTCTCAGAAAGGTGGGCAGGGAAGCAGCAAAAATTACATACGGCGATACTAAATTACAGTTTCACTTTAATCAAGGCATTGGTTCTTTCACTGAGTTTAATACCAATCAATGAAACGCAGGAGTTTAAACCGATCAAGGCTCTCTCGCTATGGGGCTGTTCATTCCTGAAGAGGGAATGATCATCCAACTGTTGTGATTAAGATCATCGCGAACGGGAAGCTCTGATCGCCCATCTTATCAGATGAGACGGGCAAGGCCGGATAGACGACGCGGCACAGGCGTTGAACGTGTGTCCAAGATCCACACTCGGCAATTGTCTTCATTGATCTCTGCGATCTGCAAAGCTTGTAGCCCAAAGCGCAAGGAACTTCCCATGATTATGTAGTTTGGAGTGGGGAGGCTGTAAGAAATGATGAGACTCAAGAATGGGTCATGTTCACGCAATGCCACACATGGGACTCCTTGCTACAAGTGAGATGATAAAAGCCATGTTCCCATCTTCAGATTTCGGTTCAAAATTAACATAGGAAAGGGCTGTTCATAGCCTCGTGATATTCTTGACAAGATGTTTGACACGAAGATGGGGTTTTTAATTGCCCTTCGCTCACCTACAGAGACTGTCTCAAACAAAAAAGTATTCTCAAATGAAAAGGTATGGGAAAAGACAATAAAGCAAAATGCACTTCCTGATTGCTTCTAGGCCTCTGTGACCACCGCCAGCAGCCTTCTTCCATCCACGATGATGCCACTCCCGCACCTCAACATCTCTTTTCTCCATCACTTGAGGGAGCAAAACGTCCATATCCCATATTTCCAGCTTTCGAGGGGCGTCAAGTTACATGATACATATGTGCAAAACCTTTGTTCAGTGATCAGGGACCAGGTTAATTCGAAGTGAATGCTTGTTAGTGGATGGGCGCACTATCTTGCCTCTCGATGGAACAGAATGATCGGAAGGACTCCATTTGAATAAGAATATCAATCTACGAATTTAACGACTTGATGGTTTTCCAAGAATCTCCTAACCAAGGAACATCCAAGACCGGGATATTGAACATTAAGATTTAACGGCAATTGCTTGTTTAACCAAGCCGCCGCAAGCGATTGTGTCGATCCTGTGAGTGCACAATTCCCTTTACAAAAATTACAGTGACTGGTCCCTTTTTGACTATAAATTGATGGGTGTCACAATATTACCTGCAAAAATATACCGGCTTTTCCTCCTCAAAAGGGTCAATGTAATTTATTGCCAAAAATCGTCGTTAACAAACTTTCCCGGAACATGTCGGCTTCCTGATAGAGCAGAGTTCAAGTTGCGATATGGGTTGGGATACGGATTCTCCACTGTTAGAGCGCAAAGGGAACGTGAAAAAGCAGCCGGTTCCACTTGCACATGGGACCACCCGGAACTGGCGCTATGGGATTTATTGTTGGTCAATAGAGTTCAGCCGACTTTCCCAGCACGGGAACCATCTTATCAGATCAGATTTTCGCCGCTTCTCTCATCACAAAACTTTTTTTAACTCGGATGGCAAAATTCTGCACATCCAGTCAGGGGCTTACGAGTGCCATGTGATATCCCTCTTGTAACAATAGTGATAAGGCGTGTCTCAGATATACATGCTGTCATCGCTTGGCAGGGTATCATTGTTTCAAGGGCTTCGAGCCTATTCTAGAAGCGGGTGAAACAAGCCCGAGCCGTTACTCCACACAGTTGCAGTCATGCCGACCGGTAAAAGATGGCTCCCTCGGCCCTGGTTGCCGTCCCGTTAAAGGATCGGCGCCGACGTGCCGAAGCCATCGACGTAACCGTGGTCGGCGACGGCTCAGTAGGTGTCTGAGCCAGGTCGGAAGAACTGAGGCAAGTTTTGCCCAGTAAAGTAGGTACGGATATTAGGATGTATCTAAGCTTGAAGCTCCTTCTAAAATATCAGGTATCCCAGTCGATCACACTTCCAAGCCTTGATCGTGCATTTCGGTTGCATCGGACTGCATTGTGCATAGAAGAAAAAGACGGACCCGACCACTAAGGGGCAGTGTTTAATTCGAACCCATTTTTACTCCGCCCTGGATTCATATGCTGATCGTTCTTTGCATTGGTCTTAGCTAGTCTTGGCCCGATATCGGGCCCATCGAAGATTACCCATTGATGTATGTTCCGGGCTATCCTAATGTTACCTGTGGAGCTTCAGCTCGAGCAACATCACTAATGTTCTCAAAAAAGCTGTACGTGGATGCTGACTGAATTATTAGTGATAGCCAAGGAATCCTTTCCCGGTGTGAAGAGCAAGTGGAGTGCGGCAATCCCGTTCCCGTGTCATCAAACATCGTGTATAAATACAACTCCCTTGTCTAGGAGAATATTGAGGCAACAGTAGTCAACCTTTTCTTCTCTCATTTAAGTACTGTACTCAATATGCGCAACCTCGCAGGCCTTGCGTTGCTCCCTCTGGCAGCAGCCGTTCCCCATGTCGTTCGTGGAGCTGAGCCTACCTATGACTATATCGTTGTCGGAGGTGGCACAAGCGGTCTGGTAGTTGCCAACCGTCTTTCCGAAAACGATGATATCAATGTTTTAGTAATCGAAGCTGGAGGCTCGGTATACAACAACCCCAACGTGACCTCCACGACTGGATATGGAAAAGCATTTGGCACCGCCATTGATTGGGCCTACAAGACCGTGGATCAGGAATATGCTGGAAACTATCCCCAGACGGTGCGTGCTGGAAAGGCGCTTGGAGGAACATCTACCATCAACGGAATGGTGTATCTCCGTGCGCAGAGTGCTCAGATCGATGCGTGGGAGGAAATTGGCAACAAGGACTGGAACTGGAAGAACCTGTTCCCTTACTACCGCAAGGGTGAACATTTTCAGGGAACCAACTACTCTTGGTTGGAAGGTTCTGGCGTCGCATATGACCCAGCATTCCATGGATTCGATGGTCCCCTGAAAGTTGGCTGGTCCGAGACGCAGTTGAACGATGGACTCGCCCAGAAGTTGAACACGACATATCCAAACATGCCTGTTCCTGTCCCTTACAACATCGATCCCAATGGAGGCAAAATGATCGGATACGCTCTTTACCCAAAGACAGTTGATTCGAAATTGAACATCCGTGAAGACGCTGCCCGCGCCTACTACTATCCTTACAAGGCTCGGAGCAACCTTCACGTGTGGCTCAACACCAACGCGAACAAGCTCACCTGGAAGACTGGTGATGAGGCCACTGCTGATGGCGTTGAAGTTACCCTGGCCAATGGCACCACGACTGTTGTCAAGGCTTCCCGTGAGGTTATTCTCGCTGCAGGTGCATTGAAGTCCCCTGTTTTACTGGAACTTTCCGGTGTTGGAAACCCAGAGTATGTGGCCTTTCTCAAAAGATGAAAACAGCCTTATAACTAACTTGCCTCTAGCATCCTTTCAAAGTATGGAATTGGCACCAAAGTGAACCTGCCAACGGTCGGCGAGAACCTCCAAGATCAGATGAACAATGGTCTTACCTATGATGCCAAAACAAGCTACTCAAATCTCGCGGACTATGTTGCATACCCCTCCGTGACTCAGTTGTTCTCCAACGCCACGGCTGTCGGTGCCCAGCTTCTCAGCAAGCTCCCTGCCTACGCCGCCCAAGTCGCGTCCGCCAACGGCAACGTCACCAAGGCGGCTGACATCGAGCGCTTCTTCAAAATCCAGTGGAACCTGATATTCAAGTCGCACATTCCCGTTGCCGAGGTCCTCGTCGAGCCATCCGGGACTACCATGGGCACTGAGTACTGGGGCTCCGTTCCCTTCTCCCGTGGAAACATCCACATCTCCTCCGCCAACCCGACCGCTGCAGCCACCATTGACCCGAAGTACTTCATGCTCGATTTCGATCTCCACGCCCAGATCCAGGCCGCTCGCTTCATTCGTCAGCTTTTCAAGACGGAGCCGTTTGCCGATATGGCCGGCGCTGAGACTAAACCCGGTTTCTCTACCGTTGCTGCGAACGCTAATGACCAGGGATGGTCGTCGTTCATCAAGAACAATTGTATGTGCACGTTGTATTCTGCTTTGGTTGCTGGGTGCTAATAACTTCATAGTCCGTTCGAACTTCCATCCCATTAGCACAGCTGCGATGATGCCGAAGGATATTGGCGGTGTTGTTGACAGCTCGTTGAAGGTCTACGGCACCTCCAACATCCGCATTGTGGATGCTTCTGTTATCCCTTTCCAGGTTTGCGGACACCTGCAGAGTACCGTATACGCTATCGCTGAGCGAGCGGCCGATATTATCAAGGGCCAGATCTAGATACCCGATTTTTACTACATATCTACTCCAGAGAGAACTGGTCAATAATTTTATGTAAAACAATAGACCCTTTCGCCTTACTATTATAAGATAAGTTCATGGTACTTTCTCGCCTGAGTAATGCTCCCTAAACTTGTTGGTACATGGTGCTGGGCTGTCTTTCAATTTACTTTCTTCTTGACGGTTTAAACGGAGAGGAAAAAACCAAAAAAAAAAAAAAAAAAAAACCATAAGATTACGCGAGTACTCTCAAACATGGGTAGTATCCAGAATCAGAACTCCACAAGACATGCGCACAAAATTCTCCTCTAAAAAGTCAACAATAAATCCAGCGAGGTTTCTAGACCCCATAGAGCCGGTATAGATCTTCACCCCGTGATATCCAGTGCTCGTAAGGAATTATGTTTGTGCCGGAATTTTTAGCGCCTCAACTCTAGTTTCGTAATAGAGTGCATATCCTGTGAACCCCTCTTCAGCACGGATTTTCTTTCTCAAGGTTCGGAGCCACAGTATGAATGGAACTAACCTTCGAATGCCCTCTCTCAGTGTTTGTTCGCTCACACAAAATACAAGCCGAAACCTCCCGGGTTCTTCGGCATGGTATTCTTCACCAGTGGACATTATGACACCAGCCATTTTCAAGCGTCGGGAGAGAACCCTCTCAGCAGCCCATGCATCCCCACTAGTATCTTCAATACAAAGATGCGCGCTCAAATCAAGCCACACGAATAATCCTGCATTCCTATTATGATTATTCGAGGTTAGATTATCAAAATCACTAAAATTATTGATGACCTTCACATACCCTTTATTGTGAAAGCTAATACCTGCCTGATTGAGGAGATCTTCTGCTAGCAAGCGGTTTCTAAGTAGAAGAGCGTGGGATTTGCGTAAAATCTTTCCGATGAAGTCCTGGTCTTCAAGCATTCCTGCTGCTAGGCTCATAGAGAATTGAGAAGGAGAAGAAAAGCGGCTAGAAATATGATGTGAGAATTAGCTTGTTGCGATTCTCCAAAGCACTGATTTAGATATATCGAGTCTCACCAAACAGCTCGTGTCGCTTTAGTGAACTCAGGGTTTTGCGATATAACACAGCCTAAGCGCATTCCACCGGCACCAAAATCCTATTTGTGTCGAAGTTAATTCAATTATCCTTTTTATATATTTGAGTCACCTAGCCTTACCTTTGACATTCCGTAGAGGACATGAACCTGGTCCGGGTTGATGATACCAGTGAAGTCAATAGAGCGTACGGATGTGAAATTTTCCGACGGCCGGTCATGTCTATGGTAAACCGAAAGAGCATATATCTCATCGCTGATCAAATGAATACCTTTTGAGGCACATAGGCGAAGGAGCATGATCAAAGTCTCCCGAGGATAACAGCGTCCAAGCGGATTGTGCGGGTTGCATATTATTAATGCTTTGATACTCCTTCCTCGCGCTTTCGCAGTTTCGAATCCAGCATCGAGAGCAGCGATACAGTCAGTTGAAAATTGATCCTCATCTCCAACGGAAACATATTCTAGATGTATGCTTGGAAGGATATTAATCAGCGTGGCTTTGGCTATTCGTGACTGGCATCTTACCCGGTCCTAGTGCCAAGATCTCGGTAGAAGGCCCCATATACAGGCCGAGGGAGCATAATTGCGTCGTCCGGGTTACATAAGGCAAGGGCGCAGACTTCGTTCAGGCTTGTCACTCCAGCCGCAAAAGTAATCTCCTCCGGATCGATCGCCATTACTGGCTTAAAATGATTGTTGAGGTGCTTCGCCATCGCAGATCGCATTCGTAGGGTCCCTGTGTAGCCTTCACCATATGCACAGCATTGCCTGTCAAAGCTCTTTTTATTGTCAGTCATAGGGAGGTTTATTTTTGCTTTGGTTATTACGCACCTGTTTATTGATGTAATCCGACAGGTCATCATGAAGCAGCCACTGTCTTTCTCGTTAGCGGTCTCGTTATTTCCAACAATTTCACGGACAATAGGTTACATTTTCAGCATTTGCAAAGCTCACAACTCCATTAGGATTGTTGGAATGGTCGTAAACATCTTGTTGTCCATGGGCGAAGTCGATCTTCGCCCAGGTCGAGCCCCTCGTGGACAACATACCTCGCAATTTCTCGGGATTCTTCAATGAAGATGCTTTTGATGTCTTAAGACAGAATTTGTAAGGCTATTTAAGCTGATGATTGATTTCTCCAAAGCTGGGGTGAAGCGGAGTTGAAAGCGGGGGTCAGATGAAGTTGGAACCAAAGATGGAATGAGGTGGAAACACATGTACCTGCATCACATGTCCGGAACTCCACCTTTGTTTACATCGGTTCGGCCTAGGGAATTGTGCGTCTCGTTTCTACATAAATCGTTCACTCACAAACATCACATCTACGGAAACACCCATAGTGGTGGCTCTGGCAGTGGAACGGTACGGGTACACGAACCTATATGCAAAACATACCACTGCAGGTCAGGGGACGCTATAAACAATACCGTCAAATTTGTCTCGACGGAGGCGTGTCAAACCCTTCGATCCACCAGGGTTGCCGCCAGCGGGACAGCTTCGATTCCTCCCGGTGGATATCACAATCGGCTTTGTATTTACGAATGGGAGATTGAGTGCTTCACGGGTGAATGTATAAAATAAAAATGAACTCGTTCTACCATACATACCGAAATTGCCTGTCTTCCTTGTCGGTCAAATCGTTTTTGGGCAACCAATTTTGGTCCAGCTCGATCTGCCGACCCATGTCACCACCAGAAATTACACCTGCGTCCCGGTTCTTGTTATCCAGGGCGCAGAGAAAGCGATAGACAATGACGGCGACAAACAGCAAGCACCAAGTCACGATACCAGTAATGACACCCTCAGTGTAGCGTGGCTTGTGGGTCCAAAGCTGGGGCCCGCCAATGCAACCGGCGCAGTACCCGATGAAGAACATCGTGTTGACAATAGCACGCTTCGTATTGCCCTTGACATTGGAAGCCGAGAGGGAGAGAAGAATTGACCAGGGCGCGGTGATACAGGAAGACTTGAGTGAAGTGTTAGAAAACATAATGTGTAGAGATTTGCTTCAAAGACAGAGGACTTACCATCCAGGAAGCCACGATGAGGCCCCATTGGGCGCCCACGTCAAGCTTCATTAAGAATACGCAACCGATAAGCGGTGGAATTATAAGGACCAAAACAACCAGGGTCCGTTGGTGAGGGACGAAGTAAACCAGAGCGGTGCCAATCCAAAGCATGGCCACCTGCACAGCCCCCGAAGGGGCAGTATATAGCATCGTATCGAGCTTGCTATAGCCAATAGACTCAATGACAAGGGATGCAAAAGTCAACACTGGCGACTGCATCGTCACAAGCACACCAAACCAGAAGACCATCCACGCCTTGGGATCCAGCATTGCTTCCTTGAGATGTGTAAGGGAGAATGATGTCTTGATCTCCCCCTTCACGGTCTTGAGCTAAACGCAAGGAAAGTACTTCTTTTTCGCGCGAGTTGAGAAACCAAGCATCTTTGGGTCCGTTGGGCATCAACATGAAAAATCCAAGACCGGCCGCGACGGTCAGCGCACCACATATGATAAACAAAATACGCCAGGGAGCGAGGGAAAAGGACCCATTCTTGCCAATCCCGTACATGAGCAAGCAGCCTATAACTTGAGCCAAGCCATTCATGGTAATCCAGAGCGCAGTGCGAACGGTGTGTTCCTTCTTGCGATACCAGATACTGGTGATGGTAATGAATGCAGGAGAGACAGCGCCCTCGCTGAATCCGAGAAGAAAACGGACGGCGGCGAAACCGGTGAAGTTCTTCGGTGTCGCGAGGCACATACAGATGACCCCCCAGATGATGCTGCAGATCTATCAGCAAAATTATCGAAAGTTTCAAGGAGGAGGACACATACATCGTGGTTCCGACAAACTTGGCGAGTGGCAACCGACTCATGAGATAGATGAAGGGATATTCGGAGACGAGCTGGCCAATGTAGAAGATGGAACTCGTCCACGAGTACTGTGAGCTGGTCAGGTTTAGATCATCTATGAGCCCGAAAACTGCTGCATAGCTCAGACTTTGCTTGTCCAGGTACTGTAGAAAGAAGACAAAGCACATCTATTACGTCCTATTAGCTACCTCGTAGTTCCAGACACAGCTGAACACTCACAAATGGTAGAATGACCGTGTCTATTTTGCGCAAAACGGCCTTCTCCTCCTCAGCAGTGTACCCCTCATACCCCTCACATACACCCACGATCTCGCCGCTAGTTAGGGCTGCTTCATCTTTAAAAGACGTTTGTTCCTTGCCGCTGTCCATGTTGAGAGGTGGCTAGGTGTCGGCGTTCCAGTTGCACAGAATGGCAAATTAAAAAGGGCAGTAGGTACTATTTGAGCTTGACGAAAGTGTAACATCTAAGCTGCTTAACCCGTGCAATGCAGATAATAAACGGAGACAACCCTGGGTCAGCTTGTCGACCCCGAATTAGGCCCGCGTTATGATCTCCCCATCTCTGGCAGATATGGAAAGGATCAGCATGCGCTGATAAACAACACAGGCGGGGGCATAGCCGATGACGATACGTCGGCAACTTGGCCTGCGTCGACCATCTTCCCGATCGCTCATTCGGCCAGAAATGCGATCACTGTTACATCCCTATCACTCGGTTTAGTATACAGGCCACGTCTTCCTGCTATCTCCCCTCATTGTTGATTCATTTCAATTCGCTCTCTATTATCATGTCCGACGTAGCAGACTCCCAGATCAAGCCCTGGGCCCGTCCAGAACCCAAAGGCTACCTTTTCAAAAATGCCAATGTCGTCGACGTTCAAGCGGGGAAGATTTTGAAGGACTCGACTGTGATCACCCGGGAAGGCAAAATCCAATCAGTTTCTTCATCATTGCCAAAGCCCCTTCCAACCGACCTGACGATCATCGACTGTGAAGGCCGCTACCTCTGCCCAGGTCTGTTTGACGCTCATGTTCATCTCTGCGCCGTACCTGGATTCAGTGATCTTTCCAAAGCCTTTGGAAACCCCAACGATGTCCACTTGCTCCGGCAGCCCTACACCGCTGCCCAGATGCTGCATCGTGGTTTCACCAGCATCCGAGATTGTGGCGGAGCACAACTAGCCTTGAAAGAAGCCATCGAGGATGGTGTATTCCCTGGACCACGTGTGTTTATTTCCGGCCATGCCCTGTCCCAATTCGGTGGGCACGGCGATCTGCGCGGATCACACGAGCCCACTGAATGCTGTGGAGGGAACCATAGCAATAACCACCTGGGACGCATGTGCAACGGTGTCCCCGAGTGCATGGCTGCCGTGCGCGAGGAAATCCGCTGTGGAGCAGACTTCATCAAAATTATGGGTTCTGGCGGTGTGGCATCCCCAACGGACAAGTTAGAGCATTTGCAGTTCACATCGGGCGAGATTCAAGCGATGGTGGAGTGCGCTAATAATGCGGGAACTTTTGTCACTGCCCACGCTTATACGGTGAAGGCTATCAGGCACTGTATTGACAACGGCGTCAAAGGCATTGAGCATGGCAACTTCGTGGATGCGCCGACCGCCAAGATGATGGCACACAAGGGTGTGTACCTGACACCCACCCTGATTGCATATGCGCAGATGGCGTCGGAGCAGTGGAAGGGGTACTTGCCACCCGAGTCTCAGGCAAAGAACTCACAAGTGCTCAAGTCCGGTCTCGCAGCCTTGAAGATTGCTGCCGAAGCGGGTGTCACAATGTGCTATGGCTCTGATTTGCTTGGTCCGCTGGGCTCGGCTCAGACACACGAGTTTGCCCTACGGTCGCAGGTCTTGAAGCCATTGCAGATTCTTCGCAGTGCAACAATCAATCCTGCCAAGATGATGGGGTGGGAGGATGCGATCGGTCAAATCAAAGAGGGATTCCATGCCGATGTCGTTATGTTGAGCAAGAATCCTTTGGAGGATGTGACTATATTTGATGAACCGGAACAATATGTTTTGGGTGTTATGAAGGATGGTCGCGTGTATAAGAGTCGCTGGGTAGCTTTGCCTGAGGATTCTGAAATTCCTGTGAGAGTGAAGTATAATTAAGTATTATGGAATGTTATGTGATGCATTGGGAGGGAGTTAGTGAGACTTATGATTGAGAGTGATAAGCATGTGGGTTTATCTAGGAGCATCTATGCATTTGTGATACCTAGTGGTACCTATCTACATAGGAAAAAGTCTGGCGGGTGGAGCCTTTCCTATCTAGGCTACCGCCGCTTTTATGAGGGCGCTCAGGCTTAGGATCACTAAGTAGACGTCAGTAACTTATGGGTTCAGGCTCAGTGATCATGCTTAGTCCCGTCATATGACCGATGACTAACGCTCAGTGAGTGCTTAGTGCGTACTCAGTATATACTTAGTCGTGCTTAGTGCGTGCTCAGTGCGTGCTCAGTACATGCTCAGTGATTAACGTAATCGGAAAGCGAGTGGCGCATGTAAGCGAGCGGCGCACCCCCAAAACACCATAGTAGATTGCTGCTGTCGGACCCACTTTGGATGTGTATGGTCAGGTAACTACTGGCGGCGGACCCTTAACTCTCATTGAATATCAAGGAATCTGACGCTAATCTATCATTTAGATCAAAGGCAAGATCACTCTTTATGGATCTTTCGACGCTGGAGCAAGAATGTCCTTTGGAAAAGCTGAAGTATTCTGGCCACAGGATGAGGATGTGCAGGAGAAGTATACTAACACACTCGGTCTTGAAAGCAAGACCGAATCACCCAGCCCTGGTGAAGTTGAACCCGTCTTTCATGCTGGCCTTGGCGTTGACGCACAGATTGATGTTGTCATAACACCTCAAGCTAATGTCGGAATCAAAATTGGCGGCGGCAGCCTTGTCGGGGGCAAAACCTTAATGGATGCCCAGCTTAGCGGCTACGTCGACACCGATCTCTCTTTCCAGGCACACGGTGACTACGACACCTCTGATAATGCTTTCCACTACCGGCTTGGAACCTACCTGTACTACAATGTGGGGTACAAAGCCAAGGCCAAAATCCTCGGTTTCATTGACTGGGCGACGGGGGATCGCGAGGCATATTCTCCTGCCAAGATGATCAAACTATATGAGAACACAGGCACGACCCCGATGTCTGCACCAGACGTGGATAAAAGAGGCGTCGATTCCAATTTTCCTCAGTTGGACATGTTTTCCAATAGCACAATGTCTGTTCTGACACCGGGCCCGGCAATTTTCCGTCGGGCTGATGTGGACATGGGTATGCAATTCACCACCGGTGACGAATTGTTCTAGCTGGGCAGAAAAAGCTCACATGCCAAATAGATCCCAAAATTCCAGAGTTTACCGATAGGGGCCACTGCCCCATTGGGTCGACTGGATTCAGACTACCAGAATTGCGATGTGAGTTCCGCGATGATGACTGGATTCCTCTCGTCTTTTCATCCCGCTTGTCTCCCTCTTACACCTTATGCTTTCACTTTTTTTCTCACTATATACAAATCACCAGTCAATTGTGCCTGGCTTAGTCGATATTTGGTGATAAACGATGTATTGGATGCCTATGGAAACCCCGAAAGGCTCACTTACGAAGTGCCCGGTCTGTGCGATGGGATCGTTAAGCTTGATCCATTGTGGACGAAGTTCACGTACTCCAGGGAGATCAAGGGGGGTGCACGGGTTGAAAAGCGGCATCAGTCGGTCTGCACGGACACGAAATGTTCTGTGCAGGAGACGAATGCGCCGAACAAAGCCGTTCGAAGAAAGAATCTCAAATTACAATGCGATGAATTCCCCTGGGCCTCGACCGAGCAGGGGGGGACTTGGCTGCCCCAAGCTCAACGCCGGACCGAGTGCGTCCCTACTTTCCAGAATACCTGGCATGGGAATTGTGTCAGTAAGTATCTAATAGCCCTTCCCTCTCTATGGCTTGAACTCGAACATCGCAAGTTGGCTGACAAGATGCAGAGATGATGGGTGAATTTACATCAAACTGGAAACAGCTGGATCCTGAGCCGCGTTCGGATTCTGAAATGCGAAACTATTGGGTTCCCTGGCGCTCCACCTGTGAGTTTCCAAATCCCTAGTTCCCATTCTCTTCATTTGTGACGTTCGTCCCCGTCTAATTCTATCTTCTTCGACAGATTGGGAAACCGCAGGCGATTTTCCAAGTGGGACAGCCTACGCGAAGAAGTATCAACAGCAGTTGCAGGACTATGGCGAGCCCATGCCACCCCCCGATGGTGGTATCCAAGTACGTATTACCTGGCCACGGATTAAGGCCCACGCTAACATAGATCTCCAAAGAATGGCAACAACCAAGTTTCGTGGGCTTTCAAGCGAGACTATGAAACTTCATGGATCCAGCCACAGAGCTCACTGACGTCCGCAGACTGGTGGGGTGCCAATAAGCCTTCAATGTACACCCCGACATCCGTGGGACCTCTGGACATGGACTCAATTCTCTGCGCAGTGAACCATTTCAACCAGGAAGATGTGTATAAACTCCCTGGTAGAGCTGTGAACTCGGATGGAACAGACCAAGGTGCGCAAAAGCCTTATAATGCTTATTGCAAAAAGACGAGTGGCAGCGGTATCAAACCAGATGGTTGGACTGTCCAATACAATGTAGCCAGGTGCTTGGTTCGTTTTGCAAATAGCCAGAGCAGCAGTTCGGGTGCATCAAAACGAGATGCTCAGACCTGGAACGGGTGGGAAATTGAGAGTCCGTTCTTCCGAACAATCATTATCTTTTGAGTCAGTGCTAATCCATGTCTAGGCATTGAATATGTGGAAGATGATGAACTATCTGAAGGTGCTGAGAGGTTGGCGGAATGATCTGCCTTCTGAACATGCTATATCAATGGGCTGGGAAATTTAATTGATCTAGAAGAGGAATATATGGGGTTTCGTTATCTTGTTCGCGTTCGTATATTGTAAGCTGTAGCGTCGACCTTGAGCACGGATGCGAGGTTCTTCCAAACTCACAAGAAGCCCGTCCTCGTTCATGTAAACTACAACAGTACCTTAGAAAATATTGATGTATTCGCTTGAAAATCATTGCCAAGAGCCAAAATATATGTGACCGCGATATGCGACCACTCCATGGCACCCTGGTCTTTTCAGCGAATACCCGTAATTTGTACGGGATTAGTTGATATTTCAGCCCGTTACTGTTTGTTTTCATCTTTACTTGGACCGTCATCATTGATCGAAATGCCGCATACCGGCTAGCAGTCTACAGTTTGCCGAATTGCTTCTCAAGCTTCTGTGTGTCTTCAAGCTAGTGGAATAGAGGGGTTGAGTTCATATCTACAATAGATACTTCCCTCGACGGTTCCAAGGGACACCAAAATTAGGGACATTGTCTAAAATTCCTTCCTAAATTGGAAACCCCCATGAAATTTGTGGGATAAAGCATCTGTCTTGCCCAGCTGCGCCACTCAAATTGCAACCCATCCACAATTGGAGTGACGTCACAAACAATCAAGGCCGCACGACTAGCCCTCTTCTCCACAAATAACTCGAAAAAATGACTTGACTGCTTTCCAAATGCAATGGCGGGTGTGATGTCTCATCCCAAGACTTTGTTTGCCGGCCTCCATAAGTGACCAACGGTCTGGAATTGTCCCACCACTTATTGACAATCGACATTGAAAGTACCAAAATGCTGCTCACCAGGTTGATGGACCAAAAGTTTCTTTGCCTGATACTGTCTTTCGAAGGGCAGTGGACAAGTAATCCTGAAAGTACTCAATGAGACTGGAATACGCAAAGAAGCTGAATCATGCACTTACCATTGTTTCAAACGGAGCACTGTTACCCCACCATGCCGGAGCAGAGACATTAGGAAGCGTAATAGCAAAGAAAATGACAATCGTGGACAGAACAAGGCCGGTATCAAGTCCTGCAGCTGTGATGTAATTATAGTTATGCCACCAGCCACCCCATCGACGTCGGATCCAATAGTTGAAGAGGAGACCAAAAATGACCCAGGAAGAGTAGCTCAGTGGGGTGGCACTAAAGATTATCAGTCAACTGAGTCTCTACAGTGATATATGTCGGATCACTCACGGAGGAAGCCAACTCATTGCACCTAGCATACTAGTTTCAAATCAGTAACGCCCAATCAAGCAAAAGGCTTCGAACTTACACTGGAGCATTGAGGAAGCGAGCTTTAGACCGGGGGAAGACTCGCATCAAAACATAGAATGCCACCGGTAAAAGTGCCCCCAGCAGCCAGAACCACTGAATCTGCGCGTATATTGCACTGGGTCCAAACATGCGCTTCGGACCAATGACACCTATGGAAGTAGTTAATTATTTGGTATAAAGCAAGAAACAAGGATAATACTGACCCCATACGATACTAGACGAGAAGAACGCCCTGCCATTCGGACATGTGAAATGTGCTGCTTGTTCACTGGATTCATATCAGTAACATGCTCATTAGTGTTGCGAAGATATTGAACTGGCTCACGGATTGCAAACCCCTTCGATGTTTCCCAGAACCCAGTTCATGACAGCAATCTGAACAAAACACGCCCATATTGTGGGGATGACTTGGCACATGAAAGTAACCCGAGGCGGGAGTTTCATATAATGCGCCAGCTTGTTAAGAGGAGTTAATAAAACCAAAAAGTGCACATTTTGTTTGGAATTACCTTGAGATCTGAACAATATGTTTGCCTTGAATTGAGGTTAGCCTGGGAAGTGCCAGGGGAAAGAAGAACATACGCCTGTCCAAGGGTGATTGTGCTGAAAACCTTGAAGACCATGACTCCGATCGGTTTGCCGGGGATCATGAACCCTGCCAAAAAGGGAGACAACACATTAAGAGCTAAATACATTAGACTTAGACCCCCAGCGCATTGGAATATACTCACAAAGCACGATATTGCTAATTGCGTAAATCATGCAAGTCGGAACCTTTCTATGTTAGCAGTGATCACCCAATCTGAGGAGACACCTACAATCCACACAACGGCCATTATTACAGATACAAAGAATCCCCACCCTGTGCTTTTGGTTAGCACTAATGATTGCGGGGCGAGAAAATTCACGCACAGGGAAGCTCTGAGTCGTAACCCAGAATACAAGCCAGTCCTAGAGCCATTGAAAAGAGAAAAAGTCCTGCATACCACCACTCAGGGGCTTCTTTATACTTCTTCATCAGTGTTAAATGGATGTCAGGCTCTTGATTCTGAGCAGCTCTGAACCGATGCCAGATCTCTTTTCGATGGAAAAGGGTAATATGAACGATGGCTGCTGTAAGTGCAGCGAATGATAATCCGTAGTTCAATGCAAATGTTGGCGCCAAGAACATCGGTGAGTATGCTTTATATTTCTGTTCGTCAAATGAGAAGCCTGGCCCTAGAATGCGTTGCACATCATAAATTTTCTGTTTGTTGTCATACGTGGTGGCTGTGTTGATTGGGAGGTATTCGGAATACCTATTCTTTGATCAGCCTTTGTCAGGTGAGATGTGGAAATGTGGCGTACAAAGCTCCCGTATAAGCGATTCCAACCGTTGCGAGGATTAAGAACACCACAAGTCCGATCATGGTGTTGACCAATGCGTGGACTGGTGCAAGCAATGGGTCAAGAAGGTAGGCGGACACATAACTTTGTGATATTAGAGAAAGAGAAGAAGGCGAAGCTTGGGTTTGCAGACTCACGTCCAATCAAAAGTGAGCGGAATGAGCGAAAGGCCAGTGAACCCGCCAAATAGTTGATTCAAGACCACATTATTTGGTTTTATCCCTGTGAGGTAGATGCGTTAGCTTCCAGGCATTGGAAACTGAAATAAAAGCTCTCACAAGTTACAAAGGCAAAGACAGACAACCCTTGCCAGATGACACCCGGAAACCTTTAATGGCGTTAGCTTTGGACGAAAAGCAGGGTTGGAACTTGTGCAAACTTACCAGTACCATAGAAACATCCCACTCATGACATACATGAAGTATCTGTAACGCGAAATAGTCCACCCATTGGTTTTGGATGGATCTGAAGAGCTCTTATCGTGGAGAGCATAGAACAAGGTCGTGTTTGCAAATTGCGTGGGCCATATCATGGCCGCCGGCCTGGACATATCAGCGGTGATAAAGAAGACTCTGAAAATTTCATTACATACCAGACAACGAAACGACGAAAGATTCCAGCCAGGGAAATGCCGATTAATTGACTGCTCAATGCGAATAGGAGCTGGAAACCCCAGGTGATTTCGAGGTTATACAAGGCTGCTCGTTGTTAGAGATAGTCACCCTGCGAATAAAATCACTTACGCTCTGCTTTCAACGCCAGCAGGGCATCTGTGCAATACGCGTATCCGATTGACACGCTAAATTGTGTGAGTGGATCTCAATTGCAAGATGACAGGAAATGGTTTCATGACGTACTTGGCCATAATCTAAACACAGTTAACGGTGCGCTCAATGGAGAACGAGATGTCAAACCTACCGTGATGACTGCATGTTCTTTAATGGTAAAGGGGCCGGTATTCAGGGTCCAGCGAAGTCCAAAAGTGTTGAAAATTCTCGTTGGCATCCATTTAGCCCATAGGCAACCGATTGGGTAGACAACCAATTGCACCACAATAGCTGGAAATGAAATGGCCGGGCTCCTGTTCGGTGCTTAATAAGTTGTTCAGATGGTACAGGAACCCCGAGAGATCTCACCTCATGCTCAAAAACATGTTCAGTCCAACGCCGACCGTCGTAAAAATCATTCCTAAAATCCATGCTCGTACGGTATTCGCAACTTCCTCGCCGTCCGTGTTGCGAACTGCCGCACGAACGGTCTCGTAAGGCGAATCCTGCACAAAGGACTTATCAAGTTCGGCGGCTTTTTCTTGGTCATCTGTGTTAATTGCCTCGCTGATTTCATCGAGTTTCTCTTGTGGAAGATTTGGATCCCATTGATGCAGAGACTTGAGCTTGGGTAGTTCCTCAATAGTACTGCCAGCTGGTTTGTTTACTTCAGTTGTGCTCTCTGGCGGGAAAAGCTCAATGCCATCGATGGCCTGAACTTGCGAAACCATTGTTGCCACTAGTTGAACAAAAATGACCGATTTCTGTTCTCCAGCGGCTGGACCAGGTCAAATATTTAAACACGTGGCGGTCCGACACCTTAGTAGTTTGATCCAAAAAGCTTCTGTGCCAAGATAAGCCTAAAACTAGTAATGTAACCCTTTATTTGTTCCCCCATTCCAGAGGGTTGTTCCCCTCGGCGCGAAGATGCAGTCTTCGAATCACAGCTCACGCAATAACGAACGATTCCGGTTCGGGTAAGAACGCGGAGTAAGTTAAGCATGCCTCCAATCATTCACCTGAGCTAGATTAAAGTCAAGATATGGCCAGGGTAACCTCGACCACTCGGATCAACCAGCCACTTTCAGTAAAACGTCGGCTCGGTACAGTATCATACCGTGGTATTCACTGTTGATCAGGTGCCTCGCTACGATATGTCTGGATCTTTTCCGGTCGGAATCCTATCTTTTGCACTTATCGATCGCTATTCTCCTTGCTCTTTAGTGCGAAGCCATCCCCTCGATATCCTTCGTTCCCGAAGCGGCACGCTGCTGGACTAGACTCTTTGTACAAATCATGGTCACGATCACTTTCCCCAGGGGTGTTGCCCTTTGGCGTTCCCAAGTGGACGCCGTACGCGGTAGAATCGAACGTATCACGGAAGACCTTTCCGACATCAAAGCTTTTTTCCCGATTAGGATATCCTCCAGGAGGACACAGAGATTAAAACAGTTTCTGAATACAGAGCTAGAGTCTCTGCGCGAGCAACCTTTTGACCATTATGATCAGCAAGGAAAGGTGGACTATCTTCTGATCAAGAACTACCTGGAGAGGCAACTCCGAGAGTTGGAGCTCGACTGTAAACAGAACCACAAGACCGCACCTCTGCTGCCATTTGCAGACACATTGGTAAATCTCTGCGAGGACCGTGCAATGGTAGCTCCAATCGAGCCAAAAGATGCCGCACAGAAGCTGTTTGAGTCCCAAGGGCAAATCACAACTGTGATCGAGAACATCAAAACCGGCTCAAAGTATCTCTCAATGGAAAAGACCGTTACTTTTCGCGCATCGAAAACCGTGGACTCACTTCGCGACTATCTGAAAGAATGGTACGGCTTCTACAAAGGATACGATCCCTCATTTGACTGGTGGGTGTCGCACCCATACAGCGTTGTGGATACGAATCTTCAAGACGCTTCGATCGCCATTCGTGAAAAACTTGTTGGTATCGATCCTGACAACGACGACGCAATCGTTGGGGACCCAATTGGCCAAGATGGACTCATCAACGAGCTGCATGCCGAAATGATTCCTTACACGCCAGATGAGGTTATCGCCATCGGCGAGAAAGAATTTGAGTGGTGTATCAAGGAGCTCAAAAAGGCATCGCGCAGCATGGGCTTGCAGGACGATTGGAAGCAAGCTCTGGAACAAGTCAAGAATGATTTTGTGGAGCCAGGAAAACAGACCCAGCTCGTCCGGGACCTTGTGCAAGAAGCGATCTCGTTTGTCGAAGAGCACGACCTCGTCACAGTACCACCGACCGCAAAGGAAACGTGGCAGATGTTCATGATGTCGCCAGAACGCCAAAAAGTGAATCCGTTTTTCCTCGGAGGGGATTGTATCATCGTGTCTTATCCAGTCGATACGATGGACCATGAGGCCAAGCTCATGAGTATGCGGGGAAACAACATCCATTTCTCCCGCGCGACCGTTTTTCATGAGATGATTCCCGGTCATCACCTCCAGATGCATATGAATGCCAGACATAAACCATATCGACGGCTGTTCGATACACCATTCTGGATCGAGGGATGGTCTTTGTATTGGGAGTTTATTCTGTGGGATGACGAGCGATTTCAAAAGACACCCCAGAATCGCATTGGAATGCTCTTCTGGCGACTTCATCGATGCGCTCGGATCATTTTCTCTCTGAAGTTTCACCTCGGCCAAATGAGTCCTCAGGAGTGTATTGATCTACTTGTTGACGGCGTGGGCCACGAACGTGCGACAGCAGAAGGAGAAGTCAGAAGGTCGCTGAAAGGCGATTACTCTCCTCTTTATCAGGCTGGGTACATGCTTGGAGCGCTACAGATCTACGCTCTGAAGAAAGAGATTGTGGATACTCAATATATGGCAGAGAAGAACTTTCATGACCAGTTTTTGAAGGAGAATCGTATGCCGATTGAGCTGGTTCGGGCGCTGATGATGGATCAACCGTTGAGCCGAGACTATAAAACGTCTTGGAGGTTCTACTCCGATTGAACAGTACAGCTTTAACGAAATAGAAATCATCATGAGTTCTATTTCTGAACTTTCATTCCTTCGATTCTTAGACTCAACTAGCAAAAACAAAAAGCATCGAAACAGCCCAAAAAAGTGAAGTTTAACTCCGCAGCTGAATTGGCCCTTTTCATGTAGAGGCCCATCCAAGTTTATGTTTCCAGCGCAAGAAAATGATATCACGATTACAAGGTATCTCGCAATTCATATATGAAAGTCCCTTACTAGAGAAAACCATTTTGCAGTTGTCATGACAATAAATGGGAATCATTCCAATTACATCACCGTGACCGTCACGCAGCTTCAAATGCAGGACGCGAAATCCTGGTCCAAAAATCTTCTATCACCTTTTTACTTCTCCTCTCCGATATCGCTGCCATTTCCCTCGGTCTTCGCTTTCACAACAGTTTCTCAAAGGGTGTGTGCTCCTCAACCCCGATTCGAGTGAGCTCGATTTGACCATCAACAGGTTTGGCATCGGGCTGACCTGACTTATCACACCACAGGTATTTTCTCACTACACAAAGACAAATAAATCCATTTGGGCTGGAAAGAATGGGGTACGTGTTTCTTGGAATTACAATATCCTTGCCAACGAAAGAATTAGTTACACCCATCATTATAGGATCTATGACTGGGACTCGCCTGAGCGGAAAGCTGCCTGGGCCCAACTGATCAAGGACATTCCTAGAATAATCGACGCGTCTGGAGTCGAGATTAGTGGTCCTACTGAGGATATAGACGTCGTCACGTACCCTCTTCTGACCGAGAACAAAATCTACGTGAACGGTGCCAGGGACCTTTCATATGAGCCGCTGATCCTCGACAAAAGAGAAGATAAACGCCACCCGGGGAACTTCTGCAAAACAGCTCGCTTGCCGTACGATGTTGTGGTCACCTGCATTCTGCTGCGAGCATACATGTTGGCTCCAAACATCTTTAAAGTGAGGTCAGTATTGTCTTCCGTTTCTATTGGGATGACCTAACCTTTTCCTAGGTCCGATGGAAGTTGGGAGGAGTGGCGGCCGGCACGCGATCTTTACAAACGTCTCTGGCCACATGCGCCGATCGAGTGCCCATGGGCTGATGAGGAGGAGGAAGAAGAAGAAGAAGAAGAAGAAGAAGAAGAAGAAGAAGAAGAAGAAGAAGAAGAAGAAGAAGAAGAAGAAGAATCCAGTATGAGGCTCAATGCCTAGCTCTTATATTGGGAATGATACTTACTCTTGGTGCTTATAGAATAACGTCGGACTGAATAAAGAGAGATGCAATTCATACAGAAATCTTTACTGCCGGGGTGATTTATTTTCGACATAGTTTTATTGGATCATGATATTAACGGCAATGACTCGTCAGATGTGGCATATTGAATTTGAATTGTAAAGTACGACATCTATGTAGTTTTTGGATTCTCACCGCAAGAATATGTACCAGTTACCTAGAGTAGGCAAAGACGAGCCTTTACCCAATGGCTGAATTTAATAAACCTTGAAGCCACCAGGCATCAATTTCTGGAAGATACCATGAGGGTCATACTTCTGAGCAATGGAGATCAACTTCTGGTGGTTCTTCTCACCGTAACCCGGGAAGATGGACTGGAAGCCGGCGGAATCGCCCATGTAGTTGAACGTGTCGTAAAGGCCAGCCTTTTGCGTGGCATTGTTGATCGCATAGGTAGTCTCTTCGATCCACTCAGCCACGATGTGGTCGTATGCAGATCCAATCCATTCGACGACCTCGGCGTAACAGAGATAGACCTTGGAGGAGTCCAGTCCCAAGGCGTTACCACCTGCAGTCTCGGAGGCCTTCATCCAGTCGGCACCGATGGGCTGCCAGTCCAGCTGGATGGTGGAGATGTTGGCGGCGGGGATCTGCTTGTACAGCTTGGGCAGCTGGCTGAAGAAGGTGGAGTTGATGATGCTGATACCCTGGTGGAGTTCCTTGTAGGTGGTTCCCTTGACAGTTCCAGCGACGAAGACGTCACTACAGTTCGTTAGCGCTGTATTTCAGCTGCCAATTGGGATCTGTCTTACTTGATGCCCTCGACTACCATCTCACCGGTCTCAGCTGCAAAATCGGCGACGGTCTTGAAGCCAAGAGTGTTGCTGATAGTGGGAATATCGGTGAATGGCTTGAAGATCTCGGGGTAGCTCTCGGTGTCGCTGTTGTAGAACAGAATCACTGAAGCTAGAGTCGAGTTGCCGGGCACCACGGCCGGGACAATGTGAGACTTAGGGTCGTAGATGTCGGACGCGTATTTGGCGGCAGCCTGGGAGGATCAGCGAATCGATCTGGTATATTGATCAAAGTAAAACATACATCAAGGAAGCGGTCGACATATCTAGCTGTGACGGTGTAAGTTCCAGCCCAAACCTTCGACGACTTGATCGTCTGCAAATCGAAGCGAGTGACCAGGCCGAAGTTGCTGCTCCCACCCTTCAAGGCCCAGAACAGATCCGGGTTGGAGGTCTTGTTGGCCTCAATGATCGAGCCGTCGGCAAGAACGACCTCGTAGTTGATGACGGTGTCGGCGCCGAAGCCAACCTGGTTACCGTAGAAGTTGATGCCACCGGCAAGAAGGAGACCGGGAACACCGACAGGCCCGAGGCGGCCACCGGCCGCGGTCAGGTCAGATTGGGCCAAGAACGCATAGACATCGCTCCATCTACTTGAATCAGTGGTTTGTTTATCGTGCTGTTAGATAGAATGCTTACCGGTAAGCAGGACCAACGGAAAGAATAGACTTGTCTTCGTTCAATGCCATAGTAGTCAAATTTGACATGACGACCAGCACGCCACCATTGATGTTGTTGGAACCCTATACATGTCAATCTACATGGTTCATGTCGGGCATCTTTTTGGTGGGGAACTTACTCGGATGCCCATGTGTCCACCACCGCGAACAGCAAACTCGGCATTGGCACCAACAAGAGCCTTCAATCCCTCGGCCAATTGACTACTAGACTGAGGACGGAACACACATCCAGGGGACATGATCTCAGTGTTCGACCAGAAGTTCTTGGACTCGTAGTTGTAGACCGGGGTGCCTCGGGAGAACACCGCATCTCCAAGGGGCTCGTTCAATGCATGGCACCCGGCGCTGACGCACTTGGCCGCGACTGTGGCAATGGAGCTTGCCAAAGGCACTACAACAGAGACTAAACGCATGGTGAGCTGGGTAGGGGGTGAAATGTGGTCAAGGAGAACAGCAGGAGGTCACTAAAGATGCAACACAAGTCTTACTAATAGCATCTGGCAATTTGGTTTTCAGTAGCCTCCGACACGGGAATTACTGGAATTGGCATTGTCGCTTATTCTCAGAATCTCTCTTAGCCACGCCTAGCTTGGTAGCCTAGTCAATTCCGGTGATTTGACGGAACGAACTGGTTTAAGACTATGGATACCATCTACCTCTTGGTGGGTTGTCATTACAGTGTGGTGCACAAAGCAAGGAAATTGTGATGAACGCGGCGCTGAATATTCAAAGGACTAGGCCAAAAACAGCAGTACAAGTGAAGATTGTTATACTTTGGCGATGTGGCGTCTAGGTATGCCTGGGCCCCTGGCCTACCTGTGGAAGCGATGTTCGGGCGGGCTGTTCTCCCGGATTTTCCGAGGTGGCGGATCCACCATTTCCAAGTTCCTAAATCTGCTATTGATTGTTATGAGAACATTAATTGTTATGAAACACTTTCTTATTTATTATTTATCTAATACCAGCCCAATATAAGGCATAGTTGTTGAGTTATTACCTTGTAAAATATCGGCTTAACTATGGTGCTGTGAGGTGGACGGCTCGCTTACATGGGTGGCTCGCTTACCAGTTACGTTATGGATTGCTAGAAGAAAGGGCATAGCAATGCAGAGTTCTTTTACCGTTGATTGGTCTCTATATTACGTACTCCGACAGATTACCTATTTACTATCACGCAGCCACCATAGACCCATCACAGCCATCGGAATATAGCGGAGATGCCAGAGCGTCTTCGCACTTGGGATGCAGAGGAGGTGAAAAGGTGCGGGTTAGGCAGAGTAAGGATGGGTTTGTGCTTCTTGAAGATTAAAACAGCGCTAGCAACAGAGCTTCGATCGCCGCAGATCGTCCAATGTAGATGAAATATGAAAGATATGAGGAAAATAGGCTGATTTGAAAAATCGCCTAGTGGAGCAGGGTTAGAATAATCTGCCGCGTTTGGTTTCAGCCCCTGAGTACCGCTCAATTTGCAAGTTGAAGGTAGGGGAGAAGAAGAAAAGAGGTCGAAAAGGCGAGGTCGCGCCTTTTTATGTCGGGGCGACATGAATGAGAGGTTACGTGACAGCGTACTGGGGCGCCAACTCGGAAACGGCAAAACCATCCAGATCTAGTAAATCACAGGACCCGAAATTACATGCTATATAGATGTGCAGGAATTAGAATATGATATCTTACAGTATCTCTCTCATCATTGCTCCGTGCGAGAGGAGTTTTCCACATTAAAATCGACCGTTCGAACGATGCCAGCGGGCCCATCTGCATCCTTTTCATGGCTCGAAGGGTATTGTGACAGGATATGCTCCCCACTATCATTATCCGCCCTGAGCGTGGTGAGTGTTGCCGAGTACTGATTATCGCGGCCCGAGAAGTCGGGCCTCTGGCTGGGTAATGAGCTGAGCTGATGATCGTACTTGCGGGAGTCCGAGCGATATCCACCGGATGACAGGCCCAGCAGGCGCGGGAAGTATCGTCGGATAAACGGTCTGATCGCTGTGACGCAGCCACCGAAGATTCCGAGGTTAAGTTCGATTGTGCACCACATGAGTGCGTTGGTAGTTGTCCCTGTACAGACTTCCTGTTAGTAGCTGGTCTCGACTCCAATGGGCGGTATATTTACAGGTGAGGTCGGGGCTTTTTAGGAGCTCGTAAAGCGATGCCAGGCGGATGCAGCTGACAATACCAACACTATGACAGGGGTTAGTTGTCAAACAAGAGAGATGACGCATTATAATACAACTTACAAGCATCCCATAGCCAGAATACCACCGACAGCGATTTTCTGCCGCGTAGGCATTTGCAGTCGACGCAGCCATGGTCTAGATACGCCCTTCATTAGCCTAGCCCTCGTACGAGCCTTGGAAGAACATACATCGGCACCACAACAGTCGCAAAATCTGTGAAGATACCCAGACCGGCATTGGCAAAATAAAAGACTGGCCTGTTCATACAGTGCCCAGTTGTAATAGTCAGGTCCCAGGCCTTGGCGACGGGACTGCAGCTCACGATGTTGGCGAGAATGCTGGCAATGGCATAGCCAGCTGCAATAAACACAATGGCCCAAACACAGATGTGAAAGTTCCGGCTAGGAAAGATTCGGAGGTAGAAAATGAGGACGGAGCATTTGGTGAAGCCGGTAGCAGCGCAATAGAGGATAGCCGCAATGACGTTGAGCTGTGAGGTCGGGAACAGTCAGCCCTCGTGTTATTCCGAGGAGTACTCGCGCATGTGTACACACCTTCATAAACCATGGCGTCAAGGAAGTCATGGGGACATCCCACATATGCTTGCCCAATCCCCAGTTCAGCACTATCAACGTCAGCTGGCTGCTACTGATTTCGTATCAGATCAACTTACTCTCTAATGTCACGCCAGTTAGAGCGCATGATAGCGTCTGTGAAGATAGATTTGCATTAGTAAACAATCAGGTTGACATTGGGGAGATAGAGCTGCATACAAGAGCCATGACCATTAAATCTGTGATAGGGGTCAGTTATAAGACCTGTTTGTGGAATTAATTTCGACTCACAATCATTCCAGCCGAAGCTACGCACGACAAAAGCTCGAGTCCATGTCCGAACACACAAAGCAGTGAAAGCCAATGGCAAGAAAACGCAATTGACAACAACGAACTTTGTGCCAGTATATGGCGGGTCGACGAAATTCGATGTCTGGCCGGCGGGCGGTGCCATCGCCGGAATAATCGTATCACTGGCCATAGCGCTGGCTCAGGGAGGGAGGCGACCCATCTGTGAGTTAGGGTAACCGAAAAGTCAGGCGCAGGGCGTTATATAATTAGGGAAAGTTCCCCTGAGCTATCAATGGTATTATGTGGGGAGCCAAAAAAAGTTTATGGTTCTGAAGATGTCAAGATTATCAAGAGGACTTATGGGACCGTAAACCTTGTGTAGCAGGAGGTCTGACCATTGGAACTTGTAGGTAGATCAAGGGCACGCACTTTACCGACAATCCGTAGTATCGCGTGGAGACCATAGAACTGGCTCCACCCACGTATCGTATCCCGCCCGGTTAGGCCATCGATTCACCCGGAGGTCCGTTCACCGTATCACTTTTCGCAAATTGGCTGTGTCAGGGCTGACAAGGTTTCCGAGCGAAGCTCTCTAGAAGTGAACCCCTTTCCACCCCAAGCCTCAGCCTGAGGATACCGAGTACCGAGTGATCTTCGGGCTTAAAAAGCCGGCACTGTCTTGTCCAAAGTATAAATCAGTTAGGACTGAAGATGCAAAACACGAAGAGAATTTTGCTTGTGACATAGCAGCCCTGAACCTCTGTGCCGGGGATATTGCAAACCATCTCCAACCCTTTCCCGGCGCGAATCGGTGGCTCGATCCGCAGTCTCCATAGTGACCCCGTAGAGGGGACAGGGATTGACGCGCCACGAACCACCGCGGGATCTGTTTTGAATCCGATCGAACTTAAGCCTCCACTTCGTTCGACGAAGCTTTCCGATGGATTAGTCCAGATCGCTTCTAGCCGACTTTCTCCTACCCGCTCGTTGAGATGAAACTGCCCGGGCGCTTTTGGTGTGGGATCTTCCCGTGTCCCATTAATGTGGATGTACACAGATCGGCTCGGATTACCCATTTCGATTCCAGAGTTTTGGTTGTCCTCAGCCCTCGATCTCAATCTACCGGCTTCGATGCGGCGGTGCTTTTGAATCAATAGAACCATTTGTGTGGGAGAGACTGCGCAGATCACTCGTAATACGGCTTTGGGAAACTGATATAGACTATTCATGAAGATTAGGCTAGGTGGTTGATTAAGTAAATTGAATAGTCGGAGAACCCGGAACTATTACCGTAGGCAATGGGTCTAAGCATGGGCATCTTCACCCTTCATCTACCACGTCTTGTGCCTCAAGATTAAGTCCTTTGAACAGCGAAGGTAAACTTTGAAAAGACAACTACGTTTCGTGAGTCACATGAAGCTATAGGAGAGGCTATTCATCACTCAGAGGGTTGACGTCTCGAAGGATCCAAGTAGCGTGAACCCTCGAATGATGCTGTGGCCGGTGATCCCTGGCCCCGGTTTCAGCTTACTTGACCGGGATCTAGTCCCTCATTATTCTATAGTCCTCCACAATCGGCGTCCACTTGGGGACCGCTCTCAGAATTTCATAGATCGCTGTCGCCTTATTCAAACATTGGAAGACATGTTGTGAGCTACTTTCAAAAGAAGTCACAATGAATAAAAAGTGTGTGCAGAATGCAAGGAAAGTATTTTTGGATATGGACATCAAGTCCAAATGCTAGCTCTCGAACCCTGAAGATAGATTAAAGCACCCATGGCAAAACAAAAACCCCCGATAAACACACGACCCCGCAAGTCAAAGCCAGGTATAATATGAGAATCCCAACGACCGTGAGTCAAAAACGAAAACCAGAGCCTAAAAACACAAGCATGGTATGTTCAGAAAATGCACAATGCAAGCTCACATTTGCATCTTCTCGTCTCCGTCCGCATCTCCCGCACCGAGGGCTCCACCGGGTATCCGTCCCTCGTTCAACTCCTTCTCCAGGCGTGTGATCGCTTGCAGACTCTTTGCCTCGCGGATCATTTGCTCCACTCGCTTCCTCTCGGTGGCGGTCAATTTTACCCGGATGGCCTTGTCTGATGGGGCGCGGTCTGCGGCGTTGGTGGAAACGTCGAAGGTTCGGGACTTGATGCCCATGATCTTGGATGCGAGCGAGGAGGGTTCTTCGGAAGTGCCGAAGAGCTCCTTGGCTTGGGTGCGCTCTGCGTCTTTCACTTTATGGTAGTCGAGGAAACGGACGGAGGGGAGCAGCCAGATGACCCAGTATCGGTAGTGCTAAAAGTACGTGTTAGATGTCCAGCAGGTTTGGGAAACACTTAGAGATCGCAAAAACGGTAGAACATACCTCCTTCCGTGTGATAGGGTTCTCAAGAAGGGTCAAATGTGTCAATTTCGTCAATTTCCGCAGTGGGTCGAGGTCCGCGAGCTCGGCAATGTTATTTGAAGTCAAGACGAGAGTTGTCAAATTTGGCAGAGACGAAGCCAGAGACGACTGAATGTGATTGATTCGGTTTCGCGCAAGAAGGAGGGTGTGAAGACGAGGGAAAAAAGGGAAGTTCCCGAGCGAAGAGAGGTCGTTGTCCGTGAAGTCAATTGCATCTTGATGCTGCGAAACGTTACCAAGCCATTTCCAACAGGCTGACTCGTATATACTGCTCGCCGAGAAGCGAGGAAGCAATACCGAGTTCAGAGGTGCGGACTACTTACTTTGGCAACGCCCAGGTTCTCAATTGCGGGGATCTTGTGCCCTACACGCGACGCGCAAAGTTGATATCAATCCAGCTCCTTTGACAAGATGAAGTACCTGTTCCTTTCAGGCAGAAGTGTAGCAGTGAAACGCACCTCGGAGATCCAGCTCACGGTCCTTGAGCGGATTTATGTATGACAGAGAGTTCTGAATGAGCTCGACAGTCAAGCGCATGGCGGCGGTGGCGGTCGTCGACGGCGACGGGGAGGGGATGGGTCTAGGTAAGCGAGTCTATCGGGGTATCGTAGAGTGGAGGAGATTCAAAAAGTATGAAACAAAGCTGAAAACCGACAGAGCTGCAATGGACGAAAAAGACCTGTCGCAATTTCTCCAATCGAGATCACCTTGGACCGCAGCCCTTTCTGCCGAGCGGTGACTGGAGGTCAGCGATGCACGTGACCTTCTATCGGTCCATGGTATCTACTCCACAGAGCTGCAAACAAGAAGCTCAGATGATTTACGGATTGTCATATACTGGATTATTGAGAATTAAATGGTGCGAGCAATGTATTAGTCTATGTTCATTAAGATAAAAAATCTGCCGCAGCGGTAATGGTACACTGCCCTTCCATCGAAATCACCCGGATCAGATCGACAGCCCGAAACAGAAGAGTACTCCAGAGCACAGGATTGAATATGGTACCAAGAATCGAAAACACAAACTGCCCACGAGACAACAAACAAGGCCTTGAACAAACAACCCAGTAATGGGGAGAAGCCAAGTCAGTGCCAGGAATGGCATGGGCATATTAAACAGTCAACTCCAGTGAAAAATGCATGCAGAAACAGGGCGGCTCATATTTCGAGGAAAGCATAATTCGGTGTATGCATCAGTCACATTAATCATCGGCGAGGGGCGTCATACTTGGCGATTTTTGATGGTGAGATCGCGTGGGACTGCCAGCTCTGGATCGTCGGCCGTTGGTGGTGGGCCCAAGAGCAATGGGAGCCAAATGATCCCGGCTCTCGGTCCTCACCACCAAACCTGCTCGATCCATGTTAATGCCCGAATCACCACTGATCCCCAAGCCGATGGTGCCCGAGGAGCTATTGTCGAGCGTGTACTTCAGGCCCGGCGGATTGCTGCTGCTGCCCCAACTGGACGTTCGCTTGGGCGGCCGGGGATTGGCATCGGTCTCAGAAGGACGACCGGCATCCACGTCCGATCCATCGGAATCCGTGACGCCTAGTTCAAAGTCATGAGCACCGTCCTCCAAGACGCGCTCGTACATTTGGCCACCGCGATTCAAGAACGGTAACATGCTTCCCAGCCCCTTTCGCTTCTTTGGGTGATTGGGATGAGAGGGCCCGCGACGGAGCAGCTTATTAATGTTGTGGTACATTCGCAAGCGGCGGCTGCGTCCACACAGGAAGAAGCATGCGAGTACGATAATGAACAGGAACAGAAGCAACCCAGGGATTCGCCGGGGCGAGTCGCCATCAAACAGGGCATCATGCCAATGTTCGCTGTGGAAGCCTTCGGAATCCGGAAGCAGCTCCACGCTGGGATACTGGAAGTCAGCGGGAACACCCGCAACATTGCTGCCGAAGCCGACTGGCATGGCCTCTTCCGCTTCCGTGGGAACCTGAGATGAGGCGTACAAGACGATCTTGCCTAAGGTCCAGCTCACTTCGGTCGAGTCGATCTTGTTCACTGCTTGGAAAGCATCGAGGTAGCCCTTCTCCTGGCCATGAGACAGAAGTTCTTTGGTGCCATTGTGAGAGGAACCTAAAGTGTCTTCAAGACCGACGCGAGGAATCCCAATGCCGTCGTGCAGCATATTGATGATCCACGACGCCTTGAAGCATACTTCGTAGGCCTTTTGAGAGTCAACCTTCTTGCCCCACTTGTGTGCTTGAATACCAGCCTCGATGGAGCTCCAGTCCTGCGAACAGAACGTATTGACACGCTCTTGGTAGGTGTTGAAGTCATATGCTTTATCCTTATAACCCATTTCAAAGATCTCATGAGTGGTATGCCAGTACTCGCTGATCCCAATGAAGTGGTTGACATCAAAGTCAATAGCCGGAACGTGGATACCATGGAGGAGACATGGATTATCCATACAAGGAGCATCCTTGTCCAGCAAGGGGAAAGTTTGACGTAGGCACTCGTCGAATCTTCCCGTACCCAGCAAAGTGGTGCCCGCGTCGTTGATGGATGAAACATCCTTTCCATTCAACGTTGTACGTAGGCCACTTGGAAGACATGGATCCGGTAGTTCACGAATGTCTGCTCCCGTCGCTGTCTGCAAGGCTTCCACGTAACGCCGGCGAGCTTCGTGCACGCCGAACTCCAGCCACGAAGTCACAAAGACTCGGTGCTCTTGAACCGAGCCATCGATATTCCGCAATCGCATGAGTGTCAAATCGTTGGCGTGTTTTTCCGTTTCGGTAGCGTTTGGCGCAAAAGCAATCTGGGCGGATGCGCCTCCCATATCCAAAAATCCATAGGTGCTGTGTCCTTTCCCATGGTTATGTTTGTCGGGAGAGTCGAACGTCCCCATGAGATAGTTGGTCGCAATCCATCCGTAGAGTCCTTCGGTCACGCCGGGGATCACTTGAATATGAACTCCACAGTCGGGGAGCAGGAAATCGGTGTTCGCGCGTGCGTAGGAGCAAATCTGGTCGAGTAGGAGTTGTCGTTCGAGGTTCCCAAGGAGTCGCATGCCCGCCGTCGCGAGAAGGAAGATCGGGGTATCCTTGGCATCCTCCTTGGGGATGATGCTCTTCGCATGCTCCAAAAGATCCGCCAGATGCTCGGATCCGACGGCTTCGGGTCTATCGGCGAAGGAGGAGACACCGGGATGAATCTTCTTGACCCATTTATCCTTGGTCTTGATTTCCGGTAACGACTTCAGTTCCAACGGATCGGCGTCCTTGCGCGCGGCCACATTGCGCAGCCAGCGATAAACGTGTACACGGGTCCCAGACGAGCCAGCGTCCAGGACAACGCCATAGCGCCCTAGAGAAGAACCGTTAGTGATTTGAACGTTTTGCGGATGGTGAGACATTTGACGTACACTTGCCCATTTGGACTAGTAAGCTATACGAATAGCATGACCAGGGACAACAGCGAGAAATAGCAGACGGGGCCTACAAAGAGGCAGAGGACAGGACAGGACAGCGATTGAACGAGTGACGGAAAAGTGAAGTTGGGCTTGGACTTGGACTCGGAGGAAAGAGCGAGAGCAGAAAACGAGATAAGGGTGTCTCAAAACGGAGACGCGACAGCGGGAGAGGCGATACAGGACGTGACACGGGGCGAGACTAGGTTTTCCCTCGACACGGGCAAAATACCCGGCCGCCCGTGTGCCGCATCGGGCCTAGCCCGGTCCCCGTACCGTGTCATACACAAAGCGTAATGTAATCTAACTTCTTTCCCTTGTGTCTCTTATTGGCCATGTTCAACACCCTGACGTTGATTCCGGTTTCCTTTTGTCTCCACTGCTCTTGATTTGTTTGTATTTATTCCATTTTCTCTACAATCCAGATTTACTATTTGACTACGATGTACAATGTACAATGTACGGTACCGTCGAATGTCTCAATGATTCGTCACCTCGGAATGCAAGACCATGCAGTCCCGTGGTGTTGCATGGCGGAGTCACACATCCCTGCTCGGGTTTGATCTCGCCCTTGCACTGGGAACGCCACCGCCCGCCCTAGGCCCGCCCGAGCAGGGGCATGGAAGACGGGTGCGCCAGTGTACGTCAGCTCATGCCTGCCCCGACCAACTTCCCTCATCCCCAATACGCCAGGACTACATAACCGCTCCCTTGGCATGTCTGAAAAGAACGCGGGGCTGATTACATTGCAGAGGTTCAGTTACTGTACCACAGTACTGCGCAGGATGACAGGCCGCGCAAGACGTTGAAGCCGACCCCACTCCTCGTTTGATTTTGATTGCTCCGGACTCAGTTTCAGGGTCTTTGCTCCCTCGATCATCGGTCGCCACGCAAACCCCACCTTTCAGCCTTTTGGAATTGATTTGACGCGAGTCAACGTCGGCAGTGATCTGTTCGCATTCCTACTCTTTCGGGATGTGACATGGTACGCGGCCTGCCAAACTATCTACAGTATCTATCTATGTACAGTACACCTGGACCTGGACCCTCTCACATCTTGATCTCTTTGGACCCTACCGACATCCCCCCGGAGTTCCTATTCGCCATACTTGAATTCGCCGGTGAGGACGACACCAAGAGATCGTCAAGAACAACCCGCTCGCCGATCTGTTCATCCACGAACTGTGCCCTGTCCAACCCAATGATCTCCGCCTCCTCATGAACTCGTAATTGCATGCCGGGGATCCATTTCAGGATGTAAAGCAAGATGCAAGACACGATGAAAGAGTACGCAGAGATGGCGCACACTTCCGCCAATTGTTTCCCGACCTGCATCCCATTACCGTCAATACCACCGGTGGCTTCGGTCGCGCCATCCAGCGCTGCAACCGATTGCGACGCGAAGACGCCGGTTAAAAACGCCCCGACCATCCCCCCAATACCATGTAGCTTAAACACGTCCATCCCCTCGTCGATGCGCATCCAATTATTGACGTCCTGGAGCAGCGCGCATACGATACTCGTAAGGAACCCAATGCATGCCGCAAGCCACACGGAGACAAATCCGGCGGCTGGGGTAATGCCCACCAATCCCGCAATGGCTCCCTCACAGGCGCCCACTACGGAGAACTTTCCCTGATGCTTGATCGAGTCCACTAACACCCACCCCAATACTCCCATACAAGCAGCCGTGTTGGTGTTGAATGCAGCCAACATAGCTCTCACACTAGCATTAAGAGCCGACCCGCCCTGTAGATGGTTAGACTTATCGCAACGGCGAAGTGAACATGAGACAAGACATACATTGAATCCGAACCATCCAAACCAAATAAGCGTCGTTCCAAGGAATACCAACGTGGTATTATGAGGTTTACCATGCGAGGGCTCGTGAAGGTTCTTGCGTTTCCCGAGAACCAGAGCATATGCAAGGGCAGACCAGCCCGATGCGATATGCACCGGGCCGCCACCGGCAAAGTCCAGCGCGGGAAGGTTGTATAACCAGCCATTGCTGTTCCATGTCCAGCAGGCGACAGGACAGTAGACCACGGTCGCCCAGCAGAAGCTAAAGATGAGGGATGGAAGCATGTTCCCTCGCTCAAATGCCCCGCCGACTACTATCATCACCTAATTCCAGTCTTGTTAATTCAGTTGCCAGATTCGTATGGGTTGTTTCATCTTACCGTGCATGCGCAAAAGAGCAGCTGGTAGAAACAGAACACGATCTCCGGCAGAACCGCAGAGCTTGGCGACGGCGCTGCCATCACATCTTTCAATCCGAAGTTCTTCAAAGTGCCAATGAAAGGGCCTGCATCGCGAGAATAAGCTAGAGAATAGCCCCAAAATATCCATTGAAAAGTCGTCCTAAGGAAAGCTGGTCAGTGACACCATTCCAAGTGTTTGTCTTCTGGCCCAGGTGCAAGCATACACGGCAACGATCATGAGCGATTGGAAAAGCAATGCCAATGCCGACTTCCTTCGCGCCAAGCCACTGTATAGTAGGCCGATACCAGGAATGATCAGCCAGACAATAAAACCACAGAACATAATATATGTGTAGTTCCACTCGTAGCCCACATATTGAGCGTTCACGTCAATCTTGAGTGGATTTCCACCGCTCGGGGCGGAGGCATTGTATACTGGCTTTTTCCAGAATCAGTATACAAACGACAGCGGTGAGATATCATGGTTTGATTTCGATTTTGTGACATTGAACATACCGCGTCGGCCATGGCCCCTGACTTAGTCCAGTTGGAAATACTCAATGTTCGTCGCCGGGATATGAAGCAAGACTACTCAATACAAGAGCCTGAACGCGAAGAGAAAAAGTTATCCAAGTGAGAGCTAGCGACCCACGATAAACCCCCAGAGTCATATACCCAGGAACATTCTTGTCACCCATCCAAGAAATGCCATCAACCAATCGCCCGAAATTCAAGGATCCTTATCTACACCCGAACGGCCAAGACCTCCGCAACGCGCATCTGGGCCTGAAACACAAGCATAGAAAACCGATCTACGGCATCTTGGCTAAGCCCTTGATAAAGCATGCTGGCGACATCGCTGTCATCTCCGATAAAGAAGGGCGTGATTGATAAGGATGCGAGCTGCTCCGGGATGCAAGATAAGCCGATCCAATTACCTCCAATCATTCATGTACCTCCGGATCCTGCATCCTTCTGGGGTTTAGACTCCTCTTATCTGTATCGAGCTTATGTAAGGAAATGTTCTTGGTGGGTCTTTTGATTTGCGTGCTGGTGAATGGATATCATGGGCTGGGAGCTAGATTTACTGCACGTAAAAGTAAAAGTTGGATGCGTGTTATTACTTGCACATGTGCATGGCGGCTGTTAGACAGCGCGTTGGACCCATTTCATGGCATCCTTCTGAGAGGGTCATTGCAAGGCCACGGATAGCCAACTGCAACCAGTTTCGATAAATATCTGGTCTTTTGAGCTTTCGGGTTTGAAAATCCCATCCCGGAAGCCATACCCGAGTAGCTCTGCAAAGCTCAAGGGCGTGCGGCGATCTTCCGCATTGAAGCCTACAATAGAGGACGCATGATGAAGCTTTGATGGTTCAGGCCTCTTGTTTTGAGGGGTCGAACTTTGTTTTTCCACCTTGCAAAAGGCTGTCGCTTAAGTTCCTGACTTTGACAAGGCATCTGTGCTGAAACGCGCGGAAAATCACTTGGAACTATGATCTGCCCATCTGTACCAATACGTCACTAGCCCGGAGATGAACTGCCGACAACATTGCCGATTACCTCCGATAATTAAACGAGCCCCTTTCAACGATTATCATTGCTCAAACCCTACAAGAAGACCCCATCGGCAGTATCCCTGGTGGGTACTTACTTCCCTAGCGTTGACCTGCTGGGCAAGCTTTAGCCTCGACGCGGAGAACCATGAACACCCTGCCATGAACTCGCCCTGGACCCAAACAGGGAAAGCAGAATAGCATCGTTGAGAACTTTAGCCAACAGCAACAAGTTCCGCGCGATGTCATCGTTAAACGACCTGTCCCCTCAGCTGGCCGCCGAGTGGCCCCGAACCCTTGACATCTTGCCATGCACATACCCCAGATTACATCGGCAAATAGTGGGAATCCGTGGAGGATCGACAACAATTGTCTCATCCACAATGATCTTGAGTGGACCGTTAATATTTACCAACACGAAGACTGCCATCGATCGGAGAAATTGACTTCGTGATGTTGTCAGAGCACTGAAAGTAATCCCGCGTTGTCGGCAAACACCCAAGGGATAATTCCGTTCTCTGAAGAAGTGCTGTTTCTCTTTTCTAAAGCTTGCCGAATGACATCACGCTCGCGTCCAATTGTACACTCCAATTGTACACTCCAATTGTACATTGAGATGGATAACTTTGCTCTTCCTTTGCTTGTATTAGACTTGCCGGGTCCCTCTAAACAGCCAGTCCCTTCGCGTCTCTCAGCTAATATAGTTCAATCTACGGCTGGACAAGCAATAGCTTGATTTGACAGGTTAAGGGACATGCAATTGCCCATTCAGGGCAACGAAGTGAATATTGTGGGGACCATGCCCGGATACCTTCCGCGTTCAAATGACCTGAACACCGGATATCCCATCGGATATCCCATCGGTTCGTTGAGGAACTATGACTGCCGAAGGAATTCACCTCAACCTTGCCTTTCGATGGGCAAGATGCGGGGATATTAGGTTCCACATCGAGTCTTCACAGGGGAGCATGATGATTGAAGTAGTATAAATTCACAGATTGCCACCCCAAAGATGAGCCTACCACAATAGGGCTCTAGCACAACACAGGCAAAGACCTAACTCCCTACCCGTGAACGTGAGAATGGGCCGCTCTATCATGAGCCGCCTTCCTCAGGCACTTGCATTCATTCCAAGCCTGCTCAGTGTGACTGCCGCGCAATCTTCCGATGATGCATTATGGCCCCAGCAAAGCTACAAGAGCTCCTCAATCCAGACTCCATTCATGAACGTCACGAAAATGGGCCAAACGGAACCAGGATTCTTGTTCCTCTCCCCAGAAGATATAATCCGAGGAACCGGCTACCCAGCGATCTACTCAGACGACGGCCAACTAGTATGGCAAGGCGCCAATGGAAACTACTCGGCACTACAACCACAAATACTAAACGGAGAGCCGGTAATCGCCTACTGGGCCGGATATGTTGGTGATGGATTCGGATTTGGCCACATCAGCATCTTAAACAGCTCGTACGATGAGATCCACCGCGTCACAATTGATTGCAAGGAGCAGAATTTCCACACCGTGTTTGAGCCAATGACATTCAACTCTTGCATTGATATCCACGAGAGCCAGATTACCGACAACGGCAACATTCTCGTCACCGCGGTGAATGTTACTCAGGCCGATTTGAGCTCTATTGGCGGGCCCAAGGATGGCTGGATCCAGGATGGGCTTGTCTATGAGATTGATATCGCAACCAACGAGATCCTTTTCAGATGGAGTGCCCATGAGCATATAAATCAGGTTCCTCTGAGTGATGTTCGTGCTCCGCTTCACGGCTCCGGGGGTTCGGGTGTCAATTCGACATATCCGTTTGGGTACCCGCATCTGAATTCCATCGACAAGTACGGCGATAACTACCTAGTATCGTCGCGGTACATGTGTAGTGTTTTCTTCATTGCTCCCAATGGAACGGTTATCTGGCATTTGCATGTGAGTTGGATCTACCAAGGCACTAGATGTACGAGACACTAATAAAAACATATAGGGCCGAACCGGTGGCGACTTTACACTGGGGCTCGGAACGAGCTTCTGTTACCAGCACGATGTGCGCTTCGAGTCGCAAAGTCCTGAGCGTGTAACACTGAGTATGCACAACAACGACAATACCGAGTTCACCGGCCATACGTCACTCACCACGGGCCTGGTACTGGACGTCGAGCTACAAGGCTCGAAAGAGGTTACGCTCGTTAATCGAATGTGGGATGCTGCAGAGCCCGTATACGCCGAGTCTCAGGGTAGCTACCAGCTTCTTGGAAACGGACACATCTTGCAGGATCATGGCGCAACTCCCAAGATTGAAGAGTATGATGAGAATGGTACTATTGTGATGCGGGCTCGTTTCGGATATGACAACACCATGCAGACTTATCGCACGTACCGGTATCCCTGGGTTGGGTGTCCGTCTACGAAGCCTGATGTTTTGGCGTGTCCTGGTAGTAAGGGTGGGAAGACGGCTGTCTATGTGAGTTGGAATGGAGCTACGGATGTGCAGTCGTGGAAGGTCTATTCTGGATCCAAGGTTAGCAAGACTGCCTTGCGGAATGGGTTTGAGACTACTGTTATAGTGGATGGAATTTCGGATGGCGATTCGGTGGTTGTGGAAGCTGTAGGTGGCGTGGGTGATGGCACAAGATCTGAGCCTGTCACTGCTGGCCAGGGTTGCTGAGAGCATCATAGTGACTAATTCAAGTTATGTCAAATGAGAAGTGAGGATTTGCTCGGCTAAGGGATAAGATGTATATAAGAAGCCAGAATCCAAGTTCGGGTCCGTGCTGGCAACAATTCATCCATATGTATGGTATGGGTGTGATGTTTATGTACAAGAAGCCACAACAGGTTGACCGATTCGACGACGTGGGGGTATTGTATTATGCACAAGGCGCGACCGTCGCGTTCAAATAACAGGGATCAAACAAAGCCGAACCAAATGGAAACAGTAATAAATAAACTCCCGAATTCGTATTTGCAGCAGATCATGATAGGGGTTATAGCTTGGAGTCGGTCGCAATAGCCTGGCGTCGTCTCTGCTTGGAGACAACATCCGCAGGTGCAGGGGCTGCCGCATTGTAGAAGAGTTCACGGCCGACATTGTCCGACATGGTCAGGACCCGTGAGGAGACAGTTGCACCGTCACGACGGTTTTTACTTCATCAATTATTAGCCAACATCCAAAACATGTTCTTTGCCAAATTACTCACCCTTCACGGCGGGACTGAGCGATCAACTCAGTGAAGTCCCACAGGCGTCCTTGAGGCAGGACCTTGCCCGATGTAGGGTCTCTCTCCGGTGTCCAATCCGGCGCAAGCCTGAGAGATGGTCCGGCCCGGGATTCCTTGTCTTTGGCAACGAGGATAATACCCTCTTCCTCAAAGCGCTGGTAGGAGTTCTTCAGGGTCTCCTTGTTGACAGCTTCGAAGTACGAGAGATCACCCTGATGATACAACGTTTTTCCAAGCTGCAAGACGTTAGTCATCGGTCAAGATGCGCCCCATATTTGACAAAAGACGGGCACTTACAAGCTGAGCACTATCCAGAGCCTTCTTGTTGTCAAGCCAGATATCTTGCGATCCATCGAGAGGCGGAGTAAGTCCGAGAAGAGACACCGCACCGAGCCACGATGATTCGATGAAGGGCCAGATGAGGAAGCAGTAGAAATCATAGTTTTCACGACCACAGCTGCGCTCAGTGTCGCTGAGTTCAACATACTGTGGCGTGCCGGTGCTGTCACGAGTGATCTTGATCACGTCGTCTGTCTCCAAGCCACGCAAGGTGTTTTCCATATTAACGGCCAGACCTTCAGGCGGGAAAATGAACTCGCCACGGAAGAGCTGCAAACTATTAGTTACACCCAAATAAAGAGTTCACGTGGGAAAAAACATGCCTGAGAAAGGAAGGAGACCTGGTTCGTCAGAGCATCGTAGGCAATCCGTTGGTTGGTAGGGCCGCCACCTTGCTTGATCTTTGTGTACATCGCAACAGAAACCAGTGCCTCGGTGATGAAGAGATGGATGGTCATGTTTCGATAGAAAGACAGCTGGAAGCGATCGACGGCATAGTAGGTCGGTTCCACCAAGCCTGAGATTACACCCACCAGCTTTGGCCCCATGACTTCCAAGGCACGGTCAACCACCATCTCGGTAGGTGAGCGGTAGAAGTGAGCAACTCGACCGCCCTTGGCACGAACACGCTCACAAAGCCAGTCCAAGCGTCGCACCAACTCGGCTTTTCCAACTCCACGACCACGGAGCGTCAGAAGTACTGTTCCCACGAGGGCGGTTGGCATCATAACAGAGACATCGTTGATTTCGGACAAGACCCGATATCCCAACGTTCTAAGGATTCGGCCACGTTCAGACATGGCAAGTTTCTGGGCGGTACCCAGGTGAGAGCAATTGAGACGCGTCAGCTGCTGAGTGAGGAATTCCCGGAGACTCCAGGGTTGATGGAACCGGACATCTACTCGTCCCAGCTGCAGGGACAAGACTGAAGACGAGGAAAGAAGATCGGCCAGGTTTTCCTTCGCCTTAGGCTGACCCAAAAGTTCACTGATGTAGGATCTAAAGATGAATTAGAATGAGAGTCAAGTGGTCTGCACATCGGGTTACATACTCTGTCTCAATGACCTTGTCATACTGAGTGCTGACGGGGCAAATTATTGTGTCTTCAACCCGGCCGGACAGAACACTGTCAACGATGAAGTTCAGAATTCCAAATTTGGGGGAGAGCAGTTTTCCGGTCCGGGAACGACCGCCTTCAATGAAGCATTCGAAGTTGTAACCCTCCTGGAGAATTGAGTCGATGTAAGCTTGCACAACAGTATGATACAGCGGGTCATTTCCAAAACTGCGCCGGATCCACATAGCACCTATGAGGGTGTCAGTTTGAACACCGAGGTATGAGTTGACAGGAACTTGATTTACCTGCATGCTGCAAAAAGGGCCCCAGAAGAGGAATGTTCAAGTTATCGCCTGCGACGACAACGGGCAGACCAATGCCCAGACGGTAGCAAAGGACCTGTAGGGAGACATAATCCACATGGGACTTGTGGCAGGGCAAAAAGACAATCGACTGCTTCTTCTTGGATGCCTCCTCGGCGACTGACCGCAAACGCAAGACTTCTTCACTGGAAACATGAATACCTTGGTGGTAGGCACGAGTCAAAAGTTGGGTGCACATATAGTACGCGCCCCGAATAAACGACTTGCTTTCCATCTTGCAAATCATGTTATCCATCATGTTGTCTACCACTTCTCTGAGCCCAGTTTCAATCTCATGTCGGCGTCGAGCTCGTTTCTGGTCGAATGTGGCGCCTTCCTTGATCTCTACTAGTCCTTCCTTTTCCTCAACTGCAAGCCGAGTGCTCGCCAGTTCTCGCACTTTACTTTGCAGCATCGGACTGGCCAAGATTGTCGATTTGATTTTCTCGGAGAATCCCGAGTAGAAGACCGGCTGGCCGATCACATCGTCGTATGCGCGCCAGCCTGTGCCTGACATGTACAGACTCACTTCGCGGAGGAAATCGAGGGGACTTTGGCGGAAGCGGCTGTAGTTGTGGATGAGGTTACGCTCCGTGGTCGCGCCATCTGCTGCTTCAGGACCGCCCGTGAAGCCGGACGGGTGGATGGTGACCTGTTTGCCAACAATCTCCAGGTCCGGAGCCGAGGGCTCGTCGCTGGGGACCGGCTTCGGAGGTGGCATTATGGGCGCAATGTGATGAGGAAGGTCCTGGGGGATCAGGTTATGGACAGAAAGGAAGCATTAGATATATGGCGCATTGGAATTCACCAGATCTACCAGACAAGAAGTGCGGGACAAGGGCCATAGCTCCCATTCCCAACGAAACGAGGATCGTCCCCCGGACTCGGAATCACGGGTTTCCCCAGACAGCCGAGGCGTTAGGTCACGTGAAGAGCGGAAACCGTCGGCGCAAAAAAGGTTAAGCTTCTTTTGAATGTCATTAACCACCATGTCTCGTCTAGTGACCGGCGTGCGGTCCTTCTCTAGTATGTTGCACCTAGCTTAGGCTTGTTGTATTCGATGCATACTCACCACCTGCTCCCTCCTTAGCCGCGGCTTCGTCTCTGCTGATTGACGCCGCTTCTTCCGCTGTGCGATCTGCTCGTCAACCCTCGTCCTTCCCAGTCTTCCGCGATGTCCCTCAAGTGCGCCAATTGCGCCGGCAATTGCTAAAAAATGACCGTAGTGTAGGATTTGTGCCCACGATGGGTGCTCTTCATGAAGGTCACCTTTCGTTGATTCGAGAAGCTGCCCGCGAGAACACCGACATTTTCGTCAGCATCTTTGTGAACCCCACTCAGTTCGGGGTGAACGAGGATCTTTCGAGCTACCCACGTACCTGGGATGCTGATATGGAAAAGCTGGAGAAGTTGAACGAAGAGCTGGCTAACGCGGCCGCGGCAGCTAGCTCCGAGACAACCACAGGACGCATTTCGGCCATCTTCGCCCCCACAGCGAAGGTCATGTACCCTACTCTGCCTCCCTCGTCTGAAGTCGATGGCAATGGCTCCTTCGTTACCATAACCCCTCTTTCCAAGAAATTGGAAGGAGGCTCTCGTCCCGTTTTCTTCCGTGGCGTTGCAACCGTCTGCATGAAGCTTTTCAATATCACGACCCCCGATCGTGTTTACTTTGGCCAAAAAGATGTCCAACAGACAATCATTATCAAGAGGATGGTTCAGGATCTCCACGTTGGCACCGAGGTGCGGATTGTGAGTACGTCTCGCGAAGCCGACGGGCTAGCACTGAGCTCGCGCAATGTCTACCTTGGCGACCGGAGACGCGCCGTCGGCCTTACACTTTATAAGGCTTTGAAAGCTGCCGAAGAAGTGTACCGGTCCGGAAAGACTTCCCGTGCAGACATTTTGGGAGCTGCTCGAAGTGTCACAGACCGGGTGCTCGCCGAGCAACAAGCCCTCTCCCCCTCAGAGAGGGCGTTGTTCGAGGCGGACTACATCTCTCTTGCCGACCCGGATACTTTGGACGAGCTGGATCTCGTCGATCGTTCTAGGGGAGCTGTCCTGAGCGCGGCTCTGAAGATGGCGCCCCTGGAAGAGACAAGAGATGGCGAGCGGTGCGGACTGGGTGGTGGCAAGGTTCCCGTCCGATTGATCGACAACCTGATCCTTCAGCCTCAGCAGTAGTTACTGCATACCCTATGTACATAAATACCATCCTTTAGCGTTAGCATCCCAATAGATCTTTTTCTGCTGCCACTCAAAAGCGGTAAGTAGGGCTCGACCGTAGGGCTCGGGCCGAAAAAATTCCTGCGGGTCTTGGCTTGGCGGGAAAAAGTCTCGACGGCAAAGCTCTGATCGTGCTCCTCCCAGATTTCAACCCGATCGGAAACAACATTATTCACCATGGCCGACGATGGAATGCTCTTGAACTTTGCCATCGGCGAATCTGTCATCAAGCCCGAGGCAAAGTTCAAAGGAGGAAGATGGCGGGACCGCCTCACGGCCAAGAAGCGCTCGCAGCATCATCCCAACCCCAACGCAGACTTGAGCACACGGAGAGAGTCAAAGAACCCAAATCACATTCAAGTCCCATCTACAAGACCTGCAAAGCGACAAAGAACTTCCGACTCCGATGCGCACGGCGAAGACCGTCGGTCTCGACCCCAGCAACATCCGCCGCAGAGAAAGAACCCCAATGAATTCGTCTCGTCACTTTTCACCAAGAACCCCGAAGCCCAAAACGCCCTTGAACCGAAGAATGATGAGCCTGTTGAGGATGCGAAGCCGACGAACGCCCCCCTTATCGATGGAATTGACACTTTTACGAACCTGGGCTTGTCGCCGAATCTGGCTGCGCATCTTCTCACGAAACTCGAGCTGAAGGCGCCTACGGCTATTCAAAGGAGTTCGATTTCACAGCTGCTGAAAGAGGAAAGCGATGCGTTCATTCAGGCTGAGACTGGTTCTGGAAAGACCCTGGCATATCTTCTGCCGCTCGTACAACGGATTATGGCTCTCTCGAAAGCGACAGAGGAGGCGGGTCTTCACCGTGACAGTGGATTGTTTGCTATTATTCTTGCTCCAACCCGTGAACTGTGCAAGCAGATCTCCGTCGTCTTGGAGAATCTTCTCCGATGCGCCAACTGGCTTGTCTGTGGAACCGTTATCGGTGGAGAGAAGAAAAAGTCAGAGAAGGCACGGTTGAGGAAAGGATTGAATATTCTTGTCGCCACCCCTGGACGTCTGGCCGATCATCTGGACAATACGCAGGTGCTGGATGTCAGTAATGTACGATGGTTGGTCTTGGATGAAGGTGATCGCTTGATGGAACTTGGATTTGAGGAGGAATTGCAGGGTATTGTCAGCAAGCTCGACGCGAGACAGCGTCCCAGTCGCATTCCTGGTGTACCGACGCGGAGGACAACCGTCTTGTGTTCTGCTACGCTGAAGATGAATGTGCAACGGCTTGGAGAGATCAGTTTGAAGGATGCGGTGCACATCAAGGCAGACCCAACGGATGAGGATGAGAACAAGAATGGAAAGGACGAAGATGAAGGCTTCCGCGTTCCCGCCCAGCTGAAGCAGTCCTACGCGATTGTTCCGGCTAAATTGCGTCTAGTCTCATTGACCGCATACTTGAAGAGAACATTTATTCGGAAGGGCTCTGTGATGAAGGTTATTGTTTTTGTTTCCTGTGCTGACGAGGTCGATTTCCTCTACGAAGTGTTCTCAAAAAAGCACGGCCAAAGGAGAGAGGATACTCCCGAAAAGGAAGAAGACGAGGAGAAGAAGAGCGACGATGAAAAGAAAGACGACCGAGAGGCGCTCTCCCCGCACGGCACTATCGCTCCTGGTACAGCCTTTTCCAACCCATCGAACCCCGTTATCCTACACCGACTCCACGGCTCCCTTCCTCAACATGTCCGAACCGCCACCCTCAACTCCTTCTCCAAGAGCACCAATGCTTCAGTCATGATCTGTACCGACGTAGCCTCCCGCGGTCTGGATCTCCCCAACGTCGATCTAGTCATCGAGTATGACCCTGCCTTCAGCTCCGATGACCACACTCATCGCATCGGTCGTACCGCCCGTTTGGGCCGCGACGGTCGTGCCTGTATTTTCCTCCAGCCCGGCTGTGAAGAGAACTATGTCGACATCCTCAAGCGCGGCTACCGCGACGGAGGCAAAGCACTCACGCGTACCGACGCCACCGAGATCCTGAAACGCGGCTTCGGCAGCACCAATGGCTCCAAGAGCAAAAATTGGGAGGAAAAGACAACCGACTGGCAAATGGATGTGGAGCGCTGGGCTCTGGAGAACCCGAAGTATCTCGAAATGGCGCGTCGCGCGTTTCAGTCCCACATTCGTGCGTACGCAACCCATATTGCCGCCGAGCGGAGCATGTTCAACATCAAGGACCTTCACCTTGGACATCTTGCTAAGAGTTTCGCTCTGCGCGATCGACCTGGCAAGATCAATGTTCCCGGTCTGCGCACTAGCCAGCAAGAGACGAAGAAGGACTTCAAGGCTGCACGTGGCGGCACAGGACAAAAGAGGAAGGCTGGTGCCTCTGATGACGTTCCGGCTTCGAGCAATGCTGACGATGCGGCGCGGAGGATGAGGGCCAAGATGAGGGAGCACATGGCCGGTGCGAACGAGTTCAACCTGGCTTAATTATGACTTGTGATTTGTGTTGGAGGTGATGATGCATTGTAAAAAAGCATTAGCATGTTTTCAGTAGATATCCCATAATGAAACCTTTCCATCCTTGGATCCAGCTGCTAGCCAATGCGTGTGTTGTACTTTTTGATTTCGTTGGTTATGAATGGCCGCGAGTGACAAGCTTTGGTCGCGGGTAACTTGCTCCGAGCCCGATTCATTTGTCGTCAATTCTTGGGATTGGCCAGAAATTGCTGGCTGGGAAAACGGATCTGTATCTCCGAATGTGACAGTGTAGCAGCCTTCTTTGTGCCATTTGAGCACAGCCAGCTCCTTCATTGTCTTGCCCGAGTACACTCTCACCCTGCTGTCCCAGCCAGCAGTCGCAAAGATCTTCCCGTCGCTGCGCATGCGCAATCCCTGCTGACCAGAATGTTTCGTGTTGATCGTTTTAAGGGGTTTCTCTTCCGTATAATTCTCAGTAGGAATATACCCAGGAGAATTTGGGCTGGGTATCGGATGCTTGATGAGTAGAGCATCGGCAGAAGACGTGATGAAGCAGTCGCGCGTGGGAGACACGTCAAGGGAGAGGACAGGTTGGCTATGCGGACGGCTAGCATAGAGTTTGTCCCACTTCCAGGGATTTGAAGCGATGCTGCCGATCTCGAAGCTGGCAGCTGTGAGAGGACCTTTGTGCATGAAGACCATGACGTGACCGTCTTCGTAGGCGGATGCAACGTATACATCTCCAGATGAAGATACGAACATATTGACGGCCATAACCATGCCAGTCTTGGTTGATGAATCCGAGGCAATGGTGCTAATCCGGCGTTCAGATGGTAGATGGAAGATGTCGATTCCTCCAGAGTCAAGAGCATTAGGGACTGCAAACAAGACGACACGGGATGTTGTTGGCTCTGGAGCGTCTTGTAAAGATGAATTGCTCAGCATATTCAAGAATGTCATCGAAAACGCGCAAAAGTTCAGCGCGTTGACAGGCAAGGAATGAAGCAGCCATGGCTGAGTAGCACTTTTTGAACGATCCGACGCTGTCACATCAACCGGTAAAGTCTTATCAAGGAACCCCTCGTCTTCTGCACGAAGCTTCCAGACACAGAGTTTGTGGTCGCGTCCATGTCTAACTATCCAATTAGCAGAGGACCTAGAGTTCCTTATTGGTGATCTTACGTATAAATCTCCGAGGCCCCCGAGGCAACCTGGAAACCCTTCACTTCGAGTACTGCGCCCTCGTGCGCCTTCCACACCGTGACTGGACGCTTGGTGACTAGGTCCCAGATGACAATCCAGCCTTCGGCGTCTCCGGAGACTAGCCGCAGGTTTTGGGAGAAGATTTGCAAAGCGTGTATTGGAGCTGCATGTCCGCGGAGAATGTATACTGGAGTAGCTGCAGACTGCTGCCCTTGACTGGATCTTTCATCCATGTCTAGTTGTGGAATGCTGCGGGTGATTCTCCCTGAATACCAAGCTGGATGGTGGGTTTGCTGGTGGACGGGAACGACGGTGGTGGCCATGGTGCAACATCAGCCCGCGCACCGCCTTTCCGGCCCCTCGTCGATGATGCTCAACTGCTTCTAACACCGCTCCAAATTGATCCTGGAGCCTGGAAAATGATAATATTTGCCCCCCTGTATCAAATAATAATGGTTCTTGCCTATAGTGTTACGTGATCGAATAGATAAATTTCTTGTGTTTTTTGTTGGAGTGGTTAAACGCGTCACCTTAGGCTGGAGATGGAAGAACTCGAGGTGGGCTTTCCTGCTTCTCCAGAGGATTGTGATGACAGAGGACGCACGAGACCAAATGCGGGCAAGCTAAGAACACGATTGATACTTTGATAGCATTGGCGTTGATGAATACTGAGGGGACTCATGAGCTTCGGTGATTTTACATATTCTTCTCTAGTTGATAGTAAGCCATATTGCAGATTGACCTTCTTCCATCTGATTACAACCAGATTTATGTACATGATCTTTCACAACCAGGTGAGCTTCTCCTCGCAACTAAGCCTTTCAATCGGAGTTAAGAAGTTCGGAGACAATGCAAATAAACGTTTCCAGTTCCATCTCTTTGTTGTCCATGAGAGCTTTGTAATGCTCGACTTTTTCCTTGATCTCGTCATATGCTGCGAGATCATTTAGCTTGCCGGCCACGAATGTTTCAACTTCTTCTGCATTCCCATACTCGATGAGGCGCTCTTCCCACCAATCAACACCTTTGTGTCTTCGTAATTGCATGCACGGGAAGCTTGGGGTGTCAAAAAAGCCGCTCGAGAGAAGCACGTGGAGCCACATGGCACCAGAATCCTCAGACCACTTCACGAGCTCATAAAGTTCCTTTTTGTCGTCTCCTACCATCTTTGACTCTTCCTCCTCTAGCACATGCTTGAATATTTCTAGGCATTTGAAGTAGCGATCGGTGGGTTTGGGTGCCTCGCCTTCTTCAAAATCCCACTCGTCATTGACTGGGCGATCTAAGAGCAGCCACCAGGGAGCCGAGCCAAATAGTTGAGCTGGACCAGCGTAAACCCACTCAAGATCAACAACTGCGATGATTGTAAGGTCCTCCTTACTTCGGACGATCATATTTGCCGGCCCAAAATCATCGCAAACGAGTTTAAAGGGGCCTCGATCGTATGTCGTGTGTATCATATCGGGTATCAGAGACTCCAATATTTTTATCGATGCGCATCTTGATCTGGCACTCCTAGGGCCGGCAATTGAGTTTGCTTGGTGTCGTAGTTGTTGCCAGTCCTGCTTGCTGATGGATTGAAAAAACTCTTTTGTAGTGGAAAAGTCTCTTTCTTGGCCATCTATGGTCGTTAGTAAAAGCCTTCGCCTAAGATATAGGACGAACCGAATATATTGACACCTCCCACCCGCAATATTTCGCGTGCTTTCCACGTGAGTGGACGACTAGGCGCGGTATATTTTGTCTTTGGAGTTGGCAAGCTGCCAATCTGTTCGAAATCGATCTTGAATAGCTGCAGCATGAACTGCGCCATTTTTTTTGTAGACGTATTCGACATCAGCATCGGAAGTTTCCTCCTTAAGCAGTCTCGAATCCTTTCCACCAAAAGCATGGTTAAGGCAGACACCATCGATGAATTGCATCAAGATGAAAGGGCCCAGACCAAGTTGATTTTCTCTAGCAAGGCCCCAAGCGTAGACTTCCGGGACGGGTATAGATGTCCTCTCTAGGACAAGATGAAGGGCTCCCACTTCCATGGCTACTTTCTCGTCCGCATATTCAGGGGAAATACTGCTTACACGGGGTAAGCGGAGGAACCAAATTGTCCCGTCCTCAAAAGCAAGTTTTTGTCCAAGATTGTAAGACCCGTTAAGGAAGCCATCTACCAGCTGGCAAGGGATCTTTTGGGGATGGTAACCTGTAGCCCAGTTGCAGATACGGCCGTCCGCACGAGCCATATTTACCTTTGTTGATCCAATTTGCCTCTTCCGCCATGTGAAGAAGATCAAGAGGTTTGTTATAATCCATAATAAACAAGTTGTTTTGATGGTGAGGGGGGTGAAAACCAGGTATGCAATGGTCTCAATGCTAGCAGAGCCAGGGCAACGGCCGCCTTTTGACGCCTAACCGTGATAGTAACGTGATTACCGTGCAGACCGCCAAGTCTTCTGCACGATGAACCGGCCAGGAACTGTCTTCCCAAGATCATTAGACACTCCCTCTGTGATCTTCTGCCATTGGTCATGGACTGTTTTCTAGGACCATGCCACTTGAAGCGACTGATAAACTTGGTGGTGGAAGCTAGGGATCCCTAAAATATGGTTGATGGAAATCATGGACAAGGTTTTCTAATACGCTGTTGAAACTTTTCAGAGTGATTTCAAATATTTGCATTGGGTATATAAATGTAGGGGTGTAGGGCAAATATAAGCATCATAACAGAAAAAGTAGTGTTCAAACAGCCGTCCCAAAATATGAGATCAAATCAAATAAGGACCATATTGGTAATGGTCGATCCCATGGTGAGGAGCAACATAGTACCCATGGTACGGATGATTCTCCATGGAAAAGTCGCCCGTATTGGAAAGAGGATTTGCGATGCCTGCGGGGAATTCAAACACCTTCGGGATAGATAGAGCTGGGTCGAGACCATAGGAGTGATTGTGCATCTGCGCTGGATCCATCGTCTCAGGGTGGGGGTTATGCCAGCCCCAGAGGTGCCTAAGTCCCTCTTTGACGGGTTCAGCATACCAGCTTCTATCAGTGGAGATCACGTCAAGGATGCCAAGAGCCTCTTCCTGGGATTCTCGGGTCTCCAAGCATTCTGCTGCGATTGCGAAGCAGCGGATTGATACACTGGGAATGGTCCGATCCTTGGTATTTGCAAGAAGGCCACATATGTCGTGGGCGTGGGCCTTTTGCATCTCCTTCATCTCCATTTGAAGATCGGACTTCATAGGATGTGTCTTAGCAAGCAATATGCGAGCAGTATGATAGAAGAGCTCGGAAATTATTGCTGTCCGTTTTGGCAACCTGTAGTGAAGGGTCAATAAGTGAGACAGAAACCAGTCAAATGCGATATGCATACCATATTGTCGGAAAGGAAGACTTATAGCCAGTTTGCCACGGTTGTAAATGGCCAAGAGGCTTCATCGACCTTGGTACAAGTTTGTCCCATTGATCACACCAACCACTGTAATGATTCCATTTCTGCAATAAATCATGGAACTGGGCAGGGTTACTTTGTAAATCAGTCGATGATAGCAGTTGCTGTATGGAAGCTCGAAGGTTTGCGATCTTCGCACAGATGTAGAGGATGCGGTGGAACCACAGGTCTTCTCCTTTTCCAAAAGGATGCGTATGGTCCATATCCATGTCGACTCCCCAAGTATCTGGATTCCATGATAGGGTCCATCCATGGTGCAAACAACTCAATAACTCCATACCCACACTAATCCAGAAACATGCTCCGCCGAGACCAGGGGTCTTCGCAGTCCATCCACACTCGTGAATCAAAGCCCGTGACCCCACGATGTGATTTGTCTGTGGGGCTTGCTGCGGAGACAGTGCTTCAAAGACGCTCAATGCAAGCGAGGCCGCTGCGCATAAAACGGAATCACGATTGGGATTCTGAAGAGCGTTCATTAGATCTTGAGTGGCTGCCTCATAATAATGAGATGCTTTTTCCTCTCTGTAAGAAGGATTGGAGAGAAAGATTTGCCGAGCGCCACATGCTAGAAAGGCCTTGAGTAGCATTGGTTCCTCAATGGCGTAGAATGGCAGAACCTGTGTGAACTAAATACTGTTAACTCAAGCGGCGAGTTTCAGGGTACCGGGCACGTACATGTCTCATTGGATCCATCGAATCAATCCAAAGCCCAACCTCTTCAACGAAAACTCGCAAGAGATGAACTTGTTCGGGGTCGGTCAATGTCGAGGGATTGTACTGTTTCATGGCTAATTTTCGCGCAAAGTTCGATGTTCCGTGAGGGAGCAGTTCATCGCCAGGCACAAGATGAGGCTCGTGCCAAGCATCAGGTCCGAGAAGAAAGTCCGCTGCCGCGGAGTGGGAAAAATCAAACGTAGTCGGATCAAACGAGTGAGCGACTGATTGAAAAAGGCTCGCTAACTGATCAGGCCCCAATGACTGGAACACTTCCTGCTGCAAATTTCTCCTTTCCTCGGTCGGACTCTCGTGCTGGACGGGTGGATATCTCTCAAAGCCCCCGACATATTCGGATGCGATGATTCGTGAATCATCACGGAACGTGACTTTGGCACCGTGGGCACGATCGATGATATGGGGCGGTGCAACGGTCTGAATATCAATAAAGTTCAAGCGCAAACCGCGTCTGCAGATTCTATCTGACTTTCGACAGTTCAGACATCGTCCCAAGGCCTCATCGCACTTCAAATGCCTCTCCCGACAAGTCAAGCAGCCCGTCCGGACTCTCTTCGCTTTATTCTCCATTATTTCAGAGGACTTTTTGCGGTTTGCGCTCGACGGTCGTGGTGAACGTTGCTGGCCCCGTGGGTTTGTCGTCTTCGGGTTCCCATTCGAAGGTTGGGCCTTCGACTGCGAGCGAGTCGTGAGGTTCATTTCGGTTTTGATCGGGCGACAGGCCCAGTTCTGAGATGAGCACGCTCGGTCGTTTCTCAGCCCCCAGGGATAGCCAAATTCCGGGCCAGCACAGAGGTTCCGAATATACAAGTTCTCATACGTAGCTGTACCCGAATGGCCATGTTCGCTGCCGGTGCGCAGGCTGATCTGAAGGCTAGGACCACAGGAAAGGCCGAAGAGAGTTCTGGGAATTGTCTTGTCTCTCAACGGGCCGATAGTAGGCGCGGGCGATCGAAAGGCGGAGGGGCAGAAACTCGAGAATCTGTTCCACGATGATGTCAGCTCGCGGGCCTGTCAGGTCAGTCACGGCGACCAAACATACCAACTCATTCCTCGAACAGCTGCAGTGTGCCGGAACACTCCGAGGCAGGAAGTCGAGCGTGGATTGAAGCTGAAATCGAGATTGGATCGAACGCGGAGGTGGGCGAGAAAAAAAAAGTGGGGCCCCGCCCTTTTCCACCACTTTGCAGTGGCCGTTACTCCATAGTTTAATTGATTGACTGGTATATGGTTCATGTCGAATAATGAATCAAGATGTACCCTACAATGGATTTAGGGAATGCGATATTGGAATTTAAATCTAATTTTTGATTGCTTCTCGCAATCCTATCAATATGATCCCAGTTAGGAACGGCAGATTGAGTGAGAGCCAACTCCCCAATAGTCGCTTATTTTCTGGATTTACTACCCAGCCGAGGTAGTCTAAGCCGAGAGTGGAGTATTAACATGATCGCGCCCCAGACAGCCGCTGACATGAACGTCACACGAAGTGCCATGGCATATGCTCCGATCACTAAAAGATGTCAGCAGAGAACGCAAACCATGACAATCTCCAACAGAGCACGAACCTTGTTGTCGATGGAATGTATCAAGATCACCAATAGCACGAATAGACTTGCGAACAAGGCCGATAATATGTGACTTCTCGGTACCGGTCACCTTCTGATCAAGCTGATAGACAAGCGCGTTTTGGAAGATCCAGCTACTAATAGCCACGCCCATCACCGACCCTAGGTTACGGGCGAGACCCAGAGTCGTAGTTGCCGCGGATTGATCATCCTGCTCGCTCGTAGCGAGAATCGAAACCATCAGAGCAGGAAACGAGAAGCCTTGTCCGAGACTGGAGAAGGAGACGCACAGCATTGCGACTGCAGGGGCTGTGTTGACACCCATCGTGGCCGCGGCACATCCTCCGAGGAGCATAGAGCAGGCGCCGATGATGATCGTGGGCTTCAGACGCCTGGTCCATGTAATGAGAAACCCAGTCCCGACGCTAGATGCAGTAACCGCGATGGAAGCGGCGACAAGTCGTAAGCCAGAGTCAGTCGGGCTAGAAAGCTTCACAGCTTGAAAGTACAATGGGGCATTGAACATCATGGTGTGAACTGAAACAGCCCCGAAGAAATTGCCGAAGATGATGCTAGCGCGAGGGTCCTTTGAAAGCAGTTCGATGGGTAGAACGGCTCGAGGGATGTTCCGTTCATACCGCACCAGTATAATTGCTAAAATGACCGATGCCACCAAGGAACCAATGACCAGAGGATGGCTCCAGGGAAAGATATTTCCACCCAGATTCAACCCCATGATTAATGCCGTGACCGCCAGAATCAGGATAAATGAGCCGGTCAAGTCGATGCTTCGGATCAGTTGCAATACACTCATGCGCTCTGATCCGACCCGTTTCACTCCAAGGCCCGCAGGGATCGTGCAGGAGGCTATGATGAACAGGACGAAGATAAAGGGAAGTTGGATAAAGAACGCCCCCCTCCATCCAATCTGGTCGCAAAGAAGACCACCGAATGCAAGTCCCAAACAGCTGCCAGTGCCGAGGCAGAGGTTGAGATATGACTGATAGATACCGCGATACTCGATGCGCACCAGATCGCTAGAAATGATCTGGCCCATGGAGATCACACCACCTGCACCCATTCCGCACAGCGCTCTGGCAGCGATAAAGGTACCGATGCTCTGGGCGAGGCCACACCATGCCGTCGTCAAGAAGAACATGGTAATAGAAAAGAGATAGACAGGTTTACGGCCAAATGCATCAGAAATGCGCCCAAAAAGGGGCAAAAAGGCCGTCGATGTAAGCAGAAATGCAGTGGATAGCCATGATGCCGCATTGGCGGCATGGAAATAGGACGTGATGACTGGATGGCTGGAAGCCATGAGAGTCGAGTCGAAGAAAGCCATCAGGAACCCCACCATCACGCCTGAGAAGATCAGCCAGAATCGCGTCGGAGATACGTCAATGAATTGCGCGGCGTAATTGTCGTCCTCGTCGTCATCACAAACTCCCCCATTTGTGGAGTCATCGGAGACCAATCTCTCTAGGCTCGGTTCAATTTCCAGCCCGGACGAGGAACTGACTCGAGTGAGACCGAGAGTGGTTACCTTATTGATGTCTTCACTCCTCGATGACCCTGCTTCCCCATCTCCGCTGGTGACCACGCTGTAATAAGGCGTACTTTCCCGGTGCGATTCTTCTCGCAGGAGCGGAGTGGCCTCAGATGGGCGGGAAACAGCCTGGCTTCCCCCATCGTTAGCGCTCATGATGAGAGAAAAGGGATTCGAATATATAGCTTCGCCAGGTGTAGAAAGCAAAGTAGATATGTCAAAAGATTAGAGTGCGGCTTCGATCGACGGAGATCGCGGTACCACGAAAAAAAAAAATAAAGCAACAAAGTGGGGGATACAGCCCTACACCCAAGGACTAGCCAAGCCACATGAGCCCCAACTAGATCAATGCAGGTCTGATGTAAGACGAGCCGAGCAGGGGGCCACGCTGCAGATCGAAAATGCCGAGTGGGGGATTAGTGGCAAAGCCAGGATCCGAAGCCGCGATAAGAGATAATCGATAATCAGGTCGTCGCCGGCCCGATCGGTGACTATGGCAAATATTTTGACTCGCCTCTGACTCGCCTCAACCTCACGTCACTCCTTACGCCTGTTGCTCTACGCGTGATAATACCCCCACGATATAGATCCCCAAGCCCTCGTATACACCGATACGATGCAGCGCCACCTCCGAATTGCCGTGCTAGAAGCCGGCACACCGCTTCCCGCTGTCAACGCATACTACAAGGATGAAGGCTACTGCGGCATCTTCAGTGCGCTCCTCAGGTCCAGCGCCAAAATACTAGGCAAAGAATGCTTAGATCCAGATACCGGGCTACAGATTACCAAGTGGGACGTTGTCGACGCCCAAGAATACCCAAAGCTGGAGGATATCGACGCTGTGCTTATTACCGGGTCAAGTCTCTGCTCCTGAAACGTGCGCCACGCAGAAATGCTGATAGCCGAATTGCAGAACATAATTCATATGAGGACGTTCCGTGGATCAACCGCCTGGTAAAATTCACGCAGCAGGTCCTAGCCCAAGATCGGGTGCGTATTCTCGGGATCTGCTTCGGACACCAGATTGTCGGCCGTGCGCTGGGCGCGAAGGTCGGGCGGAATGACCAGGGCTGGGAAATTGCTGTCTGTGACATGGACTTGACCGAGGAGGGAAAAGAGTTGTTTGGATTGGAGAAGATTGTATGTATTTTCCGTCGGGTGTGGATATGGCTGTGCTAACTTGTCCAGCGCATTCAACAAATGCACCAGGGCATTGTGTATAATTGCCCTCCGGGTGTCACTTTGCTTGGGTCGTCTCCGCGTTGTGCTGTTCAGGGCATTTATGCTCCGCGCCGCTTCGTTACTGTTCAGGGACACCCTGAATTCACTGGCGCGATCGAGAAGGTGGTCATCCACAGCAGGGCCAAGGCCGGTATCTTCAGTGAGGACTAAGCGCAAGAGGCCCTGGGTAGAACGGGTATTGAACATGATGGTGTTTCCATCGGAGCGACATCCCTCAAGTTTCTACTAGAGGTTTAAATAGAACGTCCATTGTTGGAAATTAGAGCCCTCATCCTAAGGCGCTAATATCGGTCGGCATCTCTCTGCCCCGATGGCTGCTGATTAATCAGCTAGGCCCATGAGGCTATTGAAATTGGGCTACATGAGCAGCCTGTATATATAGGCTCCTCATCTATATCACCCTCTTTGCTTGTTCTAGAGGATGTTCTTTCATGGACCACTGGGCAGCGGTGTAGGAGAACATTTTTATATGCATTTCCCTTAGAAAATAGTTCTTAGGAAAAGGACATAAATATCCCCCTGAGAACGAGCAAAAATATTATTAGAATTCTTCCATTACTTACCTGTTCATCCTCTTTTCGTCTGATCATCTACCCCTTAATTTCTCAACATCCATTAGAGGATTGATCCAACATCAAATGGATTGATATGGACTGTAGATAGGTTATAGATAGGGGTTATAGATTATTAGTGGGTTATTAGCGGGTTTCGCGGGTTCTAAATAGATTCTATAGGTTCTAAATAGGTTCCACAGGCTATACCCTATTTAATATTCCTACTATCTACTAATTACAGGGCGCTTTAGTCTAGGATAGTAATAAAATGATAAGTGTCGGGAGTGGTAGTAGTAGATGAGAGGAATAAATGCCTTAGGGTCCTAGGTAATACGCCGTCCTAATAGCATGAATTTATTTTTACTAGACCTGGCACTCACCCGCCCCACGGGTCCAAAGTCAGGAACCTCCACCCGCACCTCCAAGGGTCAGGGTCTAAACTCACCGACCATGACCCTGACCCGGACTCTCCAAGGGTCCCTTGAGGGTCACCCGCAGAGGTAGCGTGCATATAACTATTGCCACCCACCCTGTCGCATATAAAAGCATCCTTATCGCACATCTCAGACTTTCCATCTACATCTTCACAACATAACTCGAAACCCATCAAAAAAGTTATACTATCAAACTAAAACTACATTGATACTTAATACTTAAGACATTTTATCCCAATTACCCTCTATTATGTCATCAACCCATCCCTTGGAGTTCCACGCCCCTGGGTGGCATGATGAGGGACGAACACCAGTTGTGGATGGCAAGTATTGTGACCGCGCTACCGGTGAGATCAGACTTGCATCCGACGGTGATCATCAGGAGTATATGGGTCCACCCGCGGTCGATATTATTGTTCGGAGTCAGCATATTGACACCGTCAAGTGCACCTACCGTGCATCACGGCCTTTTCCTATGGAGACTCTCCTGTGTCATATCATGAAGGTGGTTGGGGATAGAAGACTGGAGCTGGATTCAGTCATTGCGACAACATATGCGATTCGGGTCACCCTAGCACACGAACTGACGCCTGACCAGTTCAGTGAGATTGCACTCGATATGGCGAACGGGGTCTGGGACCAGGTCGATTGATGCATTGGTCCAGCAATACAATACTGCTCTTCCTCTTGTATTGGAAACTCGCTGTTTCCGACCTAAATTCGAGATATGGGACTATTTATCTGAATTCAAGTCACTTCCCTTGACGTATACAAACTGCATCCCTCAAGACTATACCTCCTGACCAATCTAGCCCACCAAAGTAGTATAAGCTTACATTGTCTAGAATCGAAATTGATTCGACTGAAAAAACCACCTGCTGTGTTACTCAACGTCCAACGCGCTGGAACCGAACACATCTCTATGGGTGATGGTTCGGTTGTGCCCACCATTGCCCTACGGAAAGAAAAGAGGTAAAATGTCAAGCCAGTCCACCCAGAAGGTGGGAAATGCATTGATTATTCAAATGGAAGATCTTCGCACACAAGCACGTCACCTCTAAAGGTAGAACATCGAAGTGAGAAAGCCTCCAAGCCATCGCCAAAAAGAAATGCATTTCGTGATCCGTCGAGGGAGTGCTCCAGGCACATCCCTCCATGCAAATAAGTCAAAACGCCTCTCCAGCCAACCTGGCTGTTCCATGTGGCCATGCACGTATGACAAAAAAAAAGCTCCTATGAGCCATATGCTTCACGCTAACGCCATCACAATGCAAGTTCATCGCTGCAAACAAAGATGGGAATCTAGGGCGCACGCAAAATAACGAGGAATTGGTCTGCTATATGACCTTGAAAATGCTTCATCACGCCTAAACCGGTCGTGGTTTGGAGAGTCTGCCGCTCCGGCGCGGACCTCTCCTGACACCCGAGGCGGATTGGTCGGATGATTCTTGCGTGTCGTCGGTGCCAGACTCAGCCTTGGCCTTTTCAGCATCTGCCTCTGCCTTCATGCGGAGGTTAAGGGATACGAGCTCGTTCTGGTCGTCTCTGAATGAGATGCCGACGCCCAGGGTGAGATTGGAGACAATGCGTCTCTTTGGTCGCACTCGCCGAATGGCCGGTCGAGGCTCATCAGAGTCCTCACTGTCCTCAGCAGAACGCTTGCTGCCGGTGCTGAAAGGGGATGATTCTCGGGACATCTGGATACTCGAATTGAAGGTAGGGCCCGGAACGACCTTCTTATCCGGTGCAGCATCGGACTTTTCACCCAGGAGAGCTGCAAATGCCCGATCGATGTCGCCACGGCATTTCTGGAGCATGTCAACGATGGTGTCACGATCATATCGACCTCCAAGTCCTTCTTGGATGGACTGAATATCCCAAGGCTGGAATACATCAACGGCCAGACCGGTGTCTTTTGAGGTGGATTCGGGTGTTGTGGCGGTGGTGGAGGGAGAAATGTCGGAGGAAGAGGTTCTGGAGGAGTGGGTGGTCTCCGAGGTAATGTCGGCGTTCTTGGAGTCATGGGAATCTTTGTTGTCGAAGGAGGCCTGCTCCTTCAAGTCCTCGCCGAGTTCTCTCAAGGGAACGCGATCGACACTCTTTCTAATAGTAAAGAGGCCTTTGTGGGTGCCATCGATTGGCCGCACCGAGGAGTAGTGTTTGAAGTCCTGTTTTCGGTTAGATACAGCCCAATGGTCCCTCAAGCATAGATATCATACGTGGAAGGCGACGTGAGTCACGTCCCGATGCTCTTCTTGTGTAGCATTGACATCCCGAAACGCCTGGACACCGTCCATGGTGTAAACATTGATGTCCACCTTGTAAACCTGACAGAATGCCTGAAGGTGCTCCGAGCTGCCCCACTCGCCGTTCTTCCGGGTAGAAGTCACCATTTCCTCGAACCGTCTCTCCTTGTCTTCTTCAGACGGCACGGACACGTCGGCGGAACGCGTAGCGTAGGCCGATTGGGTGGCTCGTTTGGGACGTCGACGTTCCCCACCTTCAGCAACCACGAACTGCATGAAGTACTTCTTGTTGCTCTCCATGTGGTCTGCCAGAAGTTGGCGGATCTCGTTGTCATGATCGAAGCTTCCCCACAATTGGTCCGAGAGCGAGTAGTAGAGGCAATTTCCTGCTCGACGCGTCAATAAACGGTAAATGCAGCATGAAGCTTGGGTACTCCGCTAGAAAGCTGTGAATCAGTTTCATTGGGGATCTTACCATCTCCTTCCGTTGGTAGAGCAAACAGACCGCGTTCCTTTAAACAGGGCATTTCGAGACTCGCCAGGTCAATGGCCCCTTTGTGACGCATTACTGCGGTTTCATCCGGCTGATCCAGCAGCGGAGAGGGGGGAAAGGGAGGCGGTAAAAGGCGAGTCTCTAGAACATCGGTCTCCGGGGTAGTGGAGTCTGGTGGTTGTTGTTGGTGACCCGTAAGTATGGGCACAATTCTGCCACCGTGTGTGAGGGAAGACATGGTGGTAAGAGGGGCCCCGAGGACAGTATCGACATTTATGGTATTGAAAGTGAATATAGAGGGAATAGATTAGGGTCGAAATACAAGGGGAAACAGGTAACAGCCCGCAGAGTAGAGAAGCCCTGCGGGTGGGATGAATTGAAAAAGGAATTCAAGCATCCGCCCAGATTTGAGTGCCGAGTCGGGGGCGGTGAATCCCTCTCCCTACGTGATTGGGCCACACGTGAGACTTTTCCCTTCTATTACATCGGTGACAGAGCTTAACATTAAGCTCTAATTGTTCCCAATTGATTCGTCCTCTATGCTTCCTTTCCGTAGTGCTCCGAAAATATCAAGGATTCATACCTAGTTCACCTTTCCCTCACTTTGGCCTTCGTTCACTCTCACATTTCAGATGTGATTCATTCATTTCTAGGGATACAGTGGAGCCCGAGATGGAGAACACGGGACTTTACGGAGAAGGCCCTTGCTCCAACATGGGGCCAATAAGTAAAGGGTCTTTTCAATATAACCATTTCCTAGCGGTCCATTCCGGGAGCTTCCTGGCATCAGATATCTTTGTTTATCAATCATACCGCCCCTTCTCAAGCTCGATAGCTCCGCGTGGTCTGGCAAGAATGCGGAGCTGTATTTAACAATGTATTTGCCCTGTATCTCTCCGCGTCTCCACTTTGAAAACTTTTGCGCGTTTATGGTAACAAACTAGTTTGGTTCGTTACTACCCACACCGCCTCTCCCGCCGCCACCTGAAATAGAAGTGAACTGACCCGTGTCGTACGACTTGTAAATTACTCCAAATCAATTTCTCTTATCAAATTGGGGAACGTGAGATTAGCTCCTCACCCCGCTCGTGGTTACTGGTACTTTGAGTCATTCTAGTCATCGGCGATCAATTGCTCGCTGTGTCCTCTTCTTTCTGTCACTCTCTTCAAGTCAAACAATTTTGAACCGGGGGAAATAGCCAATTCAACATGCCGAACAATATCGTTATTCTGGGGTAATGCTACCCCGGCTCCACCCAGCAAGAAGATACATGCCTGAACAATGAATTGACCTATGAACAGAGCCGGTGTGTCCGGCCTGACGACAGCATACCTACTGTCTAAGGACGCCGCCAATAAAGTCACCGTCCTCGCCAAGCACATGCCTGGTGACTATGACATCGAATATGCTTCACCATGGGCCGGCGCCAACTACATGCCGTATGATCGGTCCATCAGCCTACCATTTGGAGCACAGCTAACCATGGCCTCCCTTTAGTACTGGCAAGGAAGGCAGCAAGCATCAAGAGTGGGAGCGGGCTACATGGGCGCCGTTGAAAGAACTCACAGAAAAGCACCCCGAAGCGGGCATCCACTTCCTGAGTGCGTCTTTCATACTCCGAGATCTGGCGAAATATGTTCTAATTGAAATTATAGACACCGTCGTTTACAACCGCAAGAAGGACCAAGGGTCGGCCACCGGCGACTGGTTCTCGGAGTTAGTGAAGCCTAACCCGTGGTACAAAGACGTAGTGCCCAATGTAAGATTTGCGAAATCACAAGCCCTACAAAGATATGCTCACGATCCCCTCAGTTTAAATCTATCCCCGATGGCAAGCTGGACGCTGAAATGGACAACGCCCAAGAATTTACCTCCGTCTGCATCAACACCGCAGTCTACCTCCCATGGCTGGTTGGCCAATGTGCTAAGAACGGCGCAGTCTTCAAGAGAGCCGTACTTAAGCACATTACCGAAGCTGCCAATGCTCACCATTCGGGGCAACGGGCCGACGTAGTGGTGAACTGCACGGGTCTGTCATCCAAGACACTTGGTGGAGTTTCCGATGAGAAGATGTATCCTGCCCGTGGCCAGATCGTGGTAGTCCGAAATGATGCCGGCCCGATGTGCTCCACCTCCGGAACCGACGACGGGCCAGATGAGGCCGTGTACACGATGACTCGTGCTGTGGGCGGTGGCACCATTTTGGGAGGTTCTTACCAGAAGCACAACTGGGATCCATTGCCGGATCCCAACCTTGCCAACCGCATCATGAAGCGTGCGATTCAAGTTGCCCCACAACTTGTCAAGCCGGGACAGGGAATTGAGGGTCTCGATATAATTCGCCACGGTGTTGGCCTCAGGCCTTTGCGTGAAGGTGGTCCTCGGGTCGAGAAGGACGAGGTGGGGGGTGTGCAGATCGTGCATAACTATGGCCATGGTGGCTTTGGATATCAGGCATCATTTGGCTGTGCCAATGAGGCGGTGTCCTTGGTCAAGGAAGTGCTGCAGAGCAAGACTCGGGCCAAGCTTTGAGCAGTGGCGTCGAGCCAGTGGAATTCAGCAAACAGTGGGAGATTTTCTACCGCGCGTTGTAAATAAACCATTTCACGCTCCCATTATGCAAATATGACGTAAAACAATTTTGAGGCTCAAGATGATCATCTACATCCCAATCTTTCTGGAACATGCTTTTTCGAAAGTATTGCTCGCTATTAATCGAATTTAGATTGGCCGTCTTGTGAATATCTAGAATCTTGGAGCCTGCTATCAATGCAATGCCCAAAGCCCAGGCCGACAAGGCTACCCTCCGAGTTTAAAAGGTGCTCAATGAATGCGGTAGCCTACCTTTAGCGGGGACACCACTGGCCAAGGAGGAGCCGTCGCCCACCCCAGAAACAATACTTGCGATGGTTATGGACTCACTGGTGAAGTCACGTCCCATTCAGCACGATCTCGCCCAAAAGACCGTCAACCACCTCAATGAAGTGGGTTATCACAACGTCAACAAGCTAGCAAACAGTACCTGGCAAGAACGCACAGACGTCCGGCGAGAGCCTTAACACGGCGGAGGATCGGAATCGGACCGATTTGGATGCCATGTATGATGCAGTGCAGCGAGATCCTTTACAGACGAGTCGGTTTGCCAACGGACTGGCAACGGTGCGTCTAGAGCACAGGCAGCAGGCGATCGCGAGTATCTAAACACAATCAGAATCGCCTCGTACATCGTTATCGCATTGGGCTCGTATGAAATGAGCAGCCACGAATTCATTACGTGATTCGTCAAATGCCGCTGAATCAGCCGGGCTTGGCAGACCCGCTGCTTGCGACAGCCGCAGCTGTTCCCCGTCTCTGCCCCTGTTCTGCTTCTCCATTCATTAAGTCCTGATCTTGTTTGTTCCTCTCCCTTCGACCTGTCATCACTTCCTAGGTACGATTGCAACCACACCTCCTCCTTCCCCACATTGCGAATCAACAGCTGCGATTCAGCAGTGGATTCATCCGCTCCACGATCAATCACGATCAATCCGACCGTACCAAAGAGACTAACGAAAAGAACTAGCAATTCACGAACCATCTCCATCGCCTTCCCGACTCGCCGTTGCCAAGCAAGTTGGACACCTCGCCTTGCGAACCTAGACCTCGAAACCCTGAAAATCACTCCGTGGAGTCACCCGAAAATACCATCAAAATGGACTTCTCCAACATCTTGTATGTCATCTGGTCATCTCGTCGCGGATCTCTCCGTGATACTCTCCATGGATGAGTGCCGAGCAAGTTGATAAAGAGTGAACTAACTGGGGACAACAGCCGCCTCGTCAACATCGCGGTGGGTGTCATCATGATACTGGGCGGTATCAGCCAGTTCTTCCCGGCAAGCATGAGCTCCGTCATCGTCGGCGCGTACGTGATCGTCTTCGGTCTCGGTAAGTCATGCGATCCCGCGCGTAACGATCAAGTGCTAACGTGTTTCCAGTCGTTGGTGGCCTTGAGTTCATGCCCAACGTTCCCGACTACGCCTACCGCTACGCCTCGTTCCTGTTCTCTTTCCTGGGCCGTGGTGTCTGTACGTGCGCCTTTGTTAATTCCCCCGTTGCAACGCTGACCTCTGCCAGTCTACATCTTCGTCGGCTGCATCATCCTCCACGGCCATGTCCTGCGTGAGATCGCCGCCTCCATCATTGGTATCACCGGTATTGCCTACCTCGTCCTCGAGTTCATCCCCTCCATCGAGCCTCCGTCCAACATGCGCGAGTCCGACCAGGGCTGGGGTGCCGAGCAGGTCTAAGTGGCTTGCGTCGCTGGAGCGAGGACCCGTTCTGCATGACCCTTGTGGGTCGCATTAAGGAAATGGATCTGTTCGCGACGCGATATACGAATACTCGACGAGTGCTATGACATGAGAGTTCCAGTGCTCAGCCTATGGGGATTCTGGATAGTGGGGATTGCTTTCATTTCGTTTTGATACCTGATGGGGATAAGTCCATTTGACAGCATCTGTATTATATTTCTTGGACGGGCGTGTGGCTAGAGCTCTCGCATGAAATGACATTGGTGGATCGTTTATTGGTTATGATGTAGAGTCTTAAGGCCAGTTGTCACGCAGCCTCGGGACTGCCTAAGACTTATCCTAACCAAAATATGGTCGAGACCATATACCTATTTGGACAAAGTACGAATGGATCGCGCTGATCTGCATCGGGTACACACGCCCGGTGCCGGGTTCCAGCTGATTAACTATTAATATGGTTTTGATTACGTTAGTGACAGCCTGGCAAGAAAAAGAATCAAACGAGTCAAACGGAGGCGTCTCGGATGGATCCCGCCACTGCCGAGGACCAATAAGAAACCCTAGATTGCTGCTTACAACGGTCCAAGGGCCGCGTCAGCCAATGAGGGCGTCTACAAAGATGCTTGCCTGCGCATTGGCCCGACCAGGCCTCACTTCGGAAGGTGCATTCCCACTGATTTCTTCCCCCTAAACTTCATCAGGACTCGGTGGAGCCCGGTATGATGCGATCTGGGGAGTGACAGATGTAAAATCCAGATCATCACGATCAGAGATTTCCTGCAGACTTGAACAAGGGCACAAAAGAGTCAAAATTAAAAGTGACAGGTAGTTTGGACGCTTCAACAGATTAGATGAGATAGCGATCCTCGGCAGTGGTGTGATTAGACTGATATGATAGCCTCGCCGATCCCCCCTTTCGTAGATCGATAAAGCCAAAAACTTCCCGTAATCCCTTTTTTGATGTGCTCGATAAGCAGGGCTCGACTCGATCATTCCAAACCCGCCTTCCCTTCCCAGTTTCCCTTTTCCTCTACCCCCTAGTCAACCACTTCGGACCACCGAATTTGCAACGCCTCCCCACCTCTCTCCCTTATCTCTCTTCCCTCTCTTTCCACCTCGAATCTCAAAACCACCCTCTTCCCAACGCGGTGTGATCACCATCTTGCAGGCCCCTAGCACCTAGCAGCTGCGCCCAGCCCTCTTCTGTTTAGCTCCTCCGATCAGCGTCCCCGAAATCCCCCACAGCGCCAAGTCAGCCTGCGCACACGTTGTCAGCTGTCGCAATCGCCATCACCTGACCCTAAGCCTCTGGGTCGCCACACTCTTTGAATATCTTGCGGTCTTTTTAGAAGGCTATCCTGCCATCTATCGCCGTCTGTCACTGTCAATCGTGCTGTTCGCCCCTTGTGACGCGCCTTGCCCCTGTCTTTGCGATTCCTGTCGACTGCAGTCAATCCGCAGGCGTGCCGCTTCCCCCAGCTGTCCTGACCGACTTTTGACCTCTGGCGGGTTGTGTGTGATACGGTGAATTCGACTTTCAACTGCGGTGCGACGTAAACTTCCCATCCACCGAGCATCTATCCTCTCGCTTTTCATCGCTTCGTTCCTGGAATATCCGCCCTCCCTCCTACTCCGATCAAACTGGCCGACAAGATCCCCCGGCCCGGCAACGAGGTGGTAATGTTAGCGTCCATTTCTCCCATGGAATCAGTACGCTCTTACACCGGAACATCCATGGGCTCCATGCGACAGCCATCCTGGGAGGACTTGGATGCTGCTCAGCAGCTGATCTCGTCTGCGCAGGCGGGTCGCGAACATCTGGCTCAACGCCATGGCGATGCTCCCAGTTTCAAAGCATCGGAGAGTCCTATGCCAGATCAGGGCCCAACGACGGACCAATTGAGCCGGGAACCATCCGCTAGTGCCCAGGATAAGACATCTCCAAGGGCACAGAAGGACACCTCTTTTCTGGGGCACTCTTGCAGGTGAGTTTCCTCCATTTTATTCTGCGTAGTGCCTGGTCGAGAAATACTGACGATGTTATTCAGTAATTGCGGAACGAAATCCACTCCACTCTGGCGCCGCTCTCCCACTGGATCAATGATCTGCAATGCCTGCGGTCTTTACCTGAAAGCTCGCAATGTCGCTCGTCCTACGAAACGAAATCGCATGCAACAAGGTCCCGAAGCCGATAAATCACATCTACAAGCTCACCAGCACGATCATTCTGTGGCATCAGAAGGAGGCTGCAAGGGCTCTTGTCCCGGTGGTGGTAGCTGCAATGGTACTGGTGGTGCAGAAGGATGCGATGGCTGTCCGGCCTACAACAACCGTATCTATAAAGCTTCGCATCGAGGTGCCGCGCCCGTTCACCCATCATGGGGTCGAACATCGGCCCCTGATAACAATCTTGCACCTCCGGCTCTTGAGACGGAGGCTCCCGCGAAGAACTCTCCTGTTGACGGTAATTCGACTCTGGTTGCATGCCAAAATTGTGGGACGACTGTGACTCCGCTGTGGCGACGAGACGAACATGGTCATCCTATTTGCAATGCCTGTGGTTCGTTTTTTTCCCCTTGTCAGTTCCACAAGACATTTGCTAACCCTCAACAGGACTGTACTACAAGCTCCATGGTTGCTATCGCCCGACAACGATGAAAAAGTCGATCATCAAGCGTCGCAAGCGAGTTGTCCCTGCTTTGCGCGACCAGTCTCCCACTGCTGCCACCCACTCCTCTAATGGATCATCCGTATCCCCCGAGGCATCTCCGGCTGCCTTGGCTCATCACGACGAACACTACCGCTACATGAGCAGTGAGCCTATGGATCAACCGCGGCCTATATCATTTGCTCCGCCCCCGGTGGATTTTACCGGCTTCCGCATCAACTCCGCTCCTCTTCCTCACCACACTTTCCCTAAAATTATGGAGCCAGAACGACTGGGACATTCGCCAGGCGCTCAATTCGGACGACGATCTGCATCTCCTAATACTGTTGCTTTACCAATGAAGCGGACCCTTGCCGAAACCTCTTCAGAAGCTCTCCCGATCCCCACGACTCTGGAGTCAGGTTCAAATCAGCTGCCTCCCATCATGTCATCTGCCAACCCGTTGCCTTCGGGCCGCCTGAGCTCGATCTCATCCATCCTAAACCAGGCAGATCCCCACGCTCGGATGGAGTCCTCGCACTTGGGCCGACCTCAGGCATACCAGCCCCCAGGGCCCTCCGCCCAGCAACAGCAGACTCTGCCCGGCATCTCGTCCCTCTCAGATCCTGCCGCCGAGCGTGAACGCCGTGCCAGATTGGAACGGGAAGCTGAGCAGATGCGCGAGATGCTGCGTGCCAAAGAACGGGAACTGGCAGATATGCGCCACTAATTTCGCAACTGGCCCAAGTTGTGACGAATTTAACGAGATCAAAACTTTTATTTATCTTTCCTGTTTCGCGGGGCACCACTTGATACACGGCGCAAATACTCGGTGATTTGCGTATGATACCACTGAATGTTTGGCTGGGATGATGGATCCCTGGACTGTGCTACTATTCTTCAAAACTTCTCAAAAAGTATTAGGAATAACTGTATTCTACAAATGAATTGCTTCTCTCAATGGCTGCTCTCCATGGTATTTTGTTTTGCATATAGAATCATGTAGGTAACTCGGCCCGGGTCGAAGGCTATCGATGTCATCATGACTTGATCCCAACCTGGACCCTATCTCAAATATCCTGAACAACAGCAATTGATATAATTTACAAAGCGAATACCCACAATGGCAAAGACATTCAGCCTGACATTTAACGGCGACGTAATGCTCGGCCGCCTAATCGACCAACTCTTCCCAATACACGTCCACAACCCACGAGACCGCCGTACCGCCGACCACTTCATCCAAACACACCCAACCCTCCTAGGCAATGGAAACTACAAACATTCTTCACCGTGGGGCACAACCCTCCCCCCTCCTCCGCACTTCAGACCTAACTCTTATAAACCTCGAAACCTCCGCAACAACTTTCCCCGAACCATGGCCAGATAAAGCATTCAATTACCGCATGCACCCCGCGAACCTAGCGCCGATATTGCAGGCTGCGGGTGTCGATTACGTGGGCCTGGCTAATAACCACACCCTTGATTTTGGGACCGAAGGGCTGGTTGAGACAGTTAGGTGTGCGAAGGATGCGGGGGTTGGGTTTGCGGGCGCTGGCGAGACGAGTAGTGAGGCTCGTAGGCCTGCTATTCTACGGTTGGGGGGCAGTGGGTATAAGGTGGAGATATACGCGGCGAGTGATCATCCACAAGAATGGAATGTTGTTCCTGGATTTCATTTGATTGATTATACACCTGGGACGAGAGAGAAGTTGAGAGCTTTGTTATCTGGCGGTGCAAGGGAACCAGTTGGCGTGAAAGGAGTTGAGACTGACAGTGATATACACCAAAGCACCGCGTCCACACAGTCAGCGCTGAAGATATTCTCGGTTCACTGGGGCCCGAATTACTCATGGCACCCAGCAGATAAAGTCAGATCCCTTGCACATTTCCTAATTGATGAATGCGAAGTCGATATCGTGCAAGGCCATTCGTCACACCATTTGCAGGGTGTGGAGATATATCATGGGAAAGTTATTATCTACGGATGTGGTGATTTCGTGGATGATTATGCTGTCCATGCAGATTATCGGAATGATCTTGGGGCTGTGTGGAGGGTTCTTGTTAGGGAGGGGGATATGAAGCGTGGTAGGAATGGGCTGGTGCTGGACCGGCTGGAGATTTTTCCTACGAGGATTGAGAGGTTTAGGGCTATGTTGCTTGGGGCTGGTGATAGGGATCACGATTGGGCGAGGCGGAAGATTGAGGCTCTTAGTTTGAATCTGGGGACGATGGTACGCAATGAAATTGGTAAGGATGGTCAAATTATTATAGATGTCAGTAAGTGAAAAGGGTATAAACTTGAAGTTTGGATAAGAATGAAAGAGAATGAACGAGATTGAAATATGAGTTGGCCGCCCAATAAATCAAGAGAATCGGTAATCCAACACCCCTACCCTGGCTGATTTTTCGAGTCTCTACCCCTATATAGGCTTAGTGTAGGATATTGCGTTAGTAAATTCTATACCGCTTTATCCACCACTTTTAACTTACCTGCCGTAACTCTCGCACCTTATCCGCGACCGAGTCATAGGGGGCGCGGTCGCGGGAGGAGTCAAAATGGTTAGGAGAATGCTTGAGTGATTTGGTGTTAAGAGAGATATAATAGAAAGCGAAAATAGCGATTAAATAGGATAAAACTAGGTATTCTATTATATAAACTAAAGAAAAGAAATCCCTATAGCTAAGAAAACTAACACTTGGAAATCAGGGGTGATTTGATCAGCAGAAAGTGGAAGAAACCTAGAATATCAGGCAGAGGGGGGTTCCGGATTACCGGTTCCCTAAATCAATTCCTCTAGAGGAGCTGATCAAGAATATGTAAAAAGATCCGAATGGAAAAAGTATTCCGTTGCAATGCAATCATAAACCAGAACATATCTCCACAGGAAGTGAATGAAGAGGGGGAAAAGACATCTCATGCCGCATCGGATACCAAGTGCCGCTCACTAACATTATCATTGTGCTTGTTGTTTTCTTTCGTGACACTCATCTCAGTGGTGACCTCAATGCCACCAAGAGAGCTATGACTTGAGTGGTCTCCAGGCTTGACATTGATAGAGTACATGTCGTAGTCTTTATCCATGTTCTGGCTGAAAAGCTCAGTTCGACGCTGTGAGCCAGGACCAGTGAAGTTGTTGGTAGCAGTTCGCGGGTTGCTGTTGTACCGGTTGTAGCTGGCTGTACGGTTGTAGCTGTTTGTAGAGAGCAGCTTGGGAAAGATGCGGCTGATGATGGGTCGAAGGAAGGGGAGACAGGCACATATGATTGCGACATTGCACTCTGCAGCGGTCCAGTAGGCGGCTCCAACATTGCTGTCTTTAATATTTGTTAGTAGAATGGTGGACATGGAGGACTGATGTAAACATACAGGACGTGTCTGTGCTCTTGGCCACGATTCGCAGACTGGAGAGGCGGAGGACACTTGTAATGACAACCCTGATTACCGTTAGCTTTGAACCTGCAAATAGAAAGAATGGCACGTACAGAATACCCATAGCAAAAACACCCATCAGAGCAATTTTCTGCATGCGGGGAAGCTGGAGCTGCGCCAGTAACGGCATAGGCATGATGAGAAGAGTAACATCGGTTGCAATGTTCATCGATGCATTGAAAAACCAGACTGCCTCGAAGTTGAGACAATTGCCCGGCATGTCGTGATTCCAGAACTTGGCCACGGGCACGCAGTTGACGTAGCCGCTAACAATGGCCCAGGATGAGTATGTTGCCACAATGGCCATCACAACATAACAGGCGATGCGAAAAGAGCGAGCGGGGAAGATGCGGAGATATTGAAAAAGGATGGAGAGTTTGGTGAGTCCCAGACTGGCGTTGTACATGGGGATTGCAGCCCACAAACACTGTCAAAGTGATTGTTAGATCTGTCATTTCGAAAAAAGCTTTTTGAATCAAGAAAGACTTCATGACATACCTTGAGTTGCTCTTGCAGCATTCTAGGAGATAATTGATCGGAGTGAACACCCATTCCAAAATGGAATTCTAATGGAACGTCAGCGATAATGCTCGAATGATAACGGAGGGGAGCTAGTCATACGAGCAGCAACGAGGGCGAGGTATATGATGGAGAAAACCAAGGATGCCAAAATAAGCCAGTCTTCAGTCCCAGTGGCTTTCATCAGTTTGAGTCGTGCAAACAATCGCAAGCTGACAATGACAGCGGCGAGGGACGTCAACGACGCTGTCACGACCAATGCTCGCCTTCCCCGGTCGTATCCGTCATCTGCTCTCCCGTCATCTCCACTCCGGGGGAACATCTCGTGAACAAAGCTCGTCATTATAGTCGTTGAAGAGGGATTAAAAAGAGTGTAATAGATGTTGGTATCGTTAAATTAATGTCGGTGTGAACCTCGGTCGTCTATGCCCAACTTGCAGGTCCCATGCAAGCTTTGATTAGGGTCAGAGGTAATTGAAGCCTTAAAAGATCGGTGGCTTAATGTTGAGGAAGAGTCTGCGGTTGAGAGAATAACGAGTACAACCGATCAATTGACAAGCGGGGGTCGTTGCTTTTGAAATCAGCTCTGATAGTGGAGCGATCTTTGGCTGTGGAGAAGAAATTGTGCGCCCGTGCAAAGCATCAAGCAAAATCCTTTTTTGGTTACTCTTGACCTAGGCAAAGTTTGACTAGTCTGCTCACTAGCGCACGACCTGCGGCGATCCCGATGGAAAATAAATGCTCCAAAAACCCTCGAGCACCCGGGAGTTCGGTTCGATTTCGCACGATGTGGCTGACCCAGATGGAGAACAACTCCGTGAAGAGGCAGCTACAGTAAAATGCACGAAATTGCGCCATCAAGACTCTCACGACTTCCACGACTTCCACGACTCTCGCGCCGAGTTACATAGTGGGCTGCTCCGCACCGCATCGTCGCCAACAGTGGATCACGTTCGGAAGTCTGTGCCTCATGCCAGTGCAAATTTTGGTCAGGGTGGGCTTGGTGGTGGGCCCATAACCATGGAATGACGGACGTGTGTTCTCAAATTTTCCCTGTCAAGCGTACTGTACTGTAGCTGCCAAATAAATCGGGGCCGCTGGGCCGCTCTTGTACCACGGTTAGTGATGACCCCACCGCTATGGATACGATGTTACACTCTGAGTGGTCCGTCTCGTGCTTGTGTAATGTGCCTCGTTGCCCGCGGACAATAATAGCAACATTGCACGCACAAGACTCGCTTACAACGTGACTGCAAAACAAGGCCATCGTGACAGATATCAATCGCATTGCTATAAGTATATAAAATTCAATTTCAAAACATTTCAAATTTCTAGGCAGGCTCAATGAAACCCTGCGCAATTTAGGTTCCTGGGTTTCAGCCGCCAAACTCAACTAATAGAAAACCGTGATTTTCGCTTGGGACGCCTTCCGCTGGTTTAGGCAGCCCCTAACACTCAACGGCCGTGTTTCCCCCTACGGAGTACACTTCGGGGTATTTTAAAATTTTCCATTACTCCATTGTTAATTCGACATACTATTGAATTCTAATCTAACCGAAGGCAAGCTTCAATCGTCTAATAGGCGCCTCCACCCCCCTGGAAGTTCTCAGCCGCCGTCAAAACCCCCACACAAGATCGTCCTTGGCATTCACTAATGTCTCCTAGTAATGTCTCCTAGCAATGTCTCCAAGTAATGTCTCCTAGTAATGTCTCCTAGTAATATCTCCTAGTAATGTCTCCTAATGTCTCCTAATGTTTCCTAATGTTTCCTAATGTTTCCTAATGTTTCCTAATGTTTCCTAATGTCTCCACTGCGGAGGTCCACTCCTCCGGAGTCCGCACGCACGTGAAAATGAATGTTACATGGGTACTTTATTATAGTTGCGCTTTGACCCCGAGAAGTCTACAAAAATGGGTGTAATGATTTTCATTGCCCCTGATCGCTGTTCGATCTTTGCTAGCGCAGTGGAACTTTTAGCCCATGGCCGATTGCCCAGCCAAAGGTTCGCCTGCGATGCAACTATATCTACGCCGCTAGTCACAATCACTATTGTTCACAGATGTTCCTATCAACCTTGACCATGAATAACCTAGTTTGAAGCTACTGTCGCATATACACGGTCTTCAGTGGCAAGAGCGTCCCACACATGGTCAAACCTAGCACTATGATTTAATCTACAGTACGCCTATCGCAGGCATCAGAATTAATTACCTTCTTCGCGACACTAACGAGAACACCAATCTTGTGGGTCTAGACGTCGCCGATTGTGAATAAGATTTTTTAGACTCGCTTGGTTCGTCGCCGTCAAAGGACATGTGATGGCGGCAGAGGATCGGTCGGAAATTACAGGGTCCGTATAGTCCGTTTGATGTCAAAGCTCACTCTCATAGTGGATCTGATTCAGATTACGTAGTCAACTAGTTAACCGATCCACCCACAAGCGATGACTCATCTCGGGAAAGATCCTATAATTCAATGGATATCTGGAGTGAATAGCTCGAAGCTATAGCCTCTCGGAACTATCATTGTGTACTACCAACGACATGATCGAAGTCGAGGCTTATCCTGCTTTCCTGATCAGACCTATGGGTGTATATTATTCTCTTCGAAAGAGAATGTTATGATAGCCTATTTGAATACATGAAGCCGAATCCATGAGTTCTTTCCACATGTCTATTTTCAGGGAAGTTAGCAAATCGGTATCCGTTTTCGTGACGTCCGCGTTTGGTATCGTAGACTGCATCCTTCTCCCTGCGTTTTTGATGTTTTCAGAAATTGTTCAACAACTGTCTGGGTGTCTGGCCGGCTTCATTAGGCTTGTCCATAGATGTTCCAGCGTTGACCAAGTCTTGGATCAACCCATCTCTTGCTCTTTTCTCCCTATTCCCTTATCCTCTCTCTCGTACTCGCCCCCTCTAAGACCAGGTTCCAAATCTCTTTTTGATGATTTGCCCTTCAATCAGTTCATGAAGAGGAGTACTCCCCTAGTGATCACTCTTGATGACAACGGACTAATGAGATGCCGGACTGCATCAACCTGTTCTATAGTCTTCACTAGATAGTGCAGTGGAGTGCGGCCATCGTCATCAATCAGTCTCATTGGCATCAACAAACTTGAAAATTTGATCCAGTATGATAGGGGCGATGAGCTCTGCCAAGAATTACATGCAAAGTAGGCGGAGGATATTGCGTCCTTTGGTGTCGTACAAGCGTTGATTTGCCCCGTACACCAGCAACATTGTGATTAAGCTTGTTACTTCTTCAAAAGTGCTGCCATAAGATTTAAATGACCTGATCGCCTCACCAAGAGCAGTCATGCCTCGATCGTTCCGAGAGTTGAGCGTATCGATAGATGGATGGGCATTCAGCAGGGCTTGAATAGCTTGAGGGGCTTCCCGATACTCAATGTGGATCTGCAACGCGTAATGAAAGGTCTTAGCATCATACTGGTCTCGCGAGTTGATAGTTGTCGGCTTCGCATCAAGTAGAGTCTTCACAGTGGCAATCATTCGTGAGATAATCTCGCCCGCGTTATCCTTCTCTTCGCGACGATCTTTTATACCGGTCATGGCTCAGTGCAGCAGAAGTCGACCTGCAAGATCAGGAGACACTGGTGAAAATCTACGTATGCCATTAGGCCCGGGATGATGCAATCCACATGCAAGGCGGCCAGTTCCTGCAAGCCATCCAGGTGCACAAGAAAGCCAAGATTTATACACGACAGGGGTGAAAAGAACCCTGTATTGCTATATCCCTGGTTCTTTGCAATTTGTAGGGGTTTCTGATTACATACGGAAATATTACTGTCGGATTATCCATTAATCCGGTCTCGATGGCCGTTCGCTCCTACAGGGACTGGCAGCTATACTCAAAGTTGAGATCAGCCATGGCCAAGGCGTGTAACTTCCAGTCTAGAATTGGTTATCCCGGAGACCTGATGATCTGCTACCCCAGTACATCGCTCATAAGGCAGATTTTTCCACGTGATGACAACTCGGGTCATCAAGTCTTAATACCGCCTAAGTCCGATGGCTGGTCTCAGCCACGAAGAATTTTATAATTTTATATAAGGACGTCCGTTTGGACAGAAAGTCACAGCAATTTGGTTTCTCCTCCTCCCGATGTCCCAAATTATACCAACTCGCCTGCCGAAGTTATAAACAATTCCCAAATGCATCTCATTCTTACGGGTGCGACCGGCCTGGTCGGCTCTTCCGTGCTTGACGCCATGTTCAAAAACACGAATATCTCTAAAATTTCTATCCTTAGTCGGAGACCGGTTGCGATGGCAGAAGATGCGAGAGATTCGCGGGTTCGGGTAATTACCCATCGAGATTTTGGATCTTACGAACCTGAGCTTCTGGATCAACTGAAAGATGCCGACGGGTGTGTTTGGGCTTTGGGAACGAGCCAGAACAATGTCAACCAAGAGTAAGATTTCCCATTACGCGATCCACTTGCCACTACTAGTAATGGTGGACGAATTTGATTCTGACATTTAAGCAGGGAATACGTCAAAATCACCAAGGACTACGCCCTTGCTGCGGCCAATTCATTTTCAACCCTCAAGACTACGCAGCATCCCTTCCGATTCATCTATGTATCTGGCGAGGGAGCCACACAAGCTCCGGGGCAATTTTCTCCAATTTATGCCCGGATAAAGGGCGAAACCGAGAAACTCCTGGGAGATTTGTCAGAGAAAAGCCCACAAATTCGAGTGGACAGTATGAGGCCTGGTTTCGTTGACCCGGCATCGCATGGCACTATAAAGCCGTATATTCCGAGCCAGGGGCTTATCCCGAGGATTGGAGTGTTATTTTTTGGCCCACCTGTACGGCACTTTTACAAACAACTGCATAGTCCGACGGAGCGTCTAGGGCCGTTCTTGACGGATATGGCGATGGGTCGGATAGACGAGAAGCTCGAAGGTGCGGGGGCATTCAAGCTTGGGGGAGGCTGGGTAGTAGAGAATAGTGGTATGCGGAGGATACTGGGATTATGATTCTAAATAGAATCTTGGACGAGGCATCTGGGTGAGAGACACTGTCTCTTCGAAAAACATTGATTCAAAGAGTATAAGTTGTGTCAACCTTTTCAAAATTTACTGTGTAATATTTTCGGTCGATATCACAACCCTCCACTAGATCAGTGGCTCAGAATCTAAATTGATGGTCATCTCTGGGAGACAGAATGATCAACAAGGCGCTATGATCTAAAAGACGAGAAAACAACCAAAAGTCTCCCACCTTGAACGAAGAATAAATTCTACCGCTGCCAGCACATACATGAGATGTAAATCACTCAACTACCTCGGTGGGGAAGATCCTCTGAGGGAATTCCAAAACAGCCTGAATGTCGGCATCGTGGGAAAAGAAACGCTCCAAATAGAGACAGATAGCTTGGCCCTCTATTAGCAGCCGCCGCAACATCCACCAAACCCCAACTTGGTACAACTTCGCGTACCAAAGAGCCAGCGCCAAGAGCATACAAGGATCCTTTGCTTCTAGCAGTCCCCTGGCTTCCGAAGAAATGCCACTAACAAATGAGACGAAGCTCAGAATGGTCACGTATAGGGGACAATCCACATAAACTACCTGGGCAACTTGCACCCCGATGGTGTAGTATGGGTCTATCGTATTACTCGGTAGACTGTCACCATTGGCGAGATTGAAGAGACGAATGAAAGCTGGCGGGAGTTTATCAAAGAGAGCGTTGACGTTATTATGGGGAGTAGGGAGCATTTCATGGGTACGCATGGAAGCCAAGGTCATCGAGATGGGGTCTGGAGGATATGATTGGGTGACTTTCCATATTTGCTCCTTCCCATTATTCATACGTAGCCAGTTTAGATCGGACGACGTGGACTTGAGTGGCCACGCTTCTTGTGGGGCTCTGGCCTCGATATGACAGAAGGCTATGGTCCAGAGGATAGCTGCCGTGCTAACTAAAGCAACCTGAGTAGAGGCAGCTGTCCATTCCCCTCCGTGATATTGCTGCAAGACCGACAGCCGGTCGTTGAACGACAACACGGCTCGGTACCAGTGGAAATATTCTGTGAATATGAGGTTTGGGCAATAATTCAGATTATCAGTCATGGATAAATGCCGGTCATGCATGAGGGTCAGGGTGGCGATCGCGTGCATCAAGAATGGGTGCTGGTAGAATATGGGACTTAGCAGAGGCTCGACTCGACTGCCACAGATGATCTAAGCTTACAGATGGTGCCAACATGGTCACCTCATTCTGATAAACTGCCAGCCGCTTGCCGATACTAACAGTGGGCGCAGTCCGTGTTTGAAACTTGGCAAGTATTTGGTCGCTCGGATGCCGCCAGTAGGATGGTTCGGGAGGCAAAGCGGGAGTCATGATATTCTCCATCGGGGCTCGGAGAATGGAAACTGTCCGATCATAGCTGCAAGCTACACCGTAGGCAATGCACCGCTTGCACGCGGGTGTCTTCTCGTCACACTGGGGCGAAGTCAGGGCTCTGAAACAACGAAATTGCTCCGGAGGCTTACTTTTACATTGCGAAGCTTGCAGTTGGTACAGCCTTGTCGAGACTTTCTATGGGGCTGGATCTTACGGGGTCGTTTCTCCATTTCTGATTACCGCGGAAGAGCAGCGTGTTGTGTGAATGTCGGAAGCTCTAGACAGGTGATGGTGATGAGGTGCATGATTACGGTTCACGCTAACCCTGACTCGGATTCAAGCGCCACTTTCCCGATTTAGCCTTTGCGCTAAACCCCCATTCGGATTCAATTCATCCCATGTATTCTCTTAATCCCGAATGCCGGGCAGATTACAGAATAAAAGGCTCTACCTCTGGCTATAAATCTTAATCATTATTTCTAATCTACACCGAACTTTTCAGCTCTTAATTCTTCTTTTAATAAGCACCTCTTGGAGGCGCCGTGGACTCAAGTCTTCCAACTCTACATAGAGACATCATCATGTTCAACAACCGCGCCGCATGGCTAATGGGAAGCAAAAACCGTCCCCTTCAGGTGAAATCAGCACCTTACACTGGTCCTCGCAAAGGCCAGATTGTGATCCGCAACCACGCCACAGCCATCAACATAATTGACTGGAGACTGCAGGACCTCGGAACATCTATGATGTACAAATGGATCAAATATCCTTGCGTCCTAGGATCCGATGTGGCAGGCGAAGTAGTCGAGGTTGGTCCGCAAGTGACGCGATTCAAATTCGGAGACCGCGTTGTCGGCCAAGCTGTCGGCAAGGATGAAAAGCGCAACAGCGATGCCGAGGGAGCCTTCCAACTCTATGTTGTGCTTCTGGACCATATGGCATCGCCCATTCCGGATGATATGCCGTATGAAAGCGCCTGTGTGCTTCCGCTAGGTACTTCCACGGCTGCCTGCGGTCTTTTTCAAGAAGATCAGCTTGGACTCCAGCTACCTTCCGTCAATTCCAAGCCCAAAGGCGAAACCCTACTGATCTGGGGCGGCTCCACTAGCGTGGGCAGCAGTGCTATCCAGCTTGCTGTGAGCGCTGGATATGAAGTCTTTACAACGTCATCTCCGCATAATTTCAATTACGTGAAGAAGCTAGGTGCCTCTCAAGTCTTCAATTACAAAAGCAAGACAGTCGTGAATGATATAGTGAAAGCCTTCAAGGGAAAGAAAGCGGCTGGTGCAATTTCTATGGCCTCCAATGGAACCGAGCGATGCATGGATATTCTTGCTCGTTGCGATGGGAAGAGATTTGTTTCGCTAGCCGCTTATCCGGTTCCCGACAAGATCCCAGCGCATTTTCCAATGCTGCAAACCATGTTCATGTTCCTTACTCGAAGCTTCGTCTATTGGTTCAAATCCAAGACTATGGGCGTGGACTACAACTTGATTTTTGCGACTTCTCTGGTTGAGAATGGGGTCGGCAAGGCTATCTTTGAGGGTTATCTGCCACAGGCTCTAGAAAACGGCATATTTCTGCCATCGCCAGAGCCAGTTGTGATAGGTAATGGGCTGGAAAGCATTCAGACCGCCATGGACTACTATAAGACGGGAGTATCTGCCAAGAAGGTTGTTGTTTCTCTGAAAGACTGAGGATGTGCCATGGAGACGCAATGGTGTCACAAGACTGTCTATCAATCCCGAGTCTTATTTTCCAATGTTTCTTTCAATATCACTTATTTTGTCTAGTAATTGAAGGTTATCAGTGTCAAGATTAAGAATCCATTAGTACTATACGTTATATAGCCCCCGATCCTTTCCGTTCTATCGGTTCTCGGAACCAGGAAGACGACGGAAGTTTTGACTCAGATGACGTTTATTTTCAAAATAGTCAAATATGGTTGAGGAATAAATGCCGTCATTGATTTGTATATTTCTCATCGGAATCCAGCGGGGACGAACTCTCTGGTGTAGGGCCCCCATGGAAACCAGACATACGCTCCACTTTCAACGGGATCCTGGGAATTCCGGGGAGCCAGGTAAGCCAGCGAAGAAAACATGTCCCCATTGATAGACATTAAAACGCTACTCAAACAACTGGACTTCTATCGTCGACTCTGAATCTCCATGGCGTCATCTATACCGCCATACATCCAACATACGGCATCCAACACTTTAATGAAAAATAAGACAGCGTCTTGTGAGCGATACGTTTCTACGGTAAAGGACTCAGATAGATTGGGGTAGGACTTTTATATTTAAAATCAGAGTACGTCGGATCTGGTTCTCTCTTCTCTCGTCTTGCAAGCTTCTTATGTGGTAATTCGGTGACATGACTGATGTTCAGCTTAATGCACACACTCCAATGCGGGTAAGCGTCTCGGACACAAACACTTTTCCAAGGATAGCCGGAAATACCTCCGTCAAGTTAGTGTCGAAGTAATGAAGTTGGAGGGCTTGAATTTCAAAAATCGCCAAAGAACATTCCAAAAGTACCAAAAATGGACAGATCTCCAAGGATCTCTCGGGGCTTGGGGGCTTAACGGACCTAGCCGGACCTAACGGGGTTAGCTTCTTTCCTCGTCTCAAAGTTTACTTATGTTGAAATTCGGATGATAATGACCCCGAGCATAGCTCACATAACTCTACGTCGTACGTGCCATGCTAGGTGTTATTTCTAGTTTTTAGAACTCAATAGATCATTCATTATCTGTCACACAAACACATTGGACGTAGTTCCCCTTGTCAAAGATGATTCCGGTAATCAACCCAGATAAACTGTGTTAAAAAGCCGGTTTCCCGTATCAATTGCACCACTACCCTTAAACTGGTTCTTCGAAAGACGCAGAGCAACGAAACTAGCAGCAGGTGGGGAGCCCAGATTTCGAGCAATACTCTCCGGCGAAACCGTCGGTTCGTAGATCACACCAGCAACAACGAGAATTCTAACAGACTCATTGATGTTTCGAATGGCCGTTATCCACTCAAATACAGACTTGCCGCTGTTGACGACGGAGTCGACCAAGAGTACGGTTTTCATGTCTTGTAGATGTCTCTCCTTTAGCATCGCCGGATCAACCGCGTGCAGGAAAGACGCCAGAGGGAAAACTCTGCTGATACCAAATGCCATGGCCTCTCCACCACGCATGAGAGCCATGATTAGTGTCTTGTCTTCGTGGAGAAGACGGTGACCCGCAACGGAGTGGCTTTGAACATGTCGTATTTGGAACTCCTCAACGCCGATGATCTCTGAAATGAATTCAACGGCCAAATACTTCCCTGCTTCCCAATGGGCGTCTCTTAATGCCGAACCGACGACACTACTATCGCGCATGCGAGTCATCAATATTTTGGCCGCGTTCTTCTCGGTCGCATGGAAAACTTGAAATCGACGGGAAAAAATTGCTTTCAGAGTACATTGTGCGGTGAGTTTCATGAGTGGAATGCGAGAGGGATCCCGAGGGGGAACGTCTGAAGGCAGAAGGACTTGCTGGACGGCCAACTCCTTGTTGTCGAGAGCAGTCTTCAACACCTCGTCCATGGACTTGCTCCTTGTGTGTTCTGGGCCTGTCACTAGAACAGCTTTGTCTGCTCTTTTAAGCATTTCGATATCCAGTGGGCTGTCGCCAAAGGCCCACACACATGACTTGGTTGTTTCATGCAGCCTTTCGACTAGGGCACCTTTGACTGCGGCTGTGATAACAAATCCATCTTTGAGGCGACCCCCACCAATGACATCCACGCTATCGGACAAACCTTCTATCTCGAGAACCTTCGTCCAGACCATACGCAGTCCACAAGTGACAATGATCGCTTTGACATGGGGAGCCTTTGCTGTTTCGTGCAATAAGAAGAGAAACTCTGGGTACATCTTGATAGATTCTGCAACTTTTGTGCAAGACCTATCAAACTCACGATCGTCGCGAGCTTCGAAAACCATGGTTGCCTGTCGGAACGCAGCGTAGGAATAGGCTAGAGAGCTGCCGAAAACGTCGGTCAGGGGCGTAGAACCACCGTTGAGTCTCAGTTGAGGATGTTCTTTTTCCCAGAATAGGCGACCACTGTCTTGTGTTGTCAAGGTCTTGTCAGAGTCGAGAAACAAAACAGTCTCAATCTGAGATGATTTGTTGGCCATAATTTCATCAAGTCGGGCCATGGCAAGGGTCGTGTTATATGTCTCTGTGTGGATTTGGAAATCCCTAATGACGCCAGCGACCTTCTCGTGGTGAAGCAAATGAGGATTCAGCAACATGAAAAGTATCCCATGTTCCAGACAGAGCCGGCGGAGTTGGGTACTTTCGGCGATTTGCCATTTCTGCAAATGGTCGACTGAGGCTTTCAGGCGTCTTCGGGTATCCTCCTTGGCTCTGTACTCGGCAATTTGTTGCACCGGTGTACTCAGATAGAGAATATGAGTGTATGTTTTCAAATCCTCCGGGGTGCACACTGAGCGACCGATGGGCTCGCTCTCTGGCCAGAACATGTAATGGCCCACAACCACAGCATCCTTTTCTTTGTCCAAACAGCTCTGTCGAATGGCATTGATGGCAACCCCACGCCAATGAGCCTTTCCTTCTTCAGAAAGGTGATTAAAATTGTCGAGGCCGCCAGGACACGTGGATGCGATCACTTCAGTGCCCTCGTAGAAAAGGATGTTCTCGTTCTGCAGTTCAAATTTTAGTTTGTTCAAGAGGTATGTCTTGCCTGCACCTGGGATCCCGTATATGCCCACGATGATTGGCTTTTTGGTAGACGGTGCCTTTTGAGGCTCGAGTACCTTCAGGTGGTGAATGGCATCTTGTGTTGACATCTCGACTGCAATCGAGGTTTCGGTGGCTTGGTGATGGTGAAAGTAACCAGCGTACGAGTGGAGATGTAGATGAAGATGAGGTATGAAGTGGATGTATGAAGACGAGATACCTATGAAGATGAAGGATTGTTAACTTGGAGAGAGAAGCAGTGCAGGCTGGTGGAGAGGGAAGAAAACTATGAGGGAGGTGACTGACTTAAGTATCCTGTCCTTTGTGTTTGACGGTAGATTCCGGTTGACCTTCAGGCTGCTATGTGTCTCACGCCTTCTCTCATCAGGCTTGACGCGAATCACGAACCATAGGAAAAGATGGTTTTCTTGCAGTGACTAAACATCAACACGTAGGAAGCAATATCCTCTGCGAGATATGAAGATATTCTGGTCAATATTTGATGCTAAGTGACTGCCATTTACAAAAACTGCACCTGTCCACAAGAGCTAACATTTACGCCGTCCCAAGCCTAGGTGACATGCTCTTTCTCCTCCTCCTTAGGAATTCTTACCCAGATGACCATCATAAGAGCTGCAGTCAGCTGAGCTCCTAACGCAAACCATCAGATGGCGTGTAGACCCTTCAATCCAACCTCCCCATCCGGCCCAGTATCGACACGTGTACCAATCGCATCAGCGACTGATCGCAGAGGAGGGATAGTAAAGTAAGTGGCCATACAACATATCGTACAGATAATAGCATTCGTTGCAAAGATCCAGTCCAGGTGTTGATATAGACCGCCACCTTGGAGACAACCGAGGGAGAAGCCGAACGGAGCGCACGCGGCCACAGACTGACTCGTACAGATTTACATTACTGGGAAAGGGAAATTCGAACAGAGAATATGCAAGTGGTTACAATTCAGAATTTCCATCGTGTACCTGCGCAATCGCTACTCTTGGATTTATGCTAAGATTAAGTTTGCTAGACTTCCGGGAGGCTTGATCGAGGCAATACCTCGGGAAACCTTCGCTTTCAAGACCCTAGTTTGCTTATTTGGACACCGTGCAAATTGGCAGGTGTCCGAACCGTTTGGCTTAAAGTTCAATCAAAAGTTTTCTTTGCGATCCCACGAAGCCATTTTTTTAAAAAAAAAAAAAAATTAATGCTCTATACATCATCATTTACTCGAATTTGACCACAGAGAACCACGTCCTCCCCAAATGGATACCACTTGACATTTTTCAGCCTCGCCGCAGAGATCGCTTTGCCTTCAGTATCAAAGCGTCGGGGAGGGGAGACGACGACTCCTCCTTGGCCCAGCCATGTAGGGGCAATGGTCACAATAACTCGATCGATCAGAGACATGTTTGAAGGCTCCAGCAGCGAGTTGATAACATGTGCGCCTCCTTCAATCATAACGCTCCGAAGTCCATTTGATCGAAGCGCTACAAAGAGAACACTCCAATCAATCTCTTCCAATGTAATAAATTTCCCTCCATATTTCTCTAGCAAAGCCTGCTTTTCAGCTGAAGGCTTCTGGCGCGTAGTCACAATCCAAGGCGCGCGGCCGCGCCCCTGTCTGCAAAGCTGAAATAGTTTGCTATCTTCGGAGAAATCCCATCGAGCAGATGGGTCAATCACAATTGGCCGCGGCTGGCTGTCCAGATTTTCACCGCCGTAACCTCCTACCCCGGCAATACGGCAGTTGAGGCCAGGGTCATCCGCCACGGCGGTTCCGACGCCGATGAGGATGCCGTCATGGCGAGAGCGCAGGTAGTGGGTCATGGCTTTGGATTGCGGTCCCGAGAGGACGGTACGTGCGCCCGGGGACAGAGCAAGAGAGGAATCAAGAGATGTTGCGAATGTGAGTGTCGTGAATGGCATATCTGGACGCGGAGTCGAGCCATCTTTTGGTGGGAGCTGGCACTCTAAGAATCCTTTGTCTGATTCAGGGAACTCTAGTGCGTCTCGAGTTGAGGCCATTGTGGAAATATTCTCTCGCTTTGGTTCTTTTGTTTGGTTGGAACTGCCCGAGTCGAAATCCGATCGGCGGATGTTTCTCATTGCTGCCTGATACCTGAGGCGTCAACAATACCGATAACCACGACTAGTTCATGAACTAGTCAAAGTAGATTCTCTACCCACAAGGCAAACGTGAATTCTCATGAATTGAACTTTAAAATCTCTGGCATCGCTTGGGATTATGGAATTATACATTTAGAGCACGCTAAGCACGTCGTTCGATACTGCTTCGGGCCTTCACCCGTGCCAAATATCCTGGGATCCTGGAGACATATTGTAGGTTCATTTTTAGTCATTAAAATAGATCATCTGAGTATTCCCTATTGGTATTAGCAATTAGAGCAGCTGAAGACGGATCTCCGAGGGGAGGGGGATGGTGCGGCGCGCAAGGCTATGTCAGGACCTGGTTTAAAACCTTCTGTCTCTGGTCCCGATGACGTTACGGAGTTTAGCGGACAATTGCAAAATACATTAGCTACATGAGGGGTATTGTCACCGACCCTGTTATGAATTACTTCTCAGTTATAGAAAGAGCAGAGAATAACGTCCTTTTGACCCCGTCTTAAAGTACACCGTTGGATGACCCAAATTTACGCGCAAAGTAGATCCTTCACGATGCTCTCCTAGAGTTGCATTTTTGCAGTCGTTCAGATGACGCCGTCATGTCATTGGTCTCCAAGCACATGCCAAGCTATCGGCGAGAAGATACCGTCTGGCTTCTCCATTCCTTCTCCGCCAATGTCCACTGAGTCCCAGACAGATCGAACCGCGTCCCGAAAAGCGTATCACAGACCCCGGGATTTCCAAATCCATCCGCGAAAGATACATTGGCTCGGGCATGATGTTCCCCATGAGCGCGATTATCGAAGATCCCACCCAGAGCCCGAAGTACGGCGAGAGAAATATACGAGTTGGAATTTTCAGCTGTATCCGTTGATTCTGAAGCTTTGCCCAACGATCGCAGCGACACACCAAAATCATATCCAGAATGTTCATATACACCACCCATAGCCCCGAGGCCTGCAACGAGGTACTGTAGGCGGATGTCCGCACCGCCACCACCAACAAGAATGAGTGGAACCAGATACGGGAAAACGATCTCGAGGAGAAAATCCACCGAGCTCATGTAGCAAGCGCTAATGCCCCGACTGGCCGTTGTCATATGGTGTACTGAGTGTCGCAGGAGACGCATCAGTTTGATATTAGGACTGTGAAGAAGATATCGATGGGTGAGATACTGCACGACGTCATGGCCTACTGCCATCGCAGGAAGTATGAGGAGAAAGTTTATCGGGTGTAAATGGGTTGGGCCGGTAAAGCAAATCCCAACGACTTGAGTGAGCATCATACATGGCAGCAAAATGCAGCATTGATTCACCAGGACGCGTAAGAGGAGTTGATTGAAAGGCTTTCGGTCCGGCTCGCGCACGCGCAGGCGTCGAAATGTCGTTTTGTCAAAGTATTCGAAAAGCAAAGCTGTGCCGTAAAACCCAAGTTGTTGAATTGCCCATGTTTTGACAGATAGAGGGATTCCGGCGAGGAACCTGGGCTGTATTGGTACAGAGAATTCGAAATCCATTGCAGGGGTATAGGCGGGGATGTACGGTGTTGCGTGGAAGCTGACAGTACGGCGCAGCTCTCTATTCGATGGCACTATATACTCCCGGGCTTCTGTGTACACCCGGCTTATAAATTCAACATCCGAGAGTTCCGCCGACAAGCATGGAATCCAATATTGGGTAAATTTTGCATGATGATATTCTGCTCAAAGGCACTCGCGGTTGACGTTGACGACTTCAAACAAGAATCATCTTCTACAGGCCCGAGAAACCCCTGGGCTACGGGCAAAAAATAGCAAGCAAGGCTCTGAATTCTATAGATCGAACTGAAAGTCTTGAAGTAGTCTTACAAGCTACTCGCTCGTCGCTTCTGGGAATCGATCAATAAGGTCCATTGACTGTGTCACGCCTTTTTTGGGTCTTAACCTGTGAGCAAAAGGGAGCCAAGTCCGAAAAAAGTTTCCATTACATTTTTTTCTGCATTCACGACGACTGTGAAGAACATTCTATCCATTCCGTTTTCAAGCTGGCTCGGTATCATTCCTTTCAGGAGGCGAAACACCGAAGCAGCATGTTCTAAATGATCCAAGCTCAGGCAGCATGCGTATGAGAACATTGGAGCGATTCAATGCGGGAGGCTGCATCACATTTAGTAGGGATATCATTAAGACAGGGATTATCTTGACGCCATAACACATAGTGTCCACGAATGGGTATCTCTCGGGGATGTTCATGCAGAATATCCTCAATAGACTTGCGAGAGAGTGGGAAGTGAAGAAGCGGGATGACGTTGTGACATTTTTTAGAGCCTAATTTGCTCGTTTGAGGGGGGTTTGAGGGGGTTTAAGGGGGCCATGTGACTGGTTTTGCATTCTCAATAGACGATGCCAATCAGGAGATGCTTAGGATTGTGCTGCTCACAGAGGGATCCACTTGCCATAATTGCATCAATACATGTTTAAAGTACATATATCTCTGTACGTGGCTAGCAATGTCTATAGGTGCACATTTCATTGGTCCTTGCATAGCTCGAGCGTATAATCCGTCAATAGTTCAAGCGTTCGCCATCTCATCAAATTCGCCCTTTTCTTTTTGTAATAGGCTCAAATTATGCAGTACAACCGAGTTGTCAACCGTTTCTAGCTATCATGACATGCTCCATCCTGCCACCCAGACGACGGTGGAGAATAACGGCCCAAGAACAGCTCGCCCACCAGAATACCCGCAAGAACAGCACAAAGGACACCAACGTTGTATGTCATGACCGCCAACATTCTAGATTTTTAAAAAAATGTAAGATATTGCACATTTCTCCCTTGGGTAAAGGATAGACTTACAATGCATACCCAAAGAGCGCGCGAAGCCCCTCAAGTAGAGCGCTCGTCCCATCTTGCCGCAAACTCCATCTTCCGCAAGGGCCAAGCGAAGTACGATGAGAAGCAACGGTGTGCGATTCTTCGGAGTAGAGCTGTGAGGTGGGTGCCAAAAGGGGAGCCGAATGGAAAACACCGTAACGGTCGGTGTCGTCGTCATTAATCTCCACGTCTCGTGGGAGAGGACTGACACGACCCTTCGACTTTCGATTTCGAGGCCAGCGAGACGGCGGCAAATTCAACTTGGGCACTTTGAATAGGTCTTGGGTTGGATCGGCTCGTTTCAGGTCGAGCCGAAGCTTCAAAATGCCCAGGAAACGGTTAAACAACGCGAGAAGGAAGAGAAACAACAATGTAAAGATATATGATGTAACTGTGGTCGTTGACCACCAGCTGAAAAGGAGCGTAACCTTGGTGCTCGCGGTGAAGACCATCGACATAGCCATATCCATGCCATGTCCACCATTGTCAGCATGACCGTGTTCATGCCCGCCGTGCTCCATGTTCATATGGTGATTCATCGGTGTCGCAACGATCTCACGGTGACTGAATCGTGGACAAACTGTAAAGTATGTTCAGCATCCTTCCTTCAGCCACTCTTTTAATCTCTTTTATTCAGCTCACGCCCAGAGACGATCCGAAATCATGCGATTCACGCGATCTACGCGTTCTGTACAGCTTGGTTTCAAGGCAACAACGACCTAAACATGCGCATTTTGCCGCACAAATAGCCTACCCAGGTGCATGACACACGGTATAGTGATTTCCGCCCGCGTGACCTATTTTCTTTTCCGCGCGGGAGGAGACTGCATCCAGGATTGGGGATGACCCGTTTGGTGGGGACTTTGCGCAAATGTGCTCATCTCATTTCCGCATCTGACACAGCACCGATACACGAATCGCCGGATCAGCATTCATTTACAGTCTGGGTAAACACAAAAACAGGAAGAGACTTTTTCTCTGGGGATCTCGAATCTTGGACATAGCGGTTGGCGACCCAAGGCGATTCACATCCAACGCTGGGCAGTGATCCACCGGTCGGAGAAAAGGGTATTGCCGTTTCTATCTCTTGTGATAGATCTTGCATGCCAAGAGTGATAAACAGTCACTATTCATGTCCTATATCCCTCAAACCCCCTCTCAACCACGGGACCGACTCAATATGACACGCTGATCCCCACGTTCGATGAACGTCGAGATTGAATGACTTTGTCAATCTCTTGTTCGCGAGTCAATCACTAGAAAGTGAACCTCGTCTGTACAATCGAAAACTCTGACCTCAGTATGGAACAAGAGAAGATTCCTGGTACTCAACTTTTAGCACATCCTTTCCGACACCAAGGCTGGTGTCCTCCGCTTCAACTGTCGGCAAGCATTTCCCAGTCTGATTTGGCAGAGTGGGCCCAACTAACCTACACAGTGGACGAAATTCAGAACCTGCATCCGGCACTGCATCGTGTACTCCCCAGAGACATTTAGCAGCCATAACGAGTTATGCCGGAAAACTGAAGCCAAAATCCAAGCTTCAAAGCCCAGAAACCCTATAGAGAGCGGCATCAAGGCTCTCAATGCAGCACACCTTCTACCTTCACATGACACTGCCAAGCCATTGGCTACTGCTTATTTTAATACATGGGAGCGGCTTTATCGAGTGGTCCATAGGCACTCATTCTGGAAAGCTTACTACGATACATGCGCTGAAATCACGCAGTCATCCCTCGGGTCCAGAGTCCTCACACTCGCAATTTTGATCTTGGGACATCAAGCCACAGACCAGGATTCAATTGAAGATCTTGAGTCAACCAAAGCCCGCCTTGAACGCTTCGCCAAATGGACGGAATGTGTTGAGAATTACTGTTTCTTGTTACTCGACAACCAACGCCTAGATTTTATGGCAATGCAGACCTTGTGTTTGTTCACACTGTACAAGACGACTACTTGTGACCGAAATGAAGCTCGAAGTTGGACACAGAGACTTGTCAAATGCGCCGTGCAAGCAGACCTCCACGTTGATCCTTCTGAGTTGAAAGCAATCTCCGTGTTCGATATGGAGATACGAAGACGGCTTTGGGCAACCATTCTGGAGATCGATATTCAAGTTTCTCTTGAGCATGGAAATGCCTTGCCTTGGACCTCACCTATCAACCACCAAGTGTTGCAACCTTCCAATCTGGACGATGTTCAATTGCATCCTCATTTAGAACTTTCACCTCTGGAATCGGATCCCATAACGCGATCGGATTGTAGCTTGCAAAGGGCTTTGTACCGATGTGGAAAGCTCCGAGTACAGCTTCTCAAAGAGACATTCCGTTGTGAGAATGGAGATAAGACGAATGATATGACACTGACCTCCTATATCATGCATGTTCTGCTGAAGAGGCTTGAAGGAATCTCCAACGCACCAGATGTCTCTAGCTGGGACGCTGAATCGAATCTTCTCCTCCGACTCCACATTCTCCGTACTTCTCTCAGGGTAATGCAAGGCCTCACGTTTCGCGCAGCAGATTTTTGCCAGCTTCGGGATGCCTTGGCTGTTTATCACAAATACGCCCTGGACTATCTCCAGATACATTTAAAATTATCGCCGTCTACACGGAATGGGTCTCTGCTGTCGTTTACGATTTTCGAGGCACTCTCTCCCGTGATCTACGTTGATACTGATGGATTTCGTCTTTCAAGTGAGTAGCTCAATTTCTAGACTATCGTAATCTAGGCTAATATGATGACAGTAGGCGTTCCAAGTCCATCGCAGAAAATAATAGATTACGTCAAGTCATGGTCCAAATACGAATTCGAGGATCTGGATAGCCTGACGGATCGGGCCCTCAGAGAGAGGTTATTATTTTTCCTTCTTTCACATTACCTGAAGAGCAAAGGTCAATGCCCCACTACATCTTCTTCACGATATGAAACAGCGTCATGGAGATACGGCCGGTTATGTTTGGCGCTGGCTCAACGCAGACGGACTCCCATGGTCTACATGGAAATATCAGAAATGGCGTGGTCTGAGTCACAATTAATATGACCCACATATTTAAACCGATAATGAAGCTTTTCGAACAAGACTGTAAGTAGAAGGGCGATACGGATGATCTTGCTGTCAATCTGCAGTATAGGGTTCATGGGGCGACTGGTCGGGGTTTTACCCCGTCACCCGTGTACACCTGCCGATTTGGACTCGGGCCTCTCGGAGAGAGGCCCACTCCAAGCCATAGAAAAAAATGCGCTCATTTTCACTCTTCCTCAATTCATTGACTAGTTATCTTTCATTTCAACATTCGAAAAACCATAGATATGATTGGATTATGTCTCCGGCAAATCCATCTCTATTCTGGAAGGTCGGGCGACACTTGCCGTGACAATCACCTAGCTCGGAGATTTTGGATTGCAAAGACCAGCCCCGATGAGGTTCACTCGAGAATGATTCAGAGCAGGGTTTTCTCTTTCACTTATGTTTGCCTCCATGCTGTTTTTTCAACCTTTTTTCCTGAGTAGGGCTATCTTCGAAATTTGTCTTTCGGGCCAACCATGCGTCGCCGGTCCTATGCTGCTATAGGCTTCTTGCTGGGATTTGCCCCAGTGATCTCGTCGCAAATGACGATGGGAAGACCCGGCCACGGATTGATCGGTTACGGAATTTCTATGTTTTATCCTCCCTGCGCCAATGCTTGCCGAGCAGCTATTACCAATCCTCTAAACTGTTCAATGAACACAGGGGACATGGAAGGCATGGATATGGGCGGCATGTATATGAGTGACATGGACATGAGTGACATGGATACGGTTGACATGGGCACATCTTGGATGATTGAAGAGTATCCCGATCCCAAATGTTATGCCGAGAATGATGCATTATTGCAGACCCTGGCTTACTGCATGTACTCTCATTGCCATACAGAGGCCAACTCTACCTTGCAGAGATACTGGGAAATGAACGTTGCCGGCACTGAGGCAAACCAACCTTTGCCAAAGGAGTCATACCAGCAAGCGCTTTGGAGCATCGGGTTCACACCGAATATAACTGTCAATTCTACCGAGGTTCTAAGATCGGCATCTCTGGTATCCGGTGCGACCTACACGCTCCAATACAATACTCTGACTAATGTTGAGCGCGTTGAAACCTCACACGAGACATACGGGTAAGTTTTGAACGGTTTCTGGTACATTTTAGATGTACTAACGTAACCTACAGACTTGTCCTCATTCTGACCGGCGCGATCATCCCAATCAGCCTCTCAATGGCAAGATTTATTCCATTTCCTGGGCCATGGAAAGCAAAATTCGAAGCACTTTTCATTCTCCCGCCGCTCATCGGCAATCGACATAAAGTGCCGGTTTTCAACACGTTTATCATGCCTACGCGAGGCCAAGCACTGTTTATTGCTTACTTGATCATCATCAACATCATTCTTTCTGCCGTCGGCTATGAAACTGCCAACCCGAGCGCCTGGTATGCCTCAGAGCCAATCGAAATCGCTAGTTACGTGAGCAACCGCGCTGGAGTTCTCAGCTTCGCAAACATCCCACTCTTGTTCCTTTACTCGGGTCGGAACAATGTCCTGCTGTGGTTGACCAACTGGTCTCACTCCACTTTTCTCCTTCTTCACCGATGGGTTGCAGTGATCTGCGTTATTGAGGCATGCCTGCACTCCGCCATGTATCTGCAAATTTACAGCGTCGATTACTCATATTCGAGTGAAAGCAAGCTCCCGTATTGGTACTGGGGTATCATTGCAACGCTCTCCCTGGTCATCTTGATACCAATGTCGACACTGCAGATTCGGAAAAGATGCTATGAGCTATTTTTGGCATGGCATATCTTCTTCTCTCTTTTGGCTTTGATCGGCTGTTACCTGCACATCTATTACGAATACGCTCACCAATATGGCTTTGAGAACTGGATCTATATCGCATTTGCCATATGGGCCTTTGAGCGTGGGTTCCGAATCTTGCGAATGGCTAGACATGGTATCCTAACAGCGCATGTGTCTATTGTTGACGATGACTATATCAAGCTCGAGATCCCAGGAATTGCAGCGGATGGGCATGTTTACCTATATTTCCCGACTCTGACCTGGCGCATGTGGGAGAACCATCCGTTCTCTGTCATGGCCGATTTCCAGCAAAGCGGCGACACTAGGACTTCGAAGAGGTCATTGGATTGCTTAGCTGAAGGGAAAGAGGAAATTGCCAAGATCAATATCACTGCAACCGGGAATGACTCAGGATCGGAGTCAGCCCATGGATCAAGGCAAGTTAGTCTACAAGGTCGCTCTGGGCTACTCATATACATCCGGACCGAGGCAGGCATCACTCGACATCTCCGAGGAAAGTCACACCTGCCCGTCCTTGTTGAGTCTACCTACCGTCCGACCTCCATTGTGGGCGAAGAGATCACCCAGGCGCCGAATATCATCGCAATCGCCGGTGGAGTTGGCGTTACTGCTATATCGCCCATACTGTTGGGTCACCGGGGATGGCACAAACTGATATGGGCAGTCAGAAGCAAGTCCCTGGTTGATTCCGTTGAAGACGCGCTTGGAGAGTCCAGGTTCAAGCAGATGAATGCTGTGATTTTCCATGACCAACGTATGGAGATTCCTCGGCTGCTGGAAGAGGAGGTCGCCAGATTTATGGAGCAAGAGCTCACTGTGGTTGTGAGCGGTCCTCCCAGAATGGCGGATGAAGTCCGTATGGTCGTTGCCAGATTAATTGAAAGCAACCCTTCCGTGAGGCTGAAATTGGTTGAGGAGTCTTTCGGTTGGTAGAGCTTCCGGCTGTTATCTTACGTTGACTGGGGTACGAAGGGGCAGAAGGATATATTTTTTAAGGAATTGCACGGAAATCAGAGAAAATTGGCAAATGACATAAGTAGATTCATAACTCATGAGACTTGTTTCACTAAGACAGGACAAAGAATCCCCAAAAGAAAGTAGTTAGTGAGAGACATCGCTTAGGTATCAAGATATGTACTGTGCTCCGAGAGCCGACGGCTTCCTAAAGCGGCAGTTCCCAGTTTCCCGTCACCTAGACACTATATCAACTTTGTTTTGACCATATGTCCCATCCGGGCATTAAGACAATTTTGACTCATCCCAGCTTGTACTGTCAGATGCAAGATATTCCTGTCCCTTTTCAAGGAATTCGCTGTTTTCCTTACCCAACCACGCGGGTTCCAGGCTCTGGATCGCATCTTCAATTTCATAGCTCTCCCCACCTGAAACATATATAATCTTCCCAGCGAACGGAAGACGAGCACCCTGGTGGGTCAATCCACCCGAGGCTCGATTAGCAGTGGCGCATATTACAATGGCCCTGGCAACATCCTCAGGTTCGTTCACGGGCAGGCCCCGCTCATGCCAACCCTTTTCAATTCCGACAACCATCCGAGTTTCTATGCACGGTTAGCTCAGGCCAGAAAACATAGAAAGAAAACATACTGGTCATCCAGGGACATATCACATTGACCTTGATATTTTCCGGAGTTGCGGTCAAATGAAGGCCCCGCATAATGCCCACGACGCCGTGCTTGCTGGCCGTGTAGGTAACCAGACCCCCACATTCCTTGAACCCGGCAATGCTGCTCACCAGTACCAGGTCTCCGCCCCCACCCTGTCGCAGGTAGTGCATGCCTATGCGTGCGCTGAAAATGGCGCCTTTGGTGTTGATGTCGATTTCCTTCATCGAGGGCTCTTGCGTGATATCCTCGGCGGGATCGAATATGTCCCTGCGGATCGAGATCCCGGCATTTGCGACCACAATGTCCACTTTGCCGAACTTGTCATATGCAGCTTTGAATAGCGCGAGCTGGTCTGAGTAGCTCGAGGTGTCGCATTTGACGAAGTAGGCATTTGGGCTCAGTTCGGATTCTAGTTCTCGGGAAGGCTCTTCGACGACGTCGCCGAAGACTACTTTTGCACCGTGTTCTAGAGTTGGTTAGAAAGTGTGACAATACCACTTTCATTTGGGGTGCATTTACCGCATAGTTGCTGGACGGTTGAGCGACCAATACCAGTTGCTCCCCCGGTCAATACGGCCACCTTGCCCGCAATGGTGTCAAGCAAGGAAGGCTCAAGACGTAGATGTGTCATTTTTATGGTAAGAATAGTAGAAATCACCCGGTTGCAAAGTTCACCGAGTGAGTTTCACTGGCAGGGACCCTTTTTAAACAAGTCTCCTCCCCGGGGGAGACTTGACCCCACACGGATCTTCCCCGGAAAAGCGCCTGGAATAAGCCCTTGATACGGGGTTTGGATAAGTATTCGCTAAAACTGCGCTAGTATAGAAGGATGCAATAGAGTTAGTTCTAATCTTGCTTTATGGCTCCATATCTGGATGAATTACAGGGATCATGCGGCTGCATTCTTCAAGGGTGTCTGTGGGGCAGCTGAGTTGTACGTCGAACATGCCTTCCCTTGCTGAAAGACAAGACAATGGAAAGGCCGCGGAGTTTCTTTGTACGACGAGGCGGGCTGAAACATTGAGATCCTCGACACCAGAACAGTCTACTGCTGATAAGCTCTTTGTTTCCTTCATCATCAGGCAAATTGAAAACACACTCTGTGTAGAACTCAATATTGAGTGAAAGTGAATTCCATTGTAGGGTGTTCTGCCATTCTACCGCGGGTAGCGCGATAAACCCACACAAAGCGGAGACTAGATGATTTCCGAGCAAGCGACGAAGCTCCTACAGACCTCGCCGGCGCATGGCCGAACATTTAAGCCATGTAAATAACTCGGCGCGAAGGCCGATCTCGCGTCGCGGCGATTACTTGATTACGTAACCCGAGATGACGCCAGCAACATCCCCGCACGGTATCAAGGCCGTTCTTTTATTTTCTCTGGAATTCGTTTGAGAGACACGAACACTCTTCATGAACCATTTTAGAGCTTGTGGTAGATCAATTAACCTCCTACGCCGACTTTCCACCCCTCTCCCCACCTCTTCGCTCTCTGCAAAGTCCAGCCCTTTCTCTCTAGCTGTCCAACCGACCACTATCCGACGCACCATGGCCTCCGCAATGGCAAAGCGCCTCGAGGGCAAGACTATCGTTATTACCGGCGCTTCCTCCGGTATCGGAAAGAGCACGGCCCTGGAGTTCGCGCGCACCTCGCCCAAGAACCTGAAGCTTATCGTGACGGCGCGCCGTATTGACGCACTGAACCAACTCGCTGCTGAGATCAAGGCGGAAGTTGGTGATGGTGTCAAGGTGCACCCGGTCAAGCTGGACGTTAGCAACCCGGAGGAGATCAAGAAATTCGTTCCCTCTCTGCCAGAGGAGTTCAAGGAGATCGATGTCCTTGTCAACAATGCGTGAGTCATCATCGAACACTAAATATAGGTCCAATGGACAACTATACAGCAGGATATTAACAATGTCTCTACAGTGGTCTCGTCAAGGGCGTTGCCCATGCTGGCGACATCGCCACCGAAGATATGAACGTCATGTTCAACACCAACGTTACCGGTCTCATCCACATGACCCAGGCTGTTCTCCAAATCTTCAAGAAGCGACCCGAGGGCGGCCGCGGTGACATTATCAACATTGGAAGCATTGCTGGCCGTGATCCCTACCCCGGTGGAGGCATCTACTGCGCCACCAAGGCGGCCGTCCGCTCCTTCACCGAGTCGATGCGCAAGGAGCTTATCGCTACACGGATTCGCATCATTGAGATTGACCCCGGGCAGGTTGAGACTGTGCGACTCTCCACACTTGTATTATTTCCAAGCCCAAGCTAACATATACACAGGAGTTTTCTGTTGTGCGATTTTACGGTGACAAGTCCAAGGCCGACGCTGTTTACAAGTGAGTAGATTTCATGGTTCCGCCTACCTCATCCGCCACTATACTAATCATGATTTCTAGAGGTGTTGAGCCTTTGACCGGCGAGGATATCGCCGAGGTTGTTGTCTTCGCTGCCGGGCGACGGGAAAACGTCGTCATTGCGGATACTCTGGTCTTCCCCAACCACCAGGTATGTCTTGCGACGTTTCAATTGATCTCTAGACATTTCCACTTACCATTGAACAGGCTGGCGCCGGTACTATGCACCGCAAGTCATAGATTTGGTGTGTATGACAGTCTGAGGCATTGGAGGTACATAGATAGAGTTGGCCGTATATGGTTTCACAATATAAGAATTGAACACAAAATCTTGGAATACTAGTCTACGGGAGCTTGTGTCACCTACGCTGCATTAGATCTTAATCATGTGAAGCAGTCTAGAAGCACCAATGGGCGGGCATTGGTCGTTAGCAAAAGCACCAATAGTATGGCTATCTAGATGTGATAGTGATACTGTGTGCCTCCTTTGTCTGGGTATTGGTGGAGATACAAGGCCCCTGTCTGGCCGCGATGGTTCGTTTATGATAAACAGGAGAATGTATAAGCTATCCAGTCGGAGATCAGGTGAAATGCATTTTTTTTCAGTAAATAGCGAAACGGGGAGATGATGCTAAAGAGCTGCATGCTTAGCTGCAGACCGTTTATCTCAGATCTGAATTTGAGACTCGGCCTCAATTGATTCAAGATGAAATCGACTCCCGTCAAGATTTTGAAGTTTGAAATTGCCCAGGATACCCGAGCATGGATGCATATATATATCCTGACGAACAGCCCCATGCAGTAACTGGTCTCGGAACCGCTCACTTGCCCGATTCCGACACCTGCAGCAAGCCGTGATCCACCACCAGCCGTGCGTCTGGTACACGAATCGGGGAGTTTGATCGATCATATCTAGGCCGCATCTGCAAGCCCTTGACCCGACGCATCCTGCAGCTGTACCCGGCACATATCGATCCGAACTGCTGAGTTGGGCATCTCCACAAACAAACCAAAAAACACTGCAGCTTCGAAGTGAGCTTCCAGAACGCGGGACGGTGAATTAAATTCCGACGTGCCACGGAATGCCAGCCGCACAGTCCCCTCGCCTAGGATGAGAGGGGCATCGTGCCCGCGTCAAGAACCTTGGATCCTTGGCATTTTGGAGCACATGAGATCTCCATGGAATCCCACAGACCGACAAGTAAAAAAGGAGGGGTATCAATTAGGGCAAGGCGATCGTTACCCGGCCGGACGGTGCCAATGTGGGATCGATGGGGCCTCCAATGTGACACTACACGCCGCGAGGATCTCAAATGTGTGGGTGGATGAGCGGGGCGGTTCTGCAAAAACCCGGATTTTCCGACCGTTCCAGGGTTCTATACTACGATCTACAGTCGCAAATGTTTACTACGGCGTGACCCGCCAGGCGATCACCGGAGGCAGTGTGCATGGACATGGGAACAGAAAAATGAACATGGACGGGGTCCTCCGTTCCAGAACACGGACTTCCGGAGAAACGAAAAGCCTCGTACGGAAGAGTTGACACAGAAGAGGCCGGGGCGTCGGGATGATGCAATCCACCTGCAAGGCGGCTCCTGCAAGCCATCCAGGTGACACAAGAAAGCCAAGATATATAGACGACGACGAGCGCTCTGTTGGTGCCCGACAAAAGCTACGGCCCTTACATCCGAAGACCTCACCAGCGTGCCGCTGAGCGGTGCGAGCTAACCCGATACCCTAAAGCGCCCTGGACCCATCCCCACCAGGGACGGCTGATCCACTCCAGTCTGGAGGTGACTGTGGACTCTGCAGTCGCAAGAGGCACAGCAGGAGATTTAATTTGTTCGTCTCGCGTGGGTCGGAGAATTGGGCACTTTGTGCCGGAACATGTCCTATCTGTCCTATGGAAGTTCAGAGCAGGGTACGGCATCGTCCCCAGGGGGCCGCGGAGATGGCCAATCAATGTGGGAACCCGATGGTAGCGTACCAAAGCTCGATCTTATTTAGCACATTTTGAGGGTCAGCACCGAAGACGTGGGGAGATGGTAGAAACAAGCACAGGAACACAAAAAAACCAGACCAGTCTACGGAGTACCAGGACCACCAGGACCCGTATGCATCAGTTCGCCCGGAAGAACACAAGTACCATCAAAAGAAGGCTCCGTCAATCACCACTCATCTCCCCTGCTCACCCAATCACCGCCGGCTCCCCACTTTGCGATCTCCTGAATTTCGCTCTTCCTGCCCCTTCCCCTGCCCCCATGTTATTCTTCTCGATTTTAAGGCGTTGCTTTTAATCCCCGTAAAAACCTATTCATTCCGGTCGTTCTTATTCGACCGTCAATTGTATAAGTGCTAGAGAAAGCCCGGGGTGTAGGGGGCTCCACAAGCCAAAGAAGCTCAGGACAACAGCGGTTCTCCATTTTCTTCCCGTCGACACTCCGAACCTCTCTTCCCCCCCCCCCCCCTAATCAGTTTCCTCCTAACCCTTCGCAAGACCCGCCGTGTTTTGCATTTCCTTTCTGGACCCTTTTTCCTCTACGTCTTGTCTAGACTCCGTTTGATCTTCTCTTGCGCCTTTTCTCTCGGGAAGGGTTTCCTCTAGATTTCCAGAATGGCTTCAAAGGTAAGCTCCATCCTGAAATACCGCTCCTAACCAAACTCCACGAACCTCCCTTTCTCGCATCGACCTCCGTCCCGACCTCGCTCTCGCACCCGCGTTCCCGATCGCAACGAGCCCAAGAATTTTCCCCAATGGCTGACCGTGTTCCTCGCTGCAGTTCCTACGAGAGTATAAGCTGGTGGTTGTCGGTGGAGGTGGTGTCGGAAAGTCGTGCTTGACGATCCAACTGATCCAGAGCCACTTCGTGGACGAGTATGACCCGACAATTGAAGGTGAGCCGAACACACCCGCCCCGAGCACCGTCGGATTGCATCGAATCGAATCGCTCACGGTCGTATTTCATCGCAGATTCCTACCGCAAGCAGTGTGTCATCGACGATGAGGTCGCCCTGTTGGACGTCCTGGATACAGCAGGCCAGGAAGAGTACTCGGCAATGCGGGAACAGTACATGCGGACCGGCGAGGGCTTCCTGCTCATCTACTCCATAACGTCGCGCCAATCCTTCGAAGAAATCATGACCTTCCAACAGCAGATCCTGCGCGTCAAGGACAAGGACTATTTCCCCATCATCGTCGTCGGCAACAAGTGCGATTTGGACAAGGAGCGCGTGGTCTCCGAGCAAGGTACATTTTCCCCCGTCCCGTTTCCCCACATGCCGTTCGACCTAAATCAAGAACCCCAAGCTAACACCGGATCTCTGCAGAGGGTGAGGCCCTGGCCCGACAGTTCGGCTGCAAGTTCATCGAGACCTCCGCCAAGTCCCGCATCCACGTCGAGGACGCCTTCTACGATCTCGTCCGCGAGATTCGCCGCTACAACAAGGAGATGTCGTCCTATCCCTCCGGCTCCGGAGCATTCGGTGCCCGCGCACCGGAGGGCAAGATGGACGTGAGCGAGCCCGGCGAGAGCGCCGGCTGCTGCAGCAAGTGCGTCATCATGTAAAGCTGCCCACGCCCAGTCTCGAAACCCACATACGGAAACCGGACACAAAGTCGGAGAATCGGAGACGCGAAGAGAATGAGTTCATACGAACGGGTAATACCTCGGTGGGATATATGGAAAAGCGAGAGAGAATTGGAATGGAAATACGGTTATAATCGCTCCCCGTGCTGGGAGGAAAGGGAAAGGATACAACAAGAGGAAAGAACGGAAAGTGGCTTTGTGTCTGCGGCTTTCGAGTGGGGTTTTCAGCTTGGACTGCTCTGCAAAACTGCAAATCGATGAATGCCTGACGCCAACCCTCGTCTCATGAAACATTTTGATTCCCCTTTTGTTCCTCTGCGTCTGCTTTATTTTTTGTTTTATTTGTCGCAAAAGATTTGTCCTGGCTATTATGTTTTGTCTATCATGTCTGTCTCGGGCGAGACGACTCGGCTGTCAATATAAGTTCCTCGTCGAGGGGGTTTTTGCTTCCGATGATCATGTTGATGCGTCGTGAATCTGGCTCGTAAGCTCCAAGGTCGGGAGGGAACTCCACCGATCTATCAATTCAATTGACTTCCTGCCCGATTGATGTGCATGCTATATTGTAGTGTGACCTTTCTGCAATGCTTTCATGCCCAGGTGCTGGTGCTGACCTGTCATGCATCATAAGTACTCTGCATTGCATTTTCCGAGGGTAGCGGGTAGCTGTTGGCATCCATAGCCGGCAACTATATCCAATATCGTCCCGATGAAGACACAGGGTACCCTCCCGACGTTGGCACTAGCTAACCATTCCAAAACTTCACACACGTTATACGGCCTATTGACGCTGCGGGAACATACAGCAAAGAATGCTGATAGCTGATCTTGGAATAATGTATGCTCTGCACAGAACGAGCTAATGCAAAGTCAAATCTGATATGATACAACCTTGACTCCATCGCCCTACTGGCTATAGACATGCTCCGAATCCGACGGCGGGTCAAGCTCATCCTCTTTAGAAACCCGCTTTCCCTGTACATTCTCCTCAACCTCAGCGACCAACGACTCCAAAAACGCCTTATCGGCGCCCACAAGGGTAACCGTATTCCGCTTCTTACCCCAGCGGGGATAACTACCGACCTTGACACCCTTCGGCTCGACCTTAGCTGCCAGCTCAGTCAGATAAGGCGCAACGGCACTTTCCGGCAGCGGCGTGCTAATCATGAAGCGGGTGGTACCCTTGCCCTCGGGATCAGACAATCGGGGCGTGATGGCGGGCTTGAGGTGCTGCAGAAGTCGTTCGAAGAGACGTGGCACGCCGGGCAGGATATACACGTTGCCGTTGACGACGGCGATTGGAACCCACATGTCCTCGGCGACGAACAGGGCTTGTTGTTCGGCGGGGATGGACGGGTCGTAGGGGAGCTCGACCATGCGCAGTTTGGCGGTTAGGCCTGGGGATGGGGTTTCCCAGTCAAAGTTGGGTTGCATAGGGTGCGGTTTTGAGAGCTTCTTCATGCGCTCAAAGGCAGGCTGGTGTAATTGGAGCTTGAGGTTGAACGCTTTGGCGATTGATTGGTAGGTAATGTCGTCGTGGCTGTAGGTTGGGGTTAGCATGGTGTAGCATGGTGGTTGCGGTTCCGGGGAAAGGGTACGGACGTTGGACCAATGCCTCCGCTGGTAACGACAAAGTCATAGCGGGCGCTCATGCGGTGCACTGCTTCCATGATGTCTTCCTCATCGTCCGGGATGACCTCCACGCGCTTCAGCTGGATGCCGAGGTTGAAGCAGAACTTGGCTAGGAAGGGCGAATTGGTATCGATTGTCTAGATACGTCAATACCGGTAGACCGCGACCTCAGAGTATCTTCTCACCTTTCCGCCTAGAACCTCATCGCCAATGATCAGGCAGGCTGCCGTGTGGATGGGTTTGGTGAAGTTCGGATGGGGTGATGTCATTGCGGACGGACCGGGATGTTGGACCCGGGGCGAGTGAGTCGGAGAGGTAGGACGGGAGGAACCGAATTGACGGGAGAAGTGGCGGGTTAACAAGTTCAGTCGGCTTAGCATGAAGGGGGGTTGAGGCGTTTGCTCTGTGAGAAGGTGTTGAGGGGATTTGACGGGGAAGGGTACGCAAGTGGGGGAGGGGGATGTTCCGCCCGCATTTCAGTTTGGCGATAGCAAGCTTCTCACATTCTTCGTACGCCCACCCTCTTTTGCCTGCTGCGAGTATACCAGCTTAGGAGATACGAAATACCTTTGGAAAACAACAGATTCTGTTGTCCACGCATATTCAGCATGGTGAGTCTCCAAAGGACAGTCCGCGTGACCTCAATCGGAACATGCGACATCCCCTCGGAGACGCGAGCTGACGGTTCCTAGTCCGAGTCGCGGTTATATACCTTCTCTCCGGAGACCAGGGAGAAGCTGCGAAAGTTTCGTCTCACCACCTCCAGAGCCAAGGAAGCCCAGGCCATCATATGTACGCACATCTCACATGCCAATATCAGACTAGACACACGATGCGGACAGCGGTCACGTCTCAATCCAGGACACACTTGCTAATGATTGGGTCTCAGACATCATCGATAAAGAGACACAAGAGATCCGCCCAGAAGATGGCGAAGTCTACACCAAGATGGAGGATCTCGCTGACGAGCTCCCCGAATCTTCGCCACGATACATTCTTCTCAGCCACCCACTGACCATGGTAAGTGCAACTCAGGATATGGACTCCCGTGAATCATGAACCATGCTGACATAGCGATCTGCGTATATAGAACGACGGTCGTCTCTCCGTCCCTTACGTCCTCCTCTACTGGCTGCCCGTGAACTGCAACCCGTCACAACGGATGATGTACGCCAGTGCAGTGGAGCTGATGCGCAACTCCGCCGAAGTGAACCGGGTTATTGAAGTACACGAAGACGAGGATGTTACATCCATTGCGGAGAAGCTCGCCGGGTCCGACTAAAGGTTCCATTCAAGCCGACTATTCCACGGTCCGAGCACATATTTTCAGATCAATCGGTATATTTTGGATATCCAGCTGGAGGCTTGTATAGAGCGGGCGTTTGACTGGTTGAAGTTTGCGGCGCAGCGAATGATCTGCGGCATGCCGTATTGACAAATCAGATACGAAGAGGCCCAGGATTCAGTATAATGTCAATAAAATCAGATTTTCCTCCGGGTGATCTATCACAATGATTGACATGATGATTTACAACGGTGCCGGTTATAGTCTCGAGCTAGCGGGGGATCTGACAGCCTGATTTTTGAGTATTTTTGCCGCATGAACTCCCTGAAATGATCAGTGTCTGTTCTTTAATATATTCAACCGGACTAGTCTCTTAGTGCGATCACGGAAACTGCGCGGACCTTGTCCGATTGCACAGTCTAAAACCTGTAGGCTTTTGATCTCCATGCGTGACAGCCAACGATCCCACTTTGATTCTCAGCCGAAAATGAAGCTGAACTTTGAGAAGCGAGACTATTCCACGGATGGCGAACACCGGCAACCCCGCCCGAAAAGCCCATAATATGCGGCTGGTCCTATCCCCCGTCCTGGATCTACAGTATTCTCTAGTGACGATCCCATCAGATTTTAGTGGAATTTTGCCGCATGACTCGAACATATGTAGATGCCAATGCCAATTGTTCATTGGTGGGTCCTTTTGGACCCCCCAGCCCTGATCGGCCGCTACGAGGGCTTGTGCCCCTCATTCTCCCATCTCCCAACCGTGGGCGTCCTGCTTGATCCAGTACCTGAGCAGAGTCTACCAGCAAAGTGCCAATCTACTAGACGCAGAGCAGGTCAGGATTATCGACACTAGACCTCAGCCATGTTTATACGCCGTCGAAACCTTGGGAGGTGGCGTGGTATTGCTGCCGTGTCGTAGAATATGTAGGGTAAAGCACGGCGCTAATACATTCACTATGGTCATCGGCTGGCTCTGGTGATGCTTACTTGACATTTAATACCATTTAATACCTTTAACACCGAGGGTAAAAAAAGATGTCGCCACTTGAAAACCGGCGTTCGATGGGCAGATGTTGTGTACAGCAAGCCCATTGCAAGGTGGCTTGATCCTCGACGCGGGACTGCCGTGTTTGGAACGAGCACAGCTCTCGCACTGAGGGGCAGGCGGCAATAGAAACAGCGGATTGTACGATCTAACTAGGCTTGGTGAAACTTTTCCTGTGAGATGGGTCCAAGTTGCAAAACATGGAAAGAAAACTCATCCCCTGGGGTAAAAATTCATCAATATCGTGAACTGAACGGCGTGAAAAACATTCTGGATTGAATTTTCCAACGGTTTTCTGATAGCCTGACAAGACAAGTCTGGTGTATGTACTTTTGTAGGCAACTATTTATGCCATCTGCAGACCCGTAATCCGCATACTCTGCAAATTGCAAACTGGACCGGGGGCATGATCACTGACACGAAGGCCCGATCGTCTGAAGCAGCAAGACGCTAATAATCTACAAATAGTGCAGACGAGGGTTCCACGAAGAAATAAACACGTCAAATATCAAATTCATAGTTGTACTATGTACTTCATTACGGTCCTTGTACACATCCGTACTGGAGTACCGAGCACGGTCTGCACACGGGATCAGGCCAGCAAACTTACTCTCCACCGGGTGGACCTCGTGCCGGGCATTCATTGCCCGAGCGGGTGGACGGCTGGGATCAGGAGTTCCATCTCTGACGGACCCACCGCCCCGGGTCCCATCGATCGGTGTATCGGTGTCGAGAACCGGGATAGACCCGAGTCCAGCTCAAGAGGTAGGAGTCCCGGTGGGTTGGCGCAGGCACTGACCACCTCCGTTGGAACGAACTGTCCTGCCAGGGAACAAACAATTGGGCGGTTCATTTACCAGGGGGTTGGTTCAGCTTGCAGTTGGCGGTGTGTCTGGTACGAAGCCACCCATGGTTATTACAAGTCATGAAGAACGCGATGCGACGTGAATGAACGCGAGATTGTCAAATCATGCTTCAGAGGGAGCTTAGCACGCGCTGCTCAGCCGTTTCTTTGCCGTAACCCCTCTATGACCCCGTTTGTCGACTCGGCGAATGACCGAATGTGTTTGAAGGATGGAGACACTCAAACTCAACCAGGGTGCGTCACGGAAAGGACAGAGTACATTAGTTAGCACACGGTGGGACCGTCGCGCAACGAGGGATGAAATTCATGGAATGATCATCGCAGTTGAGGGGCGGTGATAGCCTGCAGTAGTCGCGCCCGTCGAGCCCGCCATCGCCCGTAGCCCAAAGTTTGAAAATTCCAGATCGATAGTCCCGTCCAATCACTGTTTCGTCTTACCGAGTACACCGCTCGGCCCCAGAGATCAAGATCTACAAACTCCCCCTTTGTTATGCATTGTGCTGGGAAATACCCCGAGGTCGAGGGAAACCCGAGTCATGCACAGCGTGGCTCCGGGTCGCGCACTGTCCTCGTGGTGGGCGTAACCGGCCTGACGATGGTGTGCAGAATAGTTGCAGGGAATGTGTGCTCTAGCGTTGTGCCTCATATTCTAAACGCCTTTCGGGGCTTGAGCAGCGGCTGCAGATAGCAGTGGCGAGATTAGTACGGAGTACCCCGCCAGGTTGCAGAAAGTGCATTCCGAGTAACCCCGTAGGAGAGAAAGGCAACTGACAAATACTTGCACACGGAGTTGCGCCAAAGTCTAACACAAACTCTCAGGATGTTGCATGCGTATAGCGTATAGGAGCCCGAGGCTCTGGCTCGCCGCTGGGAGCCCGGAGCTTTGTATTATCCGGCCGTTTCATAGTGAATAATCGGAAGAAGTAAACATGGAAGCCGGATGATCAGCTCGGCCAAGCCTTGGACGATGCCCCTAATCAAATACGTAGATTGGGAACTGAATCAGTCATGAATTATGAATCGGCCAACGAAGTCCCCCATAACGGCAGTCTCCTCCCGACTTGGTCGATCCGTGGAAATTAACTGGTTTTGGAAAATCATCCGAGCAGAGAGCGGGTACTTCCGTGCGAGTGTTTGGTTCAGACCGCCATGGCCCACCATCGACATGCCATCCGACGAGCCTGTTCGATGCGTGTGGGTGTTGTCGCGCTGGCGAGCGCGACAACAGGGTCCGATGGGGTGATGCATCAGGAGACGCTGAATAAAGATGGGATTAGACAAATGGTGTGTCAACGGAAATGCGCGAGCCTGTCCACAACCCCGGAACGGGATGCCAGATCCCAGAGCCAACCGGGAGGGGTGGGCCACCACAAACACCGAAGCACAGAGCATCAAAGTACTATGGTACTCCGTACAGTACTGCCAGGAGTGGAGTGGGGGAGAACCCACCCGTACGTGAATACCAGGGATGTCCCTGCCATACAGTACCTGATAGCCGGTAACCAGCTGCAGGATCGGGGCCGAGGGTCTCCGTACATCCTATGGATGTATCGCACAGTGACATAATTCCATGTCCCAAGCTTCCCAATACTCCCAGAGGCGGGGAATTCACGGTACGAGTACGAGTACCTGCACATTACAGTACATACCATACATACCAACCCAGAGCCCCGGGATTGCCGCCACCCCCATGTGCCCGGGCTTGGGTTGCCTCCACCCGCACACTATACTTTTTCATTTTACCGTATTGATTTCACTCGCCGTATGGTTATTATTAGCTTGCGCTTCCCGTTTCTTCATAAAAGTGTCGTCGCTCCCTAACCTCCGACTGCGACCTTTTCGACAACCCTCGACCGTACATGGTTCGTCGACTTCGACTTCGATTTCGACACTTGGACACTTCGACGCTTCCACACATCTCACCCCGGGGTGTTCCCTGTTAATTAGACCCTGTCCGTCGGGTCTCCCAACTCGCTGGTTCGGGACTGGAACGAGCATCATTTGAATTACGACTTTTTGATGTATATGGAATGAAGTGATTGTGCACTTCCCAGGTTCGATCTGCGACCGAGCATTCGCCATTGCATTCTTGCGCCACTGTGAAATCGTCTGAAATCCACCATTATTCGACATGTCTCCGCAAGACACCACCGGCCACCCGGCCGAGGACAAGCTCGAAGGCTTGTCCAAATATCTGAAGCGCATGAAGACCGTTCTGCGCCCGCGGTCCGGCTCCAAGCGTCAATCTATGACCATAGCCCCCGAGGTCACCGGCCAATCCAGCACAACAGCGTACGCTATATAACCTACACTTCATATGAACTTTTTTTTTTATCGCACCGATTGCTAACATGGACATTGGACCAGTACCTCAGCCATAGCCACGGCCCCAAAGCCAGTTGTTGAACAACCCGCTATGCTAGCCAACTACAGCGTCATCCAGCAGCAAAAAGCACGCACTCTCTTCGCCAAATACGGGCTCACCCTCGAGCCCGAAGAGTGGAAGTTGCCCACCGATCTTCAGCTCGCCCGAGTCACCAAGCCGATCCGAATGCGCGTGCGCCGCACCTGCCACCGCTGCGACACGACCTTCGGCCCAGACAAGGTCTGCGTCAACTGCCAGCACCCACGCTGCAAGAAGTGCCCCCGCTTCCCGCCTCATGAGCATAAGGATGCCGAGCAGCCGCGGATTCCCAAGCCCAAGATCCTCGAGATCCGCGCCCGGCAGTACGGCGCCCCGTCGCTCAATCAGCACTTCATGTTGACTGGCGACCCCAATGCGCCTCTGAAAATGCAGTCGCGTTCAAGCGGGCAGGATCTCATCTGCAAGCCCGTGCGGCAGCGAGTCCGGCGATCCTGCCACTCTTGTGGGAAGGTGTTTGCCGGTGGATCCAAGGAGTGCGAGTGCTGCAAACATATTCGCTGCAAGAAGTGTCCCCGCGAGCCGCCCAAGCCGGATAAGTATCCTGATGGCTATCCTGGCGATGTCGACCCACCGGATCTGCTTAAGCTGAAGCCCGATCGCACTTTCAGAAAATCCCGCCGTCGGGTCCATTACATATGCCATGTCTGCGACACGGGATATAATGAAGGCGCCAATACTTGTGGAAAGTGTGGTCAGGCGAAGTGTGCAGAGACTATACGAATTCCGTATGTTGGTTCCAACTCGTATTTCTTCATTCTTGTGCTAACAATATCTACAGACCAAAGAAAGTCAAACGAGATCCGGACCCCGAAGTCGTACGGCGCGTCGAAGAGAGAATAGCAGCCTTGAATATCCAGGAATAAAGCGACGCGCCTTGTACAGCGAACTGCCCGCAACGACTGCCGTTCACATGAATTTGACTTTTTATTCCCGCGGCCCAGAGACATCGTTACGGTTATTTGGTTTCGCATATCGGACAGATAGTAGCATGCATGGGTCGTCGCGCAAATTGAAATCGTACTTTTCGACCAGCAACGGTCGCACGCCTCTCCAATCTTTCCGATACTTACCTGCAAGTTACACAGGCTACGTATGGGCCGGGTGAACGGTCAACTTCCGCGGTCCCAAGCTGTCTCAGCTCAGCATCCCCAAACGCACGGCGAGTATTCCCAACAAGGCAGTAGTCTACCGTTCCGAATAAGATTTCCAATAGTTTTCCCCTACGGCCTAGATCACAAATTTATAGCCTATAGTCTATATTGTAAGTCCGAGCTTCTGGCTTGTGCTCCAAGCGCAGAAACAATCTATTACCCCCGGCAGCGGGGCGAGACATACCCCACTCGTAACGATATCGATTTCCACATCTGGCCAGGCTTTCGCACAGCGCGTCCAGCCCACGACATCATTGTGGAGCCACTCCGTGTTGGTCGTGAGAATTCTTGTCCTTTGCCCCCGGGATGTACCCAGTACATCCTGGGTAGTACAGACAGAGATTAGCATATCGATCATGTCACAAGCATCCCTCAAGACGTTCAAGCTTCGGGAAGAAAGCCCTTCCTCCGTCATACGTGGCCACCATTCCCACCGAATGAGTATCCATGGGCCATTGGACGGACCGAGCCGATTGAATGTGGAGTTTTCATAACTGACACCCAGAATTTGCCACTCTAAGGACCGTGTAATCAAAATGGCATCGCCATCGCTAACTTACAGTACGTCCCCATTACCGATGCGTGGGGTTTCGAACATGACAAGTGGCGTCAATTGGTCGGAATAAAAAACCAGAGATACGCCACACCCGCTTTGGCCCTGTCGAGACTACTTCCTATTTGGGATTAAATGTGGGGGCGCTGAATACTCTGTGGGCCTTTAAGTTGCGGTACGGAAGTCTAGCCTTCTTGAGGATACTTGTAATACGGACCTCGGTCCCTTTGCCTTGTAGTCTCCGTTCTATGTATGAAGCCTGCTTGTGGTATTCGTGTTTCGCTGTTCCGTTTTCATTCCCCAAGGTATCGGATCCCAAGCCGTTGACATGGGTTGGACAAAAGTCCGCCTTGCCCCCTCAATACCCTTGCTAGATCCCCTACTAGGCACCGTTTCTTTGCATTAGGCCATTCCTTCGGCCATTATCACCCTGCTACTGCATCCCATACATGGGCCAACTTGGGAGTCCACCGCTAGAAAACGCCCGGCGCCAAAGCAAGGATGCACCCGCTGTCAAATGAGTCCCTGCAGAGAAAGTACCCAAGGGGACGGGTTGCCTGAAGTTGAACTCGGTATTCACCGGCTTTGAGCAGGGGGTTGCAATTCGCGAGCCTGCAATTGGCCATGTGCTCGATGTTCGATGTATCCAAAGACCCTACATTCTATCCCGGATAGAGTAGAATAGGCTCGGGCAAGGGCAAGAGTCACATCTGAAGCAAGGGGTGGTATTGAACCAGTCTGCTGGGAATTCTGGTTTGACCCGGTTGGTCCGGATGGAAATAGTGGTGGCTGGGGGTCGTGGGAAGGAAGGCTTGATGGGTCGTAACGGTCGACTAGCCTGATCGAGCGGAGTTCGGCTCTGTTCTGTGGGTTTTCTTGATTGGGTTCCAGACGGGATGGAGATCCTTGCATGGTGAGGACGATGCATTGTTCCGTGGCTCGGTACGGAGTATCCGATTCTTTATTGTGCGTGTTGTATGCTTCTATCTGCAGATGGACGCATTATTTGTTTCAACAATACACCGTCGGGTTTACCGGGTGCTAGCCGTTCACGCGCTGGCTTCCATGCAGCTCACAATATTTTTGTGTACGATGATCGGTTCGATCGACAGATGTAGAGTACTTTCGCATCGGTACGTCCCTGCGCTCCGAACAAGGATGTACAGTACACCCCTGACACGTCTCCTGCCGCACTCGGCTCTTGGCACGTCAATCCACGACCTCGGTACCCGCTAGGATACTATCCGGACGGTGTCACCCGTCAATACAGTGGCTGTATCACGATCTCCTGTCAAAAGTCCAGATGCCAGCGCTGACGCCAGGGCTGATGGGCTAGTTTGATTGTGCGTGAGTCCACATGCACGGCCTGTCGTGACCAGACTATCGGGTTCGGGAATCGAAATTATCGGTGGGGTTTCAACTGCTGGTTCGCAGGGGATGACCGCTTCGATTCCGTTAAGGTTTGACAGGCCAAAGGGCGGACAGTGCCGAGACCCTCCTGCCGGAAGAGCTATAGTGATGCGGTCGGGCTGCGGATCTTGGTGGCTCATGCTTGGTATTGTTGATATAACGAGAATACACCATGATTCATGCCGATTTGGTGTCTCGATTGAATGAATACAGCTAACTTTTTAGGGGTTAGGTCTGTCAGACGGGTTTCAAGCCGAATGGGAACCCTAAATGATGTTTGGTATTCACAGCAGCTCTCAGTGTCGCTGAGTGTATTATTCGATAGTGAATTAACTTGTCAACAGCTCTAAGAGGCTCTTTTATGTTGCGGTGAGCTAGCCACCACTATGTACTTGGTCGCAGATTCTCTTTTCTAGACTTCTATCCTCTTCAGCACCACTCACTCACTCTCATCGGAAAGGTTTCTTCGCTGGGTACTCCAGTGTGGCTAGTCTCTGGACATAGATCCCGAGTACAGTAAGAGCTCCAATAGAAACACTGATGATGGTGATTGGTCGTTCTTTGGCAATTTGCACTGCACCTCGCGCAGCTCTCATTAGGATGGCTTCTTTCTCCAGCGTGTCATTCAGAAGATGCTCCGGCAATTCTTCTTCCCAGTACTCTTTTGATTGCCTTTCGGGCCATGGTGAGCTTAGATCTGGTGTGTTTCCAATCGCAAATTCATATGCAATTATGAGAGGGGGCATTGGAGCTCCTGGAATAGGGGCCCTTTCCACGTTTGGCACTGGACGCAGACCAGACCTCCTCTTATTTTCCTGGCTTTTTTTGGCGCCGTGAGCGATGGCAAGCAGTGACTAGTGGAGGGCATGATCACTCACAAAGAAGACGGCGAGTACTTCTGGGTGTTATACCAGACCCGACAGATTGGCCATTTCTGATTCGATTCATACTCAGCGAGAGGCCTCATGGAGTTTAAAAGCATCCCGTTAAATACCCCTTCCTTTTCTCCAAGATTCCACAGTGGCCAAAACTCAAACAATCGAGGGTAGAAGCCAGCAGATTCCCAGTCCACCAGACAGATTTCCCCGTCGGGTTTCCAGATAATATTTCGAGGCGCGATGTCCAGATGACATAGGACGAGATCACAATTCTCAAATGACATGCTGCCTTCTCCGGGGAATAACCTATTGTTGAACCACACTTCCATTTCTTGCTTGCTCTCGAACGTGGGAGGCTCCTCGGCGTCTGGCCAGAGGAGGCCAGCACAGGGACCACGGCTAAGAGGCCCAGGGACATCGCTCGTGATCGTACTGAAATGGTCAAGGATCCGCACGAGCCTATCAATGAGCGTTTGATCATCCAGAGGATCTATAATCTTGCCTTCCACAAACTCCATCATGATGTACCCGCGCCCTCTCTCGTCAGAAAAGAAGCGGTAGACTTGAGGGATGCAGACAACGTTCGGGTCAACCAGTTCAAAGGCTCTCTGTTGGTTGAGTGCCTCTTCTTTCGTGACGAACCGGCCATATTTAATCACTAGATTCTCGGAGATTCGGACAAGCTTTTTCCCCAGGTCCTTTCTACCCACGAGTCGATCTGGTGGTGCGTTGAGGCAGAATTCAACCAAATCACAGTCAGCAGAGGAGACCGAAAACATGACGAATTTCCTGTACTCGGTGATCTGTTTCTTTGACTTGCATGGCAGGCTAGAATGGTGGAAATGTTCCTCCCGCCGGAGGTGGTGAGGGGTAACATGGAACCATTGGACCTCATACATCACATATATGATACGTCCATGCATATTGAGAGGCTGCGAGCTAAGTATATGTGTTGTTACTAGGCAGCACATGCCTGTAGTGGTAAATGGGCTACACGCGCTTGGTTGCCAGTTTTCTGTATGTCGTCTCATCCTAAATGTATTTCGTTATGAGTCGCCGAATGATAGACAATGTTATGAAATCATCACCGCCGATCGCCGATCACTGATCGCTAACCACTGGAGAAGTGGAATGAACGCCCAAGAGGCGATCGATTACTTGGCGCTCTGAGGTCTCCACGCCTGGGCCTTCCCTTTCTGTTTAAGAGTGGCGTTTCTTTTGAAATCCACTTTCTACCCCCTCTTCCCTATGCTAACAATCTGCACTCTCGGATGTACGTCGGGGCTTATCTCGGTTGCGACTGACAAACAAAGGGAAGATCTCCCGCTCAAAATATTCCTCTGCATTTCAGGACGGATCTCGGCGACCTCCAGTCACGATGCTAAAGATTGATATTTCATACAAAATGAGTGAAATATCTCATTTATAGCGTTGCTTTACCTACATAAGCTGATCTGAACACCGGGAATCCGTAAATCGCCATGACTCGCCTTTCCCATCTAGCGATACTCTATTTCACAGGCTATGTGGGTGCAAATTTGGCCTACAAATCTAGACCGGATCTCGCTGTCCCTGTCCTGAATATTACTATCCCAGCCACAAATGATACTGCCAATGGTCTTATTTTCTATACCCCCGAAAGCACTTTTGCAGATGATACCGGCCACGGTCCCGCTCAGAGCGGCCCCTATATCTATACCGATAAAGGGGAGCTGGTTTGGACAGGATTTGGATACGTTGGTCCGAGAAGTGAAAACTTACAGGTGCACACCTATAGAGGAGAGCAAGTACTGAGCATTTTCGACGGTTCGCACAACTCGCCAATGGGGCACGGGCATGGACACACCACTATCCTCGATAACCAATACCGACTGCTCAAGCAAATCAAAGGCGGAGGTCACAAATTGGCCGACCAGCATGAATTTCTATTCTTCGATGATCATTCAGCTGTCTTCACTATTTTCGACCCCGAAATTCACGATCTAACCGATTACGGCGCCACGTCAGAGAATCAGCAATGGATTCTCGATAACAAGATTCAAAAGGTGGATACCGATACAAATCAGGTCTTATGGGAATGGAGTTCTCTTGACCATGTCGATCCTGCTGGGACCAACTTGACATTACAGAGTGGCAATGCTGGACTGGGAGTGAATTCAAGTCAAGTGTGGCATTACTTTTACATGAATGCGTTTGATGTCGACCCGGAAAGCAACACTTATTTGCTGTCCGCCCGAAGCATGTGCACGATATTCAAGATGGACGGCGAAACTGGCGATATCATCTGGCAACTGGGAGGGAAGCACTCCGACTTCTTGCTTGGCGAAGGCGTCGACTTCTGCTGGCAGCACGACACCCGAATGCATAAGAAATACCTGCACTACGAAACAAAAGGATCCAAGGAGATCATTTCATTCTTTGACAACTCCGCACATGAGAATTTGGCTGGAGGCCCCATTCTGAAAACTCGTGATTACAGTGCCGGGAAAGTCGTCGAGCTTGACACGGAAAAGCGTACAGCCAAGCTGATAGCCATGTTTCGGGCACCCGGAGATCTGTCAGTCAGGTCCCAAGGAAATGTCCAACTTCTCCCAAACGGGAATGCGTTTATCAACTGGGGCTACGAGGGTGCCATGTCCGAGCATAAGCCAGACGGGACCACCATATTCTTCACAAAGCTGGATTCAGGAAGACTAGGTCCCGGGTCGGAGAATTACCGCGCGTTCAAATTTGATTGGCATGCTCTCCCATATGAGGAGCCAGCATTGGTCGCCTTCAAAGAGTCAAATGGAACATCTATCTATATTAGTTGGAATGGGGATACGGAGACCACCATCTGGAAGTTTTACGAACAGAATCTTGGCGAAGAAATTCCACTCGGCCAGACAAGAAGGAATGGGTTCGAAACAAAGTTCCAAACTGGAGAGGAACCAGCTTACGTGGTAGCCAAGGCATATGACGCTCGCGGAAAATGTCTTGTTTCTTCGCCGGTGATTAAAGTCAAAGAGTACCGATCGCGTCTCCGTTATTGAGCTCATGATTTAACAAGCAAATTATATTTTTGTCAAATATGAGACAAATCACTTTTCAAAACAACCTAGTTAATTGCAAGAGTCGCACATAGCCGCTGAGAGGGCCAGTATCTCTTATTCACTTCAAAACAAGCCTTTTTTATCCCTGATCTTCCAAAGCAAGTACCACAGAAGCATCAGTTCCAAGGCCCCGAGACTCATTGTGATTCCACCGAACAATTGAATGTTGAGAAAGTTAAGATCGGCGCTACCGTGAGAATCGATCGAAGCGAGTGCACCTGCAATTGGTGGTCCCAACAGGGATGCAAAGCTGCTGATACTTTGAGCCATCCCAAGCCAGGTACCAAGGATTTCTATATCTGGGCAAACATGGAAGAAAACACTTGGTGGGAGGGGAATTAAGGCTCCGGATATACCACCTGTTTGGATACATAAGCGAAAGTTCAGAAGGAAGACACCAGCTGGGACTTACCATAGAAGGCGGCAAAGAGAATAAAACGCAAAAGGGTGTCTGCACTAATCCAGGCAAAGCATAAAATTCCGGAGAGCATGCCGCAGAATATCCAAGACATCATTGAACCATAATAATGGGCAAAAATTGTGGTGCCGACACGACCGACGATCGACGATGCTTGGGATATTATGAGAATATAAGAGGCGAGGGATCGTGAAGTGCCAAGCTTCGTCTGTGCGTATGTCGGGATATAATAGAAGGGTGTTATGTATCCGAGATACATCAGAAAGTTAGCAGCAATAAAACTCCAGAAGGGAAGATCTCTGAGAGCTCGCATATCAATCAGCTTCCTTCGTTGGTTGTTACTTATTGTTGTCGTGCTCCTTCCTTGAGACAACAGCAGGGCAGCAGCGATGAGAAACAGAGACAGCATCACAAAAGCCATGATGCGGACAGTCCATGCAAAACTCAACTTCGAAATCAGTCGATCAAACATGACAGTATAGATGATACCTCCCGCAGGGGCACCAGATGTAGCAAAACCCAAAGCCACGGCTCGCTTGTGAACAAATGATCGACTGATAAGTGTGATTCCTGGTATATACAACAGACCAAACCCCAGTCCCATGCATACTCCTTGGCTGAGGAAAATTGCATAGTATTGATGTGAAAGGCTTAGCATCATGAAACCAAAAACTGCCAGGAATGAACCGGCACCGATCATGAACGAGAAATAGCCAAGATCAAAGAGAGGACCGGAGATCAGGCCGGAGACAATCAATAACCAGCTTTGAATTGTGCCGATCCATGATATGGCAGACGCTGAGAAAGTTGGGATGTATGTCAGAGCATAGAAACTCTCAAACGATCCATATGCAAAATTTAGACCCCTACCCAAGTGTCAGATACTGAAGAATCTATTTCATAAACAGGGTAATACTTACCACACATTGAAAATAATCAAAAATACTCCAAGCACTTGTAAAAGGCCTTGGCTACTTCCTTCAGTAACCGAGGGAGATGACGGTGCAGAAGACGCTTGGTTTTCGAAACTGAAATCTGCACTTTCTGTGAACGGCCCAGGAACAGTCACCACTTCTGACTTCATTTCGCCCTTTAATAGTAGCAGCTATAATGAGTCCGATAATAACCTGGGTGGAAACTTGTTAGTTTAGTGAACCAACCACAATTTTCGGCGGAAGTGAGTGAAGTCGCAGACGTCAGCCGCAACTTCTTCCCGGTCACATAGCAATGACTCCAACTATTGTAGTCGGTGTGCAAAGTAACATCACCCAATTAGCCGTCCATCTCACCATTACAAATAGTAATTCAGATCTTGTAGGAACAAATCCGGACTAATAGCCTCGGTAGGCATAGTTTGTCAACCGAGTACCCCGCTTTAGTCGGCAATCATTCCCGGACAGGGTACAGTCATTCTCGAAATTGGCTTGACTAATAAACACTTAACAACTGTTTTTTGGATCCACCTCCAAGGTCCTAGTGCGAGTAAATTATTGGGTCTCTCCAAATCTAATGCAGCGAGAGCCACCCAATGCTATGTTTCTGAAAGGTCTATCTGATTGGTGGCATTAGCTCTCCATCTCAGCTTATAGAATATAGTCATTCTCGAAATAGGCTTGACCAATGCACACTCCATCACTCTTAGTATTCCCTATCTCGGACATGGGGACAAATCTTCTAGAAATTGCCGCAATCGACTTAGCTTATGGACCTAGCTACTTGCGACTAGTGTAGGCGCCGCTAAACTTGGACGGAAATTTTCTCATTTGTTTCCGCCACCTAAGCATCCATGTCTTCCTCGGCCTTTGTGTCGGCCGAGAAAAAACTAACTGCGTATACCCCCGCGATGTCTATCTGGCTATGCAGGTAATTTCGAATTTTCCTTTGTACCGATCTATCCACAAGTTTCTATCTTACAATCATACTAATCTCTCAGCATTCTGATGGGAGGCTGGATTCTACGTCCCCTTTGAGCCTTGCAGGACTCGCCCGCCAGGCTATGGTACACGGCATAATGACTATTTCCTGGGCTTTGAAGGTCCGATCTCGGTTGAATCATTTGACTCAAGTTTGGCCTGCTTTGATTATGTCGTATAATTTCTCTTGGTGGTCTCTGATAGACAATGCGATTTTGTCGTATTACAGGGGAGATTGCTTTGGATTGCTTTAAGAGGAAATAAGGCCATCTCCAGTAAAGGTCAATATGAAGTTTAGAATGAAGGTGAAGATGTGCTTCTACCAAGGATGGTTTGAGATTTCTACCGCTCAATCGGGGATTCGGGAATGGGCTCATAGGACATCGTATTGACTGTCGGCTTCTATGTAGTTTCTACAATGTCTGTAACGTTCGACCTAATAGATTCACGTGCGCAAATAGAGGCCGAGACGACAAGGGTGAAGCTGGTGGGGCAGGTCCGTTCGGGCAAACAGCCTATCATAAGTTACCAAATATAGAAGCAGCTGTGAATCGGAGCAGCCATCCAATCATACAGACAGGATCTGGGTCGTCTTGATAAGAGTCATACGTATAAGCACTAAAGCTGCGATTTAAAAGTCGACTCTTGCGTCCCATAATTGCTTAAAGTCAGAGTTGGATTCTTTTATCTTCAACATGGCAGTGGCACGACCGCGAGGTCCTCTCGTTTCCTTCGCAAAGGCATCTCTGCCATCAAGCCAGACAATTCTCCAGGGCCGCACCGTTCTTCTCAAGAAGCTCGAACCAACACACGCCAAGGATCTGTTCCATCTCGTTGGCGGCGATGATCCCGCACGCACGTCCCTGTGGGATTATATGGGCGATGGCCCGTACCCTCAGCTAGACGCATTCGAGAAGAACATTGCCTCTAAGTCAGCTTCCCCGGATCCATTCTTCTTCGCAATTATCGACAAGCGCAGTGCAATGCCCAGCTTCGGCAAAGCAATCGGATACTTGTCTCTTATGCGCATTACCCCCGAGCAATTGTGCATTGAAATTGGAAATGTGATGTTTTCACCGGTCCTTCAACGCACCGTTGGAGCAACGGAAGCGTTTTATCTGCTGGCGCGGCATGCTTTTGATGACCTGGGATATCGCCGATTGGAGTGGAAGTGTGATTCTCTCAATGCACCATCGCGGCGGTCAGCACTGCGATTGGGTCATACATATGAGGGAATTTTCAGACAACATATGATCGTGAAAGGGCGGAGCCGAGATACAGCTTGGTTTTCAATTTTGAAGGAGGAGTGGAATCAGACTGTAGCGGGCGCAATGGAGAAGTGGCTGGATGAGGCTAATTTCCGCGACGACGGTAGTCAGATAAAGACACTTCAGGAACTCCGGGGTGACTGAGGCAAATGAGCTCGGTAAAGCTGATCAATAGACTATTAGATGTCGGTCCTTTATGATTTTTCATAATTGTTGCATGGGAAGCTCTGGGACTTGAGATACGCGTAAGGCGGGCACGTTAGCTAGTCAGCGCACCAGAATTGCACTAGAACTCAGGCTCTCAAAAGCAAACAAGCTTTCACTATTTTTGATATGACGTCAAACATCACTCTCGTATACAGAATGTTCCTTGCTGAGCTAAAATTTCAAACAAGCATCATGACATTCAACTTCAAGTGTGCGTTCTTCGATCCCGCAATGATACAAATAACTGGCTACAGATACTAGCTTTCCTCAGAACTAGACTCTGATCCGCCGACTCATTTGCTCCGTACCAGCAGCTTTCTCGTAGTCAATATCCTTGTGAAGATCCACTCGACGACCCAGAGCCCGACGAATGATCCAGTCCTTGCTGCTGATTTCCTCTTCAACCTGGTCCTTTTCGATGGGAGGAATGAGATCCGAGCCATCCAGTCGCCGCAGCATGACACTATCCTCCGGTCGTGAAAAGTACACCAGACTATAACGCGTCGAATCACCTTGGATGCCTGGAGGCGCTGCGACACGATGGATATTGGACCGCAACAGACCATTCGTAAACTTGACCATAGCATCCCCCAAATTGATGATCGCGTGTCCCGGCAGCGGCCGCACATAGACCCATTCGGCATCAGCGCCTGGAGGCAATACTTGAAGCCCGCCCAGTCTGTTGAAGAGCACGGTGACACTTCCGAAGTCGGTATGTTGTCCCAACGCTGTACGGCGGTCGTCGACTGGCTGAGGTGGTGCTTTGACAAACCTTACTTGGTCGCCACCAGTGGATCGCCATCGATGAAGATTGGACAAAGTATCCTGTGGCAGGTGGAGTTTGTCGTTGAGAATGTTCAAAACGAGAGACACGATGACGTGGGAGCCTAGCATGAATGATTCCTGCTGTTTTCGGCTTTGTTTCAGCACCTCGGGTGCCGGGAGAGGATCACTAATTCCAATAATGTCGTCCTTGGAGACCTGGAATTATATGGTGAGTTAATATGTTCTCTTGCCGGGGCCAGGCTAATTAGTGACACCGCTCCCAGGGTCTTACATTGTAAAACTCATTTCGATCCAAGTTGCCTGCCTTATCCACAGTCGAAAGCCCTTGCCCTTTATACCCAAAGTATGAGTTCTGGGCACTGAAATCAAAAGTCTTCTTCTCCTCGAGACTTAGCTCGAACAGTTTCTCTCCAACAGTAAACAATTTATCGGCATCGCCAAGGAGTGAAACGCCATGACCTGAATCTTGGAGATCAAGGTAGAAAAATCCTATTTCTACAGAGGCTTGGAAAAGTCGTTCACACTCCGTGGGGTCACCGGCCAAGAGCTTTCCAAGCGATAGCCGAAGAAGGGGCGCGGTGGGGACGTCGTCTGGAAATGGCGGGAGTCCAGGGAAATTGTTTTGAATATCAGTATAGCTTCCGTGGGACTGCATGGTGAAACTCAAACAAAGATGGGAATAGTTGATGGTATCGAGTGTGCACAGGGTTGATGCTATGTAATAGGACTTGGACATTAATAGATCTCTGACGAAGTTCATGCGGGGAAGCAGTACTAGCCGAGGATCTGCAACGAATCCGAGTTTACATAGCCGGATATCAAGTCAACTTTGAAGCGATTAATAATGAAAAGTATCTTCGCATATGTCATTATTTTCTTTGTGACGTTCAAGATCCAGCACAACTATTCGTTTACTGATGCGTCGATAGGGTATCAGGGTATTTTGGGAGGTATAAGTTCGGCTTTGTATCCGGACTATGAAGGCATTCGGACTATGGCCGAACATTATGACTCAATAGTTTTGAGGAACCAGAACATCCAGATAATACCGTCATTGTATTCTTTAGCTTCTTCGTGTAACTGGGCCCCAACTTTGACCCCAAGTGTGGAGTGCAACCCGGTGCGTACTTGGCTGGCCCACCTCCAAAAATACGCCCGTCCCCGCAATTCCTCCTTGACTTAACAACTTTTGACTTGATCAGATTCGCCGAATGATGGCAGGGAAGATCTTATCCATCTCGGACCTTGAAGCCGTAGCTGGCCAGACCCTTCCGGTTGCGACTCGAGGTAATTTGCAATTCGATTTGGGCATTCCGTTCCCCTGCTAATGAGGGGGCAATGATGAACAGACTTCTTCAACTCCGGCGCCACGAATCAAGTGACTGTCCATGAGAACTCGTCAGCGTATCGAAAGTATCGCATCCTACCGCGAGTCCTGAAAGATGTCTCTCAAGTCAGCACCAAGATCAGCCTTTTCGGCCGAGACATCACATTCCCACTCTGCGTATCTCCAGCAGGGCTCCAGGGAATGGCTCACCCAGATGGAGAGCTAGCGACGAGTAGAGCATGCTCCAAAGCTGGCGTAAACATGGGTGTCTCTTCTTATGCCAATCACTCTGTGGAGCAAATTACTACTGTTGGCAAGCAGATTGGGCCAATTCATCACGTTATGCAGCTCTATACTATGACGGATCGCGAGAAGGAAGCTCGTATTGTTCGTCGAGCAGAGGCAGCAGGCTGCAAGGCCATATTTCTCACTGCAGATAGCCCTGTTCTCGGTGTTCGATACAATGAATGGCGGAGCGAAGCTTTTAAACCACCCGCGGGCCTGGCGTATCCAATGATCGAAAAGACATCAGAGCAGATCCAGTCGCAGTCTCATGATGATGGATTCTCATCATTCAATTCAGACTCTCATTCATGGGCAAATGAGATTCCTTGGCTGCGCAGTATCACTAAGATGGAGGTATGGATCAAGGGAGTATTGACACCTGAAGATGTTGAGACGGCAATCGAATATGGCTGCGACGGTGTGATCATCAGCAATCACGGTGGACGGCAGTTGGACGAGACGCCGGCGACTATCGATGTTCTTCCTGCTTGTGCAAAAGCTGCGCGCGGTAGAATTAGAATCCATATTGACGGAGGCATCAGATCTGGTAGTGACATTTTCAAGGCTATGGCTTTGGGCGCGGAATGTTGCTGGGTTGGCCGTCCTATGCTTTGGGGGCTAGCGGTGAGTCATAGATACCGCATATCAGCCTGTTTGTGAATGGATGATGGCTGACTTAATTCATTAGTACAATGGCCAGGAAGGAGTTGAGTTGATGCTCGCAATACTCTATCAGGAATTCAAAAGGTGTATGCAGCTGGCAGGCTGCAAATCCATTTCTGAAATCAGTCCTTCAAGCTTGGGAGTTGTTCGGTCAGATGGGCCGCTGGCAAGGATTTAGAGGTATGAATACAAGACATAGAATTGAAATTCATCGAATGATTGTGTGGCGTGTAGAAAGTAATGGACTTGAGCCAAGTAGTTATAGCTCCTAGTGATAGTGTGGGCATCTCTTATCGGCGGGTGACATCAAACAATTTTTCCGAACTCCAACTCCGCCGACCTCCAGCTTCAACAACTTCCCGAGCTCTCACATCCCACCAGAGCCCTCTCACAGCCGGTTAGAGAGGCCAAATATCTAGAAAATGACCTCTTCTCCCGCACCAACCACACACATCGCCCAAACCCTCCTCGCGCGCGCCCACTCCCCCGACACAGCGAGCCAACAATTCACCGAGCGCATAAAACAAAAACCCCTCTTCCTACGCCCAACATCACCCTCCGCGTCCGACAACCGCTCAAGGCGACGCCTCCACCACCTCCGCAAGAAAGAATACTTCCTCAAACACCAACGACCGCGCCCACTGTCCGCGCGTGAGAAGCGCACCTCAGGCCTCTACGATCTTCCCAAGGAAGAATGCAAATATGCCATTTTCAAGGGACTGCATGCTCTGTGGACGACGTATATGCAGGAGATTCTGGATCTGAAAGCTGATGGGAGAAGTGGACTTGTGACGCCGGCGTCACACGGTGCTAAGCTCGTCAGCGCGGATTATCATGGCGCAGAAGTGGAAGTTGTGAGGAGTCGGTCTGCAGGGAGGGTTGGGCTGAAGGGGTTTGTTGTTCGCGATACGAAGTTTACGTTTACTATTGTTACGGAAAAGGATGAGGTTAAAAGTGAGTTTTTGCGATGGGATGTTAATTTTGTCGGATGCTGACGATTTGACAGCGATACCGAAGGAGCATACCATTTTCCGATTCACGGTACCGTTTCCGAAGTCTTCGGAGTCTACAGCGGATGGCGAGAAGCCGAAAAAAGGACATACTGAAGACCTCAAGCCTCTGGAATTTGAGTTGCATGGAAGCCAGTTTGAGAATCGGCCCGTTGATCGGGCTAATAAGAAATTCAAGTGGAGGAATGTCGACTATCTGTGACGGCTGTCTTCGCGGAGAAATCCTAACAGAGCCTCGATATTAGCTTAAAACTATGATACCCCCGCTCAATGGCCTTCGAGCCATTATTGCACGCATATAGTAGACTGGCTAGTTCGATTGAACGAATTCATCCCGAGGTTTCTACAACGGAAGATATTTACAGGTGGGAAAGGCTGCAAAGCTTTTAATGTGGTCAAAAACATTTGTTAGATTTCATGATGTAAAATATTTGAAGATTGCTGTGCCACAGGCGTGGCGAGGCGTTTTGAGCTGTAGCTTGATGGTCATGGTGCTGCGCGACATGGGCCAGTCGAATATTCTCGAAGAGATTGACTTGAAGCCCTGTCGATAGACGACTCGATTCGAGGTCAAAATCTCGAACATTTCAAGGCCCGATCATCTCTCGGTGATGCACCGTCCTTCTTCCAACCGAGGATTTGGTCGTGAGGATGTCGGCATCAGACTCGAGGTGTCGAAGATTGCGGCATAGATTGCATACCCTCGTTGAAAGAAGGAGTGAATGCCAGTATCCCGTTCAAAGGACACGGTCCTCAGTCGATGCTTGCTGCATTGCGAGCTATATGAAGCCGCCAAGCGGCATGGTCGATGAAATTAAATGCAAAGTGCGCATGATAAAATCACATCCCTGCCCATTCAATACTGAAAGCGCGGACACTTTCCACACGCTCAGCCTCGGAGTTGACTTCTTCCCGGGACTTCTCTGGCCCACCGAGAAGGAAGCCTTTCTTAACACCGGTGCCCAGTCGGCCACCGTTGACAATGTCCATCAAGTCAATATTCTGATCCCATTCTGCCGACACAACCAGGAAGTGCGAGTGGAAGCGGAGAGGATCGCCGGGGTAGGCCACATACTGGCATCCGAATCGCAGCCCTGGCGAGAGGAAGTAACCACGTGAGTGTAGGTGGGCGAAGAGCGGGTAGGACAATGGTACTTCGGGCTTCGAGAGAAGTTGGCTTGACGAGGAGGGGTGAGGAAGAGGTGGATAGGATGTTGCAGGTGTAATGCCCATCGCAAGCTGAGCGTCAGGTGTCGAGCTCGTCAAGGGTTTGCTAGAAGAGGCCGGGTTGCTGCCATCATCTGCAAAGAGATCCACCACCGACGCCGGCTCATCCTGCTGTGCTGAAGACGACGCAGAAGCATTGTCATCAGCAGCTTTCGTAGCCTTGGCTTTGGCTTTGGCTTTGGCCTTGGCCTTCTCGTCTAGCTTCTTCAATGCCTGGTCTCGTTGCTGGCCCTTTCGGTCCGAGAGGATGCGAGTAGCGTGGAGACCTTGGGATTCTAGTTCGCGTAGATACTGTCGGCGGTCCTCCTCTAAGAGCGACTTCATGCCATCGTGGGCCTTGGCTTCGTCTACAATGCAAGCTACACCCCTGTCTACCAACACCCGCGCCTCCTCTGGCATCAGCTCGAGCGGCAGACCCAGGAACACATTCTGCTGCGGAATTTGAGGCAGAGTCCCGATCAGCACGCCACAGATGTTGTGCTCGCGTCGCAGGTAGGTCACGGCATCGATTGAGAACAGAAGGTATCTACCAGATATGAATGAGATCGGGATGGGAAGGGTAGGTAGGGAGTCCATCTTGAAAGCAATTCATAGATTCTGTAGCAATGCGATGTTAGCAGTTGCTCATAAACAGCAGATGCAGTTTGAATAAAGATGAATTCAAGGCAGGTCATTTTCAATACGTTTCTCAGTCACCGGCGCTCATTTTTTTGAGATTATAACGAGCTTTCAGGGGATTGACAGATTTGTAGATGGATAATCATGCAAAGAGGAAAACAAGGCGAAAAATTGCAAAATCTTACCATTAGCGAGACGAGTCCGGGATTTGACTAGCAAAGCCAGAGACCCGAGAAGTGGAAGAAGGAAAAAAGCGAAAACCCGAGTTTTGTGAAGCTCCGCCCGCGCTTGTCCCCTTTGGGCGGGCGGTCTTGGCTCCCCGCGGCTTTGCTTCTGCCCGGCTTCAGCTTCAGCTTCAGCTTTAGATCTCACGCCATGAACTTCTTGCTCTTGCTATTTCTGATCTTCTTCGTACCCCTGCTGCTTTTTGCAGGTGAGAATCTATAATATCATACCCTTCCTGGACACCAGTACATCTCTGCTGACACTCAACAGCATGGCTCTTAGCTTCATCCTGTCTGGGGAATCGCTTTCGCGTAGGAGGCTTTTCGGTGCGACCGGGTATGGACACATATGGCCAGAGCTATCTCCGGACTATGGCCAACTCAGGCCCAGCAATGTCGGAGCAGATTGAAATGGAGGACATGCTAGCCGAGCCAGGAACTCTCCGTCACTTTGACGAAGAAGAGGATTGAGGTTGCAAGCTGTCACACATTCCTCAGAATTCCAGATCCGACTTTTTAGGCATCCCTCCGGGGGCCGATGCTTCCTGTGCCTCCTTGTCGCCCTCGTCCGGTGGCAAGCTGAACGGCTTGATCTCGAAACGCCGCCGACTCAAGATGAACGCCCAATCCAATCCCACATTCCGATCGCTTCCACCGCCTCGTTCGTGCAATACTGGAAGGCGATGGGTCTTGAGCATGCCCTGCGGTGGTTCTTCTGATGATGTCGCCGCTCCCGAAGTTGCCAGGTTATCGGAGGAATGAGGGAACGGACAAAGTTCAATGACGCCGTCGCTGAGCAGCTCCATCCAGCGGACTAGACCGGATGAACGGGGGAATAAGGATAATGGGAGGGTGATCATTGCGGTGACTCGAGAGGTGTAAGCGCTCATCACTGCCTTCAAACCGTGAAGGAATTGCAGCACATATTCGGGCTGGCATGCGTCGGGCGGATACATGGTGGGATTGAGCAGAGATGGAATAACAATTCGGTGAACGACACTCGGGCTGTCAGATTCAATGGCGGTCTGAAGTCGGTTTAAAACGGCTGTGAAGGGCGAGCCCCTCGAGGGCATCAGAGGAGTGAACGTCATGTTAGTGATGGACGGATGGGCGAGACGTTTAGTGAGATCGAAGGCGTGGCAGAAGGCGACTTGCTGCTTCCCATCTTGTTCTCCAGGTGAAGCAGCAGCAGGGGCTATAATCGTCAGTATATATAAGCTAAAAGCTCCGCTTCATGAGGAACTTACCATCACGCGATCCTGCAATGCCCGCGCCAAACTCGCCTAGTCGCTCATATCGCCAGGCAATCTTCATCTTCTCATCCTTGCGCTTGTCCGATCTCTTATCATTCAGCGACTCGGCCGTGCCGATCAATCCAGGCAGACTGCGACCCCATTGCTCGGGGACTCCAACAACATGGACCTTTTGTTCCTGGACGACGCCCTCCGCTGCATAGTATCGCAGCAATGCACCTGCAAAATCGGTGGTTCCATTCTCCTCTATCAATAAAGTCTTGCCCATAGGCAGGCCTGCATGACCCGCCAGTAAATTGTCTAGCGACGGCGTTCCTGTAGAAGTAGTCGGTCGTCCATCGTCGGGGGAGGGGCGAATTCCTGGGTTGGACTCCGGAGCTGGCTGTGCGGGAGCATTGGGAACAGCAGCGCGATCCACGCCAACTGACAAGCCGATGTTTCGCTTGCGAAAGGACATTGTATGCAAAAACAGAAATTTAAATCAAGAACAGAGAGAGAAAAAGGCGATGCGCCGCAGTCGAGTGCAAATCGTTATCGGCGGGGAAGCAGAACCGGCAGAAAAAAAGAAAAGCTTCAGAACTCCGATTCTCCACCTTCAAATCCTACCTTCCTCAACTCTCCACCCTGCCAACCACTTCAACATCCCGGATCGCAGGGGCTCAACCAGAATTCTTGCAGCGCAAACCATCCGCCTTCTTTGATCACCCAAAAACTGCATCACCGCAAGTCGCAACCTCACAATGTCGGACCCGCTCCTGTTTGAAGACACCTTCACGATCACCGCGATCAACGCCCAGAAGTATGACCGCGTTTCGCGCTTGACCTGCACCTCCAACGATGCCTCTCTCACATTCACCCTCGATGTGAACTCCGAGCTCTACCCTTGTGTGGTGGGCGAGTCGCTCTCTCTGGCTTTGGCCTCGACCCTGTCTCTCGACGGCAAGGAGGATACCCGGAATAGCTGGAGAGAGGTCAGCATGGGTGAGCAGACTCTTGCAAATGACTACGACTATGTCTGCCACGGAAAGGTTTACCGTTTCGAGGAGGGCACTACCAAGGATACCATGTAAGTTTTGCAATGCCTTTGTTCTTGGCAGATTTTCCTTCGGGGGCCTTTGACTGACAGATGATCTTTTCAGGGCCGTCTTTGTTTCTTTTGGAGGTCTGCTGCTCTACTTGGAGGGTCCCTACAAGAAGCTTGCTCCTCTGCGCATCGACCATGTGTACTTGCTTCTGAAGAAATAAGCCAATTTCGTTAGATTTTGGTGTCTATGGCTTGATCTGAGATGATCAGAATTTGTCTCGAAATATACTACATAAAGGGCAAAAAGTTACGGGGTGTACTTGATTTGGGCAGATGTTCATATCTTCTTTATGGGGTTGTGCAGCGCTGGCGTTTTTTGCATTCTGATTTGGGAATACCAATAGATGATCGTCTATCAAAAATCGATCTTCATTCAAGTGAGGCAGTTCTTGGCCTGTATTGTGCTCTGAAGAGGGCTGTAGAAACTGCTGAGACCTCTTATACGGATCTGCAGTCAAATGATTTGGTCATAGTACGACAAGGTTCTGGCGTTTGTGTTAGCCAATTCGGACCAAGCACTCGAGGTGACAAGGCTCGTAGAATCAAAAGGATAACGTATTTTGAAACGTGATTTGGGAGCAGCAGAGAGAGACGAATAGAAAGAAAAATGGAGATCAGTGGTCAGACCTATCGGCCATCCTCATATTTCATGTAGTTACAAAATGTTCATATTTACTTCTGGCAATGCGATGCAGTTGGATATTCCAAACGACGATGCAAGCGCGCCACAATATCCAAATAATCCGGCTCATTCTCCGCCGTGAGCAGACCATGCCGAATAAAGAAGTCAATTATAATGACGGCGCAGTTCGGCTTGAACTCACCCCGCGCAAGCGCCTCCTGCACCTCAGGAATAGAAAGCAACTTGAACTCCTCGACCTCGTTGTCACCGGGCCGGGGTACCACCGACGCATCAAGCTTCAGATCGTAGACGTACTCGACCTCCGGCTGCAAGAGACCGGTTTCGCCACCAGCGCGGGGATCGCGCACATGGTGGTACGTCACACAGCCCCTGGCGGTGATCTTGGGCCGGATATCATCTTCGGGGAGAGAGGCTTCTTCCATTGCTTCGCGGACGATACATTCGAACGGTTTCTCGCCGGTGCACATTCCGCCTGCGACGGTGTTGTCTAGCATGCTGGGGTACGTTTGCTTGTCCTTTGAACGGCGTGGAACCCATATCTTCAACTCTGTCGCATCCTCCACGTATGCGGTCATATGGGCGCCGTAGGTGACGATGCCGAAAAGACATGAGGCACAGCGCTCCATCTCGAGTAGGTATTCACCACCGGGTCCGAAAACGGGATAGTTCTCATTGCGCCATCCCTTCAGAACCTCGAAGCTTCCCTGCTTGACGGCGTCCCCGATGCTCTCCGCGACCAACTTGCTGCGGAGAGTGGGGTCTGCATCTGCCGGCGTCAACAGGGTCAAAGTTTTCGCGGCGGAGTCAATGGCCCAGTGCTTTGACCACGGGAACTTGTCGATCACCGAGTTCAGGACATATCCTAGCGTGGCATCGCAGCCGGACACTCGGAAGGCGTGGTAGTTGTTGAGGCTCTCCGTGTAGGCGGCGCGGTTGTCCTCATAATAGGGGAAGCTGCGGCCATGAGACAATGAAATGCAAGATTGGGTGGAGTGTTAAGTACTTATCGCATTCGCAAACGAGATCTAGATTTGACTTGGGCATGTTGAAAGCTACGTATCTGTATGGGAAACAGTATCCCGCGAACTCTACGACTGAGATCAGCGCCAAGCCCTTATCGACCCGATAAGGGCAGCTCCCCTCTTATGTCACCAGCTCCGAATCTTAGAATCTCTTGGAAGCTCGACAGAGTTCGAGGAATCCTCAATTGCTCCAACACCCCTTCATCTGCACCTCAGTCCCGCTGCGACCATGTTCTCCGTCGTGATCCCAGGCCGTCCGTGCCTAACCGACATCATCCCAGTCGACAGTCAACCAAACGGCCAAGCCACCAAGTTCGCATTCAACATTCCGCTCAACCCATCCTTCAACGATCTGGTAGTCTTCTTCCTCCCGGGAACAGTCCTACCCCCAAACACAGGCGCCGCGATCTATATCCAGACTCCGGACCCAACCACCGGCAACCCGACAGACTTCCGCTTCATCGGCGCGCTGGCCAACGAAAAGCCATCCGGCATCTTCACCGTCAAGGCACCAAGCAACAATGGCCCGCAGCGTTCAGAAGCTGAAGAAGAGGATGAAATGCTAGATGAGGGCGCCTCCGGTCCCGCAGGCCCGTCCAACGGCGTCGTGACCCTGGGCATTTCAATTGAGCCTGTTGAGAATATCGCGCCGCAGTTATCTGCGCTTGAAGCTCAGGCTCCGCGCGAACAATCCACTGCGCTGATACGACTATCTCCGGAACAGCAGCAGCAGCAGAAGCAGATTTCGACAAAGGTTCTTGCGCAGCGCATTATTGGCAGTGCGTTTAATTTCCTGGCTAGTTTCGCTGAGTCGGATCCCTCTAAAAAGGGCCAAGATGTCGTACCGCTTAAGAGCTTCCGCGATTGGTGGACGAAGTTTGAGCGGCGCATTGATATGGACCCTTCATTTTTGGAGAGGCAGGATCCTAATGCGACGTGATTTCTTCTCTTTGGTCTTTTCTCGGGGGAGTTCCCTGCATGTGGTTTCTGGAGTATATTTGCATTAGGATTGAGCGACTTTTTCATCTGTCTTGATATGTGTCACGATGTTCTGGCTGCGAAATGTCCCGGTCAAAGCTTAGGTCTTTGACGGGGAGGGCATACAATAATCAAAGCTTTTCTTTTTCCATTCATCATTTACAGGAAAAGTTATTATATACAATTGTCGTGTTTGCCATGAATCATCCATATTTCTGCTCGCCGTCAAAACCCCAGCCCAAATACCCTCCCAGTGCATAAAATGGATCATGTTTCGGATTTGTGCTTCGTGTGCTGCAATGTCGAATTCGGCCGGAGTCGGATTCCAGGCTCGTAACATAGACTGTACAGTTCATCGACGTATGTGGTAGGCGTGTTAACTGCATCGCCGGCGGCAATAACAGCATTATGCGTGCCAACTGGATTGTGAGCTGCATTCTCGTTGAGTCGGCTGACGTCAACGCGAACTTCTTTCTGCACGGTGATATCGCCCAGAGCATAAGTAGTTTTGTCAAATAGAGACTCCTGTGAATGGGTTGTTCCACTTGTGGATTGCTTGCGAGAAGGCCAGAGGCGCAGGAATGCGGATTTTGTTGAGGCGAGGAGGTCTGCTTCTGAGGCTGTGGAGCCGGAGCGTACGTCGGTGATGAAGAGTTCCTGGCTTAGTTCGCGGGTGAACCCATCTCGGTCGGCGATGCTGTCGTTTACTTGCTGTTGTACGCGGAAGAGACGGAAGGGGGTGAATGTGAAGTCTGTGTTTGGGACCTGTGTGTCGAGAGTGCCGACGACGCAGAATGTGAGGAGGGTGCAATGTTGCGATTTGAGGTCTTCTTCGGAGAGTCGATTTGCGGTGCGGCATGGCGTTACAAGAGGTCGTGCAGAGAAGCGCGCGGCTGTACGCATTTCCTCCGGGAGTGTTTCTGCGAGAGAGGCGATTCCCTCCACGAGGTGTCGGCGGAACTCGTCGACGGCGAGGTCGTCCTGCTTAGCAGGTGGCGACGAGAGATATTTCAAGCACGTGTTCATGGACCAGCCCTCCATATGAGAAATCAGGTCGAGATGCTGCACCTGTAGACGTTTCATCGGCAATGTGGTGGATGGCAGTGGGTTGCCGGTGCCCTTCGTGGTGAGAATCTCGAAATGGTCGGCGACGGTGGGACGCATCACAAACGAGATGAGATGAACACCCTCTCCGAAGGTACGGTTGGAGGATGCATAATCGCGCATATCCCGCAGGCGCTCGAGGAGAGTCGTTTCGGGGACATGAATACGACGGGAGAGCGCCGAAGTGACATGCTCGATAGTTGCGAACCGGAAGCCCATCGAGGCGAAGCGAGTTGCTTCATGCTTCTGAATTTGTCGAACGCTAAACATGAGCTGGCCCTTGCCTGTGCGGAGCGACGAACGGCCCATGGCCCGAGAAAGTCGCGAGACGGGGATAGCCGTCGAAAGAACATCATCGTAAAGCGTTCCCAGGTCTTGCAGCGGTTGTCGAAGTTCGTCGGAAATTTCCTGGGCTGTAACACAGAAAAGCTGCTTGAACAGGGTATCAAAGTCGGTCTGCAATTCCGTCTCCTTGTCCATGACCACTCCACGAGTAACAACGTGCTTTCGAATGGCTCGTTGTTCGGATTCCAAACGGTTTCGCATAAAGGGGATTAGGTCTTTCACAACGGGCCAGTTTCGACTTGCCCGGAAGGCCCAGAGGAAGGTAGGGTGGGTGCGTGTCAGGTCGTCATCTTTGAAAGTCTGCGTTTAAGGTTAGCTGAATATCTCAAGTAGCATGTTTCAATTAACGTACTCGTCCGATATAGTGATCAACGACCTTCCGAAGTGGCAGGAGTGCCTGTGGAGTGACCATGACTCGACCGGCGGGATCAAAGTAGGCACAGGCGAGGACGAGCTGGTGTGCGCGAGTAGTCGATCGTCGTCGGTTGCCACCGGCCACGATGGCACATGCGGAGAGAATAACACAGGCCACGCAAGCCTTCAAACCGTGTCAGCTTCCAATCTATCACCGTTGAACGTGAATAAACTCACTAGCACAGCACAGACAATGACTGTCTGGCTTCGAGATAACTGGGTTCCATGATTGATCGACTCGACACGTTCTGTGTAGATCGTGCCAACCGCCGCTGTCCAGTGCATGCCCGACACGGCGGCAGCAAGTAGACAGGCACAGATACCTCGCCTCCACCAACTATCAGTCCATGATGCTCTCCACCGGAAGAAGATTCCCAGAGCTACAGTGCTGGAGAAAATAGCGATGGCTGCAGATCCGACGACGTTGGCGACCTTGTACGCACATCTGTAGTTTGCAATTCCGAGTTGGCCGACGTAGTGCATACCGCAGACTGAGCTTCCCGTGAGAAAGCCTCCGATCAAGATACGAATGTAAGTCGGTCTCTCTTCGACACCAATGGAATAGAAGGCGGCAAGCAGTACAACCACAGGAAGTACGAAGGATGTTCCGGTGAAGGCCACATTATACAGGATCTGGATATTTTGTGCCCCGTCGCCGAGGACGATGGCGCGGTTGCCGATGAAGTGCATGCACCAGATTCCAATGCCACCCATGGTGATAGAGGAGGTAAGGAGTAGATACCTTCGATATTTGTCAGTGGTGGTTCGGGTCTCGGGGCGGGGAAATGTACCAATTGTAGAATCCGGACCTTGATGTCCTGCGGTGCAGAAGCTCGAGCGTAGTTGCACATCCCATCGAGCTGATCACATATGAGAGAAAGATGTATCCGGGCAGGTACGAACTGTGGATGGGGCCCGCATCTTGAGTGCCTGCACTCGTCATGTTGCCAGATATTATGCGGTAACGCACTCCGATCCTCGCACTGACTCGGGATAAAGGTATTTGGGAGACTGGAAGAGCCGAAAGATCGACCGAAGGGCGTGTAAGATCAGAAAGACATGGATGAAATGGGAATAGTAACGGTTATCGTTGGAACAGTTGAAAATGGAATGTCGATCAGCGAAGATCGTCTGCCACGGTGATTGCTTTTGTATCTTATAATCCCAGATCAGCGGCAAAGGCTCGCATATTATAGCTAGGCCAACGTAGTAGACGAAGGCGAGCATGTGCTCGGACTAATCGCAAGCTCCGCACGCAAGCGACAGGGATCTAGATCCGCTTCGATAAAAGCGATGGGATCCACCTCCCGGCGCGCATGCTCTGTATCGGGCCCATGACATTTCGCGTGAGATTACAATCAAGCCGGACAGTGGATTTCAGACTCCTTCCCGATGGAGTCCACAGAGAAAAAGAAGTTTCGGATTGATCAGATATGGCCCAACAGGAAAGCAGCTTGGTAAAGCAGGATGGGTCCCTTGGCGCAACGCCATCAGACCGGACTTTTGTAGCGAGAGTGATGTCCTGCACTGGATAGCCCGTAGGCCAGGCTAGATCTAGATCGGATCGTAGTGGGTAAGGAACGATGGGGCCCGGGGGTCGATTAGCGTACCGGAAGCTAGCGATGGCCCTCGGTTCCGTGTCCGTCACTTGGCCTATTCTGCTGTAGAAGGTGAGAGAAATGAAACATACTGACTAGACGGGCCATTTCGCGCACCATACTTCGTAGTGTGATAATGCATTGTTTTCCTGTCAGTTGCCGTAAACTTAAAGAGACAGCCAGCATACGAGGCGAGCAGGTCGTGGCCACTGGATGTGTGGGTGTGTGTGTGCTGTGGGTTCGGGCCCCTCCGAGGCGTTGATTGGGGCATCCATACGCCATCGAGCTCAGCTGCGCCTTTTCGTCATTTGCAAATGAAGTCTGATAGATTAAAAGCCCCACGCTACTGGGTAAACCGGACCTCTCGCCCTGGGCCATCATGGGGGTTCGCGTTCGCTCATCCGGATCTGCGAGCCACTGTCCGGGACGATCAGTCACATCGCCCGAAAGCTTCCTCGGCAGGGCTGGCGTTTTTCACTGCATGAAAGGCAACCGACAGTGTCGTGGATGCGTGAATTTTGGAAAGATCAATTCCCCGATGTCCCCGGAGCCGCACGGCACGGCACATGGAGCTCGGTTCTCGTTCGGACAATATGGAGAGATATGGAAAGAATTGCGCTATCCTCTTTCGAGCACACACGGTGTGATTCGGTGTCTCAATAAATTAACAGGGCACAGTTTGATGGGCTCGATCGATCTATCGCACTAGCGCGCTCTGTGCAATGGTTCACGGTGGGCGTGTTTCGGCTTGGCCACGCGACAGACAGTGCGGGTGTTCATCTGCGAAAAGAAGATTGACCGATCTGATCCATCTTACCGGGTCTTGATCTCGGTTCCCGGTCCAAATTTGTGGATATGGTGAGTCCGTTCGGCACCTGCCAGGTCCACTTTGACACGCTATCAGCTGCGTTGAATGATGTGTGCCGCCGTTAAAAATGTCCCCGTCGGGTTTGGGAGGCTCTGGGGGGTCAAAACGGATACATAAAACATGTGGAAAATGACCAGTCCAACGCAAACTTGGGAATTTGTCGCATGGCACCTGCATTGACACATGTGGGTTGGGTCCACGGTCCACGGCTATGTTCTCCGGCCGCTCAATCGGGAAATGCACCTCTCGCCCCGTGGCCAGGTGGCTGTCAAACATACCTTCGAAGCATGCTAGAATGCGAATCGGGAATCTCGCCATCTTCAAATTAACGGCTTCGTCACACAGCCATCTGGCTCTCGCTTGTTGACGAGACGATTACATCCGAATCGAGGGAATCGATCCGTCCAGACTGAAACTTGTCGACATGTCCAGGCACGATCTGGTTCGTATGCAAATTTCAATCGAATTTGTCCTCCTTCGGGTAATTGATTCGTGAAGGACTCCTGGGCAACAACCCTTGGAAGTCGGGGATCCGACTTCCGCACCAGCATCAAATGATTCTACAGATAGGTATTCGCTCGAACGTACTTCCAAGGACTCATCACTTTCTGGAATCATTGCTCTCTAGACCAACGTAGTTTCCAGCGAACTATAGTATACCCTTTGCTTATCAGCGCACTGAAAGTCGAATTCCAAGGTTACCGTCACGTAGAAACCTAGTTACCGCAGAAGCTGCAGCAGCGGAGTGGTCACCGTGAATAGAAGTAACTACTTGCATAATGCACAATCATACTGCTGGTTCTTCATCCCTCCACTTACTCGGGTCTACTCATTTCAAGTACCCGCCTTGTACTCTCGCTGAATTCCCGCGTAGGACATATCATCTACCATTCTCTCTTTCAAACCTCAATTATCCGCACAGACGAGATCTGGGCACTTAGCTTGCCGCATGGTGTGTTTCGTAAGTCTCATCTCTATTCCATAGTCTAATATAGCGCAATATCCGGGCTTCCCTTAGCATCGCTCAAACCCGTTGCCGAAATGCTTACATTAGGCATACTCTCAGTACGAGTTAAACGGAAATAAGTCGTTTTGGCCTCATTAAGGCGTTCCAAGGAGGAGAAACACAACTGATATACCATGCCTTGCCCCGCTCGCATCGATGACAAGGTGTCTTCCGACATTCCAGCATCGCAACGCCCTAAAGAAGTCAAAGAGACGATATCAGCTCATAAAATCAAGGCCTCTACGGCTTTAGTCACGTCCAAACATTCGCAGGCATAGTGAAATGGATGAAGATGCAGAGTATACCCTGCTCTCTTTCCATCTTTAAACTCATTTTAAACATCTTTCTTCATATCGATCCTGTTAAGCCTACTTTCAGATTTCTGTTTGCTCTTTAAACATGTGAAACTAATGACCTCTTATTCAAAAAATAAACGAAAAAATAAACTAAAATAAACTAAATATTTCCCATGGTGGCCTTTGTTCACGCCCGTAGATGAGAGTAGAATGTGGATAAGACCATCTGGTTACCCACAATGCAAGGGGTTTATTGATCGACATCCGCTCGATGCGCACATGTTTGTTATCGGTGAACGTGGAGTTCCCATATCTTGCACGAGGTTGCTGCCGGCATTCCTCTGGGCGAGGATAACCAGCTTCGCGTCACAGCTCCCAGTGACGGTTCCCGTCCCTATTCGTATTGGATCGATGGAACTTTCATTATTCCAATGACACCGTAATCCATCATTAGCAGAAGCTTCATGGCTTGTTTCGAGGAATGGGTAGACCTCGATGCCGCCATGAATCTTATCGATGGGAATCTACCGGAGACTTTCGTCGCGAGTCGAGCACTTCTAATTCAATCTTATTTTTGCATACCGATATAGCTGCAGACAGACCCTATCGTTGATTAGTGGCTTTCTGTAAGCTGCATGCAAGCTGCATGATCATCCAGGAAATAATATCTCGTCTCCAACTACAAATTCATTCATGAAAGAACGAGCAAAACCAATTGCAAGTCAAAGAGAGGGCTCTTTGCCCTGGATCATATTATGTGTTTGATCTCAAAAGAAAAACTATTTCATAAATCTACCGGTCCCAATTTATGCGAGCAGCTTCTGGACAGCGGCGTTGATAGCAGGAGGGTTGGCGCCACGGACCATGTCGACCTTCTTGCCGTCCTTGAAGAAGAGGAAAGTGGGCATAGCAGAGATCTCGTTGCTGGCGGCAACCTCGCCGAGCTTGTCAACGTCGACCTTGTAGAACTTGACGCCGGTGTGCTCCACGCTCAGCTTCTCGATGGCGGGGGAGATGGCCTTGCAGGGACCGCACCACTCCGCGAAGAAGTCGACGAGGACGGGCTCGCTAGCGCCGATAACCTTGGACTCGAAGTCCTCCTTACTATGAAACAAGGCTTATTAGCTGGTGCGGAATGAGAGAAACAGAGAGGAAAACATACGTAGTGATCTCAACGACGTTGCCACCCATTTTGAAGGAAGAGCGCGAAAAGTGCGGGACGGGAGTAGAGGAGAAAGCGCGAGGAGCGTGAACGGACGGAAGTCGCGAAGTAAGAGGCGAACGGACAAGCAGCGGAGTAGCTCTTGCGAGACGAGAGAAGCGTGCGAGGCGGAAAGTGGGGGATTTGAACTAAGCGCTTTAGTTTTCAAGGAGGGGCAGATATGGTGAGGGGCGGGTGGTTTTTATAGGGCGATGACGTTCCGACCTCCGAAGGCTTAGGTAAGGGCCGCTGAATAATGGCTGGCCACGGCCCTTTCCACCTTCTGCTTGAAGGAACGGGTGTGATTATGGAATGGGGCGACTTACTGCTTGCATGGCAGGATTAATCACTCGGTGATGTTCTTAGCTGGGCTCGAATTGTCCAATTGCGCGTGGTTTGACGTCCCGAGGGAAAAGGAGATGGAGCGGTGGGTGGTGGCAGTATTCGTGGCCTGAGATGACGTGATCGGTTGCTTACGAATTGGACGCTTCTGGACTAACTTATAAAAATCTTACCTTAAGGTAGGTATAGCTCAAGGTATGAAGGGTTCGTAAAGCTAGATAGTTCTTGAGGATTATATGCAAGATAGAGTCATACATGACGCAATTATCTTGATTTCAAAGTACGTTCCAGCATTTTCTGACAGATTCAAAGGCCGATTCGCCGTGCCGTGTCTGGCCAGTACAAACACCGCTATTACTCGGTATACGGGCACCAAAACATGGTCCTAGCTGAATGACAGAGATGGAAGAACAATGGTCTATGGAGCAGTATCTAACATGGTGCTTGTGTAAATCACCCGAGCAACTAGTAGAAGAAATACAGACGTGGAATCGTCCAGCGAATCACAGGGAAAGGTGTATATTAAAAACAGTCAACAAACCGTCGGGGGACGGTACAGAAATGAAGGTAGCCAATGGAACATCCACTCTGGCTATGTGGATCAAAGTTTACAGGGCTGGGAAAGGGTCAATCGACCCGGCTATTGAAACAGGAGGCGTGCATTGATGCTGGGGAAAACAGTCGAAAACATGGGGGGTATCAACAAATCGAATGGTAAGCGTCGTAAATGACAAGCTCGGCAGGGTCAACTGGGATGAAGGGGTATGGAAACAAGGATGGAAACAAGGATCTTAAGGAGACAGAAAAATGGAGTGCCATGAGGCTGATGGGCCCGACATCACATCATACAAGGGGTAGATAGCAGCATCGAGACCCTCAAGGTGGCGCGAACAAAGGAAAAAACAAAGGAAAAATCTAAAGGAGTGACAGGTTATGTATGTGGCCAAATAAACAAATGGCCCGAAACAGATGGGTTTAATCCTGCTCCAACTCAGCATGGCCAATTTCACCATGCTGGCTGGCCACTCGGTGGAAATCCGTGGGAGGGACAGTCTCCTCTTCGGAGCTGTGATCCTCCTCTGCCGAGATGGGGGAAAGGGAGGGGATGCTCTTCAGCATGCCCTGGATGGACTTGGGACGAGAAGTGGGGTTGACGAGGATGGGGCGACGACCAACTTCACTGTGGTGCCACATCTCGGAGGGCTTGCCTGCATCAGAGCCAGCGATCTCGTCATCGATCTCCGGCTCTCCCATGACATGGCTACTTGCTCCACGAGAATCAACAGAGTCCCGCGAGTCGTCATGTGTATCGACAGGGCCATCCATGGCGGCTTCAAAGGAAGTCATGGTCGCACGGACGGGACTGCCGGGCTTGTGGGACATCCGACGGAAGAAGTCACCAGACATCCAAGATCCCTCAGAGTCGATCGAAGCCAGAGACTGCGAGAGGGGCACATTGCCGGTTTCAGGGTCGATACTGCCGTTCCATGACTGGTGGCGGCGTCGACGAGGGTTAACTATATCCATGCCCGCACTGGAAGTAGGGCCATGCAGGAAGGTGCTGTCAAACTCATTCTCCAGCGAGGATTCGGGCACCTGCTCAGGAATATCGGGAGACTGCAAGCGCGAGTCCGGGGGTGACAGAGGCTCGTCGCCAAAGTCAAAGTGCTCTGTGAACTTGGAGTGGGAACGCATGACAGTTCCAGGGGGCATGAATGATCTCGGTGGGATGATAGAGGGCTGTGGAGGTGATGACTGGGTGTGGATTTTGTAAAACGACTCGTTCGAAGGTTGCGTGGAATTCGAAACCTCGGGAGCCGAGTCCTGGAAGCGCTCACGGTAGCGCCGCTTGAGGCGGGAAGAGCCACGTCGGAACAACGATGTGATCGTATTCCCACGGCGACCACTGGTATCGGATGATCGACGGTCCGAAAGATCAGAAGCTGAGCCAATGCCAAAGGTTTGTGATTGACTGGGGCTGTTGATTCCGTGTCGGAGAGAGGAATGGGACGGGGAGAGCGTGGTTCGCGACATGCCCATCTCGTGTGAAGGCGCAAAGCTGGGGCGTGTGGAAAGCTTGGGAATCTCGCGGACAGAGCTATCGTCAATGTTTCCCATGACGTTGGCGCTGTCCAGAGACGCAGGCCTGGCAGCATCGCTACCTTTGGACTCGCCTCCTAACCCAGACTCGGATACCTCTGCAGGAGTGGGCTCGTCGATCTGGATTTCAATATGCCCCTCCTGCTGTTCCATATCATTTTGCATATCAGCCGAAACCTCGGGTTCAGGCTGCGGTTCCGTGGTTGCTTCCACCGCCTGTCGCTTCTCTTCCGCTGCTTGTTGGTCGGCTCGTTTCTGCAACTTGCGCCTCAGCTTCTCTTGATCGTCGATTTGCTGCTTTTCTCGGCGTCGGCGATCTCGGTCTAGTAATTCGCGGAGGCCCCCTGCATCTAATGAATCGGCCAGTTCCTTCACACGGCGTCTAGAGTAGTAGAGATTATCATCCGACGTTGCCAAAGCCTGCATTCGATCCTTGTCACGTCGAGATTCTTTAGCGGGGGGTTCCTGGCTTTTGGCTGTCGGGAGTCGAGGAGCCTCGACATAGCGAACAATGGGCCGTGGGGTCAGCGCAGCGAAGGCGTTGACCTTATAAGTGAAAGGGTCGGATACGTCGGATATGGAGGAGGCAGCAGAATCCCGAATAGAAAGGCTGATATCTGACATGTAGCGGTCAACGCGCCGGCCATTTGCTCTCCTCTTGCGATGTTCCAGCGCATGTTCGCCGTCGGGGGCGGTGGATCGGCGCGGGATATCGATCGGGGTCGACGACAACATACGAATTTGTCGCTCGCGCAGGATCTCGTCCGTACGGCGCTTGCTTTTTCGGAGCTTGTTGGGTCCATTGGGAGATTGCTTTTTTGACAGCGATCCGGTGAGCGACAGTCGTCGCTGCGGAACAGTGTTCGGTTCGGGGTGACCTTGTTGTTCTGAGATTCGGTGATCGAGCGAGATCGGACGATGCGAAGAGGTGCGAGTCGAGTCACGGACGCTGTCTGAACCATCACCGCCACGCGACATGCGATTGTTCTGGCGCTTGGAAAGACGACGAGAAGGCTTGCGGCCTAAGGCCGGCTCCACAGAGAGATCCTGCTCCAGCGACGTCTGCAAAGCGGCGGCCTCGTCCGGGCTGACCTGGATCGTATGCCGCTTACTTTTGCGGCCGAAGGGCCATATCGCCATGGCGCGAGAAGTGCACCGCGGGCGCGGCGAGTCAGTCCGAGGTCGTACGCGATCTGATGACTGGACTCATGGGGGGAAAGTTGGGGTCAAGTCAACAGGCAGCGAAAGTGAGACGAGTTGGCCACCGGCGTCATACGTGGGTATAGCGTTGTTTAGGTTTCGAAGGACACGAGGTAAATAAACAGCGAACGTGGAGGAGTCGAGAAAGGGATAGTGGCTTAGCCGTCACCAGAGGCAAACAAAACAAGACAGGGAAGAGAACAGAGAGATGATCATAGAGAAAATGGAAAATGGAAAATGGAAAATGGAAAATGGAAATGGAACATGGGTGGAAAAAAGACCCACGACCAGAAAGGCTCCAAAAAGGGCCCAGAACAGAGGGCCGAAAATGCCCCAAGGCACAATTTTATTTTAATTGTTTTCCCCTATAAATAAGCCCGACATTCTTTTACTTCCCCCCATCGGCCCTCTACCGTGGTCCTGGTCCTGGTTCCCGGTCCTGGTCCTTGTACCTGGTACCTGCCGGCCCTTATGCATGACACTGGAACCACGGGTAGTCGATACGATCCTACTGCGTCGAACAGCGCCTCAGGGGATCGGCGAGTCCCATTTCGTCATCGGCGGACTGTGGGGTGAGTAACACCGGGTTATCCACTTGGCCCCTACTGTAACCGTCCTGTGCAAGGTATCGCGAAACCGAATCCGGATGGGACCGTCCATGACGAGTCTACTGTAATGCCTTCTCCCTCGGACGCCGCCGCGACAAAACTGACAGATCTCGTGCACCGCGCGCGTGCCTCTGTGACTCCGGAAGTCAAACCCGCCGTTGGGCGCCCGGTGGAACCCGAGCCCACCGTGGGCATTGGACGTGCTAAACCACTTTGACTCGCGGGAATGGGACCCCATCTTACGCAACCCGTGGTGGTTGGCCCGCTACACGGGCCTGTACCGTGGACTCGCCCGTCACAACACGTCTCCTTAATATGACCGATTGTCTGCCGACCTGCGGTCCTGCAGGAACAGGAACTTTGGGGGTTGTGTTGACTGTGTAGACGATCGTCGATATTGTTGCCCTTTCGGTCGGAGCTACGGTCGGTCTAATGTTGTGGTCATGATGAGCTTTTTCTTCTTGTTTGCGCCTGGGACTCTGGGGCTCCGACCTGGTATCTGCAGGGAGTCCGGCTCCCGTTTCGTGTTAGTGGTGGCACCGGGCAACTGCGTGGCTTCGAGAACATGTCCCTGCCACCACACACGGCGGCCGGGGTCTCAAATTACCGCTAATTACAAGCCTTTCCCTCATTGCCAATCCGCCCGGCAACTCGCAACTCCATCGGCAACACAACTATGTCTGGGGGTAACACGAGATCACGCGGTAAGATCGGAGATCCTGAGCTTTATCCTTTCTTTTCTTTGTAGTTTGTTACATCTTCGCCTTTCTCACAGCAACCGATATGATATGACGGCATCAGCAGGCCTTTCAACTCCAGCCTGAGTCTTCTTCCCCATGTCAGTATTCGCGGGTGCCTTCGCCCTGCACTTTGCGGGTGGGACTGATGGTCTCAGTTTATCTCGGTCCATTTCAGTCTAGTAGAGCCCCCCGCTTCCAACTGAGACAATTCTCAGTTAGATCAATCACAAAGAACACGGTTCCGGCGTTTATGGGTCCCCTATCGAACACACTCACAGTTCAATTATCTCCAAAAAAAAAAAAAAAAATGCTCGGGCATAGAAGCCAATTTCCGGGTCTGTTTGAGACAAACTTGGGCATCAAGACGTGCAGCACCGATCTACCCGGATTACCCGGCCCCAGCTACCCTACTTGGCGTCGATAGCGCGGAGGCGGACCGAACTTATATCCAATAAAGCTACGCCGGGACCCCGGCAGCTGCTGCTCAACGTAGAAAGCAAAACACGCCGCGGCATTTGATTCAGCCTCCGATGCATGTTTCTTCTTATCAACTCTATTAATTCTTGACGCAGAAATCGTGGCGCGCTGGTTGGGCCATTGGGATATTCTATGAGGGTTTTACCATGGAGACGGTGGAAACCCAACTCGGCAATAAGCAATCGTAGGAATATCTCCTTAGTTCCTCTAAATCCAGATCAAATCAAAAGAGCCATATGGAATAATGAATACACAAATGCCGCCTAGTTCCTCGTATATCCCCCGTTCCTCTATAAACGCCGATCGGATGCAAACCGGCAACCCATGTAATCAAACTAACGCGGATAAGTCAAATCTCCAAGCAACATCATATATTCCTCAGCCTTCAGCAAACCACCTTGGACAACTACCCTTGCCCCATCAGCTCCCAACTCTACCCTAGCGAATAGGGTAGGGCAGGCTAGATCAGGCCAACGCCCGTCCTTGCACACGTTGTCACCGCCACTTTCCCTGGCTTCTACAATTCGCCGCTGTCACGTACTGACACGTTTTCGCAGCCGATTCGGCTCTCGTTCCAAGACACGATATTGACGGCTACCGCGTCCGCTCAGGAGTCGCTTGAGCGACCACGACCTGCGGACTTCGGTGCAGGGCGCGGAGTGTTCGCTTTCGTTCTCGGGTGATGCGTGGAGCTTGCGGGGTTCGGATTGCAGTTGTTCTGTTAATGGCTGGGCATCCATCGTCAAAGTGTTCACGGGGTCTGTGATGTCTGAAGGTGTTTGTCGGGAGGGTGCACCCGTGGACTGCTAGGTGGGGTTCCAAGGTTCGGTTCGAGTATATGTTATCGGAGATAGGGTAAATATAGTTTTGACGGCTTAAGCTTTGAACCGGGATATGGTCTTTGTGGTATATCGATGGTATAGTGAGAATGGATGGTAGGTCCAGAAAAGTCCAGATGATGTTAGACCGGGAACCGGGGAGCGGGGTTGAGCTGTGGGGGCGATTTGCATCCTCCAGTTCTCGTGTTTATCTGATTCCGGGTGGTTCCCAAGTATACTTTGAGTAGTTATGATCCTGGTTTTGTCTGGTTCTGTGACAGGAAGCTAGATCCGGGGTCTATGTGATATTGGCCAGGCTTTCCAGTTAGTATGTTCGTCACGAGTTTATCTTTCAGAGTAAATACCCTGGAAGGTGTTTCAAGGTTGATGACACCACCACTGCGGGAGATTATATCAAAGTTTAGTATGTGAATATAGCTATTCTGTATACTTTATTCCTCTTGATCCTTCAAATCTTGGCTTAAATGATCGGGAAGTGAGGCATCCTGTTGTGACGCGTCCAAGCACGCGACTCAACGAACATGCATTCGGCGCGTTCAGGTCTCTTTTCAATTCAATAATGAGAACGTATAGCTGGAGCAGAAAAGTATTTAGAGCATTATGAAGTTGTCTTACAGTACGTCCCGAACCGGTGCGACCACCTATACTTTTTGACCAATTTTCTAACAGTAATGCCAGGACACACTAGTCCTTGTTAGATTTTATCCGGAAACCCCTGCTAGGTGGATGTGTATTTTGTCCTTTTTAAATTACAATATGGTTTTTATTATGCATTACCTTGTAACTTCAATACAACTGACACCTCCATACCCCACCATCATAACAATCTCCCTATAGACAGCGTACCTTAACAATCAATCACGAATGGCTGAACAAAATGGCGCCAAACCTAGCCCCTTCTAAACACGAATGAACTGCACCCTAAAACAATTTTGGATTATTTCTCCAGGCAACTCACGACCTGATTTTTCCCTCCTCCTTGCTCGACTAGCGGCTACGAGAGGAATGCCACAAACTCCAGCTCGTGTGCTCGCAAGACCCGAGCACATGTCTCTCGACTATGGGTGCTCAGACTGGCGGATCATGAGCCAACGAGCCGCAGATCTGTACAGAGCTGGTACCAAGCTTTGGACGAGAGAGGATCTCAAAGACATAGAGAGACAGTTGGGCCAATCCTATACAATGGATCGATTCTCCGTCCGTCGAATTGATGGAAGCATAGTCCAAATATCTAATCCTATGTTCCAAATACAGAATCCTATCTGGTATGTGGGTATTCTGATTTGGTTTCAGCCGACAGTCTAAGTTCTCTTAGGAAACCTCATGTCAAGTACCAAGAATATTGGCAACTTGTGAAAGCGCAACCCACCGGCCCGATCGAAACCTACCATTGCTCCTACATGGTAGATTGGAGCAATCGGACTGCACGAGACTTTCGGGAGCTTATAGCACAGCCTTCACAAGTCTTTGACGAGAAAGACTCTTTGTGGCAGAATAGCATAACTTGCAAGCTCTTGACAGCCTTGGTACAGGACTTACTCAGTACAAATATTGTGAAGAAATTTCTTTGCTTTGGGCTCGGTGACTTCTGCCGCTCTGCCCCTGAATGGCTAAGGAAGCAGCATGACTCTTGGGATGGGACTTCGGAAGTGAAAAACGTGACAGGCTGCATGGTTCAACATTCGATGGCTCTTACTATCGCTCAGGTTTATTGCGGCAATGGAACGATACCACTATACGCCCAGGACCCAGAGTATACAAGCGCTGCAGAAGAGGTCCTGACCAAGAAGAACTTCAAAATTGTTGGACATCATGGTGCAGGAGGATTCGCGGAAATCGATGAAGAATCGATTGTGATATCAGCCTTTGCTGCCGCCCCGGTTAAGCAGATCATCGCCGATCTTGCTCGACCTGCCCTCATTATTTCCACCGGCTTTGATGTCTTCAACAGTAATGAGTAAGTTCGCTTTCTTTGATTTTTGAATCTGGCTAACCAGGACACTTTGCAGAAAACCATTAGCAGATGCTGAATCTCCGAGAACAAGAGATATGTGGCTTGAGTATGATGCCTATAGCCTTCCAACCCATTCTGATGATGTTGAGATATGCGGTGCATTGAAAGGATTACATTTATATCGTAGACGCCGCCAAGACTTGGATTCGCAAGGAGCCTAAGTTCACAGACTATATGTAACAAAGTGGAACACCCGAGGCCATGCGCCGATCACGTTAACTAAGAGTGCAACTACAATCAACTTATTTTCATGATTAGCTTTGCCTCAGGCTTGAAAGAGTCTTGCTATGGAAGGAGAGGGCTAATAATCTCGACCCTTCCAAGCTTGTTTCTTGCTAGAATCTATAAAGGTACATTTGCCTACCTTGTTTTGAAGGTTAGTCGAAAAATTGCCAAAGATACTCGACACATGTCATCTGATTAAGAAGTTACCTTCACTATTCGAGACCCGTGCTGACATCTACGATGATCCTCGGACCTGAGCGGCCTCATAAGAGGGGCGGCGCCTAGGTAGGAAATGCCTCACGTGGCAGACATTATCCCATTCTAAGGGATCGCATTTTCAATCACTTAGCCCGTATCACACTATTTATTCCAGTCGAAGCAAGAACCAAAGAAATGTTTGAGGCAATCGCTACCTCTTATTAATTCATTTTTGAATCCGGGTTAGATAGGAACCGGCCCAAATATGTCCTAAGGAATTCTTTTAAACACGACGAGCGATAAGATCCAATTTTTCTTGTTGCGGAGGACAGCAAACATCAAGCGATCGATACTTTTCGAAAAACACAAAATGTCGGATTCGGACCTCGTGGTCTGGAACAGACTTTTCTCTGTCCTTGTGATCAACACAACGTAGACCTGCGTTTCCCCGAACCCCGCATCGCTGCAGTCACATCGCTTGGGATGAATTCTCAATGGTCGGAAGTCCGATGCACGACCAACTGGTATTGGATGAAACATCTCGGAGATTATTGGAATGTGTTGTAGATCACTGGTCTGGTTGGTTTCAAAATAGTCAAAAGCGCTTTCCTAGCCCGAAATGACTTCTGTTTCTTTTTCCTCCCACGCGATCTTCTACTCGGACGAGCTGATATTATCCCATTCCCCCAAGTATCTGAACCGACGAGAGAAGCTGAGATTTTCGTCGTCATTTCCCATTCTCCCGTGGTCTACCGACTCGTCGTCTCTCGCCCTCACCGACTTTCTCACATCTCTGCCGCCAGTATGGCAACGCTATGGATATTCGTGGCTCTCGGATATCTACTGCTATATGCCTTCGCCTCGATGCACAAGGACTGGCTTATTTTCATCTCGAATCGTATAACGGGCTGAGACTTGTACGACGCTATGTCTCGGGTCTGATCGAATGGTGAGATCAGTAGCTATAGAGACAATCCTCCTCTCCATCGAGGCATTCAGACCGCCACTTCACAATTTACGCAATGCCCCACCTTTCGAAACTGCCGTGAAATCGAACGCTTCGTCGGGCCATCGGCCATTGATCGACTATGCGACTATGAGTTATGACTATCGAGTTTCTTCAATGATACCCAAAATAAATCTCGACCCGGCACCACCGTGTCCTTTGCTTTTTATCAACAAACACGTTTCAAGATATTTGAAATAAGTGGGGTTCATATTGTCTGGGACAACTTCGTTTGATGAATGACGTTCATGACAGAACTTATGACTGCTGGGCAAAGGCGTTACATGTTCTTCAAGAGTTGCCTTCTGTTTGAGAACAAACGTGTTCAAAATTTATGAGTTTTTGCTGTGGTTTATAATAAAGAGACCAAACTACCACGGCTTGACAATATCATAGTGGAAAGTAAAGGTATGAATTTCCCACGGGCGTCTGAGCACAGACAATAAGTAAGTGTTCTGGGCTTCTTCATCCAGGGTAAATATCCCACATTGAGTTTGCCCTGGATGAGCTCTAGGTCATTCTCAAGGAATGCAGGCTGCGGGGTGGGGAGCGAGTTCCACAAAAGTCATTCCCCGTCATGTCATCAACTCGTAAAAGCCTTCCGTCAGATTTCGAGCGCAGAAGCTTGGTAGTAAAGACGTTCCCAGATCCCAACTAGCTCGCGATGGCAGTTGAGTGTCCTAGGCTCTTTAGAACCAAATCTTGATCAACTCCTCACTGACAGCACTAGGCGTCAAGACACCGCTGTCGGTAATAAGCGCCGAAATGAGATATGGGGGCGTGAAGTCCACCGAATCGCAAAGCGGTAGCTCAATTTGTTGGTTTCCATTGGTATTGGGGGTGGCCGATTCCTCTTTCTGCTCGGTAATGTCATCATCTGATTTGAAATCGATGACGTGCTGGTTGATTGGCAGATCATACTGGCCCAAGGGGTACAGCCGGACGAACTTGTGGCTCTCTGCTACCACATAGAAGGGTTTCCCAATTGCCTTGGCCAGAAGGCCAATCTGGTAGGTGCCCATGCGGGACACAATACCACCGTTCTCGACCACACCCTCCGCACCGACAATAACCATATCTGTTTTTCCGAGAGCGTATGCGACTGCTGATTCCGGGATCGTTGATACGGGGACACCTTTGGCTCTCAAAGCCCGCACTGTCTCCATACCCTCCGGCTCCCCAGAAGGTTCGTCGGCATTCTTGAACGAGGACAAGACGTAAATGACCCGGAAGCGCACCGCCGAGGGGCCGCCTTCATCATCTGCAGCCTTCTGCAACAGAGATGCGACGGCTCTGGATCCACCGTTGGTGAGCACCGTGCAGCCATCACGGATGAACCCTCGTCCAAAGGTCGCGATCTTCTCTCGGCTCTCCTTTGCGCGCCGAATGAACAGTCGTCCATTTGACAATAGATGTGTGCGGATGGCTTTAAAGTCGCCGGCAGGACCGAGCTGACCAGGTCGTTGTAATGTGGTGATGAGGTATCGTTGGAAAAGATCGGTTCCGGCCGACAGACCGATGGGGTTGGGGATGGCCTTTTTCAAGTGTGCGGTAGACTTTTCCAGGAGATCAAGGGTTTCGGAAATTGTCGAGGAGGGCTCCTTCGTCAGAAGTAGCACAAGAGCTTCAATGGCCGCAATGGGCATTGTGAGATCGGGATCGGAGCGCAGGAGCTCATTGTATGTTGCGACGATGCTGCGGGAGGATGAGTACAGCACTCGGGCAATGATGGGGGCAAGTACTCACTCAAATGACTTCGCGCCCGCCGCAGCCGAGCTTCCTGTCATCGTAGCCATGGTGTTCTGGGCAGAAGCTCTGATCGAGAAGTTCGAGGAACTGAAAGAGTCACGATTTCTTTGATGGCGTTTGCCGTGTTTGCACTCTGCCCCTCCAGCATTGGGCTAACCCGATGCGGGTGTCGTGCGGGCTCCTCTCCAAAGTAAACAATCGCAGCAAATCATAACATCACTCGCCTCCCTGACTCCCTACGCTGCCGACTGCTTGATCTCCCATTCTTAAAGCTGATTGCGATCACTCCGCTCGCGCAACGCGATGGCGTACAACCATCGCATGAGTATGGCTGGCTCCCAGCAGCAGCACAACCGGGGTCGCAAGAAGGAAGACGATAATGACGCATTGATGCGCCTGGTCAGTCCCGACCTTGGTCTTGCACAAGACTCGGATCCAAAGCACAGTGGACCATCAGCTAACATTGCCACAGCCTGATAGAGAAATTGCAGGATGTATCAACGACATCGGTATTCCGTTCACGGCAGCCGACTTGGCCAAACCGAATCCCCAGCAGATCCAGATGGTCTTCGAATGGTTCGCCGAGCTTCTCATGAACATTACGCGCGAGACGGTTGAACCAGCTATGCATGCAGCTGCGGAAGATACATGCGGCGACTACCCCGACATCGTCCCCAATGATACTCGGAACCTCATGGGATTTTTCATAAGCGTTCGGAGACTACTAACGGAGGTACCTGACCACTGTTACAAGAAACCGCATTAAGCACCGCGACTAATCTCATCTGTCCACACTATAGTGCGGCGTCAACGACTTTACCTTCACCGACCTGACAAAACCGACCCACGACCGACTTGTTAAGATCTTCTCCTATCTCATCAACTTCGTTCGCTTCCGCGAGTCGCAGACACCCATAATCGACGAGCACTTCAACAAAACCGAGAAAACCAAATCGCGCATCGATGAGCTGTTCGCTGAGAACCAGGAAATGGAGCAACGCCTAGCGGAGATGCGACAGAACCAACAAGCCAACGAGTCTCAGGTTCGCGAGAAAGTGGCCAGGAACGACGAGCTCAAGGCACGCCTGATAGAGCTGGGCCGAGAGCAGTCACGAGTGGCAGAGACACTTGACCGAGTCAAGAGCGAGAGGCAACGGCGGCAGCAACAACTGGAGGAAAAGATGGAGAAGACCGTCCGGAGCCGTCAAGAAGCCGAAAAGCTGCGGCCTTATGTTCTCGAGTCTCCCGCCACCTTGCAGTCGTCCTTGACCGAATTGGCTGAGAATCTCATGCGCGAAAAGGCTCAGATCGACGCGATGGAGAAGCGGGCACGCGCTCTCCAGACCTCCTCGGATACTTTTACGGTTGTTTCCAACGACGTGCAAGCGTGCGTGAAGCTACTCGATGACATTTCCTCCGAGCTCCAAAAGGAAGATGAAGAGGAGTCCCGCGCGGCCCGCAACAAGGAGGCGATTTCGGATCGAGGTAACAGCGTCCGGGAAGTGGAACAGACTGAGAAGCTCCTGCAGCGGCAACTGGCCCGTTGGCACGAGAGAATCGAGGGTCTTCGCAAAAATGCACAGGAGAAGGCCGAGATTGCTCAGGCCCGGATGGAGGAGCTCCGCAATGTCCAGAAGCAGCTTCGCGAGGAGCGAGCAGAGAAACAACGTGACATGGAGCGCAGGCGGATTCGCATTGAGCAGACTGAGAAGAAAGTACGTTTTTGGTATCGCAGCTGTGAGACCATCCTGCTAACCCATTCTAGATGGTCGATCTTAAAGAAAACATCGAGAGTGAGATTCAATCAGCCCATGATCAATATCTCAAGCTGGAAGCCCACATCAAGCTCTACATCACGGAGGTGGAAAAGTCACTGTGAGGAATCGGTTTTGTGGCTTTACGGTTCAGGAGTTCAGAGGTTAAGTCAAGGATACCCGGGCAGTACAGGTTCATTTCGAGGAGTTTCATCATGTTGCAAGTGTTTTGGCTCACTTTTTCTCATTTTCAATCGACACCATATATCTTTATGAGCGTATTTCTTCGTCAAAGTCGAACCAGCGTTGGGCTATTTGTTTAATGGTCACGCCACGTCCGCCCCAACTGCCTTCTTCGCCGCGTATCCGGACGGAGCCATTTAGTAAGGGGACTCGCGTATCCCAGAGTCTTCCACCCCAATCGTCACTCGTAGGGGTCACGGAGTTGGTACATTCGCAGAGCATCAGGTCTAATCCTACACGGGAGGCCGTCTCAACTGCTGCAGCAAATGTTCTCGAAAGTCCCTGGGCCGAGAACTCCGTAGTGGTTCCGTGTAAAGCAACCATATCCAGAATTGCCAGTAGTCGCTGTTTGCCTGGTTGCTCTTTACCAGTTGATCCCAGAGCTGCAAGATAGGCCCGAAGACTCTCCAGAGATGAGCAGAACGTCAGTTGGATCCGGCTAGAGTTGGCAAGTAACCCAATTGTTTGGGTGAGGAGGTCATGACGAGGTATCGCACTCGAATCGGCGCGTTGTGAGTGAATAGCGGCTGCTAGTTGCACCAGAAATTCGGTTCTGGTGCCGCAGACGATGAGTCGGGTGTCTGTACCGGTGTCGAGCAATTGTTGTAGAAGATCAGTTACCAGGCTGCAGAAAGCGACGGTTCGTATTTGGCCCATGACGCATCACCTGCTTTGGAATCGCAAAATCTTCACTTTGCGATCTGTCATTTGCCCCGTGAACTGGTGTGTTTGGACCAAAATCATGGCGTTGGGTTGCAGCCCGCCATAGACTTGGAGAGTGGTTGTGGTAGAGATCAGCGGAGTCCGTTTTGCGCCGCGGAGGTCATGCTCCTCCGCCTTGCCTCCCCCACCTGCCTTCATCACTCCCAGTCAATTCTCACACTGGGGCCCCTCGGAGGCTGGAATTACAATGGAGACCATATCCAGGATATCCTCGATGCTGGAAACAGGTACGTCAGTTTGTGTTTGGTTGTACGCGCCCGGAGACTTTGGACTGATCGGTGGTCACTGTGCGCATAGCTCGAGAGCTCACCCTGGAGGCCGCCCAGTCCGCTACGAGCAACCGAAGCTCTAAGACCGATTATTCCTCGCGCACCTACAGCGTCGCTCACATCAAAAAGCTGCTGGACAGTCGCCATGAGCGGGAGGTCCTGGATGGAATGCGGCGGGTTATCTCGGTATGATCGTGCCCCAATAATGGACGAGGACGAACGCAGTGACTAACTCATTTATCTTTGCGACCGCTGAAGTTGATGTACCGCTCCGAGCCCTCCATGACCTTCTTTTCGGCCGTCGTCAAGAACGCCGCCAGCGCTAATCTCGAAGTCAAGAAACTGGTCTACATCTACCTGGTCGACCATGCGGAAGCGGAACCAGATCTGGCATTGCTATCAATCAATGCGATCCAGAAATCTCTCACAGATTCGAACCCGCAAGTGCGGACAATGGCATTGCGAACCATGTCCGGTATCCGCGTGCCGGTTATCAGCCAGATCGTGTCACTGGCCATCAAGCGCGGATGCGGCGATATGAGCCCCCATGTGCGGAAAGCAGCGGCTTTGGCCATTCCCAAGTGCTATCGCTTAGACCCGAACACACTGCCGCAGTTGATCGGGTATATCTCAACGCTCCTTGGTGACTCCCAATACTTCGTGGTGGGTCCGGCGGTTGCCGCATTCTTGGAGGTTTGCCCTGAGCAAATTGACCTTGTTCACAAGCATTATCGCAGCTTGGTGAAGAAGCTTGTAGATATGGACGAATGGAGTCAGCTCTCAACATTACGCCTTCTCACATTCTATGCTCGCCAATGCTTCCCTCGCCGGACTCAAAAGATCAAGCAAGCGGTCTCTAAACCATTCTATGAGGACGAGGATCAGGGGCAGAACGCTCAGGATGGTGGCGAAGAATACGAAGTTCCAATCCTGGATCCAGATCTCGAACTGCTGCTTCGAGCATGCAAATTGCTGTTGCAGAATCGCAACTCGGCCGTCATTGTCAGCGTTGTTCGCTGTTTCCTTTACTTGGCACCCCCGGAGTACCTTGCCTCGGCCATAGGCCCTTTGGTGGCTTTGCTCCGAAGTCCTCGAGACATGCAGCTGATTGCTCTCTACAACATTGTTGTGGTGGCCTTGAGAGACCCGAAACCATTTACAAAATATGTCGCTCGCTTCCTCGTTCACGCCAACGACCCACCGCATATCTGGCGTTTGAAGTTGGAGGCCTTGACTATTGTGTTCCCCCACTGCGGGAAACATTGGAAGGGTGTAATCATCAGCGAACTGGAACATTTCTCCAAGGGCACCGACCCCGAATTGGTTCGAGAAAGTGTGCGAGCTATTGGGAGATGTGCACAGGGGGACGCCAAAACTGCCGACATGTGCTTGCGAATCCTGCTTGGCCAAATCTCTAGTCTGGACGGCAACCTTGTTTCCGAGTCCTTGACCGTCATCCGCCATTTGATCCAGCAGGATCCGTCTTCCCATAAGCAAACTGTTGTTCAACTCGTTACATACCTTGGCACAACAACGAACCCCGACGCAAGAGCTACGATTATCTGGCTAGTGGGCGAGTTCGCGGGCGTGGACCCGGGAAACAATATTGCACCTGATGTTCTCCGCATACTTATTCAAGGATTTGCCGATGAAACAGAAGTTGTTAAACAACAAATTGTCCTACTTGGTGCCAAGGTTTACCTCCACCATCTGCTACAAAACCCACCGGGGCCTTCAAAGGAGGAGCCTCCAGCATCGCCCAGGCTTCCAGCCAACCTTGAACAGGAAATTCACAACGAGTGGACCGAGGACCGAACCGAGGAGCAAAAAGAACCCAGTCAGGAGCCAGAAGACGAGAACAATGAAAAAGGAAAAGACCAAGCAAAGGAAGAGGAAGAGGAAGATCGCATCACCCTGCTCTGGCGCTATATCCTCCTTCTCGCACGTTATGACAGCTCATACGATCTCCGTGACCGCGCCCGTCTTTACAAAGCCCTCCTCGCCAGTCCCTCATCCACACAACTGGCTAACCTGCTACTTCTGGCCCCCAAGCCCGTCCCTCACGCCCCGAGTCCCTCCGAAACACGCAAAGACCTCCTCATCGGAACGGCAACCCTTGTCACCGGTCCCGAAGCGGGTTACCACGGCCTCCGCGGTTACGTCAATATTCCCGACTGGGTCGAGCTAGGACAGGAGCCAGACCCAAGTTCGCGCACCGAAGACGTCAAGCCCGAATCAACCACCCTCCAGTCCTCGATGACTGCCGGCGAACGCTTGGACCGAGCACTTCGCGAGCATCAGACTACTGCCACGCCGCATCGGCATAATGCTGCGCCTCTCTCAGGGTCATCCAACAAGAAGAGTCTTGATCAGTGGCTTGATGAAGAGGAAGAAGAGACAGAATCTGAAACGGAGTCGGAGGGTGAAACTGATTCTGATGAGTATGAGACAGACTCCGAAGAGGAAGAGTCTGATGAGGATGAAGGGGAGGAGGAGGAGGATGATGATGACGAGGAAGCTGAAACTGATTCTGAGAGCGAGGCTGTTCACAAGGAGGCTCAGCAGCTGCTCGGTTAGTCTGGTCATAGGGCTTAGGATTTGTATAGCAGGCGGCTTGGAGCGGATGAATAGACTTGATATTATATTGAATAGAAATGTCCTATTACGTGGAAGATCTGAGTTCTATAGTTCTTACCACCATACTACAACCCTTTGGCTTGAATCATTCTATCCATTGAAGATCATTACTATCTTTCTCATAGGCTGGCACCTCAGTTAGTAATGACCGGGCATGGGTGATGCACAAAGTGGGCCCGCCACATCCTTTTTACTTGTGTTATATTTCTCGGCCATGCAAGAGACAAGTAATGAGGCAAATTGTAAATTGGTTGGGCACTTTCGGAGCGTTATACAAGCTCTGGGTACCCGGGGAGTTTTATCAGGCCCTGCATGAATAAACTATTCCTGTATGTGTTTGGAAACCCATGGAGCAAGGTTGTTACAGCAGGAAGGTGCCAAAAATGTCAAGTGCATACTTCCAGATCTGAAGATGGAAGCCGATCACGTGTATGATAAGCGGTACACGACGGCAGAACGCGCCCCGACGGAGTGCAGCTCGGAGTCTTCCTCAAAAGGCTTTGGATCTCTCTGCTTGAGACGATACTACACATTTATCGAAGTGGTGATTGTATTCGTGATCATGATGCCCGCTGTGAACCAACCCTCCAATCCCATTTCTCGTTGATCGCTATTGTCCCTGTCGTCTCTTTTTGGCTTCCTTCTCTTAGCCTCACAGAGCACCGCCGGCTTTCATCCACTTGCTACTATTTTCTGGTAATCATCTGTTTAACTATACCTCCGGAGCTCTCGTTAGGGGGTGGTTCCATTCCTTTCGGGTGAATTTCACAGCTTTTCGTCGCCATGCCTGGCCTTCCTAGTATGTTGTGCGCTGCAGCCAGCCGTCACTCCGGCCTCGGCCCCCTCCGAGCTTCGGTAAGCAAAGCTGACGTCGGTCCCAGCCAGTATCGACCTAGATGAGTGCATCGAGAGACTCTATCGCAAGGAGCTCCTGGCCGAGCCCGTGATCGAGGCTATCTGTGCCAAGACTAAGGAGCTGCTCATGAAAGAGAGCAATGTGGTTCATATCAAGGCGCCGGTGACTGTTGTGGGGGATATCCATGGCCAGTTCTTCGATTTGCTGGAGATTTTCCGGATCGGTGGCTTCTGTCCCAACACAAATTATCTTTTCCTCGGTTAGTTTCCCGCTCTGCTTGTCCGTGAGGGGCAGGTTGGTTCTGTTTTCTGTATGTGTGAGAGGAGTTGCTGACTTAGACGTGAGTAGGGGACTATGTCGATCGTGGCCTTTTCAGTGTAGAGACTATCTCACTGCTCGTTTGCCTCAAGCTGCGCTATCCGGACCGAGTACACCTAATCCGCGGCAACCACGAGTCCCGCGGCGTTACCCAATCCTACGGCTTTTATACCGAGTGTGCGCGCAAATATGGAAATGCCAATGTGTGGCATTACTTTACAGATATGTTTGACTACTTGACGCTAAGTGTCGTGATCAACGACGAGATCTTCTGTGTGCATGGAGGTCTCTCTCCTTCTATCCACTCTATCGACCAGATTAAGATTATTGACCGGTTTCGAGAGATTCCACATGAAGGACCAATGGCCGACTTGGTTTGGTCTGATCCGGATCCAGACCGAGATGAATTCTCTCTTTCTCCTCGAGGCGCTGGATATACATTTGGTGCCCAGGTGGTTCGGAAATTCCTCGAGGTGAATAACATGTCCCACATACTGCGGGCCCACCAGCTCTGTAATGAGGGCTACCAGGTCCTGTTTGATGACCGGCTGAGCACGGTTTGGAGTGCGCCCAACTACTGCTACAGATGTGGCAACCTCGCCAGTGTGCTGGAGGTGGGTGATAAAATGGAGCGCTTCTTCAACATCTTTGACGCGGCCCCTGAAAATGATGTGCATCGCAGTGAGCAGCAGGCACAGCAGAACAGGGACTCGCAGCCAGTGATTGACTATTTCTTGTGATACCCCTGGATTTTGTTTTTAGCTTGTTTAATTATGCCGTACACCATACAGGAGTTGGGGAAGGGGAAAGAAAATATGACTGCACATTCACGGGTCTAGCAAGGCTGGCTATTTCGAACATGTGACACATACAAACATCTACATGAAAAGGAGACTTGAAAAGAAAAAGACAACAAACAATATCTGCCCAAGAATGAGGGCTTCAATCCGTGCAAAGTAAACGGGCCCGAGCCGGATCCATCTCTACCAGGCTTTTGGAGTCAAAAGGAAATTCGTCACGCGTGGAAACAATGTAGCCGCTCAAGAATTCAACGTAGTATCAGTCCAAGGGCTTTGAACTGTTTACCAGTCCTTGGCGATGTCAAAGGACCAATCAAACTGGAGGTGAGTGTGGTCATCATCATCAACGAAGCGAGAGGCGGCGTTGTAGTGGCCGCGAGCGAGCATGCCCGAAGGAGCCTCCTCCTCGTTGACTGGGAAAGAAGAGTCAGCCAATGCGATCAGTGTATAGCGAAATTGATGGCTACTCACATTCCTTCTCATACACAGGCTTGTCGGTGGTGCTGGGGGCGAAGCTGCCCAGCATCTCCTCATCCTTGCTCACACGGATACCCTTGCGCTTGACAGCCTGCACGTACTTGAGACCGCTCAAGACATCGTGATTGACCTGGAAGACAACCTTGATGTGGAACTTGGCACCCTCCTTAATAGTGAAGGGCTTGTCCTTCAGAGTCGAGAGAGACTGAGGGGTGGACAGATCGATCACGACGTTCTCGCGGCCCGGGGAGACCAGGGCGAGCGACTTGATGACACACTTGGGGTCGCTGGGCTGGCCGATGGGGTCGCCGGTGTTCAGGCCCAGGGAAGCCTTCCAGCGGTTCATGGCCTCGTCATCCTTGTCTGCAGGGGGAGGAGCAGCGTCAGTACAGGGTCGGTGGTAGAATGTAATTGAGCACGAAAGGGAAGGAACTAACCGAGCTCCTGGTACTCCTGGAGAGACTTCTTCTCTCCGACCTTGAAGCCCTGGGTCTTGCTGGTGGCAAGATCGTCGTCGTGGTGGTCGGCCATTGTTGTTCTTGTTGTTGTTGGTGTTGATGTGGTGGGGGTAAGTTTGGTTGGGAGGGGAAGAGGTCGGTCAACGGGGAATTGGGGAAGGAGAAATAGAGATTGACAAGTGACAGGAGAGGATTAGACAGGAGGGAAGAGGAGAAAGATATCACCCACTTGTCTCCTGAGTCGTGGTGGGGTTACAGAAAGGCGGTGGAGGAAGAGGGGCGAGGCTATTCGGATCTTCGCAACAACTTAAGAACGCGTTGCAGCATACATACGCGCCGCATATCTATTATTTCCGGCGTATACGAGCTTATCCCTCCTTTGGCAGTACCAGCTATGAAGACGAGGGTGGTGTTGTGGTAGAGCTCATCAATATTGGCCATCCGGGTGGGATGGTCCTCGTGGCGGTACACAGTACACGGCATGGAGGATCTAGGCCCAGAGGCAACTAAATTGTGGGAGCCAGTTGAGCCCGTTATTATTGGAGTGTAGCTAGATGGACTCCACCTGGGGGGAGGGGCGCAGCCTGATCAGAAGTACTATCGTTCCAAGTACTTAATACGAGCAAACCACTATACGCGGGAAAGTTGAGTGTTCGAAGTAAACAGAGTTGAATGCCTCAGGAATGCAGAGGTCACGGGGCCAACGCCCCAACGAAGTGTATCTCCGTAACGGCGTAACTTTGTCATTGACAAATAGAAGTGGACAATTACAAGCCCCATACGATACACAAACCGGACCATGCCGGAAGAAGTCAAGGCTCATACAGGGAGACTCCCCATTCCGTCGCGACGGGGCGTCTCCCCTGATTGTCTTTTCTTTTATAGTCGTCTTTTTGGTGGACTACTTTATTGTTCTGATTCTCAGACCTTTGGCGCGTTCTTTCTACCCCGCGTTCGTGTTCCTTGTCGGTTTTGATATCCGATCTCGACCGTCTATTTGCGACGCGCCTGCTACGTGGCTGCCATTGGCGCAACTTTCTCTTCGCATCTGACCGTGCTCGTTTGATCGTCTCGCAACTCGCCCAGCATGTCGCGAACTCTCCCTAAGAGGACTAACCCGCTGATTCTCAGCGACGTCTCTCCGGCATGTAAGTCTCCTCTTGAAATGCGTGGTCGCGCGGCCCCTCATGCGACCGCTGTCCCGCCTTATCGTTCCTACCTGCCCTCATTTTTTCTCGCCGCCATGGCTAACCCATCTCCCTCCGTGATTCTAGACGATGAGCTTCTTGCGCGCCGCCGTCTCGGCAAGACCAACCTGGCCGTCAAGCCCACCCTCATTGGTTCGTCGAATGCTACCAAGCCCGAGAACCTGGGCGTCTTCGAGTACGCCCACCTCCGCGCCCCTTTGCCCCAGGATCTGAAGGGCTCCGAGATCTTCCCCTCGCACCCCGCTGTCTCGCACCCAGAAACCTACTTCTTGATGGTAAGAGATGCCGATCATTAAAAAAAACATGCTATGATAAGCAGTCGCTAATCTTCTACGTGGGAAACAGCGTCGGAGCAAGGATGGCTTCGTCAGCGCAACGGGCATGTTCAAGATCGCTTTCCCCTGGGCCAAGACCGACGAGGAGAAGAATGAGAGAGAGTACCTGAAGTCTCGAGAGTACACGAGCCAGGAGGAAGTGGCTGGCAATGTTTGGATTTCCCCGCTGTTTGGTAGGTCTATCAACTTCACCGGCTTATGTACACCATTGCTTTATCCTAACCGTCTTCTCAGCTCTTGAACTTGCTCGAGAATACCAGATGTATGACTGGGTGCGCGCCTTGTTGGATCCTACCGATATCGTGCAAAGCCCGTCAAGCGCAAAGAAGCAGATCACCCCCCCACCCAAGTTCGATCTGCCCGAGGATGATCACACTCCGTCGCAGCGCCGTAGCCGCCGCTCGGTGTCGCCCAGCAAGAAGTCCCTCTCGCCTCGCAAGTCCCGGAATTCCAAGTCTGCGAAGGATGTCCCCAGCACTCCGTCAACAGCGGCTGCCAACAACTCACTTCAAGAAGCGTTGTCAATCACAGCCAATATGGAGTCGGAGGAGAAAGAGTCTAAGCTGATTGCCGCGGAGGAGATTGAGGTGAAGACCACCGAGTCACCGAAGAAGAAGGGCCGGAAATCCAAGAAGGCTGCTGAGGCCGAAGAGGAGAAGGAAAATGAGAAGGAGGCCAAGAAGGAAGAGAAGAAGACCGAGAAGAAGAAGAAGAAGAAGGAAGCCAAGGAGAAGGAGACCGAGGTCGAGGTCACCGAGACCACCGAAGCCACACCCAAGGGCAAGACTTCCCAGACCATCGTTTCACTTGACACGCCCATCAGCCTGCCGGAAGTGCCCTCCGCGGCCGAAACGGAGGATATGATCGCCAAGGCCAAGGAAATGGTGGCCGATGCCATCAAGGGTCAGAGCGAGGGATCGTCATCTGCCAAGGTGACGAAGAAGCGCAAGCCCGAGGAGGATGACGAGGAGACTGCGGCCGAGTCCGCCCAACGGGTGAAGAAGGCCAAGGTGTTGGAGGACAAGCTCAAGCGCGAGCGTGTCCGCAACCGTGCTCTGTTCGGTGTTTCCGCTGCTTTTGCTCTTGCGTAAGTGGATTCTACCTGTTTGGTTTATATATTGCTTGCTAACTGAGCCCAGTGCCTCAATCCCCTATTTCTTCTAGGTCAGGCTTTGGTCGAGCCTGGAGGACTATATCCAGGCAGTACTCATTCCCTTTCAATTCCCATGATGCCGTCCCGCCATTGGACATGCTGAACGGCTGCTCCAACCCCGAGGATCGTCTTACACTCCTTGCGCTTGTCCGGTACCGATAGGGCAAGCTCAATCCCCTCTCCCCGATTTCCCATCTCCGTTGTCTTGATGATAAATATATTCCTCCCCAGCCCTCCTCGAGTGTGCACTGTACTTCCTTGACATCATTTCCTTTAATATCTCCCCTTACACTTTGAGAACGACACGTGCTTGTACCCTCTATCCCCGAATCACTAAAGAGACATGTTCCGAATCCATCCTCCCATCGATTTATTCCCCTCCCCCTTCTCTGGATACCAAATACTCGATTCCGTTGTTTGTCTTTGGCTGCCCTGCGCTGTAGTGAAGATCGCTTTAACGTAGCAATATCTAAACATTTCAAAAGCCATTCACATTCACTTGTAGATAAACCTCGAAATATATGCACGCACGGCCTAACCATGAAATGTAGCGAATTCAAAAAGGCCCATATCAGGGTACTTTTTTCCTTGCGAGGTCAGACGAAGAACTGCGATGATGCGACTCTGCGGGACGAGTGCAAACATGTAAAACAATAGCTCTCCAACTCCGCGCATTGTTCCGTCTTTGATCCGAATCCTTGCACTTTCTCTCATCATTCTTCTCTGAATTTTTGAAACGGGCGACGCAATGTCTCTCCCGGGGTTAGAGTTGACACAGCCCTCGGAGGAGAGGCAATTCGCCGCTGCTCCACCGTCGCAGATCGCCCTGAGCTCTGGCTCGGAGTGGAGGTTCGAGGTCGCATTTGGGCATATCGTGAGGGTCAAGGTGCGTGGTATTCCATAGAAATCCCGGGCAAATCTGTTCGCTGGAGCTTCAAATCGTTCCTAAGTGACTGCGCTGACCTGAGCTCATCGCAGCTTCTCACCGGTACGGCAGAGCTCTTCGGAACAGAACTCGCACCGTTGCAGACGTACACCTTCTCCGGCACGAAAGGCGCAATCTATACATGGCACGGCTGTGAGCTGGAGGTCAGCGCCGGAGAGACGGGCTTTATGACGCTCGATGGAGTCACGCCAACGGCCGGGCACGGCGCGGGCGGCTGCCAGAGTGAATACACCGCTGAAGAGACACCGATGGTGGAGTACTCCAACGTACATTTTGCGCTGGAGGCAATGCGAGAAGAAGCCCAGGCATCGAGCAAGGACGGACCCCGTGTTCTGTTGCTGGGCCCTGAAAACGCTGGCAAGACCAGTCTCGCCAAGATCTTGACTGCCTATTCTACAAAGGTCGGCCGCCAGCCGCTAGTCGTCAACCTGGACCCGACCGAGGGCATGCTGAGCGTCCCCGGTACATTGACTGCAACTGCCTTCCGGACCATGCTGGACATCGAGGAGGGCTGGGGCAGCAGTCCCATGTCCGGGCCCAGCCCTGTGCCCGTGAAGCTCCCTCTCGTCTACAGCTACCCGATGGCCAACCCACTCGACGCTGAAGGCTCTGTCTACAGGCCCGTTGTATCGCGACTGGCACTTTCAGTAACCGGCCGTATGGCCGAAGACGAGGACGCACGAGAGACAGGAATCATTGTCGATACACCGGGGATCCTGAGCAGCGGCAAGCCCGGCAGTCTGGAGTTGATCAACCACATCGTGACCGAGTTCGCCATCACCACAATCTTGGTAATTGGCTCCGAGCGACTATATAGCGCCATGGTCAAGCAGTACGACAACAAGCCCAGCGCAAGCGCCACAGCAGCCGTTTTTGACGAGCGCGTTTCCGTCGTGAAGCTGTCCAAGTCAGGCGGCTGTGTCGATCGTGACGCTGCTTTCCTCAAGGCAACACGCGAGTCGCAAATTCGATCTTACTTCTTCGGCAACCCAATCCCTTCTACCGGAACCGCGGCGCTCTCGCTCTCCTCATCTTCGGCCGTTACTCTCTCCCCCCACGCCCAGCAGCTGGATTTCGCCGCTCTCTCCGTTTACAGCTACACTGTAACATCGACAGAAGACGAAGACGAAGACGAGTACGACCCGTCCCAACTCGGCACTGGGGAGTCATTCCTCCCAGGCGGTGGCTCAGAAGACTACACACCTCAGGAATCGGACCACGGTACACCTCTTCCTGGCGTCGGCTTCTCAGGCGACGCATCAAATCAAACACCACCGACCAACGTCCCCTTGAAAAAGATCCTCCCTCCCGCCCCATCAACCCTTGCCAATACTCTCCTCGCAATCACCCACGCCCCAACAACCGCCTCCCCCGCTGACGTCCGCGACGCCAGCATCATGGGCTTCCTCTACGTTGCAGACGTCGATGCTGACAAGGGCAAGATCCGGGTGCTCGCGCCAGTCGGTGGACGCGTACCAACGCGCGCGATCATCTGGGCTAAGCGGTGGCCCGGTGAGGTTGTGGGGCTTGTTGGGTAAGATCATTTCGTTTTCACATATGCATTTCTCGTGCTAGCCTTTGTGGTATGCGGCGTTTGGAATTCCGAGGTTTGGGCGGGTTGACGGTCATGTGCATGGTGCGGTGTATATATGCAGCCTATTTAGCGCATAAATTTACCTTGTTTTCAATCTCATACTTCAAGATCTCGGGACCGATATAGCGGATAATGTGTCAACCTCGTCAATCAACTTGATCATACCGAATACCTTTACAGCCCTACCTACTTACAGCTTTTCTCTTAGATAGGCTTCCTCGTACCTGCAATCATTCGATTCATTGGTTCGAAACTACTTTATTGGACCATTATTTTCCTCCAGAACCCATATCCCAACTGAAAGAAGCAAAAATAAGAACGGGTGATGAACCATGAAGCCAAAATTATATTAAGTGGTCATAGTCTTGGAAACATAACCAAAGTCACCGTCCGTTCGGGTCAAATCAGTCAAATCCGGAAAGACAACAGATTAAAGTCGGGCTTGATTCAAACCCCCAACTATCATAAACCACCGTTCATCTAAATTAAGATTCTACCCGTCAACTCAACCGAGATTTTGAAGGGGCTGTATTATCCGTGCTAGCCCCGGCCAATCCTGGCCATGACGTCTGTGGGGGTGACGGAAGTCAATTCGAGATCGGATCGAGTACTTATCGAGAACCGGGTATATTTGTGGCTATCTGGGTAGATACTGTTCTAAGTAATACCGACGACCTTGAAAAGCAAAGAATCAAAAGAAGAGACCTGAAGATGGTACATAATGTTATACTACAACGAATGCTAATGCTGATGCCATGCATGCCAACCTCCGGAACCCAATGCCCAAGTATACATAGAACCCATAATATACAACCACCAACATGTACAATTTCTTACAATCCGTTCTTCCAAGCTACTCCCACCTCCTCCACTCCCCAACAGCCTTCCTCATCTCCTCGTCACAATCGTACCCCTTCCCCTCCGCAACAAGCAACTCCTCCCTCCGATCCTTAAACCTCTGCTCCGCCTCAAATCTTCTCAGCGCAGCAGACTTCAACCCCGCAAAATCATCCTTCGCTACCGCTTCCCTAAACCGTGCCCTCATCCGTCCAGAATACAACTGGCAACTTGCCTCCCGAAAACTCCGTGGCCCGTCCCCGGGTAGCAGCCTCATAGAAGTAGAAAACATCCGCGCGATCGGGTGGTGCAATTTGGCTAGCGGCCAAACTACTTCGTCGTAGCAGTCTTCGCAGACGCTTAGCTCTGGTAGTGAGGGGATGTAGTGCCATGTTCCAAGCGTGGGTCTGTCGCGGCGACAGTCGCGGAGGACGACCTTTCGGCGGGCGTAGTGTAGGAACTCGCGGACGTCTGGCCGGCGTGAGGGATCTGCTTCTGCACGGGAGGCTGCGTCGTCGAGGAGATCGATGTACTGCACGAAGCGCGGGCTGGAGGTGACGAAGTCGCAGGCGCGTTCTTTTGGTTCCGGATGATGTTGGAAGGTATCGCGGAGAGCGGGCATCAGGACGCGGACATTGCGAGCGCAGGTCCCACAGACGTGGAAACGGGGTAGGTAGAGGTTCGTTTCTGGGTCGATGATGCGGTGCCAGGTTTGGTTGGTGACGACCCGGCCTGGGCAGGCGCGGGTTCCCGGTGGAGGCCGGGTCATTTGGTAGAGCATTTCGAGGCTGTCGTGTTTCTTTTTGATCATTTGGGTCCAGGACAGACGCGTCCATGGGTTTGCCAAGGCGCAGCGGGTTTTTTGGGTTGGAGATTTGGCGAGGCTTGGGATGAAGAAGTCGCGGAAGCGAGAGTGCGCGATTTGGCTCATGCAGGATGGACAGATGTCTAGGTGTGTGAGGCCCTTGAGGGTGTACCAGTCTGTATGGCCTGCTGTGGCAGCTGAACGGGGGCATGGGGTGAGGCATAGCCCCGTGGGGTTTGGACGCTGTGGCGTGCTGGCCTGCCGATTTGGAGCTTGAAACGAGCTTGCCTTCTCCGTGGGTGGCTCTTGGAATTTGACAGACCCTGGCGGGCGCGGTGGTTGGTTTGATCCAGATTGAGACTGACCGCCGTTAATCAAAATGGACTTGGGACGCTCGCGAGCATTGGATGTTGAGCGAGACGGGGGTGCAGGCGGCCTCGATGAGCTCACCGTTGCTGCCCTAGGACGTCCGGCCGGAGGCCGTTCATTTGAAAGATGGCCAGGAGTGCGAGGCTCGCGACAAGGTGATTGGGGCGCCGAAGCAGGAACGGAAGGCTTCAAGGTAGTGTTGATAGGATTGACTACTGCAGTTGCCGGTATATTTTTCGAGCGAGTTTCTGTATCCGAGAGAAGGCCCGACTCACGATGCTCTTGACGCACGCGAAGCTTTTCCTCAATGCGTTCTGCGAGCGTAGGGCTAGTGAGATTCTCATTGGTTGTCTTATCCGGAACAGCCGATGGAGGCGAAGGATTGTGGTGAGAATATGCTCTGTTGCGCGCCGCATTTGAATCCGACATGTATCCTGGGGGTGATTCGCGGCGTCGGTGATCCTGGGTTGGGGTCCTGGGGTCTCCAGAGCTTCCAGATCGCACGCTGTTCGACTGGCCGATGGGCGGCGATGGCTGGCTTAGCGGGATTCTGTTGTGAACGGGACCAAGAGACGGAGAACGCGGTCGTTCAGGACGGACTCCTCGTGAACCGTAAGGAATAGTATGAACAGGAGCCTCGTGCTTGATAGCGTTGCCATCTCGTGAGTATGGTGGAGGACGAGGAACATTCACCTCAGGGCCGATTTGCTGTGGAATTGGTGGCAGTGGCCGACCCCGGGATTTGCTGGAGCTAGATGAAGTCGTTGAAGTCGGAACCTCATTCCTGGTAGAAACGATATCCCGCTGCTGTGGCAGTGTACGACTGTGGCGCTCAGGATTCAGCTCACGGCTAGACTGATGATGTATATGGGACGGTTGACCCCGAGACCGGCTCGAGGCAGACGAAGCAGATAATGAAACACGTCGAAAGCGGTCATGAGACGTCGATCTGGAGCTTGTACGGATCGCGGGCTCCTGGGCCATGGGAGGTGGAGGAGTCACTGGTCCACTGCTGTCATCCGAGGAAACATGCCCCAGTCCAGGCATGCTGGAGGCGTCGGGTGGAGGAGAGGTGCCATGAGATGCAATGTTCATAATGATTGGGTACTGGTCAATAGCACCCCTCACGCGAATACCCTCGAAGCCTGGCTTTTCGCCAAGCTTGGTGAGCCCGTGTAGTTCTCGGGCCAGCGAGGTGGGCTCCTCCTCCACGCAAGGTGGTGGAGGGTGTGCCACCACGCTCTTCCGAGAGGACATCATTGTTTCAAGTTTGATCATGCACGGTTCCGTAGGTACTGATACAAAAAGTTACCCGGCTGCAATGAAGACTCGACGCGAAGCTTTGCGGACGGAATGGCTCATAGTAATAAACAACGGGAGTTGGGTAGTAAATAAGAATGAGATCCTCAGGTTAAAACCCAACAGGAAAATTTTTTCAGCGTCAACAAAGATGGTCGAGGTGGTGTGTGCGCGTTACCCGGGTTAGGGGGATTATATGGTCAATGACATCGGGCACCATTCCGTCTCTGATAGGGCAGCGATGGCCATTGGGCCAGAACCGACGAATCACCCCGAATAGTATCAGGCTGAAGAGCATGAACATCGTCATTGAGACAAGGGAGAAAAATAAGGGCACCAGTCGAAGACCACGCCACGCGCAAGCATCGCGGAGGCCGTTGTCTTTGTCAGTTATTGGGCACAAAAACAGCTGCATGATGCTTCTCCCGTGTTTCCGTGGTTATTTTTGCGCCCGACCAGATCGTGCCAAGGTAGATTGTAGGTTATAAATAATGCTCAAACAATGTTGCCTGATGTGGGAGCATCGTTGGATGATCAGAAGTCGAGTGAAAGCCCCGAGTATCAATCGGCGTGTCGCTGGAGGGGCCACCGGTCCACTGCTGTCGTCCGAGGAAACATGCCCCAGTCCAGGCCATCCGGTCACCTCCTATGATGGTGATGACTATCGTTGAGCCCCTGCGGAAGTTCCTTTGGAGCCCCCTGGGCCTGCGGAGAACAATGTCGGATCTCTCTTGGGCTGGACGACAGCTCGCAGCTCGATCTCCTCCCGGGCTAGTCCCCAACCCACAGCTCAGATAACACAATTTCACTGAAATGACTGCTGGGTCGGCCTGCCGGGCATAGGTTCGGCATTCATTTTTACTCACAATAAAAATGTACGCTTTTATAGCAACGTTCAGATATTAAGAATAGGGTGCATAGTGGCTGTTAGCGACGTACGGGTGAGTGACGGCGTCAATGCCTGAGCTTTGATGGTATCAAAACTTGAAAGCCCTTTTTCCAACTAAATCAAAATAAAGACCCTCGAACAGAATAGAAGTTGATCAAACGTCAACCGAATCATTTCGGTCTAGCCAGGAGGCTTGGCCCTCATACCCTTCATGTATTAATAAAATGCCCGCCCTCTTCATCTTCGTGGAAACACTGATTCAACTTTCTGTGTACAGGTCGGTTGCATTCGTAGGTATGTGGAGATGGGCCTCTTGGAGAGACGGCATCTGGCTCCTCGAAAATGTATCCAACAAGAATTCAAGGGCCTTTGCCTCTCGGTCTGTTCCATATGAGACGAGAGAAAGATGCGAGACAAGATCAATCAATGAAACGGGACAGTGTGGAGTAGTAGCATTAAGATTGCACACTACGATTTCAAGGGGCAACTGGAGCCTTTGTAGCCTCTAAAAGACATATAAAGAGGCTTTTTCAGGAGCAAGAGAAATAACCGTTTCTTCATCCGTATCAATATCTACGACGGTTTTCGATTCGTAGAGCATGTACAGTTCTTCCAGGTGACTGCCAGCCACCTGCTCAATCCGTTTGACCACCTGACAGATATCCCAGGCCTACAGATGTCCTGAATAACTATACTCGAAGCTTTCGAGATTTGGAATCTGTTGAACGAAATTCGCAATACTGAAGTGAGATGCAAGTGAGAGATACTTGGATGATCAGACAGAAGGCGGTGAAAGATGGCCGAACGGGACCTTCCACGGGAATTTCCATGTTGAATCGGAAGCTCTGGATATATGCATGTATAAATGCATACACATAAAATCCCGACATTTTGTTTAATAATCAATTTCATTGACAGCTTTCTGGACAGACATGGCCGCTTCCTGTGGTGCTCTAAACACCCATTTGGCAAGATCAATGATAACTTGCTCATCTATGTTGCCTGGAACACGGTATTCGAGTGGTGTTGATGGCCCTTTTCCCGCAATGAAAAGATGGTTTAGTTGTTCATATAAATGGAACTGGACATTGTGTTTTCCGTGGAGAGCCGTGTGCCATTGTTGGTAATCATCTTGAACGGTGACCTGATAGTCCCTGCCACCCTGCATGATGAGAATAGGTTTCTTCATAGAGCTCGCAGTTCCAATGGGGTTGAACTTGCGGTAGTCAAGCCAATAAGACGGACCCATCCCAAAGGGAAGTTGCTTAGCGGGCGTTGACAACGTGAGATGATCACTATCTGCTAAATCGGCCTGCACCTGCGCTTCGCCAATCTGCTTGCTTAGATATAATGCTTCTGGACCATCCAACGATTGCATATAGCGAAGCTGTCGGATTAGACATCGATATATTGGCTCCGCCGGTCCAGCCATGATAACACAGCCTGCAACCGAAGCATCCATAGCCGCGATTATGGGAGCAACCACCGCGCCGAGGCTATGTCCGAGAACAAAAACTCGGTTAGGAAGGATACTCGGATGGTTCTGGCACTGTGATATAGCGTCGACTGTGTGTTCGACATATTCGTCGGTCAAGGTCATATTCTTGCGATTGCGAAAAGCTTTGGGGTACGTGCGAGTCACTTTGTCGAACCGAATAGATGCAATTCCCTGACGAGCTAGACCCCATGCAAGGTCTTTGAAGGCTTGTTCTCCTCCACTGTCGAGTCTCGATCACATGGCCCCGAGCCCGCCAGGAAAACCACACAAGGGAACCTTGGAATCTCGCCTTGCTCTTCCGTGACATTAGGTAAACAAAAAGTTCCTCCGACCCTAAAATCTCTTTTCCCGAGTGTAATGTCGAATTCGTGTGCACCTTTGTCGGCATAGCAGGGCATCTGCCAGCCAACACCGAGACCGAGCGCTCTCATTGGGAAAAAGCGAAGACCCACGAGACTGCCTCCCGAAGTCATTTGTAGCAGCATACCGAACTTTGTGTGCTGGAATTTTAGTGGCACCTTAATAGACGTCAGCCACCATCCGCTGGTAATAATTGGAGCGCCAACGCTCTCTAGCGGCCCGAAAGCTTTGCACACACTCTTCCAGCCCTTCTCGAGAAGAGACTCCGAGAGTAAAAATCGGACAAGTGGGGTAAATTGCAGTCTCAAACCCGCCCAATTCTCACTTTCTATTTGTTGAAGAACTTCCCGGACGCGAAGTCGAGTCTTTAACACATCTGGACGCCGCGACGTGGTCAGATTGGTTAAATGCACTCCCATCCATTGAGCCAAAGCAGCCACCTTTGCCCAAATGAAGCAAGCCATTTCCTGGGTTTGTACTTGGCGGCCACTAAAGAAAAGAAGCGGCAATAGAGGGCAACAGCTATTGAAACACACAAACGAGAATTATGTTGGTCTACTAGAATTAGCCAATCACAGTAGCAGAACAGCCTTCACTGTGGAAGAGGTAATAGAGACAAAGGCTACGAAGGAACAGAGAAAGGGAGAAAATGGGAGCGAATGAAGCCAGATACCCCGCCCCTTCTGAATCGTTGCCTAGAGCAATAGGGCATACTGTAACTTACAATAACTCAGTTATTTTCGGAGTAACCTAATATGGGGTAGCGTGGCTTCGGGTAGTAAGAGTGTGGCGGTATAGCTGATTTCAAAAACTACTGTAGTCTGGCTTTTGAAACCACGGTGTCGAGAAGTGATCGGGGGCGGCGAATGCTCCGTAATTCCATTCTTTAGGCAGGCGGAGCCGCTTAAGATTAGGTAGAAGAGTCAAGACAAATGCAGCACAGTGTTGCGAGTACTGGCCTGTTTTCAAGTTCTTATCGATTGCGGTATAGTATTCCTTCCAGTCAAGGCCAGTTTGCTTAAGATTGGAAGAGTTGGCCAGCAGTCTGATGATAGCTTCTTCACGACTTTCATTAGAGGGCACTTCGGCATTAGCTCTCCCAGTGATTATTTCGCGACTTACGCCCTTTCTGATCCGACAGTCATCGTCATATTCGGCCTATTCGATGTAATAGGCTATAACAGGCTCTGCAGCAATGCGCACAATCAAGTCGAATGCTGAGCTAAGGGTGCCTGGGTACCATAGAAGCCAGCGTAGCCTATTCTTCGGAAACTTTGGTTGAGAGCTGCACTTGCAGTACTCGAATTTCTGATGATGCTCGCGGAGCTTTTTGAGTTTGTTATGGTCTGAATGAACGGAAGGCAAAGTGCTTGGCAAGTTTTGCATGTCAGTGCCAAGCTCTCGAAACCATCATCAGATAAGACGCATTGAACAATCATATCTAAGAACTCCGTTGGTAAATGCAAAAGCCTCATCGCGAGTCAGTCAAAAGGGCGAGGGGGCGTTGGATGAAATTGTCTTTAGTCTAAACCCAGGAACCCCGCGTTAACTAAGAAATAGTTACGGAAAAAGAAATAGCTTAAGCCCTGCTTTGAAAGAATTCGGATACTCGGACTCGTATGGTAAACAGCGGAGTTCATCCGACGGCTCTGGCCCGTCGGTATGGCGTCAGTCAACTCCACCCGGATGCTCCGAGTGCATTCGGCATTTCATCCGTATTGCAGCGCGACGGCATTGGATGAGACCTCGACGAATAAAGCTATTCAGATATTCAGAAACAATTGTAACCCTTGGATTGAGTAGTCAAGGACCCAGACCACGGGAGAAGCGAGACGAATTCCGGGCTCGGAGAATGCGGAGATGCGATGACAAATTGAAGCTGTGGAAGCAATCTACTTAACTCCCCGGAGCTTCCCCGCTCTTTTTCTTGCAATGTCTTTTGCACTTCGAAGCAGTCTTCGTCTTGCAGCTCTCCGTAGCCAATTTCTTCATTCTACTATCCCTCCGAGCCGCCCGTTTTCATTCTCTCCAATCCGCAACATGTCCGTCCCCTCCACCATGAAAGCCGTCGTGGTCGACCAGACCGGCGGCCCCGAGGTCCTCCAATACAAAACCTCGCAGCCCGTACCAACACCCAAGGATGGCCAGCTGTTGGTGCGCAACAATATCTCCGGTGTGAACTACATCGACACATACTTCCGCACTGGACTGTACGCCTCGCCCAAGCCCGAAATCTTGGGCCGTGAGGGCGCCGGTACTGTCGTGGCGCTCGGCCCCAATACCTCCGGTTTCAAGGTCGGTGACCGCGTTGCTTGGATGGGTACCGGTGGGTATGCGGAATACACGGCTGCGCCGGTCGCTACAACCGTTAAGATCCCCGAAGGCGTGAGCGATGAGGACCTCATGGCTTCGTTCCTGAGCGGGTTGACCGTTCTCGCCTTTGCGAAAGAGACTTACGCCGTGCAGAAGGGTGACTGGGTGCTCTTGCACGCTGCTGCGGGCGGTGCGGGATTCCTCATGACCCAGGTTCTGAAGAACATTGGTGCCAAGGTCATCGGCACTGCTGGTGGGCCGGAGAAGTGTGCGCTGGTGAAGAGCCTCGGGGCCGACGTGGTTATTGACTACCGCAGTGAAGAGGGCAAGGACTGGGTGAAGCTGGTGAAAGAGGCTACTGGTGGTCGTGGCGTGGACGTGGTCTACGATTCTGTTGGCAAGGATACCTGGGAAGGTAGCTTGGAAGCTGTCAAGCGCAAGGGCACCATCGTCTGGTTCGGCAATGCCAGTGGGCCCGTGCCTCCCATTGCTCTACCGTACGTTTCGGCATGTTTCCCTGGGTCTTGATGGTAAAGCTGATTCGTATCAAACAGGAAACTCTCGCCCAAGTGTGTTAAGATTGCTCGTCCCACCCTCTTCGGCTACATTGAAACCCGTGAGGAGTTTGACTACTATACCAATGAGCTTTTCAGCATGCTTCAGTCTGGTAAGCTCAAGGTTAAGATCCACAAGGTCTACCCGATGGAGGATATTGCTCAGGTTCACAAGGTTAGTCGAACTTGTTTTTCCTGCTCGAACTTCATTGCTCACGGTCATTTAACAGGACCTGGAGGGTCGCAAGACCACCGGAAAGCCTCTCATCAAGCCTTGATTGGACTATGGACTATCGAAAAAGTACATAGATTGAATGTTTACGACTAATCGGCTGAATGCTACGATTGTAACTTTTTAAGAATATGATTTATGGATTTTTGATCACATCTGTGCTAAACGCAAAAACGTAATTGCTGCGGAATGTTAGCGCCGGAAGATTAGTAGTTCTCGCAAACTAATTCTCATCTTGGTCCGATTGCTCGCCCTTTTGCTGATCAGTCACCTTGGAAGCGGCATCGACAGTCCACTGGATCGCATTTCCAGCCCCTTCATCTGGCTTCTTGTCATCATCGCCAGTCAAATCGCGGGGCCACTTCCACTTCATCATCAAGCCGTTGGCAATAACCGTGTGGAAAGTCGGATAGGTGGACATGACCTCGTCGAAGTAGTACAGTCCGCAATTGAGCTGCCAAACCCCCGATATCACCTTCAACCCCTGGTAGAATAGCGGAAGAAGGTCAATGTCGACGAGGAACTCGAACTCGTACTCCGGGGCCTTGCCATTGTCCCACTCCCAACGCTCCTCGGGGCTCATGTCGATATCGGGCTCGGAGGGGTCACGGAACGAAACAGCCTTGATTGTACCCACGGGTGTCTGCTCTGGCGCGTATTCATGGTAGAATTCGACGACTCGAATATCAGGGTCGATGACTGCGAGTACCTCGAAGCCATCAATGTCATGGATCTTCTTCGCCCAGAGTTGGTTCTGGGTCACAAGTTCCAGGAAACTGCTGGCCTGCTCGTAGGAGGTGGCGCCGGCAACGGCATATTTAATGACATTGCGAGCATTTTCTTGCTTTTCCTTGATGTCTTTCCTACGCTCGGTTCCGGTAGGGGGACTGCTAGATTGGAAGTATGCTCCTCCAAACAGCGTCGAGCAGGACTTGTTGAACGGTCCAGGGCCTTTGCGCACCAGCTGCACGTTCATCCACAGCTCTTTGGCTGCCATATCGCATGTTTTGCGGGCGTCGAGCAGGTTCTCAGTGTACTCGGGGCATACGTCGCGCTGGAGCAGGTAAGTGTAGAAGTTCTTGATGGTTTCGGTTGCCAACTTGATGACCGCTTCGTTTTCCGGGTTGAAGTATCTGATGAAGTACGAGCTCCTGTATGAATTAGCTTGGTTGAGTATCGGAAATAAGTCTTACTCACAGGAAACCCCGAAGAACCAAGTCGAAGTTCACCTCCAGCGTGTCACGCTGTTTCTGGATTCCGGCTTGGGCACGAGCCTGCATGATCTGGTCCTTGGTCATACTTTTCACGTCCTGTTTGTTTGCTTCATCTACGCTGTTGCCTCCGATATTGACGCCACCATATTGCAGGTATTTCAAGAACATGTTCAGTCGGCCTGGTTCGATGCGACGTCTGTTCTGGAAGCGTTTGAGTGCCTCCTCGATGCGGCTTTCTTAATGTTAGTGCAAGGGTATCCAGCAATCAAGAACATATCTTACACAATAAAACGCAGATCACTGGATAGATGTTAGTCGGTACCATATATCTCAGAAGGGCATGTTTCACGTACGGGTTATACACCTCAAGCATCTCCGCGTGCTCCTTGGGGGTAATGGGACCATCGGCGTAATATTCTTCGAATCCAGTAGGCTTGTCCTGTGAAAAAAGCAAAGCGTTAGTTAGCTCTGGGATTTGAGATTTTTGAAAACTATGAATACATTTCCACGCTTGCTCTTGGGGCGTTTTTTCTTGGTCCGTTTCTTGGCTCCTATGGCAGCAGCCAGAGCATCACTGAAATTAAGCCGAGGGTTCATCATGGCCATACGGGTGGCTTCTCGGATCTGCTCATTTGTTGCATCTTGCACATCCAGGTGTGGGGGCATCTTAGAGGTATCAGATTTGGGCTTTGCAGAGCGAATGGGAAGGTCGCCCGAGATGGTGGTGTTTCCCCGTGTTGGTGTCTCCATGGTGGGAGGCTGTCGATTGTGAGAGTTGAAGAGTGTAAGAGGAACAGAGATGATGAGAGGGAGGTATGAAGAAGGGTGGGAGATGAGAGGAGAATAGAGCAGGAAAACAGGGAAAGAGAACAGAGAGTGAATGTGATAACCGAAGTGAATGGAGACAGCCTTAGTGAAGAGCCAGGCATTGGAGATGGTTTACATTATTTACGGAGCGCAGGACAAAGTATATGCCGTGGATTGGAAATGAAAGTCATTGTATAGTCATCCGAGTTCAGGGCCCGATAAAGCTGACTCGGCCCCTGCATTGTTTTAAGGCCCGCCCCGTCGATCGTGATATCGCTTCGTCCTTGACAGCTCTCTCCTTTTCTCCCGGTCTCGTTTTATTCTCTTTGCAATCTGCAATTTGCTTGCAATCTGCGACAAGCAGCTGCTCCGCTCTTCCCCGTCCCTTGTTGAGTCATCCGGCATGTTGTAAACTTTCTTCGTCGGACGAGTTTCCCACATCAAGATGCCACCCTCAAGATCTGAGAGTTTAAAAACGCCGCAACTGGGCAGCGATGACTTGGTTCCCTTTGATCACGTTGCTGCAGGCCAGTAAGTCCGCCCTCGCCCTGCTCCTGCTCCCCACACGATTATCCTGCAGGCCGAGGCCGACGGGGATCCTGCGTGGGGCGGAATGAGAGCCTCAAACGCAAACTTTGCGTGGTCTCCGCATGAAGCTAACCTTGTGCTTCACTATAGCGATGGTGTCCGCTGCACTCTTTCCGGGTCCCTGATCGCCAAACCTTGTGTCCAGCAGGAGGTCGATTTCTACGAATCCAGCGCTCTCCATCCGGCCTTTCAGGAGTTTATGCCCCTCTTCATGGGCTCGCTCTCGTCTGCCGATCAGCAACAACCGCTGGCGATTGCTGCTGCCCAAGAATCCGGCGCCATCTTCCTACCTCCCGCTGGCGATGCACCAACTGTTCCCAGCCGTCCCGCCGACTCCGCACACCCACTACGCGCCGCGTCGACGGAAGGGTCGTCCTCTTCAAGAACAGACCAGCCGTGGGTGCCTTCCGGTGGCAAGAAGCTAGAGACAGGCCTGTCCATCGTGCTGGAGAATGTCGCCGCGGGGTTCCATCGACCAAACGTGCTGGACGTAAAGCTCGGGGCCCGGCTGTGGGCTGATGATGCGCCTCCTGCCAAGCGCAACAAGTTGGATGCCGTGTCCAAAGAAACGACGAGCTCAAGCCTGGGATACCGGATAGCCGGGATGAAGGTGTGGACCGGCTCAAATGGCGAGACCGACGAGGGTACCCGGACCAATCCATACGCGACCAAGTATGAAGGAGCGGAGGGCGCAAGAGGGGAAGTGATCGAGAAGGATGGCTATCGACGATACGATAAATGGTACGGACGGTCATTCAGTGCCGAGAACGTCAAGCAGGGATTTGAGACATTTCTCGCTGGCGCCAAAGCAGGCTCCGTGGATCGCTCGAAGCTAGTCGCGCGCCGACTCGCAGAAGAGTTGCACAACGTCCAACGTGTTCTCGAGACCGAGGAATGTCGCATGTACTCGTCGAGTGTCTTGGTAGTTTACGAAGGAGATCCGGAGGCAATGGCAGTTGCCCTGGAAGAAGAGAAAAAGATACCCGATCCCAGGAATCAAGAAGCCGAGGACGATGGCGAGGAAGAGGTCGATTTTGAATACACGGAAGAACCCCTCGAGCTAGTCGATGTGCAGCTTCCAGGCGGAATTCCCCAAAAAGCCATCAATATCAGCTTCGACCCCCAGACAGCGCAGTTGCCATTGGAATTAGGCGATGATGATGACGAAGAGGAGGCACCAAAAGTGCACGACCTCCGCATCATTGACTTTGCTCATGCAAACTGGACTCCTGGTGAAGGGCCGGATGAGAACGTGCTGATGGGGATTCGCAATCTGATCAAAATATTTGAGGAGCTGGCCGAGTGAGCATCTTTATATATCATGGCTCTAGTTGCTGGCAACTGGGCCCAATACGGCGATTTACTTTCTTTCTTTACATGGATTTATCCAATGCATCTCGAGCCAGTATAAATTATACGGGCATGGTAGCAGCCACCAAGAAAGAATATTGAACGATTTTCCATAGTAGAACCTCGATCATTGATAAACTCCTGCGGTGCATCTTCTCCTAGTGACCGCTATTCCCACCCATACAACTCTTCATTATTTCCCGGGTAAATCGGACAGTGCAAGTTCCGGCCAGTGATCCGTCATTATACATAGTTCCGGCCAGTTCCATCGATCAAGTTCTTCCACAGTGACAGACCCGAGTACCTCAAGAGGAAACAACCAGAACCCAAACGCAGGCTTCACGGCCTTCTCAAGGTCCTCGTTCCGGTACTTCTCGTGCAATGCACCGACCTGGCAGTGTGAAAACCGATCCGTTGACCCCCAATAGCGCAAAGCCCAATTCCCATTCTCCAATCTGTCACCAAGACGCCATTTCCCAGTCCATTCATCCTCTTCATTCTGTAGCCATGCATCTGCGCTCTTGCGGTCGGAAACGAGGTTCTGGCCTGGAGGCGAAAATGCTAATAGCAATTTATATTCAGCCTGAGATGGCACAGCGGCCCATTTCTTCAATATGTCTCGCCAAACAAGAACCATGTTTCGCGGGTCATGCCCCATGTGTAGTTGACCGAGATCTTCGGCAATATGACGTGGGTCCCGAGGAAGACGGTCAAATTTTAATGTTGTCGCGGTCAGTATGGGGAACGAGCGGTTGAACATGTTGTCGGATGTGTTGATCCCGCTCATGTAGCCCAAGATCTGGCGTCCGATGGATACCACTTCGATGAAGAAGACCTCCTGTAGCTGGTTGAGAGTATCCACCACACATTCTCTTACATCGTTTTCGAAGCGTGAAAGATCGAAGATTCTCAAGGCGTTGTCACTTAAACTGTCGATGTCCACCGCCAGTCTGAGGAGACCAGCGCGTTGCGGGTCGTAAGTGTGCTTCAGGTGATAGAGAAAGTGGATGAAGGCGTCCGACACTGTGTTGCGAAAGAAGAATCTGAGCATGTCGTATTCCGGGTTGAAATAGAATGTCATGGTCGTCGGGACGTGTTCTCTGTCGGATGTGAAGAACTGGCAGGGAATATGGACCCGGTAGAATGATAGTGCTGCTTGTCTGGCTTCACTATTCACGCGCAGTAACTTGCTGAGTACTTGGTGTCCGGAGACTACGGCTCGATGCTGCTTGCCATCAGTGCACCCATACGGAGCATCACGTTGTGTGCAAGCCTCCAGAGCTACATCGACAATGCGCTGGCGTCGCAAGGAGTGATGCCATATCAATAAACGAATCTCGGGTGGTAGCAATGGAAATAGTGTGAAGCTTGAGTTAAGGGTGGATGGTGCCTGGAGGAAGTTGAAGATCTGCAGATGTGGCCGAGGAGACGGAGGGGATATCGCCCGGTCACGCATTCTATCTGCTTAGGACCAAGATATGAAGTAGATTCAGTAGACGCCTTTCACATGAATGGAAGAAGCTAGACCGAATTTGGGACAATACAGTGGTAATTCTTTAAGTAACGTTGGGCAGTCAATCGGTCATATGATCTGATCCATGGATGCAGCGGCCATGCAGCCCCTCAAACGGTGTGACGAAGCTCTTCAGTTGCATGATTTGCACCGCTGGGCTGGGGTTCATCCCACAACCCCGAATATAAGTACAGATACTTGATTTCAAAAAGCACTCAAATATGTGCGAGCTGAATAAGACGTCCTGTCTCTAGATAACTATGGCATCGTCGGTCTTTGACTATGGATCTATACACTTATCAGATACGAAACGCCTCACAACTCACAAGATAAGACTTGGCGAATTCGTAGAAGGGGGAAGTATAATGACGATTAGAGAGACTTTTCTAAATTATGTTCTTCGTACTCCAAAGCCCGTAGAAGACCGAGGCAATTAGAAAGAAAGCCAACTGCGACCCTTCCCAATCGGGACGTGAATCTGCTGATTCAGCATTTCAAGCCGGAGGCCGTCTTTTCAACTTCTCCGGATTTACTGCTCCGATCGCTTGCACGCCACCATGTTTCCCACGCGCGCCCTGCTGGGCCGATCGGTCTGGAAAGGTAAGACCCGGCTGGCCCTCTCCAAGTCCAAGGACCGTCAATTGCGAAGAAACCCGCAACTAACACGCTTATCCAGGCCCGAACATCGTCCCGTACGTGAACACCCGCCGCAATTCAAGCGCAAACCCCCACGCCCGCTGATCCCTGCATACTCCAATTCAAGAGAAAAGTACGATTCTAGAACGAATTACTGATTTCTTTACTCATACAGTCTTCCTCTCCCGCGCACCCTTCCCCCACCGCCAAACACTCCCCCGATTCGCACCCAGAAGCGCGCAGCTACCATCCTGCCCAACTTCGTGGGCCTGCGCTTCGCTGTCCACAATGGCAAGACCTACCAGGAGGTCCAGATCACCGAAGAGATGGTCGGTCGGAAGCTCGGGGAATATGTTGCGTATGTCTCTCCGCTGGAACCTCTACGAGAAGGTGGTCTTGTTCGGACCGTAATGATGCTAACCTGGAATTGGCGAACAGAACCCGCAAGCGCTTTACATACAAGCAGTCCAAGAACAAATAGTCGACTCGCCTGACTACGGGATACGCGGACTTTGCTTTTCCCCGTCTTCGCTTTGTTCTCTCTCCATCGATCCCTCTGCGTCAACGAAGCATTTCCTTTTTGGCCTATGGCCGTGTACAGATATATCCAACACTTCCCTTGTGTGTCATTACTTGTGGGATGGAGTTAAGCATGGAAATTATTCAATATCATTCATGACTGGTTTGACAGTTCATTCCCCCACCCCCCTTCAGGTGGCTCATCTTTTCTGCAAACGAACCATGCTAGGTAGTAGAAAGGGCAAAAACTCCATTTGCTAAATTCCCCTCCCAACCAGAAATGCCCAGGGCCATGGGCAGGATATTTATCCGCAGCCCCTTCTCAAAATCTTTGTACGCCCAGCGCCAAAACCCATTGTAGACTGAAAACATAAAAGGCGAGAGCACATCAACCGTCCACCTCGCGAATTACCGATAGAACTCGCCCCGCTTCACGGTCACGCCGTACTCTGATACGGCCATGCCCAGATCCTCCATCGTCAACACGGTTCGTCCTTGCCCAGTACCGCCGGAACCACCGCCACCGAATCCAGCACGCTGGATGCCGAGGTGCGTGTTGGCCTTGTTGCCTTTTCCTCCGTCGCCGGCAAATGGCGCTGCCCCGGGGCCAGCTGGACCGCCTAGACCGGACGCGGCGTTCAAATTACCAATCGGGTTGTTGGCGGAGGAGCTGTTGGAGGCGCGGATGCGAGCGAACTGGTATGAGTCGGCTGCGATGTCGGAAACGAACTTTTGTGTCGCGAGCGCGAGGAGACGGGCGAGGTGTGGTGGGGTTTGGTTGGGACCTGTACCCGGTGGCGGCAGGCCGGCGAGGGTGAGGTAGTGGGCTGTGACGGCGTCGGGAATCTGGGGAGTACAGTTAGCTCTCACATTCCCATTTTATAGGCTCTGCTTGTCTGCTCTCATCGGCCATCTCGCCCCAAGCTCCCATGGGCTTCGGAGCAATCTCGAAGACCAGATGATAGGATGACTCGAGACCGAGAGAGAGAACCGGGTGAAGCAACAGGGCGAAGGACATACAATCGGCGCATAGTCATCCATCTTGCTCAAGAACTCGCGCAGACTGGTTTCCTTCTTGGACGGCTGCGGCGCAGCGGCGATGGGATCGACGGTGTCATCGGGATTGGCGCCCTGCGCGGTCTGATCGGCATTCATATCGATATCCTGCTCGATGGAAGCGTCGATATCGGGTTCGGGCTTGATGGCAGAGTCGGCAGTCTCAGCTGGTGTGGAGGCAGGAGGCTGCTCTTGTGACCCGTTCGCTTGGGATGAAGGTTGAGAGTCGGCCATGCTGGGCGGTCATCGAAGCCCCTGATCTTTTAATCCTTACTCGTACACGCTCTGGAATTGGGCTGCAGACCGGAGAGGAGGGGTCCAATCAATGCAGTTGGGAAGTTGGAGGTTCTACTTGTCGCAGAGCCAGTCACACGCGGGCGGAGAAGCCGCGCACGGCCCACTACTGCGGTGGAGCTGTTCGTGTACATGAGCAACTACACAAGAAGTACCTTGAAGATATAATGGCGTGATAATGATATTTCTAGTTTACATGCACTGTCGTTATGTACTCTTGCGGTAAACTCTGGTTATTCAAGGCCTCCGTGCGCTGTAAAGCAAATCCCCGAATGAGATCTCACAATACTATGTACATGCCCTCCTTGACCCCGAGAATGCTAGAAGAACTAGAGCGAGGACCTATTGTCGCGCCCCTGAAATTTCATCTGCTCAACTGGGCTCATCGTCTGCCTCGCTATTCCCGTTTTGGCTGCTAGCTGCCCCTGGGCCCTTATTGCCTACACTTTTAGTTCGTATGATCGGGAGAGTTTCGCTTTTGTACAAAGATGACATTGTAAGGAGAATAGCTGGTCCCTAGAAGGGGATATCTGCGGTCAACTCGATCCGGACTATCATGCTCGACACTACAATGCCCCCTGGTTTCAGCCGGACAAGGGCACTCACAATCGCTTAGAGTGCCATCATCAGGACGCCCGTCACCACAGCCCCGACAAGGGATGCCATCGACAACCAGCTGTTCACAAAGACGGCAGAGCCACCAAGGCTGGCGGCCGCACCCTTGGACGTGGAGCTGCTGGCGGATGTTGCAGTGGGATTGGAAGTGACGGTACCCGTTCCAGCAGTGCCACCGGCCTGGCTAACGAGAGCCTTGCAATCACCCGATGGAGACGAGGCCGACTGAACCTTGGCAGATCCCTTGAAGTCGCATGCGCTGCTGCTCTTACCCTGGCTCACGTAGTAGCGGTTGAATGCCTGAGACAGCTGGTCCTTGCTACTGCAGACACTGTAGGCACCGTAGGTTCCAGTGGTTGCGTTGTGCGCAATACCTTCGCAGATGTCCGCTCCGTATCCGCAAACTTCGCCAAAGAGATCACTGTACTTGGTTGAATCGACTGAATCGCTGACCACGCAGGACAAGCTGGATACCATACAGGAGCAGAGCTGCGAGTTAGGAGTCGGGGGAAGAGGACTCGACTTTGCGATCCAGCTGTCGTCGACAGTGGGACAGGCGCGCGGGGAGTTCGTCGGGGAGTAACTAGCGCTGTTGGTGCCGCTGGGTGTCGCGCTTTGGATTTCCTTGGAGTAGTAGCCGAAATCGACTTCGGTGGACACGGAGTTGCCGTCCACGGAAACAAGTCCGTAGTCGTTCTGGGTCTCGAAGTACATGTAGACAATACCGCCGCTCCAAACATCGTCCATCTGGGGGCCGAAGAGCACGGGGACATCGGTGAACTTGCGGGGTTTCACGGTGTTGCAGCCGTACTCCGAGAAGAAGACGGGAATAGAGTAGTTTCTGTACTCCTCGGTACGGGCTTCATATCCTGATGACTGGTACGTCTGGTCACCGCACCATTCATAGATGTTGTAGCCGAAGAAGTCGATAGCGTCGCTCTGATCTCCACAGTTGAGATAGTCCGACAGGTTATCCCGGATATCCGACTGATCAGTTGTTGCGTAGCCGATCGAAAGCGAGCTCCTGTAACTTTTGTCCTTGATGTAGGATTTGATATCCCGAGCAGCAGCCTTGACAAAGGCGGCGGCATCGGTCTGGTTTGGCCTGTTGACAACCTCGTTGCCGACAAAGAAACCAATCACGTTGTCGTACTTCTGGAATGCATCAACGACAGCGGTGTATCGGTCGTAGATATCGACGGTCCAAACGGGCGAGTTGGCCTCGATAGAAATATCGGGCGAAGCCAGGTCAGTGATGACATAAATACCGGCATCGGCGAGCGCCTGCATGCAGGCATCATGGTTCTCGGTTGGGTCCACGGTGTAGGTGCGAATGACGTTTGTGCGCAGTTGGGTGAGATAGGGAATGTCGCGCTCGCAGGTGGTGATATTGAAAAGAGGGTCGACGTAGCCAGCATCGCTGGTCTGACCAGTGCCAGTAGCTCCTCCGCCGCTGTAGCCCTCTGCAAGCCTGTCAGTCTTCATGGTGCCAAGAATTGTTGCGGCTTATCATTACCCTGGTAGGCTATTCCGCGGATGTAGCTAAAATTCCTCGAGTTAAAAATGTCTTGCTTCGGAGGCTAGACTCATACTTACAACTCGGTTCCGTTGTTGGAATAGAAGAATTTGGAGCCCTGAAGGACACAGCAATTAGTAGGCAAACTCCCCTGAAAAGGGGGCAGCCGGGGCACCTACTTTGATTTCAATGGGCGGAACGGTGGCAAGAGTGCCTTTGAGGAGCAGCAAGGCGGCTGCGACGCCACGGAACAACATTGTGAGTAAACGAGTGTCAAGAAATAGAGAAATATAACGCAGTGTCAAACGGGTGTGGGGGACGACGAAATAAAAGGAGCGGGCAAGCTCCGTGGACTACAATCTCACTTTAAGGGGACAGGGGCCAAAAATAGGTGTCGGCCCAGGACGCGTCAACGTCCAGTATAAGCCACGCTAACCCGGACCATTCAGACTAATGTCTCAGCCTATCGCTTCTTTCTGTTAGAGGGGGCCGGAACCCGACGGCTCGAGCGGCACCGAGATGAGAAAGCCTCAATACGGTTAGATCCGGTGGCAATATGCTCCGGACCCAATCATGTATTCACTGGTACACTAGTACTAGTGAGGATATCCATGCCTGCTAGACCTGCTCACGAAGGACCCTCAGGAGGATCCTCGGAAGACGTATATCCGCAATGCTTATCCTACCATGCGACAAAATTACTGGGCACGACGCTCACTTGGGCGCTTTGGCTGGAATTGCATCCCCACTGTCGGGTCCCACTTGACTTGGCATTTGAGTTTAAAAGTGCGGCGTCGGGATTCCAGTTTTGTACTCGGAGTCCTTTCTGGATGGTCTACGGAGTACATCTCCAGTACGATATGTGACGTCCCGGCACAAGAGGGTACAGACATCGGTGACGACGGAAATGAAAAGAATAATAGATGGGGTATGATTTGCATTGATCCTAAACTGTGATATGAGCCAAGCCCAACTTTCCAGTGTTGAGACCCTTGCACGATGGTGATGCCTCTCTCGACGATGTCCACGAAGACTGTCGTCACCTTTGCGCCCATTTCGACTGAAGTGACCGTTAGTGGTAGCACCGTCACGACCACACTCCCCCCCCTCCCCAGGTATGCCTGCTATTTTCGATTCATACCCGCCGTTGGGACTGAGATATGTGCTTCTCGGTATTCGGCTAATTGAAATTTTAGCCAGCACGTCCGTGATTAGCCTTTGGCCCCTGAAAGTCTCCTCGGCGACACATCCGTCACTCTCCACATGACAACAAGCTTTCAGGCACCTCCTTTTGATACTTTCTTGTCTGCTACCTTTGTCACGTCGGATGGCAAGATGCAGACCTTTCGGAAGACCAGATCACCAGTCTCACGAAGCTGTCAATCACCATCAGTATTACTACCACCATGACAAACAGCCAGCCCATCCTTAGTACTCTTTTCTTTGAAAAAAAAAAAAAAAAAAGAATAGAAAACTCAATGTGGCGTCCCGGAGGGTGACAATAATGCTTGGTGGGTGCAGAACAATGGTGCAACTAGGTCGTGTGCGGCAGTGCGGCGAAGCGGCGGGTGGCCATTGTTGGTACAGAGGATAAGTCATAGCTTCGATGGGGGTAATCTGGGTGCCATATTGATTTTGGTTTCGCCAATCTGCCACGTCATTTCAAGGTGGCAACGTGCATCAGCGCGCGCCGACCAGTCAAACTAGCAGGCGATTGTCCTACTGGAGCAACTTAGGAGGTCTTTGAAGCAGAGGTTGCAGATGAGCACAGACGCTGCAGCCAGATGAGCCATATAATTGCCGAAGCTCGTCTTGAAACCAATCGGAGTGCAACAGACAAAGAGCGAGCTGAAGAAGGCAAGCGAAGGAAAATCTTTGAGCCCAGATCAGATCCGTTGCGGTGGAAAAGGCCACTTTCGCGAGGCTGCTTCGGGCGTGAGCTCTTCGCTCATTGTTTCAATATACATATTGTATAGTTCCTTGTTCGCCTTTTCTGTCGCTTCCTATCTGTCATTTGGAACTTAGCCGGCATTATCTGTGAAAAGCTGGTTCTTCACGAGATCCCACAAATATAGCCTGTCCTCATATTGCAATTTTTCTTCCTTGTGTTTTTGAAGTTCACTTTCTGCCCAAATCCGAGCAGCTGTGGAAACTATGGTATATAAACCGCTAGAGCAAACTTCTGACTAGTCAGAAGCCTGATCGGAGATGGATAAGCATAAGAGTGTATAACATCTGCTGCAGATATAACAATTCTTGTGTGTGTTAATTGAAGTTTTGATCGGACCGGTTTGGCCCAGTTAGTTCACGTGTTGTACATCCCCAGATTGGCTAACTAATCACGTAAAGAATAATATTCCGTAATTCACGAGGGAGTGGGCCGCCCGTATAATATGGACAATTTAATCAACAAAACGTCTTTCAATCCCAGTTATCTCTCTCGTGGCAAAGATTAGCACCATGCCCAGGTATCCTACATACACTGCATGTATATGTACGTCATGCAACTGGCGCTACTGCTGGTGCTGTACCTTCAGATATAGATACGCTTCCTGGATCAAAGCGTAAACCCTGCGCTTCTTGAACTGATAATCCCTCTTTATAAACGAAATACTTATTAGGTAGACTTCTTTTGTATTTTGCTTGCGATTACTCCCACGCGGGGTCCTTGTTTTCTTTCTCTCTAAGAAAAGAATAATTCTCATAGCTCCATTGCGTGCCATACATCTGCTCAATTACCTGCTTAGTAGGGGTAGGCGAGCTTTCTGACTGATACTTTAGCAGGGATCAGCTGATTTCTGGTGCTCTATGAGCTGCGCAATCGTGGCTGGTGCGTGCAGTTGGTATACACTAGATCTGCTGGATGGTCGACAAGGTGGTAAAGGGCGGCCGTTTCTGGCCTCGGAATGGGTCATTTTCGGCATCAATTGCACGGGTGCTCATATTCTATATGTAAATGCCGACCCATATTGAACTCCGCTGGACACAGAAATGCTAGACTGAAATAGTCATGAAGCGACCACAGTTGTCTACTGTCCCAGTTGCATGTGAGGATCGATGTGGTGATCCGGCGTCTGCGCAGCGTGCTGCTGGGGGTTGTATTGACTACCATGAACTTCCTGGCTGAGAGTTTGCATCAGGTTTTGCTCTGCAGTCTGATCGAAAACGGCCTGGCTGTTGGCATCCGGAGGCAGGCTGTGGCTGGGAGAGGCCGACATCTCATGGCCGGCGACTGGTGACTGGTGGGCTCCCGCCAGTGCCATCATGCCCTTGATACCTTCCACATGAGCCTTGTCTTCTTCGCCCTGCTTCTTTTGTCGCTCACGGGCCTCGCGCTTGGCAGCTTGGGCCGGTGCACGCGTTTTCAGCTCGCCAGTGACGAACTTGAGGTAGTAGGGGACCTCAATACCGCTCTTCAGGAAGAAGAGCTTCAGGTTTCGGGCCTTATCCTTGAGCTGAACCTGATTGCGGTCCTTTAATGCTTCACTGATGGTACCACCAGGGCCAAACATGGCCAAGATCTGACTCCAGTGAGGGCCCTTGACCCGGTCCAGGCCGGCCATCAGCGCGTTCTCTTCTTCAGTCGTCCAGGGGCGGCGCTGGCTTGGCAAGCCGGACTTGCGGCTCGTCGGGGATGATTTTGCCGAGGCAGCCTGGCGGGCTCGCTCATACAGGACCTGGGTAGGTTGCGACTGGGAGTAGTGAGGAATCCCGGGCATGTAGACATGGCTGGCGGACATGCCGTTGGCTCGCGCCTGCATAGCCTGGGCAGCGTTGGGCTGGAACTGCTGGAAGTTGACCTGCAGTGGGCTCTGCTGGAAAGTCAAGCCATGTTGCTGTTGGTATCCACCGGGCGGCGTAGGGCTGTGGTGATATTGCTGGGAGGCTTGGTGTTCCGGCTGCTGAGCAGGGGTGTAGCCTTGGAGATACTGATTATCAGGTTGTGGTGTGTGCTGTTGTTGCTGTTGTTGTTGCTGCGGCTGGGGTTGCGGAGGCGGAGGCTGAGATGGGGATTGGCTCGCTTGAGATGGAGGTTGCTGCTGATGCTGATGCTGCATCTGAGATTGCTGTTGAGATCGTCGCAGACCATGACCCTGAAGGGCAATCTGCGCGGCACGGGCCGCGCGGGCCACAAGGTCACCATGCATATTGCGATCAACGGGAACCTCAACTGGTTGGGTAACCGCGAATTGGCCTTGATGGGTTGCAGTGGGAGACTCCTGAGCATCACCATTGGAACTTGAAGGTTGTCTTCCTTTGACCGGCTTCTTCCCCTAGAGCTCATTAGTAATAATTCAGACGGGAAAATACGGTGGGAACAAACCTGTTGAGTATTGATGGCTTCGAAGTTCTTCGAGATGTAAGAGCTCAGCTCCCGAAGAAAATCCTCCCAGTGGTAGTTGTCGGGCAATGCCTTCAATGCTTCCTCGTCATTGATCTTGCGCAGCAGAATGTCACGGCGAGAGTTGAGCCGGCTGACAAAATCCGTCTCACTTGGAGCCAGCTGCCGAGAACCCGGGCGTCTTGCCAACAGGCGCTGCTCCATGTCTTCAGGGAAAAGCTCATACAGGAGTTGTGTCCGGGTGCGGGACTTGTTATTCATCGCGGCGATGAATGCCTGTGTCTTGAGGTCCAAGTACAACCCACTTTGAGCTTTTAGCAGGCGATTTCCCTCGGGAACAAACACGTCCAGGAAGTGATCGTTGAGCTCTGCGAAACCAATCTCCTGGGAGCCAAAGATGCTCGACACAAATGAGGCCAGATTGGCCTTGCGAATGACATCAATCTGAGAGCTCTCCGTTACTTCGATATCCGTGGGCTGAAGGAAGGAGTGTTTGACAGTGTACACCCGCTTGGTATGATCGAACAAAGATCGCATGGTTGCATAGGCCTGGCCGTTCTCGGAGTCCGGCTCGGAGACCATGGCAGTGAGATCTTGGTAACTGTTCTTGGAAAGGAACGACAGAATTTGAGTAGACTAATAAATGTCAGTATTCGTACTCTCATACGGATGATGAGAACTCACCAAGTTGTCCAGAATGGGCAAGCTCTGGATCTTCAGATGCGAATTGGCCTTGAGGAATGCATAGCCTCGTGCCCCCGGGAATTCAGTGGTGGCAGGAATATCCTGCGGGCCCATCGATACGGTGTTCTCCTGGCGATCGGTATGGTCCATGATCTCGGAGATAATCGAAGTGACATCGGGGTTGACATTGGAGCCTCCATCATGGGGTGAGTTTTCGGGCTGGTCATGTCGACCTTGCGTTTGATCGGTCGGCTCGACGGTATCGACGACGCTTTCGCCGAGAGCATTTGCTAATTCTTGTTCAATCTTGTGACCCGGACCGTGCTCCTCTGACAAGAATTGCGGGATCGATTGGTCTTCATCGGGCCCGGAGCCCGTGCGGCGCTTTTTTGCCGCGGGCGGCGATCCGTGTTCCTCATCATCAAGAGGATGAGGGGCTTTTTGATCTAATAATCGATGAAAGCACTTATCAGCAACATGGATAACAGACTGAGATGTTCCGATAAAGTTTCATGATGATTACGGGTAATCTTGGCCGTAGCTTACTACGGCGGGAAGCTGGACGGGACTGGATGGACAAGGCTTACCAAAGTCATCGACGGAGTCAAATGAAGGAAGATCATTCGAGCCGTCGAAAGACGGACGATTGCCTCGTGTTTCGACCATCGGGGCGCGACAGCAGGGTCGGGTTGGGCAGTCAACTTCCAAGAGCAGAAATGAGGGCTTAGGGGTAGGGCGCGTTTGTAGGGCTTGCGAGGCTGAGATTTGCCGCTGGGCGGTGCAAGGTTTTTCTGCCCTGCGTGGGCGGTGATTGGTGAATGGGCGTGGACTGCTCACCGCCCGGGGTTGCCGTGTTACGCTGAAGGATGAAAGTTGAACTTTCCACTTGGAAAACAAGCGTTTTGATCAGTTACCGCATTGGCACAAGGCTTTTGGATCGATTTTCCTAATTTCACAGTCCTTGGGCAAATGCGATGTTGTGAAGTTAACTTGGGGACTTCCGCTCTAGTCGACACCTGAGGCAGAGAGGAAACTTGTACCTCGCCCCGGATCTACATGGACAGCCCTATCTCCCCACTTTGGATTTTGAGTAGCTGAAAAAAGCTTAGGTCACTTGATAGGGCCAGTGTCTGGCGACTCCCTTGATAGGGGAGTTCCGGTAAACCCACTTCTTCCCGCTCCTGACTATTAAGCTGCTAGGCCGCGGAATATTTGTGCGCGTCATCGACCTTGAGCCTCTGCCCCTGCGTGTAACCCTCCAACCACACATGGATAGTGACACCAGGGCATCAAGCATGGTGTATTACGTCTTCTATGAGAAGAATGTGTCAGATATGCCAAACTATCTAGCAGGCACATAGCACTCTTCAGCGTCCTCTTTCGACAAATACTTAATTTAAGTTCATATATTATGAAAGCGAATACTTTGACATGGATGAACTATGGGTTCACGGGTTTGCCAGATGCAAGCCGCCCGTGTGCCGAGGATTCCGGAACCTTACACTCCTCAAAGTTTACCACTCGACAGCTTGTCTGAGGTAAGACTACTTTCCGAATGCAGATGCTTCCCTGGGTTGTTCCCTGATTTCCGTAAATCCATAGACCATGCTCCCGGGGGCCTGGCCCATCCACCCTACCCGGGGTTCCAGGACGATTACAGCTAGCTTGCTATTATTACCTTTAGCTCCCCCGGCCCCGCGGCGAGCGAATCTCCTTCTAAATGTCCCTGCTTGTTTCCATCATTGGCTGTTGAAGTACGCTCGAGTACACCATTCATTGGCCCTTTATAGAGTTCGACACATCGAGCCTTCATCGCCATAATGTTTGGGAATCGAAAATTCTACGCCATTGCGCTATGCCTCCAGGCTTCCGTGCTCGTTACAGCGCAGGACTACTCGGAGAAAGTTTGGGGAGTCTTTGCATATACCATTCACGGGGAGAGCATTCCCAATGCCCTAGCGGTATCTCCTGGTGCCAAGGTCCTGACTGAATTTGGCGCCAACCAGCTCCAAGCTGCTGGATCAACCTTCCGGGACCGCTATGTGCCAACTACAGACTCGAACGACAGTGCGAATGCCATTCAATACCTAACTCCGGGTATTCTCATTGCGAGAGACGTGGGTGTGTTTTCAGCCACCGACCAATACATCTTTGCGTCTGCGCAGGCTTTCATGCAGGGCCTATACCCACCACTCGGCCAGTCGGATACGACCGACTCAGACTTGACTGACTCGAATTTGACCGGCAATGCAACAATTGATACGGCTCCGCTGGATGGATATCAATATGCTCGAATCGTGACACTAGGAGAAGCGGATCCTACTTCTATTATTGTGCAGGGATCTGCCACTTGTGACATGCATCAAGCAGCTGAAGAGGAGTACAAGAACAGCAGTGATGCTTATAGAATCACGCGGGAGTCGTCGGATTTCTATCTTGATCTTCTTCATGGGGTGCTTGATGGGGTCTACGATGCGGCTTCGGCGACGTACCGGAATGCCGTTGATGTTTCGGAATATATGGACTATGAATCTGTGCATAACAGCACGTTCATGTCGACCGTCGGTGACGGTGATCTAAGTCGAGCTCGGTGGTTAGCAGATCAGTATACATATGCAACAAATGGGCAAGACTCCACGGCCACCAGCAGTTTCTCAACGATTGGAGCCGTGAACCCTATTGCCGGTCAAACGTTGGCGTCCGGTCTTTTGAATGCGTTCAACATGAATATTGAGCACTTTGGCTCCCATCAGCAGATGACCCTGCTTTTCGGAAATGACGCACCTGCTGTCGCTCTGGCTTCTTTGATAGGGCTGGCGTCAGAGCAACAGCCCAACTTCTACTCTCGCCCCGTTCAAGGTGCATCTCTGGTCTTTGAGCTATACAGCTTCGGGACAGGCGACGAATCCCCCTCATTTCCAGGAAAAGACAACCTGTACGTGCGATTCTTTTTGCACAACGGGACCGATTCAAATACCACCGACTTTGAACCGTTCTCGCTCTTCGGGTACGGGCCGAGCCACCAGTACGTCTCATATACCGACTTCCAGTCTGAGCTGGAGACTTTTGCAGTATCGTCGACTCAGGAGTGGTGCACGCGGTGCAATGCGCAGTCCGTCTTCTGCAATGGTGTTCTCAACGACAACAAATCTGCTCCAAAGAAACAGATGAAGCCGGCCGTGGCTGGCGTTATTGGGGCCGTTGTCACGCTGGTCGTCATTGGTCTCCTGGCGGCGATTGGCTTCTTGATCTGTGGTTGCCGTAAGCGCAAGACAATTCACAAATCAAGCATTGGTGGCTTCAAGGGGACTGGCAAACTCGCTAGTGATACAGACGTCACTTTCCGTAACCCTATTTGGGGTGCCTCCAAGGCCGGAGATGCTGAAGAGTCAGAAGGAATCACGGCGGATGGAGTGGTTGTCTCCGGCCACGAGCGACTGGGTAGTTGGGAAATGGGCCAGGGCCAGCAAAAGAAGGAACTTGATCAAGCAGAGTCGCCAGACATCACGACTAATCGCGTTCCCATGTCGGTGGCATGGGATGACATGGAAGAAGAGTGGAGGCTTCATAGTGGACTTCAGCCCGTCAAGGTTCGCGAGAGTGTCTGATAGAGATTCTCGTCACATGTCGTATGCGTGGCCACATGAAGAGATTCAAGAAAATCCTCGATAGAAATACTCTTAACCCGTTGATTTGGCGAGTCTCATCTGTCGTTTTCTTAGGCACTTTTCGCTCTTCTTACAAGCATCCAGAAAGGTAGTCATTAAATCCCCAGAGGGTCTGCCCTCATAGTCGGGAGCCGGATAGCCTAGATTCTTAGGTAGCGCATCTACTTTCGGCCGGGAGTATCTCGCACTTCCCGCTCACTTATTTCCGACAGTTCGTTCCCCTCAACTCGAGATCACACTTTCTGATCTCAACATCTCCCCACGCCAGCTGGGCGCATGGAAGTTCCTGTAGATACATTTTGGTAGACTTGGATGGGAGATGACCGTAACGGGCATAAAATCTCTTTCCATTGATCTGATTCCCTCCCTATTTATTGACCAAGGCTAAACCCAAGCGAGGATACTGAGGTGACAGGATATATCCAATTAAGGGACACCATGTAAGCGATGCTGAAAGCTTTGGGACATCGAAAAACATAACAGTCAGTCTCATATCAGCCCCCGATCTACTGCAGAAAATAGTTCATATATTTGAATGGATGGGGGATGGGAAGTCGGTGATGTAGATGTCAATCGGCGGAATAAATATAATCCGGGGAACCATTGATATTACGCGCATCGAGCAGCGATTTGTCGCCACTCGACGCTTCTATCGCAGAGTTCCTCCCGCTTTCAGGTCATAATAAACATCTTGTATTAATCTCAGTTATGTAGTTTGGTTATTACTCAATTTCACGTCATAAGCAACGACTCTGAAGAATAGAAAAGAGACTATCAAAGAGCCAAAAGCGGGAATGCGAGGATGACTAATTCCTGCCTCCACGTCCTACTCCAATCATTTCGTTGCCAACTCCTTCTCTTCGCCTTCCCCGAATCTGTCCTGATTGCCCGTTCTTTTCTGCTCGGCTCTTAAGATGCGGCCTCTTTCGTGAGTTCTGCTGCCGTGCGAAACTGTATCTCTGTTCTTTTGTGTGGATAGCCCTCGTTTCGCTCTACTTGGCCAGATATCCCCCCCCCCGGGGCGTATCCCCATCTTGCATCTCTTGTCTGAACATCCCCCCACCGCCCGTTCCTTTACTTCACGTAAATTCGCCTTTGAAACAGATCTCCGCCACTCCAGGGGACAGACAATTTCAATAACCACGACTTGTCCGTCATGACGCAGCTTTTTGCGTCCAGTCCTTCGGCCATGTCTAACGAAAAGCGCGGGAATTTCCCCGGCCTCTCGCTACCATCTCGGAAACACTCCAACGAGTCGGGCCACCTCCCTACGAAGATCAAAAACTTTTTCCGGATCAATAGCTCCAGCAGCCATACATCTTCGCACAGCGGTAGCCCAACCAGCAATGAGCGCGAACGGGAGAAGGAGTCTCTCTCCAAGAACGAAAAGTCCCCTTTCCGACAGTCACGATTCTTGCCTGCCATCGGCCGCAATCGCTCAACAACTGTTGCCAGTGAAGGTAACCCTCTCGACGACGGAGTTTCGCCCACTGCGACTGCGAACCCATACTTTGCCCACCAGGGCCAACCTGCGTTGCGACATCGGAATGAAGGGTCGGTCCCTTCATCTCCTCCTGATACACCCGAGCTGCAGGTCACCGGGGTTTCGGCTGTGGAGCAGGCTACCACCGCCAACAAGGAAGAACTAGCCCGCAAGTTGCGGCGTGTGGCGTCTGCTCCCAATGCCCAGGGCCTCTTTGCAAGCGGACAGGGACAAGACCGACCTCAAACGGCCGAGATGGGCAAGGAGCCTCTTGTGGAGGCATCCGGCTCGACACTCGAGTTGAACAACGAAAAAGAGCTTGCCCTTTCTGTGCCCTCTATTGGTTTGGGCCACAAGCTCGATGGCGATGATGGTAGCTTCCGCCGCACGTACAGCTCGAATTCCATCAAGGTTCGCAACGTGGAAGTGGGACCCGCCAGTTTTGATAAGATCAAGTTGATTGGCAAGGGTGATGTGGGGAAAGTATACTTGGTCCGCGAGAAGAAATCGAGCCGCCTATATGCGATGAAAGGTATGTTGCATCTTGTAAGTCCCACAGGCGAATTGGTAATGCTGACTCGTGTCCAGTCTTGAGCAAGAAGGAAATGATCAAGCGGAACAAGATCAAGCGTGCTCTGGCCGAACAGGAGATCTTGGCAACATCGAACCATCCGTTCATTGTCACTCTGTTCCACTCGTTCCAGTCAGAGGACTATTTGTACCTCTGTATGGAGTACTGCAGTGGAGGAGAGTTCTTTCGAACTCTGCAAACTCGACCTGGCAAATGCATCTCGGAAGATGCCGCCCGATTTTATGCTGCCGAGGTGACTGCTGCCCTGGAGTATCTCCATCTGATGGGTTTCATTTATCGCGACCTTAAACCAGAGAGTATGTTTGCCACCATGGACCCTTACTTTTCAAGTTTCGCCCGAACATTTGCTTACATCTTGTTAAGATATTCTACTGCATCAATCAGGCCATATCATGTTGTCGGACTTTGACTTGTCAAAACAGTCTGGACCGGGCGGTGCCCCTACTATGATCCCTGGCCGGGTTGGCGGCAACGCCAGCGCTGCTCTGCCCACCATTGACACGAAATCCTGCATTGCCGACTTCCGCACAAATTCCTTTGTTGGAACTGAGGAGTACATTGCCCCCGAGGTCATCAAAGGCTGCGGACATACCAGTGCAGTCGACTGGTGGACCTTGGGTATTTTGATTTATGAGATGCTGTATGGTACCACGCCCTTCAAGGGCAAGAACCGTAATGCGACATTTGCCAGCATCCTGCGGGACGATGTGCAATTCCCGGAACATTCGGGCGCACAGCAGACCACCAGCCTGTGCAAATCCTTGATCCGCAAACTATTGATCAAGGATGAGACCAAGCGTCTCGGTGCCCGTGCCGGCGCATCGGATGTCAAAACCCATGCCTTCTTCCGATCAACCCAGTGGGCACTCATCCGCCACATGAAGCCGCCCATGATCCCGCATCAGGGTCGTGTTGGTACAGATACGGTGAACTTCCGCAATGTCAAGGAAAGTGCCAGTGTGGATATCGGTGGCAACAATGCCTCCAAGCTGAAGGGAGTCCCCATGGATTCCGGCCTGGCAACCCCCAATGGCGAGTTGAACGACCCCTTCGAGGAGTTCAACAGCGTCACTCTCCACCATCAGGGAGACCACTGATTGTGTTTCGGCAGCATAGCCCACATTGTATTTTGCTTTCTTCATTTTCTCCCGCTACATGGGGAGCAGCCGCCTGAGCACCGGCGCGTTCACGATCATGATGCATTGACGACTGCATTTAAATATGTTTCTCGCGAGGACCCGTGCAATCTACACCGGTTGTACGGAGTGCTTCGGGGCCTTCTGCGTTGATTTATGCATGCTTTCTGCTCTACGGAGCCTGCTTTTTCTGGCCATCTCACACGTTGCATTTTGCATACTCATGATCGCCGAAGGCCTTGAATCACTCGCGTTCTTTTTTCTCCATACTCTTACCACTCATTCCCTCATGATCCCATGTGCTTCTGGATTTTGTTGCCCTGTTTCTTTCTTTTTTTTTTTTTTTTGCTGAAAGCCGCGTATACATCGGTTCGCTTTCTCTACTGTGCAGCGGGCGGCGTTATGGATTTCTGTTTCTGATACTTTTCGGATCCGTGTTGACTGCTTTTTGCTTCTGTATTTCCAAGTATCATGGCGCGGCTCCTATCTATTAACGAACTCGATTCTATCTTGGCTTTGTGATTTGTCTCTCGTCCGAAAGAAGCCTGCAGTGCCATGTCCAGTATCTATCTTTGCAGCGATGATAAATTTCGAGAAAACAATCTTCGCGGAGTCTTCTCCTTCGTAAACTCACTTCGTAGTCCCAAATTCGAGTGTATACGTCGAAGCGTTGGAGAGTGGAACAGCTCCGCCCAAAACCCAAGTCGGGCCATAAACCAAAAACCAAAACACCGCGCTTCCTCCGCTTCGCATTCTCCCTCCCTTTCGAACAAACTCCTAACACTTCAACCACCCATCATGTCCGCCTTTGCAGCCCCCGACGACCCGGATGCCCAAGATAACTCCTTCACCGAAGACGACCCCGCAACCACCACCCCTCCCATCCCGCAGGAGCAACACATGAGCTCCGACGCGGAAGCTTCCCACGGCCGCAGCCGCTCCAACAACCCACTGCTGGGTAATGATAACCCGCTCGTTTCTGAGCTGGAGCAGGAAGTCCTGGACGAGTATTCACGGCTACTGCGGAATGTGAATCAGGTGGGTAAACTCGGGCAGCTTCGCGCGTCTTTTTCTGTCCCACGAAGCAATACTTACGTACTTTGAGCTCTCGGCTAATTTCTATCTTTCTGTGTCTAGCTCTCTGAGAAAGTCTCCGATCTCGCCGGCTCCCCGGCTTCTATGACTCTCGATGGCATGCGGCTCCTCGAGCGGAAGACGGCGACTGTGTGCACTCTACTCAAAGCTAGTGTTTACAGCATTGTCTTGCAGCAGCAGATCTGGAATGAGGACCAGGAACAGCAGCAACAGCAGCAGACTGAGCAGGACCAGTTCCAGGATACGGAGTTCCACCATGGTGGGGGTTATGAGGGGGATGGGGACGTGACATTCCAGTGATCTTTTTTCACTTACGTGTGGGATCGGGATGTGTTGTTTATCTGCGTATACCCTGGGTGTTTATTCTTTGCGACTGGCGCGTTACTGGAAATATGGAGTGTTTAATGAAAAGGGTAAAAGGACCGTTGTCCTATGGTTTGCACATATTCAAAATCTCGAAGACAATGCCATTGATGATTGATCCTTTTGAAACATATGGCGAACAGGTACAAGATACAAGTACATGCAAAAGACACAAGGAGAAGAAAAAAGACATATTATATACACGCCGAGGGAATATGCACGACTCGACTGCTGAAGCCGCTGAGCTTAGACCTTGCCCGCATAGTACACGTTGCGCACATCCACCATCTTCCTGCCGCGAGCCCGTGCAACTTCCTCGGGGTCCTTCTGGCTCATAAGCGCCTCGTACGCAGCCTTGACTGTATTCATCTTGTTTCGCGAGCGGCCGACCCGACCGGCGAGGTCATGTATACCGGCGGCACGGCACATTTCGTAGATCAGGTATTGGACACGGAGACCGAAGCCTGTCACAAATTAGTGCGGGTCTTATAGTTTGGGGATGCGAAAACATTACCTGGGGGACGGTGCATCAATTGCAACTCCGTGGCTCCAACCTTGCCGGCCACATCACCGAAGATGGTGCGGTTCTCGTAGCGGGGAATGGGCTGCATGTTGCGGATGGCACGGTATTGCGACTGGATCTTTGCATCGGCTGCTTCATCGGACTTGCCCTCGCCGATACCCAGGAGACCGTTGCCATTGCCAGCGATGGAGAGACGGTAGGCACGGCGGACCTTACCCAGACGGGTCTGGTTCACGACACTATGAGACACCAGGGTCTTGGTCCGGAGGTCCTTGACCTGGCGCTCTGTGTAGCCCGTAGCGAGGAGAAGGCTCTTCAGAGCATCAGTCATCTCCTCGGCCTCCAACGATCGCTCCTTCTCACCGCGCTCCTCGGCGGTCTTCCGCTCTTCCACACGGGGCTCATCAATAGTCTCATCGGGGCCGAAAAGGTCGGGAACCAGGACGCTGTGCGGATCCAACTCGGCCGCCTCCTTGCCCTTGGTCAGGCGCAGGGATTCCGCGAACCGCACGAAGTCAGCACCCGTGGGGTTTTCCGGGCCCTCGGCGAAGAAACGGCCAAAATCCTCCACGAACTCCTTTTCGCTCTTGAGTTTCATGTTGTAGTCCGAGTTCGACTTGGGGGCGCGAACGTTGCGGTCGACGCTGGGTTCGACCACGGAGAAGTCGTCTAGGTACTTGAATGCCAGCGGATCGTCGCGCTGGTGGAATTGCTCGGCCAGGTCCTTCGGGTCAATGGCAGCCTCGCCAGCCTTGATGGCCTCCATTTGCTCGGGCGAGTACTCCTTCGCCAGCTGGGACTTCTCCTCCTCGGTGTACGGCTTGAAGTCCTCTGCCTTCGGTGCTGGTCGGGATCCTTCGGCATTTTGCGATTCGGGAGCCTTAATGTTCTGGAATTTGGGTGTCCGGTTCGACAATGACGCCGGTGTCGGGTGGAATTGGCGACGAGGGATTCGCGTGACTGGAGTCGCAGCACGGGAGAAGCTGCAGAATAGGCATTTTGCCGGTCGAGCAAGACTCATTGCGAAAGACGTTAGTAGTCGTTAGCCAGCAATTTGCTAGCCACGAGCTTCAAACAAGGGAAAAGAGGAAACGCAGCGAAGAAACGCGGACAACAACGAAGTTCGGCGAAGTTGAACGCCGGGAGGAATTTCTTGCTCGCGGGCGGTGAGCCCCGGGCCAATCAGTGAAGCCGCAGATGGTCTTTCTAATAAATTTCCAGAATTTCGACTTTCTAAATCTTCGTTCATGTTGGCTCTGCGCTCGTCAGTTCGACGGTTTTCTCTTGCTTACTCTGTTCTGTCTCGTCCGCTTGTCAGACAACAGTTCATTTCGAACCTTTCCCAGTCGCCCACAGCCAATGCGCCAGCCTCCGTCGCAATAATGCAGAACACTCCGAAGAAGCATTTTGGCGGCAAGAAGTTCAAGAAGGCCAAGGTTGAGCGCAAGGACAAGGCTAGTGGATTTGATGAAGTCCTTCAGGCCGATATCGACCAGCTCCTCAAGCGCAACCGCCCCGAAGCAGACCAAAATGGCGACAATAGCCCTGCGAAGCCCATTCTCCCAGAGACGTTCACCGAGATTGACGTGACGGTATCCGAGATTTCCTCGACGGGCGATGGTCTGGCGCTTTCAGAGAATGCAGACCATGTCTTTGTGGTGCCGTTCACCGTTCCTGGAGACAAGGTTCGGGTTAAGGTGATCCGGCATCACCCTGCTCTGTCCTACAGTGTCACCGATTTCCTCAGCGTGATTGAGCCGGGTCCCAAGAGAAATGATGCACTGATTGGATGTGGATACTTTAGCAAGTGCTCTGGGTGTCAATTGCAGATGATGTCGTACGAGGATCAGCTGGAGCATAAGCGGCGCATCGTGGAGAAGGCTTATGCCAACTTCTCTGGGCTTATTCCAGAATTGGTTCCTACTATCGGAGAGACATTTCCCTCTCCCATGCAGTACGGTTACCGCACGAAACTTACGCCGCACTTTGCGAATGGCGCTGGTCGGAGGAAGAAGCAGGAGGCTGAAGAGGATCCCGCCAAGGTTGAAGTTCCAGCTATTGGATTCACATACAAGAATCGAAGGACGGACCTTGATATCGAGGACTGCCCTCTAGGAACGGATGTTGTGCGCCTTGGCCTCAAGAGTGAGAGGAAGCGTGTTGCTGAAAACATCCGGTCCTACAAAAAGGGCGCAACTCTCTTGATGCGGGAGTCCACCAGCCGAATCCCCAAGACAGCACCCACCGATAGCGAGGCCAAGATCAACAACGGCTTAGTACCAACTCCTGGCGCGGACACTGGTGATGTGATCCGTGTTGAGCGAGAAAACTACATTGAAGAGAAGCGCTGCATTACCGACAACAACGCCACTTCCGTCGAATTTGTCGATGACTATGTCTTCAGCAACAAGGCCGGTGCCTTCTTCCAGAACAACAACTCGATCCTCTCCGGCTTCACCGAGTTCATTCGTTCACAGGCCATGCCTCCCGGTAACGACCAAGATTCCAAGCCCATCAAGTATCTTCTTGATGCCTACTCAGGCTCTGGCCTATTCACCATTACTCTGTCTCCGCTCTTCAAGTCTAGTCTTGGTGTCGATGTTGCAGGTGATTCTATCACCTCTGCGCGCGAGAACGCCAAGGCGAACGAATTGCCCAACACCGGCTTCGCTGCTGCTGATGCCGCTGTCCTATTCAAGGACGTTCCGTACCCGCCTGACCAGACCCTGCTTGTCATTGACCCGCCGCGGAAGGGCTGCTCCGAGGATTTCATCAAGCAGATGCTTGACTATAAGCCTCGTCGCGTTGTCTACGTGAGCTGTAATGTGCACACCCAGGCTCGTGATGTCGCTGTCATGGTGCAGGGTGACGAGACCAAGAACGTTCGCTACGAGATCGAGAGCATTCGTGGATTCGACTTCTTCCCCCAGACTGGCCACGTCGAGGGCGTGGCTATTCTTAACCGTACCGAATTTCCCTCAAAAGAGGGATCTGCTTGAGTATAGATTATGGGCCGGATATATAATACGTCTGTTACTTGCATCTTATTTATGGCGTTGGTTTTTGGGAGGCAGGACAAAAAAGCGCACAGATAAGGAAAAATTTTGCATTTTCATACGCTTCTGAAACAAATATCAAAGAGTCTCAACCATCTCCCTCTATCTACTCGGGAACCAGATGTAGCATCCTGAGGACCCAGCGCCATGCCGCTCGCTTTGGAGAACAAAAGGAGGAAAGTGTCACGAAGGGAGAGCAGAAAGACATGAGGAAAAGCTACGGACTATGAACAGAGGACCAGCTACACCGGCTGACGAAAGGACATGAGAAAATAAAAGACAACCCACTTTACGAGCTTCCAGGGCCACCGAGCAGTGCAAATCTCCGCACAATGCTGGGACCGATCTCGTCGTATTCGGCCTTGGTGTGGCAGTAGCTCCGGAACTCGGGTGTCTGACCCAGCAAGCTGCCTCCGAACCAGGGCCCGTGTCGCTGGCGCTTGTGTGTAACTACTGCGACGTCCAGACCACCACTGCGAGCACCGCCACTGCGTGCCTCGGATGCGCGAATACGGGCATCCACCAAGTGGCGGATGTCACGCTGTAGACGGCGGCCGAAGTCCTTGTACAGAGTGGAACCACCGGACAACACAATGTTCTTATAGAGACCCCTCCGAACGTCAATGGGGGAGGACTGGATCACACCGTCGACGACATTTGGAAGCGGGGTCAGGAAGTCGGAGGAGTAGATTTCGGGATTGAAGAAGATCTCCGGGGCGAGGAAGCGCTCGTAGCCGATGTCGATTTGCACGCTGCGGCCATTCGGCGAGGTCACGGTGTGCTTCAAGAGGCGATCGGGTTCGCGGTCGTAGCGGGCAAATTCCTTAACGATATCCGGGCTCACGTAGCAGTACTCCTCCTTCACCTTCTCGGCCGTCTTCAAGCTGCTGTCGGGCTCACCACGGTCACGCAGCAAGCTTTGCACGAAATATGTGATGTCACGTCCGGCGATGGGAATGCTCTTAATGGAGGAGCCAATTACGTAGCCCTCAGCGACGGGAATAACGTGCGTAACACCGTCACCCGAATCAATGACAGTTCCGGTCAGGGAGCGATCGGTGACCTTGGAGGAAGTCCATGAGGCGGCGAGGGCAAGCACGGCTTGAACGGCAATGTAGAGACCGGCACAGTTGAAAGACTCGAACATAATTTCTGCGGTGTTTTCACGGTTCTCGGGCGGGTTCAGCGGCTATATTGATGCCCGAGTTAGCATTCTAGGCCACTCTGACCGCCTGCGGGGGAGGTGCGTATGGGGGTGGCTTACAGGTTCGGTGAGGAGGAAGTAATGGTCTTCGGGCTCCACGCGGAGGTACTTGAAAATCGAGTTCGACCAAAAGCGCTCCATGTAGTCCCAGTTCTCGATCTGTCCGTGGCGAATAGGGTAGTTCACACCGTATCCGGGGCCACTGCCAGCAGCCAGAGCCTCATCACCGATGAAGAAGTCCAGGTCCTCGGTACCACGCTTTCCAGACAGGTGTGAACTGGCCCCGGCACCGCCAGGGAGGAATGAGGGCTTATTCGGGACGGCAGGCCGAGAGCCCGCGGAGCTTCCAGCGCTCCCGGCGGCCTTGGTTGCAATTGCAGTCGGGAAGACGAAAGAGGGCGAATCGTTACCGGCAAATCCTGCAATCGGCGAAAGACGTCTTGTTAGTTCTCCTGTCCTGATCGATCACAGTAATCGAATCCGATTGCCTAGCAAGCGGCACCTACCAAGCTTGGAGTAACCGGTACCGCTGAGGAGAGACGGGTCAGTATTGGGCCAATTCCAGAGGAGGTGCGCGACTTACTTGTCCATGACAACGGCTGGTGTTTGGGACGCCATGGCGGAAGGTAAAGACTAGAGCCAATGCGAACACACAGAGGTATGCGAGGTCCGCCTTTAGAAGGGGGGGGATGAAGTCAACCGTGGCGGAGCTCAGGCAGACAAGGCGGGGAGCGTGATTACCTAAGAGAGGGTCACGTCAACATCATGTGCCCTGGTTTTTTATCAAATTGAAAGTATTCGAGGAAAGAACGCTTCATTCACATACATTCGAATCACGATGGAAATAGGGAAGTCGCGGCTAATTTAAAATGGAGGGAACGTTCAACGGTGTCAATTTGTGGTCGGGAAAACTGCGCAACGCGCTTTTGATACTTCTTGTCCCTCAGCCCTAAACATCTCTTACCATTCTATCTTATCCCTCCTTCATGAACAGTACCCTATGTGATAACTTGCCTTTATTCTTCCTTTGCAGTCATATTCTTCGCTCTTGAAACACTTTTGATCATTGACTTCCTTCGTTCGCTTGACTCCGGTGGCCAGAACCGCCGCTGCCACTAATATCGGATCGCGTTGGTGCTGTGACGGCAAAGAAACACGCGAGTCACTCACTCATTTCGAGCTGTCTTACCTGACGTATCCTGAGTTGGCTCGCAACTCTCTGTCACATTATTTGAAATCCGCACCACTTCTACGCTTGACACCGATCCATGACGCAAGAAGCTGATCCGGCACGTTCCCGAGTCTCAACCGCTGAGCAGCCTGCCAAAATGGGCCGAAGCAAACGGAAACAACTCCCCTGTGCGATGTTTGTCCATGCTGGCGCTGGATACCATAGCCGAGAGAATGAAGGGAAGCACCTTCTTGCCTGCTCACAGTATGGGTCCTCTTTCCACTTACTGATCAAAACTGACGGCAGACTTGTTATAGGGCGACCAAGGCTGGACTAGCTGCCCTGCAGGCTGGCGGGACTGCTGTGGAAGCGGTGGAGATTGCCATCATGATACTTGAGGACAATCCCATCACCAATGCCGGATATGGCAGCAACCTGACTGCCAAGGGTGTCGTTGAATGTGATGCTTCGATTATGGACCATCTTGGTCGCAGCGGTGCCGCTGGAGCTGTGCCCAGTAAGATGTCCTGTGCTTGTTGAAGAACCTTGATTTGATCTAATTGCGACGCAGATGTTAAGAACCCGATCATGCTGGCTCGCAAGATCTATGATGAGGCGTACAGATCTCCTGGTATGTCACGGGTGCCTCCCAACTTCCTCGTTGGTGACGGCGCCACGGACTTTGCATGGACCCATAATATTCCCAACGTTCCGGATGATGCTTTGATCACGGCCCCTGCAAGAGAGCGCTGGAACATCTGGACTCGCGAGATTCAGGAATACGAAGCGGAAAATTCACCTGATGAAAAGGAGGCTATGAATCCTTGGCTTCGTCGGCCACTACCCCCCATGTCATCTAGCATGGCCCTTTGCACCCCTCCCGCTCTTGATAAACTTGAGGCCGGAATTTTTCCCGCCAGTCAGCTCAACAGCGACAACGACCTCGATCGAATAATGTCCGGAACGACAATGGATGGCCAGTTTCCCCGTGTGAAGTCACGGTCAGCAGAAGAAAGTACCAGCTTCTTCAAGTCTGGCCCATCATTTTACCCAAAGAAGAATCTTACCGACGGCGAGGATGGAGAGGATCGTATCACAGATACAGTCGGGGCAATTGCGATTGATCGGTGGGGTAACATCGCCGCGGGGTCGTCATCTGGTGGCATTGGGATGAAACATCGAGGCCGAGTAGGACCTGCAGCGCTCATAGGCATCGGCACCCATGTCATGCCCGTTGACCCCTCCGACTCGGAACGAACAACCACAGCTGTCGTAACGTCTGGAACTGGTGAGCACATTTCCTCGACCTTTGCGGCCAGCACCTGTGCGTCTCGGATCTATTACGGCCAGAAGATGGGCTCAGCGGGTGTCTTCGTGCAAGTGCCTGAAGAAGAGGCCATCCACGCTATGATTGAAAATGAATTCATGAGTAAGAACGCCTCCATCTGTGTTTTGACCTCACCTGGCCTGACAATGTCCAGATCACCCCGCGGTCCAGAACAGCGAAGTCGGCGGTTCCATCGGAATCCTGGCTGTGAAGAAAACGGATGATGGCATTGGTCTCTTCTTTGCTCACAACACCGAGTCGTTTGTGAGTCGATTCCCAAAGGACATGAGGCTGTCTACTAATCCTACGCAGGCTGTTGCCTCTATGGCTGCAGGCGATGTCGAACCCCTAACCGTGATGTCCCGGAGCAGGAGAAACGGGGTCATTGCTCAGGGTGGGATCATGATTCGCTCCAAGAAGTAAGTGGGTTTAACTGACATGTCATTTGAAATTTCGCGGTTGCTTATCGTTCATGAGGCCATCCAACGACACCAGAGAGAAGAAGCGGCACAAGATAGCTCAGGACTAAGGAGGGTCTGCTTTCGTCAAGGGCCTCATGTCAATTACACTGACTGCACGCTTTCTTCCCCTCGGGGCCTTTCATATCTTCGTGGTACATTCTGGATTGTCCCCGCTGAGATTTCCTTTTCTCGTGTGGCTCCTGTGCATGTCCGGCGTTTTCTTCCTACATAGCGAGCATGGCTGTGTTAATTTCGAGGGCGCCTTTGGTTCCCTTTTTCTATGATCCATCCAGCTTGTTTCTGTCTGGGCAGTGCATCGATGCTGGCGCTCAGCGGTGTTTCTTTCAAGATTCATAGGCGAGTGATTCTATTAAGTCTCTAGAAATTCAAAAAAATTCCGAAAATCTGCCCGAAACTCTCGATCTGATAGATTTCCCTAGATAAAAGCTTTCTCGAATCCAGCGAGAAAAGTCTCTAGATATCCTCAAGGTATATTTACCCCCTAAACTGAACCTCCGATGCAATCAAGGCCCAGGCGTCGGTGTTGACAAAGGTGTCCCCGCCGCCGAGGTCCCATTGACCTGCTTCTTCTTTTTCTTCTTCCTTTTCAGGAGAGCAGGCTTGACATCGTACTCACCCACGTCCAGTTCGGTTCCACAAGTAAGACACACGCCACCCGGGGGAGCTTCACAGAAGATACTCAGACAGATGGAGCAGACGTAGCCGATATTAACCACTTTCCTGTGACAGAAGCAGGCCGCACGGAAATCCACGTCTTCTCTCGTCGGAAGCACCAGATGCCGACGGGAGCGCTGGTCGGGTAGGAATGCCATCATCAAGTACTGCAGCAGCCCGCGCGGCTCAGAAAGAGCCATGTACACACCCCTGGTAGCATCGCAGGCCTGCTGCAGGAAGACAGCATCACCACTAAGCTTACACACGTCGATGGGGATTTGTAACCGCTGGCAGGCGAAGATGCTATTCATCACAGGGATGTACTGGTGCGCCGAGTCGCTAGACCCGCTGACCGAGACGATCAGGATGCGGCTCTGGAGCCGCTCATCGTCGTTCGAGGCGGAGTATCGATTTGCACCGCCTCCCGCACCGGCTTCGGCTGCGTCTTCTAGGTCTGCGCCGCCGTGCTCTTCGGCCCAGGCGATTGTGCGCCGATTGATGTGGCTCAGTGCGAGTGTTAATGCGCCGGCCAGCATTGTGGAAGTGTTACCTCGGAGATCGTCGCTGCTCGTGGACACCATGAGTTCCTTCAGGTGGCGGGTCACTTGCTCTTCGACTACGCGGAACGGGCGGTACTTGTTCATCTGTGCGCTGGCTGCTCCGTTGGCTCCGTTCATCGAGACGTCTCCATCACGATCGAAGTCGCTCGGTGTCGGGACGGGATATAGCCATGTTGCTTTTTGGCTGTGTGATGCAACGACGGCGACTTCATTCGCGTAGTTGCAGGCCAGGTGCGCATTGATGAAGACGAGGATGTTCGCGACGGCTTTGGACAGCGGGAGGGAATCTTCCAAAGCAGCCCAGGCGTGCGGATTTGTGTCGATGACGATGGTGAGGAGGGATGGTGCGAGGTCTGTAGCCGTGAAATGTAAATATTAGCGAACGCTCCTTGCGGCGGTCATTAGGGAAGGTAACCGACCGGTGACGCCTAGCTCGTAGTGCTCGGAAGCATCAACGGAATTCATGGTGCCGGGACTGATCAATGAGGACGGAAGCTCATGGCGAGGTGGCCCAGGCCAGAGGTGATTCGATGAGAATCCAGACTGCGGAGCAGCGGCAACCTCTTCTGAGTGATGTCTCTTGGAAGGCGATAGCAAGCCAAGCGTAGTTTAAAGCGGATGATCCAAAACCAGCTCCGCGATAAGTCCAGTCACGGGACGATAACGAAGAACTGAGTCTACGTGCTCTTTGCCTTTTATTCCATGGCCATTATCTTCTATTTCTAATTGAGATATATTATGAACGTCGTCTGGATGAAGTATTGCCGGTGATGTTATGATTTTCAAGGTTTCATTAAATCGACGCCTTTCTCTTGGCAGGTCGAATAATTGGGGTGGTAAAATGCACTATGGGTAACACTATATATTCCGACTGATCTACGCCAGGATGATCACCTTGGCAGATTCCAAGTTTCTATTTCCGATCACCCTTAAACCCCTAGAATGACTCACTCAACCGTCTTAGAGCCCCCCCTCTAGGGAGCATCGAAGGAGAATGTAAGCAGCCGGGGAGCTATGACAATCTGTACATCGTATGCGGGAGAATGGAATTAAGGACGGCGCTACGCGGCGATTTCCTCGAATAAGGGACAGATGTCCCACATGATCGGCCCTGGCGGTCACCGACTCGTACCGCGTTTAGCTCATCCTGTTGGGATTATCTTACCAGGGATACCGCTATCTAACCGTACAGACAAGGAGCAGCGCCAGCTTAGCCTGGAGCAAACATAGGTTACATACATTAACTCTGTGACGAGTAAGTCTAAGCAGAGTGACGGCGTGCCCAGTTGGGTGGCTGTGGTTGGTCTTATCGGCGGGATTGATAATGGATTTGACTGAAATCAAGTGAGTTATCTGTCATTACATTTGGAAGCATTGGCAGAGAGCCACGGAGGGTAATACTTGTAATACGTATACGCAGGGAGATTTGAAGAATCTTGTCTGAGCCCTGTTCCCATTTGCTTTTTCTCATACGTGGCTCACTCCGATCTGATAAAATCGCGGTCAGCTCCCACCTATCTTCCTCTCTTTTTCTCCCGCTCCGCACCTCCGCCTCTCCGCCTTCCCCTCCTCAAAAAAAAAAGTCCCGCCTCCCGCCGCGTCTACGACTCTGAACGTTTTTCTTTATTACAACCACCCGTGAACTCGATAAGCGGGCTGTTATTTGTCTTCGGTGCTGATTACCAGCATCCCTGCAATGGTCCAAGTAACAGGCGAAGAGCGCGCTGTTCACCTGGCACGGGAGGCTGTCGAGTTGTTCGACGCCGGTCATCGCGAGGTGCGTAATACGCGATAGCACCCCCTGGAACACGAACCGGAGTCACCTCCAGGGTACTAACTGACCTTGAGCTTCATAGGCCGCATCACGCAATCTCCGAGAAGCTCTTTCCATTGCCGCTGACAACCCCGACGTGAAAGCCGCCTTCCTCAAAATCCAACAGGAAGAAGAAAATGGCCACCAGCTACTAGATCTTTGCCGACGCTACACTACACGAAAGGATGAGGCTGCCGGGAAAGAGGCCATAGCCTATCTTGGCGTAGACGGTCTGAAGCCTCCGGAGAATGTGGCGTTAGAATCGCTAAAGCTCCTGCTGGGTGAAAATGCCCATGCCCTGTCCGAGATACAGGACGAGATCATCTCAGGTCTGGTTCGACAAAGTGCCAGTGTCCGCCAGTACTTTTCCAACCAACTCCAGGTTTCCGTAACCGCCTTTTTTGACGAGATCTACGACCGCGGCGATGGAGCGGCGGTTTGTCTGGACACCGTGGTGTTGGATCCCAGTCTCTGGCCTACAGAGGACAAGCGATCTCACTGCGAGAACGAGCTATTTCAGTTGTTCTTGGCGAAGTTGATGGAGTCAGGCCACGACTTGGACGGTCGTTCTCTGAAGGGAATTACAAGACTCTTGGCAGTCGATGCGGAGCGCCTTCAACATCTGATCGATCATGAGGGATTCGAAGTGATTCTGTCGTCCCTCGACAACCGGCTGCCACTAGAAGTGCGCAGTCAAGCCACGTTGGCAACCGCCAAATACCTGGAGGTCGCCAAGGAGACTGGCGCGAAACAATTCTCTGGCTTGATCGCAGCCATGATCGCCAAGGGTCGCCTGGACGATTTCATTCTTGCTTTTTCCGCTGTGGCGGCTGTCTTTCCCGTGGCACCCGCGGCTGCGGCCACTGTGTTCCTTTCCGATGAATTTATGAACACGTTGACTCCGTTAGCGTCGCGGGATGCGAAGCGCAAACGAGTGGAGGTTTCGATCTTGGAGCTGCTCAATGCAGCTTGCATTAATCGTCCCTGCCGCGAAGCAGTTGCCAAACACTTCTCCGAGTGGCTGTCGCACACCCTGACTAACGGCAGCGACGAGGGGTCTGAACTGGCGGCGGTGGTTTTGGCGAAGATTCGAGCCTCTGAGCCTAATACGGCCGAGAACGGTAAGGTCGAGGATGCGGATACCGGTGTCTCTGAGCTGGTTCAACGTTTCAAGGGACTGATGTCTGAATCCAAGGCTGAACACATCTCCCACGCCATCGAGGGACTGGCCTATTCGTCGGTCAAGCCCGTTGTCAAGGACGAGCTGGCCAAGGACCCTACTTTTCTCCACGAACTGATCACGGTCCTGAAGAAGCATACCATCACCGACTCCTCTGTGCTCTATGGCGGCTTGATGGTCATTTTGAACCTCACCAAATTCCTCCCCAACCTCTCGGAAGAGCAGAAGAAAATGTCCCAGCTGAAGGACTACGCGGATGCATCGACTGGCAAGGCTAGGGCTGCCCCGGATCCGCTAGAAGAGGATGAGGTGGTGCTTGACCGGTGCGGGGTCGTCATTGACGCGGGCGTCATGTCCTTACTGGTGGAGTGTGGACGTGTTGCTATGCCTTCCATTCACGATCTCACAGCCAAGATTCTCCTCGCTCTGGCACGGCGAACAAAGTCACGAGGTACTCTGGCTCAGCAGGGTGCCGTCAAGTTGTTGCTCAGCCTGGCCGTCCCGAAACAGGGCAATCCCAGTTTCGCCACGGAGACGACACAGAATGCGTCCCACGCATTGACTCGAATCCTTATCTCCGTCGACCCTTCACATGTGTTCCCATCCTCCGGCTTCCCCCAGGTCACGTCTGCTGTGCGGCCTTTGCTCTCTCTTCTGTCAACGCCTGAGTCGGCCCCCATCTCGGTAGACCAGCCTCGTGACCTTCTCCCGGTGTTTGAAAGTTTACTTGCTCTGACAAACCTTGCTTCTTATCCACACGACGATACACCCGCCGAACTCATGGTGCGGGAAGGCTGGCCCGCCGTGGAAGACCTCCTCTTGTCCAGTAACCCTCGCGTGCAGCGGGCAGCCTGCGAACTGGTCTGCAATCTGATGACCTGCGAGTCTGGCATCGTCAAATTTGCCGACGGCTCTAAGCGCGCGTCCCAACGCCTCCACATCCTTCTGGCCCTTACCGACGCCGACGACTTCCCCACTCGACGAGCCGCTGGCGGCGCGATTGCCATGTTGACCGAGTATGACGCGGCCGTTGCCGCAGTCTTGGAACGACCTCGTGGAGTGGATCTCTTGCTAGGTTTGTGCCAGGAGGAGGACGACTCTCTCGTCCACCGAGGCGCGGTGTGCGTGCGCAACCTGACCTGCACGGCATCAGGTGACATCGGAGCTCGTGCAAAGGAAGCGGTTCGCGCTGCGAATGGTATCGACATTCTGACGGCGTGTATCAAGAAAACGTCGAACCAGGCTGTGTTACAGGCGGGCGTGGAGGCATTGAAACCGCTGGTCCAGTGACCGACACGAGCATGTTGCTATTCGATGGCTTTCTGCGAGAGCAACGTCTTCGCATGTACACCCAGCTGGAGTTTTATCTTTCTGTTTACGGGTTTCTTTTGATGGCCCTCATGATGATGAGCACATACTTTGGTTTAGCGTTCTTTTCTTGCGTTGGGGAATATGGAATGGGGGCGTTTCTTGACTTGCTATGGGGTTGCCCCGCATTGGGGCTTAGCTATAGAGAGTATGAATCAATTTCTGAAACATGCATTCCGAGGTCGTGGTAGTTGACTACGCATTCCTAAGGAACCTTGGATTACTCGATGTTTCCCTTACGCTACTTTGGTTTAATGATGTTACGTGTGAGCATGTCCTAACCGAGAAGGACTTGCATGACTCACAAGGCTACTACAGGCTACCGGGGGTCCGGTTATCGGAAGAAAACGAGTTGCCCGGATATCACTAGGCATGCCCCGCACCGGACGACATGGACACAATTGACATCTTATGGCGCGTTGGTATGATCACAAGACCTTTTATCCGGATGCTCGAGGGTGCTTGCATACCCTCCGGCCTCACTCGGGGAGGCTCATAGTTGACTTCGAGGGCCCATTTCGGTCAGACACGGGCTGTCACGGTCACCAGCCAAGGGACTCAGAAATGTCCCGACAGACCATCCAGAAGGTGTCCAAGTCAATGCTAGCCCTATTGAAAGTGACCAAAGTGGATGGATGGAAGGTCACATGACGAACACGAATTAGGGCCGGGATCGAAGCACGTTTCGGGGTTCTGATTGGCCCGGCTCCGCTAATCAGCGAGCACAGATCTTGCCCTGCACAGAACCTGTCAATGAACCGCGCGGGGATCGGGATCGACAAATCACCGGCGCCGTCGAATGCACACCTTCATCCTGGCCCTCGTTAGTTGCTCAACGCCTCTTGGTCGCTCTTTTGCTTTGTTTCACCGTTTCCTTCATTTCCTTCATTCTCTTTTAAACCTTACGTCTCCACCCACACTGATCAGAGTTTTTTATTCTTTCACCGCTTCGCATCCACTTAAACCCACCAGGTACAGTCGGCCTTTTGAGGCTACACTTTCACCCCCTCCCTCATGGCGCCAATTACCTCTTTCCTTCTTTGCGTACGGCCGCTCACCTGATCACTGCTTGTGATCCTCAGATTGCCGACTCGACCCGAACCTCCGATCCCGTGCGCCGTGTGGAAGATTTGAGGATTCGTGTCGGAGAAACTGGTGGAATAAAGGAAAAGAACAGCGTGGTGAGAGGTCATTTTGACCCCGAACACTTCACTCGTCAATATGAAGTTCGGTCGCAACTTGCCTCAGTTCACCGTGCCGGAATGGAGCTCCTCGTACATCAAGTACAAGGCGTTGAAGAAACTCATCAAGTCCGCGGCTGAGCAAGTCAAGGCTGGCCAAGAGGCGGATCTGGCCGGTAAGTGTGGTGCTCTGTCGACTCGAGTCCTCCTGCATCCCTCGGAGCACCGTTCTAACTAGGATGTCCGTTGGTTGCGTTCTATAGGTTTCTTCTACTCTCTCGACCGAAATGTCGAGGACGTCGATTACTTCTACAACAAGAAATATGCCGAGTACGCCCGCCGTCTGAAGCTGCTGGAGGAGCGCTATGGTTATTCCATGGAAGGTCACCATCCATTGGAGCCCGAGGATAGGCATGATCTGCGCGAGGCCCTCCTCGACCTGCGCTACCATCTCCGCCGCTTACAGTGGTACGGCGAAGTCAATCGCCGCGGCTTTGTCAAGATTACGAAGAAACTCGATAAGAAGGTTGGTGCCCAGGCTCAGAAGCGTTATCTGGAGACCAAGGTCGATCCCGCTCCCTTTGCCTCCAATGCTCGCGTGTTCAAGGCCCAAGAGCGCATCAACACATGGATGGCCGTTATCACCGACCAATCCAAGGAGCAAGAGAAGTTTGACGATGCCAGCTCGACCCACTCCTCTCTGTCGCTGAAGCGTGGTCCGTCCCGGCCGTTCTTGAATCTGCCCACCAGCGTTGTGACGGCGGTGGACGATGCCCTCAAAAAAGATGATGTTCATGTTTTGCTGGAACTGCTTGAGACCCTGAAAACCGCTGCGGATGAAGCTGGTGAAGGCGTCTTTCTTAAGGTCCTCAAGACCCTCATCCAGCGAGCCATTCTACACAGGGCTCGGGCTTGCCTGTCCGCCCTTTTGCCTCGCGTTGACACCCTTGAGGAAGATGATGAAATCAATCGTCGCAACTGTCTGCATCGTCTGGTCATCTCAATTGGCCGTGGGCAGTCGACCACCGACTCCGAGCCCGCGGCGTCGTTGGTGCTTGACTTCCCTTTGGAGACGTCCCGTTACATCACTCCTGCAGCCCCGCCAACCCTGCAGCCGCCACGCTCTGTAGTCAAGGAGGCACACATGCCCCAGCAACTGGGTCGTGATGACCCGGCTGTTTCTCTTTTGACCCATGTGCTGGGTGCTTTGCGCCCGAACCAGCGCGAAGCACTGATGGCGAAGGATATCTCTGGACGCACTCCGCTGCACTATTCAGCCCAGTATGGTTTCAAGGTTGTTTGTGAAGTCATTATCGAACACCTGAGGGAATGGGAAATGTTCGATGTCAGCGAGGGCATCGACGGTCCTTTGTGGCAGGATGATGATGGCTGGGCGCCTCTTCACTTGAGTGTGGTCGGTGGCCACCCGATGACTACCCGGTACTTGCTCGATGCCGAGAACTGGAAAGGATCCCACAGACAGGAGGACCAGGTCCGCAAACAGACGCCCAAGTCTAGCGCAGTTCTTGCACTAGCAACCAAGGCCAACTTTGTGGACATTGTTCAGCTTTTGGTGGACGCCGGCGTTGATATCAACTATCAAGACGAGCAGGGTGAAACTGCACTTCATGTTGCTGCCCGCTTCGGTCACGATGAATGTGCCCGGATTCTTCTCGCGGGTTCTGAATACCAAAAGGCGAACACGGATCTGCCAGAAAAGACCTACGCGTGGACACCGCTGTTCATTGCATGTGTTGATGGCTCCTTGAATGTAGCCCAGCAGCTGATTGCGGCTGGTGCGGATGTTGATAGGTTCGACTCTTCTGGCTGGACGGCCAAGGAGCATGCGTCATTGCGAGGCCACCTGGATATCGCGCGGTGTCTTGCCGAAGTGAGCCCTGGTCCCCCGGCTACTGAGCCCGAGCCGATCGCGGTTCCTACCAACACTTCGTCCGCGTCGTCTTCGCCGCCTTCCCAGTCCTCTTTGACGGATCGTCGGTCGAATGCGCCTGGTTCCACCTTTCCGGGGAATTCTGGGCTACGAAATACTGAACCTATTAAGACTTTTGGACACCGGTATCTCACCGACGAGACCATGATTTTGGTCAGCCTGGGAACAATGGATATGCGGAAGCCTCTAGAAACAGTCAACCTCGACCGCATCCCTATGGAGAACGCACACGCGACGCAGCTGGATACGGCCCTGTCTCTGGTAGTTACCGCTAGCGGTGCCCATGGAGAGCCCGAGGTGATTGATCTCCCTGTTCAGGATAATATCTCGACTGAACCGATTGTTTTTCACACCACCGATGCGAGCAAGGTCCGCCTTCTTTTCGATCTCGTGCCCACCTACGCCGGATCGAAGGAGAAAATTGTTGGCCGTGGTGTTGCACTTCTTTCCAGCATCAAGCCGACAGTTGGTTCTCAACGAATCAACCTCAAGGGCGACTCTACCGTTCCCATCGTCGCTGCCAACACTCTGGATGTGATTGGGTCTGTGACCTTCAACTTTCTGATTATCACCCCTTTCAAGCACCCAAACATGTCGATCGCCGGCAATCAGACATACTGGCGAACTGTGAGCTCGACGATGGTCATCGGGCACCGAGGTCTGGGTAAGAACATGGCCAGTCGTAACTCCCTTCAACTGGGTGAAAACACTATTCAATCATTCATCGCAGCTGCAAACTTGGGTGCGTCCTACGTCGAGTTTGATGTACAGCTTACGAAAGACCATGTCCCTGTCATTTATCACGACTTTTTGGTCAGTGAGACCGGCATTGACGCCCCTGTGCATACCTTGACGGTGGACCAGTTCTTGGAACTCGGCAAGGGTCGGCACCGCAACGTCTTGCCCGGCGGCGTTGATGTTCATGGCGATACAACCCCGGGCACTCGGCAACGCTCGATGTCTGTGGGTGGCTCTGAGTATAACCCGGCCGAGTTGACCGAGAAGATCAAGCACACACGCGATTTCAAGAAGAAGGGATTCAAGGGCAACACCCGTGGCGAGCACATTCAAGCCCCATTCGCCACTCTGGAGGAATTGTTTAGAAAGATTCCCAACCCAGTTGGCTTCAACATTGAACTGAGTGAGTCCAAACAGCTTCCTAAAGAACAGCTACCTTTTCGACGATCTAACCAAGATCGCCAGAGTATCCCATGCTCCACGAGAGCGAAGAGGAAGAAATGGACACCTACGCCGTCGAACTGAATTCTTTCGTCGATACCATCCTCACCAAGGTCTATGATATGGGCATGGGGCGTGACATATTGTTCTCCAGCTTCAACCCTGACATTTGTCTCCTGCTGTCCTTCAAGCAGCCGTCCATCCCGGTTCTTTTCCTAACCGACGCCGGTGCCTCCCCAGTCGGTGACATTCGCGCCAGCAGTCTGCAGGAGGCCATTCGATTCGCTTCGCGCTGGAACCTCCTTGGCATTGTGTCTCAGGCCGAGCCTCTGGTCTTGTGCCCGCGTCTCGTGCGTATTGTTAAGGAATCCGGTCTCGTCTGCGTGTCCTACGGCACCCTCAACAACGACGGCGTCAACGTCGACGTAAGTCTCATTACTCCTCCCAAGTCCAAAACGCACAAACTAATCAATGGATACACACAGTACCAAGTCGCCGAAGGCATCGACGCTGTCATCGTCGACTCCGTTTTGGGCATCACAAACGGCCTCATTCAGCGCCAGCACAAGAGCGAGCGCACGCCCGGCCCCTCGCCTAACCCGGGAGCTGTCAGCGACAAGGGTGCCATCCGGGTTCCGATCCTGGACCAGGCGAAGCGGGATACCGCTAACCTTGATGTGGATCCTGCTACCGTTCTCTGAAATTCGACAGACTCATGTTGTATATTTTTAACAGTCACATAAAAACGTGCATTGCATGTCCATAGTTGCATATGGCTTGTTGCCAGCTTCAACAGCAAATACCAATGCTCTTCTCTTTTCGTGTCTAATATTCTACATGATATGATTGTTTACTGGCAACACCCCGACCGCAGGTGGCAAGCCCACTAGTTAGATGGGGGTAGTCTCATTGATCAGGCATATAATGGGGCCTATTCAGGACCTTGTCGCTTTGCGGGGGTTATGGGGCAATCCAAGCCCAAAGTTGCGCAACACGATGCCGTGATTACAGAAAACGTGAATTCTTAATTTTGACCAGAATTGCCAACGACCAGTATGAATGGGGATATTAATTGCATAAGCTCACAAATTACCAAACTTGCACACGGCGTCTCAATACCCGGATACCACTTCATTGTCTTTTTCCATTTTCTGGAGCAGAATTCCTGAAGTTACTTAGGACCCCCGAATCATTTTACCACTCAATTTCGATGCTTTCGTGAAGCTGCGAATATCTTCAATCAGTTGCACCGGCTTCTCAACTGAAGCAAAGTGACCGCCCTTCTCGTGCTCTTTCCAGAAGACAATCTTCTTCCCCACCGCAGCCTCTGCCCACCATTGCTGAGCGTACATGGGATCCTTGGGGAACACCGAGACGCCCATGGGAATGCTAATCATTCTGGTCAAGCAGGTCTTCATCTCCATTTCCCCTTCGCCCATGGTGGTCTTGTAGATCTCTGCATGGCCTGGAGTGCCATTGAGGATGTATATCTGGTTGATCGACCTGTAATTAGCAGGATTTTTCACGCTCTTTTCATCCATTAGGTCTGTTGACTTGCCATGGCCCATGTTATAACCTCCTCATCCTTCCAGACAAAGTCATCGTCAATCAGATGCTGCATTTTGTCGCGAAGCCAGCACATCATCCCAAACGGGCTATCTGTCAGCGCGTACGAGATAGTTTGCGGCTTTGTTCCTTGGATCTGTCTATAACCGTTTTCCTCATCCATCCACCATTTCATTCGCTTGAGATTTTTTGCCTCGTACTCGCTCCAGAAACCCGTCAAGTAGCCAAACACAAGCCTGCCAAATGCAAAAGGCGCCCAGAGAGCAGATGGCGGCAAACTGAAGATCATGTTTATGTGGATACCGATGCACTGTTTCTCATGTTCCAGCGCCATCACCCGCGCGAGAAGACTGCCCCAATCACCGCCCTGCGCGATGTATTGGTTATAGCCTAGCGCCAGCATCAGCTTGTTTAGCGTTGCAGCCATTTCGATGACGCCAAACGGCTTTTTGGGGTAGGATGAGAAGCCGTATCCAGGAAGACTTGGGGCAACGACGTGGTAGGCCTGGGCGTCGGGCGAGGATGGCTTTGTGAGTTCATCGATGATATATCGCACCTCGGTGAAGTTTCCCGGCCACCCATGTATGAAAATTAGAGGAAGAGCGTCATCGGAGGGTGACAAATGATGCACAAAATGTATGGTGAGATCCTCGTCGTTATGAGAGATGGGTAGCGTAAACATGTCCATCTCGCAGTTCAGCTGGGCTTCTACTTTGCGCCAATCAAACTGGTCAGTCCAATAGTTCTTGAGGTGTGTGGCCACTTCAATAGGCAAGCCAAAGGACCATTGCTTATCGACGGGAAGCTCTTTGCCTGGGGGAAGACGAGTCGTTTTGACGCGATCGGTGATCCATGAAAGTTGTTCCTCAGGAACGGCAATTTTGAAAGGCGTGGGCTTGACCATGATGAATGTCTGAATTGTTAAATACAGTCAATTTGAGGTTATGTTGGCGAGAAACGAATTACAGATTAATATTGACAGCGTGGGGTGTTGGAGCCTGGCGAAGGACGCTGCTTGTAACATGTCAGCTCTTAGGATGGTATGTATATAACGTGATCGGTGAGGGGGTGAGCCATGTAAGCGAGTGAGTCACCCTGCCATTTTGTCTTACTTTAGGCCTTTTCTTTTATAATAGCCTGGCTGACGCTCAGCTATAACCAAAACGCCTTTATGTTAAGGAAACTATCTATCTAGGCTGGACAAATTTGAATATCCTAAAGACATTATATGTGAATACTGAATGAACTTGGGTTATAAGGGAGTTGTAATACTTGGATTGAGAGAATCTACTGTATTGGCCGGGTTAAAGACCACCCGCTGTACAGCCTAGATATTTTCCCTATGCACAATAGCATCAGGAGCTAGGTTTGCGCAGACTAGTCTCGTGTTTTGATTATTTTGAGAGTGGGCGCTTTCAAAAATGAAAATTTTATTATGGGAGGTCACTACTACTACTACTACAGCCTCATCACCAACAACAACAGCAAATATTTAATAGAAGAAAGGAATATAAGAGAGAGAGAGACAGATAAGTTAGAAGATAATAAAAGAGAATCTCCCAAGGCTTACGGCTGTAAATAACGCGTGAAAACTTTTAAACCTACTACAATTGCTCAATTATTGCCTAGCTAATCCACTTAATTTTCAACCCCAGCTAGTTAGATTTGTAGGCATCATTGCCAACCTTCCTGCTGCTTCAGACATTCCTGCGCTCCGCCAAACCTGGTATACCGCGTAGTCTCCACGTTGGTCTATAGACCCAAAAATTCTGCTCTGCATTGCCTCATCTGTGATTTCGTTTCCATCGGTGAGAAAGAAAAGCACACCAGGCCCAGTGAGGAAATCCGGAAGATCGAGGATAACAAAGAAGGTACGGTATGGCTCCCTTCCCGATGGAATTTCAATCTCGGGCTCATGTCGCTTCTGCGGGAAACTCCGGCTGCCTCGATGAAGCGCTCCTATGGCTATCTCTGGGCGAGAGTTGATGAGATCCCGGTGCGATGCTAGGGTAGCAGCTAGGGATTGATCCCCTGAAAAGAACTCGAAGTTGACCGTCTTTCCCCGTGCAAGGCTGTCGATAATCGCAGTAGTAAAGGCCTTAGCGATTGGCATAAGCTCCAATCCGAGCTGCTTATAAGGGAAGGCGATGTAAATAATATACTGAAGATCAAGTTCTGCTGTCGTGGCTATATGATTCGACTTAATAGCAACAGCACCATCGGAGGGTGCTGATATATCAAATTGGTTATGGTCCAACGAATCAGCTTGGATCTGTAGTAATTCAATCATCTCCGGCGCTAGAGGTTGGTTGGATAAGGACGGATCGCCCTCATCTTCATTTAGACCATAATCGAACTGATGCCCCGCAACATCGCTCCCACTTTGGATAACTAGGGAGGAGAGTTCTCGGCAATTGTCATCCACATCATCGCTCCCACTTCGGATAACTAGGGAGGAGAGTTCTCGGCAATTGTTATCCACATGTCGGCATTTTCGCACAATAAGTTCTTCTCTCTCTGATTGTACTTGGCAATCAACACTGATGATCGAAGGATTAAATTCACGTGTTGTAGCGGATTCAATTCGAGAGGCAAGATCGACTTTCGCTCTAAGCGGAAAACTCCGATTACAATTTACCCACAGCGGACCAGATTCAGCTTCATATCGCGGTATGAATGTATCGCGGAAGCTATAGGAAGTCATCACTAGTAGAAACCCCTGCAAAAGCCAATTTTTGTTGTTGGGTGCCACTTTCGCGATACCAGGGAAGAAATATTCTCCGGGAATACTATTCTTTCGGTGAAGAATTTCCCGTCTTTGATGCTCCACACAGGCGAATACATTAGGCTGGGGGGCATAGATCTCATATGAGAGGGTTTCGGAGGGATAGGAAGAGATCTGCGAAGAGAGATATCGACAGATAGAGGTGTAGACATCTTCCGAGTCGTCTTCAGAGTCCAAGCTTAGGGGAACGGTGCTGTAAACCTGGATGGCGATTTGTGGAAGATGAACTGGTAAGGCTTCCGGGTTGGTCTCTTTGAGTGTCATGAAAATCGCAGGTTGCTGTGCGTGGTCTTGGTAATGTTGGGCAACCCATCGGGTACACGGAGTCTGTCGCCAAGCTTTGATCCTGGCCATTGTGCTGTATCTTTAGTGGAGGAAGAGGGGTAATAGGACAAATAGGCGCAGTCTGTTGAAAAGAGGATGGTGATGATAACACTTAAAAGACTAACCCTCTCGGGTTAGTTCAAGGCGGCGGGGAGACTAACTCACCCTGTGCTCCGGGAGCCGATCGCACTTCCAGAGGCGACAGTTTTACCGTCACCATTATTATGAACGAAGACTCTATCGGTGGTTTGTACAGCATCTAGAGTCTATTAAGTTCCATTAACTAAATTGCACTGATTTATCAGCCTTCCAATTTTTATTGTCGTTGAAAACATATCATGTAAACTTTAGGTCAATCCAGATCTTGAGACTAGAGTTGACTTCGTTCACGACAAGAACAAAATACGACGCGCGAAAAGTGAGAGTGCGCGACCGCTTATATCCGTCCCGGCTACCCATTTACATCATCTCGGTATTTAATGAGCGAAACGGAAATCCAGCCGACCACTGCCCTCATCTTTCGTAGTCGCCAAGTAATGCGCCTTTTGCTCATCGGTCATAGCATTCCACTTCTTATCGCGGCTCGAGTTGCGCCATACGTAGTAAGCCTTGACCAAGAGGTAGATGAATATGTTCGCAACTACCAAGCCAACCAGCACACGATTACCTCGCTTGTAGAGGGGGGCATCATCTAGTGGTGATTAGTCAATAACGCAAGTAGGGGATATTGCGGGAAACGAACCAGCCCGGTAGATGTTTGAGGCAATAATCGACGAAGCCTGCACGGCCATATTATACATGGCGGCCGAGACAGTCCGAGACCGGACGGTATTGGAGTTTCGAGAGTTCCAGCCGACTTGAATTGCGTGTGCTTTGGAATGGATTAGCATGTGCATGTGGAAGTGGAGATACGCGGTAGATACTCACCATTTGGGAAACCGAGTAGTAATGTCATAACGACCCAGACGGCCCATCTGTTCGCAGTGTTGATATCCACCATGTACAAATATACCACGAAGGGAAGTGTCCAGATCTGCCCAAACAGAGATACGAGACTCAGTTCCCCAAGAACTTCTGACAGGTAGGTAAGACTGAGCATCGTGATGATTGAAATCGCCGTACTCGGAATTGTTAGCAGATTCGTGACGAAAGTGCCGAAGCCCATGCTTTTCAGGGTGAGGGTCAGGTATTGCTTTGGCGTTGTCATGGGTGTCTCGAACGTAAGGCCAATAATGTAAAGAGGCCATAGATCGAAGTCACAGAGACTTTTCCAGAGCAGTCTGGGTGTAATGGGCTCGCGATTGTGCATGGTTCCTTTACTGGGATCATCTCGGATGACTCGGTTCACGATGATCGTTTCTTCGCGTGGAGTGAACCAACCGGACTTGCCACGCGACCAATTTGCTGTTTGACAGGGCCCGGGAGGCATCAAGACATATGCAGCCAGACCGAAAAGAAGTGTAATTATACCCTAGATCAGTCGTCAGATTTTGCAAGCTCCAAAGTGGAGTAGAGAGTGTAATTACCTCAATCAGGAAGAGCCAGCGCCAACCGGCCTGACCTTCAATCCCGCGAAGGTGCAACAGGCCGAATGCCAGGAAGCTGGCAATAATATCGGCCACATTCATAGCAGTCCAGAAGAAGCCCAGTCTAATGGACAATTCGTGAGCTTTATAAAAATACGACAGGTAGAGAATCACCTAGCCAAATTTGTGAGCGAGTGGTTTGATGGCAGGCAGTAGAACTTACATCTGGAATGAACCCGCCTTGCAGGATTCCAAGAAGAACTCGGCACACCAAGAATGATGTCTTTCCCTTGAGTCCATACTGGCCCATAGCTACCGCCGACCATAGAACCATCTGCGTGGGGATCCATTGGTCCGGCCCGGCCCACTTACTGACAAGCTGAGAAGGCAGCTCGGCACAAAGGAACGAGAGTCGGAAAACGGTGTTTCCAAGATTGTAGTCTTTAATTTCATTAGCGATGCGCATACCTTCCAAGGGGCCTACACGATGTTTACCATTTGTGTTCATCCCCAAATCCGGCAGGAAATTATCGGTCAGAGCTTGCGAGAGGTTCCCACGATCCAGCTCCAGCGCCATGAACATTATGCAGGCAAAAACCATAATCCGCAAATCGATCTTCCGTATCAGCTTGTATTCCTCGGCCCATGTCCATCTTGCGGAGGGGTCGAATCGATGGAGATTCTCCCAGTCGGCTCTGGGCTGGTACTCTTTGGCAATGTCGGGGTTGTCAAAGACAGATGGCTGGGTTGCGATTGCTTGAGGGTCGAAGCCCTTTGCTCGCTGAAACCAAAAGCGACGCTCGTCGCCTGGCTGTCCCAAAGCCGCGGTGTCATCCGTCAAAGAGTCTGTTCCACTGATGGATGAGACCGACTCATGGGCTGCATTCTTTGAAAGTGACTCGGAAAATAAAGTGGTCATTTTGGCCAACCTGTTTCTTGATACTTTTCTCCGTCTTTTGTGTGTCAGGATGCTTCTCGACATCTGGTTTTTATACGTGCGCCGGTCGGCTATACCTATCCATTATTCATAATATATTGCTCCACACCCACCCTGCAAATGTCCTTGGCGGTTGCATCATCTGGCCAAGTATGGGATAATCTGCCGTTTCAGTCACGATATTTCGGTTTCGTGAGGGAAATACTTCGACAAGAACCCTTGAGAAAGCCACGCTGTTGTTAGTGGGAATGGCATCTTGATGGCGGCGGATCACACCATTTGGGCTGAGGCCCACCTGACAACCACACTTCCAACAACGTCAACTCGTTTACCTACGCAGATTAATGAATAGCTGTTGTAAAACGCAGGTGGATATGGATGCTATGTTGCCTATCGACTCTACCCCTTCGCTGTTGTTTACGGAGAATGCCTCGACACAAGCAAATGTGTCTTCCGTTGAAGTCATGCTGTCAACAAGGCATGACCTACTTCCAATGGCTTTTCAAACCGGAACAAGCCGGTTGTTTACAACTTACTGATTGCACGAGCTTCGGTATCAGCTTGACATAACCAAAAATCCTGCTTTCCTCATCATCAGCCAGCGCATCAGTATTCCAGCCCACCGTGAACAGACCCACCCCATTTACCTTCATTCGAGATATCATCATGACATCCAACCAAGCAAAAGACCGATCGACAGGCCGCTCAACCAGTCAAACAAGAGGTGTGAAAGACGCCCTCGACGAAACTCGAGACTTTTGGATTCTGGCCGACCCAGCCCTCTCCCCGCACACACTCCGCCTGCACCCATGCGCAGACGATGGCGTCGATCCAAGGAAAGTCATTCCTCACCAGGGAGTCGACCTCCCCGAGGTTGGGAGCTTCAGACTCCCCAAGATGGTCATTCCTCTCCGAGGGCCGTCCGACCTGGAAGACTGGGACGTGGCAGTGCGCGAGGTACTGAGCAGATACCAACTACATAACCTCGTTGACTCGAAAATTCCCCGCCTCAAATGGTCTGACCCAATCGCGCTGAAATGGCAAATACTTTCTCGCCTTGTCCTGGTCTGGCTGCACGACAATATCGTCCCCTACATGCTCAAACACATCATGAAACGCAATCCGCGCATGGAGCTGGCCGATGAATTCATGGAGGACACACAGAAGGCGGTTATCGATTTCGGCATCAAATGGGATAACGAGGCCCTGCTTGAAGTCCTGCGATTCAGACGGTCTGACTGCACCGATGCCAGAATGTTTGTCGATTCGCTTGACATGATGTACAAGAGCCTGTGGGTGACCGTCCCTGCGCATATTATCATTGCGATATTGTTGAAGGAACTTGCCGAGGAGATACCCAGTCTCACTGCTATGGTTTTCGCTGATATTGGCACGCGCAAGGACCCGTGGGACACCTTGACGCGAACTGACTTTGACAAGATTCGGGATTTTCTTGTCCTCGGTCTGTGACTTAGATGACGGTGAATTCATTCTATTCGATCGTTCATTTCAGTTTCGATTCCACTCAATAAAACGCGAACTGCTCACTGACACAAACAAAGTTTAAATCCGGTCGGCTATGTCAACGGAAATTTTGCTATGAAGGCCATCGAGTTTTGTCTGTGCTCATATTTCAAAGGAATCATTTTCCGGGTTCTGTCTCCAAGAATGCTCGTACTGCCATGTTCTTCCCCCGCGTACACTCAGCTATTGTTTCCCGAACCCTATCTTGAAGCACGCTAGTCTACTTTTATTTTAGCCATAGATCTCCCTTTTCCAAGAATAACGTAATTCCCTAGCGAGCCGCCCACCCCAAAACACCATATTAAATGCTGTTTTTTATAACCTTATATCTCAACAACCAAAGCTCTAATTTATTCCAATATAAGTATACTAGTATTGATAAGCATTCTTTATAGTGGATATTAATTTCAAGCCGATCAAAATGTCGTATACTCACAATACCATAAATTACAACGTAATTTAGCTAAATAGACCATTCGCTGCCAAAATTTTCTAGACTCCATCCAAGTACTATGTTTACTGTATAGAACATGGCCTTAGAGTTTGCTATCTATAAGAGCCCCGATTGTTGAGATATAAGGTTGTAAAAAGCAGCATTTAATATGGTGTTTTGGGGTGGGCGGCTCGCTTGGGAATTACGTTCTACAGTAGATCATGATCATTGTTTTAGATTACGTAAAATACTGTATTCTAACTAAATTGCCAGATTCAGGGGTATAGCAATACAGAGTCTTTTTTACTGCTGATTGGCCCTTATATCACGTGCTCCGACAGTTATTCCACTAGTCTCTTCTGGGTCAACACGTCAGTTCCCCAATTTCTCGTATTTAATTCCTCGGTCTTGTTTTCTCTTCCAATATTGAAGGCCCCTTCCTACTCTTGGTCATATTGAAACATTCTTGTTGGAACTTTACGAACTAAGAATTATGGATCGACTACCACAAGAGATCAAGCATACAATCGTCCAGTGGGTGAGTCTCCTTATATGATGATCTGATCATTTGCAGCCCTGATTGAAACTTCAGGCAAGCGACGACAAGTCCAAGGAAAGCCTCCAAGCGCTGTCCCAAGTAAACCGGGAATGGAACAGAATTGCCACGCCAGTCTTATACCAACATCTCGTCATCCGCCTGAGAGATGGGGAAATCTCCGACAAATTGCTCCATCTGCCGGTTTCCCGAAGTGTTCTCACACAAGTGAAACAACTGAGTCTTGTGGCGGAATGTTATCCGAGTAGACATCATTTTAGATGCCCCGACCGACAAGCTAGATACGTTCGAGCGACTCGCAATCGATTCAATTGCATTCCTCGTGTTCTTGAAGGAGTAAGGCTAGGGGAACTAGAGAGCGGGGCCATCCCCCGAGTTGGGCGTTACGCCAAGGGAGATTGGACTCCCATTGTCGATTTGATTAGACAAATCCCTTCTTTGCACATTGTCAATATCGTTGTTCTCCATGGTGGCCCGGTCGAGCTCTTTGAGGCTCTTTCGCAATATCATCCCACTTGTCGAGTGTCCATCTTCACCACTTGGCCATTCAATAATGGGCCATATAGTGTCATCGGCAAGCACTGGGCTCTTTCACCAATGCTACATGCCGTACATTTCACCTGCTTTGAGAATCAAAAAGCTAGGCTATTTGTTGAACACCCCGATCGGCCCCTACAGAGCATTGTGTTACTTGCGCCTCAAATAAGAGAGGTTTCATTGCAAATCTCTACTGATGATATGCCTAGTCATCGACCAGACTTCAACAAAAGCATTCAGGTGGAGGAGGGAATGAAGAATGAAAAGCCACCTGCCAAGCTTCAAACACTACTATGGCCCCTTAATAGCAAAATGACAGCCGAGCAGTTCCAGGAGTGGCAAAAGATTACAGATTTCAGGCTTCTAAAAGCATGGACTGTCGGCTGTGTTGAAGATTCGTCACTGCTTCAGACTATTGTGGATTTCCACCCTTTCCAGCATCTGACACGACTCACCCTTGCTATAGTTCAGCCGAGAAGGGATGACGGCCCAGAATTTTGGCGTGCTGCAGAGTCGATGTTCAAGTCCCTACCTCGGTTGACATATCTTTGTCTACTAGGCTCATACACGCCTACCTTTCTCAATACTCGAGTCCTTGATAGGCACGGATCAACTCTGCTCGAACTAAAATTACACAAGCACCAGTGGAGCAGTCAAGACATGCGCAGGCTGTCACAAAAAGGACCAATTGGGCCCATATTTTCGACCGAGGATATTTTGGAGCTAGCAGGCCGGTGTCCGTCTCTACAGAAGCTCCTTATATGCGTACAACGATATCAAGGTCTCGAGACGGATGTATGGACTGCACTGGGCCGGTTTCCATGCCTTGAGGAGCTCGACCTAGTGTTGAACTGCTTACCTAGGATGGGCGCCAACATGATGCCGGTCCCGCCCCGTGATTTGTCGGACTTTGAAAAGGGCCTTGTAGGGCTTCATGGTTGCCCGAGATGGTTTATCCGGGACTGCATGATCAACTGTGCTATTAGCGAGACTCTGGCTAAGGCATTCTTCACGCACATACTCGCATGTCAGGATGCAAAACACCTCGTCCGGCTGGTGATTCGCCCTCTGTATGGTCAACTTGGCCAATACACCCCAAGATCAACAGACAATATCATTGGCTGTGATTTCTTCGACAAACTGGCTCTTACCTGGACGGTTAGACTAGATATTCAAAAAGGGCTGTATGCAACATCCGAACAGACCTCCAGATCTAGCAGTCTGGCAACGCACACTGGACTTGCAGATGAGATATTGTCAATCTTCCAATCTATCTAACAGAATTGTACATTGAGACTTAGTAAACAGTGTCTTGATGCATCAATATGAGACTGTCAATGAATAATTCTCCCTGGAACCGGTATTAGAACCAAAAGCAAGAGTGTAATCTGTTTATCTGAATCCCCACCTGACCGTTTCCTTGCCTCTTTCAAGTCCCTTTCGAAGTAAATACTTCTCCAGATCCATCCGTAATGGAGAGGTATGTTTTTGGTCCTAGCATAGCATAGGTCAAAATCCTAAGAATAGCACCTGGCCATGACGTCTAGGGCCGAGCTTTTCTTAGTTCAACCTTTATGCTGAACGACTGAGATTCACGAAGTATTCCGCGGCTCCCATGGCAATTATCCAAGTTCAAGCTAGAATAGTCGAGTCCGCTCAACCCCGGATCTTACGGATAGAGATCATGGCACATCAGGTCTGCCCGGACTCCGCTCAGTTAACTCCGCTCTTTTATTTCCGATGAGCTTGTCTTTTTACCGCCTCTCCTCGCCCTGTTCTAATTCTCTCGAGACAAATTCCTTCCATGACAGTTTATTATATTTGAGTCTTCGAAATGTCTAGTGACGAAGAAAAGCGTCAGGGCCCCCAGGAACCTCCTAATGGAGGCGCCCGAGCGTGGGGTGTGGCTCTGGGAGCTTTTGCCGCACAGATGTATGTCTCCGGCCGGACTATACTATATTATATCTAACTTTGAGCTCAATGTATGTGCACTTTCCGTTATATCAACACGTTTGGGTGAGTCATATACAACGGGGTGCAGTAGTGAAGTCCTGCCTTAACAGTGTTCAGCATCTACTAAAGCTACTACAGCACAACCTTTCTCTCCTCCCAATCCTCCAATGCAATCTCCTGGATCGGCTCCCTGCAAGCTTTCTTCCTCTTCCTCCTCGGGGCCATCAGTGGCCCCCTCTCCGACCGTCTCGGCGTCAAAGCCGTCGTGATCCCCTCAGGCCTCACCCTGGTCTTCTCCGCCATGATGACCAGCCTATGCCGCGAATACTACCAGTTTATCCTCGCCTAGGGTGTTTTGGGGGGTATGGCTTGCGGTATGATTTTTACCCCTGTGGTTTCCTGCGTCGGGCAGTACTTCACCACGCGTCGGGCGTGGGCTATGGTTGTTGTGGTGTCCGGCGCTGCTGTCGGAGGTATTATCTTCCCCATCACCCTTAATCGTCTCCTAATTAGTTTCGGCTGGTCGGTGCGTGATATCGGCTTCATTATGCTCGTCTTGATCATCTACGCCGCCTTCGTCACTAAGTAATTCGCACCCTGTCGACAGAAAAATATGTTCCTGTTAAGCGCCTTCTAGCAGTGGCCTTATATCTTAACAAACGCGGGCTTCCTCCTCGCCCTGCTGGGCCATTACGCACCTATCTTCTATATCCCAGACTATGCTCTCGAGCGCCGCATGAGCAGCCAGTTGGCCCTGTACCAGGTTGCGATCCTCAATGCCCCCTCATTCTTCGGGCGGTTGATCCCCAACTTCGCAGGTGACAAGCTAGGCCGGTTTAACATCACCATCTTCACATATGCCGCCTGCGCGATTCTCCTCTTCTGCTGGACAGCTGCGATCTCTAATGCGGCGATTATGGTCTGGATCGCGTTCTTCGGGTTCCTTTCTGGCGGGGCATTTTCGTTGTATTCGCCTAGTGTTGCTCAAGGTCCGTCTCCTCTCTTCTCCGTTCTAATTCCCTCTTTGATATGTCTAGACCTATCTGCTAAAATATATGGCATGAGTGTAGTGTGTCCGAATCCAAGCGACATCAGCACGTATGTCGGGCAAGGTCTAGCGATTTGTAGCTTTGGAGCGCTAGGTGGCACACCGATCAACGGGGCTTTAAATCAGGAACTATGGATATCTGGAGGCGTCGATGTTCAGCGGGGCGGCGTTTATGGCGGGCTTGATCTATCAGATTATTGCGCGGTTATTGTTGGAGAAGAGGCCGTGGGCTGTCGCTTAGTTGCAGTGTTACTCGTATAAACGATTTCTGTATCCGTTGGGTCGACCAACGTTGCTAAATTGGTTCTACTCGGGTTTCGTCCAAGGGAACATCGGAATGTTGGGGGCTGTCACGGTTCTAAAAGGGGAATCAGGACGCCTGTGTAAGCCAAGTGGTTGAAGGATTCCGATCCTTGCTTGCAAGGAGAATACTACCAAAACTGCCAAGCATAATGACACCCGTGTGATAGCGAATGGGCGCACCCGGTGTCCCTTCGATGTGCTAGTAAGCCAGTGAAGGATCGCACATGGCCATGTGGTTGGCGAAGATCACAACAAGTTAATTTCCTTACGGGATGACTGGACTAAACCCCTAGAGGTCCGAGGTGGCAAAAGTAGGCTAGTCAAATTGGGACGAGGGCACCCTCAGCTCGCGGGGGCCGTGATATCATGAGGATACCTGGGGGATCTGGCTGAATTGAGGGTTGGGGAATGAGGAGATTTAACGGAAACGGCCCCCAGGGTCCATTTCGTTATGGATCAAGGCAAGGGCATGTTCTATTGTTAACTTTAACGTTGAAATGTGAAACGGGGGCTCATTTCAAATCAAAAATAGACTCACCTGTCATTGGCGTTCCATCTTGAAACGACATTTAGGTGGCAATTGCCACACATGAAACCGGTACTCTGGCGATTGAGATCATCTGCACGGGATACGTTCTCTCTATCTCACCTGTGCTGCTATTCCTGGGAGTCAGAGGCTAGGAAAAGGCCCCCCGCGGTAGAATTTGTTTATTTGGATTTGTTCTTTGGACGGTAAAGCGGGAGAGGGATCCACTTGGGAGACGATGCAGCCAATCATGACGGAAGCAGTGGACGCCTAGGACAAACGACCGAAGCAACGGAGATGAAATGTTACATTAGACAGATGTGCTAGTGCTTGATTTGGAAATCAGTACGCTCGATCCGAGTGGACCCTGAGGCTCGATAGCGAGCCGATTTCCAAATCGAATAAGGAAACGGCACCGCCCCAGTAAACTCGGTCATCCTAGTGCCATGCTTAGCTCCTGCCCGGGCCGCTTCAAAGCCAGTGACCCTGATCCAAGTGGGCCACTGGCCTGTGCAGTAACCACACTCGAGCAGACCGTGGGGAGCCCTACAGTAGTGCCAATGCTTACAGCCCAGAGCCCCCCAGCGGAAGCCGCGGAGCCTTGAAAGCCCGGTCCACAGAGCCCCGTCTGGTTGGTGAATCGGCCTATCTCCTCCCTGTCTAATTTCCCTCACTCGTGCTCTGGCTGGTTTCAACCCGGCAAATTGCCCATGGAGCTTGGCCCTTCTAACGGCTGAGAAATCCCTAGTCTTTCCATTTGTCTAACCGGGTTGGATGTAGACTCGTCGAGGGCAGGATCTTGATTCGTACCTGCCCTGCGGATCAAATCGCCCCCACCGTTCCGGGAAGAGGTCTTTCCAGCCCCTCCGACCCCCTGCTATCGCATTTATTTCCTAAAAGGAAATGGTGAGAGAAGCAGGATATTGGCTGATGGTCCGGGGGAGCGACAGGTCGGGGCACTCCGTCCGACTTAGCCGACAAGCTTCTGGCTTTTGGCCCAGGCCAACATTCACCATCCAACATCCAACATGTAGGACCCAGCCTCGGCCACTCGGGGAATTTCGAACATCTACGGGGAGCCTCATGCAGTTTCAGGCACAAGGCAGATTCTTGGGCTGCTTCATCCACTCAGCGGAACGCCGGCGGGAAAAAAGCCACAGCGACTACTTTAGGGCCGTCACGGTGGATCACGATGGGGGCGGTCGATCGCTAGCAATCCCGGCGGGAATGCCTGTCATCTCGTTTCATCTGTTTTTATTTTTAACCCTCGTTTCTGCCCCAGTTGAAGATTGCCATCCCGTAAATCAGCCGATTGTTATTGATTCGCGTAGATTTTCGGAGGATTTATAGAGACCCAAGTCCCTCCATTGGACAGCCCACTTTCTCTTCAGCCTTCATCCGTGCGCTTCTTCACACTTCTCAATATTCTTGTGATATAAACCGCCGAAGAACTGAGCCTTAACTTCGCCTGCGCCTTACCTTATCCTTCTCTTTTGATGACATAAAAAGCTCGTCGATTACCTGATCGCAATGGCCTGTGTCATGTCCCAGTTCTCAGTCCCTTTTGTGACCTCCCCGCCACCTTTTATGGACTCCCAGTACATCGCATCGCTGCCATCATCCTCCATGAACACCATATATCATCGAGAGGCCGACAGCGCCAGCCCTCGCGCTTTTCCTCCCTCCCCATCTCCTTCCAATGGCGAGCACCGAGTGAGCAAAGCCAGGAAGGGCAAACGGGTACATGCTTGTGAGCATCCCGGCTGCGGCAAGGTCTTCACAAGAGCCGAACACCGACGACGACACGAGTTGAGCCACAAGGCTCAGAGGCTCTTCACCTGCTCCCATGAAGGCTGCACAAAGGCTTTCCACCGTGCCGATTACTTGAACCAGCACATGGCCCGACAGTGAGTCCCTTCAAAGATTCCCAACGGCAAGTCCTCGAAGCTAACTGGATGAACAGCGACCCTGATTACTCCCCAAAGAGATCTCCTTCCGTGAAAAGCGCCTACTCTGCTTCGTCTCCAGTCCCGATCGGGCAGTTGCAGCCTTTCTCCAAGTCTCCAATGCTGCCTGGATTCCAGACTCCGCCACCATCTGCCGGCACGACAACCTCGAGCAACCCCGAGCAATCCCTGCTCTACTCTTCTCCGTCCTATGACTGTCAGCATCACGACCAAGGAGGCATGTACAGTAACACTTTGTACAACTACCCAACGAGCATGGGTCAAACCTCGATCCCGCAAATCGGACTCGGTATCGACGCAGAAACGGTTCTCGAGCAATATCTGCGAAACGTCCTTCGACCTGAAGCGTTCTTGACGCCGCCTCAATCCCAGCAACAGATCGACACTTCTTTCTGGAACTCCAACAACGACTCCAATCTGCCCTCGATCAACACTTTAGCTTTCGAAAATCCCATCCCCTATCCTTCGTGGACTTCTGCGCCAGGTACTATGTCTACAACTGTGCCTGCGCACCAATTATCCGGCACACTTCCGCCTTTAGAAAACCAGTGACTGGTGCGGTCAACTTGAAATATTCTTGACTTTTGATATTTTCCGGCGCTTTGGGGTTCATCTCTGTTATATTTATACACCTTCCTCTCGTTTATCACTAACTACGGCGAATAACCACGCTTGATACCCTCGCTATATACCATCTATGCATATTATATTATTATTCCCTGGAATGTTCGAATACCACGCCTTTGAAATATATACAACCTCAATTTTATTGAATAGAGATTAAGCGAACTGTAGCTCAATATTTGGCTCTTAACAGTTTTGCTGGGCGAATAGTAAATCATTGTCTGGGGTTGGAGATGGTTCGAAATACGCTGGAGGTGGGGGCTGCAGGCATCATTCCGACTGCCAGTTCCGTTTATTGGGCCCCTATAATATGCAGGATCATATCTTTGGCCTTTTTATGGCGCCATACGCAGTGTTTTACTTACCGTGGTCGACCAGACATATTCACAGTGCACACGGTTTACGATTTCCGGTTTACCAAGGTGAGGACCCTCCAGGCTGATATCAAGGTTCATCAAGAACTTGGGATATTTACAATGAAAGATTCAGTGAGACTGCTATATGATATCTACGCAGTTTAAAAGGTGTTTTACAGTGGCTCCAAAAAACGCGCAGCCATGCTTCCCTAAATGACGCCAAAACAGCATCAACAGCCCAGCGGTATACAGGGCTAGAAATAACTGCAACCCACGTGGATCCTCCCATGATGGATCTTGCGGGACACTAAGGCTAGACCACGAAAGTATAAATATAGTATCAAACCAGCTCGTCAGCGAGAATCCTGCAATTCAATTTGCTAGATCGAACAAAATGGGTTTGGGGGCCGTTGGATCGTTCCACAACTCGATGCACGGGATCCGATTCGAGCCTCCTCCATGACTGATCAGCCCTATAGCCCCCGATATCTGAATCGGGTCTCCTAAACCCTGTTGGACCCTGCGTTTTTATCTGCAGGGTGATGGGCTTTCTAAAAATAATTTGGCTTCCAAACTTGAAACGCCGGCGGGACGCAGATCCCCGACCACCAGCCCCACAGGGGTTCGAACCGACCACGCGACGATCGCGCGATGAGATTTCGCACTAATGTCTCCAAACGTGCTAGTGCGAAAATCACAAAGAAAAATTGAAATTGATAGCGAATTCCTAGTGTCGACTGAAGAAGACCTCTTGCACGAGGTCGGACTGATTTCTCAAGATAGTTGGTGAAACGTGCGTCAAGGATTATTATGTATCTAAACTTAGTGATCAATTTTGAATATACATGGAATTCGGACCCCATCCGATATCATACCCCCAGGGCTATCCTGTCCCTACCGCCTGTGGCAAGTTCCAACTAATGGATCTCCACGATTGGTCCGTTGTAGACATGTCTAGCCCGGACAGCGTAGTAAATCAAGCTGAGCATAATCACGCCGAAAGTGCCAACCACACTGAAGTTCATCGTCTGCACGGTGACAGCCCACGAAGGCGGCCAGAAACTGAAGAACACAGCAATGGTCATATAAATCAGGGCAAAGGTATTGACCGCGATGCCCGCAATGCCCGGTAAGTGGAATGGTCCCCAGGCACAAATGGATCCGGGGACATTAACCAGGCCGTGATCGCTGCTTCGAGCGTTGCTGATACCGCCTGTGCAGCGACGGTAGAGCAGAAGACCGGCCACAATCATATACGACAAGTATAGACCGGAAATGGACATGGCGACGAGATCGTTAAAGGCGACGGCAGATCCGATATTGATGAGCGCGAGCAGGCAGACAACAACGGTGGTCAATAACACGGAGTAAATGGGAACCGCGGTAGTGCCGTGGACCTGAAAGGGTAAATGGTGAGCAAAATTCCAACAACCCCAGTACAAGAGAGAACATACCTGGCTCCAAATGCGCCAGCCTGGAATGCCACGGTCTCGTGCGAACGACCAAAACTGTCGAGAGGCAGAGGCGAGCATGCCGACCGAAGTCGTGATACCCATAGTGGTGATGATAGAGCACATTACAGCAGTTCCGGCAACGGAGCCGGTGGCTTGCAGGAAGATGCTCATGAATGGATATCCTGTGGCAGAGCCAAGGGCCTCTTCAATATCACCCAGGCAGAAGAGCATGGCCAGCAGCATGCCGAAGCCAAGGGAACCGTTGATCAGCACGGAGAGCATGATCGAGGTTGGAACCGCGGTTGAGGCGTTCAGGATCTCCTCGGACATCTATTCGATGCGATTAATAAGTTGTTGCAGTGACAGATCAAGATTTTCGCACTTACGTGAACCGCCGCATCACCACCAGCAAATGCGAAAATACATCCTACCATACCGACAAAGAATGACAGACCCTGGGATGGGAACCCTCCTAGGTTTAGGAACTCGGTAAAAACCTCCTTTGCACTTCCATGGTCGGCCATATAAGTGAGCGGGATGAGAATGGCGAAGAAGCCGAGGATGTGAAGGATGAGGATAAAGCCTTCGAAACGAGGTAGTAGCTTTCCTCCAACGGAGTTAATCGTAATCGAGAATAATGCCACGGCCCAGAATATCAGAGTCGCGTGCCAGTTCTTTGGCTCGTACGAGCTGTTTGTGAGGACGATTAGGCCCTGGATGAGAGTTCCACACAGATAGCAGGAGGTCGCGTATGTGGCTTGCCATCCGATGACCGTGAGCCAGCCTGTTTCCGTGTCAATTTAAAGCTTCTATTGAGGACTTATCATGGTAGCTCACCTGTTATATAGCTAAACAGCTTCATTGTGGAACGCGGAGCAAGCATGGAGCACCAGTGGTACTGCCCTCCAGAAGTCGGTGCCCTATCAAGGTGTTATGAGGAATCCACTTGTGATTCTTGAAGAGCACATACATCGACGCCAATTCCGAGAGAACCACGAAGGTGGATGCGACGCCAGCCCAGACGAAGAGGTATCCATATATCGCACCCGCAGGGCCACCACTGCGCAAGGCTTGTCAGATATCTTGAAACCTAGTGACAAAGACTAGGGAAACTTACTTCTGGTAAGCTTGCAAGAAAAGGCTATAACGCAAGCCCGAGTCAGCAAATGCACGCCACAAAAAGCAATCGCATCGCGATTCATTGAAAACTCACACCACAATTCCCTCCCAAGTAATCAGAATAGTACAACTGAAACCAAGCATGGACATCAGTCCAAAGTTCCGCTAGATACAATCAGCAATTGACCTCTGGATGTGAAACAGGGGATATTTGTACCTTCAAAACTGGGCGCTTTCCCATACGCGCCAGATTGGCGTCGTCGAGTTCCTTACTCGACGGACTACCGATCTCCTGCATGCCGGTCATGCTCACTTGCTTCGCCTGGCGCGAAGACATGATGGGCAGGGAAGGAAAGAATGAATGAATGAATAAATGAATGAATGAATGAAAAAAGAAAAAAGAGCCAAGCTCCAGAAGGGAACCAAAGGTTGAAGACCTGTCACGTGGAGAAAGAGGAGTCTCAGGAGGTATGCAGGAGACTAATGCAGAAAATGATTCTAGAACAGTGGGCGTTTGGTATCGGCTATCCACATACCCTACTCCCTTCCACTAGGGTAACAGAAAATCTGGTTTAGCTGCGGCACTCTCGGGGCATATACCGGTCAAGTAGTGGATTCGACTGAACTAATCTCTTGGTTCATTTTAGTGCCGGAGGGTCGGAATCCCGGTGGTATCACGTTGCCGACGATGGGATGCGACAGTAATTCGGGATCCCCACATTCTTCTATGCACGATCTGTAACAAACCTGACCAATCTCGGCCGTTCTTCTGGCCACTCCTGGTTAGCGGCCCACTCGGTCTCGTGGCCGTAAACTTTGATATCCATGTTATGTTACATGACTCCACGTTGGTTTCTAGGAGGGTTGTACAATACCGCTCATCTTTACCATTCGGGTAGGTGGTATTCTGGATCAATTTTTTGTTTTGGGTAGATTCTACGGTTCACTATGAAACAATTCATTGTACATTATTGGTTCGATTATCAAAGTCGCCCAGTCCTCATGATTGTCTCCGATTTACATTAAGTTCAATAGTCTAACTTCACTAAATGCAAAATTTCTGAAATTACCCCCGTTGCTCTGTTACAGTCCATGTCCTAGTCTCGCGAATAATCTGCGCCTGACTTGATTGACTCTCTGTGTCGCAGTCCAACGCCGAAGTAACAGTGGTTTGGTTGTGCATTGGAACCAATTCGTGAGTGTCACTTGTACGTCCAGCGCGAGATGCCTTGTAGTAAGAGGTTGCGGCGTTATAGGTTCGCTGTTTGCTCTCATAGCTCGAATCTCCAAGAGTCATTCCCGAAGATCGGAGGCTATCGAGGAACGGCTTAAATTGCGGTGCACAGGCCGTGACGATACTCAAGGACTGGGCCACCTGGGTCGAAACGGCAACGGTCCATGTATCCCAAGATGGATCGGTTGATCCCGCGGTCTCGTGGGCGTAGGCTAGCTGGCATATGATTGCGATCACAACACTGGAGTCAATTAGCTAAATGAACCAACGTGCAGAGAGGGACCTTGTAGGGAACATACACAACTCGAAAGAGAAACACACTGGCTAGGACCGCCTTTTTATGAAAGTCTGCCTGGATTCGCAAGACAACCAACAATGCCTGTGTGACTATGCCTACCTCGGACAGGATATTGGTGACTCCGAGATAGTTCCACCAAGCAACCTAGCATCTCCGTAAGCGTCTGCCCGAAAGACAATGGACCTGAACCACAAACCAGATGGAAGCATTTTCCGTGCAAGTAGTCCCATGTATCAGGCACAGAGCATTGGAAAGCCGCTGTGAAGACCCCCGTAATCATCCATAGTACAATGAAGGTTCCAAGCCCAAGCGCGAAGCGGCGATCCAATGAGGCTGGCGTCAAGCTGCGAATGAACATGACAAGGGCTAGTTTGGAGCAGGCCATGCTGATGACAAAAAGAATATTCGCTGCGTACTGTGCCTAGAACAGAAAACATCTCTTATGAGTATCCTGAAAATATCGACGACCAGGTCTCGGGCACTGGAGCGATACGCACCTTCATCATGCTCACTTCCTGCGCCGGTGACAGCGTAAAGAGATGCTGTCCGAGTCCTGACTTGGCTGCCACCGACACTGCAATGGACTGTCCAATGATGGTGACCATTGCTCCGATGCTGAGATAGTCATCCAAGGACCATTTTCTCACCATGAAGTATTTCGTTCCCAAGCGTGTAAACACACTGAGTATGCTGGTGACCAGCATAAAGAAGGTCAACACATTGATGGCAGGTGTCCATGTCGCCTTCAATTCTGGCCTCATCGCGAACGCCTTGGAAGATAGAAGGCCAAGGAGCCGAAGTTGTCTGTTATAATATAGAAGTTAACAAGCCTCATGGTGCCGGCAGGTTTCATCTTTCCTTAGGTATCCATCGAGTGGTAACTGTTGGTAATCATACTTTTACAAGAGCGTGACTAAAGCAATTCGGTACGACCGCCGAAGGTCTCCACAGTGATTCAGGCGCGCCCCTGGACCCCGATTCACTTGGTAATTTGCCAAACTCGGTGACCGCAACCAAGGGACCACAAGGAGTACTCCACAAATGGTGAGCGGCAGCCATACAGGGATCGTGGTGATCATAATTTGCAAACCCGTGGTCAGCGTGGCCGGGCCGAGGTGATCCCTGTTCCTCAGCGCACGAGCTTAGTGCGACAATTCCGTTGCTGGGCGCCAAGATTCATTCGTGCCGCGCCCGCGCCTCGAAGGAACTAGACTTCAGCGCCGGGCCAATCACGCCCCGGTTGCGCAGGGTTCGCGCTGGCGAAATTTGATGTTACATGTTACACAAGATCACGCCATGTGCCGTGCTCTTGCCGTGCTTTTGCCGTGCTTTTGCCGTGCTTTTGCCGTGCTCTCCAGACCGGATAAAACCTGATGGGCTGCCGTTCTCCAAGTTCTCGCGCATCGTCCCTAGTTTGGCATCTCCCAATCACCCATCCCATGGTTTCAACGTTTCAAAATTATGGCCGCTGACCCACGAAGTACATTAGTGCACCATTCGCGTGCTTCTTTCGGCCAGTATCGCTGATACCAAACTATTTGTTGGACCGACCCTAGAAACCTTGATGGTATGGCCCACGCAGGCCAGAGAGTTTTCTGCAAGTCCTGCACAAGCCATGCACCACGACAGCGGCCAAATATGAAACCATAGTGTCTTAAGATAATATAACTGTTACATATATGAATTTGGACCTTCCCGGCAGAGGCTCACATTCACCCAATTTTCGAGTCTTTTCTGAGAACCCCCTAAACTCATCATTTCCGTACCCCACCAGAGCGCTCCATTTGTATAACGAAAACGAAGATGACAATTCCAAGCCGTTGCCAGCCGGTAACATTCCGACCCTTCTGTTGAAGGGTCCCTTCCAGCGGCAACATCCGCCGCCGTAGCCTTCTCCGGCCGACTACAATCGCATAGTGAAGTGTAACAACGTCGCCATGAAAGGGTGTTCAGTGCGCTGAAAACAGGTTGTTGTTTGTTTAGCCTGTTGTCTCACCGACTACAAAATCTGAGGCGCGATCCTTCAATCCGCTATGTTACATCGCAAGGATGATCTCAACGATCGACGTCAAGACTCTTACCGGAAATATCGGTCTACATCCGTGCAACTGTCGCCCCCTGCGTTAACTGACTACAGTAGTCTTCATTTACTTCAATCACTGGATATGAGGGATCTCCGGCACGGGTTAGATCCTTAGTTGATCGATGAAATGCAAAGATTGCAAGCTCTCAAACCGGAAACACTTGCTGCCTGGCAAACTGATAATCTTAGTTAACTCACTATACTCCTAATAACCTCCCTCCACATCTTGCTAACAGGAATGATCTTTTCTATTTTTTAGTCAAGTTCTTCCTAAGAGAAGCGGTGAGGAAACTTTTGGCTACACGCCCGTCTGCACTTTACGTTCATCTTCACCATCTTCACCATCTTCGCTCTCGTCGTGCACAATTTCGAGCGGCTCACCTAACATATTTCCATAGACCATCACCGCAGCCACTCCGTCCGCGCCCTGATCCCAGTCTCCTTCGACATAAAATCGCATTTGCAGCCCTTTCTTCACATACCAAACACTATAACGGTCCCCATGCTCAAAGTCCGCAGGATGAAAAGGTTCACCATCCTCTTGGCCAGGATTAAGCGTTTCAACACGGACTGAAACTCCCGGGGCTAGGTAAGCCGGAGCAAGCAGAGTCTCTGCGTCCCAGACTTTCGTCGCGGCGGGAACCTTCCCACCTGAGCGATCCTCATGGGATGTCGGAAGTTCGATGGCAAAGACCTCTGTATTGGGTGGCTTGAACGTTCTAGTGCCGTACATTCTCGACATCCAATTGCCAACGTCATAAAAGACATGGTTCCACATATAATAGATCTGGTCGCGCCATGGCGTATGGCAAGACTTTGTGTCCGAATCCCGCGGAAGTTGTTCTCGTTCCTTCAAAGTGAGTGGTTCGACTTCTTTCGCCCAGATTTCGAAGTCGCCGTTGGGTGGGTTGTTGCATTCTGACGTTGGTCTCTGGACGGGCCAGCCGTGGACGAGAAGGTGTGTGACGGTGAATTGGGGTGGATCTTCTTCAAATCCGATTTTGCGAACTCCTGGGTTAGGAAATGGAGTGAGATCTCCGGGGCCGAGGTTAGCTATTGAATGCGTGCTTGGAGTATGTCGGAGTCTGCGGCTAATTGAGACTGGGTAGACAAGTAGAGATTTGCAAGGATCCGAGAACGCCTGGGTGCTTAATTATTAAACAGTTTTTCTTTCTGGGGTAGGGTTGATACACGGAGAGAATCATGTGCAAGTTGACAAGGTTGGCACTTTTTGGCCCCAAGGCGGTGCAAAGCTGACTCACATCGTGAGGAATGACCAGCGTGCGCTAGCCGCCCAAGCCACGAAGGCTGCGGAGAAAGAGGAGGACGGTGGGCGTAGATCTTGCCAGATCGTCAGATTTTCCGCTGTGGTTGGAAGGTTTGCGTACAACGTTCTAAGAGATTCTATGGAGTCTTACAGTGTTTAATAATGACTTACTTGGCGATAATTATGCTCTGAACGAATGTAAGGAGAGAGAAGTTTCAATCAACATGCATGTACGTAGGCGATACACCAAAAAGAGGAGGCTGACCTATAATTAGGCCTATCTTCAGCGCGCGCTCCCTATCCCTCTCTGCCTTGCCTTTTCGAGTCTAGTGTATCAGGACTTCAAGGTTCGATTTTGATATCTGCACGGTTTCTTTCTCTGATTATTTCGCGCCCAATTCTCAAACTAGTGACGCTCTATGAACTATTACCATGTCTGACTCTACGAGAATGATTGCGCGGCGTCCAATCCTCATACCACCTCTATATCCCTTTACTTCAGTGATTGACCCCGTAGACCTCTATTTTGCTCCCCATTAGAACCTGCATAATACGGTGCCAAGACTACGTCAGTTCCTGCCTTGATGGCGGCCATATACATACAACCCCTCGAGAAAACATGCCGCGACCAGAAAAGCAAATTGTGCGGAAGTACATGACAAGCAGATCTTCTATATCTAGATCAACCTGACTAGATCCTTTGTTACGATGATCAGTGGCTGGTACATCTATACAAGGGCGTCTTCCCTAAAGTAACATGACATATGACTCGGCCAACGTACAATGAATTACATCTGCAAGGCACCGACAATAAAGGCGACAACAGAGGCCATGAACAAAGAGGAGTAAGTCAAGGCCGAGGCACCAGAGTAAGCAGCAGCGGAAGCGGAAGCAGACGCAGCGGATGCAGCAGACGTGGTAGCACCCGCCGCGCTAGAAGAAACAATCCGGGCAATAGACGAGCTGGAGGACATGGAAGAGCTGGATGTCGAGTTGGAGACGGTACTGTTGTAAGACTTGATGCTGGTATACGCGCCAGTCTTGTCGGTGTACTTGTAGTGCTGGGCGGGGGTGTAGTTGGTGATGTTGATGGACTCGACGTACATGGTGAAAGGTCCGTCAGTGTAGTCGGTCTCACCACCAGCCCACTCGATGGTACCCTCACTGTTGTCGGGGTCGCCGCCGGCCCAAATACCGATGCGGATGCGCATGGGGGTCTGGGGGAAGTTCTTGCCAGAGAGCGCATCGGCGTACTCCACTGTGCGGACCACCTCGCCGTCCAGGAGCCACTCGATGCGACTGGAGGTCCAGTCGACGGAGTAGGTGTGGAAGGTGATTTCGGGGTCGGAGACAGTCACGGTCGTGGCACGGTTGTAGGTGGTGGTATTGCCCTTTCCGAAGTAGTTGGTCTGGATTTCGGTGTCGTAGGTGCTGATTTGCTCCTGAGAGGATATTAGCGGTTTGGTTTTATTGGTCGCGATTTGTCGATGGCTTACCCAGTCGATCTCGTCAAGGTCATCCGACTCCAGGATATAAGTACTGATGATACCAGTGCCATTAGCGGCTCTCAGCTTAACGTCGATATGGCCGAAGAAGATGTAGAATTCGCTCTCGATGGTGGGAGCGTCTCCTTCCTCCGAGATGGTGAACTTGGCGCCGAGAGAGGTGCTTTCGACGGTACCGGCGGTGGTATTCCACTTGGCAAAGGCAGATGAACCAACAGTGAAGTCGATGTTGTACTCCCACTTATCCAGACCGGTGTCGGCAGGGCAGGTCTCTGCATAGATGATATGTTAGTGAATCACTCGGTTGAACCTCGGGCTGGAGAATATTACTCTTGGTTGGGTTACAGCTGGTGTAGGTCTGGGCATAGCCGAGCTGGGCAGTGGCCAGGATCAAGGCAGCCCACTTCATATAGGAAACCATTTTGGAGTTGAACGAGTGTTATCCGGCACCTAACGATTGGAGATGAAGGATGGAACGAACGGTGAAAACAGGACGAGAACCTCCGATAATATACGCGGTGTCCAGGAACCGAGGAATCAAGCAATGAAATTCACTGATCGGTCTATTTTTAATTCATCGACCCATAGACCACGAAGCGAGTAAACCAATGTGCTCCGATCTGGAAACATCACTTCCACCCACAGCCGATCACTCAGGTGCCTCACGCCAGTGATTGGCCTACACGGCTATCGCGGTGGACATCCCCCAAGAGACGGAGGACAATCGGATGGCCAATGTAGTTCAAACCGATCAATGGCGTCTCCACCGAAAAAGCTTGGGTCGGTCGATGACGGCAGCGTCTTACGTGGTTGGTTCTCGCTACGACGGATCGAGCCGAGCGCCACGCAATGCGCCTGATTTTTTTTTAACATCGTGGCACTCCTCCCCGAGTCCTAACCCCGGAGGCATTAATTGTGCACATATAAAAAATGGAGCACGGCTGCTTTTCCGGGGGTGGTAACAAATTCAAGAAAAATGAAACGAACGGACGCGTTGCGTCGGCGCTACTTGTACATTCAACCTTGAACGGGGACCCACTTGCCACGACGCCCTGACGAAATGCATCACCAAGGGATGATGATAATAAACCAAGAAGAACGCCGCAATTATCTGCATGAGCTACTTTTGTCTTAATTAGAACATCGAGAATACAGAGCCTTGAAACACTAGCAGCCTAACCTTGGAAGGGAGGTGTCATTGATTCCATACAACGTAATTCCTAAGCCACCTAACACCTAGCCCCCATTCACCCCTTTAAACCCGCGTACTCCCACGGTCACTTATGCCAAAAAAACATAGTTACTGTACCCGGTATATCTCGTTATTGTGAATGGAGAGAGGAGATTTCGTAAGTGATGTTTCCTTGTCTATAAAATCTCATTGCGTCTCTATATCTATATCTAGGATTATACGGAATTACCTCAATAGGCCAGATTCAGGGGTTAAATCCTCTGAAAACGGCGGAAAGCTTTTAGGTGAGCCCTCTAGTCCGATCTCTTCCAGGGAGTACCAGCTCCGATGCACCCATCAGCCCGCTCGAAGTACCAGTGGTGAGCGGAGAAAGCTTCAACTGTTGGGATACCGGTTCCGGTGTTACCCTTCCAGTTTACCTCACCATCCAGGACATCAATATCACCAGTGGAAACCGTAACGTTGTTTCCAGAGGTGATATAGTACTCAGGGCTGACATGGACGTACCCCATACCTAGAAGTGGCAGCTTAGGAACGGGGTCATCGGTGTGCGTGAACCGGTAGTTGTTACCCTGAGCAGTGATGTACTTGGCCAAAGCCGAGTTAGCCACGCGAGGCGATGCAAATGCGTACAACTTCGCTGAGGGGTGGCCACGCCCTCGAATATCTGCGGCTGCGAGGGTAGCAATACTGGCGCCCAGACTGTGTCCCACGACGACGAGTTCGTAGTCCAAGTTTTCGGAGACGACTTCGTTCAGGTTCTTCATGATGTCGTCGCGGACCACGGCCCATGAGTTCCAGAAGCCGAATTAGGCCTGGCAGCCGTCGCAGAGACCGGGGTCGGTGTGGGGGAACTCGAAGTCGGCCATCCAGTTGCGGACAGAGTATGAGCCACGGAAAGCCAGGACGACTGCCTTGTTGGTACTGTCAACGGCAATATAGCCCGCAGTATCGGTGGCGGTGGTGCTATAGTTGTAAGAACCTTATATGGTATTCAATGGATGGGGAAAGCTTACTTGGAGAAGTCATAGGCAATCTTGGTGTCAGCTGCCTCAACCTGAGGGCAGTTACCGGCCCAGCATGCCAGCTTGGTACCAGATTGGCCAGCATAGTTGGCTTCACAGTAAGAAGCAGCAGCATATTGGACCCAGAACTTGAACTGAGACAATTCATCGGACGGGACGTCTGGAATAAGATCAGCTATGTAGATGACAAAACATGGAGGAAGAATGTCATACCTCGAGCCTGCAGGGGGCTTGGGGCTGCGTGACTCAGCGCAGCGGCCGCAGACAGGGTAGTCAAGACGGGGAAACGCATAATGACTGTTGACGAGCTGACTTGGTGCGCAATGTCCAAAGCGGCGTACGGGGAAGCCCTTATATCTCACTGCCATGCCACGAGGGAAACAGGTCCTCTGGTACCAAGATTTTTATCTGCCGAAAAGGGTTGCTTGACAGGCTGTGGACCACTAGATCGAGGTATGATTTGCCCAGGGTCGAGGTGATTGACAATCCGAATGACTCTTTGAGGGGAGAACCTCGGCGTATCGGGGGTCTTTCCATTTAGCACTCGATCCATGCAGATCAAATCGAATCCCGAATGTCGAGTCCACGATAGCCCGATGCCGGCCGGAGTAAGGCCCGAGGCTTCGAGTATCAATCCAATGTACTAACGCGGCGAATTCGCAAAAACCAGGCACACTCCTCGGTATTCGGGGCACTGCAAATTTCATGTGCTGTTCCCACAAGGCGCCGATAGGAACCCATCGGGGCCGATGGCTGGTCTTGGCATTTGCCGTACCGGTGGATGACGATGGGGCTCCACGGGCATCTAACTATTTCCGGGGAGGATTTTAAGACATTTCCGATCAATCACTGATCATGCGGAAGCCAAATCAGAGAAGTATCAGCACTAATATCACTCAGTCGGCGTTAAGTCTCAATTGGAACGTTGGTGACAAGGATAAGTGTAAGATGTAGCGTGAAATCAAAGTGCGGCATTCCGACGCCACCAAATCCGTGCATGATCCGCTCGGCCCGATAATTGAGATCATCACGAACGGGTTCGCATTTCAGGCACGGAAAAACGATGAAGTGACATGGCATCGATTAGTATAGCCCTACCTGCAAAGGTACTACGATCTCTGTTCGGTGGCCGATCCCGCCGCCGAAATCTCCAAGTCGTCATGGTTGACCCACGTTCGGAATGCAAGATCATCGCGACACGGTCATCCCGAGTCGATCAGATATACTTTGCACGTGTTTTTGACGGGTCACATGGCAGTTAAGGAATGAACCGTCCGCCGACTGATGGCTTGTTTAGAATTGACGCTACCTTGAGGTATACTCAAGGTACATTTCCCGCTTTTAGCCAAACTCAAACTCTCGGCTTTATTTCAATGGATGCAACAAATTTGGAACACTCCACGCATATTTTATCTTCATGTCAGTAGGGTTACCAAGTCTCTTTTTTTCGCGACTAAGTACATGGTATCTCATTCCAAGCTTTGGGGGAACAACAAATGCATTGTTTATTATATCCATAGATCTATCACTACCCTCGAGAGTTATTCTCGTTTCTCTAACACCTTGGATATCAAGAACTGACATTTGTAGAACCAAGCCGAACTATCCAGGCTCGCAGCTTATCATGGGCATCATAAACCCTTTTTTTCAAGTCCAATTATCTGAGCCGAGCTACATCAGACATCCCTCCTTGATACTCGAATGCAAATCACTCAGTCCAACACGCACTCGGCGATAACCCGTTCGAGGACCTCCATTTTGCTGCCGCTGACCATTATCCTTGACCTTGAGACTCGAGACACTTGGTGAAACCGAGCGTGCACCACTCATAGCTGGTGTGGTGAGGCTGGGGCCAAGAGCAGTGCGTTCCAGAGCAAAGACCTCCACCATCCACTCATACCAGACCTTCCGGTCGTCAGTTTGTCGGTACATGGTAACGACAATCTCACCGTTGTCGGGGACGTTGAGGGGTGTCTGTAATTAATAGGAGAATCAATACCCACGAATGCCATAGAATCGACCAACCACAAAATTAATTGTAGAACTCACCTTCAAGGGGAAGTAAATGGGGAACCAGCTGATCATGCTTGCACTCTTCGCATCCATGGTCACCGGGTTGGTCGAAAGCTCGACATCGCCATATAGGACAGTCTCAAAGTATCCAGCCAATCCGTGGCAGACACCGCGGTTCTGGGCGGGGAAAGACAGACGAGTTTGACGCACGTTGTGCGCATTGGAGATGGTGGATTGCGTCGGAGATTGAGCGGGAATGTTCTTGTTCGGGTGAGAGAACGACCATGCGGTCTGAACTAAGGGGCTTGGGAATTCAGTGGCGGCGATCGGCGCCGCAGAGCCCGAGGAGCGGTTTGCCACGTTTTGGTTTCCAGCATCCGCAGAAGCTGGCGAGTCGGAGGTAGAGAGGAAGTCAATTGCATGTAGCATGACAACGTATGGTGTTTCCGGGGCCGCTGGGTTTGAAACAGTCTGATTCATGACATCGGAGTGCAGCTTTGGGGCAGAAACTGGCGTGAAGTGGGCCGTGTAGGAAGCGGGAATCGAGATGCCGTGGATGGGATTGATGAGATCGTTGATTCCATCCAGGCACTCTGGAGAGAGTTCATTGTCGGCGAATGAGCCGAGAAGCTCGGACACCACTATATCCACATAGGTATGCGTGAGAGCAGAGGCCTGGGGGTTAGTGAAATCGGATGCCGGGCCAGGGTCATTTTCACCCTTCTTAGGCGTGTAAATCAGCGAGTCCTCAATACCGAGAGATTCACCAACACGTTCCTGACTTCCCTGGGCTGCCTGTTGACGCACACAGGGTCCTTTCCAGCTGCGCATGTCTGATTGGACTAGTGTCACCTTGCCACCCCAAAGGCTTTCGTTGTGGCGCTGCAACAAGACAAACGCATTTTGGTTTTTCTCGACAGCCCACAAATCGATTTCCACGCCTGCCTGAACACTAGCCTTGATGGCTCGAGTGACCAGTGGGCCACGGCCAGCACCCACGACCGCAAGAATCACTTTGCCGTCAGGGTGCGAGGTAGGCTTCTTCTGCTCTGCCCAATCTCTCAGGGCTTTTTCAATCGCCCGCTCATACCACTCATATTTGATTGGGTCTTTTTCAAAGACCTCATATGTGATACTCTCCAGGTTGACAGTAAGTGGTTGCAAAGGAGCCTGCAGGTAGTCCTGATAGCCCACTCCAAATCTTTCAATAGGAGTACGCGGAGGTTGACGCTGCTGCAGGTTCCTTATGTAGGAAAGATGAGGGGTTGGATCATGATGTTTCTTGGCACCTGCGCCCTGTGACAAGCTTGGATAGTCAGAGCCAGAGATATGAGACTGGGTTGCATCTTCCATACTGTCAAGTCCTGGGATCGGACCGACGTCACAGAGAAGAATCCATGGAGCAGTTCGAAGTCGCATCAACTTTGCAATCAAAGCCTGGTGGCCCTTGGAAAGAACTGGATACCCTTTTTGGTTCTTCAGGAAAGCGGAAGCCTCAATGGTGAGTAAATGAACCGGCTCAGAATGCCAACGGGACTGTACAGACAGAGGTGGTAGCAACTTAGGCAAAGCAAGAGCTATTGTCGAGTTTAGTTACTGTTTTACAGGAAGAAATTAGGTAGCCAATACTTACCGACCAACAGCCTAGAATGGTACTTGCACGTCTTCCGGATAAGATCCCATGCATCCCAGGTTCCAAACAAATCCACCTTCGCCGACACGCCATCGTCTGGTAGAAGATACTCCTCTCGGGCTAGTGGGGCCAGATCACCCATGGTGTCAACCTCGAGCTCGGGGTTGTCGACCATGCCGAACCAGGTGTGGAATTGGATATACGGGCCCAGACTCAAGGCATCATGAATGGCTCGCGCATAGTAAACCAAGCCTTCTGAGTGGATGCTGCCGTGGTGCAGCTTAGGGCCAGGTACCAGAAGATAGCCAATGCCACAGAAAGCAGCGTATGCCACCTCCAGCATAAAGACCTGGCGGGACAGATCTGCAATCACTGGATCGGGTGAACACATATCAATCCAGCTGCTGGTCACACCGACAATCTGGCTAGTAGCATCATTGGGGATGAGAGTAGAGTCCAGCTTCGACAGTGGCGGCACTACCAAAGGCCGTGTGTTCTGCGATGTCGCCATAGTTCCAATAGGATCATATTTGGGCGGCTGCAAGTTGGACAAATACGAAGACAACAGCCCCAGGACCCGCGAATGGAAATGCGGCGTGGTGATTGAGACCGTTAACATATCATACTAGACCTTCTTGGTTAGCTCAAAAAAAAAAAAAGAAAAAAGTAAGGCGCTTATGGGAGAATATGAACCCACGTTGGTTTCATGGACCCTCCGGATCATCTGAGGGGTCACAGTCACTGAGCGATTAGCCTCATAGTGACCGATGCAGAACGTCGGCCCCGGGTCTTCAGAAGCACTGTAGCTGTCCATATTGACAATGGCCACGGTGTGGTGATGGTGGGAGAAGAAAGTCCGAAGAAGAGGGCCGGGTAAAAGTGGTGGACAGCACCACAAAGGAGGTCACCGCAAGGGCGCAAATACCGTAACTCAACCCTCGAAGACAGAAAAAGGCCTGAATCAGCCCCTGCGTGAATCAATCGCGTCCCTCGATCCCTTTGTGGGGTGCGGCAGAATACACAGGGCGGTGAGGGTCCGATAGGCACCTGGGGCGATCGGCGGGTAACTTTCCTATCCGAGTTTTTTATCGGTCGCCCAGTTTTTGCATTTTGCAACTTCGACTCCCATTCAACATCATGGCTGATCGAAGAGACCCCGAGGACGGTGTACGAGCCAAGCGCCAAAAGATGGACGCCGGAGACCCGAAAGACAACCCTTATCTCGCCCACATGTATGAGGACACCAACGGCGTGGACAAGAACTCGTCCCTGGCCAAGTTCAAGCGCCACCAGACAACGGCTGCGATGGCCAAGAAGGCCGAAGATGGCGAGATTAATCCCTTCAACGGTCGGCCCTTCTCCAGCAAATACGTCTCCATTCTGCACACTCGGCGCGATCTGCCCGTGCACCAGCAGCGGTAAGCCTCTACCAGTTCGTTTCCAGAAAGACCCTTTGGACTAACCATGCTTCATGCGCAGTGATGAGTTCCTGCAACTCTACCAGCAGTCGCAAATCCTGGTCTTTGTCGGTGAGACCGGTTCCGGAAAGACCACTCAGATTCCGCAATTCGTCCTGTTCGATGACCTCCCCCAGACCCAGCACAAGATGATTGCTTGTACCCAGCCCCGTCGTGTGGCTGCCATGTCCGTCGCTCAACGTGTCGCAGAGGAAATGGATGTCAAGCTCGGAGAAGAAGTCGGTTACAGCATTCGTTTCGAGGATATGACCAGCTCGAAGACCATCCTGAAGTACATGACCGATGGTATGCTCTTGCGAGAGGCCATGAACGATCACGACCTGTCGCGTTACAGCACCATTATGCTGGACGAGGCTCACGAGAGAACCATGGCTACTGATGTTCTGATGGGTCTTCTGAAGCAGGTTGTGGTACGTCGGCCGGACTTGAAGATCATTATCATGTCCGCTACCCTGGATGCCCAAAAATTCCAGCGCTACTTCTTGGATGCGCCACTTCTCGCTGTTCCTGGTCGCACGCACCCCGTCGAAGTCTTTTACACGCCTGAGCCCGAACAGGACTATGTCGAGGCCGCGATTCGGACCGTGCTGCAGATTCACGCCACTGAAGACGAGGGTGACATCTTGGTGTTCTTGACTGGTGAAGAAGAGATTGAAGATGCTGCGCGCAAGATCTATATGGAGGCAGAAGAGATGGTTCGAGAGGCCGATGCAGGCCCCCTCAAGGTATACCCGCTGTACGGCAGTCTTCCTCCCCACATGCAACAGCGCATCTTCGAGCCGGCACCACCACCTCGCCGCCCAGGTGGCCGTCCCGGACGCAAAGTCATCATTTCCACCAACATCGCGGAAACATCTCTTACCATTGATGGTATCGTGTACGTGGTGGACCCCGGATTCTCCAAGCAGAAGATCTACAACCCCCGCATTCGTGTCGAATCTCTTCTGGTCTCGCCAATCTCCAAGGCGTCTGCTCAACAGAGAGCCGGTCGTGCCGGTCGTACTCGTCCCGGAAAATGCTTCCGTCTTTACACCGAGGAGGCTTACAAGAAGGAGTTGATCGAGTCAACCTACCCCGAGGTTCTTCGTTCCAACTTGTCATCCACTGTCCTTGAGTTGAAGAAGCTGGGGATTGATGATCTTGTTCACTTCGATTTGATGGACCCCCCTGCGCCGGAGACTCTGATGAGAGCGCTGGAGGAGCTCAACTACCTTGCCTGTCTGGACGACGATGGCAACCTCACTCAGCTTGGCCGTCTAGCTTCCGAGTTCCCTCTCGACCCAGCCCTCGCGGTCATGCTTATCAGCTCACCGGAGTTCTACTGCTCCAACGAGATTCTGTCCATCACAGCTTTGCTATCCGTGCCCCAAGTGTTCGTCCGTCCGGCCTCTCAGCGAAAACGCGCGGACGAGATGAAGAATCTTTTCTCCCATCAGGACGGTGATCAACTGACCCTGCTGAACGTCTACCACGCTTTCAAGAGCCCTGAAGCGCAGGCGAATCTTAAACAGTGGTGCCACGACCACTTCCTCAACTTGCGATCGCTTCAGTCAGCGGACAACGTCCGGAAGCAACTCCTCCGCATCATGGAGCGCGAGGAAATCGAGATGATCTCAACTCCTTTCGACGACAAGAAGTACTACGAGAACATCCGCCGCGCCCTCTGCGCTGGCTTCTTCATGCAGATTGCCAAGAAGGATGCTCAAGGCAAGAGCGTCTACACTACCATCAAGGACAACCAAAGTGTTCTCCTGCACCCGTCTACTGTGCTGGCTCACGACGCCGAATGGGTCCTTTATAACGAATTTGTCCTCACTACGAAGAACTATATCCGTACCGTGACAGCAGTCAAGCCCGAGTGGCTCTTGGTATGTTGCCCTTCCCTTGCCCTCCCATCATACACCCGCTAACTTGAGAATAGGACATTGCTCCTACATACTACGACATTTCTACCTTCCCCAAGGGCGATATTCGCTCAGCTCTCATGCGGGCCGCGGAACGACTTGCTCGCAAGGAAAAGATGCGCGCCGAGAAGCGCCGCTAGATTTGCTTTCATGGATCAACGGTTTTAGATTCCCTCCCAGCTTGCTAGACTTTTGCAATAGAAATCTGTTACTAGCTTAAAATTCTCGCTGTAACAAATACATCTCGGCTATTGACATTGAACCTCTCAAAGAGAGTGTAGGTATATAGTAATGTACAAGAATAAAGTAATATTTCATGCGCTGAGGCGCGTTGCTCAATTCTGTCGAGCAGATTTCTTGGCCATAGCACTGGCAATAGTACGGAACCCCTTGGGACGTTCCGGGGTGGAGACTGCTTGTACGGGGGTATCAGAGGCAGTGAGAGGATCGGTCAATGGCATGGTTGTGTCCTTTTTAGAGAATCGCCGGGTAAACGGTCGAGGGCTCACTTCAGATGGAGGCAGTGTGCGGTCACTGTCGATCATTTCGGATATCCGTTCGAATTTGACATTCATGGGAGTGTTGGGGGTTTCGGAGGCGGGGGTGGGTGAAGTTTCGGAGGGTTGTGAGGAGTGGGTTTCTTGCTCGACTTCATGGACATCGTCCTCTTTAAACGAAGATTCGATGTGGTGTTTCCGGAGTTCGAAAACGAGGTCACGAAGCTGACTAATTTCGTCTTTCAGAGCGGTCATCTCGTCCTTTTGCGCCTTGGAATTCCGGGGGTTATCCATAGACCGCAAACTGGCTGGTGATGAAATCGCAGCTGGTTTGGCATCTTTGTGATCTGATCTATTGCCGGCAAGAGTGGTGGAAAAGGCATCCCGTGCATGAAGAGCAAGGAAGCTTGCGTGGTCAAGCGCTATTGCTTCATTCTCTGCCTCGAACGCATTCAAATCTTCACCGAAATCGTTGACAAAGTCGAAGCACTTCTTCCACAGAGGACGATCTGCATTCTCTCTGGGTGCCGATCTAGCAGCCTCTGTCCATCTCTCGAAATCGCGGTCAACGATAGGCACAATACCACTTTGCGCTGATGGTAGAGGCGGTTCAAATCCACTGCGAACGGCAGCTGTGATCAAGACTTTTGAAACCTCCTTTTTACCGCAGGAGTCACAAAGATGGACCATCAGCATGAGCAGACGCTCAACCATGTGACTCTGATGGTCGGTTGATGAGACCATATAGGTGGTAGCTCTTCTCAACACATTAACGCCCTTCTCCCAGTCTTGCCTGATGCTGTAGAATCGAGTGTAGTAAAACAGTGTTGTGAAATTGTCAAAGAAGCCGACGCTCCGCGCAGCTTGGAGCCAAGCGTCAGCTCGATCAGGCTGATCGAATCGTAATGCAGCAGCGATAAGCTCGCAATAAATGACAGGATTATTGCTGTCCAGCGGCGGGCAGACAATTTCCAAGCCATTCATTTTTCGATTTCGATAACGACCGAGAGTGCCTAGATTCGCAGAGTAACCTCCATGACCACTGAGCATCTGAAGGAACATATCAAAGTCCTTGAGGTTTTTGGACTTGCGGAAGAACGAGATAATGGTGATAATGAGTGAGGTGCTCAAGTTGAAGCCATTCGGAAGGAGGGCGCGGAGGAGAAGATCGTTGATGTCGTTCTGGCGAGCATGCGAGAAAGCAATGAGAATGTATCTGAAAGCAGCAGTGCGGTCGGGCTCCGCCGAAGCGATTAGGTTGCTAGATATCCGCATGAGGAGCTCTTGCAGGGACATCTGGTCTCTCGTGAATAATTGAATATCCCGGTTCAGCTCCGCGTCAAGGCGCACGCTCTCTCTCCGAGTCTCGTCGGGTTGCATTGTAGCATAGTGACCAATCACGTCGTCATATCCCGCATTTTTGTGAGACTTGAGTGCCCTGATTCGATGCCGTATACTGTTGAGCTCGTCCAAAAGTTTCCGGACGTTAATCTCGGGGAGGTCCAAATCAGCAGAGTAATTCATCGATACTCCGGCATAACGATGAGCGATAATCGGTCGCAGAAGGAGCCGGATCGCAAATTGCCGCAATGCGAGCTTCTGGATAGCCTTCACGCGTAAAGGATCGTCATGGGCCCAGCCCGGCAATGTTTCATCCTCAATGTCAAAGTCATCATATTCCGCCTCGGCGGCTATCCTGAAGTCGTTGGTTTCCTCTGCTAATGCACTCTCGAGTAATTGTGCATTGGCAGCACCGAGTACACTGCGTTCCGTGTGGAAGGACCTTGTTGGCTGGTTCGGCGTGACTCGTCGGGGTGCAGGAGAAAAGTTCGTGACGGTGCCGAGCCCTCTGGCCTGCAGCAATCGGTTGAGCGCCCCGGTGCTTTTCCTTCGTGACTCCAATGACTCCAGGAGTCGCTGTTCTTCATCTACCAGTTCATTCACCTCGGCCTTGACAGCCGCGATCTTTTCCTCCCAGTCATGTCGGCGTTGGGTCTTGGCTCTGGCGTCGGCAAGGGCGGCGGCGGCGAAGATACTCGTGTATAAGGCGGTCACGGAGTTTCCAATTCGAAGTTTCTTCTTGCTGGCAGCGCCTGCCGACCGCGAAGTCACTCCGCTGGCGGTCGTGCTCAAACACGAAACACAGCGGCAGGTCGACTGCGACCGAGCAGCGCGGGACCACAAGCTCTGCATTATCGGGACATCTCTGGAGGGCACAGATGACACAAGGATATGAAAAAGGGTCAATTAGACCCCCTGTGGAGTCCGATGCAGCAATGGAGTTGGGAAAGCAATCGTGCAATGCGAGAAATTCCGGCAAACGCAAATTGCCGGTGCAAACATAGCAAACAAGCTTGGCCGCTTGCATCTCCTGTTGGTCCGGGGTCGAGGATGCACTTCTCCAGTTCCCCGTCAACTACTTTCTACAATGGTCGGTCGCTTAATCTGCTTTGTGGCTGGGGTGCTCGCCATCAGCGGTGGCCTCGCGAATGCCCATGGGTCTCATTCGAGTAACCAACCGCCGTCCGAAGACTGGGCCACAAGACACATGATGGGTACGATGACAACAACACCAATGGCGCTGATACAATTGCTAACGAATTATTTAGAGGAACACCACATCGAGTCCTTTGATGCGGGCTCATTCTTTATGCTCCACGATTACGATTCCTCCGGGTCATGGACTGTTGACGAAGTCCGCAAGACGTACGGTCTCGACGACGAATCCAACAGCGGCGTGAGCGAGCCCAGCAAACAGGCCGCCGTCCGCACGGTCTTCGACCTTTTCGACCCAGGTAACACTGGCTTTATTACCCGTGAAGCCTGGCTGAAGGCGGACGCCGATGGCTTGCGGTTGCCCGACCTCGGATTTGGACCAGGACACCACGGCGACATGGAGTATGAATACGAGATTCACCACTTTGAGAAATTCCACGGAGATGACGCAAAGGAGGAGGACCTGACCCACCCCGAGGATATTGAGCACTTTAGGAGGCACGATGAAGAAGAAGCCGCTGAGATGCGTCTCGAAAGGCTTGAGACGATGCAACTGGTAGAGAGCAACATTCCTGCGAAATTCCGCCGCAATTTCTAGAGCTTCTGTGGGATGCCATTTGTTTTTATGTATATAGATATGTACTGACATATTGGGCTTTCGAGAGGTCTCGTGGCTCTTGGCTGCAGGTGATGCCTTCCGCCACCCTAATGATACGACCATCGTGAGCCTTGGTGGGCAACGACTGGATGTTAATGTCGAATATTGTGTTCAGGCCCCTTGGCCTTTCCGTTCCCATTGATCAAAACTCGTACATGTAAAGCCAGCAGGAGGTTTCTTGGCTGGCTCCGTTGCAGTGGAAACTAGAGATGTCCCGCTTTGAATGCCCTTCGGTTCATTGTCACCAGATTCAATCGGCTGTATACATCCGTGGTTTGTGGGTATTATCCTCGGAGTCGTCAGCCGGGGAACGGCCTCCACTGGTGAAGGGTTATTTGGCGCGAGTAAGTTGCAGAAAGAAGTGGATTCGCGGGAGTATTTTAAGCAACATATTTCATGCAGGGTCTTAACCCGGCTCGGTGCGTCGGTGCCTATGTGGCGACGGAATTCCCTTCCTATCATTGGATCCACTGGGAAGGCTGATTACGTCTGCGTCTATTGAGGTTCCGTTAGCAAGAGCTTGTCTAACCTTACGTAGGTCGGACCACTCGCCGCTGCTATCGGGCACGGTCTGGTGTACTTTGTTGGTTCACTTTGGACCAAGACGCGGAGTCCGCCGTGACGGGCGATAAGCCCGGAGGTGACCCCCGAGAATGGCGCTTTCCGGGATTGTACATACATTTTCTCAAATAAATGTAAATAGATTGATGGACATGGATGTAGAGATAGACAATGCTTGGTTCGGATAGCTGAGCTTAGTTGGCTCATTCCTCCAATATCAACCTAATGATTTGACTAGAGGAAAGATCGAAATCAAGCAATACTGGAAAAGGTGCGGCCCATGTGTTAAACGAAGTGTTGTGTATCGATCCGCGGACTCACTCAAACCTATCTTAATCTAGAAACTGTTTTCAATTGGGGCTGAAATGGTCATATTGCAATCAAAGTAATAGATATATCGATGGGATAGTGAGGACTGCAACCAGCCACCTAAAACAAACCAACCAGAGGCCAAAATATCATTGATGCAGAGCGGGAGTGCCGACGCCAAAACAGAGAATAAAATCGCTAATGCCCAGAACGAGGGGAATGGGGCCTAAAAGAGCTGAAAGAGCAATGTGCAAATCAAAATCATGAACGCCCGTGCGGAAAAAAACACGTCGAGGAAGCAAGGCTCACACCTTTGGATTTCAAGGACATGTACCTAGTAGAAATGGCGGATCGCTTCTTGACTTTATGGTGCCATATATAGAGAGGGCGGGTCTTGGAATGGTGAGTTATGAAGTCGTTATTCGATTACGCAAGAATTCATTGTCATCACGGAGCGGGGGGTAGATCTTCTCCTCAGAAGTCCATCGCGGGGTTTCCTAGTCTGTCATTCGAATCGACCACCCTGATTCTGAGTTAGTGAAAAATGGATCAAACAGTGGCGTTTCTCAGAACTTACGAGTATTGTTTGGTGAGGGTCCCTTCCCCACCCTTGGATAGATCGATGTTGAAGACATAAAAGTTGCCATCACTGGTCACGACCATCACCTGAGGAGAACTATTGCTCATAGCAACAACACTCCGGAGAGGGCTGGCGCCTCCATTCCCACCTTGAGCTTGATTGGATCGTGGTATTTTTATCCAGGCGAAGTCACGCGCTGGTTCCCACATCTCACTCACGCCCTTGGGAAGGTAGCCGCCCACCCTTGAAGCAACAGCTCCTCCGACATTTTGAGACGTCCGACGGAGCATTCCTATCAAAGTGCCGTTGTGCTTTCGGGTTGCCAAATCCGCTCCGGTTTCACTGCCCGCCTCATCGTCATCGTGCGCGCTCCCAAAATGACTGCTCCCGTAATACGACTCACGGGCAGGCGGAGATTGCGAGGGAGGGGAACCTTCAGAGGGTGGACCTTGCTGACTCAGTTTGAAGAGATGAATGGTCTCGGTAGACGAGGAGACACAAAGAAGTGTCGACGTGGTGTTGAAGGACATGCTGTAGATGCGTGAGGGCATAGAGCCACGTCGGAACTGGTAGAGTTTACGACCATCGGGAACTGAGAAAACGCGGATAATCGTTCCCTTGTCCGAGGCCGTTGCAAGCAGAGTCCCTTCACTGTTGAGTGTGATACAGGCCAACGGAGAGCGGTGCGCTTCAATGACGTTGATAGCTTCGAGTTTCTGCGCATCAAAGATGAGAACATCTCCGGTTGTTGGCGAGACGTGAGTTGTTCCCGGTGGTGCATGGGCTGGTGGCTTCATCGTTGCCGGGGCCTTTTGAGGCAGGGGATACGCCATGTAACAATTATCCGAAGATGGTGCCAAGGCACAGGTGGCTGATACGATGTCAGTAGGCACTGGAGGTTTTTGATCTGGGGTCAAGCATACCGTGTGGGTTAGGTGACGTATCAATTGTAGACAAGAGCTTCATGGTCTGAATATCGTAGAGATAGATCTGATCCTCCAGCACGATGACGAGACGTTTGCGATTCAACTTGACAGCTAGAACTGTAGTTGGGAATGTCAATTCACATATTGTACTTTGACGCTATAGGAGAAATCATCAGATCGGCCATTCCAAGTCACTTTTATACAGCGGGTTCATGGCAAGCTCCGACGAACCTTGGTGTTTGTGATTTGTAGACGACGGGGCGATAATATGAGAGCAACCAGGGAGGTTGAAAAAAGCATCTCAATCACCGCGATGTTCCCCTCTTTGGTCTCATAGCTCTTGGCAAATGGTTCGGTAGTGAATATGCGAAATCCTTTGGAGGTGGCTGGCTGACGTCAGTAAACGCCGAAGTCGACGGCCTTCCGAGTGGGTGGGAAGCTCACCGACAGCCAGGTAGCTGTAGTCCTGGTTAAAGGTCACGAAGTTCATCGTCATTTTGCCGACAGGTACTAGGCGCAGGTGGTCGGGTCACCAGAAGGTGGATACAAGAGCCGCGGATGATGACCCCGCTTGGGAGGACTAGGGGGCTGAGGGGAGAAGTCGCCCGTCACCGGTCAGCGCGTATCATCTCTCACTGGTTCCAGGACGGTGCTGCGAAGGCGACGGGGTTGGAGAAGTGAAGATGCGACATCCGAGATCCCTAGAGAGAATTTGGTCGTTCGCAAGCGAGTCGCCGCGCTTGGGCCACACCTTGATTACCCACCGCCTACGAATTCGCTACATACGTTTGTCTTATCGATAACGATCTCTCCGACGAACACCACTCTGAGAGCATCGCCCCGGCGCCCGCGGAGTCGGCTTTGGAGGCCTTGGAGGCCGACAGGTTGATGAGGTGTAGGTTGTGACCTACAGAGTTGGGTGCATTGGGCTTACGTCGCGGACAAACAACAGCAATATTACCTCCGAACAAACCATCCTAATGATCTACTACCTCGAACCACGTTTCTGTCGCCCCAGCGCCGATCACCGATTATCAATCGCGAATACTAGCTGTGTATACTACAGCGCAGAATCTGCGGCAGATCATGAATACGAAATTGGTGGAGAACTCCAAACTGGTGTTCATTCTCACGGGCGTGGATAGTAGGTGGAAGCCATGAGACAAATACCGAGATGGGGCGTAGCGATCCGGTCCCCTTTCATGCTGCTCAATGAAGAGCATAAGTTGTGTAGTGGGTATATTTTAATTTTCGACGGCTATGAGAAGCTCAAGGGTCATAAGAAAATGCTATTCGAAGTATGCAGGCGTTTACGTGGGTACCTGGGACGTATAATCTGCATTAGCGCCGGATAACATTGAGACCTGCAGACCTCGATAAATTGCGGTGAGCTGTGATCAGAACTTGGACATCTTGACGAAGAGCACTCTGCCTGACTACTGCTTGGCGCTCTTCGTAGTCAGTATCTGCCATTGGACTCAAGTTACACATTCTCCGGCTCAGACCTCTGCTTCCCGGCCACGTCGCCTGCATCATGAATACCGGGCAGGCAATTCCAGCAAATCGTCGTCAGCCGGTAAGAACTCGTCATCAAGTATTTGTATATCGGATCCTTTATCCAGTGCTGGACCAAGCCATACCTCGCAAGCACCGTCGGCGATGACTGGAAGGTACGGTAGCTACCCATATCCGCGTCACACGATGCGCATGCAGGCCGGGTAAACATAAGCTCTCAAACGTTTGTTTCACGCCTTGTCGTAGTGGATAAATTTCCAGTGGATGAATCTTGTCTATGATGCCGGGAGCCGTTAGCGTCCCCGACTATCTCGACAGAGCAGTCGTTGATTTGGCGGTTACGCTGGAAAATGACTCCAAGCTTTTTGAATCCACTGGGATGGCCCTTCTTACGGGAAACCCCATAGTTCTCCACCGGCTACGATGTGGCTTCATTACGATAAATGGCGCACCTCGTCTTCAACCGAATCGAAAATAATGAAGCAAGGAATGATAGTTATTGTACTTATGGCAGGTAATGATCAAGCTCATTCAGTTCTCGGCCAACGACGTGCAGTCACTGTACATCAATCTCAGCCGGGGCATGAATTCCACCATCGAACACTTTTTAAACCTTGGGCCTAGGCTCGACATGGTCCATCCCAGGAACATTACCCGAAGAAGCGATTTTACGACCTGGCTAGATCCTGTTCCTCCCACCTGGCTACAAACGGCATACTTAGCAACGAATCATGTCGACTTCGCCGCCCATACTGTACAGTACATCCTTCCGGAACCCGACCACAGGGATAGCTCAACATGTCGTCGAGAAATCGAGAGAAGATCTGCAGAAAGTTGTCCCGATCGTTCGACGTAGTCCCGGCTGACATGTTAGGCTTTTAGGTGGGCCGGTTAGCCAAGGAGATGCGTGGAATAGTCGACCAATAACCAACGGGTTGGTTGGTTTTGTGCGGTTCAAAGGACAACCATTAAGTGAGGGGGGGAAGGGGAAGGGGTGTTTCCACCCTCCCTGTGCCACCCTGGACACACGCCTGGATCTGATTTGGGCACCGGCTCTGTGGTCGATGTTTAGGTACCCGTTTCCTGGGCATCTGCATCTCCCGGTGATGCCAGGGAATCCTTCCCTTCCGCATGCGGCTTTGAGACGTTCAGGTCTCCTTAAAGTCGGCTCTCCTGCACCTCCCCACCTGAAGGTGGATCACACCGGCGATCCGGGGTCATGTAAACAAATGGACGAATACTGATTCTTGATAGGGTTTACTATATATACATGAGCCCACTTGGACTCCCAAGATGATCAAAGTATAAGCCGATGGCGAGGATAAATTGAGTTTCAAGATCCCAACATTCCATAGACGGACCGGACTGGGCAAGTTGCCACTGGAGGGTAACCGTATGCAAGTGGATCGAGGTGCCCACCGGTGTGCGGGGAGACTCTTTGTTTCTGTGGTGGAGGGACGCACGGACGAAACCGGTTGGACAGGAATCTGGGCCGAGAAGGAGGGGGCATATAATATAGGAATCTCAGCGTCATCGGAAGCCTCCCCGGGAAGCGTGATTGGACGTGAGCGGAATAGATTGCAGGTGCCGCGAGAGGGTGGTCCGTGGATGTGCGAGTAGCGTGTTCCAGGCGGGGTACAGTTCACCTTCGCATTCACCTCACTCTGACTTGGGTTTCGAATCCTGTTGCGCGTAACGTACTCCGTACTAATCGCGATAACAAAGTGGAGCGGTGGAGCTGCGAGCCGTGGAGCCACCCCGGGGGATAATGACATAAATGATGATGAGGAGATAAAGTAAACTTCCCTCGTTTCTTGTGTACACTGCTAGACTTAGTATTCTTGTCCGACTCATTCCCGGCCCCTTACTCTTGGCCTTATCTGCATCGTATGACTGCTCCCCGCTTGTCTCTCTCTTCGCCCCCTTCACATTCTTTCTCTCCGTGCCCTCTGTACTTTGTTTCATCAACCGAAACTCCGTGAAGAGCCCGCTCTTCCACTTCATACCTTCCCCCCAGCCCCTGTTGCAAAGGATGTGATCTTCTTGTTGCGCGGCTGCCGAATTGTGTGATACGAAACTGCTCGATACTTGCGATCGTCGACACTCCACTAGCCCATCATGGCAACCGTCGTCGTTCAACAGCAGGCGCTGCGCCATTCCACTCCTCCTCCTTCTTCCATCCCATCCGCCCTCTCCGTCAACAGACGGTCGAGCCCGATTCCGAACAAGCATCTGCCGGTGTGCCCAACAGGCCCGTCTTCCTCCGAGTCTCTGCGGGAGACTCCTGCACAACGCACCACCAATGATCAGACTTCCTCACTCCTGTACCCGGCCGATGGCTTTGTGCGTATTTCGTGCCCGCCGGCACCCAATATCTATGCCATCGATGCCGAGACCTTATCTTCTGCGCTGGATCACATGGCAGCGCAGCCATTGCCTGATCCATCGCAAATGTTCCCCTGGCTGCATGGCCTCCACCCCGATAACCACCTGCAGTTGGGCTTCTTCTCCGGTCGCAAGAAGTCCCTGCGCCGAGCACCGAAATGTTGGCGCGGAATCACGGTGGTCAAGTTGGGCGGTGATCTGAGCAAGGCACGCATCAAAGGTGCCGTCGCTCCCAGCGAAGTCATCTCGCCCTCATCGCGTTTCTTGATGGCCGACCCGCCGGAGGGTTTCTCGGTGCGCAACTTCCATATCCAGACTGCCAAACTTGCTGCCATGTCGGATATAGTGGTTTATGCCGAAGATGGAGCCAGCAAGTCGGAGCTTCTTGCGCTGGCAGAGGACTTTGCGATGGCCCAGCAGGCTTGGCGCATGAAGAATGATCCCTTGCAAGAACGGCCGACTTACAACACCTTCGTGGTCACAAGCTCCTTCCACCATATTGAGAAGAAACTCCCCCAGCTGGTCGCTATCAATTCGCTTGGCCAACTCACTGGTCGGGTCATGGACTTCTCTCAATGGGAGCGTCTGGAGATGTGCAGCATGTCTCGTGCGTCGGAGATCTCAACCAATGTCTGGCTCGGACCGACTCCTGATTACATGCTTCGACCGGGAGTATGTGATGAGCCCGAGACGGTTCCGTATGATCTGATGATCGAGGCAAGCGATCTCGCCAGTATCCCCGGTCCTCGTTTCTTGGCCACGCTCGACGCAAAGCTCGAGAGCGCTCCCCAGCGAATGGAATTCCCCTCGTCTGGCTCGATTGTACTCCCTTCGGGCCACACCCGCGAAGTCGAAGACCTTGTCGCCACCATTCGATGGATCTACTACCTCGCTCACCCCGAGCCAACCGAAGTGGCAGACCGTGACGGCGACATCGCCATGACTCACCAGGAGAAGAAGGCTCGTCGAGTGTTCATCCATTGTGCCGATGGCTACACCGAGAGCTCGCTGCTGGCAGTTGCGTATTTCATGTTCGCCGAAGGTGTTCCCGCGCACGAAGCGTGGCTTCGTCTGCATCGTGAAAAGGGTCGGAACTTCTTCGCATACCCGACGGACGTTGCGTTCCTAAGTCACGTTCAGCCACGTCTTTTGCAAGAGAGCCCGGTAACCCGTTCCAGCGACCCCTCGGAAATCTGGGATCCCAACTGGTTTTTGAAGATGGACGGCTCTTTGCCCAGTCGCATTCTTCCATGGCTGTATCTGGGTAACCTCAATCATGCCAACAACCCGGATTTGTTGTGGGAACTTGGGATCCGACGCGTTTTGAGCATCGGCGAGCCCGTTTCGTGGAGCAGCGAGGCCCGTGACAAATGGGGCAAAGACAACCTCATGTACATTGACAACGTTCAAGATAACGGTATCGACCCACTCTGGCAGGAGATCGATAGGTGTTTGGAATTTCTCGGTGAGTGAAACCCACCGAACTGTCGTCCATGGTTTGTTTTGAACGTGTCACTGACATTTTTTAAGAGCATGAAAAGAAAGAAGGCATGGCGACCCTGGTTCACTGCCGTGTTGGCGTTTCCCGATCTGCCAGCATTTGCATTGCCGAGGTGATGAAAACACAGGGTCTCTCCTTCCCTCGCGCATAGTATGTCACACCTTCTTTGAAACCCTAGACTTGAAGCCAAAACTGACCTCAACCCAGTTGCTTTGTCCGCGCTAGACGACTGAACGTGATTATTCAGCCCCATCTCCGCTTTGTGTAAGGATCTCTCTTCCCACCCTCAAATTTTTTGATCACTGACATTCCTCTCCAGCTATGAACTCCTCCAATGGGAAGAGAGCCAAATGAAGAAACGCGGCCCTTTGAAACGCGAACTCGAATGGCCAACTGTCGCCCGCGAGATTGCACTCCTCAACAAACCCTACTCTAGAACCTAAGGGTATCACCGGCTTCAGCCTCAACTCTCCCTTCCACCAGACTTGACTTCATATGTCTGACCGCGATATTCTTAATCTTTTTTGTTTTTTCTCACGTTGCCAGATCCGCACTTCTTAGAAAGTCGGACCACACATTTACACGTTGAACGATCTTGACACATGACTGCTACGAACGAGGGCTGGCTTTTCGCTGGATTTTGGCGCTTGGCGTTGCGAGAATTTGATACGGGATTATCAACAACGACGATTCAATGCTTTTCACCAACCTCACATGATTCTGTCGTGTTCTTTAAGCCTTATCTTTCCATTCTCTGCTTTATCTTTCATCTCTTCTTGGACTTTACATCCGTCCAGCTCATATTTTACAGCAACATCTTTCCCCTTCCATTCCACTTCTTCGCGAATCATGAATATCGCGTGATCATCCATATGACGGGGCTGGCGGTGTGCCATCTTTCCGTCTTTGTGACTGCATAGTCTGGTGATTCTTTTTCTTCTTGTATTGGATTATGGGTTCGTGTTTCCCGCGGAATGGACACGGCGTGGTCTTAAAATCTGGATCACTGTTGGACTTTTTTACTGCGAATCCTACGAACATGTATGGGGGTTTGTTTGATTTATCATCCATATTGGTATATTGATAAGTTCGGATCACCTTAGCATCGCTCGAATACCCTGTAGAGTCCCTTCAGATCGGCAACCTCCACCACGCCCTTTAGCATCCGCGATGTAGCAACTAGTCGTGCACGGAGAGCTGGGAATACAGCGTACTCTAGCATTCGGGCCATTTGCGCACGGCGTGTTTGGATCATCGGGTCTTCTTCTGTTGGGGCGTCCACGTTGGGTTCATCGGAAGTCGAAGCATCCTTCGATGGTGCGACTGGGAGCTGCTCTGGGGTATAAAAAGTCGCGAGTTCACGTAGAAAGGTGCGGAAACATTCTTCTTCGCCAGACCAGTCCACATAGGGACCCAACCGGAGCAAGAATCGCGGCAGTTTTGCTAGCGAGGGCACATATCCCTTCAAAAGAAGTGGAATCGTGAGGAGCTCGCCCTCGGCACTGATTTTTATTGAGAAGTATTCGTCCAGCATCTCACGGCGCTCGATCAGGGTCTGTGTTACCATCTCTGCGGCATTGGCGAAGATGGTCTCTGTATTCGCATCGTTGCTGCTATGTCTCTGCTGCTCCGCTTCAGCGGCAATCTTCAGTAAATCTACCAGCTTCGGTGGAGGATCTAAACGGATGACGCCAAAGTTGCCAAAATCCGTCAGCCCGACCTGGTAAAAAAATTCATTGCAGGCGAGACCGTAGTCTACTAGGTAGAGTTTCACTCCGGATTGGATGGCTGCTAAGCGTCGTTGTTCATCCACGAGACCGACATAGGTATGTGACGCGAACATTTCCGTTAACGTATTATGCATGGTGTCACGAACAGCGCTGCGAAGGCTCTTGACGGACGTGAGGGCGATGCGGAGGGGTTGACGGTCTGTGGTTTCGTACTGGAGACTGTCGTCCAGTATAGATGATGGTGGATTGCCGGGGATGGTAGGCGTGTCAGGTTGTGCAGGAGATGGGGCAAGCATGGAGGTAATCTTGCGGACTTTGGAATCCGTGCGGACGAGATTGTTTTCGTATGGTCTTTTGGATGTGGCGGGTGTCTTCGGTGTGCGTGTTACCTTCCCATCTGCTACACCTTCATTGTCTGAGCCCTGATCAAGCTGAATGGTATCGATGGTCTGAACGCCGGGCAAAAGACTCTGGGTGAGGAATGTTCGGCTCGAGTCAACTTTGGCAAGCTTGGACCTGATTTCATTGCAAACCATCTCAATGATCTCGTCTTCGTTCAAGAAATTCACCTCACGTTTAGTCGGGTGAACATTAACATCCACGCGGTGTGGCTCGATTTCCAGATCGATATATGCGAAAGGATGTCCACCCTTTGGCAGGAATGCGGAGTATGTCTGTTCCACCGCGCGTTTGATAGCAGTTGATTCCACAGCGCGGTGATTGATGAAGAGCAGGATGGTCGTCTTTTTGACATGATAATTGGCATTGGTGGCTAAGCCCGAGGCACGGAAACCAAGCTTGCTGTCTGAGGCCTCGAATTCAACCAATTCATTTGCCACTGCACTGCCATGAATTTGGCGGATTCGGTCGACAATGGTCGCGCTGGAGGGCGTTGAGATACTAACTCCCGAGTCACCATGCTTGCGGCATGAGAAGGCAACACCAGAGCAGTGCACTGCATACCGACCAACAACATCGAGGATCTTCGCGTACTCTTCGCTCGCGGAGCGAAACGCACGGCGGCGAGTAGGGACATTGTAGAACAGGTCCTCGACCTGTTTCTTTCGTTAGAACCCTATCAAATCGAAGACAAGCAGTCGTAGTTACCGTGATTTGTGTTCCTCCACGGCCAGCGGTAGCCTTGGGAGCGGCATTTTGTCCTGGCTTTGCCGGAACCAGCTTTCCATCAGCGTAATGTGCTCTCCAGGCGCAGCTAGACCCAGCCGTCTTTGTTGTCACTGTCAGATGAGCGATGTGACTGATACTGGCTAATGCTTCGCCGCGGAAACCATATGTTCCGATCGAAGAGAGGTCCTCAAATTCCTTGAGTTTGGATGTGGTGAATCGTTCGCAGAGAATGGGGAGGTCGTCGCGCTGGAAGCTATCAGTTATATTATCCATATCTATTGGGGAGTCAAGATCAAGCCAACTCACATCAATACCATGCCCATTGTCCGTAATCTGTAAAAGCTTCAACCCTCCATCTTTGATCAGAACCTCGATCGAAGTAGAGCCCGCATCGACAGCGTTCTCGATTAACTCTTTCAGCGCGTGCATTGGAGCTACGATAATCTCTCCGGCTGCGATCTTGTTGACGACATCGGGATCGAGGGCCTGTGGAGGCTCATTAGTACGGCTCCTTTTAGGTAGTGTTTCACCGAATGGGTAGAGCTGTTCGTACCTTAATTCTCTTGGGCTTGGACGACCCAGAGACCTCTGACTCCTCCACCGCACGCTTAGTACCATGCTGGTCTGGAGAATCCAGATCCATATTGTATGCCGTGGTGTTCAGGATGCTGCGTCGCGTGCGCGCACCGTGAAGTGGGGAAGAAACGCGGAGCTCGAGTTGGCGATAAGGCGATTAGGCGTTGATCTCACTATTTGTGGAGATCATCTTTCACCCTCTCGACCCCTTCGCACCCTTTCGACCTCGGACTTCTCGTTGGTTTCTTCAAAATTACCAAGAGTTGAGCTGGGCTCAATGCTCTCTCTAGATCTTCTGGCTCCACCGCCAGCCGCACTATATCATGGCGCCCGCAAAGATGCCCTTGCGCGCCGATGAGGAGCTGGGCAAGAAAGACGACGATCTCCACTCCAACCAGGCACGATTGCGTCCTGCACAAAATCGCATGTACCCTCGCCCTCGTCGGATATTGATCGCTGTTTTTGTTTTGGTACTCTTGTATCAATTCTTCAAGCACATGCCCACCGATATTGCCCCGGCCGCCGAACGATACAACCCGACGATTGCGCGTTTAAGACACCCTCCTCCTCCTTCGCCGCCGCAATCAGCTCCGGTTCAGTCGCCTGCTATATTTAAAGCCGAGGATCCACCACGATACGTGCCACAAACAGATGCCGAAGGAGAGACTTTTGATGGGGCGATCAAGTTCTATGAACTGGCCAGGTCTCTTCCCCCCAACAAGCACCCGGAGCGCAAACCTAGCCGTGCAGTGCTTTTTGCCGGCTCGAACCTGCATTGTGTCTCTGACATGTTGCCTTTGGCCTGTCAAATGGCGCGCAAGCAATTTAATCGTGTACATTTTGTTATCATGGGCAAGGAACAAGTTTCCATTGAAGGAATCAAAACAGTAAACGGGATTTCAGACGCAGAATGCCCTATGACATGGCATGGTTAGTTCTCTTCTAGATCTCTCGGTCCTTCGGTCTAACGATGCATTATAATGCTAACTACGTATCAACACAGACGGTCGACCGGATCATTTGTCTGAATCTTCCGATGCTCGCATGGAACGATCTGCTTCCGGGGGCCTTGGTTTGATTCAAGCATATGTGGCTCCAGAAGTTATCATCACACAGCAAAAAGGCTGGGAAGACTCCTTCTTTCTGAATGGGTTGGAAATTCATAAACGGAAAGCTGAAATTCCTCATATTGCGCTTCCCTCAGCTTCCAGAGACCTCATGTGGATTTCCTTCATCGATAGCACTGCTTTGAAAGGTAAAACTCTCTGCATATAAGAAAAAACTTTGAAAACATGTCAAGAAGGGATTTTGAAACATGCTCGGATCCCTTTGATACTGACACATAATAGTCTGGAATGATATTCGCGTTGACATGGTCGTTCACGCATCGAAATCATCAGGGTCTCTGATAAGACTCATCCGGTCCTTAGATGCTGCGGACTATCTTGGATCAACACCCAGCTTGACCATCGAGCTGCCGCCATCTCTCGATCCTCAGTTGCGTGGCATTTTGCAGAATTTGCAAGGACTGTCTAAGCTTGCGGGGCGCATTACTCTTCGGCGGCGTATTGACCCACGCTACATGGACCCAGCGGATTCGTCTCTTCGCACAGTAGAAGGCTTTTACCCAATAAATCCCCGCTTGTCTCACTTGCTCATTTTATCTCCACAGACGGAAGTGGCACCTTCATTCTACCATTATCTTAAGTACAACATTCTGCAGTACAAACAGAGTACACGCGCTAAGCAGACCGCATTGGATCTCATGGGAATTTCTTTGGAGCTGCCATCTTCGAAGCCCACGATTGACAAAGAACCGTTCAGCCCGCCGTCATTGTTATCGATGGATGATATCAAGAAAAATGGACCGCACTCCATCCCATCCTTTTTGTGGCAAGCGCCAAACTGCAACGCGGCGTTGTTCTTCGGTGACAAGTGGACCGAGTTTCATTCCTTCCTCTCGAGTCGCTTGGGGGTTTCAGAGACGAAGACGAATATCGCCTCTCAAGACAAGATCATATCCAGGAGATACCCAGCCTTTATGGAATATCTTTTGGAATTGATGCGAGCCAAAGGATACTACATGTTGTACCCGTCATTTCCCGGCCATACTGCAGCATCTCTGGTGACAGTGCATCATGATCTCTATCATTCACCGGAAGAGTATGCCCACGAAGTCAGTCTCAACACCGGCAAAATCCCCATTCCTGAAATCGATAATCCCGATAGGCCCCTTGAGCCACTGATGGACGATATCCCTGAGAAACCATCAACTCGAGCACCTAATATTATGCCTCTCCTTGATATCTTCGAATCCGGCCTTCCAGATGTTGAGGAGTTGTCCTTGTTGTCTTACGACGGAAAGGAATTGACACCGGAGACATACTATAGCCAAACCAGGGAATACGCTGAGAAGTTTCGACTACAACAGGGACACTGTACTCAGGATAGTACAGTAACGGAGGGACCTGGTCTAGATCTATTCTGTCTTGGCTGATGTATGATCCCAGCTGGTTTCTAGCATGTTCTGCGATGTCCGTTCTAAGTCTTGAACATGTGGCGTTATGATATTTGGAGCTTGGCTTGGATAATCTTGGCTGGATGATAGTCTATTTACTAGGTCCTTAGGAGATACATTACTTAAGTCGAACAGCATTTTGCACCCGCGTAGGACGATTTGATGTTGGCACAAGGTGTCGAGGCAAAACAATGACGAGGACTTGGCGGATTACATAATACGAGAGCTGCACCAGCCCGAGCTCTCTGCGTCTCCATCACCAGCTTACAATCAACTGCATCACCCGTCATCTGCAGCTCCCTATCTCTTGTTTCTTTTGTGACACGGCATAATTCGGCTTCCGACACTTGAATTACCCGTTAACCCTTTTTGATTTCCCCCCCGACCCGGTCGCCAGATATCCGTCAGAAATGGCGAACGAGGGCGAACGGTCAACCGCCGCCGACAAGGGCAAGGGCAAGGTTGATGACGTTCGCGAGTTGAACGGCAAGAAGCCCCAAAAGGACGAGAAGACAACCGAGGATGGAAAAAAGAAGGATGAGGAGCCCCAGGAAGGTACGTCGCGACAACACCCTGCAACGCATATCGGAGCAGAGCGTGTGGCTTCCGCAGGATGCTTCGCTGCTTGGACCCAGGCGCTGACTTCTTCAAAGATGAGCTCAGTGAGGAGGACCAACAATTGAAAGATGAGCTCGAGATGCTCGTGGAGCGGTTAAAGGTACGGTAATCCCCGAATTCGTCCCAAGCCGACGATGACGTTGATGCTAACAACAGCTCGCAATAGGAGCCCGACACCTCCCTTTACGGACCTGCCTTGGACGCGATCAAGAACTTCATCAAGACCTCCACATCTTCCATGACGGCTGTCCCCAAGCCGTTGAAATTCCTCCGACCGCATTACGATGATCTGGCAGCGCTTTACGAGAAGTGGACGGCTGGCCCTATTAAGGTTCGTCTGATTAACAGGACATTACAATTAGCTTGTTCTAATCTTAACATCACTAGGACTCGCTGGCCGATATGTTGTCGGTGCTCGGTATGACCTACGGAGACGAGGCGAAGCTGGAGACCCTGAAGTACCGCCTGTTGGCCCAGTCGGAAGATCTTGCCTCTTGGGGCCACGAATATATCAGACACCTGGCGCTGGAGATTGGACAAGAATATCAGAACCGGTTGAATGCTGAGAAGGAAACCACGGACCTGGTGGACCTCGCTTTGTCTCTGGTGCCTCATTTCCTCAGCCACAACGCCGAGGCTGATGCTGTCGATCTTCTGAGTGAGATGGAGATTATCGAAGAAATTCCGCGCTTTGTGGACGAGAACACATACTCCCGAGTTTGCTTGTACATGGTCAGCATGGTCAACTTGCTCACTTACCCCGAAGACCAGCAGTTCCTCCGCGCCGCCCACGAGATCTACGTCCGCTACAACAAACTGTCCCAGGCAATCGTCCTCGCCATCCGATTGAACGATATTGATCTCATCAAGAGTGATATCGATGCCACCGACGATAAGTCCCTCAAGAAGCAAATGGCTTTCCTTGTTGCTCGACAGCAGATCTGGCTTGATCTGCCCGCTGAGGATGAGGAAGGTGAGGCTTTGAACGACTGCCTTAACAACACCTCCATTCCGAAGCACTTCAAGTCTCTTGGAAAGGAGCTCAACATCTTGGACCCCAAGATGCCTGAGGATATTTACAAAACGCATCTTGAGAGCAGTCGCGGAGCGGGTCTCACCAATCTCGACTCCGCACGGCACAACCTGGCTAGCGCCTTTGTCAACTCCTTTGCCAACGCTGGCTTTGGTAACGATAAGATGATGCTGGTCGAGGGTGAGAAGGGCCCGTGGGTGTGGAAGACCAAGGACGATGGCATGCTCTCCACAACAGCGTCGCTGGGTATGCTCCTTCACCGGGATGTTGAGGATGGGCTGGACAAGATTGACAAGTTCACCTACGCATCGGAGGACCAGGTCAAGGCCGGTGCTTTGCTTGCCATTGGTATCCTGAACTCCGGTGTCCGCCTCGACTCTGACCCCGCTCTTGCGCTCTTGAGTGATCCTGACAACCTCGAGGCCAAGAACGTGCCGATGCGAGTTGCATCTATCATGGGTCTTGGTCTGGCATATGCCGGCTCTAACAAAGAGGACCTCCTCGAGATACTTCTCCCCATTGTGGAGGATTCTTCGCTGGATATGCAGCTCTCTGCTATGGCTGCAGTCTCCTTGGGTCTCATCTTTGTCGGCTCATCGAACCATCAGGTGAGCGAGGCGATTGCCACAACTTTGATGGATGAGGAGCGCCAGAAGCAGCTGAAGGACAAGTGGACACGATTCATGGCTCTTGGTCTTGCGCTGCTTTACTTCGGCCGCCAGGAGGAGGTCGATGTCATCCTTGACATTTTGAAAGCCGTTGATCACCCCATGGCTAAGCCCACCTCGGTCCTTGCCTCGGTTTGTGCCTGGGCTGGTACCGGAACTGTACTCAAGTTACAAGAGCTCCTTCACATCTGCAATGACATTATTGAAGAGAAGGAGGAGAACAAGGGTGACGAGTTGGTCCAGTCCTATGCTGTCTTGGGTCTGTCGCTCATCGCCATGGGTGAGGATGTCGGTCAGGATATGATTCTCCGTCAGTTCGGTCATCTCATGCACTACGGCTCTCCCAACATTCGTCGGGCCGTGCCCCTTGCCATGGGCTTGATCAGCCCCAGCAACCCCCAGATGAAGGTGTACGACACCCTGTCCCGGTACAGTCACGACAATGACAACGATGTTGCTATTAACGCCATCTTTGCCATGGGTCTCTGCGGTGCGGGTACCAACAACGCTCGTTTGGCACAGCTTCTGCGTCAACTGGCTAGCTACTACCACCGCGACCAGAACTCCCTGTTCATGGTGCGCATCGCCCAGGGTCTCCTGCACATGGGCAAGGGCACAATGACGCTCAACCCCTTCCACACCGACCGTCAGGTCCTTTCCCGAGTCTCGGCGGCCGGTCTGCTCACCGTTCTCGTGTCCTTGATCGATGCCAAGGACTTCATCCTTGCCGATAGCCACTACCTTCTTTACTTCCTCATTACCGCCATGTTCCCCCGCTTCCTCGTCACTCTCGATGAGGATCTGAACCCGCTCACCGTCAACGTGCGGGTGGGTCAGGCCGTGGACGTCGTTGGTCAGGCTGGTCGGCCAAAGACCATCACCGGATGGCAAACTCAGAGCACGCCGGTGCTTTTGTCGTACGGCGAGAGAGCCGAGCTGGAAGATGAGCAGTATATCCCTCTCAGCGGCATACTCGAAGGCTTGGTAATTCTGCGCAAGGTAAGCCATCCCAACAGAACTCCGTATTGTTAAACGCTTGCTAACGAAATATGTAGAACCCCGACTGGGAAAGCCCCGAATAAGCCAAATGAGATAGCACCCGATCTCTCTTCTTGCTCGTCCCTGACGGGTCTCATATAGTGGTCGGGTTACAGTTGGACCTAATGTATTCAGAACGACTGAGGAATAGCATGGACTTCTTTTATCCTTCTGCATTCGGTATATTGGGCGGCCTAGACAGGCTGCATCGGTGGGAAAATCTTGTGTAGACTACATCTCAATCAGGGGCCTCGCGTTCTGTGCCCTGGGTTGACATATGAAATGGTGAATATTTAACTTTTCTAGTATTCCTGTAGCAAGCTTGAATCAGTCCTTAATTAATGTTCTCATCTTCTCGTGGTTAGATCTCCGCGTCGACCAACCCCAAGGTACTCGCCTAAATAGGAAATAGGGCTTAGGGCTACGAGCTTATCACTTTTTTCTCTCCGCGTCAGTCTTCCCAGCTGCAGCCCGACGCTTTTTACTCCAAAAGATCCGGTTATTCTCAGGTCAAGAACCCTGAGATCTTTCCAAGATGAAACTCGACGCCAAGGCGATCCGCTACCTCACGAATGAGGATTTCAAAGTTCTTGCGGGGGTACTTATCAGCCCCTCCACCCCGCCGTGCTTAGAGCGCCTGCTCTTTCGCCATAATGCCCAGATAACTAACGACGGTCTTCTCTTTTAGGTTGAAACCGGAAGCCGAAACCATGAAGTCGTTCCGACACCGCTGATCGTGCAGCTTTCGGGCCTCCGCGGCGGCAGTGGCGTGCATCGGGCCATCTCGAATCTGGCCAAAATCAACCTGATCGCGAAGGTGAAGAACGCAAAGTGTACGTCTTCCCTTTTATCTCCCTCTACTGAAACACCAGCTTATATCTCTGGTGGCCACAGACGACGGCTACCGACTCACCTACGGCGGTCTCGACTATTTGGCTCTCAACGGGCACCAGAAGCAAAAAGTGGTCTACTCCGTTGGCAACCAGATCGGCGTGGGTAAAGAATCAGATATCATCGTTGTCGCACACAGCAGTGGAGCACAGCGCATTCTCAAAATCCACCGTCTCGGCCGTATCTCCTTCCGAACCGTCAAGACGAACCGCGACTACCTCCGACACCGCCATACAGGATCCTGGATGTACATGTCTCGACTGGCGGCGATGAAAGAGTTTGCATTTATGAAAGCCCTGCGGGAGAACGGCTTCCCAGTTCCCGAGCCCATTGCCCAGAACCGCCACACCATCGTCATGAGTCTGATCGACGCCTTCCCGCTCCGCCAGATCGCCAAGGTCCCCAAACCGGCTAAGCTATACTCGGAGCTGATGGATATGATTTTGGAGCTGGCGCGCTACGGTCTGATTCACGGTGACTTTAACGAGTTTAACCTCCTTATCAAGGAAGAAGTGATTCCGGACGAGGATGGAAATACTCCGGACATTGAGGATGCCGATGATGACCATATCCAGCTGACTCCGATTCTCATTGATTTCCCCCAGATGGTCTCTATTGATCACGCTAATGCGGAGATGTACTTTGACCGTGATGTAAACTGCGTGAAGCGGTTCTTCCAGCGGAAGTATCATTTTGTTAGCGATGCGCCGGGCCCGTTCTTTGCGGATGCGAAGAAGAGGTTCTTGAAGAACCCTGGGAAGCGGCTGGACGTTGAGGTCGAGGCTTCGGGCTTCTCTAGGAAGATGGCGCGCGAGCTTGAGAAATATATGGACGAAGTCGGCGCCAATGATGATGCAGGCGAGAGAGACGACGATGAAGAGGAGGAATCTGATGAAGATGAAGAGTCCGAGGAGGAGGAAGAGGAGGCCGACGATGAACAACCTGAGCAGTCTAGCGCAGAAGTGGACGAGAGCTCCAAGCGATTAGACGCACTGGAGATCTCGGGATCATCTGAAAAGTAGACGATCCGAGCCACCTGGGAATGTACTTTAATGATCACGAGTGATGAATCTAGAGTGTAAATATAGCGTCCGTGAGTGAAGTTCCGTCTCCGTACGCCTTCATTTTCGCCCATCGTCTATCCCGATAACTATCTCAACCTGCCAAGTCAGCGAGGACCTACAACCAAGGGATAGTTTTCTCCTGAGAAAGATTTGTTTATTATGTTTAGACAAAAGCTATATAAGTAATCCATGGTAATCATCAAACAACCGCAAGGGAAGCGGGGTGATGCATGCGGGGCCCGCGAGACACGATAAGATCGATCGGGGTAATAGCCGTCCATCAAATCGCGCAATCACTTAGCGCTCAGCGCTCAGCGCTTAGTGCTTAGCAGCCTCTATAAATCCGTATTAGACGTGTTCTCGGTAAATAAACAAAGACGCAAGACTTACCCTTGTGGACATCGGCCTTGGTGTTGTGGACCTGCTCGTCCTTCTTGTCACCGACGGCGTCGAAGGCGGCATTGGCACGGGTGCTGATCTTGGCGTCGGAGTCCTTGGCGACCTCCTTGTTGGCCTCCTTGGAAGCGGTAGCACCGGCACCCTGAACGGTCTCGGCGACGTAGTTGACGGTTTGCTATGGGCTTGTTAGTCTGGGACGTTGGTGGACTACCGGGAAAGATAATCACGAACCTTGACGGTCTCCATTGTGAAGGAAGGGTGGGGTAAGATGTGTTTGGTTTGGAAGTGAGTTGTTGAGAGTGAGAGTGAATGTGATGATAGAAACTCAAGTCTGCCGGGGGAATTTGAGAGCTATTTATCCTCGATTTGAGATAGATGGCCTTTGCAAGGTTCCTTGATTTCTCCAAATATACTGCGTCATCATCGTCGTCCAGGCTCCGGGCCCACCGATCGATCTTCGGGGGCTTAGACGGTGTTATCCGGGGTTAGGATTGTGGAGACGTCGTCTTATCTCGTCTCGTCAAACCCCGTCGAGGGACGTTTTTGTGGCTATAGGTAGGTAGTTCGTACTTTGCAGACTACACTGGTCAGACACAAGTTCTCCTAGACAACCTATGCAGAGAGAAGTTCAGCCAAACAATAGGCTATTGACGTGAAGACCGTGATCCCTGGCGATGATCGGCGGGAACTCGTGAGCCTCGGGAAGTCCCGACTGTCGTCAGTGGCTGAAAACCCTCGTAGGCCAATCATCTCCCTCGGCTCCGGAGTCCAGAACTGTTGCAGATCGGTTCAAGGTTTCACAAGCCACAGTACTACGGTTGTGTCGGTGGCTGACGCCAAGCTTGACCTGGTCATTGCACCTGCAGGCGCCTACTCGGGATTGCACCATCGTGCAGCGGCCGTATGGTCGCGGGTATCCGGGTATCCGCGACAATGGCATCCCGAGTTTCCTCAAGGGCGGCAACACAAACTGACAACAGCGATGATTGCGGGTATAAGTAGAGTAGTATAAAGACAATCAAGGTACATGATCTAGCAGTGCATCAGTTAATCAAATCATCCCATGTTCATTGTTCTTGAGAAAGCGCATTCCACGCGATGAAGGCCGTTCAAATCCTAGATGTCTCCTCCCCGCAAGTCACTACCAATTACTCCATGGCCAAGCCGATTCCCCAAAAAGCCGAGATTCTCATTCGCGTCCACTCGGCCGGGGTAACCGGCGACGAGATCTTATGGCTTCAATCCTACCCAACCCTATCCCCCATCCCTGGACACGAAGTATCAGGCGTCATCTCCGCATTCGGTCCAGATTACAGCGGCCCTTTGAAACTCCATCAGGAGGTCTACGCGATGATCGCACCGGGCCGATGCGAAGGCCAGGCTGATTACGTCCTCTGTCTAGAGGATGAAGTCGCCCCCAAACCAACTTTGATATCTCATGAGGAAGCGGCCGCTTTACCGATCCCGATCCTCACTGCATGGGAGGCAGTTATCGATCATGGTAAACTCGAATCTGGTATGCGGGTTCTCGTCACCGGGGCATCTGGAGCAGTGGGGACATTTGCCGTGCAATTTGCGACTCGGCTGGCTGGTGCGAGCGTGATTGCGCTGGCTTCATCCAGAACTCACGAGCATCTGAAACAACTTGGAGCACACGAGACGATTGATTACAACACGCCAAATTGGGAGAACCGGGTCAGGGGGGTGGACTTGGTCTTTGACACGGTTGGCGGTGATGTTTTGACCAAATCGTGGGAAACGGTCAAGGACGACGGTGTGATTGTGGCTGTTGGGGATCCGGCACCCTCGTGGGTAGTTGGACGAGGCAAGGCGGTCGAGGCCACCGAGCACCCCAACGTGCGATACGTGTATTTCATCGTCTCTCCAAATGCGGAGCGAATGAGCAAGGCATCTGCGATGATTGATGCAGGTTCTATCAAGGTTTTGGCAGTGAAGCCATTCCCGTTCCATAAGGCAGAAGAGGCTTGGGCGTATGCCCGGCAGAGGAATCGGGGAGGGAAGGTTGTGATTGATTTCACGGGAGCAGACGAGTCAGAAGCTTAGACAGTACAGTCATGAATGGATTGCAATTACAATCACCATGTGAGATCACATTATGAAACAGGTCTTCTCCATAGGGAAGAGCTCAAAACGAGCCAGCAGGTATATCAAGAGCGGCAATACTACCCGTCCTCTACAGGCTTCGGTGGCTCCTCAAAATGCAATTGAACATTATCATTGTAATCAGCAGGACTTTTATCATCCATCAGTCATTCCCCACGGAAGGCCATCGAGATCTCCAAGGTTATACCATCCACAGAGATCCTCGATAGAGCCAAGAGAGGGCAGCATATCAGTATCGTTACTCGAAATCTCACCCTCGGAGCCATGACTTCTTTGCTCTTGACCACCAAACAGAGGCGGCACTTCGCTGGAATTGGGAGTAACACTTTTACTGGTATTCTTCGACCCAATTCCCAACACATGATGCGCAATAGTTTGGATCTCTCGCACATTTCTTGCTGTCCGTGGCCAGATTTCACCCAATGCCTTCAGACACCCGATAGTCATGCGGATCTGGTCTCTTGCGGTTGCCAGATCCCTGCTCTTGAACAGATAATTGCAGGCTGAGAGGAGCGCCAGGGTGCCTTCGCTGACCATGCAGGTTGTGAATGGGGTGTGGTGGAATTGGCGGACCGGCAATGCCAAAAGGCGTATTTGTGCTTCGACGGACCGGAGGACTCGCACCGTATGCACGTTGACAAGTTCTGGTGTTGGTGTGTCGAGAGGCGGTTCTCGAGCGCAGCTCGAGACGTCTTCTACGGCGTTGAACTTGAGATCGGAGAATGGTCGATGTAATCCGATGGTGGCTCTATTTGGTGCGTGAGCTTGCGAATGTTTGGCCCATTGTATTGGGGATCTTACACATGAATGAGTAGGTGTGCTTGAAACATGAGTTCGTCGATTTCTCCCGTTTTGGAAATGACCTGCTTGCGATTCTCTGGAAGTAGAAGTCGCCAGCCATCCAGACTGGAGTCAGCAGCCTGAAGGATATGCATCGAGTCTTCTTTATTTGCAATTTTTGGTGCGCACGATATTGCAGATGCCGCACAGCGTACAGCACCGATCAAGTACGCAAAGGATGAGAAGGTACTTTCAGGAGAGAATTCGCGGCAGTCAAATTCCTCCAAGGTTTTGGGTGCGGGAATTTTCTGGTCAAAGTGAGTTATGCGAGCTTCGATACCGACTCCGGAATCGATCGGATGAGGCAGAAGAGAGATTGTCAGTACTTACCCCGGACTCAAATTCAGACTCTTCACAGGGCAGATCCACCGTGACCTCAATATCCACGACTTCAAAATTCATAGTGCCGAGGGTTCCAGCATAGTATGCGTCTACGAGGTAAAGCATCCACCACGTCCTTCTCCAGCATTCCCTCAATACGGGGTCGTCGGCACCATGTTTCGTCGCAAAGTCTTGAGAAAACATATGGAGATCAACGGCAAGATGAATAGCCTTTTTCATCTCCATTTTGGATTCAGCCTTATAGTCGTACCAGAACAAAGCCATTGAATATAAGAGTCGGCATTGGACCATAACTGGATCCGTTGGTAATGCCTGCGAAAAGCACGTCTCGGCGAAGTCCTTCAATAGACTTGACCATCCGTGCGAGTTGAAAATATGTCCAACAAAGCGCATGACAGCAATGAGTGGTGTGAAGCTGAGCTGTCTGCTCGGATCTTGGCAAAGTCTGAGAAAGTGCCTTTTGGGCGGGAGGAACGGATGCAACTTGTGAAAGTTCTTGTAGTAAGCATCGACCAAGGCGTCTTTCTCGATATCGCCCATAACGACTTGGGTTGCTGCTGGTGAAGTCATTCCAGATGTGCCATCACCAATGCTGATCCCGTTAAGTAGATCGTAGCTGCTCGAGAAGTCCATCTCGAGGAATTGAGGTGTACATTCTGGGCCCTGCTGAGCGGCTGCGGGTCTTTGTGGACCCGGTTCACCGGTTATCGTACTTTCTTCTGTCGCAGCGAGCCGTTTACGCCGCTCTGCCAGAGCTGCGCGGTCGAGCCCGCCTCTGCGCGATCGAGCATAGTTACACTCCTTACCGTACTCCGCGCAGCGCGTACAGCACGGTCGCTTGCCGTCGCATTTTAGGTGGCGCGAGCGGCAGGGTAAGCAAGCGAGAGATGAGCGTGTGGCTCTACCATGCGATGTGGAATACATTGAAAATGTGAGTATAGAACAGGGTCGAGTCGGCATGGAGAGAGGCGGATACTCGGGTATTCGGGGACCCACTCGTCGGGAATCCGTTAAGCTACGGCGATCGTGAGATCCCGCCGAGTGTGAAGACTGTTCAATACCCACCTAGGTATTCCCGCCTAGAGGGTATTTGAAGTACATTGGATATCATTTAAGATTTAATATAATGGATTGCATCTTTAGATTCTCACCTTGCATCATCGCCACTCCCAATTCCGCGCGGATATAGTCCTCGGAACTATAAAACTTCAACAATGGCAAAGAAAATCGTCATTATTGGCACCGGGTTTGCCGGTGTCTGGAGTGCCCTTTCAGCCAAGCGTCTAATCAATCTAAAGAAAAAAAACAACGACGTTCAGGTTTTCGTCATCTCTCCTGAGCCATCCTTGGTAATTCGCCCACGACTCTACGAAGCCAATGCTTCCAGCATGACCCATTCTCTCGCGCCGATTTTCGAAAGCGTGGGAATCAAGTTCATCCAAGGCACCGTGAACACCATCACTGCAGAGGCAAACACTGTTACCATCCATTCTGCCTCTGGTCTCGAATCAAGCATCGGCTACGACCGCCTCATCCTAGCAGCTGGAAGCTCAGTCGTACGACCTCGCGGCATTACCGGGATTGAGCAACACGCTTTCGATATTGACTCCCTGGAATCCGCCACCAAGCTCGAGACCCACGTCGAGGATCTTGCCTCGCTTCCTGCAGGCCCTGCTCGCGATACCATCGTCGTGTGCGGCGCTGGCTTCACAGGCATCGAGCTTGCAACCGAGTTGCCTAAACGCCTCGTCCACATCCCCAATTATCGCGTTGTGTTGGTTGAAAATGCCGAGCAGGTTGGCCCTGAGCTTGGACCCGGCCCTCGTCCTATCATCATCCAGGCTTTGAAGGATCTCGGTATTGAAGTTAAGCTCGGATCTGCTGTCGCGGCAGTTGACGCGGATGGTGTGACCCTCGAATCCGGAGAGCGCATTGATACCAGGACTGCCATTTGGACTGCTGGCGTGAGGGCGACTCCCCTTACACAACAAATTGCCGGTCCTAAAGACGGCCTCTGTCGCCTCCAGGTCGACCAACATCTTCGCGTTTCGTCGTCTAGGGACATTTTTGCTACTGGTGATGCCGCTGCTGCTTTTGCCGATACCAATGGTCGCTATGCCTTGATGTCTTGTCAGCATGCTCTTCAGCTTGGCCGTGTGTCAGGTCACAATGCCGCAGCTGACCTTCTCGACGAGCCATTGATACCTTACTCGCAGGCTGCATACAACTGCTGTCTGGATCTCGGCTCCTACGGCGCGGTGATATGTGGATGCTGGAAAAGACAGATCAAGCTGACGGGAGATTTGGCAAAGCGGGTCAAGTGCTTTATCAATCAGAAACTGATCTATCCCCCGTGTGATGCCCAAGAGGCATTGACCGCAGCCAACCCCATTGGGCCGGATTCGGATCAGCTATTTGAGCAGATACTTCAAGCGGTGAGGTAGTCTATATTTTAGAGATCAACCGTGTCATTTACCCGATAAACGTTAAGCAAGGATCAGAATCCAAGTGACTTAAATACCGTGCATAATACAAACCAAGAGACCTTGTGCAGATCAGGTCTAAGATAGCTCAGATAATTACAACAATTCACATCAATGTTGCTGGACTTGCTATCTCGACTGAAAAATAATTAGCGTTCAATATCAGCGATGAAATTCAAAAGACAAAAGCCATGTGAGGACAAGCCGTAAAGAGTAATCATGATGTGTACGGCGGGCGACGCGGCCATCCGCGCAATTCCACCGCAGCAAAAGATCACCAGCGCCCCGACACTCCAACCATCAACCAACGACGTCAAGATGGTTCGCAAAGCAATTGGCCTCCCCAAGATGGGGACAAGTCCCCTCCCGCCTCTATCCGAACGCAAGCAGATCTACCTGTACGTCGACCGTCGCCCCCAAGCCGACAAATTTCCAAATTTCATCCCGAACTTTTGATCACGAACGAGTCTTCCGGCCTCAGCGCCAGGAACAATTAGACCGCAAATCGCTAACACAGGCCTTTCACAGCCCCGAATTTACCGTCGCCCTTGTCCGAACCCCCTTCCTCTCCAACCGCTATGCTCAGTTCCGCGTCCCTCTCAACCTCAACAAACTCGACATGCGCGACTACCTGGAGCGTGCGTATGGCGTCGGCGTCGTGAGCGTCCGCAGCTACGTCCAGCTGCAGCCCATTACCCGTATCACCCGTGACGGACGAAACTTGGGCGCGTGGCGACGACCCAAGTCCGAGAAGCGCATGACGGTCGAGTTGCGGGAGCCATTTGTCTGGCCCGAGGAGCCCACCGATCTTAGCCCGTACGTGCCATCCAGTTTGCAATGCATTAGGCCGTTGAAAATGTCCGTTGCTAACGCGTCAATAGATGGGAGAAGGATTCCTGGGATTCTGGCGAACGATTCCAGACCGAGATGCGCCGTGATAACCGCCAGAAGGGCGACGCTGCCGAGAAGCCGAACGAGAAGGTGCGAAAGGCATTCAAGGAGCAGGCGGAGGAGTTGAAGAAGGATAAGGAGGCCTGGCGGCCGACTTGGAAGGCGCTGGGTATCGATTTCGCGCACAAGGAGATGGCTAACACGAGGGGCCCTGGCCTCCGTCCGCCGAAGTGGATGAAGAAGCCTTGATTCCGGCCTAGAGCCTTTCTTTGCATGTTTCTTTTGTGCTAGATTTTTCTGGCAAAAATCGGTGTTACGTGTATTTTTCTCCCCATTTGTGATTGGGCCTGTCTGTACAATATTTATGAGGTCGGATCCATATACATCTGAAGCCTTTAGGCCTTGTTTCATAATACCTGAGTTATCTTGTGTAGATGGAGGGTTATGTTGCAAGTACATACTGGGTTGTATTGAGAGATATAAACAAGGGAATTCTTAACAGCATGACTGCATCAAAAACGAAGATTAATTACAATACACAGTGGGACAAAATAACGCTATGCAAAGCGATTGTGGTCGAGAGGGGCTTGGAAGAGACGCAATGTGAACAGCAGGTGGCAAAAGCCAAGGGTATCTACAGGCGGCTCTCGACGAAGTTCACGTGGTGCTGGCCGGGCCAGTGAGCATCCGGCCAGATCTTGCCGAGTGCTTCCCAGATGTGCCTGCGGGTGAATGTTAGCAGATGAATAGCGTTCAAGGTTTCAAGTAACTTACTGCACATAGATGATCTCCAGGCCATCGTGAACCTCCTGAGGAACATCCTTGACATCCTTGCGGTTGGGGTAAGGCAAGAGGACAGTCTTGACACCGGCGCGCAAAGCACCAATGAGCTTCTCCTTAATTCCGCCAACGGGCATCACGCGACCCCGGAGGGAGACCTCACCGGTCATGGCAATCTGCGGGGGAACAGGCTTGTTGGCGAACAAGGAGATAAGCGCCACGGTGTGGGCCAGACCGGCGGACGGTCCATCCTTAGGGATGGCGCCAGAGGGACAGTGGACGTGCAGGCTGCGACTCTTCATGACATCCTCATTGGGGTCGTGAGTCAGTCCCAGCTCGAAAGAATGGGCCTTCACCCATGTGAGAGCCACCTCAACAGACTCCTTGAGAACGTCGCCGAGCTTGCCAGTGAGCTGGACTCGTCCGTTGCCGGGCATGTCGGCTACCTCGATGAACAGAATACTTCCTTGGCCACCAGAAGAATAGGCAACAAGTCCAGTAACCACGCCAGGGCGGCCGTGCTTCTCGGCTATTTCTTCCTCGAAGCGCTCGATGCCCAGAATGTCTTCCAAGTCTTCGACAGTAACGACTGGGTTGTACTCAGCTAGTCGGTCAGCGTCGCCGGCATCGGCGAATTGAACGGCCTTGTGACGGCAGATCGAGCCGATCTCACGTTCCAGATTACGGACACCGGATTCCCGAGTGTAAGAAGTGATGGTCTTGTCAATCACTTCATCGGACAAAACGACCTGTCCCTCGGTCAATCCGTTTGAACGAATCTGCTTGGGAATCAGGTGACGCTTGGCGATGTGTCTCTTCTCAACGGTAGTGTATCCGGATAGCGAGATGGTCTCCATGCGGTCGAGGAGCGGTGGGGGAATGGTATCAAGAGAGTTGGCTGTGGCAATGAAGAGCACCTTGCTCAGATCGATCGGGATGTTGATGTAGTGATCAGTGAACGAATTGTTCTGCTCGGGATCCAAGACTTCTAGCATGGCTGCGGAAGGATCTCCCTGGAAGTTGGCGCCGCCAACCTTGTCGATCTCGTCAAGCAAGAAGACCGGGTTCGCAACACCAACTTTCTTCAATCCGTTCACGACCAAACCGGGCATGGCCGCAACATAAGTTCGTCGGTGTCCACGGATCTCAGCTTCATCGCGGACACCGCCAAGAGAGATGCGGTGGAACTTGCGTCCAAGAGAAGCAGCCACTGACCTCGCCAAACTGGTCTTTCCAGTACCGGGCGGCCCAACTAGGAGCAGGATCGGTGATTTGTCAGTCATGCGCTTAGACTTCAAAATTTCGAGTCTGGTCTCCAGCGCAACTCGATCGGTTTCGGAGAGCAAAGGAACGTCCTTCTCCAGATCTCCGGCAGACGCCGCATCCAAGTCTTTAGACAGACCGGTAATTTGGCGTTCAACATCATCGTTGGTGGACTGTTTCAGCCGCAGCACAGCAAGGTACTCCAACAGCCTCTTCTTGATGCGCTCCAGACCGTAGTGGTCCTCATCCAGCTGCTGCCGCGCACGCTTCAAAGTCTCTGGACCCAGATGATCAGCAGTAACCTTCGTCCACGGGATCTCCGCAAGGTTCTCCAGATAGGTGCGGCAAACACCGTATTCGGCGTTGGCAGGGTTCATCTTGCGCAAGCGCTTCAATTCCTTATCCGCGACCTTTTGAGCCTCGGGGCTCAACTCCGCGTCCTTAATCTTCTGTTGCAGTTCGTCCACCTCGTTCGGCTCCTTCTCGTCATCACCGCCACGTCCCCCTGCGGGCCCAGGAGGCGATAGGCCAGAGAGACCCTGCATCGCACGCCTGGCAAGCAACTCACGCTCTCGAGGGTCAATTTGGCTAATATCCATGTTTGAGCTCGGCGGGAATGATGTCGTGGAGATAGAGGTGACCTTCACGCTACTCTTAATATGCTGGGCCTGGCGAGACAAAATCTCCACGACGCGTTCCAGTCGCTGCTTCACATCGAAAGAAGCGAGTATCCGTAGCTTCTCTTCGAAGCTCGCATCGGATACATCGGCCATGAAATCGGCAAGCTTTCCTGCCTGGGCCAAGTCTGTCTTTGATATATAGAGTTCAAACTTCCTTGCCACGAGGGGCGAGAGACGAGTTGAGGCAGCCGACAACAATGACGACAGGCGCAATAGAGTAAGAAGCTCACGAGACAGCTGTCTCAATTGTTGGAAGAGATCAGCAGCCTCAGAGTCGCCATGTATGGATGAGTCTAGCAGAGAAGTGGTTAGTCACCGGGACGGTGTGCAGGAATTCGCATCGGTAGAACCTACTGTTCTCCTCGTGGACAAACACCTCCGCCTCGAAATAAGGTCGATCCTTCAAGATCTTCTTAACTGTGAAGCGTTGAGACCCTTGGACCAGAAGAAACGGCTCGGCGTAGGCTCGGCGCTGAACGCCGATTACCTTGCCCACCGTGCCGTAGCGGAACAAGTCATCCTTGCGCGCCTGGCCCGCATCGATTGAATCGTAACCCTCCTTCCTCTCATTATCGGAATCTTCGCCTTCGAGAAGTTGTTGGCCGTCGCGGCTCAGGAACGGGGAGCTGAGAGGAATACACCCAAAGGTGATCGAGTTGCCATCGCGCTTGGGCCGGTCCACCAGGGAAGACAGAAGGTTGGTCAGGTCGGGACGGTTGGAAACTGGAATTCGCAGTGTCACGCCCGGCAGCAGGACAGAGCCCTTGGCCAGGGGAACGAGGGGAAGCTTAGTGGCTCTACCGCTGTTGGATCCCATCTTGAGGCGTATGTGATCAAGGCTAGGAAGAGCGGAGAACAGCGATAGAACCAGATAAAGAAGAGAAAGGATAGAAAGAAGACAGAATAGCAGAAGAGAAGCGGGATAAAAGTGATGTGGTGTCACAAGGGTAGACCCAGGGGGGATGAAGAGTGATGAACAGTTCCAGAACCCTCCGTGTACTTTGGAGAGGCGAGTCCGGGGGAGAGCGATAAGGTCGCATGTCTTGCAATCTCCGCGTCCCGAAGCCGAGGTTAGTACGCTAGGGTACGTCAGTCTTGCAGATCTACCGGGGAAAGGGTTTCGTTTCACTCTATGTACTTCGTTACTATCTATTAGAGTTTGTGCGATTATTTACCTAGGTCATTGAATTATTCTCATCGAACATTGATCAGCAGCGCGTCTGTTCTGTTCATCTCTGTTCTGCTGGTGGTTTTGGGCCGTGTCCCGTGATCGGAGTTATCCGCACGCAATCGCCTTTTCGCCTCATTTTCCTCGGCTTCTTTGCTCTCGTGATTGGCACTACCCCCCTGCGACCATCATGGCTACCCCCGCCCCCACCAGAACGACCTTCACCATCGGCACTCGCAAATCCAAGCTCGCCTTGCTCCAGACCGACCTTGTGCAGGCCGCCCTCAAGAAAATACACCCCGAATATGAATTCAAGATCTTCTCCAAGGAGACCGCCGGCGATCTCAACACCACTATTGCGCTGAAGGATTTTACCAGCAAGAACCTATGGACTGAGGAATTAGAGGAGTTGATGATCGGGGGTCAGGTCGATCTCATCGTTCATTCCCTCAAAGGTTGGCCTGCCCGGCGTTGACGCTGCCAAGAAGAACAAATAGCTCATACACCTTGAATTCGCTAGATGTCCCCACTCTTCTCCCCTCGACATGCACCTTGGGCCCTACAATGCCCCGCGAAGATAGCCGGGATGTGCTCGTTGTGAAGCAAGGGCTGCCGTACAAGAGCTTGGCGGAGATCCCCGCAGGCTCCGTGGTCGGAACCTCCTCAATTCGCCGCACGGCTCAATTGGCTCGCAAATACCCTCACCTGAAGGTCCAGGATATTCGCGGCAACATTGGCACCCGGCTGACCAAGTTGGACGCTGAAGATAGCCCCTATACTTGCGCCATCCTCGCTGCCGCTGGTCTGCTGCGTCTGGATCTGGAGGATCGTATCACGCAGTACCTCGACTCGAAGAACAGCGGAATGCTCTATGCAGTTGGACAGGGTGCTCTGGGTATTGAGATCCGTAAGGGCGATACTCTCTTGAGCGAGATGTTGGATAAGATTGGCGACTGGGACACAACTTTTGCCGTTTTGGCGGAGCGGAGTCTGCTCCGCACTCTGGAGGGCGGCTGCAGTGCCCCTCTGGGTGTTGAGACCGAGTGGGTTCAGAGCGCCGAGGGGTCCAAAAAATTGCGCATGCGGTCTGTCGTTGTCAGTGTCGACGGCCAGCAATGCGCAGAGGCAGAGGTCGATGGTGATGTTCACTCAATTGAAAGTGCCGAGGCTTTTGGCATCACGGTGGCCAAGGCTCTGGTAGCCGACGGCGCTGGGAAGATTCTTGAGGAGATCCAGCACAACAAGGTGGCTAAGGAGAGTGTTTCTTCTTGATTAAAAATTATTGTCTGAAAGACCATTCGCATAGACGACACAGATACCCTGTGAAATGACCCGATATCAACGAATTTATTTTGAATGCTGGATTCGAGTACATTGTAATTATGCATTGAATATTGTAACCCGAATCAGGAATGCCATCTATCGCTTTTGACGAATACTCGTATCAACACTACATAGCTCTATCCGTTTAGCCCCGGTTGAGGGTGTTGCCGGATCCCTTAGGATTGGCTTCGAGATATTCGTCCCAGGCGCGAGCTTTCATCGTTTCCTCATCCGCCTTGTCCAAATCATCCTCATCAATCTCCGGCTGAATGCCAGATTGCTCTCCTCCTTGAAGCACATTGCCTCTTCGATGCTCTTCTTCGAGATATTCATCAATCGTCATTGTCGGCAGGTTATGACCGGAGCGGAACACTCCTTGCTGGAGCTGCGTGCGGCGGTCGAGGAGAGTAAAAGGCTGCATTGGCTTGCCTTTGCCATTCAAAATGGGGCCATTCCGTCCTCTGCCGAGTAGCTGTGATATTGATGGATCCAAGCGATCTGAATAATTGGCTCCTCCCAGGCCACTTCGTTGTCTAGCGTCTTCTGGCTGCGGTTGAGGAGGCGGAGGCGCATTTTTCATGGCAGAGAGCATCGAGAGTTCCTGCATCAGGAGGTCTATGGATTGGAATGTCTGGTGAATATAGAGTTGGAGTTCGGCCAGGTATAGTCGTCGCGTGTCATCGTCATCGCTTTGGAGCCGTGCCTCGTTCCGCGCGAGATACTTCATAGAGAGTCAGCAGACATTCAGGAGATACGTTGGGCAAAAATACCTCAAGTTTCTGCTTTAGTTCTTTTTCTTCCCTGAAGCGTTTCACCTTGACGTCCCGTCGAGCGGCGGCATCGTTCATCGGAGCTAGGGTGAAGGTGGACGGGTTGGCCATATAGTGCTCAAGAAGCTTCTTGTCTCCCCCCGACATCAACTCGTATTCATCCAGGCGTGTGAGGAATGTCTCATATTGTTCCAGGGCTTGTCGAAGAACAGCTTCTCGATCGGAGGTGGGACCCCGCTGGACCAGCTCAGCGAGGTGGTGCTCCAGAGTCATGTAGCTAGATGCGAGTGTCAGCCCGACGATAGCAGCGTATCAGGAATTGATATAATTACGGAATATCTCCGGTTGAAACATCATCCAGCGATTCATTTGAGCTGAACAGCGACAGGATGCTGATCTGGCGCTGGCACTCGCGGAATTTGGCGATCGTCGCATTCACGGCGACTCGGTAGGCTTCGGTGTTTGTATCCCCTCTCGATTCCAGCGCAGTCTTGTCATTCCGAGCAGATTGAAACAGCGACCTGAGACTCTGGGTCTCCTCCATAATTTCGGTGTTGGTGCGGCAAACTGAATGATTAAACAGGTCCCCGCAGTTTTGGCCTGAGTTTTGGCGAGCTGATAAGCCGATAAGAATTCTTATCGCGAGTACATATTGTAGCAGCTTTGCTTATGGATGATGCATACGTTCATTAAGCTCGTTGCCTTTGACATCTTAGCTCACTTACCTATCCTCAGTCATTACCCTGCATATTCCAGCCTTGGCACCTACCTACCCAAGTAAAGCCACTTCTTTACCAAGTGAACGGCTAAACCGCTCATATATATAAACCTTCGTCTGTATTACACCTTCACCTCTCATGTTTCTTTCTCTCAATTCCCAAGATCTCATTTACTTGAACAGGAAAGAAGCTCGGCTATGGCTCCAAACGACACTATAACGCCTCATTCACGTACCAAAACGGGATCACATGTCACCAACGAAATCTATGATGGCCGCTCACAGAGCCGACTGGACACCTTGAACCCCGATAATGCCAATGAGGGGCCATCACCCGGCTCTCCAGAAGAGTCTGAGAGTGAAGAAGACAATCAAGTGGCCCAGTCAGAAGCTGTCCACCGAAGACGCGTCCAGAATGCCCAATTTGAAGCCTTGTGAGTCTAGATGGGAGCAATCATCCGGTGATGCAATACTGACAAGAGTATAGGATCTCGGAACGTGTTCTTCGCAATTCCAGTAAAGAAACAAAGCCTGATGAATCTGACCGGCCGGACGATGAGCTTTCTATTGCCCTCCTACTGGCGAAGCAAGAGTGTAAAACGGGCAGTTTAGATCCTCGTGAATACCAGATTGAACTGTTTGAGCGTGCAAAGGCCAGAAATATCATCGCGGTACTCGATACAGGTAAGTCACTAACACTGAAATGTCTGATATAGTAGGAACCATTCTAAGAGAGATACGCAGGCTCTGGAAAGACATTGATCGCGGTTCTCCTGTTGAAACATATCCTCAATTCGGAGTTTATCGACCGAGCTAATGGAAAGGCCCATCGGGTGGCATTCTTTTTGGTATGGGCTTTTGACAATTTGGAAGGAGCATCACTAATATATAAAAGGTCGATAGTGTGACGCTTGTCTTCCAGCAGGCGGCCGTTCTCCGAAACAATCTTGACCAAAATGTGGCACACATTTACGGTGCCATGGGTCCGGATTTCTGGGACTCTGAGACCTGGGTAGACCTGTTCAATCGACATATGGTGGTCGTGTGTACAGCTGAGATTCTCAACCATGCTCTACTCAATGGATTTGTGAAGATGAGCCAGATCAATTTGTTGATCTTTGATGAAGCTCACCATACAAAGAAGGACCACGTCTATGCACGGTTAGGATCCCTGAATATTATATGCATTTGCACTGATATATATCGGCTAACTGGGGGCTAGTATCATTCGAGAGTTTTATCTCCCGACAGACAAGTCTCAACGTCCAAAGATTTTTGGGATGACTGCCTCCCCAATCGATGCCAAAGTAAACATTGCAGACGCAGCTATGTAAGTCCATATCTTCGGGACTATTGATAAATCTTTTCCAATTCACATTTAATAGACAGCTCGAGACTCTCTTGGATAGCGAAATTGCAACGACGTCCCATTTGACCTTGTTACGTCAAGTCGTGAGAAGGCCAAAAGAGGAGGTTTGGGCATACGCAAAGCTCGATTCACCATACCAGACAGAGCTATACACAGAGATGGAAAGACGTTTTGTAAATGTCAAAGCCCTCAGGCCAATTCTACGGTTCGCGCTGAATGCCACCTCAGAACTAGGAAGGTGGTGTGCGGACCAGGTATGGGAGCGGGCCATAGCGGACGATGTACTACGAAAACTCGAGGGCATTTTATCCAAGGAAACAGATCCAGACTCCCAGAAGCAGAGTCAGGAAGAAACCAAGCGGGACATCAGGCAGGTGAAAGAAGCCTGTCGCATTGTGATTTCTCACCAATCCCAGCATCCCTCAGAGGCAGGTCAGCTCAGCCCCAAGGTTGAGCTGTTCGTGAAACGACTGAGTGAACTGTTTGCGACGTCAGAGAGTAGGAAATGCATCGTCTTTACCCAGCGCCGAAACACGGCGAAGACTTTGCATCGGCTTTGTGAGAAACTGGACATCATCAATCTTCGCCCTGGAGTGCTGGTCGGGATCAACCACGATCTCACGGGATCCACAACGTTCCGCCATCAGTTCCTCGTTTTGTCCAAGTTTCGCCAGGGTGAAATAAATTGTCTTTTTGCAACATCTGTTGCAGAAGAGGGTCTCGATATTCCAGATTGCAATCTTGTTGTGAGGTTCGATCTTTACGACACACTGATTCAGTATGTCCAAAGTCGGGGCCGTGCAAGACATGCCAACTCAACCTATGCTACCATGATCGAAATGGGGAATGATGATCACAAAAGGCGGCTACAAGAAATTCAAGAAGCAGAAAGCCTCATGAAAACTTTCTGCAAATCTCTGCCCGAAGATCGCCTCCTGCTGCACGGAAACGAAAATGACTTGAATATTCTTCTGAAGAAGGAAGAAAAGAAGAGAATCTACACCGTCCCTTCAACCGGCGCGAAGCTTACTTACGAACATGCAATTAGTGTTCTGGACCGCTATGCCAGCTCCTTGCAATATGAGGATGGCATTTCAGCATCAGTCAATTATGTCCTCTTCTCACAGGCCCAGTCATACTTCTGTGAGATAATTCTCCCAGAGAAGTCGCCCATTAGAGGATTGATTGGAGGACGAGCATCCAGAAAAACCTTGGCCAAACAGTCTGCTGCCTTTGATACGTGCATCTTGCTTCGCAGAAACAATTTGCTTGACACTAACTTCAGGTCCGTCTATCAAAAGCGTCTGCCGGCTATGCGTAATGCTAAGTTAGCGGTCGCATCGAAGAAGACAAACAAGTACATCATGGTTTGTAAGCCCTCGATCTGGCATCAAGAAGAAGAAACTATTCCGGAGACGCTCTATGGGATGCTCATAAAACTGATCCCATCAAAGCCCTTGAAAAGAGAGCACCAAACTCTGCTGCTGTTGTCTCGAAAGAGGCTTCCTTCATTTCCGTCGTTTCCGATATTTCTGGATAATGATGTCAGCACGGTCGTCCAGACGGCGGACATTGGTATCCCATTTTCAGTCACTTTTCAGGAGCTGAACCAATTGTCCAATTTTACGCTTGCGGTCTTCCACGATGTGTTCCACAAGAATTTTGACCCAGCTCCTGAGAAATTTCCCTACTGGCTTGCTCCAGTCCGTGCAGTTGCTAGTAAATTTAATTCAAATGCCGCGCCCATGTCTTTAGTAGACTGGGAGACGGTGGCCTTTGTTCAAGATCACCTAGACTGGCATTGGTCCCCAGACATGGATGTTGATTTTCTCCTGAGCCGCTTCATTTACGATCCATGGGATGGTAGGAAACGGTACTTTCCAATTGCCGTTGAACCCAACCTGCGCGCGTCGGACCCACCGCCTGACTGGACACCTCGCCGACGATGGATGCAAGATATCGTCAACTATTCGCTGAGTCTTCCGAAAAATTCCCGCCCCAAGGTTCTACGTCATTGTGATTGGAACCAGCCTGTCCTCCAGGTAGAATGTCTCTGGCTCCGAAGGAACTTTCTCGACAAAGTGACTGATCCAGAAAAATTGGTGGCCACAAAATGCGTTGTCTGCCCACAGCCATTGGCCATATCGTCGGTTAGTTACACCTGTAAATAGTGTTTGACTTGGAGCTACATAGTACTGACACTCACCCAGATCCCGCTGGCGACAGTGACTACGTGCCTGGCCTTTCCTGCTATCATTAGCCGGTTGGAGTCCTACATGATCGTGATGGAGGGCTGTAAGTCTCTCGATCTGGATATCAAGACGGAATATGCCCTAGAAGCCTTTACTAAAGACTCCGACCATACGGAAGAGCACCGAGCTATGCAGGTTCATGTACAGCGAGGCATGGGAAAGAACTATGAGCGCCTGGAGTTTCTGGGGGATAGCTTTCTCAAGATGGGAACAACGATCTCGCTCTTCGCCCAAAGACCAGACGATGGTGAGTATGACTACCACGTTCATCGGATGTGTCTCATCTGCAACAAGAATTTATTCAGCACGGCCATCAAGCTTCGGCTCTTTATGTACATCCGTAGCCGTGGCTTCTCTCGGCATACTTGGTACCCTCCAGGTTTGAAACAACTCAACGGGACTAGCTATGCCAAGCATACTGCTTCAGAGAGCTTCCATAATCTCGGCGAAAAGACGATTGCCGACGTGTGTGAAGCATTGATTGCGGGGTCTTTGCTCACCGGTGGCAAAGACAATCGATTTGACTTCGCTGTCCGAGCAGTGACTCTTCTTGTTGACAGTGAAAACCATACAGCAACTTCTTGGGCCGACTATGCTGCATCCTACATCAAACCGGCATACCAGATACAAGCACCTGATGGAGCCGAGAGAGACCTTGCCGACAAAATATTTGAGAAGCTAGGATATCGCTTCAATTTTCCTCGTTTGTTGCGGTCAGCTTTCACGCATCCTTCTTATCCGACGGTATACGCTAAAGTGCCCTGCTACCAACGACTTGAGTTCCTGGGTGATGCACTTCTCGACATGGTATGCATAGAGTACTTGTTCCATCGGTTCCCTGACAAGGATCCCCAGTGGCTCACCGAGCACAAAGTGAGTAGATGCATATTCTGATGTACTTCAACTCAAGATCGCTAATATTAATGACAGATGGCTATGGTCTCGAACAAATTCCTGGGGGCCTTAGCAGTCAGGCTGGGCCTGCATCGGCATCTTCAATACTTTGGTGGCCCACTGCAGGGGCAAATCACCCACTACGCCGAAGATATCCAGCTCGCAGAGACTGAGGTCGACGGGGCGATGGATTACTGGCTTGCCACCAGGGATTCCCCAAAGGTAGTTTCCACCAAGTGCATTGCAATGAAAACTCACCAACCTGACGCGTATATGATTCTAGTGTCTCCCAGATATGCTCGAGGCATATCTTGGCGCCATCTTCGTGGATTCGGAATTCGATTTCACCGTGGTCGAAGACTTCTTCACCGCTCATGTCAGGCCCTTCTTCGAGGACATGTCTCTGTATGACACGTTTGCCAATAAGCACCCGACAGTAAGACCACCTGGCCCCATTACACATATATACTGACGAAGTCTAGACCTATCTTCACAGCCAATTGACGAACGTCTATGGATGCACCAATTATTGTCTCAAGACCGGTGAAATCCCTGAGATTGATGGAGACAAGTCAAAGATTCTGGCTGCCGTGATGGTGCACGGTGAATCTATCGCGGATGCGGTTGGGACGTCTGGTCGGTACGTGAAGGTTAGGGCGAGCGAAAGGGCACTGGTGGCGATCCAAGGAATGCTTATTTCCGATTTCCGGCTCAAGTATCACTGTGACTGCGGGCCAGTGGAAGCAAAGGACCTGGAGGAGATGGATATCGGGACTGCAGTGTGATCAGATCAGAATCAACCCATAGGAAAGCAGACGTGTATGTGTATCAAATCGATGGATCAGGAACCGCGTTTGTCACATGGTTGGGCGACGGCCCTAAACCGAATTGGGGATGGTGTATCCCCTGAAGTAAAGTGAGCTGTTCCAACAACACCGCGTATCGATAATCGACGCCAGCTTTTGTCGACTTCTCTTCTCTATTGTTTAATCTAGAATCCTTTACTTTCCCTTTTCCACCTCAAGGACGCGGTCCTTCCCCCGTCTCCGCCCTTCCACCCCGCGTTTGCACGACGTGAACCGTGTCAACATTTTATCTCTCCCGCTCCGATCGCGCTTCACATTCTTCCATCGATGATCTCCCCGTGCTTGTCGCAATAAACCGGGGAAACAAAATGGAGGTCGCCTCCACAGGGGTGCCAAATGGCGTGTCGACGCCAGATACGGCAGCTTTGGTGGATTCCGGTGCTGTGATCCAGTACCTGACAGAGGTGCTCCAGGTGACACTGGGCGCTCTGAGATCCGAGTTGGAGACAGCTGGGAGCTTGCTCTCGGAGGCCAGGTACAATGAAACAATGCAAAGATGTACGCGATTCGCCTCCGAGTCGCAAGTCGCCCTCTATGTGCAGAAAGATATCGCGGGTGCGGAGGAAATGAATGGCGACACCGAGGGCCCAGGTGAGTTGATCCGCTATCTTGTGGAGTACCGCGGACATTTATGCTAATGAAATATGAAAGACTCAGCGCAGTATGTTTATACCCTTTCCTCCGAGATTTCGTCGTCTTCGACCACCGTCTCTTCGGTGGCTTTCATCAAACGCCCTGCTCCCATCGACCCGGCTCTTCCAATCGCCTCGCAGATCCAGGTCATGAATCTCCCCGGTGTCGCCTCCCTCAACAATTCCCAGACTCAGCAAGGAAATGCCACGTCCCCCTACCAGGTTTTACATCTGCTGCTCCACCACGGCCTGAGTCCTTATTTCGAAGCCTACGCCCGCAACCAGGAGACTATTGCTGGCGCGAAGCCCAGAGCGGACACCGAGACAAAGACTGGTATTCCTGGAACGAAGAAGAAGTTTGCTGAGCTGGAGTTGGGTCTCATGCACCTGCAGCAAAATGTGGAGATCCCGGCTTTGAACCTTCCTATGCACGATGTGGTCCAGGGCGCGTTGAAGGAGGCTGAGGCTAAGGGTGTTCGGGCGTCTGTTGAACTGATTCCCGCGGCGATTCTGGATAACAGCGCATTCACAAACAGCATCCAGAACACCGTGAATGGTTGGATTCGGTCCATCCAGACGATCACCAAAATGTCTCGGGATCCGGATAGCGAGTCGGCATCTCCAGAGATCAACTTTTGGCTGTCTATGGAGTCTGCTTTGGAGAGCATCGAGGCTCAATTGGCAAGTGATGGAGTCAAGTTGACGATGGATATTCTCCGCCATGCAAAGCGGTATCAACCAACCCTCAGTTTCCAGGCGGATACTGGACTGAGAGATGCCTCCGAGCTGGTTCAGAAGTATAACCAGCTTATGCGTGACTTCCCTCTTGACGAGCTCCTTTCTGCTACCTCTCTGAACAAGGTGCAGGAATCATTAGGCTTGATATTTAGCCATCTGAATAAGAAGCTGAAGATCTGCCCGTACCCCATCAAGCGTGCGCTTTCGCTTGTCGAGGCCATTTCTGGTGATCTTGATCGGAAAATTCACGAGCTTATCAACGGCCGTGCAATCCTGCACCTGGATTACCGTGAGTTCCGGTCGTTGATGAAGGCCACTCAAGCTATTTGGCGTGCCTGGGATGAGAACCTGAAGGAATTCACCAACGTTGCTCGAGATTCAACCAGGCGTCGGAATGAGAAATTCATTCCGATTAAGATAAATGGCAGACATGAACTCACCCGTGAACGGCTGAAGTACATCGATACCTTCCGTGTCAACCACGAGCAGCTTCAAAGGACCATCGTTAATGTCCTCGGATCGAGCAAGACTTCCGCAGAGAACGGCGGTGGCGTTGACACTGACCAAACTGTTATTGTCGAAGAGATTGGTGATGTCGACGCTGTCGAGGAAGTGACCCACGCCTACTCTGCCCTGAAGAACGTGGACGTGTTGGATGTCTCCCCTGCAGGATCTCGTGCCTGGGAACAAGCCGAGATTGGCTACAGTGAGCGCACCTCGCGCGTTGAGAACTCCATCATTGCTCGTCTTCGCGATCGCCTTGCGACAGCCAAGAACGCCAACGAGATGTTCCGGGTCTTCTCCAAGTTCAATGCTCTTTTGGTCCGTCCCAAGATCCGTGGCGCTATTGGAGAGTACCAGACACAACTCATCGACAATGTCAAGCGCGATATCTCTGGTCTCCACGAGCGCTTCAAGCAGCAGTATGGCCATTCAGAGGCTCATGCCATGGCCCAGCTTCGCGATCTTCCACCCGTTTCCGGCGCAATTATATGGGCTCGTCAGATTGAGCGCCAACTTGATAACTACATGCGCAAGGTGGAGAATGTTCTGGGAGAGGACTGGCACTTGCACACCGAGGGGCAGAAGCTTCAATCCGAGAGTAACATGTTCCGTAAGAAGCTTGACACTCGGCCTGTCTTCGAGTCATGGCTCTACGATGTCCAAAGGAGACATATCACTATTTCTGGACGACTCTTCAATATTGTGCGCAACCGCGCTGCTGGAAACATCCTGGAGCTTACAGTCAACTTCGATGCTCAGATCATTGCTCTTTTCAAAGAAGTTCGCAACCTCATTTGGCTGAACTTCCAGGTTCCTCATGCTGTCAGCAACATCTCCAAGGAGGCGAAGCGTGTTTATCCCTACGCCATTAGTTTGATGGAGAGCGTGCGGACTCTGCTTCAGACCAACCGTACTATTGCCTCCATGTCTGATGTCGCTATCCTTCTCAATGGCTACATCAATGACTCACAAGCCATGATTGGCAAGGGAATTCCTCTCCGATGGGAGTCTTTCGTTCATTCCTATGAGCTGCATGTCAAACAGTCACTTCCGAATGGCGCCATCGACAGTACTATGCCAAACCGTACTGAGAGCAAGCATGTTCAATTTGTTCGCGAATTCGCTGGCTCAGCCTCTGTTCTCCAGGCCAAGACCACCACTCTTTCTTCTATCAATGAGAACATTCTGAAATCCACTCATGAACTCAAGACTTGCGCTTACGACTCCGCTGCATTCAAGCAACGCTTGGATACCATCCAGGCTGCTGTGGATAAGCTCAATCTTGAGAACTACGTCAACTTAGAGCATTGGGTTTCGGAGCTCAACGGGAAGATCGAGGCAATTCTTCGTGAACGACTTCACCGTGCTGTTCGTGAGTGGATCAGCACCTTCCAGGAGTCTCGAAATGAGCAGACAACATCTTTCCACACCAAAACTGGTGAAGTTGAGACCCCTGGTTACAACATTTCATTCCCTGAACTCTTCCACGAGATCTCCATGAAGAACCAAGTCCTCCACCTTGACCCTCCACTTCAATTTGCTCGTGCAAGCTGGTTCTCGCACTTTGATACCTGGCTGGGAGTCATCTGCAATCTCGAAAAGATCAAGGCCTCTCGGTACCAAATTTCCATCAACGTGCAGATTGTTCGTCAGTCTGAAGCATGTTTCTCAGAACTCCCACAAGGTTGCACCGAGGAGCTTAACCAAGTCTACGGCGTGATTGAATCCAGACTCAACGATGTATCTGAATACGTCAACAAGTGGCTGCAATTCCAATCGCTCTGGGACTTGCAATCCGAGCAGGTATACGAGATCCTGGGAGACGACCTCTCTCAGTGGCTTCAACTGCTCCAGGAGATTCGAAAGAGCCGCGCCACCTTCGACACCTCGGAAGTCGGACGATCTTTCGGTAACATCAGGATCGACTACGAGCAGGTTCAGACAAAGGTAAACGCCAAGTATGACCAGTGGCAGCATGAGATCCTCCAAAAGTTCGGTGCAAAGCTCGGTGGTCGTATGAGGGAGGTACACTCAGAAATTGCCTCTGCCCGCCGTGACTTGGAGGGTCAGACCTTAGAGGCATCCTCTACGGCACATGCCGTGTCGTTCATCACCATCGTGCAGCAGTGCAAGCGGAAGACTCGCGTTTGGGAGCCCGAGGTTGACCTCTTCCGCCAGGGTCAAACTACCCTCGCTCGCCAGCGCTACCAATTCCCAGGTGACTGGCTTCACGTTGAAAATGTCGATGGAGAGTGGGCAGCTTTGAATGAGCTGCTAACCCGTAAGAGCAAGATCGTTCAGGATCAGACCGAGGGTCTTCGTGCAAAGATTAGTGCCGAAGACCGTGTCATCAATGACAAGATCGGCGAGGTCATTGCTCAGTGGAATGACGAAAAGCCGGTCTCTGGCACTATTCCCCCCGATGAGGCTTCTCACACCTTGAGCTCCTTCCAGTCGCGTCTCGAATCCCTCCAATCCGAATTTGAGATGGTCTCCAAGGCCAAGGAGGCCCTTGACCTCCCTGCGAGCTCCGAGTCATCTCTTCCGGCTATTCTCGAGGAAGTTCAGGACTTCATGTCTGTCTGGGCTGCTCTTTCCACCATCTGGAAGAGCCTTAACGACCTCCGCGATGGCTTGTGGACAAGCGTCCAGCCCCGCAAGCTGCGCCAGGCACTTGATGGTCTTATCAAGATGACCAAGGAAATGCCTAGCCGAATGAGACAGTATGCTGCATTCGAGCATATCCAGAATGTCCTCCGACAGCTGCTGAAGGTTAACTCCCTTCTCTCCGATATGAAGTCTGAGGCTGTGAAGGAACGACACTGGCAAAAAATTTACAAGTCTTTAAAGCCTGGAAAGCGGTTCTCGCTGGTATCGCTGACCCTGGGTGATGTCTGGGATTTGCAGCTGGCAACCAGCGAGACTATTATTCGCGACATCATCGCACAGGCCCAGGGTGAGATGGCCCTGGAGGAGTTCCTCAAGTCTGTTCGTGAGACTTGGCAGAACTACTCTCTGGACCTAGTCAACTACCAAAACAAATGCCGTCTTATCCGTGGCTTCGATGATCTCTTTGCCAAGTGTAGCGAGAACCTGAACTCGCTCCAGGCCATGAGGCATTCGCCTTACTACAAGGAGTTCGAGGAAGAAGCCGCCTCCTGGGAAGACAAATTAAACCGTGTTCACGTTCTTTTCGATGTTTGGATTGATGTCCAGAGACAGTGGGTCTACTTGGAAGGTGTCTTTACAGGCAATGCTGATATCAAGCATCTCCTTCCGCTTGAGTCGAGCCGATTCCAAAATATCAACTCGGAGTTCTTCGCTGTCATGAAGAAGGTTTATAAGTCTCCGTTCGTTCTCGATATCCTTGCCATCAACGGAGTCCAGAAATCTTTGGAACGATTAGCCGAGCTGCTGAACAAGATCCAGAAGGCACTTGGTGAATATCTGGAGCGTGAGCGTGTGTCGTTCCCTCGCTTCTACTTTGTCGGAGACGAAGACCTGCTAGAGATCATTGGTAATAGCAATGACATCTTCCGTGTTGCGAAGCATTTCAAAAAGATGTTCGCTGGTCTCAATGGTCTCCTGATGGATGACGACAACAACATTGTCGGGTTTACCTCCAAGGAGGGAGAAGAAGTCCGTTTGAAGAAGGAGGTCAACCTCATCAAGACCCCTCGTATCAATGACTGGCTTACTGCACTGGAGACCAACATGAAACTTGCTTTGGCTGAGCTTCTCGGGGAGGCCGTCGAGCAGTTCGACACCTTGTACAACACACCGGAAGTGGATCGGACTGCTTTCAGTGACTTCCTTGCCAACTACCCCGCCCAGATCGTTGTCCTTGCCAGTCAAGTGGTGTGGACCAATTCAGTGCAGAAGTCTCTGGAAGATGGTGGCGCAAATCTCCAGGCATTGTATGACGCAGAAGTCAGAATCCTTGAGTTGCTCGCTGCCACTGTACTTGGTGAGCTTGATGCCATCACTCGCAAGAAGTGTGAACACATGATTACAGAATTTGTTCACCAGCGTGACACCATCTCCAAGCTCATTCAGCTCAATGCCACAACTCCCACACACTATCTATGGCTCATGCAGATGCGTTTTGTCTACCAGCCAGAAGGTGACTTCCTCCAGCGTCTCTACGTCCATATGGCCAACGCGAAGCTCAACTACGGATTCGAGTACCTCGGTGTTCCCGAACGTCTCGTCCGCACTCCTCTTACTGACCGCTGTTTCCTCACTCTCACCCAAGCTCTATGCCAGAGACTTGGTGGGTCTCCCTACGGTCCGGCCGGTACAGGTAAAACCGAATCTGTCAAAGCTCTGGGTCTCCAGCTTGGTCGCTTCACTCTTGTCTTCTGCTGTGACGACACTTTCGATTTCCAAGCCATGGGCCGTATCTTCCTCGGTATCTGTCAAGTCGGCGCTTGGGGCTGCTTCGATGAGTTTAACCGTCTGGAGGAGAGAATTTTGTCTGCTGTTTCTCAGCAGATTCAAAACATCCAGATTGGTCTGCGCAAGGGAGAAGAAGACAACAAATCTCAGATCGAGTTGGTTGGCCGCCGACTGTCTGTCAACGGCAATACAGGTATCTTCATTACCATGAACCCTGGATACGCCGGTCGTTCCAACTTGCCGGACAACTTGAAGAAGCTGTTCCGCAGCGTTGCCATGTCCAAACCCGACAAGGAGCTTATTGCGGAAGTCATGCTTTTCTCCCAGGGTTTCAAGCAAGCCAAGCCCTTGTCCAAGCAAACCGTGCCGTTCTTCGACCACTGTGCCTCTCAACTGTCTAAGCAGGCGCATTACGACTTTGGTCTTCGCGCCTTGAAGAGTGTGCTTGTCAGCTCAGGTGGCCTTAAGCGTGCTCGTATCGCCAATGCCGACGGCGAGTTAGGCCCCGATGAAGTGGTCGAACCTCAAATCATTGTTCAGAGTCTGCGGGAGACTATTGCTCCCAAGCTTGTGCAAGAGGATGTTGATCGCATGCTGGAGATCCAGACGCAAGACTTCCCGGGTGTCGACTACGTGCCTGCCAACTACGAGAAGCTCACCCAGGCCATTCGGGACATTGCCAAGGAACAATATCTCGTGGACAGCGAAATGTGGATTGCCAAGGCTCTTCAGTTGTACCAGATTCAGAGTATCCATCATGGTGTGATGATGGTTGGAAAGTCAGGAGCTGGTAAGTCAGCTACTTGGAAGATTCTTCTCCAAGCTATGCAACGAATTGAAGGCGTTGAGGGCGTCTCCCACATCATCGACTCCAAGGTCATGTCCAAGGAAGCTCTCTATGGTAACTTGGACAGCACTACCCGCGAGTGGACAGATGGTCTCTTCACTGGTATTCTGAGAAAGATTGTCGACAACCTTAGAGGAGAAGATAGCAAGCGCCATTGGATTGTTTTCGATGGTGACGTGGATCCGGAGTGGGTTGAGAACTTGAACAGTGTTCTGGATGACAACAAACTCCTCACTCTGCCCAACGGTGAACGTCTCAATTTGCCTCCGAATGTTCGTATCATGTTCGAAGTCGAGACCTTAAAGTACGCAACTCTCGCCACTGTCAGTCGTTGCGGTATGGTATGGTTCAATGAGGAAACTGTGACTCCTACCATGATGATCAACAACTACGTCGAGGCTCTGAAGACCAAGACATTCGAGGACCTGGACGATGACAGCGCCCCTGCTGGATCCGCTGCAGTCAGAACTCAGATTGCACAGGACCAGCTTTCAGTGATTCTCAAGCAGCACTTGGAAAGTGACGATCTTGTCCTGAAGGCTCTTGAAGAAGCCAAGAAATACAACCACATCATGGACTTCACCGAAATCCGCGCCCTCAACACCATGTTTAGTTTGTTGAACAAGGCCTGTCGCAATGTCCTGGAATACAATATCCAGCATGTCGACTTCCCTCTGGACCCCGAGCAAATCGAGTCGTACGTCTCCAAGAAGCTTCTGCTCACCATGGTCTGGTCTTTCACTGGCGATTGTCCTCTTGCCGACCGGAAGGCCTTTGGGCAATACGTCTCTGGGATGTCCACCATTGACCTACCGCCGGATGGCGATTCATCTCTCATCGACTTTGATGTTACTCTCCCGAAGTCTGAGTGGACTAGTTGGCAATCGCAGGTGCCATCGATCGACATCAACACCCACTCGATCACCCAAACCGACGTTATCATCCCGACTGTGGATACCATTCGTCATGAAGATGTGTTGTACTCATGGCTCGCTGAACACAAACCTTTGCTGCTTTGCGGTCCTCCTGGTTCGGGTAAGACCATGACACTGTTCGCCGCGCTGAGAAAATTGCCCAACATGGAGGTTGTCGGCCTCAACTTCTCCAGCGCTACTACACCCGATCTTTTGATCAAGACTTTCGAGCAGTATTGCGAATACAAGAAGACTCTCAACGGTGTTGTTATGTCTCCCAACCAAATTGGTCGCTGGCTGGTCCTTTTCTGCGACGAAATCAACTTGCCCGCTCCGGATCGTTATGGCACTCAGCGCGCTATCTCCTTCCTGCGCCAGCTTGTCGAGCAGAATGGTTTCTGGCGCACATCCGACAAGACCTGGGTCACTCTTGATCGCATTCAGTTTGTCGGTGCCTGTAACCCGCCCACTGATGCTGGCCGTACCGCCATGGGAGAGCGTTTCCTTCGTCACGCGCCCCTCATCATGGTTGACTACCCTGGCGAGATATCCCTCAACCAAATCTACGGTACATTTAACTCAGCAGTCCTCAAGATCCTGCCCTTGCTACGCGGATACTCTGAGGCTCTCACCAAGGCCATGGTCCAGTTCTACCTTGAATCTCAAACCAGATTCACGCCAAAGATTCAGCCTCACTACGTTTACTCTCCGCGTGAGCTTACTCGCTGGGTCCGCGGTGTCTACGAGGCCATCAAGCCACTCGAAAGCCTGTCGGTTGAAGGCCTTGTGCGCATCTGGGCCCACGAAGCTTTGCGTCTCTTCCAGGATCGGCTGGTTGATGAAGATGAGCGCGCTTGGACTGCTGATGCTGTTCGCCGTATTGCTTTGGAGAATTTCCCCACCATCGACGAACAGGAGGCATTGAAGGGCCCCATTCTGTTCTCGAACTGGTTGTCCAAGAACTACGTGCCCGTAGAACAGGAACGCCTTCGTGACTTCGTCAAGGCCCGCCTCAGGACATTCTGCGAGGAGGAAGTTGATGTGCCTCTGGTTCTGTTCAATGACGTTCTGGAGCATGCTCTGCGCATTGACCGAGTCTTCCGCCAGCCCCAGGGTCATCTTATCCTTATCGGTGTCAGCGGTAGTGGAAAGACAACTCTGTCACGCTTCGTTGCTTGGATGAATGGTCTGAAAGTCTTCCAGATCAAGGTGCATGGCAAGTACTCGTCGGAGGATTTCGATGACGATCTCCGAAGCGTTCTGCGCCGTGCGGGCTGCAAGGGCGAGAAGATCTGCTTCGTCATGGATGAATCCAATGTCCTTGACTCCGGTTTCTTGGAGCGCATGAACACCCTGCTCGCCAACGCTGAGGTCCCCGGTCTCTTTGAGGGTGATGAGTTCTCCTCTTTGATGACGGCCTGTAAGGAGGGTGCCCAGCGCCAGGGCCTCCTTCTTGACTCTCAGGAGGAGCTCTACAAGTGGTTCACCCAGCAAATTGTCAAGAACTTGCACGTTGTGTTTACCATGAACCCGCCAGAGGAAGGACTGTCTTCCAAGGCCGCGACCAGTCCTGCCCTGTTCAACCGTTGCGTGCTTAACTGGATGGGAGATTGGTCTGATCAAGCACTGTTCCAGGTTGGCTCTGAACTCACTCAGTCCGTCGATCTCGATAAGCCCAACTTTGTTTCTCCCGACAGCATTCCGGTGGCTTACCGTGAGCTTTCTCTTCCCGCTTCGCACAGAGACACTGTGATCAATTCCATGGTGTACATCCACCACTCGCTGCATCGCTTCAACCAGCGTTTGCAGAAACAGCAGGGTCGGACCACTTTCCTCACGCCTCGCCACTATCTCGACTTTGTGGCGCAGTACGTCAAGCTATTTAATGAGAAGCGTGAGGATCTTGAGGAGCAACAGCGCCATTTGAACGTCGGCCTCGAGAAACTGCGCGATACAGTCGACAAGGTCAGCGATCTACGTGGCAGTCTAGCCCAGAAGAAGACCCAGCTCGAGAAGAAGGACACGGAGGCCAACGAGAAATTGCAACGCATGGTTGCTGATCAACAGGAGGCAGAGCAGCGGAAACATGTTTCGTTGGAGGTGCAAGCAGCTTTGGAGAAACAGGAGAAGGAGGTTGCGGAGCGGAGGGAAATCGTTTTGAACGATTTGGCACGGGCGGAGCCTGCTGTGGCGGAGGCACAAAAGAGTGTCAGCAACATCAAGCGTCAGCATCTTACGGAAGTCCGGTCAATGGGCAACCCGCCGGCTAGTGTCCGACTTGCCCTGGAAGCCGTGTGTACGCTTCTCGGCCACAAGGTCGATAGCTGGAGGACTATCCAAGGCCTTGTTCGCCGAGATGACTTTATTGCCAGCATTGTGAACTACGACAACGAGCGCCAGATGACACGCAACCACCGCACCAAGATGCAGAACGAGTTCCTGTCCAAGGAAGACTTTACCTACGAGCGAGTGAACCGTGCCAGTAAGGCATGTGGTCCCTTGGTCCAGTGGGTTGAGGCTCAAGTCAACTACTCTGCCATCTTGGATCGCGTTGGACCCTTGCGCGAGGAGGTTGACCAGCTAGAAGAACAGGCTCTGCAAACCAAGGCCGAGGCACAGGCCATCGAGAATACCATCCAGGGCTTGGAGAGCAGTATTGCTACCTACAAGGCTGAATACGCTGCTCTCATCAGTGAAACACAAGCCATAAAGACAGAAATGTCCCGAGTCCAGTTCAAGGTCGACCGCAGTGTGCGTCTGCTTGACAGCCTGGCATCCGAGCGCGAGCGTTGGGAAGATGGCAGCAAATCGTTCGAGACTCAGATCGGCACCCTCGTTGGTGACGTTATCATCGCTGCTGCTTTCCTTGCCTACGCTGGTCTCTACGACCAACAGTTCCGCAAGGCCATGATTGACGATTGGGTTCATCAGCTGGCTCAATCCGGCATCAACTTCAAGCCCCACAACCCAATCACGGAGTACCTGTCCAACGCGGACGAGCGTCTCACCTGGCAAGAGCACTCTCTGCCTGTCGATGATCTTTGCACGGAAAACGCCATCGTCCTGAAGCGTTTCAACAGATACCCTCTGATCGTCGACCCGTCCGGTCGTGTTACAGAGTTCTTGCAGAAGGAAAGCAAGGACCGCAAGCTTACTGTCACGAGCTTCCTCGACGATTCATTTGTCAAGCAGCTGGAAAGCGCCTTGCGATTTGGAAACCCCATCCTGATCCAGGATGCCGAACACTTGGACCCTATTCTCAACCATGTTCTCAACAAGGAATACCAGAAGACTGGTGGCCGTGTTCTCATTCAACTTGGAAAGCAGGAGATCGATTTCTCGCCGTCCTTCAAACTGTTCCTGTCGACAAGAGATCCTTCTGCTTCGTTCCCACCGGACGTTTGCAGTAGAACCACTTTTGTCAACTTTACGGTCACCCAGAGCAGTTTGCAGACACAATCCTTGAATGATGTGCTGAAATTCGAGCGACCCGATGTTGACGAACGCCGCAACAACCTCGTCAAGATGCAAGGAGAGTTCAAGGTCCACCTTCGGCAGCTGGAGAAGCGCCTGTTGCAGGCACTCAACGAGTCTCGCGGTAACATTCTCGACGATGATAATGTCATCGAAACACTCGAAACCCTCAAAAAGGAAGCTGGGGAGATCTCGAAGAAGATGTCAGAGACCGAAGGCGTCATGTCCGAAGTGGAGAACGTCACCCACCAGTACAGCACCATTGCCCGTGCATGCAGTGCTGTATTTGCGGTTCTGGAGCAACTCCACCACATCAATCACTTCTACCAGTTCTCGCTGCAGTACTTCGTTGATATTTTCAACTCAGTTCTGTACCAGAACAAGCGTCTTGCTCAGGAGAAGGATCACTTCGCCCGCGTTCAGATCATCATCCGTGACTTGTTCATTACTACCTTCCAACGGACTTCACTTGGTCTTGTTCAGAAGGATCGCATTACACTCGCCATCCTTCTTGCTCAAGCCACTCCTTTCCCTATGGACCGGGCCATTCTGGACCGTATCTTGGACGAGTCCGTTGAGGACAGTGATCTTTCTACCGCCACTGATTCTCGAGACCAAGTAATAAACAAGTTGCTCAACATGTCGCTCTTCAAGGAGTACATCCCCTCCATTTCTCAGGATCAGTGGGATCGATTCTTTGACGAGGAGCTTGCAGAGAATGCCGTTCCAATCGTCTGGGGCGAGGACACCTCCAGCATCGACCAATTGCTCCGCTCCTTGCTGCTTGTCAAGCTTTGTCGCATGGACCGATTCGTTCCTATTGCCGAGCGCTTCATTGAGGCTGTGTTTGGGCACGAGCTGTTTGAGGGCAGCAGCGATCTCAAGGATGTGGTTGATCAGGTTACCGCAACCACCCCGATTGCTCTCAGCTCCAGCCCCGGCTTCGATGCCAGTTATAAGGTTGACGCACTGGTTGAACGAACAAACGCGATCTGCGCAAACATTGCCATGGGTTCGAATGAAGGTCTCGAGAGTGCCGACAAGGCTATCAGCAATGCCGCTGCCGCTGGTAACTGGGTGCTAGTCAAGAACGTCCACTTGGCGCCCTCGTGGCTTCAGAGCCTGGAAAAGAGATTGGATTCGCTCAAGCCTCACAAAGAGTTCCGTCTCTTCCTTTCTATGGAATCGAGCCCCAAGATCCCCGTTAACCTAATCCGAGCTTCTCGCGTTTTGATGTTCGAGCAACCTGCCGGTGTTCGCGCCAACATGAAGGACTCCCTGTCTTCACTGAACACCCGCGCAAGCAAGGCTCCTGTCGAAAAGGCCCGTGTTTATCTTTTGCTTTGCTTCCTCCACGCCGTGGTCCAGGAACGACTCCGGTACGCGCCCAGCCTTGGATGGAAGGGCTTCTGGGAATTCAATGACAGTGACTACGAGTGTTCGGCCTTCATCATCGACTACTGGGTCGATACGGTTGCTCAAGGCCGCTCCAACGTCGCCCCTCAGAAGCTTCCTTGGGAGATGATCCGCACCCTGATTACCGAGATGTACGGCGGCAAGATCGACGACGCCGGTGACTTCCAGCAACTGGAGAGCCTGGTCGGCCAGTTCCTCACGCCCGCAGCGTTTGAGGATGAATACAAACTCGTCTCGGGCGTCGAAAAGGACGATGTTCTTACCCTGCCCAGCACGACCAACATTCGCGACTTTGTCAACTGGGTCAACAACTTGCCTGAGCGCGAACCTCCCACCTACCTGGGTCTGCCAGCTAACGCAGAGAAGCTGCTGCTGGTTGGGCATGGCCGCAAGATGATATCCGATCTCTCACGTGTCACCACACTGCTGGACGAAGGCGAGCAGCTGATGGTTGACAACTAAATTTCTTTTATTTTATTCGTTCTGTTTCGGAGTTTGACCTCTAGACTACGGTTGGGGGAAGAATTATGGTTTTATACCCAAAGACCGCTGGCGGAATTCATTTACTGTCTGTCTTTAATGCGTTTAGGATTTAGCTTAGAGTTAATTCTAGAAGATTGTTCCACTTATTTCGTTCTTACAGTAGAATTCGAAAACAGTGTACCCCCTAAACACTCTCACTTTGTTTCTCGGCACATACCCAGAACCACGCTTATACCTATTGAGATATGCTGTAGGTAATACTTTTCTTAATTATCGATTCTTTTAACTCTATAACAAAGCCATCAAGTATAATACTATATACTTCACACGAACCTCCTTTACGCTGCCACCCCAATTCCCCATTTTATTATGGCATTCATCCACACCATCGGTCTTATGTAAGAGCTACAATAAGGCCTACGCAAAATGGCGCCTAGGTTCCCCGTCAAAGCTATACCATATTAGTAAAAACGCGCTCGGAATCAGTTTCACATTTTTACTCTCTTTAATTGCTTGTCAAACTCTGTTTGGTACAACACGATACCTCTTATAGTTACTCCGCCCCTGATCTACATTCTTGGCAGTATATTAGTACACGGTATTGATCCAAGATGATCGTCGTGCTAGTGGAATTACTTACTAATAAAGGATAATATTTTCATTATTCTCGCACATGAGCACAGCCGTACAATTTCAGAGTTTTTGCTGGGATGTGGAGTAAGCGGAGGAAAGTCCCTTTTATTACTAGATAACAGAGCACGGCCTGTGAAAAGCAAGCACGCGCCTCAAGTCAAAATGCATACGTTTTCCAAAATCCAGGCGGTGCTCCAAAACTAGCTAAATCAAAATTCAGGGAGGACTGCGGGTCTATGACTGGTTCGTGTAGGGGGACCGACGGGGCGTTTATGAGCGGTATAGGAGTTTCAGAGCTAGATGCCGCTGTAATGAAATCATCGAGCGTAAAACAGGTCTGGTCGGCCGAAATGAGAAGGTCACTTTCATGAAATAGTGCGTCCAGGTCGCCACCGACCCATTGTTGCTCCCGGTGTGGACGTACGTCTAGTGACGTAGGCGAGCTGGCAGCGCCCTTAACTGGGAGCGGCGTGAAACCCAAGCCATCATTACCCGGCTGAGGTTTGATATTATTTTCTAATCCGGCGCTCATAGGTTCGCTGGTCTGTTGACGTACGTCTAGTGACGTAGGCGAGCTGTCAGCGCCTTTAACTGAGCGCGGCGTGAAACCCAAGCCATCATTAACCGGCTGAGGTTTGATATTGTCTTCCCATCCGGCGCTCATAGGTTCGCTGGTTAGGGAGGCAGTCGACTTATTTTGGTGAACAGAAGAGCCCAGCGAGGAGGATGAGCGAGATTGTAGAAGGCTAGGGCTGTCGCTGGGGTCATCAGGGTCACGGCTGCACAGGGACTGGCTATCTTCCTCAAAGCGAAGGTCCTTGTTGTGATCTATGACTCCTAATCGTGCGAGCAAATCATGAGTGAGTGGGTGCCCGTTATCCTCGAGCTCCAACGGATCGCCAGGCCAAATCCCGCTCTCGATAGAACGTCGATACAGCTCACGAAGTCCTCGGACAAGCCAGATTTGTTGCCGCTCGAGAATTTCCACGTACCTGTCGGTCGTGAGCATTGCGATTATGGAATATACAAAAAAGACCGCGTGGAAACTCACCCCTTCGGATGCACTTTATCAGGGACACTTTTGCGCTCACCTGTGAGGCAGATAGAATTGTCTATTTGACAACGCGAGCAAGGTTTGGAGCCGTCGCACTAAGTAAAAGGTCAACAAGATCTAAAGGACAAGGGTCTAACATTCACAGAGTGTGTACCTTTGACTTTTTGAGTCGGCATCGATCGCAAGCCTTGCGAACCCTCTTACGCCACATACCCGATGAGTGGGAAACCTCTGTGGTAGGTTTCACTTGACGAGGTACCATAACTGCTGGGTCACCAGAAGATGGGATGGGAAAAACGCGAGAATAGGATACTGTAAATCCCGGATAAAAAGTCTGCGATCGGACTTTATAGTAACGTGTGATGCTGCTTGGTCGAAAGCGGGACAGCCGATCCGGTCTTTCTCAATGACCACTTTGATTGATGTTTTGATTAGTGCCAACTAGCATTCAACACCAGATGTTTCGGTATCGTTTTCCGCTAAATCAAATCGTGAATACTCTTGCCCTGTAGAGTCGATTGGGTGAACTTACTCTGTTAAGCCTGACGTGATGGACTTTCCTTTACGATGATGCGGGGGCAGTCAGACTATATGGATTAAAAAGAAAAGAATTGAGAACCAGTCAATGAACTAGACTTGAAGGCATATCAAGGTAAAAGTCGAGCCAGCAAGCGCGCTGGCGATATCTGGTATGAAGAAATCCGGTTTCCATTCGGTTCTCGGCATGGATTTGGCTTCATCGTGGGGTACGTGCACAGCTTCGTACCAAAGGAGGCAAATGCTTGTCTTACGTTTGCGTCACCTAACTCATTACCCTGATTCGTAAAGGCGATTTTAACCGCAACTTAAGTTGCGTGCCGATTGCCCGAGGGCCCCTGTTTCCCGGATACGTTTCCCGCGAACCGTACCCCACCACGATCACGTGCGACCACGGCATGACGATAAGCGGCTCATCCTTCCAGAGCTCAGACTGCGCAGCGGGAGGTTGATCACAGAGTGACCCGAAGTTACAGAATAGTCCGCCACAAGACGGCGGGTGTTAACGTCACAATTACGTCCCGTTCTCCGCAGAAAACTTTACTCCAACATTGGTGAATACCCCGAGCACCCATTTCCGGTTCCGAAGCTCCGATTGGCCGATTCATATGCTATCAGGGTTGCTTAAGGTTCATAGCAACCCCATAAGCATCTAGACACGGGCAAAGTACAGGACTTGCGATTGAAGCAATGGGAGTAATTTAGTCATCGTCATGATCTTAGCCTCCGCCCAACGCGTGCCCGATGATAAGGAATTAGGAGATCTTCCTCCCGATTGGCATCTGACCGCCATGTTACCTTGGGAGGCGGTTTCGCTATCTCCTTCTGCTATGGAACTAGTGCCCATGGGCGTTTTGTAAGAGCGGGTTACTGCCTAATGGCACTCGTAGCGAGAGCAGAGAGGGGAATATCCTTGAACACAAAAGGTCACACACATACAATGGGTTGGCACTGGCATTTCAAATGGCAAGAGGCGGTATGAAACGCGTCTAAGTACAGGCATTTGAACCGGGGCTCAATTAATGCGATTTCTCATCTCTGATCTCCGTCACCTCCCATTTTGCTCGCTCTTCGCGTTTGTGCTTCAACGCCTTCTGGACTATAACCCACAGAATTCCACACCCGACGAGGAAAACAATACAAAAGACCAAAACTACCCCGGGTTCTTGCCCAGCCCAATTGTCTCGCCGGACAATCCCATTCCTGGCGGCGAGCAGTGGATGACTTATAGCAGGCATGATATAATTGAGCGATATGCGTAGCGAAGAGACAGGATCAATCCGGCTTCTGTTGGTTCTGGTTAACAAGTGAGAATTTGTTCTATCTGCTAGAATACTCTTCCGAAATTGCTTCTTGACTTACCACTGAAAGTTGGCCAGTTTCGTGTGGTGCTCAGTACCTGTCAAGGGGCACTCCAGTCTTAAGGGTGCTGGTCAAGGAGAAGAAATTGGACGGGAAAAGCGGCGCAGTGAGAACGAAATATCCAAAGATCTTTTGAGTGGTGGTGAGGTGAGGCAGAAAAAACAAGAATTCATACCATCGTAGGTCTAATACCTGTGCATGTAGTGTCTTTGCGGGGTCAATTCACACTTTCCGTCGAATTAAGTAGTGGGGTCGGAAGAAAGCAGGTAAACAAGCTTTCGCTCCCTCGCATAAAAATCTTAAAAGGTCAAGACGTCATTACTTGTTCCAGCTAGTCTCCGGAGGTTTAGCCAGGCCTAGCCGGTACTAATGCCTCGCGATAACCATGCGATCGGAAGGACGGCTCAGGCACCCACGATGACGTGGGAGACGGTGGCAACCGAGGCGCGAATATCTAGGAAAGAACTGGCGGACAGTTATCTACAGGACGGATGGGTGGCTTCTGAGAGGCGCGATACGTCCCAGGATACTGTATAGTAGAACCTTATATGCGGGATGAGAACAAGTTTTAGATCCGTGTTACCCGTTGGTACCGGACCTTCGCCTAATATTGAGGATGCCCAATCACTTCGGCGTCGCAGTGTCGTTGCGGTGGAGGCGGCTACAGACTACCAAGCTTTTTCCCTTCCCGTGGCTCCGCCTGGTCCCCGCTCAGTTCATTCCACGAACAGGCACCAGGGGAGGAAATACTGTGGCATCACAGGTGCCAAAAAAAGGTTTGGTCTAGTGTCGTTTAGGAAAAAAATCATCTATAAGTTGGAAGTGGGGCTTCCCCACCTTGATCTCCTGCTCTAAGCGGATTCGTACGAAGGTGGCTGCCATACTTCCAGCACTGCAATTGCTACTCATGCATCATCATTAACTCATCATGGTCAGTCTGAAGTGGCATTCTGTCTCGGGAAAATCGGATAACTTTATGCGTCTTTTTTTTCAATGCCCCACGACCGGTCGTCATCCACTCGCCAGCTGATTCCAAAAATCAAGGCCCAATGACGTTTACTTGAGCGGAAGCACATGGTGGGTTCGGTTGTGCCGTGCCGTTATCCTGCTTCAATTCATCCGAGTGTCTGCATTGATTCGATTCCTTTTATGTCAACATCTGCCCTGGTCTGGGACGGGATTCTTCTACGCTAGCTACTCCGATCTATCACTTTGGCCAACCCCTCTCCGTGTAAACTCGTGTCTTTGATAAACTGGTCTTCTTGGAACTGACAGTGCTCTTGTCATTGTTGCTTCAATATGGCGTCTAGTTCTGATAGCGACGTCGAGAACGGCGCTGCCAATCGCAGGCCGTCCGGCGTCTCCTACAAGGACGCGAAGCTTGATGAATACACAAGGCTCGTGAAATTCATGTCAACCTACCGCGGTGATTCCAAGGTCGACAAAGACGCGGGAGAAATTCGCGAGAGTCGTGCATGGTACGCTCCGTGGAAGAAGAGAAAGTTCCGCTGGAAATACGTCGGCGCCGGAGAAGATTACCCAGAAGACTGGCGTTTCACCGACATCCAGCAAGGCCTCTCGGACTCGGATGTGGAAGAAAGGCGACGTAAAGTAGGTTTCAATGAATTGACAGCCGAGAAAACGAACCAGTTTCGCAAGGTGGTGGGTTATTTCCAGGGACCAATTCTCTACGGTAAGATGCCCCACAACATTCACGGTGGATGACGGGTACTGATGGAGATTGCCAGTGATGGAGATCGCTGTTCTGCTCGCGGCGGGACTGGAAGACTGGGTGGACTTTGGTGTCATTATTGGCATTCTCTGCCTTAACGCAGCGGTCGGATGGTATCAAGAAAAACAAGCCGAAGATGTAGTGGCCAGTCTCAAAGCCGACATCGCAATGCGCAGTACGGCCATTCGGAACGGACAGGAGGTCGATGTCCTAGCCCGTGAGCTCGTGCCCGGTGACGTGGTAAGCTAGATTGATTCGACTTGCTGTCATTTGGTGCATTTTCTAATTTCCTCTGGCATATTCTAGGTCATTGTGGAAGAGGCTGCAAGTGTTCCCGCTGATGCTTCAGTCGTGTGTGATTACGAAGAGAAGGATCAGGGCTGGGAGCAGTACAAAAAGCTGCGAGAAGAGGGCAAACTCGGCAAAAAGAGGAAGAATGATGACGAGGACGAGAATGAGGATGGAGAGGATGGAGAGGACGGAAAGAACGGAGAGAATGGAAAGAATGGTGAGAATGGTGATGATGATGACGACGATAATCCCGACTATCCCATCGTTTCCTGTGACCATTCCGCTATCACCGGAGAATCCCTCGCCGTGGACCGTTTCATGGGTGACCAAGTGTTTTACACGACCGGATGCAAACGCGGCAAAGCGTATTGTATTGTGCAAGCTACCGGCATCAAGACCTTTGTGGGCCGCACCGCAGCTATGGTTCAGGGCACCTCGGGCAAAGGTCACTTCCAACTGGTCATGGACAGCATCGGTACTTCTTTGCTGGTTATCGTCATGGCATGGATCCTAGCAATGTGGATCGGTGGCTTCTTCCGCAACCTGCCAATTGCTTCACCTGGAGAACAGACTCTTCTTTTCTACACCCTTGATCTATTGATCATTGGTGTTCCCGTCGGTTTGCCCGTTGTCACCACGACCACTCTGGCAGTGGGAGCCGCGTATTTGGCCAAGAAAAAGGCAATTGTCCAGAAGTTGACCGCTATCGAGTCTCTCGCTGTAAGTACCTTGCATTGAGCATGTAGATGCCTATGATCATGCTATCGCTCTCACTTCTTCTACCTCGTGACTAACGGAGTTTAGGGCGTGGATATCCTCTGTTCGGACAAGACAGGAACTTTAACTGCGAATCAGCTGAGCATCCGAGAGCCATACGTCGCCGAAGGCATTGATGTGAACTGGATGTTTGCAGTTGCAGCGCTTGCCTCGTCCCACAACGTTAATTCTCTGGATCCTATCGACAAAGTGACCATATTGTCTGTGAATCAATACCCAAAGGCCAAGGAAATTCTGCAGCAAGGGTGGAAAACGGAGAGCTTTACACCCTTTGACCCCGTTTCCAAGCGAATCGTGGCCGTCGTCTCACTAAATGGCGAGAAATACACCTGCACAAAGGGTGCTCCTAAGGCAGTCCTTCAATTGACGAACTGTTCCGAAGAGACTGCCAAGTTATACAGGAAGAAAGCGACAGATTTTGCTTATCGTGGGTTCCGCTCGCTTGGCGTCGCCGTTCAAAAAGGCAACGAGGAGTGGACACTGCTTGGTATGCTGCCGATGTTTGATCCTCCGCGTGAAGACACTGCTTCAACCATTGCGGAAGCCCAGAACCTAGGCATAAAGGTCAAAATGCTTACAGGTGACGCAATCGCTATTGCGAAAGAGACCTGCAAAATGCTTGCTTTGGGTACCAAGGTCTACAACTCGGAGAAACTCATCGGCGGTGGCCTAAACGGTGCCATGGCCGGTGAGCTAGTCGAGAAGGCCGACGGTTTTGCAGAAGTCTTTCCCGAACACAAGTACCAAGTGGTGGAGATGTTGCAAGACCGTGGCCACCTTACTGCTATGACTGGCGATGGCGTTAACGATGCACCCTCCCTAAAGAAAGCAGACTGCGGTATCGCCGTGGAGGGTGCTTCGGAGGCTGCGCAGTCTGCTGCGGATATTGTTTTCCTGGAGCCGGGTTTATCGACGATTATTGATTCGATCAAGGTAAGTCCCCAATCGGGCCGACTCTCATATCTGGTTATGATCAGTAGCTGATGACACATGATTAGGTAGCGCGCCAAATTTTCCAGCGCATGAAAGCATACATTCAATACCGTATTGCTCTCTGTCTCCATTTGGAAATCTATCTGGTCACTACGATGATCATCATTAATGAAAGTATCCGTACTGATTTAGTGGTGTTCCTCGCGCTTTTTGCCGACCTTGCAACTGTCGCGGTTGCCTACGATCACGCCAGTTACGAGCGCAGGCCTGTGCAGTGGCAATTGCCAAAGATATGGATTATTTCGATCATCCTCGGCATTCTCCTAGCTCTAGCTACTTGGGTCATTCGCGGAACTATGTTCCTACCAAATGGTGGGTTCATCCAGAATTGGGGCTCGATTCAGGAGATCATCTTCCTAGAAGTTGCTTTGACAGAAAATTGGTTGATCTTCGTCACTCGAGGAGGCGAGACTTGGCCATCGCTTCCTCTGATCATTGCAATTGGTGGTGTAGATGCATTAGCCACTTGCTTCTGCTTATTCGGTTGGTTCGCAAACCGGGACATGATCACCGATCCCTACGATCAGTACATTCCCAAGGAGACGGCTAATGGTTGGACCAACATTGTTGATGTCGTTCGCCTCTGGGGATATTGTATTGGCGTGGAAGTTGTGATCGCGCTGGTTTACTTTGCTCTTTGCAAATGGAAGTGGCTCGATACCTTGGGTCGCACCAAACAGAGCAAGGGTGATGTGGCCATTGGCAATGTGCTTAGTCATCTGTCTACGTTGGCACTCGAATTCGAGAAGGATTCGGAGAGCCACGGACGTATGTGGCTTGGGCAAGGAAAGGAAGAGGAGGAACTTGATTGAGCCGCCTGGTGAGGCTCGAAGGGAAGGGTGATTGAGACACCATCCTCACCTTTGGTGGTGAATGTCTGTCTACCGGGGTATGTTTACATTTCCCATCAATGTTTCCGTGTTTGTTGGCTAGATAGAAAATTTACTAAATAGAAAACACGACCATGGACATCAAGACCCGTTTGGCTTAGTGGCCTATGGGCCATCCCGTCTATAGATACTCAAATTAAATTACTATTAAGCCTCCCAAACCACCTACAGCAACCACTAAATTACTATGGAGTAATTTAGAGCCCTCAGAAAATACTACTTGGGATGAAGACTATTCTCCAACCGCGATTTGGCGGTTACTTGGCGACTTTTTCATGTTTAACAGTGTATTTATTGGGTTGTAATAGAATAAAATCTTTCCTCTTTCGGAAATATTCAGTTGACAAGGTGACGTAGGAAACACAATGACTTCAACTTCACACTCTCTCGTGAGCGATTGTCCAAACCAGGCATTTTACCTTCTCTAGGTCCCATTCTTTCAGTCCCAGGAGTGAATTATCATCTCTTGCCCAGGGGTGCGCAAGTGCTTTGGTCGCTAGGCAGTATTGTATTTGTACTTCGAAAGTTGAGGCACTAATGTTGCCGGTCTTGAGGTCCGTCAACGCATTTTCCAAAGAGGTGCCATGTCGTTATAAGTGACTTTCCATCCCTCGTTACCTAAGATCTCTTTTGCTGCATCGAAAATTTGATTTTGCGACATTAACACGGAGTGAACATAGACTGGGCGGTTCAGAGTCTCCTGCGGATGCAAAAGCACATTCGCAGTCACTCTGCCAACATCCTCCAACGTCGTCCATGGAACGACGTTGTTTCCATCACCAAAGATGAAAGCTTTCTTTTCTTGCAAGTCCAGACCGGAAACCCCAGTGGAGAGACTCCAGTCAAGAAACGCACCACATGCTACCAGGGTGTACGTCAAGCGATTATCAGCCGCCTGTCTCTTCACGGCCTCATAAGAAGCTTTCTTTCGGCCAAAAACAGGCAAATCATGAATACCGGGTAGGTCTGGATCGAGTCCAAAATCACTGGTGATACTGATAACGTGTGAGAACAGGATATTAGCCAAATATCAAGTGCTATCAATAGGCGGGCTTACAGACAAGCGATAAACCCCAGCCTTGGCCGCTGCGTCAATAAGTCGGAGTGGTGTGTCAATTTCCGGCGAAAAAGTAGTATCGATAACTGCGTCCTGTCCGGCGATGGCAGCAGATAATGACTCCACCGAAGTGAAGTCCACAACTTTCACGCGAGCTGCGGCCGGGAAGGCTTTGGAATTGCGACTGAGCACAGTCACGTTGAATTCGTTAAGATCGAGTAATGCGCTGGGTACCCGAGCTCCGACATTTCCACTGGCCTAACAGCTTGTTAACTTGGACAACCTAGGATTTTTGTTTACCCTTACCCCAGCAATAGCCACGTTCTTGATTGTGTGCGACATTCCGTTTGTGACAGGACAATTTGCAGTACAGCGTTCGAAGAGGAAATAGCGATTTATAACCACAATACTTTCAAGGTTTATTTCTATATAAATACTTCAAATATCGTGATCTAGTGATGAGCAACTTTGGCCGGGAGCCTGGGGCATACTTCACCGGAGATCGAGGATAGAGACGCCAACTTGGCGCTGTCCACGAAAATTTTCGGTTTTCTCCTCTTATGTCCGACTTACAAACCTTCGTATACCTGAAGACATGTGATACAATCTGGGATGCATAGCTCTCCGCCTTGCACATTCGCGAAAGAAATAGCACGGAACTCCGCACTAAAAACCGGATATGTAAGGCACCTATCTCCGTGACAGAGTGTTTGGGCCGCTTAACTCCGTGCTTCCCACGATTCTTTGGGGGTTGGTAAGGAAATCTTCGATTAAAACATACGATGGAATTATAAGACAAAAGAAAAGGTCAAGACCCGGCTGAGAAGGAATCGGGATTCGAATCAAGAATAAAATGCTCATTTCCTTTTCAAATTACCTCATCTGATGGTGTTAATCTGGATGGTGCTTTGCTTAGCGCTGCTGTTCGCAACCACGGTCGACGTCGCCGTGGCTGAGTAGAGAAAGCTTAAAAGGATGGTTTGGTACAGTATTGACTCTGAATCGGCTGGTGGTTCCTAAGGTAAATACGCTCGGACAGAAAATTCATCAATTTGAGAGTTCGTCAATGTGAGATACAGTACTTCCCGAAACTGGTGTCACCACTTCACTCTTCGATTGTTTCTCGAACCCTAATTGCCAAGACAGACTAGTCTATATTGGAAGTTATTCCGGAGTATCCCTGTCAGTGGGCCCTGTATTATTTCTTACGTAGAGTAATCTGGATGTGTAGTGGGGTGTATTAACTTGTAATTTGAGACAACTGACACCTCGATACCCCACTTTGGAACTTCGTCCCTTGGTATACGGGCAGATCTTAACAATCAGCCATTAATGGTCACACCAAGATGGCGCCTAATCTAGCCCCTTCAAAGCATGAGCTTATACAGGACATGCTCCGGAGTGGGAACTATCTATATCGCAGATGGCAAAGGCTGCTGGCTCCCACAAGCGTACCATCCTAAGAATCTCTTCCAATATTCGGACATTTGGTAGCGTCATAGCACCGCCTAATAAAGGTGGTAGACCACGAAGCATCAGTCCAGTTATGCTGGAAGCCCTTTGTGATCACCTACTGGAAAAGCCTAACCTATATCTCGGTGAGATGGCACTTTTTCTGTGGGATGAGTTTTATATCCAAGCGACGAAGTCCAGCATTAGTCGCGCCCTTGCATCAAAACGCTGGTCAAAAAAAGCTGCCCGGGTCAAGGCCAGAGAGCGTAATCACGACCTTCATGATGAATACTCCCACCTTATCTCGGATTTTAGATCTTACCACCTTGTTTATGTGGACGAATCTGGGTGTGATAAAAGGATTGGCTTCAGGCGAACCGGGTGGTCTCCACTAGGGGTGACACCAGTTTAAGTGTCCAAATTCCATCGTGATCAGCGATCTCAGATACTACCTGCGTATGCTCAAGATGGCATTGTTTTCCCTCGAGTGTTCCAAGGCTCGACTAATGCGTCCGTCTTTGGGGATTTCATTGAGCAACTGCTCCGCCATTGTGGGAAATGGCCCGAGCTAAAGTCTGTGCTAGTCATGGACAACGCGTCATTTCATCACTCTGACCGAATAGAGCAAATGTGTTCAGAAGCCGGTGTGAAACTAGTATACCTGCCTCCATATTCTCCAGATCTAAATCCTATTGAGGAGTTCTTTGCTGAGCTAAACGCCTTCATTCGGCGGCACTGGCAGTCATACGAAGATAATCCGGACCAAGGATTCGATACCTTCCTCGAGTGGTGTGTTGAAACGGTCGGTACCAGGGAAGGAAGCGCAGAGGGACACTTTCGGCATGCAGGTCTGACCGTAGAGGAGATGTAGCGCAGCTACTGTAGCAAGTTCGAGGTCAATCTCACTACTTGTCTGAAGCGGGTTCTTTTGGATTTTCTGAATATTCTTGCCTGTGATGAAAGGCAGCTGGCAATTATAATGAGGGATAAGCTTGAAGTCGCTATTGTACTGCCGACGGATTTAGGCTTATGTTTGTAAATATAGACCCAACCTAGTTGCGTATTGGCGATTTTCAACTATTTGTTAACAAGGTGTTGAAGATCTTGTCAATGGAAGAATTATGACTAAGCATTCACCTACACGTGCAGACGGTCAGAGTGGTGTCTCCGTTCGCTTCGACATGAAAAAATTAATAACTCGTTATATGCCCCGAGCCTGAGGCAAAAATTGTCTCCCAAGCGTTTGTACTATTGGTGTGATTTCTTCAATCGGTAAATATGTTTGGTCATTTAGGCGCCCAAAATGGATATTAAATCACAGCCTCACTCCCGCCTGGCGCCTAACCTACCCCCTCTTTAAGACTCTAAACTCCAACACAAGCCTCTACGTCCACACTACAGTCACCACCTTACCTATCTCCGCTAAAATAGATGTCAGTGTTCTTCGTTCTTCCAAATGGATGGGATTTCATCCGCTGCAAGCGTGATCGCGGTCATTCAAGTCACTGGTAGCCTTGTGACGATTTGTTGTGGCTACCTTCAACGGGTGAAGCATGCAAGAAACGAGATTGTCACCTTGCAAAGGACGATAGAAAGCCTCCAAATGATTCTACAGGACCTTCTTAAAACCCTTCGAGACTCTAACAAAGAAAGACTATCTACCTCATCGCGGCTAGCCAGTGAAATCGTCCACTGCCTTTCAGATCTTCGAGCCTTGAACGAAAAGCTAGAGTCTAATAATGGGAAGAAATCAATGAGAAAATTCGGATTTCGTGCCTGGAGATGGCCCTTGGAGCGTGCAGAGGTTGACGGAGAAGTTCAAAAGCTTGAGAGATATAAATCCTCGTTTCTTTTATCCTTGCAGGTGGATCAAATGTATGTTCTCCAAATAAATACGTCTGCATGATAGATAGACTAACATTAGATAGTTCTGCCATGGCCAGCGTAGCCCAGAACACCGACCGGACTTATCAAATAATGGATCTTGGAAAGTTGGATAGTGTGTCCGATGCAAGTTTTGACTCATTTGCCAATCGAGATGAAGTTGAGTGTCTTCAAGGTACTAGGGCTGAGGTCCTACATTTGATAATGTAATGGGCTGTATCGCCGTGCCAGAAAAGCGTGTTCTGGCTAAAAGGAATGGCTGGAACTGGGAAATCCACAATTTCTCGGACGGTGGCAAAGTCACTAAAGGATACCAACCATCTAGGGGCGAACTTTTTCTTTAAAAGGGGTGAAGGGGACCGAGGGAACGCTAAGAAGTTCTTCCCGACAATTATAAAACAACTGATGCTTAGGAAATCCGAACTATGCTCTAGTGTGCATAAGGCACTCCGTGATGACACGACTATGATTAGGATATACAAAATATCGTCCGACTACTGCCTCTTCTACAGAAGGCAAACACTTATCGCCTTCGAATATTCTTAACTAGCAGGCCGGAACTCCCAATTCGCCTTAGCTTCTCAAAGATCTCGAATCGTGATTATCAGGACCTAGCACTCCATGAGGTCTCTGAAAAAGTGACAGAACGCGATATACGTTTATTTTTGAAGGACCGATTCATGAGAATCAGACACGACAGAAATATTTCTCGCGATTAGCCTGGCGAAGACGTTATACAAGAATTGGTATCAATGTCGGTTCCGCTCTTTATTTCTGCTGCCACTATATACCGATTCATCGAAAATCCGAGATAGGAACCCGTATCACGCCTTGCAAAGCTCCTAAAAGATTAAGCGAAATATGCGACGAAAATAGAAAAGACGTACCTACCAATCCTCACACGGCTCCTAGATGATCAGGATAGTGATGAGTTAGAGCAACAGCAGCTCTTGCATGAGTTCCAGGAAATTGTTGGAGTCATTATACTCCTTGCAGCGCCACTTTCGATAAATGCACTGTCGCTTTTCATTGGGATTCGGGCGGACCAAATCAGCAACCGATTGGATTCATTCCGGTCTGTTCTCAGTGTCCCCACTAACCAAGATCTGCCGATAAGGATTCTACATCTGTCATTTCGAAACTTCTTGGTCCAAACCAACAGCAAATTTCTGGTAGACGAGAGAAGTAAACACAAAGATATTGCTAAGCTCTGCCTCAAAACCATGCGAAGGCATCTGCAGAGAAATATTTGCAATTTGAAAAGCACTTGCACGCACAGAGCAGACATTGATCCCCAACACCTCCGCCAATATTTACCACCAGAACTTGAATATTCTTGTCGTTACTGGGCCCACCATCTCGAAAACAGCAATATCTCGCCCTTTGAGTGGGAAGATATTCTATGTTTCCTCCAGGCGCATTTTCTACACTGGGTGGAAGCAACAAGCCTATTGGGTTTCGTATCGGAAGTGGTGGGGATGCTCAATGCCATCAAGGCAGTGTTACCTGTAAGGTCTCTGAATGTCTACACACGATACGTACTGATAAGTGTAGAGTGATCATCACTCTGATATATCTGCTTTTCTTCACGATGCACAGCGTTTTGTTCTGAAAAATCGCCAGATAGCTGACGAAGTACCGCTACAAATTTATGACGCAGGACTTACTTTTACACCCCTGAAAGCAATTATCCGTCAACAATTTCACAAAGACCTACCTACTTGGATATGCCAATTTCCACGAGTTAAGGATAGCTGGAGCGCAGAATTACAGGTTCTCGAGGGCCATACATGGTCGGCTCTGTCGGTAGCATTCTCGCCGGACGGCCGGCTGCTAGCATCCAGCTCTGCTGATAAGACGGTACGCCTGTGGGACCCAGCAACGGGCACGCTCAAACAGACCCTCAAGGCACATTCAGCTCCGGTTTGGTCGGTAGCTTTTGCGCCTGATGGCCGCTTGCTAGCGTCCAGCTCAGATGATAAGACATTGTGTCTCTGGGACTCGTCGACGGGCGCACTCCAGACTCTCGAGGGTCATTCGGCTTCGGTTCGGTCGGTAGCCTTCTCGCCTAATAGCCGGCTACTGGCATCTGGCTCTGACAAAAGTTATGTACGTCTCTGGGACACGACGATAGGGCCCCACCAGCAGACTCTTGATGGCCACAGAGGATTAATTTGGTCGGTATCATTCTCATCTGACGGCTATTTGCTAGCGTCTGGCTCTGACGATCAAACAGTATGCCTCTGGGACTCGGCGACGGGCGCACTCCAGCGAACTCTTTGTGGACACTCAAACTGGGTTTTCTCGGTAGCCTTTTCGCCTGACGGCCGCCTACTGGCATCGAGCTCTGCTGATAAGACGGTGCGCCTCTGGGACATGGCGACAGGCATAATTAAACACATTCTCAAGGGCCACTCAGAATGGATCTGGTCAGTGGCCTTCTCGTCTGACGGTGGGCTACTAGCGTCCGGCTCTGATGATCAGACAATACGCCTCTGGAATACAACGACGGGCACGCTCCATCAGACTCTCGAGGGCCATTCGGCTACGGTTCGGTCGGTAGCCTTCTCGCCTAATAGCCAGCTACTGGCATCTGGCTCTGACAAAAGTTATGTACGTCTCTGGGACACGACGATAGGGCCCCACCAGCAGACTCTTGATGGCCATTCCGAGTGGATTCAGTCTACAGCGTTCTCGCCCGACGGCCGCCTACTAGCGTCCGGCTCTAATGATAAGAGAGTATGCATATGGGACACAGCGACGGGTATACTCCGGCAAACTCTTAAGGGCCATTCAGCTTCGGTTTGGTCAGTGGCGTTCTCACCTGATGGCCGGCTACTAGCGTCCAGCTCTCAAGATCAAACAGTGCACCTCTGGAACACGACTACAGGTGTGTTTCGGCAGGTTCTTAAGGGCCATTCAAGTTGGGTTCGGTTAGTGAGATTCTCGCCCGATGGCTGTCTATTAGCGTCTGGTTCTGAAGACCATACGGTTCGCCTTTGGGACTCGGCGACAGGCGCACTCCAGCATACCCTCGACGGCCACATAGATGCGGTTTTGTCAGTGAGCTTTTCGCTCGACGGCCGGCTACTAGCATCCGGGTCTCGTGATCAGACTGTTCGTCTTTGGAACTTGACGACGGGCATACTGCTGCATACTCTCCAGGGCCATTTTGACTTAGTTCGGTCGACAGCTTTCTCGCCCAACAGTCGGCTGCTAGCATCCAGCTCTGCTGATAAGACAGTGCGCATTTGGGAAACGGCGACAGGCGAGCTAAACCAGACTTACATTACGAACACAGTCAACACTCTTCAATTCTCCAATGACGGGCCGTATATACACACAGACTTGGGTATCCTTGATCTTCAGTCTAATTGTGACATTCCAAGGCCTTATTCGCGTCATAAAAACGTGGATATCTCAATTGAAGATCAGAGGTGGATAACATTGAATGGTGAAAAGGTCCTATGGCTTCCTCCAGAGTCTCGCGCCAGTTCTTCCAAGAGCTATGGCAATTTACTTGCCCTAGGACACCCATCGGGGCAGATTTCCTTCATCAAGTTTTGTATGTAGCAGGTAAAAATGATTTTAATTTCTGTTCCTGCTCTTTGTAACCTTCCTTAATTCCTTACAAGACCAAAGGGTACGCTTTTCTCGATCTCCATTCTGCTCGCTACTGCCCATGTAGGCGCCTCCTTGGGTAACATTGTCTATGCCATCAATTATAATCGCCAGTGGGTTTCGTAGGGGTACCAAGGTATCCAGGGGTTGGAGCGTATAGCGAGTTGTGGTCCCATGGTTCATACTCTTCGGGCTGGGGTATAGTATCGATGTGATATGGGCGCTGTGCCATCTTTGCACACGATCACGGACTTGAAAGACTCATGTCAGTTACTCGGAGCACTAGCTTCAATACACTCCGGTAACGAATGAAAATCGCATTTAATAACAAAAACTATGGGAAGAGAAGCATAATGGCCTACCAGTCTTAGTTCTCTGTGGCGCCGCCGCAGCCTTCTATTGAGTGGCAAACGAGTGTAAGCGAAGGCTGCGTGTAATGAGTAGAAAGATCCGAGAGTGGGAATAGATCTTGCCAGACTGGGTTCCCTTTTTGTTTGATTTTTTGCATGAATGTTTTTAACGGGTTCTACGGAAATTTATAGTATTATAACCATAAATCATTTGCTATTACACGTGAAAACGATATAGCCCTGCAGAAGATGGGCTAAAGCTTAGATTATCGTGTCTCGAGTTAGGGTTCGGGAAACAATCGAAAAGTGTAGGTGGTGACACCAGTTTCGGGAAGTACTGTACCAGTACTTCAGAAGAAGCCAGCCGACTGTCCACTAGCCTTGATCAAGATGGACTTCGTCTGAACGAAGTTATCGATGCTATACAACAATCCTTCGCGACCAATTCCACTCATCTTGTATCCACCAAATGCAGCATCCTTCGCATTAACGGGGCTTGTGCAATTAACACCAACAGTACCAGCTTGCAACGCCTTCGACAAACGCACCGCTCGATCCAAATCATTTGTAAAGACCGATGCGTAAAGACCAAACTCAGTATCATTAGCCTTCTGAATCGCCTCTTCCTCCGTTTTGAACGTATTAATCGCCACAATAGGCCCAAAGATCTCCTCGCGCATCAACCGCGAGTCCTCAGGAACCTTCTCGAAAATCGTCGGTTTCACGAAGAACCCATCATTCGCATCACCGCCAAGCGTAAGCTGGCCATCCTTCGCGCCAATACCGAGGTACTCTTTGATGCGATTGTATTGCAGCACATCAATCTGCGGACCCTGCTGGGTGGTTGGATCCAGTGGGTCCCCGAACTGGAACTGCGAGAACTGCGCGCGGAAAAGTTCGGTGAATTTCTCGGCAACAGATTCCTGGACGTAGACGCGGGAGTTTGCGACACACACCTGGCCGCTGTTCAAGCGGATGCTGAACTGTGTGGCTTTGGCTGCGGCTTCGAGGTCGGCATCTTCGAAGACTACGGCGGGGGATTTCCCGCCAAGCTCCATGTGAACGTGTTTCATGTTGGACTTTGCGGCGGCGGCTTGGATCTTTTGGCCTGTGAGGGAGGAGCCGGTGAAGCTGATGCATCGGACGGCCATGTGTGAGGCGAGTGCCTCACCAGTTGGGTTGCCGTAGCCTGCGATTACATTGACGACACCCGGGGGGAAGCCGGCTTTTTGGATGAGTTTTGCAGCGGCGATAGACTATATCGAGTCAGCTTTTGGTTCAAAAGCAAATTCGGTGCAAGGGACGCTTACAGTCAAAGGCGCCTTTTCACTACTCTTCAAAACAACAGTATTACCCGCCGCTAGAGCAGCAGCCACCTTCATCGAGAACATGATAAGCGGGAAATTCCACGGGATGATCAAGGCCGCCACGCCGTACGGCTCTTTGACGGTCATACTAAGCAGACCGGGCGTGTTGGTGCTAGCCGTGCCCTGCATCGACCAGGCCCCATCAGCGAAGTATCTCCACCGCTCAGAAGATATCTTGGCATCTATATATTGAGAGATCGGACGGCCTGTGCAGAGTGTTTCCAGGCGGGCGAGCTCGTCATTAGCTTCGAGGAAGAGCTCTGAGACTTTGCGGAGGAGGGCACCGCGTCCGTCGACGCCCAGATCGCGCCATGCTGGAAAGGCGGCGCTGGCTGCTGCGACTGCGTCGTCCACGTCTTGGACGTCGGCTTCGTGGACTGGGGTTGTTAGCTGCGAATCGGGGATAGGATGTTTAGGGAGGGTTTTACCCTGGGCTACCACTTCCTTGGTGTAGGGGTAGACGACGTCAAATGTTTTGTTGCTTGATGATTCGCGGAACTGGGTGGGAATCGGATGTTAGTTCGGTTGTATTCTGATTCGTGATAGAGGAGTGGCTTACCTCGCCGTTAATGAACAGCCGAGTTTCGATGGGCTGTGATCCTTTGGCAGCCATATTAGCAGTAAATATTGAAGTTCAACGATTCAATTGGAATCAAGTTAGACAGAAAAAAAAGCTGGACCTTGGCGGGAATATGGCCTGGGTATAAATACGAGTACCTAGTTAGTTACAATCCAACGTTGCAGCATCGTCAGCAGTGCAAAGGCCCCTCCAAAACACGCTTCACACTGCATAGCCAATAACAAAAGCACGCATGCACGCCCAGACAAGAAACACTGGGTCCCGGGAATCGGCCGTCATCCATGTTCCACTCAGGCCCCCCGCCAGAACTGTCTAGATCACTATCTTGGCGTCCGGAGGCACCATTTCCGGACTCAACTTTGGGGCTCAGGAAGCTTCCTCCTACGTAGTGTACAAATGGAAAAAACGATGGACCCGCCAAGGCAATTTCTGCAAGACGTAATAGGAATTTGCGTTCGAAGGCAGAAGTGGAACTACACCATAGCGGGGGTCGGGGGTCGATTCTGGCAGCTGGAGCGGGGTATGCTGACAATCTTTGGGTATCTGGCGTGAACACGAGGCGTTTACAACGGGGCGGGGGCTGCTGATGAGAGCAGTTTATGGCTGGAAGTTAATTATTGGGGACTAAGATCTGAGTTTTACGGGATTCTCTTTGTAGGGTTGTTCCGCCCATTTACAAACCGTGATGGAATGTCTACAATCAAACTTGCTTGTGAGCCTAAAATCTCAGCACTTTTGAAGATATTGGATATGGATAATCTAGGCAAGAGCTGCCGCCGAAAGTGCTGTAGTGCATAACGGTTGGGCAAAGCATCTTGCAATGTAAAAGGCTGCTGGGTTCCCTGGGAGTTTTCTTTGGTCATTCAAACCAATTCTCCTATGTGTCTTGCATACGTCTTTCCTTCTTTTTTATGCTTCCACCTTTCACAACAAAAGAATCGAATCACAATCAGTAAAATCTAGTCAACAAAATACGGCAGACTCTGTATTCACACCAAGATATAGGGGAAAACGTATATGATCTGCCAAAAACCTGTACAGCCCACCATACAGCTAAGACATTACGACATTGCAAAAGTGATACGTGCATATGATGATAATATTTGACTGACAGGTGCAATCATTAACGAAACAATCAGAGTTCAGCAGAACAGGCCGAAGACATCAAAGCAGACTGGGTATACATCTCAGACATTATCAACTGCAGATAACACACGAAATAGGTATGAATAAGCAACGTGCGCATTCACACAACGGGATAGAAATGAAACCATAGAACAAGAACAAAATGAGAAAGGGGGTATTTCCATTCATATATCTTGCGCATCAGCCCCGCCGAGATGACCGGCGCGAGGGCAAGGTGGTCGTCACCGGTTTCTTGGCCTGGTTTTCCTTCGCCTTGGACCCTTTGCCGCCTCGCCTTGGGGGTGGGGGTGAGTTTTCCTTCTCACTAGTCTCGCCGACTTTGACGTTGTCCTCTTCCTCTTCCTCTTCCTCGGCGTTGTCATCGTCCTCCATCTCTTCATCCTCGTCTTCCTCTTCGGCATCGTCATCTTCAGCCTTGGCCTGGTCCCACTGCTGCATCTCCTCATCTTCTTCATCACTGTCCTTGTCTGCATAGCTGACATCATGCTTTACAGTTCCCCGGCTGCTGCGTCGGCGAGCGGAGGCAGGCACATCATCCCCAGCACCACCATCAGACGACCAGTCATCTTCACCCTTGCGCTTGCGCCTGGGAGCCTTGCTTGACACACCCACAGATGAAGAAGACTTGCGTGGCGGGCGAGCGGACTTCTCCTTCCGTGCCTTCTTGGCTGCCGACGAATGGCCGCTGGCACCCAGGGACTCCTGCTTGCGTTTCTTGGCGGAAGCGTGCGTGCCGGAAGAACCCTTGGATTTCATTGAAGCACGCACAACGCGATCCAACAAATCGTCCATCTCGTCAGGGAGGAAGTTCTTGTCGGCAACATCCTGAGCCTCGCGGTGGTTGGGAATGCTGGCGAACAGTGTGCTGGGAACACCCATCTTTCCAGGGTAGGTCTGCAGAATGTTGGTTCCACCGGCGGCACCACCGAACTTGTGTTGTTGGGAGTATATGTCGGCAAAGCGTCGGATGACCGCCTGGGCCAGATCGGACAGCGTATGGAGACGGGTGGAAATCTCGTCGGATTTGGTGATGCCATCGCGGAATTGCTTAACGCGCTGACCAACGTGGAAGATCAATGACATGTTGTGCTCGTTGGCCACTGCGGAGAGATAGAAGAGGATGTACTGAGAAAAGTCGCTGAGATCAGCGAGCTTTGTTGACTCATCCAGGTCGTCAGATGGGTAGTCTGGGTGATAAGCAAGCAGAGATAAAAGACGGGAGAAGATCATCTCCATCACCATGTTCTGTTCTGTGCGCTTTCCACTGGCCTGGGCTTTTTGGGAGAAATACGCAGCGCGAGATCGCAGCCACGTGAGCGTGCTTTCCTTGAAGCCTCTGCTCGGCTCAAAGCCAAGCAGGCAAGGAACAATGTACCAGCGATGGCTGAGGTGAGACTTTTGCACCAATTTCTTCTTGAGATGGTTGACAAATCCACTGCGGACTTCCAGTAGAGGGTCCTGAGCGACCAGGGCAACAGAATTGAAGTCTGCAGGAGTCAACAGTGAGTCACACAGAATGCTGGAAGCACACAACTTGACTATAGACTTGGCAGCAAGAAGCCGGAGCCGGGACTTCTGGGTCGCCGGGGTATCTTTTTTCTTGGACAGTTCACCCTCGCCAGCCACAAGCTTGTTCAAGGTGTCATATACAGGCTTGGCAAGGGCACGGAAATCCGCTTCATTATCAGCTCCGTCCTGTGCCCGGAGACGGTTAACAATGACCTTGAGGGCCCACTCCTTGGCTTGTGTCTCGTCGTCGGCTGTGTCAGACCAAAGGTATTTAGAATCCGTCTCGGGGGAAAGGTTGGTAAGAAGAATCTTGTTGATAGCAATGGAAATGATAGCATCGCTCTCTTCGTCTGCTTCCCTCGGAGCGAGCAGGTTCAGCTGCGACAAAGCAGCAAGACGAGTAAGGAAGTGATCAGAGCCGTAGGTCCATTTCTTGACACATTTCTGGACCAGATCCTTCGCATACATCTCCTTCTTGTCGGCCGTGGCCATGAGAACTGAGACGGCGTGTTTCGCAGACCGTGGCGAAGAACTGTAAAGGGCGTAGCCTGTGAGCGCTTGGAAGAACTTGCGTTCTTTGGGAAGCTTGGCTGGAAGCTTCTTAGCGAAGCCCGCACAAGCCTTGAGGATGTCTTCATTGCTGTCATCGCCGGGAGAGTTGGCCTTCGGGGCCTGCGCTTCCAGGTCCTTGCACATTTCTTGTACCTGTGCCTCAAGCACCTCCGGGTTTTGAGTGGAGATCTCCTTCAGCATCTCCTGAGCGGCATTGGCCAGGCCGTTCTCATCGGTCCGAGACAGGCTCATGATCGCAGGAATGTGACTCCGGTTGAAGATCAAAGACCCGCAGCGGTATAGCAGAGGTGTCAAGGTTTCAAGCAGAGGCGCATTGTTGGCACTTTGTGCACGTCGCTGAAGCTCCCTAATGGCCTTGATCACAGTACGATAGTCGCTGGCAGCAGCCATGGCGAAGCGGGTCAGTTGATAACTGCGCCGATCATGGACCTTAGCAAATTTCCACAAGTCTGCAGATGATCGTGAGGGATCGGGGAAAAGCTTGGACAATGAGTCAATGATTCTCGATAGTTGTGCCTTGGTTTGATCTTCGTTTTTGTCAATCACGCCACCCTGTTAGAATGTCAGTATGGTGTTGAAATGCCAGCGTGCAAGCCGTGATACTTACATTGTATTTCTCACATGAATCCAAGTACATTGTCACGGCCGACCTCAGTTGCAATTGACGGGCCAGCATGACAAAAAATACTTTCCTAGCCTTTTCGTCCAACCCTCGAAGCAATGTAAGGATACGACGCACACGGATCTTGTCGACATCGTTTTCTTCTTCAGATGGTTGACTGTCCTTCTGCTTTCGAGACTGGCTGGAGGCGCCCCGAGACTTGTTTGACTTGATGGGGGGGTAGTTGAGGGGGAGAAGCGTCTCAAACATCACTCGGTCGATGAGCACATGAACCTCCTGATCGTTTGTATAGAAAGCATCAAAGATCTTCGAAGGTGCATCCTTCAACAAAGAAGCAACAGGCTCGGTATTCTGCTCGATATCACCAGCCGCCACCGCCCAGATACGAGCCAGGACTTTGGTTGAATGTTCGCGCACTTGGGGTCTGCGATCTTTTGGTCGTTCCGAAAGAGCCGCAAGCACCGAGCCGGGTGATGAGCAGCCGCCGTTTACACCCAGCTTGTTAACAATGTGGGAATAGCCAAACTGTCCAACGGCATCCACCGCAGCGAGGCGGACTTTCTCGTCGGCATCCTGAAGCATGATAGCTAGGCTTTGAACGAGACCTTGCTCCTCGTTTTCACTTAGACCAGAGCCTCCAGCCGAAGTCAGGAGGATCCGTCCAACAACAGTGACCCATGCAGCGCGCACTGAAGGGGTCTTGTCCAGTCGGCGGCTCAAGAATGCATCATAAGCTGAGACATGGACTTGAGAGAAGGGCTTGGGAGACAGGGGCGTAAGGAGGACATTGGGTTGAGGGATTGTCTGTGGATATTCCTCCAGCGTCACCGGGGGGTATGTCACTGGATCCATGGGAGGTGCCGGAGGGGGGCCGGCAACGCCGATGCCCGCCGCAAGATCACCAATGGTTTGAGTAGCGAGTAAACGCAGTGCCACGGACTCTGCAGACAATTCAGCTTCGACTTGAGGAATGACATTCTGCAACACTTCAGGGCAGGCGCGCCAGAGTTCCCGAATCAGACGGTGCGCCTTGCTCAATTCCTTTATATCTTCTCCTTCCTCGTCCGAATCATCCAGGCCTGTCTTCCGAACGCCCTGCTTGTTGCCATTTGTCTGACCGGACTGGGCGGAGGCGTCGATGATGACATTGTTGAAGTACTGGCTGATATGGCTGGTCATTCGCTCGGGACAGGCCTGGCAAATGGCCTTGGCCATATTGTAGGCAGGCGGGTAATCCTTCAGCAACAGAGTGTCCTGCTTAGCATCAATCGGACCATCCCCTCGCTTGCCCTTCCTCGGGTTGTCCAGCACGCGGGGGTCGACCCGCAAGAACTGTGCCACAATAGTATCCACCACCTCCGGAGCCAAAACGGGCGTTTCATCGATCACGGTGACCAGCAGCCGGGTCATGTCAAATTCGACGCCCTTTGCGACTTCCTCACCGGTGGAGGCCTTGGAAGAGCCCGAGACGATGTCGAAGCAGCTGGTGAAGAGGGGAACGATGAGCGAATCGGGATGGTCGAGATCAGTCATTAGGACAATGCTCTTAACCTCGGCGAGCGAGCCCAAGACATAGATGTGCTGGGCATTGTAGGCATTGGACGGATCGGCCAGTGCGGGGATAATCGATGTGATGATACATGTGAAAATATCCTGTTATCGAGTCTGTGGTCAGCGCGTGTCCCCCATTTACAAAGAATCACGATTCCCGCTCGCCATCTGCCAATGCACACCTTAAGCTGGTTCCGTGTAAAAGGCGCGTCGGGCGCGCAGAGTCGCAAGACATCGACGATGCAGCATGTGGCCCACGCTCGCACACCCTTATCCTTGTGGGCAAGCAAGTGCGCGCTGGCGAGTTCCTGAGAGACCTTGCGCAAAGATTCCTTGTCAATTTCTTCCTGTTCAAGCTTGCGCAATTCCTGGGCGAGAGTTTGAAGGCGCTCCAGTAGATCGGCGATAGGGATGGCGGAGCGCCCCACGCGCCACGACAGCGGTTGATTGAAGGACAGGCTGCGAAGGCCAGTGTCCTCGTCCGCGTCGGCAGGAGGTCGAGTGCGCGACGGCATGATGCAACGAATCTCACATGGGAGATGTGAGGAGGGAGGGACGCGGTACGAAAAGGGTGGTGTGGAGGTTGACCGCCCAGACGCGTCGCACGGGATCGCGTCTGCCCTACAAAACCGTGCTGATCCAACGGGTTCCCTTTGGTTTTGAACATCTTCGGGCTGTGTATTTGGTAGTTCTCTGATTCATTGTACATTTCTGATCTCATCGGATTTTCGTATGTACTTCAATGTCAATCAGTCGGATTTATCTCCACAATGCATTTGCTGCTATCAACATACAGTAGCATTCGGGCAGGTACCCGGCAGGTGAGCCGAGTCCCCACCAGCAACACTCTGACATCAACTGGAGACCCTAGGCATCTATAGCTAGACAGCTTTATGTAGATGCCTGCAATATACTACACGTTGGTCTGAAAATATCCCAGGAGTGGGGCTGATTATTTATCGGGCCCGATGAACGAATTTGCCGACCGAGACGGATATAAAAGCCTTGGCAGCCGCACGACGGAGTGTCAGGGCGAGTTCTGACAGGGTTACGAGTAAGCTCATGAAGCTGGTCGGGCTCAAAGGAGCACCAAACAACACGCTTCCGCATCGAGATCGGATCGAATTCGTAACCGGAAGCGGGGGTCACGAAATCTGCCGAACTGCTTCCCTCGGTCGTTCGGCCCACGCGAAGACCGACCCCGAGCGTCTGGTCGAATCACTTTTCTTTCTGATTGTGGCGACTGACGCCATCGGGGCTTTTTTCACACCGCCAGAGGGTCTTCTGATACGATGATGAGCTCGGGAGAGTTCAGTGACTAATGATTTTGATATGTCCCATGTTTTACCGTGCTCAATCTGGCCTTCACCAGGGCGGGATACCGGCACGATATCTTGTTTCAAGATGTGAAGCAGCATCTCGCGTCTTCGGGCCTATACTGTGTAATCCACGGCCCTACCACGGCCCTATGGACGGACATAGCAGATAGTGGACTCGACAAGTAGATGATGGGTCGGGCCACGAGGTTTGCACTTGCTCCGAGCTTTCTGATCTTCTTAGCTCCGGTCCGATTCTCTTCTAGAAGACCCACGAGCATAGATTTCCCATGGCGGTTAAATGCTCCCTGATCGCCCACCTGTACGGCTTTCTCTGTAACAAGATCAATAACGCTTTCAACGCATCCCTAGTGGCGCACGTGAAGTGTATACCCATACTACTATACAACCTGGACTCAACATGACTACGAATCAATTTGACTCGGCTCTCACCACTCCCCGTCAAAGTATGGAGCACCACGAACCCCAAGAGCCCGTTGCGGCTGTTCCTGATGACAAGATACGATCGCCTCAAGATGATACCGATGTTGAGAGTGCCCAGAATCAGCAAGTCACGGAAAAGCCTGCCGAAAAAGACCCCAACCTCGTGGAATGGGACGGCCCCGATGATCCTGAGAATCCCCAGAACTTCACGCGGCTGCGCAAATGGATCATTACTGTGTCCATGTCTTTGATGACTATGTGGGTTACCTTTGCTAGCAGTGTCTTCTCGACCGCAACCCTAGTCACCGCGAAAGAATTCAACGTCTCCAGCGAAGTCATGATTCTGGGAACCAGTTTGACCGTCTTTGGCTTCGCTCTGGGCCCTCTCTTCTGGGCCCCGTTGTCCGAACTATACGGTCGTCGACTCCCGCTCTTCTCTGGCTATATCATCTTCGCCATTTTCCAAATCCCCGTCGCTGTCGCGCAGAACCTTGAGACAATCATGATCTGTCGTTTCCTCATCGGTCTTTTTGGCTGCTCTCCACTCGCTTGTGTCGGCGGTGCCATGGCTGATATCTGGGACCCCGTTGACCGCGCCGTCGCCATTGCGATGTTTAGTTCAGCCACCTTCCTGGGCCCCGTGTTGGGACCTATCATCGGTGGCTTCATCACAGAGAGCCACTTGGGCTGGCGCTGGACCGCATGGATCACACTCATCGCATCTGCCTTCTTTGGCTTGATCGCCCTCATCATCGTACCCGAGACGTACGGCCCCAAGCTGCTTCAAGAGCGTGCTGCCCGTCTGCGCCGGGAGACCCGTAACTGGGCCCTGCACTCTTTCCTGGACGAACACAGGCCCACGATGTCGGATATTGTCTACAAGTACCTCCTGCGTCCCTTCCAGATGCTGTTCGCCGAGCCCATTCTCATCTGCATCACCATCTACCTGGCCCTGATCTACGGTATCCTCTACCTCTTCTTCGAGGCCTACCCCGTCTCCTTCGGGGAAGTCCGTGGCTGGACCAACGAGGGTGTCGCCGCTCTCCCCTTCATCGGAATCATGATCGGTGTACTCCTTGGCGTCGCCCTAATCGTCTACACAACCAAGACCCGCTTCGCCCGCAAGCTTGCGAAGCACGGCCGCGTCGTCCCCGAAGAGCGTCTCGTGCCCATGATGATCGCCTCCGTGCTCCTACCCATCGGCCTCTTCTGGTTCGGCTGGACCTCCAGCCCACACGTCTCATGGGTCCCCCAGGTTATTGCCGGCGTGCCTATCGGCATGGGTATCCTGGTTATTTTCATGCAAGGTCTCAACTACATCATCGATGTGTATATGATGTACGCCAACTCTGCCATCGCTGCGAACACTCTTGTTCGTTCTGCGCTTGGTGGTGCGTTCCCGCTATTTGCAACCCAGATGTACCACAATCTTGGTGTCAACTGGGCTTCTAGTGTGTTGGGTTTCATTACTGTTGCTATGATTCCTATTCCCATTCTCTTCTTCTTCTATGGCGCGAAGATTCGTGCTATGAGCCGCTTCACCCCGAAGTTCTAATTTATTGGTCTGTTTGATCCTAGGACGAGAAAAAAGCCTGGTGCACATATTTACTGCCGGCATTTTCTTTTTGCTTTTGTTCTGGCGTTGCATCTATCTTGACTTAGAGCGTACGTGCATTGATAGAATAATGAATACATATAATTTTCATCATGAGAAATATTCCGAGTACTATAGAAAGCTATACAATGAGTCGCAACGTCGTTGGATCTTAAAAGCTCTGGAGCACACCTGCAACCGGCGAGGGGCCCGCAAGTCGCACGGAACGCACTCTAGTCCCGTCAAGCGCGTGGTACAAATACTACCAGTGGGGCCGGGCGGGTACAGAGGTACATGTATCTCAAAAATATGGAACTACGAACGTATAAAATTCAACGGGGGGATTGCTCCACTTGTATTGGCTATTATGGCACATTGTATGAGGGCAGGAAAGCACAAATCGAAAAAGGCCCACAGACCAGCTCTCAAAGGAAATTCCAACCTCGAAAACGATCTACCTATGAATCTCACCGCAGGAACCCTGGCCGAGATAGAGCGGCCTAAAAATCACAAATCGTCAAAGCAAAGGGGAAAAAAGAACCCATTTAGTCGTAGAGGCTATCGTCATTGCCGGCGTCGCCGAACGTGTCGTTGTTCTGCACCTCCCCAGCACCAGGGAAGCGGAAGAAGCTGCTGCCTCCGGAGTTCTTCAAGCTCTGAGCGAAGGCCTCGTAGCGGCGGATCTCGACGTCGCTGACGGAGCGGCGCGCCGTCTTCATGGCCTCCTCGAAGTGGGCGCGGGTGAGCTCGGGAACGGGGTCCTCGACATCCTCCTCGTCGTCCATGGTAATGTCCTCGCCGGCAGCCTCGCGAGCCTTGACACGCTCGATGTCGATGGAGATGGCCTCCTTGATAGCAAGCTTGACGGCACGCTGGGTCACGAAGCCAAGATCGGCACCGGAGAAACCGTGGGTCTTGCTGGCAATAAAGGATATGTCGACATCGTCGGCAACAGGGGTTTTGCGGAGCTGAGCCTTGAGGATACCCTCACGAGAAGACTGGTCGGGCAGGGGAACGTAGACTAGAGTGTCCAGACGGCCGGGACGGACCAGGGCGGCATCAAGCTGCTCGGGACGGTTGGTAGCACCGATAACAAAGACATTCTTCTTGGAGGTCATACCATCCATCTCTGTTGTGATATTAGCAATGATCAGTATATAAGAATTTCAGATGAACTCACCAGTCAGGAGCTGGTTGACAACACGGTCGGAAGCACCGCCGGCATCACCGACGGAGCCACCACGGGACTTGGCAATAGAGTCCAACTCGTCAAGGAAGACGACGCAAGGAGCGGCGGCACGGGCCTTGTCGAAGATGTCACGAATGTTGGATTCGGACTCACCAAACCACATGCTCAGAAGTTCGGGTCCCTTGACCGAGATGAAGTTGGCAGCACACTCGTTAGCGACAGCCTTGGCCAACATGGTCTTACCAGTACCAGGAGGACCATAGAACAGAACACCACGAGAAGGCGAGAGACCAAACTTCTGGAACATCTCGGGGTGGTCGACAGGGTACTGGACGCTCTCGATAAGCTCGCGCTTGACCTCCTCCAGACCACCAATGTCGTCCCAACGGACGTTGGGAACCTCGACCACGGCAACCTCGCGGAGGGCGGAGGGGTTGGAGACACCCAGGGCGTAGCGGAAGTTTTCCATGGTGACACCCAGGGAGTCAAGAACCTCAGCATCAATAGTATCCTCATCCAGATCAATGAGATCCATCTTCTCACGAATCTGTTGCATAGCGGCCTCAGAGCAGAGGGATGCCAGATCGGAACCGACGTAACCGTGGGTCTCGGCGGCAATGGTCTCGAGGTCGACATCCTCACCTAGCTTCATGTTCTTGGTGTGGATCTGCATGATCTCCAGACGGCCAGTGGGGTCGGGGATACCGATGTCAACCTCACGGTCGAAGCGGCCGAAGCGGCGGAGCGCGGGATCAATGGAGTTGGGGCGGTTGGTGGCGGCCATGACCACAACGTTGGAGCGGGCCTTCATGCCGTCCATGAGGGTCAGGAGCTGGGAAACGACACGGCGCTCGACCTCACCGTTGGTCTTCTCACGCTTGGGGGCGATAGAGTCAATCTCATCAATGAAGATGATGGCGGGAGAGTTCTTCTCGGCCTCCTCGAAAGCCTTGCGCAGGTTCGATTCGGACTCACCGGCCATCTTAGACATGATCTCGGGGCCGTTGATGAGGAAGAAGAAAGCGCCGGTCTCGTTGGCCACGGCACGAGCCATCAGGGTCTTACCAGTACCCGGGGGACCATACATAAGGATACCACGGGGCGGCTTGATACCAATGGATTTGAAGAGTTGAGGGTGGCGGAGAGGCAGCTCGACCAACTCACGGATCTGAGCCATCTGTTTCCGACAGCCACCAATGTCATCGTAACCGACTTCATTGAGGTTACCCTCCTCATCCTCTCGTTGGATGGGCTCACCCTCGCAGTGAATAACTGTGTCCTGTGCGACAATACCGAACTCTGGGGCGTCGACCTCCACAACCTTAAACTCCACCTGTCTCATACCACCTCGTACTGTGAACAGGTCACCCTGCCTGACTGGTCGGTAGGCCTCGCGGAAGTAGGGGGCGAGGTAGACATCGAAAAGGGAGCCGGTCAGGCCCTCGACGGTATCGGCAATAGGGAGGACAGCGATGCGCTTGGCCTAGATGGGAGATGATACATTAGCAGAGACCAAAAGGTCGTCAAGGTAGGGAAAAGACGACATACGTATTTAATATCGGGACAGGCGTGGACGGTGACGATATCACCATGCTTGACACGGAGGTTGTGGCGCACAACACGGTTGATGCGGACGCTTCCGTCATCCAGATCATCGTCGGCCAAAACAATAAGCACGGTATCCTTTCTCTTCTTACCCTTCACAAGGACCTGTTCGGGAAGTAGGAGATTAGCAGACATCAACAATTTGAGTTAGAGTGGGAAAGACATACAGTATCACCCCGGAAGAGTTGGAGAGTTTCCATAGTGTTGTTTGACAGAGCAATAACCGAGTTATCATCATTGACGGCATCAGTCACACTGTTGATGAGGTGTCAGCTTCGGCCCAGGAATCAGTTAGAGTAGCTCAATGTTCGCTTACATCAAAGAGTTGGGCTTCTTCTTCTTCTTGAGGATGGCGGTGGCGGTGTCGAGCTCCTGTGCGATGTTAGCTGCCGCGTCGTGGCCACGCTGTGCTGAGTCCGCCTTACCTCCTTGTGCTCGGCGCCAGAGGCATCCCTGCGACCATCGTTAACATTGAGCGAGAAAGAGATGCACCATGGGAGCATACCGAAGGTTAACCCTCTTCTTCTCGTGGGTGTGATCCGGCTCGGACGACATTGTGAAGGATCTGAGGTGTGTGACGTTGATGAGAACCGAGCTTGGGGAAGGGAATGGTCAAGGTGTTCACAACCGAGCGGAGCAGCTCGATAACACGAACGAAAAGCGACAATGAAGAAAGTGGCGATGGAGATGCAGGAAAACCGGCAGATCAAGAAGCAGACCTGACGGCGACGGGGAGATGAGAGGAAGTGTTGGAGCTTACCAGGTACCCGTTGAGTGACGATATCCCCGGCGCTGACTTAAGCTCCGATTATGTCATCGGCCACGGCGAATCTGATGGAAGTGCGTCGATCGGTGCCTTGGTGCCTTTCAATGCAGGGGTCAAGGTGTCGACCACGTTGACTAACCGGTTGGTTGCCAGACCTAAAATTTGATATCAACTATCTCTCGTCGCCTTCCCTTTCTTCGAATTTCATACAAGACTCTGGCTGGCTGGATTTTGGTCCCAATATCATAGGATCCTTCGCCGTGGGCATCTTCGTGTTCACTCGCTTCGTGCCACGCTTCACGGAGGGCATAGCGGCACCAAATCTTGCACGCCCATAGCTGCTGGAAGAGATTCGCTTGCTATAAAGACTCTCCTGCGTAGCAGACCGTTGGTTGTCCCGCTTCTTTCCATAAGCATCCACTATAAACGCCATTTCTTCACGTCGAGGCACGACAACAGGCTCCGTATTAGGAATATCGTCCAGCCAGTCAATGACACTTCTCAAATCGCTATAGCCGCGCAACGTAGCTAAAGTACGACAAAAAAAATCGGTAGAAACTTAGGGCATTTTGGAAGTATCCATGTCTGCCCCACGAGGCGAAGGATCCTGGGCATGGTTCAGCACGCATTCGAAAAATTCACTCCACGAGCTGACACATCTTTGGCAAAGCGGGCATTCCGAAGGTGGGGACTCTTCTTTTTGGCTTTTGCGCAAAACTTCGTGGTTTAGGATGATCCCATGCATTGATAAACAATGGGTTCTCGCTTTATCGCGTCTCAAAAACTGCCGTGCGCAAGATCGTTCGATGCAACAATAACTGAAACGAGGGTAGTGTTGGTTCTCCACGTGTCTTTTCAACGATCCGCGACTATATGATGACCAAGATCGCGCAAAGCAAAGTGGGCACGTAAGCTGAGTCCCATGCGTAGGCTCATTCTGATCGAGGGACATTGAGGACTCCAGGAAGAGTGGATAGGTACTGCCGCTTGGTAAAATCAATGGCAAACCGTGCTTTGTGTTTTGGGCCACAGAATCCCCGTTATGTCTTACCGGAATCCACGGGTTTAAGCTGATAGGCCTCATTTGGAAAAGCCGGATAACGGCCTCATGGCCATAGTGGATTGCCCAGAATAAAGGAGTGTGCCCCTCTACATCCTTCGAGTCTGGCGAGGCACCTTTCTCCAACAAGAGCCTAACCACAGCGGTATGACCATTTTCTGCAGCCCAGGAAATTGGTGTCCGGCCGAGCTCATCTTTAGAATCTACCTCAACGGCTTGTTGCAGTAGAAAATGAACAATTTCCACCCACCCATCGGCAGCCGCCCATGAAAGAGGTGTTTTGCCATACTCGTCTTTCGGATCAGGATTGGCACCTCTCCTGACGAGAAGTTGGGCGATCTCATTGTAACCTCGATACGCCGCCCATGAAAGAGGGGTCTGACAATCGATATCCGTGGAGTCTGGATTGACATCGTAATCAAGAAGAAGGTTTACGACGTAAACGCAGCCCACCGAGGCGGCCAAAGAGATAGGCGTTCGACCCATTCTATCACGTACGTGTGCATTAACAAAGTTCTCCAAGAAGAGCTTGACAACCTCGTTATGGCCAGCGTGTATCGCCCACATGAAGGGTGTTCTGCCCGTTGAATCCACCACATGAGATTGGTCGCAATGTTGGATCAAGGTCTGCACCACCCGTTCAAGCCCAAAATATGCAGCCAGATGCAGGCCGGTGAACCCTATAGGCACCCGTTGGGAATAATCACCATAACTTGAAAATCCATTGAGGGCAAAAATTTCTTGCACACTTGCATTGACTTTGTATGTATCACTGAGGAAGGCCATGACCAATTCTTCATTTATTGGCTAGGCCCGAGTGTGGTGCCCCCAGTTTTTAGCTGCACAAGAATAAAGAGGGTATTGATCAAGGCGTGTTTCAAACTCTGTATCGGTGGAGCAGATGCCTTTTTGGAAAACATCAAATGAGAGATATGTCACACAAATCGTCGCAATCCTATTATGTGCATCTGCGAACCAGCGAGTCCACTTGCGTTCAAAGTACTCCTTGGTGGTGTAGTGGACCAATCGAATTATATCCCCTGAAGGATCCGATGTTATTGTGATCAAGCCTGCACAAACAGAAATGATGTCCTCGATATCGGGAAGGTTGTCCTCATGAAATGAGGATTCACCAAGCTCCACGGCAAGGGCCTGTAGTAGCTCCAACCTTGTCAACGGTCTTCTGGCGCAAGTTACCCAAGACAACGCTTCTATTGCCATATTTCTCCTATCCGAGCCCTGGCCTTCGATTCTCTTCATAGTCTTATCGTATGCTGTGTCATATGTTTGAGAGCTTCTTGCTAGCCCCTCGAGCTCACGTTTTATTGCTCTTTCAGAGCGTTTTTCGCTCAGCGAGTCCAGATGAAGCTGCGCAAGAAGAAACCTACGGTATTGTGAGAATGGGTTACCAAATCAGTTAGATAGGAAATATAGGTCTGGGCTCACATTCCATCAGCGGCAGCGGTGATCTTTTTTACGATCTCTTGTTGAAGCGGTTGGTTTCTCGACACAAAGGCTGGGAGTTTCCTCAAATTGGTATTGAGATAGACCATCACATCTGGGTTTGTTGCCCGGATTTCTTGAGAAGGCATTTTCTGAAACCTAGCCATTATCTCGGGGACAAACCTCGATGTTGCCAAAATGTTCAATCTAGTCGTTAACTGAATATCAAAGAATTCGTCCAATATTGGTGATATTGCAAGAGTGTTGCACTCGTCCAATGCATCAATGACAATGAAGACACGGGTTAAACCACTCACAATCGACCGTAGGGCCTTAGAAATTTCATTAAACGAAGGTCGTGATCCTTTGGCCTTGTGCTTAGCGTGCAAGGCTATAACACTCTCTGGAATTAAACCCAGGCATTGAGCCAGCTGACGAAGTATGCTTGCTAGTAAGCTTTCTGCTTTCTGTATTTGATCGTCATAATGTTCAAAACTGCAGAAAAGATATGCAATGCCGACGTCGCGGTCATTTCCAAATCGAATCTCCAACTCATTGATTACAATCGATGCAATAATTGTCTTGCCAGCTCCAGGAATACCTGGACAGAATAATGTTTGCTGTGGTCTTTCGAGCCATACTTGAAATTTGAGTGACTCTGGAAGCCACCCTCCTGTCCCTTGTTGGCGCCGACCGATAAAGTTACTCTGCTGTATCGCATAATTCGTTGGCGATAACCAGTCAAGACACTGTTGGTTTTCTTCGTTGCTTTTATACTTTAGTAAATCCAAGACACCGTCGCGAGTCATCCGCCCGTTGATAGCATTCAGAAGGCCAATATTACTGCAAAGACGATTTCTAAGATCACTAGCATCGTCTGGTTCCCATTTGAGACGTTTCCAGATCCTTTTGAAACTATGCGGGGCGTCTATCGCGGAGTATCGCTCAATAGTCTTCTCAATTCCAGTGAGAACGTTACTGCAGCTGACTGCTATTTCTTGCAGCCTCGTTTCCTGAGCATTGCAAAGAGTGGTACCAGATAAATTGATTTTGATATCATTTATGACGATGGTAAGGTTCCTGACCCTATTGACGAATACATCAGTGAGAATGTCTCGTCATACAGCAACACGGTAGCGCAGTACTCATCGGAGAGAGCCTTAAATTGAGCAGGCGCACCAACGAAGTTTCTTCGAATGATGTTGGCTCGATCAATCACAGTTACAAAATCACCAATGCTGAAGCCGAAACTCATTATCAATGGCAAGAAAGTTGACAAGAAGACGAGTTGGCGCGGAAAGTGGGGGAAAGTGGGGTTGAGGTCAGTTACTCAACAAGGGAACGTTTTGGAGCCAACGTTGTCTTCTGGCTCGCATTGGGCAGCACGTACTGCTGCCGCCTAGAAGCCAGTAGGCATCTGATTTGTTCGAACTTTTTTCCTCAAAAATATTTTCACAAAGTCACCATCAAATCGATCGCGACGATAACCTTTTTTCAGCGCTTTTGGTCAAGCCGACTGAAGATGTAAGCAAAGAAGTCTAGGATTTTCTGCGGGTTAATTGCCGATATGCCTATTGCGATGAAAGATAACACCCCAGAGTTTATAGTACTAACAGTGTCCAAGGTTATCAAGGTCCTTGAAGTTTAGCAATCACAAAAACATTGTACTAGGTAGAGCCTTTTGCGTTTTATGAGCCAATAGCTTGTATGCGGAAAAGTAATGTACTGACAGGTAAAGAAGGATGCATACAGTCAGAGGGAGACTCCTGTTCACTTTTATCGAAAAATTTACGAGCACCCCTGAGCTCTTGCCAACCTCATGATAAAAGCGCCAGTAATTGTTCCAATTCAAGTATTTTAGTACAAGTATCGGGCAAAGAGTGAGGTCATATCGAACGCCCTGGTGGGAATAAACATCGCCATGGGCATCTCCGGGGATATTCCACCAGCATACCATCGATATCATGTCTCCTTGTGCCTAAAGGATGAAGCAAGTGTGCTTCCCAAACAGTCGATGCGGCTCAAAGAGCTTTTCCCCACCATCGATGAAGGTGGGACTGCCACCCCTTTCACACCTTCACACGCACGTTGATACCCTGTTAGCATATGTAGACATTTCAGGGTCCCACATCTTCTGATGGTAATAAGAAAATCGGAGACCCGACCAAATGAATAAAAGCAGCGGGACGATGACAAAAAATAACCCAATGCGGCAAGTCCAACAGCCCCAGCCCCAAATCCATCAAAGAATCAAAGCACAAAACCGCCCATTAACATCCACTTCGAACTCCGCAATCCACGTAAGACTTTCCCCGAAGTCTCTAGACCCCGTTAATCCCCCTTCCCGACCCGCATCCCATCGTGGCACCGGAATTACAGTAGTTTTCGAATGCAGTTTCATCTCCACACTTACTTCATTCCCGGGAAATAAATCAGAAAGGCCCTAATCCAATTTCAGGTCACCGCTCTGTAATTCTGGCAGAAATTTTATAGTAATGGCCGTACTTCTATCGGTAAGTCATCGTCATAATACCGTAAGGTTCCGTGGAAACAAAGTAGAGATCGCTCGCCTGCATCTTCCTGGGGTTTTCTCTTCATTCTTTGGACACGCAACCTTCGCTTCCCGTCAGTCATAATACAGACGGCTGTGCTTATTCTGTAGAGAGCTAACCCTGGTTGGACAACATGATTCTTTTATCTCCATAGCTGTTATCTATTGCGCATCTCATTCGTTGCCGACCTCAAATCTATGCTGTCCGAATAGAAAGAAAGGAGAGCCTGCGACGAGGACGCGCCACTCTATATTGTTTTCCAAGTCAAACGCGAAGGATTCAAAGGCCCAGTTGCAGAGAACTTTAAGAAATAATAGTAGGATATAAAAAATCACCCACTAATACAGAAGGGACTACTTCTGCGTAAACATTAATCTATAAGGTTTAAAGTTGTTTATTATACATGCTCTCTCGCGATCCGGTGAGACCCTTCCCCATCATCGCCGTCCGCTAGTGTTCGTGTAACCTCGAATGTTTGATGGACACCCACCTCCATTGTTCCTGGGAGTGAATGATGCTGCACAGTCAACCTTTCCTCGCTACTGGTTGGACTGGATGACTGTGGCCATGAACTTTCCAAGTCTCTTTGGCTCTCGATGTTGGTCACCATAACAGCCAGTTTGTCGGGTCTCAACTCGCCCTGCTTAGTTCCATTCAGTGACTCTAAAGGCACTTGCCGGTGCCCACTAGCACCAGCGCGACGTTCTCCAGTAACCCGAGAGGGATATGATTGACCTGCGTGTGAGCCGAGCCAGTGGCGAAGGAGGGGACGGAGGGTTGCGAGACTGCCGGCGGTAATACCTAGACCAATCTCGAGATTTGACCAGTAGGCGATTTGGACGGTGGCATCTTTAGCGGGTTAGCGCTCTTCGAAGCGAAAGGTCGGAAGGGAAAGTGGAAGAACAACGTACACAAAAAGTCATTCAAATCATTGAACGTTTTCACAAATGGAATCCGAACAATCACGGCGCTGGATGCACTGCCAAGTCGGTTAGCGGTATGTTTCAACGCCAGAAAAGAGAGCAGTTACATACACGCAGGCCATGCTCAAGATTCCAGCTACCACCAGTTTCGTCCGTCGCTTCATTTGCAGTTTTTGCACCAGGAAAATTGGCAAAATGCCCACCGTGAAGTCGCACATTGCGGCAAAGACACTGTAAACATATGTCATGGCGACAATAATTTCCATATTGATACAGGAGCCTTCGCCTTCAACGTTCACGACGGGATGGTTGGCCATCCTGGTCCAGAAAAAGGACAATGGCTTGCATTGCAAGAGCATCAGCAACAGGAACACCAAGCCACAAAAGACCGTCAGAACCATGACAGTATAGAGACTCAAAATATGGATCCGCTTGATACAGATGCGCAGCAGGAAAATGCAAATTGAAATCTTGCAGAAAATGGAGGCGAGACAGAAAGCGATTTCGCAAAACCACCAATACTATCGGAGGAGTCAGCGAGGCTCCTTGACCGATTCGATGGCACAAGTTACCTTTATGGCGACCACGCGCTCTTCTGCTGTCAGACTATACCAGTGGTACCCATTACCATGTACCCCGGCTCCGATCATGGACCCGGAGTACACTACATACCATGCCTATCGCAGAGTCAGCAACGATTCAAGCCATCCACAAGCAGCAACTTTACCATAGCCATCACCATCGCACCGTCATCCCATCCGAACGCCTTCACCACCCAGCCGCGAACGTAACATCGGAGGATCACAGCAACACATGCTATCGACATAAACAGGCCCGCAACGATCTTGATCGCCGCGTTCTGTTGTTCCTCTTCCCTACTCATCCTGACGGGGTGAGACGTGGCTGGTAAAAATTTCCATGAAGGTTGGATTCTCAATCAGGAAAATCGGGAAGGTAGATATTGCAGAGATCGAGAACGCTCGGTGCCTCAGGGGCAATTTTAGTGCACTGGAAGCAACTTCCTGAATCTTGCCACCAGCGAATGGCGACGAGGGATCGACAGGCCCAATGCGCGGTAGTCGACAGCCCAGTGGGGGACTACTCACGCGCTTACCACAATGATATTAACCTCAACGCCGGCGCGTGGAGAATCCGAACTGCCGGTGCCCTGCGACCCGCTCTGCGCACCAAGAATACAGGATTTGCCGGGCTTTGGCCCCTCCCACGTGCCTAGGGCGGAGCTTGAGGAGAATTAAGCTAACGCCCTTCAGCCTATGGGCAGCCAGTTCATTTGTCGGGGATCAGAGATTTTCCAAGATTGCCGAGGATCCATTCCACGGTAGATATTTCTAGCGTTTGCATTCGTTGCGTGGTTCCGGCCGTGGAGAATCAAATGTGATGACAGGAGTTTGTTGACGATCAGTTGTTTTGGCAGCTCGTATCTGGACCGTTCCGATGACAGATCAGGCGCAGACAGTATCTGACATTGCCGATCTTCCCCGCGGAAATTGCGTTACTTGCAAAGGAGACTTGCCGAGATGTGCCCGCCTAACCCGTTCGTCCGAACCCAACCCGTTCATCGCATCTAGATTCATCCGCATATATCCCGGACAATACTCGGCAACTCTCGGCGGTCTCCTTCCGTTCTAGTGCTCACCCCCTCGCCGCTTTTTCTCACTGAGGATAATTAAACACGCCCCTGATCGTCCTGACTCATTCAATGGGTCCCCTGATTTTCTTACTAAACCCGGCCCCGAGAGGAGTGACCTAGTTAAGTAAGCAAGCTTAATAAAAAGCGATACGCTAGCTCGAGCCTTATATGTTTTTTTTTTGACGCCGTCTATCGCTGCTTGAACATTTATGTAGTGGGTAAATTTTGACGCCTATTCAACCTGAACTGGCTGGCAAGTTGATTTTAAGCGGCTAATCAACACTGCTCATCGAGGGAACGACAGCCACCGATCAGACTTGTTAGCTCGTAGTGTTGAGACATCTTACTATGGCCGTCAAGAAGAGGTTTCCTTTGCCAAGATAAACAACCCATTTGACTACTATGGCGTTTGCCCTTACTCAAAGTTACAGTCCATTATGAGCAAGAAAGTATCAGCAGCAACGAGTGGTTAAAGCAATTACACACCACAGAATGCTATCATGCTACACTGCTCGGAGGTACTCGAAATCACAGACAAAGGTTTGAGAGCCCATTTTGGCCGAGTGTCTTTGCTACGCAATACGACGTTTAACATGAAGTTATGTACCTTTGTCCGTTCATATTGGGATGCTCTGATTTGCTCATGCAAATGACGGTATCTCGAGTCCACCTCTCCAGAACTTTTACAAAGCTAAACGGCCATGAAAGCCACAACGTGTAGTCAAGAGGCAAAGCATGTACTCTGGACTACACGAAAGCTCTTCCCGAATATTGTATAAACTAATGTACGCGGTATGGCTGCTGGATAAGTAAGTGGGCACGGAAAGTGTGATGGCCGGAAATACTTACCTCTTTCCTATCAATTTAATTCGCTCCCTGCCTGACCCTGGGTCGTCAAGAATCAACAGTAGTCTAGTTGTTTCTCCTAAATGGAGTCATGAACTACTACTATTGAGGCACTTGGTTCATTCAAAATTTCCCATCGGCTATCATCACTCAGGATGATACATTATCTATGAGTCGTTTATCGTGAGCAGGATACAAATCGCTTTACATTGCACCAGAATTACATAGCTCATCGTTCCTTTATTCGCCGTTCTATTACAGTAGTGATTAAGGAGCTAGCCACCCCGCGCCAGTGGGCCACGCGGTCCTGCGCCTGGCCTAATGGCAGAGGTAATGAGTATAGCGGTTTCGTGTAAAATACAGCAATCGAAGTCTCGCAGTCGTATTGTAAAGTACAAATCTATCCTATTTAGGAAGCGGTCTGGGTGTCGACAATCATCCTATCAAGACTCGCACATTTCGGGTTTATTTTCCAGGAATCTGGTCATAAGAGTAGGAGGTAAAACTGAATTCGAAAGCTCCTGTATCCTATCGCGCGAAGATACCCTTTTCAACTGCCACCTTCTCCACATCCGCGAGCCACTCTCGACATCGATAGAGTGGGATCTGGGGAAACAGTCTCTTGCCGCTGAGAGTAATCTGGGCTCGCGGGGGTGGAACAGTCAAACAGCATTCATCCTCGAACCTTGCTAGGTCGGGTGCAGCAATGGTCGCGATTTGTTTCTTTGTGCCTGGGATATGCTCGGGTAGCTGTTCTGGGTCTATCGTGTCGCGGGATTCGTAGGTCATTCCATTAAGGATCGTTCCGGTGACGTGGTAAAGGGCTCCCTTGAATGATTTTTGTGCCGCGGTGGGGTTCGTTTCGATGTAGATTGCTTTGTGGTTGCGTTCGCCGTTTCCGAGGGATTCGACGGTGTATACGTTGTAGGACATTTTGAGGCCGAGTTGTTCGAGGCTTTGATAAGGCCGTATTTTGAGGTACCCGGAGAGGTTTGAAGTTCATTGACTTACTGGCGGGGTCGTTAAAGCCTCAGTGGCTATGCGCAGCTAGATCCCGGGTTAGTTCTGACCAACCGTCCACAATACAGGCTGGTTTGAGCTTAAATATCCGTTCTACGTAGGTATTCGTTTTTACTGTCATCCTTTTTCAATTTCCGGACATACGTATCTATTGGACAAGAGCAGAATGGTATAAAGTAACATGGGACGAGAATAGAAATGAAAAGCCCCGAGATCATTTTTTGGCTGTGGCAGCCCAGGAGTCGCATAGACCCCAAATGCCAGCCCCGAGACTGATTATCCCAACAAGGTGGTCCGGAATACCGATGCCCTTCTCGAAACACCAGTGAAGACACAAAGGAGCCCAGAATGTGTTGTTGACAAGAGTCTTTTTCCATGAGCGGATCTCCAGACGCAGAGCTTCAGCATCCTCCGCCTTGGTCTCTTTCGACTCGGTAGTGCCGGCTGCCGCGCGCTGGGCTGCAACACGTCTCTTGCGCAGCACGTGTTGGCGCCAGAGAACGAAGAATTCAAAGAAGATGTGTCCAAACCAGCCGCGTGTGCTCCAGATCTCCCATTTCACGGGTCCGCCGTACTTGTCAACGAACTTCCTCGAGATAACGCCCTTCGATGCTAGGTGTGCCACATTCTCCAAGAACTGGTAGATCACGTTGGAGATGACTTGTAGGATGGTCAGGATGCGGATGACCGGGTCGGCAGGGGGTGATCTGAGAGTCTCGGATCCCCAGACCCAGAGAGGAATGAGGCCGAACAGGCGTAGATTGTATCGCGTCTCCGAAGCAAGGGAAGAAAGAGCAGAGAATTTGGATTTAGAGCCCGCCGGGGCGGGTTTCACATGTTGCGATGCAGTTCGGTCCTTCAGTCGCGCAAGAAGAGATAGTCGCGTTTGTAATGCGATCCATGGCGCCGACGCACACAGGTGATGCAAAATTGAGGCGACATAGTTCACTGTCGCCAGCACTCGTTCTTCGCCGGCGGCCGAGGACAAAAGTCCGCGGAGACGGTCAGCGGATGCTCAATAAATTTTTAGGAGTTGTGCATGTTGCAGTCAACGTATTGAACTGTCAACTGCAAGGCAGAGAGAGAGAAAAGAACCCTTACAGATCTAACCGTCGTATCGTCGTGTCAGTCGCCGTCAATGCCGCCAGGAACTGTTGCCGCGTTGTTGCTTTCCCCGCGGCTATCGGACCTTTCCCCACATGCTGCTCGTGTTCCGCAGCCTTCGAGGGGTCAGGAGGGTGCTCAGGGTCTGCCATACTGTGTTGAGAGAGACAATGAGAAAGTCCAGCTTCTCGAGACCATCGGAAAGAAAAAAAGAGTTGAGGACGAAAATCACCGGCGCGCATCACGGAAACCGCGCGCAAATGGAGCGGAATGGGCCGAGGTTCGGAAATCTGGGTTACGACTTCCTCACTCGGCCGGCTCCACTCGACCGTGCGGACATCAATGTGATCGCCCCTGTAAATACTCGTGATTCATACTCCACATCTTTCCTTGGTACTTGTTGGATTCTCGGGCGTTCACCTTCTCAGCAATGTACTTGTCGTGCATGGCGTGTCGCCCTTGCTACTCTTCCTGTCGGCGTATGGCAGGGCAAATCTCACCATTCACCCAATCATCGCCAGGAACCTCCCCTCACCCTCACTCTCTGTCGGATGCGTCATACAGGCTGTCGAAATCGTCGTCGGCCTGCTGAGAGAGCGCGGTCTCTTGGGTTGGTTCCTGGGAAGAACCGGCCTCCAGGGTGGGAGCGGCGGAGCAGTTGGTCGAGACACGCTGGCCCGCCAGCGTGTCTCGCTGCTCAATGAAAAGCCGCGTTAGCTCCCTGTGCTCCGCCTGGCTCAATGCTTGCCAGCGGTGCCCGAGGGAGTAGTCCCAGCCAGGGGAGGTCACCGGTCCTTCCTGACTCTCGTCCTCTTCCCAGATCGGATGCCGACTGATAGACAGCACAGGGTCTAGGACCCTTGCCATCTGAGAGCGGCTTCGCTCACCGGAACGAGGAATAATGAAACGAGAGTCAGCGATAGACTGACTGAAAGATGACATTTGTTCGAGGGTACGTCCCTCGAGCCATCTGATCCGCGCATCAACTTCGCGATCCGACCGGCGCTGCCAGTAAACCCACCAGGTGGTGAGTTTGAACTGGTTCTCCGTCCAGCCCTTATTATGGGCTAGACGGAGCACCGGGGTCATATCCTGACCGGACGAGTACCTGTGCTCCTGCCACCAAAGGCCGAATGCATACCCGCGCACCCAGTGCATCGGGCGCATCTCTCTCAGGATGGCGGCGTCGGAGATCGGACGGCACAGGTATTCGGGGATTTTGGGCGGCTCGACGTATGGTTCGTTGACGACCCGGTCGATGTGGCCGAATGAACGGTCGACGAAATTCCCGTGGCATTGGCCACAGAACATCATTCTGCAAGGGCCGCCATTGGAAGGATCGTCCGGCACACCGTCGTTAGGTCGACTTTCTTTGTCGACTTCTTGCTCGAACCATGCCTGAGCCGTACCTTGTTCCCCCGCTGTCGAAGGTTGTCCATCGCGGGATGCCTGTGCGGCGCGATCTTTGGCTGCGCATTTGAGGACCTGCTTCTTCTGGTCCGCGAGCTTCTGCACCTGCTCCAAGGTATAATCACCCTTGGCAATGGCCTTTTGCATCCACTCTGCCAGGATGCTGGTATCAGGACCAGCGGTGTGCACGGGAACCTCGGTTTGTGGCGGAACCTTTGACCAGTCATCCGTGTCGGAGTTGCAGGCCCATAAGTATCGAGCAAAGCGGCCACAAATATCACAGACCCGGTCTGGGGCTGATTCATCGGTCCAGAATCGCAGGACCGAATCGTGATGACATTTTCCAGGACGAGGCTGGTACCGCTCATGGCGGATCACCTCGGGCGTCTCAGTTAGGCCGGGTGGGAAGCGTGGGTGAGGCATGCCGTAGGATGGCGTGGGCGAGGGGCGTCGGTATCGCTCACTTAAATTGATGTAGGTGACTTCAGTGTCGGAAACACGACGTCTGTGATCAGAATGACAGATGGGAGTTTCTGCGGACTTGTCTTCGGCCTCTTCTTTGCACGCATTTACCGTGTATGAGGTTTGTGGGAAGGCAGGGAAGGAAGCACTGCGAGAAAGGGAAGTGATATGGAAGCCTGCTGGCGAGGGGCGATTGGGGGTTGCAAGTGTTGTGCGATGAGCTCTCAGTTGGTCATAGGGGCCTTCCAGTCCTGCCAGCTCTACTTCATAATCACCGGTGTTTTCGAAGTACTCAGCCCAAGCGTCGTCCTCGGAGATTGCCTCGGAAATGTCGTATGGGAAGAACTCCTCGTCGTCATCCCGGTAGTGGCCCTGGAAGTGTTCGCGGAAACCATCAAACTGGGCGAAGTCCACTCTGGTTTGCTTGGGCGAGGTATATGAAGCTTGGCTTTTCAGTCCCTCGCTGCTTTCCGATCCGGCGTGGTCATCAGACCCCGAGCTCCCTTCGCCTTGGTCACTCGCGGCGAGCTCGACGACATCTTCCATGTTCCAGGCCTCTTCGAGACTCTCTTCCTCCGATGAGCTACTTGCAGACAATATGTGGTGATCAGAAAACGGATGTTCTTCGCTCGAGTCACTTACTGCCCATGCAAGGGCCTCCCATCTATCCGCACGCTTTGGATATTGCTCTTCGTACTCGGCAGTCCTGCTCGACTGGATAGGGCTTCCAGCAAAAGTGTTCGTGGCGGTCAGATCACGTATGGCTACGCAAATAGCATCCGCCGAGGTCTGTGGTGTTGCAGGCCCTTCAGCGCCGTCGTCATCGCCACTGCTGCTGTACGATGTATCCAGACATTCTGGCAGACATTCATAATCTGCTGAGTGGGTATCTGGATGTTCATATGAATCAATCTATACTCCCAACGCCGATTACCCGGTACACCATAGGACTCACCAAGTTTTCGGTTCCCTTCTCCGACGATTTCATTACCAGTCCCAGTGGCTTGCAGTTCAGATACGGCAGGTATCGATACGGCAGAGTTGGCATCTGTGGAGCTCTCGTTAGAATCTGTGCTCACCCGGGTGCCCTTTTCTCCGGTGCACTTCGATGGACTTTGAGACTCAAAGGCATGGATGTCTTGGATTTCTGGCACAGAGTAGCCGAAGACTTACCTTGAGAAGGACGATGATCAGATTCAAGGAGATGAGTTGCAGGTGAAGTGAGTTTGCCGAGGGCAGCTCGACTCGGCAACTCTTCCGTCTCATACTCCCCCGAGGGTTCGGAAGACATCTCGGGTGGCCCGAGCAATGCCTCGGTGACCAGGGAATGATGTGAGATGCGATGGACAAAGATTTCACGACGTTTGGAAGCCGAAAAGCATGGATGGGTAGAGTATGCGCGGGTGGAAGGCAAAGTGGTGAAGCAGAACGACAACGAAGCACGATCATTTCACCCCACGCGACTAGTCCGCCGAGCAATGACGACTAATCCATCCCAATAGGGCTTCAGTAACATCATCACGATACCTAGACGTGCCCCCAGATGAGGTCTACATGATTTGACCCGGCTACGGTACGTGGCAACGAAATCCGCCGTGGATACATTTCGCCGGCGAGCTATCCGGACTCCACGATGGTTTTCACTCCTACATCGCCGATGAGAGGTACTTACTGTGCCTCCTGCTTGACTAACCATTTTTTTACTCTCCGGCAGCGCCTCCGCTCGATGAGATTTTGTAGATCGCCCATGAGCTCATGAACTGTTCCTGTGAGTTCACAAGATTATTTTGATATTGCCCGATTGCCGGCGCAAAATTACAAGCGCGATGTTTTTCTTTCATAGCGACCTTTGACAAGAGCTGCTCTTTTTACCTGGCTCTGTGTGAATCTGCGCGGTTCCATACATTCGGGCAAATGCCGGTGCAATCAAAAGCAGCGGAAACCATATATAAGACAAGAGCGATGCCGGGTAAAGTACGTTGTAAAGCGGAAATTCAGTAGGGACAAGGATTTTATTTTAAAAAAATGATAAGATATTGACATACAATGCAAATGGGCCGAGCTATACGGACACGTCGTACTCTTTGCATGAAGAATACGGATAGATTCTCCACCGACCGTTGTTGGAATTATGAGCCGAGCCCTACGGAGAAGCGTACCATACATCCTGAACTTGCGCGATGGCCGACGGAGCCCCCCGATCTCCGATGACCTCCGCCCAATGGATCTCGCCGGGGTCTGCCCCGTTCCATCTGCCGATTTGAGGACCGACCGCTTCCCCTTCATATACTGGTTCTACCCCGGTTTTTCACGGGAAACTTGAGAAATTCCTCTTGTGGCGTGGCTCCCCCTCGTATCACCAAAAGACCAGGTAGGTCGGCCCAAGATTGGCCCAATCAGCCAGGCGGACCTCGGTTACCCGGCCCAGCCCCCTCGACTTTGTCATAAACAAACACGCCCCCTGTTCCCTCTTGTCTCCCACGCGATACATCGTCTTGTTATCGTCCTGTCTTTCCATTGACCGCTTTCTTCTCCCCACAGGCACCTCCGGAATCTCTAATCCCGATCCCATCTCCTCCTCTCATCTCCCAATCCATCATGTCCGTCAAGTTCCAGGAGGAGACCATCCGCGCGGTCGCCAATGCCGGCGGCAGGCCCGAGGACCTGGCGCATCGCGTCGGTGAGCGATTGACCGGTGGAAAAACCCAGACCGGGTATCTTCAGGTATGTAGAAGTGCCCAAATTCCCCGATGTCGCCGATGAACGCGCCAACTGATCCGAGGAATGGATCGTCGCAGGCCTATCTCCGTCAGCTGCAGCAGAACCCGATGCGCACTAAGATGCTCACCTCCGGTGTGCTCTCCGGTCTTCAAGAACTTCTCGCCTCGTGGCTCGCCCATGATGTCGGCAAGCATGGTCACTACTTCAGCTCGCGCATCCCTAAGATGTCGCTCTACGGCATGTTCGTTGCCGCTCCGCTGGGCCATTTCCTCATCGGCATTCTTCAGAAGATCTTCGCTGGTCGCACCAGCTTGAAGGCTAAGATCCTTCAGATCCTTGTCAGCAACTTGATCGTACGTATTTCCCACGCGGCAATCCGACTACACGCGACGATGCTAACCAGACTTATCAATAGATCTCCCCCATCCAGAACGGCGTCTACCTTTCTTCGATGGCCGTCATCGCCGGCGCGCGCACCTTCCACCAGGTCCGCGCCACCGTCAAGGCCGGCTTCATGCCCGTCATGAAGGTTAGCTGGGTCACCTCCCCTCTGGCGCTGGCCTTCGCCCAGAAGTTCCTCCCCGAGCACACCTGGGTGCCCTTCTTCAACATCATCGGTTTCTTCATCGGCACCTACGTCAACACCCACACCAAGAAGAAGCGTCTGGAAGCTCTCCGCAAGCGCTACGACCAGCGCCGCGGCGGCGAGTACGAGAAGCGCGACTACCCTTGAGCGGTCACAGTCGCACCCTGCAATTGAGCCGAGCGGATACATGCCACCTGCTGACACGATATTGCTCCCATTTGTGGTTATCTATTTACCCTTTCCTTTTGTATCTCATGTCTTCTCCCCCCGGTGTTTTGAACCTGTACACATCTTACATCTTGTTATGCACCAGACCAGATATCTTTCTCCCTTGATGTTATTTTCAATCTTACGACGAATGGCCTTCCCAATATACTACTTGGATTTGGATCCTGGAGATAGGTACACATATACTTTGATATTTTTATCTGTCAGGATAGACAGGACCGCAGAAATGCAGCTGGCTCCCTTACATACCATCCCCACGAGAGCACCTTGTAAGTGAAGTTTGGATAGTAGACGTATCCACTAGTCTCCACACCATCAGATAACAGCGCTAAGAGATCACTCAACATCCATCTCGGAACCCTTCCCCCTTCTCTCCTTTACATAGTCGACAAAGTCATCCAGCACTCCAGGCCAAGCCCCATCAGGACTCCACCAACCGAACTCCTCGTCTTCGTGGCTCTTGCGCATAAACACCTCAACTTGCTCCCACAGGTCCTTGTTCACAGGCTTCTTGCCGCGCGCCTCCAGGAACTCCAGCCACCAGTCCAGCCACGGTGTGCGGGCGGTGTTCCAAGGCAGACCCCCGTGGTCAGATGTAAAAAAGAGCTTCCACTGGTCAACGGCGATTTCGTATTGCAGGTTACGCTGGCCCTGCATACGGGAAAGCGGGAATGCGAAGCGGTAGACGCGCCGGAAAAGGTTGGCGTCACTGGGGATGTGGGTGCGGAGGTACTTGATATATTCCTTCATTCGGTCTTCGTTGTCGCATCTGAGGTAGAGTTAGTATACGTAATCACGTAGAGAAGAGCTCAGGCGAGAAGAACTTACTGGGCCTTCTTCCATCCATCCGTGAAACCCTCGCGCGTGAACTCGCCCATGGAGGGGCATTGACACATTTCGAAGACGCCGAGACAGGCTACCTCGTCGAGCTGCACTTGAATGTCGCCGAGGAATTTCATTGCGCCGTCGATGCCGATGCCATCTGGGTTATCTTGCGGGTCATCTGTGGCGGGTTAGCATGTAGCTTCAGTGTAAAGTACGGGATGCATTACCTCTGTATTTGTCGAAGATGGTGTTGAGTGAGCTCTTAACTGCTGAATTGGAGCTATCGCTTCCGAAAAAACTATCGTTGTTCAAAGGTTAGCCATTGTTCCCAGGCCGCAAGGTCGTCGAATTTGGTTGGGGTGTTCAAGGTGGCTTTGCTGGCCGCGACTTCCGCCGTCCTCGTTCCTAGTCACCACGGTCATCGAGGTGGGAGCGCTTCGGCTGCACGAGGGTGGGTCGTGTTGATAGCAAAATTGAAGAAAACACACTGTCGAGACTGCGTGGTGATTTGGGACACGAAAAAATGGCCAAGGCGCGAAACAACTGGATGTAGAGCCATTGTTGAGCCTCGAAGGATTCCCGCCTGAGGAAACAGGCGCCAGGCCGAAACAGGCATGAATGTACGAAATGGCCTGAAAGTGGTGCAAATGAAAAGGTCGTTGAACTTACGTATCAATGGCTCTTTCGACGTTCCACCCTACTTGCTTCAGGAACTATAACATGTTGTTAGTCCAGAGCGCAATGAACATCAAACCGGACCTATGCCGCGCCAAACATGCTTCGGAGAAGCATCCTGCGTATCAATACAAACAAAGCTCACCTTGGAAGCTATGGTCCGCTGAGAGTTGGTCAAATCCACGAACTGGTCGATGGCGTCCTTCTGCGCCGAGGTGTAGGCCGGCATGGCGGGGTTTGATATTGGTGCCCCGCGATGTCTGTCAAGACGATGGGGTAAGGTGAGTGGAGGGAAGTAAGAGCGCGTAGTCTGAAGACCTGGAAACTAGCTCGAGGCCAAACGACGATTTCGGGCGGGCGGCTTTTTGAACAATGGCGATGGAATTCTCCCTCCGACGATGCACTTGAACACCCGCCGCGGCATCGGCCTGCTGACTCAGCCACTTACTGCCTCAGGCTGCATCGGAATACCTATCCCAGTTGCATCTGGTAACGATGACCAGGAACACGAGATGAATTAAGTGAATGTTGGAGTAAATTTCTTCTTGAGGATCCTGATGCTGATTGGAAAGAGCCGTAGAAATTTGCGTAGGTGAGCGGAACATTGTGAATCTGCTATATATTTGTGCTCTACATGAATCTTGGGTGATGTACGAAGTGGAAAGTATTGAGATCGATGGTATTTGACTGCGAAGCAAAACTTTTTACGTGACAGAAACGACTCCATTAACTCCCATCCTTGATCAAGTATGCGAACATGCAAGGTCCTTGTTGCCCAGAGCTCGTCCTTAGGTGGTGAACAGTGTATCCTCCTGTTGATTGTTAGACCCGTACTGTATGCAGACCATACCATCCATCGGAAATAAAATTGACTTACCTCGCGTAGGTATTCTCCAACATCCGCTTGTCTGAAGAGCACAATACCTGTGGGGTCCAGCTTCTTGGCCTCTTGAGTTGATCGTGCCGAAACTGTCGTATGTTAGCATTTCTCCCATAATCCAAGTGACTAGGCAAAGTATTACCTCCGAATCCCAGGGGGGTATCATCTTGACTGTACACAATGACGCCGCTGTGCTCAGGGCAGTCCTCGGACCATCTGCCGACGTGCGCCTTCACGACGTTACCTCCATAGAGGAAAGGCATTTCTCCATTGGGTTTGATCCACAGCTGTCAAAAGTCAGCAGGTGTCTAGCTTCAGCAAGCGCACGTAAGATACCTTATATCTCGCATGAGGGGCCACGACATCCAGGCAAGTCAAGTTGAGCCTGAACTTTCCAGTCTTTGTGAACTTTCCCATCTGAGTACCAGCCGACAGGAGGTTGTCGCGGGGAATTGAGGTCGCCAGATTCGCAAGAGCTAGGGGCATGTAGTATACCTAAGCGCCGCACGTTAGCAAACAGAGTATTCCTGAGCCATTGTGCATCATGACAGGATCTTACCCGACTTCCTTGCAGACGGAAGACCATCTGTTGTCCGCCATCGGTGGGGGCAATCAGGCTGTTCAAAGAACGCCCCGTGTAGTGGGCGAGCTTTGAGAATAAAGTCTTGGTCTCTTCTTCGGTGAGTTGACGCATCGTGCCTCGTTGATGTCGTTGTTAGTGAACAAAGCTGGCTGATAGAGAGGCCATTTTTTTCCCGGACGATAACAGATCACATGACATGAAAGCCCACTTGTACCTATCAGCACGTGATGACAAACGCGATAGCGCTGGCAGAAAAAAAGTCTCGGGACCAGGCGGTGAGGGAAAAGTTGGACCGCCTATTCGCCGCAGACCCTTCAGTCTCCGACGCTCACAACACCGATAAACAACAAAATGGCGCGTGGTTCGAATGCGAAAAGGAGACGTCTGAGCCCTCCTGCTGGTGATGATGGCGCTGCCTCTCGCAGCAAGGACAATTCCCACAACCGCGACGACGAATGGGATGTCGAAATGGACTACGAACGCCGCCCGCGAAAAGGGAACAAGAAAGCCAACGAGCACACCCGATTGCCAATTAAGACCTCGGAGGGATTTGTCGAAGCCTTCAAAGAGCCTCAAGTAGCTGAAGATGCAGCGGAAGAAACCGACAGCTTCCTGGGCACAGACGATGACGGGGAAAACGAAGATTCCGACGATGGCGAGGAGATAGTCGAAGAGAAGAAGCCCAAAATCCCGGTCAAGGTGCAGATTATGCAGGCCAAAGAGGATCTTGCCCGAATCGCTACACTGATCAATGAGGACCCCGAAGAACACATCGCCCTGTTCAAGACAATGGCTGAGATGGTGGAGAAGAAAGACTCGGCGATCACCGTTAAGAAACTCGCTCTGGCGGCTCAGGCTGCAATCTTCAAGGATGTCATTCCCGGTTACCGAATCCGCCCTCTTAGTGAAGAGGACAAAACCGCGAAGGTCTCAAAGGAAGTGCGAAAGTTGCGCGATTTCGAACAATCTCTTGTGTCCAGTTATCGAAACTACGTCCATAAGCTGTCTACCATCACCAAGCCTGGCAGATTTGTCTACGTCGATCCTGGTCTGAAGAGCATCGCCATCAATTGCGCCTGCACCATGCTTCAATCTGTGCCGCACTTCAACTTCCGCAATGACCTGCTCAAGATCGTTGTGAACCGCCTCGCGAAGAAGTTGGTCGATGCGGACCAACTTAAGTGTCGCGAGACTATGGAGGATATTTTTGCGAAGGACAATGATGGTGTCGTTTCCCTTGAAGCTGTCCGATTGCTCGCAAAGATGATGAAAGCTAGAGACTTCAACATCAACGAGAGTGTATTGGATACTTTCCTTCATCTGCGTCTACTTGGCGAGTTCAATATGAAGGCTTCCCGAGACCGGGTGGACCGGGAACCTGAGGACGATCAGCCCCATGGCAAAAAGCAGAAGCAGAAGCGGGAGTTCCGCACAAAGCGTGAGCGCAAGGTGCAGAAGGAGCGCAAGATTGTCGAGAAGGATATGAAGCAGGCAGATGCAATTGTGTCTCATGAAGAGCGGGACAAGAACCAGGCAGAGACTCTGAAGCTCGTCTTTGGTATCTACTTCCGCATTCTCAAGGCGCGCATTCCCCACCTGATGGGACCTGTTCTTGAAGGTCTGGCCAAGTATGCCCGCCTGATCAACCAGGACTTCTTCGGTGATCTGCTGGAAGCCATGAAGGATCTTATCGGCCATGCCGAGCGTGATGAACTTGGTGAAGATGCCGAAGACCAAGGAGAAGAAGACGAGAACGAAGACGAAGAGCGTGCTCCTGCATCGGAGAGCAAGGCTCGCGATGCGCGTCGTGAGACTCTGCTGTGCACGGTGACTGCCTTTGCCCTGCTGGAAGGACAGGACACCAGTAAGGCTGCAACAACCCTCCACCTCGACCTCAGCTTCTTCATCAAACACCTCTACCGATCCCTTTACTCGCTATCTATCAACCCCGACGTCGAGTTTAACCCCAACACATCTCTGCGCCTCCCAGACCCCAATGCCCGCGGAGAAGATGCCCAGTCTCGCATGCGATCAAGAAACAAGGTCAACTTCCAGACCCCAATGGTCTTGCTCCTCCGTTGCCTCCAATCGTCCCTTCTCTCGCGAGCACACGGTATGCCACCGCCCATCCGCCTGGCCAGCTTCGCCAAGCGTCTGATGACAACCTCGCTCCAACTGCCCGAGAAATCCGCCATCGCGACCCTGTCGCTGATGAATCAGCTCGCAAAGCACAATCAACGCCGCATCTCGTCGCTGTGGCACAGTGATGAACGCAAAGGCGACGGCGTGTTCAACGCGTATGCAAACGACATCGAGAGCACGAACGTCTTTGCAGGCTCAGTGTGGGAAGGCGAGCTGCTGCGCATGCATTACTGCCCTCAAGTGCGGGATTCGGCCATTGAGATTGAGAAGTTGGTGAACGATTCGAAGTAACCGTGTCTGTGTGCATAGATGTCTATAATAGAAAAAGTGACCGGTTCCTGTATGTAGGCGTTGATACCATTTACTGTTTGGCATGTTCTTCTACGGACAGTACGCCCATTCAATCTAGTCGTTCCATGTGCAAGTTCATCCTCATCAACCTATATGTAATTTTATCTCATGAGTCTTCAAACCAAACCATTCCTCACGCCCGACTTCATCTATTTTTCCTGGATGGTGATGTCGGCACACCGGAATAAACCGCAAGATACGATTCTTCACTTCATTATCTGACTTTGTCTGCACGCGTTGCGTAGAATTCAGTAGGTGTTTAGTTCCAAAATTGTCTACGTAGTCGGGCCCAGATCAATAGTCACCGTTTCTACTGACGCTGGCCGACATGGCGTCCATTTCCCCATAATTTACGTATGCCCTTCACCGCTTCTCCGATCATAGCTTCCTCATAGCTGCCACAATTTGAGAAGAAACTTACCACTCAAGGATAAAAAAAGTAGCCTTGGAACAGCTAGAGGACTTCAAATACTCCCCGCGTTGAAAGTTAGAATACGAAAAACGGATTGTCACTTTTTAAGAACGCATTCACTCCTATTAGAACTTTTAAGTAGGTAGATCACTGCTGAGAACATCTCCACTCGGTATCTCCATCATGAAACCCATATCTCCTATCATCCAGCACCGATAAACTCCCTGTAGAAATCCATGTACTACCGAACGCTTTTTACCACATGAATTATCCACCGTAAACTCCGCACTGAATCCATGGCGCCTCTAAGAGCCACACGGCTTCGAACAACAATAACCTCAATCTTCACTTAACCTGTCGGAATTGCTTAGATGTGAGGGGGAAAACAAGATATTTTAAGATGTGACAAGGAAAGACCTAGTTCAGCGTGTCGTTGGATCGGGACTCACGCAGAGACGCCCGATCCCAGCCATGGTCAGTATCGCCAAGCAGCGGCACCTTCAGGCTATCCTCAGCGTGGTGACTCTTCTTCAGGGACTGCTTTTCCTGCATGGTGGAGTGGAAGTTGTCAGAACCAGGCTGAAAATGGGCTTCGCCAAAGGATGTCGCGGGAGTGCAGGTGGATGGGATCGAGCCACGGGTAGAACCGTTAGAGCCGATATCACAGCTGAAGCGAGGCTGGGTAGGCACGATTGGCTTGAAGCAGCTCTTTGAAGACAGCGCTTCATCCTTGTGCATGGAATTCTGGATAGTAGCGGCGCGAAGGGCTGGGTGGATGGTGCTCAGCGTGTTGCCTTTCTGAACAGACTTGGAGACATCCCGCGGAATAGCGGGAATGGGCGGAGTAGGAGTCGATGTTCGCGAGTGCGATCTGCCATCATCGAGAAGTAGGGTACCCTCAAGGCGGCGGATGGAGGAGCGGGAGTGTTTGCCCGAGCTGGTGGTGGAGGTCTCGTGGCCATCGCGGCGGCGGCGAAATCCAAAGACAGACCATTTCTTCCCTTCGCTAGAACTCTTCTTCTCCATTGGTTTCTCTCTTACCTCAGAGGCGCTAGAGACTGCATCTTTCACACCAGTAAGAAATCCTTTCTTGGTCATGGACAAGCTTCGTGGGAACGTACCGGTGGGCTTGGGCTCCTGCGCCGCGGATGCTCGAGGACGGGTGAGAAGTGAGTTTTCAATGGAAGCCGGGGTAGGTGGCAGGGGGAGAGCACGATCGAGATCACGGACCAAAGGTGGAGTGCTGCGGATGGTCGATTCACTGTAGCGGTGTACATCCAACGATGTGGTCGGGGTGTCCGTCTTCTGGCTCAGCGGAGTTGCCAGGTCAGTTTTCTTGGAGGAAAGTTCGTTCAAGATCTCAATCTTCGTCGGGGTAATTGGGTAGGCAGCGGATGCGCCTTTGACGGCCTCCATCTGAGCTTTTACGCACCGAATGATTTGCTCTGTCTGAGTTTCATCGAGCTTGAGTTTGTCATCTTGAGCCTTCAAATAGCCGACTTCTTTCTGGATCTCCTCGGTCTTCCGGCGTTGGCATTCAATGAACTCGTGAAGATCATCGGACGAAAACTTGGTGATAAGGGCCTCAGTCTTGCGATTCAGATCCTCATACGAGCGAGCCAAAGCTCGAATCTCGGCCTGCACCTCATCCATAACCTTCATCTCGAAGTTGTTGAGTCTTCGCTCCATGACACCGATCTCAAGACGAACATCCATCTGGAATTTCATCATCTCCCTGGAAATATCAAACTGCTTGCTGTGCAACTCGGCTTTGGTGCGCGCCAAGTCGGAGATAGAATCCACCTGATTTTGGAGCTGATCGCCGATCCAGTTAGAGAGCTCGTCCAGCTTCTTGGTGAGGTTGCTCACGCCGGTTTCAGTCTGTCTCTGGATTGAGCGAACCGTGTCAACGAGGTCATCTACTTGCATGGGGATACTGCGGATCGGGGACACAAGCCCCTCCAGAGGGATGTCAGCCTTTTCCAGACGTTCCTTGAAGGACGGCAGATAATCAGGAATAGCAGTAATGGGAGGTTCATTCTCTTCGTAAGCAGTTGGGGCATGGCCATCTGGTTTGGGTGGGACCGAGGGAGCAGAGTCTTGCTCGACCCAGTGTCGTGGCAGATACTTGACCTTTCCCGACCCCTCAAGAAGGTCGCCAGGCACGGGAGGTGAGTCCTTTGTCACAGGATAGTTGGGCGCCTCGTATGAGGTGCGCACCTTCTGGCCAACATCCATACTGGTACGCGAGATAGTAAGATTCGGACGCTTTCCAGTGGGAGCAATAGCTCCTGTTTTGTCCTCTGCGTTTGACTTGTCCTTGTTGCTATCCTGAGTAGGGGACGAAGACTGGCTCTCAGTGCTGGATACCCGACGGCTTGGAATTCGGGACGGAGCCATGATGCCATGCGCATTGGTGAAGCCCCCCGAAGGAGGCAGCGGTATCTTACTCGGCGTAGTGTTGGTTTGCAATGCGGGTCCAGAGATTTTGCCTTGGTCGATAGGTTTCAGCTTTGCCTTAAAATTGTAGTTGCTCTGCGACATGGACGAAAAGCCACCAGGCGAGGCAGCACGACGAAATCTTCTCTTGGAGCTCTCACTAGATGGCAGAGCTGGAACGTCACGCAGCTGGGGCATCGGATGAGAGATGAAGCTCTTGCTGGTGTCCTCTGTGGAAGCCTCCTTGCGCAGATCCTTGAAGCTCAGTTTAGACTTGATGAGATCCAGCTTGGACCTCTTCTTGACATCATCCGGGGTTGATGGCTCGGAGTGAGAAGGGGTGCTAACGAAAATCGGATCGGTTGCGGAGCGATTTTTCAGCAGGCCAGGTCTCCCGGTCTCATTCTCATTCCCTGTAGACAGAGACGGCGTGTCGGCTCTCTCATGTCGTGGCTTGGGCATGGGAAGCGCCAGCTCCTCATCATAATCAAGGTATGAAGACTTGCGATAGATGCCAGGACGCTGAAGCTCCTCAGTTGGGCTGCTTGGTTCCGAACTACCTGTGTACTCAAAATTGTCAGCCGTCTGAAGCAGTGCCTTTCACAACACACATCGAGGCGTGGGATAACAGAGAGAACTAAAACAGCCTCAGTACTTACCAAAACTCTTCCCACGGACTCTGCCTTTCTCCCATTCGCGTCGAGCAATTATGGAAAACGCGTTACCGGGCGTGATGGGCGGCGGGCCCGGGTCAGGCGCAGGATGATGAGCTTCAGTCACTGGGCTCTTAACAGCAGTGTCCAATGAACGTCGAACACTGCTGCGCCCAGGCGACTTTGAAGGGCTGCATGGCTCATCCGCAGGCGCCACGAGGCACGAGGGAAATGGGCCGAACATGGCAAGAGATGGAAGGTGTGAGTGAATATTTGGTTGAGAAACAGGACAGGAAGGGGGTGTAAAGGAGAGCAATGATACTCAATACGTGTTGAGCGGTTGAAATATGGATAAAGGGGAGATGGGGATGATGGTGAAGGGAAGTAAAAGAAGTAAGAACGTTGAAGAGCGTGAAAGGGGATGTGGACGTGAAGTTGCCTACACGGGGTAAGGATGTTTCCAGTCCGCGTAAAGAACGCAGAAACAGAAAGACGGTTGGTAACTCATCCAATTCATAAACTTTATCGTAAGGGCCTCGTTACATACACAATGGAGATGCCAGACCGCATCACGATCTATCTCGAGACCGGCCAAGCTCACCAATATGCGAGGCGACAAATGGAAATCATAAAACCATAGGAAATAACAGCACATAAAAAGCAGGAGCCTCCTTATGGAGACACAAGCAAAAAAGACAAAATCCGAGAGATAAAAAGAAAATCGTAATCAATACAGGGGAATCAAGCGCAAAAGAACATTTTCACGACTTTGCTTTTCAATCAAGAATCCTTGGTGCAACCACAACGAGAGGTAGAGTCAGCGAGTCAATGCGTGCCAGAGTATCGCAAGTAGAGGTACCGCAGCAATGGCAATCCAAAACAGGGCCCTGGTAAATCAATGTTAGTCTTTGAGATTCGACGCGCATTTATCTCAGTGAATCTGATATATCTCCATGTGCAGCACCAAGGAACGAAGAAATTCCAGTCACCATATTACTTGCGGTCCTTTCCACGGCGGCGGAAGGGGGCAAAGATAGTTCCAAAGAATCCGACAAAGACAGTGCGCAGGAACGCCTTGAGCCAGCTGTCTGGTGCACTATTCAGAGAAACAGCAGCCACTGACCGGTTCTGGCTCACTGGACGAGCATCCTCTTCATTAGCATTAGCAGGTGCGCCTTCCTGCGCGGGCTGGGCAGGAGCCTCAGTGGTCTTCTGGGCTGACTCTTCGGGTTCAACCTGGGGCTGCTTCGTGGCAGCGGGGGGCAGGGATTGTTCAGTGGCCATGGTAGCCAGCTGATCGGTGGAAGGCTGGTTCAGCCTGGTGAGAAGAGCTTCACGATCACCAGCGAGGGCTGCAAGAAGCGAATCAGCTTCGAAAGACGGCACCGACACGTTGTTGGTCGAAACAGAGTAGGGCTGCAGCTTACTGTTATCGGGCTGCGGATCTGCCAGAGCCTTGGTCTCTTCCTTGGCTTCCGCGGGTTCATTCTTGGTGCCCATGGCGGTCGACTCCTGCGCAGCTTTAGGAGCCGGAGTAGACTCAGGCTCCTTGTGCAGCGCAGAAGCCACACCTGCAGCAGCAACGCCGGCTGTGGCAGCGGCAGCTCCAGCGGCAATCACCTTAGGTGTCAGAACACTGTCCTGTGCAGATTCTTCCTGGGTCTCTTGACGAGGAGCATCCATCACCTCTCTGGGAGCAGAGACTTCTTCGATAGGAGCCTGAGGCTCAGCAAGCGCAGCGGGTGTCTCTTCGGCCACAGCAACGGGTTCCTGCTTCTCGGGCTGCTGTTCAGCCACAGGGGCCTCAACAACAGGCTCTTCTTCGTTTGTGACAGGGGCCTCTTCGGTATGAATAGGCTCCTCGGGCTGAGCAGGAGTCTCAGCCTCCTCCACTGGCACAGTAGGCTCAGCAGCGGAGGTGGTCTCGGGCTCTAAAGCTTCAGTGGTGGGCTGTTCCTCAGTGGCCGTGGTGGGCTCCATTGCAACGACAACTTCCTCGGTGGCAGCAGAAGCGAGAGTCTCCTCAGTAGCCTTCTTGACAGGTTCCTCGGTAACAGGCTCTTCCACGACGGGATCCTCTGCGACAGGCTCCTGCGAAGTTTCGGTAGCATCAGTGGCCGCGGGGACCTCTACTTCAGCCTCGGTCTTCACAGTCCCCTGAGCAATAATATCCTCAGTGGGAGCAGGCTCAGCAGTAGGCTCAGCCTCATGGGGAACAGCCTCAGCGATGGGCTCCTGAGTAGCAGCCTCCTGAGGAGCAATCTCTTCATCAGTTGTAGATTCAGTGGCAACGGGAGCATCAGCAACGGGAGCATCAGCAACGGGAGCATCAGCAACGGGAGCATCGGTAATTGGCTCGGTCTCGGTAGGCGCCTCGGAGGTTTCTTCCTTGGGAGTTTCCTGCTGAGGAGCAGTGGTCTCAGCAGGCTCTTCGACCTGAGTGTCGGGACCATCTTCTTGAGTAGGTTCCTCGACGGCGGGTGTCTCAGAGGCCTCCTTAGGTACCTCGACCTCAACCGGAGCACCAGACATAACAGGCTCCTCAGTCTTCTCTTCAACAACGGGCTCCTCAGCAGCCTTTTCTTCGTTGACAGATTCCATCACATCAGGAGCGTTGAGAGTCTCCATCTCTTCAGCCGCGGGAGTCTCAACCACAGATTCCTCCACAACTGCCGGTTCCTCCTTAGCCTCTTCAATGGGGGCAGTCTCAGCAGCAGGCTCTTCGACAACCTCGGTCTCCTCCCGTGCAGGGGTGGCCTCGACAGCGGTGGAAGTCTTGGGTTCGGCGATAGACTCCTCGATCTTCTCTTCCTCTGCCACAGGGACCTTGGGCTCCTGGATAGAGGTTTCCTGAACTACGACAGGGGCTTCTTGGGTAGTGGGCTCAGCGACGGGCTCAGCGACGGGCTCAGTAACAGGCTCAGCGACGGGCTCAGTAACAGGCTCAGCGACGGACTCAGTAACAGGCTCAGAGACGGGCTCAGTAACAGGCTCAGCGACGGGCTCAGTACCGGGCTCAGTAACAGGCTCAGCAACGGGCTCAGCAACAGGCTCTTCCGCGGCCTCCTTAGTCTCGGTCTCGGCAACAACCTCGACGGGGACTTCAGGGACAGCCTCCTTAGTAGATTCCTCAGCCGGTGCTTCCAAAACAGCAGCCTCGTTCGACTGCTCAACGGGGTTGGTAACAGCCTGAGCTGGGGTTTCAGCAGATGCCTCTTCTTCCACGGTAGATTCCTGGGTTGTTTGCTCGGTCACCTCAGCCTGAGACTCTGCAACCTTGGGTTCTTCGGTCCTGGGGGTTTCGGAAACGTCCTCAGCAGCCTTCTCCTGAGTGGGCTCCACAACGGTGGCTTCCTCGGTGACGAGAGGCTCGACGGGCTCGGAAACGGTTTCTGTGCCCTCTTCAACCTTGGAAGTCTCGGCTTCAAGAGCGGGAGCTGCCTCTTCGGGCTCCTTGGCTACGGTCTCCCGTTCGGTCGTTTGCTCAGCAGCAGGCTCCTCTGTGGCCGTAGTCTCGGTCGTAGGTTCAGCTACGACATCCTTCTCGGCCTCAACAGGAGCGGGCTCTTCAACCCTCTCGGCTGTCTCAACCTGCTCCTCAACGGGGGCGGCGGTAGTCGTGTCCCGGACAGGCTCGGGCGCTGCCCCCTCGGTAGCGGCCTCCTTCACAGTGGACTCTTCAACCGGCTTTTCCTCGGCAGTCTCCTTGGAAACTTGGGGCTCCTCAACAGCAGAAACCTCAGCAGGAGGGTCTTCCTTCATCTCAGAGACGGTCTCCACGGTGAATTTGTCGGCAGCAGACCCCTTGAGAGGTTCTTCAGCGGGAGTCTCTTCAACCGGCGCATCCTTGGTGACCTCCGGTGTCGATTCCTTGAGCTCAGATGCTTCGATTGCAGTCTCTGTGGCGGGTTCCTCTGTGAGCTTTTCGGACGCTTCCGGAACAGCCTCGGCCTTAGTCTCGGTGGCGGGCTCTTCGGTCACAGGCTCTTGAGCAATTTCGGCGGGCTCGGATACCTTCACAGCCTCCTCAGCAGTAGGCTCCTCCACCACAGGTTCGGCCTCCTCGGCCTTAGTGGGAATCTCTGTAGAGGTTGCCTCTGTGACGGGCGCTGACTCGGGGCCCTCGGTAGATGTTGGCTCCTCGGTGGTTTGCTCGGGCTGTTCTGTGGGAACAGCCTCTGCGGCGGGCTTTTCAGCCTCTGCAACAGGCTCGGGCTCCTTCGCCTCCTCAGTCTTCGGTGCCGTCTCAGTCGGCTCAGCTTCTTGCGAAGATAAGGCATCGGCATCGGCATCGGTAGACTCAGTGCCAGGTTCCTCCACCTTCGCAGCCTGCTTCTTCTCCTTCTTTTTGGCATTCTTCTTAGCCTTCTTCTTTTGGGCAGCGCTCATCGGTGCCTCAGTCTCGGCGGCGGCGTCGCCATTCGTGGACTTCGCGCCGACGAGTGGGGTTGCGATCGGCTCGACGGAGACGGGGTCTTTGGGCAGGGTCTCATCAGAAACTGAATGAAAGGTCAGCAAGCTGCAGGTTGTACCTCGGAAGCTCAGTAAATACCGTTTTGGATCGCAGCGGTCGCCATGGTGGCAGTCGTCAAGTCGTAACGGTCGTGAAAAGGTGAGAGGGAAAGCGAGTAAGGATTTGCAACTTGACCAGCAAAGCAGCACTTCAGGCAGGATCAACTGTACAAACAAAGCTCGCAGAGCAAAGTGGTATTATTAGAGGTGTGTAGAGCGTAGAGGAGGAAGAAAGGCCGGATAGCGCGATAAAAAAAAATCGGATGCCCAACTCGACCGTGTACAACACAAGCGCATATGATTCACGGCGTGGGGCAGGTTGTCACAGTGACCAGGTCGTGCTTTACTCAATTCTGCCAGCTTCGGTCTTTTGTCTAGTACCGATTCAGCATAATTGGTCTCCGTTGGAACCCAAATGGCCAACCGTTGTCGCCTTGGGCCACTGCGGTCCCCACCACTGTCCAATATGCGGTGAAGCTATCCGCCGAGGTCCTCGGGCGATCCCCGGGATTAGGCTTCCTGTCTACATAATACGAACAGCAAGTCGTGTGCGACAGCCGGAATACTCTGTCTCTGTACTCCCCCAGTGGCCTCTTTCGCGCGGTCGCAACTGCTTGGTTCACGACTCGAGCAGGAAGCTCCCGAAGAGAGAGGAAAAAAAAAGTGGAGCGGAATGCACTCATCGGCCCATGCACGAAGGTACTAAATGCACACTAAGGATGCACTAAGAAGACTAATTATCACTAGGGCCCGTCCACTGATAGACGGAGCCCATAAGGGGCCAATGGACGCAGGGACTCCTCTCCACCTGTCAACTGCATTGATTACCGTGTGATCTGATGCTCTCCAAAACACGGCTGGTGGTTCACACGGCATGGCTAACTTTGCCATGGCTCGACCGAAACTTGAGCAGTAAAAACATAAACAATGGACAATAACAAACTCGGAGCCCGCTGATGTGACCCAGGGCTCGTCATCCATGTTCCATGGGTCTGCGATGGGGGGAGGCATGGCATGACACATTCGCCCTGTGTTTCGAATTGATTCTATGACATAGCCGGAATAGAACCATAGTTAGCATTGTTAGATGGAATGTACGGATTTATCTGAATGAATAGCTTCATGCCAGAAGGGTCGAGTAGCTTTGTACGCGACCGACCTCGGTCTGCCCGGACCCGGCTTTGACCATCGTAGTTTCCCTCCCCACTTCCACGGATCTCCGTCTCTCAAACCTATTCCGCGCGCAAGTAGCCACTTTCCGGAGATCTTGCTCATCATTGGCAAAATACACTTTCCATGACCGCACATTGGTTGCCCCCTTTCAACTCGCATACGCCTTTCACTTGCCCCTTGCTGGCGTCTGCCACCTTGCACGTGTGAACACGCGGTGTGGTGGTCGGCTTGCCCGTCAATACAGACTCTAAGACCCGTTAGGACGTCATCAGGTGATTGTAGCCAAACCTTGCTCTCATGAAAACTGCTCCGCCCTCGTCGAGTTCTTCGATTTCGGGTGTTGCGCCGTGGCCTAAGAGCACGTGGTCGTCGGCGAGGAGTTGATAACTACCCCCCAAACGGCGTAGAATACCTCTTCTGCGTCCCACAGGCGATGTTCAAGAGAGAAAGAGTTTTGCAAGGAGGCCGAGTTTCAGCAAGAGACCAGTCGTGGCAGCTGTTCCTTCGAAAAAGGAACATTGTCGTTGTTGTGGATAATGGGGCGTGATGGTGCTGCTGGTTGAGTCCTCGATTCGCACGTCGTGCTGGAAGCAGAATGTGGTTCCCAGAGCCAACTTGAAATCGCCTCCCGTTTGTTCCTGCAACAGATGCCATATGGTCAGTAATGTGAGATGAGAAGTCGGGGTGGAGACCCACGTTCAGCGTCCACTTAACATTGCCATTCTTATCAGTGGCGTAGGTGCAGCAGAAGCCATGCAAGGAGATTATGTGCTCATGCTCATATGCATAGCTGAGGTGAGTTATGCAATTCCCATGGATTACTCTGGCTATTTTCAGAGTCCTTGAGTGGTGCATAGGAATCCGTTGGGGGCGTCACACCCGGGTGATTTAGTGCACTCCAGCTGAAGACGACGGTCGTTGCTCTAGATGCCAATCTCGTACAACTCGCTGTCGTGAATCCGACTAATACTTGCAAGATCTGCACGGGGGTGCATAGGATGTCGTCTCGAAGACCGTCCCCTAGTCTGCATTTGCATTCTGGTGAACACCAACGTAAGATAACAACACAGGCTCCAAAGCTGTCAGGAGGAATTACGATCCCTATCTGGCAGTGAGACCTGGTCAATCTTCAGATGCTGCTGATTCCAGAAATTGATAGAGCCATACTCGAACCCTGAAGTACTGACCACACCACTCCTGTAGATCAGAATAGGAAGCTTTGATATACTAGGTCCCTTCTCGGTGACATGCTCCACCAATAGCCCCGCGCTCGCCACTCAATCTGACATTGGGGGGTACACACTCCTTGCGTCTATAGCTTCAATTCCCAAAGTTCACCCGTCAATTTGAACCCAAAGTTATCATGCTCCTACGAATAGACATGCTGATACCCTTCATTCTTATATATCCGCCTAGTAGAGACCAGTAAACTTTGAGTCCACAACACGATCTTCTCGTAGCCCACTTCCTTCGCGAATTCCGTGCACTGTCACACCGAACCTCTGCCAACACTGAGCCCCCAGGCGCTCGGCTCCAGGAGCAAAAGGCGAATCTTAGCCGCATTTTGCTGCATTCGGTCTTTCACTAGCATAATGTACCCGAGGAACTTTTCGTCCCGCTCGGCGACCCAACAACGATCCGATGCGGGGTCGAGCTGATCGATGAAATCTGTGGCAATTCGGCTGACGAGAGCCTCGAAGCGCTCGTCCCAGCCGAACTCTTCATAGTAAAGTACTCCGTGGCTATGGGTCCGCAGGATGAAGGGGCGGTGGGTTGGTTGCGCTGTGTCTCCCATCATGCCCGAAGGCCGCGGGAATGATATATGATAAAATGGAGTTCGGTATTATGAATTGAGACTCTAGTAAAGACTCCAGTAAATGCAGTGTATGAGACTATAATTCGTTATAAGCAGCATTCAGAGATGACTTGGCGTGGGCCTTCTAGATTGTTCGATGTCATCCATGGGGCGCAATCTAGATTAGGTGGGGTTCGAGGGACTTCAATTTAGGTTTTCGGAACGCTTATCCTTTGGAGACTTACCTTTAGCCTTGGTTTTAGTTGGATCCTTTTTTTTCGAGGCTATGGAGTCCATTGCAGACTTGTTTGTTGAATAAATTGGGCATTGATGTTTTTACGATAAGGCCGGCGCTAGCAGGGCGTCAACATTTGTAGATCAGCTACATAAATACGGATTAGCGCGGTTTATAATACAGCCGATGAGACGATTCATGAATAGCCTTTAACAAAATCGGGAAACGATTCGTGAGCGTAAACATGATCTCAGTCAAGGAATAGTCCGAAACTTATAGACAGCCAGATTCCTCGCCGGCCCTTCCTCGGGTCCAAATATCTGGAAAGGTCTCTGGCCCCACTGAGAATTATTGATTCCATCAATCCAACCATAAGGCTCGATAGCAATGCAACCATGACTGTGAACGAAGTCCACACCTGCATGGCCCTTGGCCTTATTTCGCTTGATTTGAGATTGCTTAACAGGGGAAGGCCCAACTCCGTTGCAAGTGTAAATATGAACTGCTTTTTGGTCGCTCATGCGTTCCATCGAGATGCCTGTGAGCTTGGAGTTCATCCGAACCACTGGTACTAACGCATTTGGCTCATACTTTGGGGGACGGTCCACGATCATACAGTCATCATATCCTAAACAGTTCTGACCACAGAGCCCTGATGTTTTCTTGATGTCTGCACCGATAAGCTTGCCTTTGAGAAAATCCGCCGAGCCACCGTAAGAAGTGGTGACATCAAATAGTTTGCCGGTTGGGACCTCGATGTTATCCACGCCAACCAGCCGGTGAGATAGTGGCAGTTGAAGCCAGGTATCGTGCTCAATCGTTGGCGCAAGGAACGTATTCAGGTTCCAGTAAATATGGTTTGTAAGCATTATTGGCGTCTTTTGTGTGAGTGATATGGAAGTCAACTCCGTCGTCAATTGGGGAAGACCATCGGCACCAGACGATACTGTGTAGGTGGCATTTGTAATAGCGTCTCCGGGGAAACCTTCGAAGCCGGGATCGTACAAGGAGAATGTGATTGACGACCATGTGGAGCTGGACACATTCCACTTCCGCTGGTCGTATCCGACGGTACCCCCATGAAGGGTGTAGAGGCCATGCGGACCGTTGAGTGAAACATGATGCTTGTTTCCGTCAACCGTAAATGTGCCGTTCTTGATACGGTTGGCATAGCGGCCGACGACGGCGCCATAATAGGTGTGTACCGTTTCTGTGTCATTCAATTATTGTTCTGGAAAGTCGTAGCCCAGTACAACGTCTTGGGTCGCGCCGTTGCGGTCCGGAACAAGTAGAGAAGTGAGACGAGCTCCATAGGAGATAAATGTTGCGGAGATATTTGGTGCTTGGATTGTATAAGGCTTGAAAGCGCTGTTCGGAGAATCGGACGCTCCGTACGCGACACGCGTGGAGCAAAGTAGACCAATAATGTAGGCTCTTGGAAGCATATTGCCTATTTTAAAGGAGAAGGGCGAGAGAGTCTCGCATAAATGTTCAAAAAAGACCATAGAGTATGCTTTATATAGTCATTTCTTAGCAGTCGTCATTCAAATATTTTCGTGGCCAACATGTCCAGCCCCGCGAACCAATGTCAATAATCTTCTCTAAAAGTACACAGCCTCTGTTTCGGCCGGGTCAAAATTAAAACTACTTCACTGAGCACAGTATAATGCCATAAACACAGCGGTTTCCCGGTTACAGGCTGACAATGCGGAGGTAACTCATTACAAGGACCAGCATACTCTCGCCCAAAATTTGATCGTGGCTGATTGTGGAACCTCGTGGCGCCGGCCAACACATTTATAGACTAGGAGCCCATGTTGATCAGTCTTACCTTCAGAGCACCGGGCACTTACTGTAGGCTAATCTTCAATGGTCCAATGCCTTTTGTTCCGTTTATCCCAATTCTTATGGCGGTTGCATTTTATGTCTCTATGATACAGAGAGATTCTTTCCCTTGGCAACTTCGTCATACGTCCGAATTGTTGGAGAGACTCCCACATTTATGCTCTTTTTAAGCCCATTCAAAGCCTCGCGAACACTTCACAGATGAGCCGCTACCAAGTTCCAATATACTGCATCCCAACAAGTCCAAGATTGCTCCTCTTCATATCGTCGGTAGACACTCTCTTCTCCAAGATGCTTCTCGCGGGCGATGCCTTTCTGGGGCCACTCGTATGGTCCCTTCTCACTTCGTGCGTCCGGATTATTCTGCTTCATTAACATCAGCATCAAATCACGCAAGGTCTTCTCGTATTTACCAATGTAGAATCTCCGCAGTGATAGTGTCCTTGGGGTCGCTTGTGACTGTCTGGCTGGACTGGATGAACTGGTTCGTGAAATCTTCGCCTGGCTTCTTCAGCTTTCTAATGTCGACGCTATAAGCCTTCAGCAATTTAAGGAGCTTTGCGTTCTGTTCTTTGAGCTCCAGCAATTCCTCTGTATGTAGTTTGAGCTTCTCGTTGAAATAATTCTCGAGTTTCCCGATTTCTTCGGTGTGCGTCTCGTATTTTGAACCGGTTTGCTTGTTCTTCTGGTGAAGAACCTTTTATAAGCTCTGTATCGACCTGTTCGGTATTATCCTTGAGCTTCGAGACCTGCTTCTCTTGACCCTTCTGGACTGTGGGCGGCTGTTCAGTCTGACCCTTGAGACTCTTAATCTCATCGGTCTGCATTTCAAACTTCGTATTGACGTCCATGTTGTTCTTCTCTAGTCCGGTACTTGGTTCCTGGCAATGAACTCCAAGTTTTGTGATCTTGGTAGCATGCAGCTCAAGCTCGATGCCAAGGTCGAAATTGTGTTCCACGATCTTCGTCATCTTTTGCTTCTGTCCCCTGGACATATCGTGGGTCCAGTCGCTTTCGCTGTTGACCTTTGCCATGACTCTGCTCTGAACTGTCGGGAGAAGAGTGAAGAGTGGCAAACGATGTTGAAGGAAGGCCAGGCAGAGTTAAAGACAGAAAGCAAGTTGATCCAAGATTCAATTGAGCAGGCGGGGCTTGCGATGGAATGACCGAGATGAGAAGATGGAAAATACCAGCGGGTGTTCACAGTGAACTAATATGAGGTCCTTCAAGAGTCGCAAATGAAGACTCCGATATTATTAAACAAACCACATCTACTGTATCATCGATGTGGTTTTATTATACGTCTCAAGTAAAAAGTATCAAAGTAGAGAGTCGAAGGGGAGAATCACCTCTCTGAGTCTGAGTGTATCGGCAATTCTCAGCAATTCCATACAGGACGATGTTGCGGTGTTGAAGCGAAGGAAGGATCTGGCGAGTCCAGGTGTGCATTACTCGGAGTTGCTTACTTACATCCTGAACAATCGAGTCGACGGGGTTGCAGTCCCGCGTGGTTTGAAGAGACACCTACCTGGCCTATTTATCTGCCCTTCCGGCCGTACTTCTCTATCGGCCATGTCGCAGGTCTGACAACCAGCCGGCTCATCGTCTCAAATAGTGGCACGCCTGCATCAAGCCCATTGATAAAAGTGCATAGTGATTCACCCACGGGGCCGGATATACCATTCCCTGGACGAACTGCAGTAGTCACTGGCATGAAGACTTACCTGGTGCTAAAGTAGGTAGCACTGCTCTCGGGGCTGGTGCAAGTATTGTCCTTGCGGCTATTGTAGGTAATGGCGTGTCTGTGGTCCAGGCGACTCATGACTTGGAAAACAAAATATGGAAACTACGTCCCGCTATCAAACGGTCACGTTGTTTGGAGGAAGCAGACAATATACAGCCATGGAGGCAATTTGAGAGGTTATTTATATACATGTTCTGCAGGGGGTTATGGACTAGGGCAGTGAGATGAACAAGCTAACATAGCTGACGGCGTAATACATATGCCAGGGAATATCAACGGCCAATCAGCTTGACACGTGAGAGAACAGGTTGTTTTGATACTAGCCAATGAGGTTCGCTGAAACAACATGTCCTAGAATGTGCTTTTCATCTTCCAATTGCACTGGCTGTGGTTTCCCGGAATAGGGATCCGGCTACGAGCTATCAACTGAACTACGCCAGCATGAAACCAAGCTCTTTTGGTATATACTACCACAAAATTGACAAGGCCACAGAAAACTTGGCAACGTGGGTCTACCGGGCCTTTCCATCGCCAGCTTGGGCATACTCCATATAATATTGGGGAAGGATCGCACAAAAATAATCTCAAAAATAGCCATTAGCAAGGTACGCTATGCCCGTTGGGTGTAGCAAGAAGTGGATCTGAAGAAGCAAGCTGGGGAAAGCTCAGAAACAATGTGTGTGGCACCGATACTAGTGTTGAGTCTGGAAAGAATCCCCGTTGTGGCTTTCAGGGTATGGCACAGTCGCCCCAGGCACCCTATGGGTCCGTACTCCTGAATCGACGCAGGGAGCTTCACCTTCAGCTCCAGCTCCAAGCATGTATGTACATCTCTAGCATGCCTATTGTATCCCTACGATCCTCACATCTACAGTATGTCTCTGGAATGCCAGATCTGCTGTAGCTTCCTCGTGGAAGGTAAAAGCTAACCGTGCGGTACGAGCCGTATCCAGCTTCAGGGCAGCTCAAGGAAAGAAACAAGCACCTGACCCAGCAGAACCTGGGTCGAAATTACCCTGAATCGGCTGGTTTCTGCCACGACGCGTCTCTTGAAATTCAGCTGTGTTGGTACCTGTTGACGGAGCTGATACAACCCCCTGTATCGTGAGGATGGGATCCACTGCTCCATCAAGTGGATTCATCACGTATGTACGAGTCCGAGACAGGGACAGGTGATTCCGGCATCAGGTCTCCGTAGTCCCGTAGTTCCGTAGTCGAGATTTGTTGCTATGCAACACATCACGCAGACGTTGAGCCCCTGCATGGGTGTTAATTTCGCACATGTCAATACTCTCTCAAGCCTTACCAGGAAGTGCCAGCTGGCCTCTCTCTCCGCCAAGCAATTCCATCGGATGACCTCACGGCGGATCGATGATGACTCGATGAGTCGGATCGATAGATACCGTATTGTAATTTACCACGTATCCTAAAACACCCGATACTCGGCCCCTGGATCGCCATCTCGTGGCTTGTGCCACTTGTAACATCGCATCTACGACCCTCGATAAAGAGACAAATCACCCAGGCAAGTTGCCATTCAGATGATAGCTCTCATTCACTCGATATGCAGTTCCGAGGAGCTGAGATATTTGCAAGGGCCTGTTCGCCAACGGTGCCGGCAGTCGTCCGATCTAGCTTGTGTGGGTCCGCCAAGGCCGGGCTGCAGCAGTTCGATTTTCCCGACTGAGCCTCTCTCAGCCTCCGGACCCCTACGCGGGCTTTTTTATAAATCCTCGCATGGGTGTAGAAATCCCTCCGGCGCATGTAGAAGATATCAGAAAGCATCTTTGGAAGGCGCTTGTTATTATAGGCATGTTTATATCCCAGCGGTTCCCTGGCCGGGGGGTCCCGGACAGGTTATGTGTTATCCGGTTCTGGTGGTCCCGGAATCCACTGGGTGGAGGCCGAGGGAAGCGGGTGGACTGGAAGCTCGTATCCATCATTTTTAATTATTTCCCTGAAATTTTCGCTCACACTCGGAAACCTATAAAAGGAACCCCTAGCCCGGGTGCAGCTGCATACGATAATGGCAGGGAACGGTGACGAGCCGGACAAACAAGTATACCGAAGGGGGTGGGTGTCGGGATGCGGTGTCTGAATTACGTGTTCCCAATTAGACCGCTCGGTGAAGTGTGTTCCCGAGGAAAGGGAGGATGGGAGAATCCACCCGACCCTCCTTTCAGCCGACCAAAGTGGCCCGAGGAAAAGTTGGTTGCCCAGTGAATCTGTAGTTGGTGGACCTGGAATCCGAGTCGGCCCGGTTTGGGCGACGCCGGGAAGAAATCCAGAAAAGTAGGCTCCGTTTAAGACGCCCGAGAGGGTTATGATTGGCGCTCTATCTAGTGGATCGGTGGATCGGACCCACTCATTTGGAACATGCGGATGATCCACTGCAGGGAAGGTGAAAAAAAAAATTTGAGCTTACCCTGCCCATTGCCTTTGCCCTTTCTTCCTCCCCCCTAACAGTGAGGAAAGGGCCTATTAGGGAGGCATGAGAAGCAATTGAAACTACATGCAGGGGAAGAAGCTAGAGGTAATTTATTTGCTTCCTGGGAAGGGAATCCGTCTCATAGGAAGTGGAGCCGAGTATCAGCTAGAACCCGGACGAACCCGAATAAAGGCAGCGATACGCGTAAGAAATGAAAGAAAAGCGTAAAACAAGGTAGAAACACATCCCGAGCATTCCAAGTACAGGTGATTTGCGAGTGAAATACTCCGGCGTCCGCACAGAGTAGGGCTTTTTTCACACGCGCACTAGCCTCGACTAGGAGGCGGACGGGCGAAAATTGTGCCGTAGAGTATTTATGTCCTGGGACGACCTTCTTCCGTAGTTTCCCAGCTTTTTCTCCCTGAAAAGTTCCTTCCCATCCCATACCAATCCACCCTCCCCAACTCCTCTCTATATCAACCAACAAACCATCACAATGGCCTCCCGTGTCTTCGCCCAGCGCCTGGCTTCCACCATGGCCCAGACCTCCAAGGTCGCTCGCCCCGCTGCCCGCTTCCAGCTGAACGCTGCCACCAAGCGCACCTTCACCTCCCAGAAGGCCCCCGTCGCCACCTTCGGTGCCCCCAAGCGTGTCGCCGCTCCCACCGTCCTCCAGGCCAACGCCCGCCAGGCCTTCCAGTCCGCTGCCCGCCGCCAGTACTCCTCCGAGGTCGCCACCGCCATGGTTGAGGTCTCCAAGAACCTGGGTATGGGTTCCGCTGCCATCGGTCTCGGTGGTGCCGGTATCGGTATCGGTCTCGTCTTCGCCGCTCTCCTCATGTCGGTCTCCCGCAACCCTGCTCTCCGTGGCCAGCTCTTCTCCTACGCCATTCTGGGTTTCGCCTTCGTCGAGGCCATGGGTCTCTTCGATCTCATGGTTGCCATGATGTGCAAGTACGTCTAAGCGTTTGATCCAAGGGCTTTGAAGGAACAAATAGAAAATATTTCTTTTTTTCTTTTGTCCGCCGGGGAGGGTATTTGGTCGTGATGTATTACCATGTACTACTTTTCAGCGTCATCTACAACTTTTCCTTTTTGTACATATAGAGTCTATGTGGCCTACCTATCCCAACTTCTAAGAGCCAAACCAAAACTCTGTGTGTTGAGTCCTCCGGCTTGTACCACCAATTTCCTAATTGCTCTCGCATTTTTCCGCTCCTGGGCATTTCACGTATGGCTCTTTCCTAGATTCCCTAGAGAACGCATTACGCATTATTTCTGCTGGAACTGTCAAGCTATCTCCTGGATCTCCAGCTTGATCTTCACAGACAGCTCCTCCATCCGGGGTCGCCCCTGCCCCGAGTTCGATGCCTCCTGTCTCCGGGGTTTGCTACGTGGAAACTTCTCGATCAACTACCGACACGACCGCGCTCCATTGACGGTCAATGCTCTACCAGGTAAATCTAGCCATCTCATTTAGCCTATCTACCTAGCTCGGCCCTCGGTTCCCCAGCTTTGAGAGCAGTCTTTCGAGCTCGACGTCCCCGGCATCCCCAATGCAGAGCCTGCACTAGCTCCGGGACCTCGGGTAGCGCGCTCCCGCATGGGCCGGCTGACTCAGCAGCATGACATCAACGAGACGAATTCGTCTGGTGAGTATCTTAGGTGAGATTGTCCGTGTTTGCAGAATGTAATCATCTGTATAGAAAGTCGGTATGGTGAATTGATTTTGTGGTGCGACGTCGTGGCTGTGTGGTTTGCAATAGCTGGGTTCGGCTACCTGGGAAGAGTATCATATCCGGACACAAAACATTCGGACAGGAAAAATACTATTTAATATGACATTATTTTCAGTGGTAATCAACTATGTACTAAGTTGACAAGAAAATGTCAAGTTTGGTATACATCTAAGCTCGTCATTCCACCTGTATGTGGTATTGGCTCTATCCCTTGGGTTGGATGACATGGAGAGCTCCAGGTTCAACACCTCAGTCCAACCTGACAGCATAAAAAGTACACATGTATGGTACTTAGTTTATCTGCAGCTAGCATGCCTATGTATAATCATATCCACGCTTATTGGAGTTAATTCAGGCATTCCAGACGATGACATGCATATTTTTGAAGTTTATCTTGGCTGAGTCAACTTGTCTTACGTATCGCAACATGTTCCTCAAACAGCTAGTTTTGTCAGAAATGAAAGCCCAGCAGCATTTTACAATCCTTATTTGGAAGATCCAAGCTATTTTTGGAATGTTTGCTGTGCTCTATGCAAGGCTGGAGCCTCACTTTGTATGTGTTCAAGGGTGCTAGGCCCGGCAACCCCTGGAACCTCCAAACACCATCTTCAACCACGAGCATCAATTAGTGAAGTCAATATAGCAAATTAATCTCAATATTCAATTATGTAAAATCATTAAGATCAACAGAATAGGGAAGTATAGATCCAGTCACAACAAAATACCAGATAAACTCCGATCATGCCGCAAGACTCGCTTGCTCAAACGCTGGGGGGAAATAGGTATCACGTCATGGGAACAGTAAAGGGAAACAAAACGAGCTCAAAGATGCGATAAATAGAAACAGAAATTGAAGAGATACCCCTTGAAAAAGTGGACACCAACTCGCAAGTTGCTAAAAGATTTCTAGATCTTCAAACTCCACCACCAGCCCATCCGCGAAGCCAGCCGCCAACGAACTATCCAGACTTAACCCATTCATCGCGTCAAACATAGTCTCGCCGCGGCCCAGATTCATAGGCCGACTCGCGTATATCCCCACATGAACGAACTTGTCCTCAACCCCGTAAAAGAACCAATTGACTTCCCGCAGCTTCGTCCACGAGGATCCCACTGCCCCCGGACTCCGCACAAACGGCGAAGCGGACGGGACCTGGTACCAAACCCAGAGCGCATGACCGATACGCTCCAGTTTGATGCGTAGAGACTGAGTCCCGGGTCCATGTGTAGATTGGATCGGCGACAGGCACCAGTCGGCACCGTCTCCCGTCGCGCTAGTTGACGATGCATTGACAGTGCCAGATGAAAATTCCATGCCGGCTTTGACCCATTTACACGGTGCCCGGGCGCCCGATCGGCGGGCTGTGGTGATTGCCGGAGCCCCGGAGAAGGACTGTGGTGCTGCGCCCGCGAAGATGACCAGGCCGCCCTGGTCCCATTCCATTTCCCAGTCAGCGCTGATGGTGACTTCGGCTACGACGAATGGCTGCCGTAGCGAGGTGAATACGATGGGCGCGGTGGATGTGTCACTGTTTGGGGGTTTGCGCCATAGATCGGTGTTCGGGCCCGCTGTTAGAGTGAAGTATTCCATGCATTGCGGGAGTGTGAAGCCTGGTGGTAGGTTCAAGGCTGTGAAGGAGGAGCCGTCTGGTGGCATGGTGGGCTAGCTGTGACTTTAGAGCTTGCTAACGGCTTCTGGGATTCTTGTTCTTTTTATAGAGAATTGAAACCGATCGTGCTGACAGAACACGGCTGAGTCAATGGACTGAGCTTGCTGTAATGTAATCGAGTTCCGGCGTCTGTGCGGATCATCAACGGGAACGTCGTTTGAGACACGGGGTCCACAGCTTCGTTTCAAGGGAAATAGGAAGAAACGAAGCGCACAGAATAAATGGAATTGGACTTTGCGGGGAATATATTTGGATAGGAAGTCGACGATGCGCGTTTTGCGGATAGGATGCCGCATGCGGCATCAACAGGAACGCGACAGAAAAAGGAAAAGAAAAAAAGCCAAAAAGAATCCCCCGATATCCGAGGAAGCGAACTGGACCACGAGAGGAAATTAGTTCGTGACTAGTCACTATTTATATGAATAGTACCCCCTAGAGCTCAGGGGAGGGCAAAAAAGGAGCCTAAAAGCAGAGCCCGCAGTGAATGGGGGACGACCGGGCTGCCGGGCTCCCAAAGAACTTTGGGACCACCTGGACTTGAGGATCGCCAAAATTCTTCACGATGGCGCGGACCAGTTTGCAAGTGGCGGGTCATCATGCATACTGGGGGGATCCATCACGCCGTGCATCCTAGGGAAACGTGGGAACCGGGAATTGGGACAAAGGCACAACGGGACAACGGGACCCAGAATCCAGAATGGAGAGCTGAGACGGGTCTCCAGACTCGGCAGATTAATCTCTGCCCACTCGTGAGCCGTACGACATGCGACGTACGACGCAGTGGCGAGCGTAGTTATACTTCGGGGATCTGTAGACGATCGGTCGGGTCCATACACGTCGCTGGGGAGAGCTGAGCTGAACGGGATCTAGGATCTTCCCTGATCGGGAGGTGATAGGCGTGGTCTGACAGCCCTAGAGGACACAGGGTTCCCAGCTGCAGGTGGCGGTGATGCTAAGCCACAGTTTGCCCTCTGCACTCGGCTGAACTGAGATGTGGAGTGGTCGGAGATGCCGCTCTTGATGAAAGCGTTGTCCCCGTGTGCTCCGTACACCGTACTTCGAACTACTCTAAGGTTCCTTGGGATAGGTACGATGATTTGCGAGGCTACTTTAGTGTCTCCACCAAGTCCATCTTTGCGATCTCTGCGTTGGCATGCGCGCTACTCGGCTCCGATCTCGACCCCAGCTCGATGACACCTCCTATGAGTCCTTTGATACTCGAAGATCTCCTTTTGTCATAAGTTGCCAATGGGTACACGCGAGGGAAATGAAGGGGAGCCTAAGAATAAATCGGTGATGAGGTGTCCAGGCAAAAAGGGGGCCAAAGCCACGAGACGGCGCTAAGCAACCGGGCGAGGTTGGCGCCTCAGCACTGCCATAAACGACAATCCAACCAATAGCGAGCGATCCATCCGGGCCAATGTCGTATTAAGTGCCCGAGAGGCTCCGGAAATTTTTCTGGAAATGAGACTTAAAGCCTTGGTGACTCGCCACGCGAGCTGTTTACTCCTGCGCGAAAATCTCCCTCTACTAACAATAGCTGGAGGGAAATTCAAAGTGTTGTTCGAGACGCGTTTTACAACACGATCTACATTAATCTAGACGCGCTTCAGCATGTCGCCTTCACACGGGCTGTTCGCCCGTTATAACCGGTATTTCAATGGTCCCTCGGTGTGGAACGACAAGGTCACGCTCAGCACAGACAGTCTTTACGAAACCAAGTCTCTGTATATTGTCGGCTTTTCTTTCGACGTTCTGACACTGGCCGCCCTGATCTGCGGTGTCGTCTGGGCATGTCTGATCCGCAACCACAGAGGCGCGCTGAAGGGCGTGCTCCCTTCTCTCATTGCCTGGCTGGTGTATGTGAATCGCTTTTATTATGCAGAGACAGATGCTAATACGGAACGACTCCAGTGCTATGATCCTTACCATCATCGAGGAAAGTCTCCACCTAGCCGACGCCGTAGTCACCCAATACTATGTGATGGGCCTGTTCCTCAATGTCTTTTTCTTTCTTTTGAGTCAATGCCTGCTCATTTTCGTCTTCTACAACGTCATTCATAAGCTGTTGGATCGGCTCACTGATACGGGCAAGCCATACGCGGCTGTGGTTATCATTCACTGGATCGTTCTGGCCCTTGCGGTAGCACTAGCCATTGCTACCTGGGCCTTGTATGTGGTATTTGAGGTGAATATGATTCAGAATTCATATGGATTCGATGTTTCAGGAATCTATAGCAATATCCAGAGTGCACAGGTTATCTTCTACTGGGTAATTTCAGTGGAGATGCTCGCCTGGTCCATCTTTGCGACTGTGAAGGCTGGATCTCACAGGTTTGTCTCGAAAGTGTGTTGACGATACAGCCCCTCTTTGGAATGCATGCTAAAATATGGCAACAGATGCCAGCAATTGCTTTCATAATCGGCAGCGTCTTTTGGTTCGCCCTGAACATGATGTGGGCAGTCGTCTACATCCGCTACATCATCCCGGACAGCCTGTTTTTCCCGCGGTATCTGTCAGCCGTTGAGAGTGTCGGCCAATTTTTGTTCTGCGTCGGCATCTACGTCGGCGTCCTCCTCTGCTGCATGAACTGGAGCAAGGTCGGCGACAAGCCTTCCGGGCCAATGCAACACGGTCCTGTGCCTGTTGGATACCCGACATACCCGGCATATCAGACTTATCCCCAGTTCTCACAAAATCCACAGCAGTATCCTCCATATATGCAGCAGCCATACCAGCAGCCATATCAGCAGACATACTAGCAGCCTCAGCAGCAACCTTAATAACAGCCTTGACGGTAGTAAGAGGTGTTAGTGGAGGTCGCGATGGAGGATGAAGGTGGATGGAAGCGATGCTATCCAAACATGCCGTCCCAAGATATGAAGATATAGGACAATCATGTTTTGGACTGCGATTCTTTGACGTGTTTACGTGTTTTGTTTCAAGGCGATATCCCTGGGCTGGTTCGGGCCTGCTGTATACGAAATACCCATATTTGTTTGATGTTAATACCCAATCTAATTTTCTCGAATGAAGTCCATATTTGTGCTATTACTGTACAAGTAGTAGATCAAGAAGTTGCTGAGCTCTAATGACCGAGAAATCCTTTACCTAATTTAACGAGTCCCCCGTGCCTTGAAGGTCTTTCCATCTACACTCCGCAAATGTCTTGGCAAACCAGGCGGTGGCGGCACGGCGATCACATCACACCCGAACGTCTATCAACTTCAACTCAACCAGCATCTTCTCCCAGCCATGGTGTGCACCAAATGCCAGAAAAAGCTTAAGACCACCGAGCTCGCCACGCCGGGTGTCAAACGCAAGAATGACATGTACTACGGCTCCCCGTCCACCACTCTAGGCGGCTCCTCGGCCGGTGCTGCAAAGGCTAAATCAACCCTGGGCAACATGGGTATCGGCAAGGTGTGTTTCTGGATGTGCTCTGTGCTGATATTCAGGTTGATGACTGACACCCGCGCAGAGTAAACTTCTCAGCTCGAAGGCGAAGAATCCTTATGCGGCGTATGCTTCGTCTTGCGAACTTTGCAAGACGAAGACTGAGCAGGGAAAGAAGTACTGCCAGCGCTGTGCTTATCAGAAGAATGGTACGTTCTTGTGATGATTTTTTTCACGATGTCTTTGCTAATGGAACTTATCAGCCTGCCCGATGTGCGGCAAGAGTCTGGCTGGCAAATCGGCCAAGGACCAGCCCGTTGTGCAAGGTCAGAAGTTCAACTTGAAATGATTTACTTTTTCATAAGATGTGGCGGGTGTGGTTTTCTAGTGCTCATGGCGAGGCGTTCGGAGTCCAAGGACAGGCCTATGTATTTACAGATCCGATCTCGATGAATAAATTCGATTGACAGTACAGAAAAAATCTAGTTATACATGGCATGCGCGGTAAGAGTATATGCAGTGCGTCGATAACGCTTCATACCAGGCAACAAATCGCCAATTCCTGGCTACGACAAGCTCGCGCTTCCCTTTGTTCATACACAAACAGTTCGGTTCCAATTCCCTCATAAGCTCCTTATCAATCCCAGTAACCGTTTACCGGTCGGCCAACATGTTCTTGATGTAGCTGTAGTAATTCGGCAGCACGTGCTGCGCGATCTCGTCCTTGGACAACCACTTGAAGTCCTTCAGGTTCTGGGTATTGGCGGACAGATCGGCTTGGCCGGTCATGATGCGAGTCTTCATGAAGAAGGTCTTCTCGCCGTGGGACTCGGCTCCGGTGGCCTTGTCGATGTGGGGCTTGCGGTTTGTGTAGACGTGGTGACCGTAGGGATGGTAGCCGACCATCCAGGTGTTCATGTTGACACCGGCGGACTCGGCGAGGGTACGTTCAGCGGCCTATATCGAGAATTTGATTAGAATGACTGTCCCCCAGAGCATAATGTGCGTAGGCGCAAGCTCACCTCACGGATGGTTTCCTCTCCAACCACAGGAGAGCTAGGGAACTTCCAATATCCCTCCTTCGACTGAACAAGCAAGTAAAGAGTCTTGGGAAGCAAACGGTTCAGGCTCTTGAAGTCTCCCTTCTTGTCGGCCTCCGTCACCCGCGAGAATGGGCGCGGGATCTCCTCCTTCTTGCTGGTATCTTGGGAGGTGGCGTTGGCTGTGGACTCGGCGTCATCAACCAGTTTCTCTATCTGGTACTCCGGCTCGGATTCCTTGGACCCGAGGAGCAGCTCGTCGTTCCATGCGTCGGTGGCGTACGCGTTGTACTTTCCGATGTCGCGTGCCGGGGTCCGACGCTCCGCGACCTTCTTCTTCCAGTCCACGTCGGCGGGCGTTCCACGCTTGAAATAAAAGTATTTGGTGAAAGGCAGCGCCAGACGCTCGTTCAGACGCTTTTGGTAGAAATGGAAGGCTTTCTCGAACGGCTCCAGGTCGCGGGTGATCTGGGGCGGACGCGAGAGGACAACGCCGGCGTTGATGGTGTAGACGGGCTTCAAAACGGGGAAAGTAGTGTCAGGGGCAGCAGTCGCTGATGGGGTCGCAGCCGCAGCAGAGGCATAGGTGCGGCGGCCGAGGGTCTCTTGACAGCTTTTGCACACGCCGGAGTCGAATTTTGACGGGCCTGGATCAGAGGGAGTTAGTGGCTATTCCGATTCATCAGCAATCGTACATACGCAGCAGGGACGCTATGCGCCGGGCGCCATTGGGACCTGACGACATCGTTATAGACACTGTTGTTGCTGTTTCAACACCCTTTGCAACTCCGAGAAAAGTTCCAGCGAAGTCACGTTCGCGCTACACCCAATCGGGACTAGCGGACACCGGGCCACATAAAAACGCGGCGCCCGCTTTTCAGATTTTCTCTTCTTCAGGCACCCATTTCCTTATCGTCACTGCGTTTAGTAAACCCCACGACCAGTCGATCATTTAGCGGTGTCTAGAGCGAGCTTTGCTGCTGATTCGCTAGCGGTACCTTCGTTATTACCAAGGTGTACTGTTAGATAGATGCGGCGAACATTTCAACACCATGCCTTGTGCTATGTTCAGTAATGCCATTTGATCATTTCATCCGATCATTTCATCCAATCTCCCTTTTCCACCCTCTAAAGAAACCTAGGTGGCTTCGCGAGCTATCTCTCCGAGGTCCACGACTCCCTCATGCGTTCCAAACACTCGCAGCTTATTGCCGTAGACGTCCCAAAACTCGCTGTCGAGTCGAGGGATCAGCAAGCCATTGCGAACCATATCAGCAACTGCGTGGGTTGCAGATTCAGCGAGAGACTGAAGTGATTCCTCCGGAGACCAAACATCGGAATCCTTGCCGTCGTCGCCCTTGCCCGGAAGGTCGTCGTCATCGTTTGACCTGCTCTGGGCTCGTTTAGAACGGCCATTCATGACACTGTTGAATAGGTCCTGCACATTGAAAGGCTGGCCATTAGCGATTTCGATATTCATCTCCCTCAGAGTTCCCTTTGTGTTGTTGAGTATCTTTCCCTCCTTGTGAAGCTGGGCAGAGAGCTTGATAAACAAGATGGCGGCGAGCATGCTGTCGTAGCCCGCTTCGTGCAGGCTCTCGGACCATGCATACTTCGAATACACGGGGTCGATAACTGGTATACAGGTCAGTTATTCGCTACCTTCTCAGTTCGGAGTTCTCTGTGACTCACTGATCTTGGGAAAAGCTACCTTCGCAAACTCTCTGTTGGCGTCTGCCAGCGAAGACTTAGCGTTGGAGGAGTCCTCGTCGTAAGTAAAGAGATACTTCGTATCTATCACCAGGGGAAATACACGGTGAACCAGAAGCTTGAATTCTTCCAAGGTCTGGGGCAATTTGCCGATGAAGTGGTGGTAAAAGAAAACCAGATCCGTGAAGCAATTGTGTCCAATGAATACCACTCGGTTCTCTTTGAGACAGTCTTTCAGTCCGGAGGAGAGCTCCTCCAACGTGAACTTCGGGTTCTCAGCTTGAGCCAGGAGGGGAGCAAAGGTGCTTGGCTCGAGGGATGTCAGGTCTCCTCCCACCAAAGCCTCGGCAATCCAGCGGAATCCAATGCTTTTTTGGATCTTCTTTTTGGCATCGTCCCGCTTTCGCTCAATGGCCAGTCTGTTCATCTCCGCGGTGGTCTCGGTGACCTGCACGTATCCGTGTCGGGTTTGAGATTTCAGATCAGGGTACTCGAGCCTGATCACTTTGTGCACGAGGTATTTCTGCTGATTGCTCAGATGCCTGGGCAGAGTTCTGCGCTGCTGGGCCTTGTAAGAACGAGGTAAAGGGGGGATGTTTAAGTGCTCATTGCGTCTTTGGCCCTGATAACTAGCCACCCAGTTATCAAGCAAGGCGCGAACTTCCTCTAGAAAGTCCAAAGAAACTTGGTCTATGTCCTGTATGTCCCAGGTATCAAGACGGTTGAGCCTCGTGTTCATATGCTCCCGGGCCTCTTGTTCTTCGCTGCGAGAGAGATAGCGGACACCCTGTTTGCAGAGGGCATCGATGCTGAACCCATGTCCTAATAGGAACTCGACCGCTGGGTAGGTGGATCAATATTACTGTAAAATTGGACTATCGGAGAAGAAGGACGTACCCAGGCTTGAAAATGTCCAGTCACGGTTGATGTCCAGGGCTTGCTCCACGATAGGACTCAAGCAGATGTTAAACGGTCTGAGGTTGTAAGTGCCTACCACTAGTCAGATTGCAGTCAACAAGAAAACACAATTCCACCAGACCGAGTACCATTTGCAGCATCCTCATTGCAGATTGTCAGACCAATCTGAATGATCTGGTACTTCTCCGCGGCGATTTTGTTTTCCAAATAACGTTCCTGTAGAGTCTGGATCTTCGGAATCTGGGAGGAGGGGGCCAGGGAAATACCAGAGAGTTCAAAGTCAATAGAAACGAAGTAGCTTTGGGTCAGCTCTTTCAGAAGCCAAGGAAGGTAGTAAGCGAAGTTGTGCTGCGTTAGATCCATCTTGTTTGAAATTGATGAGATAAAAGGCAGATGCGCGGTCGAGAGTGAAAGGAGCTAAAGAAAAGAACGAAGAGAAGTACGATTGATTAAGAGAGATGAGAAATACGATCAATGGCTCATATCGAGGAAGCTTTAGCTTGCACCGTGGATGTTATCATGAAAAATGGGATATTTGTCAGAACCATTGAACCATATGTGTGGAAGGGAAGTAGATGGTAGGTAAATGATTGTGAGATCGAAGATGCTACGGAGCTACGTGGAACTGACAATGTAGGCTACATTTTCTATGTAGCACAAACTGACTGAAGCCTCCCCGGGGCAGGGCTCCTAGTCAGACCATGCGAATTTGAGTAATTGAAAAAGACCAGTAATAGAAAGATTACAGCAAGGGAACCCTGCTAGTATGCCGAACTAGATTAATCCTAGACAATACGAATGACATGTGGGTTATACCACCTAGAAGAGACAACAGGTATACAAACACGACTCCAATGGACCTAATGAGGAACCCGTGCAGTTAAATCCTAAACAATAAATTGCGGTGTAAAAAGTAGCCAATGATACAAAATAAGCAGCAATGGAGTGTATAATTGACAACGTTGCGAAAGACGTTCACGTTGGGGAAGCAATCCCGTGACCAACCCCGGACTTGGGCGAGCCGAGGGAAAACGACAGCCGATCGCAGAGTTCCCGGCGTCCACGGTCTCCTCTCTTCTCTCTCCATCCATTTCTTCTCTACTCCTTATGATCCAGAACTAGGCAGTTTTGAATACCGCGCCATTCCGTGCTTCTGGAAAGCAACGACTGACGCAATGTCGACACATACGAAGCTCACCTCCCCGTCCTCCACCAGCCCCACGAGGCTCTGCTCCAAGACATACAAGAAAGCTTCCCAGCTGTACCTTACACGACGTCTACCAGAATCACTCGCATCTCTTCAGCCAATTATCAATGTACCCTTATCACAAGATGACCAGTACACGAATGGTGACTCGACCGCGGCCGCGGCCGTCGCGCCGATCGCCACCGCCCCCGGCACGTGGAGAATCAAGGTGTGGAATCTCTACATTACGCTTCTCAGCGCAATAGTGGACCTCGGAGCGGAGGAAGGGAAGAATCAATTTGGCCAGAAGGAGTGGAAGTCAATTGCGACACAAGTGCGGGAAGGAGGCATTTGGCAGACTGTCGTACAGGTCGGCTACCAGGGCCGGGAAGGCTCCGTCGACGCCGAGGTTGTGTACAACTTGTCAGTGATCGCTTCTCATACACGTTCATATGAATCGCAACTAACAAACGCCGAATAGAGCCACACTACTCCTGAACCAGTCTGCTTCTCAAGCCCTCAACCAGCAACGACTCGAAACCTACCTATCATCCTACGGACAACCCAACCTTGACCTTGCAGACCGTCTCCAAGATGCCTCCAGTGGCTCTCCACCTCAGCGTATTTCCGCGACAAGCGGAACCGATACCCCGAAGGACCTGGCCGCCCGTGTGAGGATCATCGAGCTGTTCGTCTTGCATGTCCTTCCCCGTAACGAGGAGTGGGAGTACGCCCACGAGTTCATCAACCTGAGCGAAGTCCTAGACGAAGAGCGTAAAGACCTGTTCCTACAAACATTGGAAAGTCTGAAGGAGGAGAAGGAAAGAGGAGAGTTACGTGCCGCGGAGTTGCAACGCCAGAAAGACCTAGAGCTCGATCGGCAACGAGACGACGAACGCCGGAGAGCCGAGGAAGCCGCCGCGGCCACACCTCCGAAAGCCAACGGACACAAGCGCAACACCAGCGAGGTCGACTACGGGATTGAGAAGGGCAGCGCTCGCGGTGCTTCCAAGGGCAAGGGCTCCAAGTCCTCGGATAAGTCACCCACCAGCAAGTCCACAACACGGACTGCTCTTTCATCGTCTAGCTCGAAGAACTCCAAGAAGCAGGTCAAGCCTGAGCCACGGGCCAAGTCACAAGCCGTGGCCAATACGCTTCGCAATCTGTTCAAGCATATTATCCAGAGCATTTCCGGAAACCCACTATCAATAGTGCGCACCCTGCTCTTTGTTCTCGGAATCTTGATGGCAATGAGCCGACAGGACGTCCGCGAACGAGTCCGCAGGATCACGGACTCTGCGTGGCAGAAAGTGAAGGGTACCGTCGGCATGGGTGTTAAGGTGAGCTATATCTGAGATATAGGCTCGCCACGAATTTTTGCCTTCAACATTGCATGACTTGCCGTGTATATCTTTTCATCATTTGGATATTCCTTTGTTTTCGGGACCTTGATGTCGCATATATATTTTCTTCAACTGTGATTGATCTTGTCTATGTATTCTACCATAAACCGAATGAATAGTCATTTCGGGTCGATATTTCTCTTTTCCAAAGTCGGACGAGGGTTACATTGCATATTTATAATTTCACTCACAATTTTCACCAAAACTTGGGAAGTTGCTCAGATGGCTCCTATGGTCTGGGATCAGCGAATCTGTAGCACTGAGATATGTGATTACGACTGTGGAAACATCACAAACACCAATCTAGCCTTTTGCACTCACGAAATGAGCGCCACCTTACGAATTTCCAACGCCATTCTCGTTGGTGGACCGCCACAGCCGTGTCAGCTCATCTCCCAACGTACCCCCGCAAATGGATGATTGAAGTCCAAGACAGAAGAGAATTTGTCGGCCAAGTGCTTCCTGAAAAGCTTCCCTTGGAACTGCAGCACATCATCAAAGGGGATGTCCCGGGAAAGACCATGTCTATGGATGAGGCGAGACTAGACCTGCGCTTATGGAGGAGCGTGGTCTTCAATCGAATAGCGCAACCGGAGTTTTTGAAATTGAAAGATTTAGTCATGGAGAGTATAGATGGCACTTATCGAAACGTGTCATATGGAGCCTTCACCATATTCCGAGCGCCCAAGTCCGGCCGGTTCTCGGCGGCCATTTTCCGCACTCCTGAATTGATGGACCCACCCAGTCGTCATCAGCCAATCAGAACCCGAGTTTCCCATGTTCCGCTTACTCAGGCATCGGCGGCGTTAATCTCCGCGAACCCGACTAAAATTGCTTATGAATTTTTTTAAAGACAAAAAAGGGGAATTTGTAATCCCTGCCTACAGTCCGTTTCCAAGTCAGATCATTGGTGTTAATACCCACGGCCCCATCCGTCTACCATAAATAAAAAGGCACTAAGAATACCCCACTGTAGATATGAAAACCGCGCCTTTGCCTCTTCTGTGGACTGTCATTCTCTTCTTTCCTCTAATCTACTATCTCTACTCTTATTCCACAATGGGCAGCATCGAGTTCAAGAACCCGGCTACTACCACTCTTCTGGAGTTGGTCAAGTCCCGCCGCACTTACTACAACCTCAAGGCGGAGAGCCCTATCTCCGACGATGCCATTGATCACATTGTCCAGGACTCTGTCCTCCACGTTCCCAGCTCTTTCAACACTCAGACTTCTCGCGTCGTTCTTTTGTTGAAGGAGGAGCACAAGAAGTTGTGGGACATTGCTATCAAGGTCATGGAGGGTCTTGTCGCTGCTGGCCAGGTCCCCAAGGAGATGTTCGAGAACAGCACCAAGCCCAAGCTCGAGGGCTTCAAGGCCGGCTACGGAACTGTAAGTACCTTTGTAGCTCTTTGATTCTTGAATCAGTAGCGACTGACACCGTAACCAGGTTCTTTTCTTTGTTGACTACGAGTCCCTGGCTGCTATCAAGGAGAAGTTCGCCATCTACGCTGCCAAGTTCGACCCCTTCGCCCTGGAGTCCAACGCCATGTCTCAGTACTTCGGTATGTTTCCAATCTTTAACATGAAATGTGTTTTTTGAGCGTGATTCTAACATTCTGCAGTCTGGCTCGCTCTTGAGTCTGAGGGCTTCGGTGCCAACCTCCAGCACTACAGCCCCCTCATTGACGAGGATGTTCGCAAGACTTGGAACCTGCCCGAGTCCTGGAAGCTGGACGCCCAGATGGTCTTCGGTGTTCCCGCCTCTGAGCCTGGCGAGAAGACTTTCGCCCCTCTCGAGGGCCGCTACAAGGTCTTCGGAAAATAGATATGAACCGTTATTTAGACCTGACTACATATAGACTATGACTTGAATGCAATCTAGATATGAACAAGATCTCTTTGCGCTTCGTATGGTTTTGATATGTAGCTTCGTAAAGTAGGGTACATATGCGTCTCTTTTTTTCATCTGCGGGCCTTGCTTCATCCCTAGGCGCCATCACATGATGCGATTCCGATGAAGGAAATAAGCGTTATTAAGATTTGAATTGAGGCTAAACTACTATTATAACGGGTGGTCCGGTCCGTGCATCTGAAGGAATGCGGGAGGACCCGCTTCATCGCATGGTGCTATCAGCAAGTGCTAATGAAATCGGCACTTCTGGCGCTTTGACCATTGAGCATCAGCGAATGTAGTCTTATAGAATGCTATACCCCTAGCACTAGATACAAGAGCTAGGCGGGCACACTACTAAGTCCTAGAAATAAAGTTTTAGGCAACGACCTCGACCTCAAGTTTTGTTCTTCAATGGCCCACCCCCGTTCCCGCGCCTTTATCAAAAACATGAGTGTCTCAAAAAAGAAATAACTAAACTTCGAAAGAGGTTAGCAACCGACACGTGAGAGGCGACTCTTTTCTGTAATGTTTATCTTAGTGTGGCTCTGGTATTATGCATATAGATCTGTTCCACTTCGATAATGAGAACAAGATCTGCCATTCTGACTGCTGTTAGCTAGAAAAAAGGAAAAGAGAAAGATAAGCGATTAGCAGCAAGACAAGGAATGGAGAATGATAAATCCGTCTCGGTTGATGAACAGAGCTAGCTCAATTACCCCGCAAGCTTAGCCCCATACCATGTTCTCAATCTCGTTATCCTGGGAGAGAGAGTCTGCATTGTCCATCTCTTCGTTGCCCTCTCGGTATCGCCATCTCTTCCCCATAACGTCCTTGAAGGTCGCAACATCTAGGTCTCCAAGCATGATGGTGTCGGATAAAGCTCTGATTGGCTGCGAATCACCCATAGGCTTCAATTTCACGTCAAGGCCAGGGGCGACGAACAAGACAGCACTCAGTCGACGCACGCCCGGGGCACGGCGAACACGATGTTTGGCAGCGGAAATTCGGCCACCACTCAAGATAACGGCACACCAACCAGTCAAGACAACAGTGGCATCCCCTGGGACGGGAACCCACGTACCCGCGGTTTCTTCGAGCTCCAGACCGGGCGTGCCATCTTGGAAGATGATCGAGAAGGTTCCATAATCCGTGTGGGCTCCGCATCCATTCGACGATTCGGGAGCAGCCGTGTTAGGATTGTAGTCACATAGGCGATAGTTCATATTGTATGAGGTGTGTGCCGCAGACAGATCGGTACCAGCGAGGAGGCTCAGAGAAGCCAGAATGGAGGGTACATACTAAGCACTGATGGCGTTGAAGAAGTCGAGGACCTCACCTAGGCCATGAGGATCCAAGGACTGACGTAGTGCTTCTGGAATCCGAGAGTTCCGCATGGGCGAGAGGTCGATGGTGAACTTCTGATCCGACTCGGGTTTGTGTAGGGCAGCAGTCTTGATGACGCCCCGGTGAGGGTAGGTTGCATTGAGCTTGGCAACATCATCAGGGTGGGCATGAAGATGATCAAAGAGAGCCTGGATAGATGAAAATGGTGCTTTGGCTTCAAGATTGACCGATGCGGTTGTGGAATTCGAGCCCAAGAACGATACTGCTGGAGCTTCAACTGGGCCATCAGCTGGGCCAGTAGGAGGTAGGGCGATTGGAGTCGCCTGGGGGTTGATAACTTGGGTAGCCATGGTTAAAGTGACAGTCAGAGTGATGAAGAGGAAGGAAGGAAGAGTGAGAACTGAAGGTTAAATGGAAGTGAAGTGGGTCCAGCGTCGCCCCGCACTTCCGGGTGACATCAGCAAACAAAAAGGAAGTTGTTGACAATCACGACAGTATATCGCGTCATGATTCAGACACTGCCCAAATCAATCACGTCTGTTAGTGTGCCTGCACATGTGCACTACTAGGTCTTGAGGACTACATTCAATAGTATTTAATCATGGAATTGCTAGTGGATGTTGGATGGTGGATGGTGCTCAATTTACATGAATCCGATCGGTGTGGATGTGACCGCAGCGCGCTGGACTATGTACTCTGTTGAATATGGGAGCCCTCATCCTAAGGCGCCAACACTGATCGACGGCTGCCGATTGGCCAGCTAGGCTCATGAGGATATTCGAAACTGGGCTGCATAATCAGCCCGTATCTGCAGTTTGCTCATCTATACCTTCTCTTCGGGTTATCTATCCAGTTCTTTCATGGATCACCGAGCAGCGGTGTGAAAGAACAGTTTTGTTTGTGATTCCTTCAGAAAACAGTTCTCAGAGAAAGGGTATAAGTATCCCCCCGAGAACCTGCAGAAAATATTATCGGAATTTACTATCAATTATATGTCCATCCTCTTTTCATCCGATCTCCCCCTTATTTCTCAACATACTCATGCTATTATTCATACCCTATTAGTTTCCCTTCTTAAACATCTCACTACACCTTAGTTTTCTTCTTTGTCAAACCCATACCGGGCCCACATTTACTGCTTTCGGCTGGAACCTGACTTGGCCCAATAGCTTGGGCTTGGCGTTGCCGCCAGTGTAAGCGAGTGCGCTGGTTGGAATGGGAGAGGCCATGTCTCACTTTCCTATTAGCCTCTATTCTTGGCAAATTAAATGCTTTCCCAGTTGACCATAGCGTCTTTCCGGTTCTGTTAAGATCGTATAAAGGGGTTTTTCCCCGCCTGGATAGAGAAGGTCAACTTTTCAGCCTCATATTTCCGCCTGTCGTGCTTAGAGAGATCTATAATGCGACAAAAGAATTTCGGACACTTCTCGTTCTTATTCACAGGCAATAATTGTTAAATTTACGCTCATCTGAAGAAAATGTCATCTACTTCGTTCAAGTCGCCGTCGACAACTACGTCAACCACGTCGGTGGCCATCACTCCCTGGGTACAACGGGGCTCTTGCGCTTCGTTATGGGAGACGGAACTCACATCGACATCTACAAATGGCTCCTATGAGACCATGACTATTTTAGCTTCCAACATGGCTGATCCAAGATTTTCCTCTTGTCAGCCATCCGGGTGGGATAGAAACTCGTCCAGCGTTTTTGCTTTCCGCCCAACTGTATGTCCCAGTGACTGGAATTACTACAACATGGAAGCAACCTCCACGTTGTTCCAACTTCCGGAATATGGTACGTTGTGGCTGGAGGAGCAGATTTCAACAGCATACTGCTGTGCAAGGTAAGATTTTGCTCTACCTACCTCTTTCTTGAGCCAAAGTCCACTCCCAGAGTATGGATCCTAACACACTATCGAATATAGTGGTTTTCACCTCTGGACAGAAAAGTCTAAGTTCCCTGTCTCCAGCCTGGCCGACGGGGCCTGCGTTCGCAGCGTGAACGGCGATACCCCAACTACCATCTCACTCGTTCCGGCAAGCATTACTGAGCCAGTGCCTGTGATTACAAGTGGGATTCTCGCACACCGTGCATGGGCGATTACATGGGCGGCAACCGATACACCATACATGTCGCCATCACTCCCAACATTGAAAAGTAGCATGCTGGTTCCAACGTGGACACCTGGCGAGATTATCCCCGATGGAAAATATGACCATCTGGGCATCCAGCCGCATACGGAACACAAATTAATTTATGTGGCTATTATTGTGCCTTCCATAATTGGTGGTTCGCTGTTTGTGTGTATGCTTTTGAGCTGCGTCAGGTGGAACAAGAAGAGAAAGAAGAGGGCGGAAGAACGGGGGGATGGATCTGGTACGGAGGGAAACGATGCGCGGAAATTTGATGAGAAAGAAGTCCAAATCTCTGGGGAAAATATCCAATAAAATGAGAACCGAGGGGGATTTATATAACGCCATTCTACGTAGCCGTCTCATCTTGTCTTGACTATTATGTTCACCCCCGATAGTAGCTTGGCAGTCTCATTCTGCGGTCCAGGTGCCAGCTCTATGTTTCGGTACCAATTATGAGCCCGCCACCGTATATCGCGCTCGAGCGTTCATGTAGGGACAGACAAAATGAGAAAGCGTAAAGTCGATTTGATCATTCGTCTCTAAGTTATATGAGATGTGAGCAATAGCTGAAAAGCTGGTGACCGGTCTGACTTACATGGGAAATTCCGACGCTTGCGCAGCCCTCTAGTGGAACATGGAACATGAACTCTGAGTATTAATTGTATCCGCCGCTGAATAATAGTAGGTAATATCAGTGAATGGGTCTCCGATTGAGAGATCCTTCCGGGTGACACTCGATACTTACCGACCCATTGTTCTCACAGGATTGGTGAAGATGAAATTGATATGGCGGTTGTGAACTGGAGGTCCAAATAAACGCAGTGAAGATGGCCACATAGATGAAGAAAATATCATAAAGCTCAGAAGTTATCTCGAAGGGAAGGGAAACTGGTAAATAGAATAGAACCGAAGGGTTTGGCTCAGTCGAGCAAGGCCCGCCTTTAGGTAATGCAAGATCGGCGGACTGGACGCCCGAGAGAAATAGACAGGGGAGAGTCCGGCTGGTTTCTAGGAATAGCCGAGACTCCATGGGAGGTAAATTGACAGATCGACTTAAGACTGCATGAAATTTGTAAGGAGAAGTGATTACAAGCGGCGATTCCTGTCCACGGTGCGTCCAGTGGCCCTAGTTTTGTCTAGCCATGAACAGATCTCTGTAGCTAATTCCACACGATGTCATTGTTATTGGACACTTAACAAGCCCTGGCACTGCGACGTCTTCAAATAGTAACTCGCGAGGGTGGGATAAGGCTACAGCAAAAACAAGAGAGCCTCGGCCGCTTCCAGACCAAAGGATTCTGAAAAGCAAGATCAAGGACAAAAGGGGAAGAAGTCCCGGGACAATGGACAGAGCCCAGCAACCAGCCCCCTGGAACAGACCGGTGAATGAACGACGTGGGTCAAAGCCCGTGCAACCTAGCGGGACACATCGCGGTTCAAATCCGTCAAAACCCCACGATGATCCTCTGTCGGGTAAAGCCTAGTCGCAAGCACGGCTAGCAGTGTGCCTAAAGGTACGAAACACACTTATGCGAGTCCGTGCATTTACTTCTGGCTCGTCGAGCAATGAGAATGTAGTAACAATGCAGCGGAGCCCCGAACCAGCGCATATCAGGCCCCGAAATATCCCCGGCCCAGCTGGTCGGGTCCGCGGGCCGCGCCTGCTTACCGTATTGTCGGGTCTTACTCCACAGAGGGTTACCCTTCTGGAGGTTCCCGGTACTTTGGTTGCCTTTTGACTTTCGCCCCCGGCTGCTAATTATACCAAGCTGGTTAAGAGGACACTGCTGTGCTGGCTGGCTCTTGCCTGTTTGGGATATTGGGATGTTGATCTTGAGGCTCTGTGCGTGTTCCTCCCCCTCAGGTCTATCGGTGTGGTGGGTCCAGCGGATCCAAAGATCAAGGAGAAAATTCCTGTCTACGTCCGCGTGCTTATAAGGACATTGGGATGAAAATTGTGTATTGAAATCCACAAGCGCTATCGCTATAATCCATGCCCATCAAGGCAGTCAAAATCAAACTCCAGTAATGCAATCATGCAGATTGTGCACAGGCACCCAACACCAGGCATGGCCAAGCCTAAGTCAAGTCAAAAAAACTCCATGGACACTGCCCCCAATGCTCTAATAAAACTCGCTCCTCCGCTAAGTAAAATCAAATCCACCTTTATGCCTTGTGGGTAATCGCCTTTCTCCGGAGAACTCCCAGCTCCTCCAGTTTTGACCATGCCTTTGCCATGTCCGGACTGTCCTCGCCCAGGGATGGCCGAAGCTCCAACCCGTCAAGGGTGTGTAGTGATCCGCTTGTGCCAGCATAGAGCAAAAGCTCCAGGACACTTCGGCGCAGCCTGGTTGCTTGGTCCAAATGACCTAGGTACTTCGCATCCGCGGCGGCATCCGCAGACGGAAGAGTAAATGGGTCGTTGACTTCGACATCTCGCTCGCCCTTTACACCGTCCTCCCAAGTTACTGCTTGCGTCATCTGGTCATTCTGATCAAGGTCGGCGAGCGCATCAGAAAGATCGCGCCGATTTTCCTGTTGCCGGATGACTGCCTTATCCTGGTCCTTCAACTTCTTGCGGTCTGCGTTGGTTCCATTACCAGTGAGGGCAGGAGGATAGAATCCAATGGTCAGCGGGTTGCCACGAATATCAAGTTTCCGAAGAGAGCATGGGCTTCCGCGGCCAGCTCGACCCAGTCGGCTTAGAATTTGACAAATCCGTCTCATTCTGGCCAGCCGGTTTCCAACGATAGACAGCCTGGAGAGGCATTTCATTCCCACGAGCGGTTCCAGCTCGATGAGCGAGTTGAAATTCATATTCAAAACCTTGACATTCGGGAAGTTCGATGCGAAGTCACTAGGAAGACCATTGAGGGTGCAGGAAGCTAGATCAAACAATTGGAGTTGGAGTAAAGGTGCCGATGGCGAGAGGCATCCGGATGAAAGCTTGTTTGAAGACAAGAACAACTTCCGAACATCCTTCACACATCCCAGGTCGAGATTCAGAGCGAAGCCCGACCCATTGTCCGAAGGCGAGGACTGCTCTCGTACAGATAGCACCTCCAGGTTAAGGCAGTGCTCCAGACCAGCGATGGTAGATAAGCGGTTCTGATCCAGGTAGAGAAGGCTCACGGAAGAGAAGTTCTTCACATCGAACCGATTCAGTCGGTTTCCAGAGATCCTAAGGGCACGAAGGCTAATGAGTGAAGCTGAAGCTTCAAGTCGCGTGATCTGGTTGGCGCTGAGATCAAGGGTGGTGAGGGATGGGAGCCACTCAATGTTCCGAACCGACGTCAAGCAGTTATGGCTCAAATCAAGATCACGAAGCCGAGTCCTGGAAAGTTAGTACTCCACACAGCAAGCATGCCAAAGGGCAACTTACAGTTCAGTTCCTTCGAAGTCCACACCGGTAATCGAATTGTTACCCAGCTTCAGACTCAGCAACCCATTTAGCTCCATAATGCCGTCGATGTTGCGGATTTGATTGTCATTTGCCTTCAATTCCCGAAGGTGGATCAGGCTGGAGAATCCATCCAGTGTTTCAATGTCGTTGCCAGAAATGTCCAAATACTGCAGGTTGGTCAAGTGGCCCCAAGGTGTGAGATTGGAGAGACAGTTATGGGGGATCTTCAGGGTTCGCAAGGTTGAAGGCACACCACTCAGCTGCCCAATGTCGTTATCAGAAACATCGAGGTCCTCAAGGCGAGGACAGAAGTCACTCAATTTGTGCAGAGTGATCAGTCCCTTCTGACGAAGGACCAAACGGCGGACATGATCCCAGTAAGGCTCGTATGGCTCTACATCGGTGATGTGCTTGATCAGATCCTCTGTCGCGAGAGCAAAAGTTCCATGAACCTGTCTCAAAGACTTTGGGTTTGTCCGTTGAGCCACATAGGTCATTTCAAGATTCAACGGGTGGTCAGGCTGGTTCACAGAGAATTCAGGAAGTGGACTCAGATGGAAACTGTAGTTCGTCTGGTCGGGACTCTGAATGGGAACTAAGGAATTCCCAACGCCTTGTCCACCTGGGGTCTGCTGGACAGCCATCGGATCGCCCCTATGAATAAGGCTGAGATCCTCGGTCCCTTCTTCGTTTCTTTCTTCAATTCGAGAAATGGGACGTCGGATGAATGGTTGACCGGCCACGGAGGTTTCACGCCCAATCGGCGGCGCGAAAGACCGTAATGCACCGTGCTGCTGGTCCGCACGAGTTGGGCTTTCTTCCGGAGAATTGGCTGCGTCAGTCGCCTCTTCCTGGTTTGAATGGCATTCCAGAGCATCCGGATCATCTCTATACGCGATGTGTGACACTAGAGGAGAAGAGAAAGTGATGGTTGCAACGCGAGCCTGTTTTGTTCGCCGCTGCGAGCCGGGTACAGGAATCGCTTGACCGACGTTCTCTTCCTGAATCTCATCTGTGTTCCATGATGTGGCTCTGGTGCCAGATTGAGGAACACTTGATGTGAATCGAGTGGCTCTGGATTGCACGGAGCTTGCACTCACTGAGGGTTCACCATCCCTCGTGTGAGGTCGAGGATCAGTCTTCCTGGGAGAAGTACCTGCATCGAGAGTAGGCGCAGGATGATCCTCACTCTGATCCGCAGCCAGACTCTTTCCAGGAGAGCTCAGTCCATGGATCCGCATCATCTCTTGCAGCTCATCCACGCTCAGATCTGGGATGTCCTGGAAGGGATCATGCTCATCTTCCCGGAAAGGTGAACGGACCGGCTCTTGAGTGCCGTCCTTGATCCACTGATTCTTCGCCCGATCATACGTGAAGCCATTGACTTGCTGGGGAATCAAATGGGATATCAGGTCAGAGGACAACATGCCTTTCGCCTGGGAGTTTTGAGATGAGCCGGTTGGAACAGATTGAACGCTGAATCCAGACATCTGAGTATTGATTGTCATCAGGTCTTGGGCGATATTCTCCGCCACATCATCGATTGAAGCACTTGGCTTGCGCTTTCTCTGCTCGGGGGTTAGTCCGCCAAGTCGATCTTCTTTATCCATTGAGTAGCCGTTGAATGACATGACCGAGTCATTAGCATCGTCCTTCTCTTGATATTTTTTCAGGTAGCTGATAATGAGCGGGTTCAACTCCTTGGGCTCCCGCTGCTTGCGCAGGTCCGTCCCGTCCCGGCTTGGAGGCCGAGAAAAGGCTTCCCGCGTGGATTCATCCTCGTAGCTGAAATCGCCCTCCTCACTATCTGGCTCGGATTCCTGCACACTGGTCAGACCAGCGGCCGATCGGCCTTTTGACCGAATCAAATCCATGATCTTTGTAGCCTCATTCAAATAATCCTGGGTTGTGATTGACCCTTTTCGCGACGTGTCACTCGTACCAGTCACCTTGAGCAATGGAATATCTCCTTCGATCGAGAAGGAATCTGAATAATCCAGTTCATCAAAGTTGGACTCAGAGAAGTCTCTGGTTGGGGCAATCTTGGCTTCATGGGTCGACCTTATTTGACTAGGAGTGGGCGTTCTAGGTCGTTGCATAGACTGAGATAAGCCAGGAGGGGCGAGGTAGTCTCCGTTTTCAAGGTGCACGCCATGCTGCAACAGGCTTCTCTGCAGGAGAGACATGCTGTCGCCCAATTTCGGAGGGGAGTCGCCGGCTTGATGTGAGTGTTCTGGCTCTGCGCTGTCTCGCAATATTGTCCGACGACGCTTCGGAGTCGGATCAGCTGCACTTTTGGGGACTCGCTTGGTCTCGGGGAATGCCCGGTTTTCTTTTTTGTTGAAGCGTGACAGTGAATTCTCACGAACGTGGTCGAAGTAACTCTGGCGAGTCCATGCCGATGGCTTTCGGGTAAAACTGGAACTCGCAGTCCTGGTATAGCGCAGAGAGCCTTGCTGGGACGCCCCACGGAGATATTGTTTTCTACCGGATGAGAGCTTCCGCGAGGAGGGTCGAGATCCAAATCCTTGTGCTTCATCATAGACCAACTTATTCTCATATGGACTGGCATCAGAGAAGTCGAATTGATCGAGTTCTCCGTCGCCGAACCGATTCAGTCGAGGGCGTGGGATGTTCCGAGATGCTAGTCGCTCATTGAACTTCGACGAAATCTCACTCAGCGGCTCGTGTCTGGGATTCAACGAGCTGCGGTTTTCACCCTTTCTCCGCGCTTCTTCTGAGGGCGAAAGCGGCGCCTCGCCATCCGACCCATCACTGAACTCTTCAAACTGACTCATGCGCCGCAGCAGTCGGTTGTTCGTGAACGTATCATGCTCGCCAAACAGCTTCAGCGGACTGCCCGAAGATGGCATTTTTGGTTCTTTTGTTGTCGCATCCCCCGCTGTTGAAGGACGCACGTGGGAGGAGGAAGGTCGAGGCAAGGAGGGTGAGCCTTTATGCTGAGAAGGGTTGAAAAGGGGAGAACTGCGAATTTTGGTATTGGCGAGAGTCGCGAGAGACATACGATGTGAGGGAAAGGGCGAAGGAGAGAATCGGCGTCGGAAAGAGCGGTTGCCACGGCGGCTACTGAAATCCACCGTCCCCATAGACAGATCCTGCGGCAAGGAGTGACTGGTCACATCCAGCAGGCTGTCATCTTGCGGTGAGCCTTCGGCGTGGGGCTCGCTGTGGTTGTAGAAGAGGAAGCTATCGCTGGCGGGTGAGTCTGGCCGGCTGTCGGTATTCATGGACAGACTCTCGAGCTTGTTGGTAACTTGCTTTAGGGCCGATTTGATCACCTCCGATGTAGCTCCACCTTCCAGGGTATTCGGTCGGGTGAATACAATGGGGGTGATGCCCTCATTGCGAAGGTCTTCCAGCCCACTGGCCGTTCGCTGTTCGGTGTATCCTCCTTGTGAAACGTCCTCCTGGTCAAGATCCTGACCTCGAGATCGCTTGTCTGTCCATGATGCGTAGTTGACCGTTCCCATTGGCGACTCCATTCCGGTGCCCGTTTCATCGCCGTCAATTATATCCGGTTCCTGGCCCTGGGGGTCGTCGGCGTCAGCCTCCACCGTGCTATCCCGGCGCGAAGTCGCGTCGGTGAAATCCCACAGCTGGTCATCCTGCTTCGTGAAAGGGATCGAATCTTGTTGCCCGTTCGTAGATCCTGGTGTCGGCGGTTTAAACACGCTTTCGAGGCCCATGGGCGCAAACAGATCCCGTTGTTCACCCACCCCAATCTCTCCGTGAACCAGTCGCTTCCGCCATTCGGGCGTGGCCGCGCCCTCATCTCGATTCTTCTTCGGTTTTATCTGAACGGTGCTTTGATAACCCGACTGACTGGAAACATTCGACACCGATCGCAGAGGGGAGCGCGTGTCCATCGCCTGCGGTTGTTTAGCAGCCGCGCCGGAGGCGGGCCTCGGACTGCGCTTCGGGGAGGATTTCGGGGTGTTTGTTTTGGATTTTGCGGGGGTCGGCGACTGAGTTTTCGAGGGTGTCTTGCGTGTTCGAGGCGTTTTAGGGGTCGGAGGTTCTCTTTTAATGAAGTGACATGGCCGAGTCACCTTTTTCGCGTCGCTGGCCGGTGACTGTTGTTCCACGGATCGACGGGCGGGCACTGGAATGCGACTAGGGGTATCCTGGGCGCCAGTTCGGGGAGACGAGGGAAGTACGGTCTTAGATGGGCCAGGCGTCGCAGGCGTTGTAGGAGAGACAGGCACCGATGGCCAGTCGTCGGACAGGCTGTCGAGCCAGGGTTCGCGGCTCATTTTCCCGCGTCTCTAAGTTTGTTTTGATCGCGCTCTCCCTCCAATGAGCAAGAAGGGACGGACCAAAAGAACAACAAAGGAGTGTCAGTCCATGAAGACATGCAAACCCATCGGATCGAAAAGAACGGTGGATAGCGAGTGCGGAGATGCGGTGTTGGTCCGGGCAGTCGACTGCTCCACTCGAGCTCCTTGTTTATTTTCCTACGCGCCACAACTGACCTGGGTCAGATTCGAACTTTTCACTTTCCCTTGTTTATTTTCCATGTCCACTGCTACCGTCTTCAACTCTGTGCCTGTAATCGATTGTTGACGTACTCCCAACAATTTATTCACTAGTCAATAGTCTTAACCTATTATTCATTCAGTCATACTCTGATTGGCTCCCGTTTCGCAGCCCGATGTGTTGTCGAGTCCCACTCGTCTCAACCCGATCAAGGTAGTTGACCGATATTTCAAGGTCCTTCAGCACGGGCAATTGTACAAGTCGAACATGGCATTGGTGATCTAAAACTTGTCGGCGTTGGTTCCTATGCGATCGCAACGACCTTGGGAGCTTACGTTGCTTCCTTAATATGTATAATGCAACATATGGACTGATTAAGACCTCGTAATTCGGTCACGGGTACACTGAATATCACTTGAATAGGACTCATTCCAAGTTCACGCCTGTTGACAGTAAGTCAATATAATTTGAGGGTAGGCCCTGGAAAACCTCGGGTGATATATGATTTGAGAGGACATGCTCCGCGACTCGAATTGGTAAGAAGTTTTGAGGAACTCATCGAAAGTATGTAATGCACATCAAGTTCGGCAGACACGATGTCATCAATTTTAACAGATACAGTACTTCCGGAAGTCGGTGTCACCACCAATACTTTCCGATTGTTTCTCGAACCCTACTGCTCAGAAACGACAAGCTACTTTTAGCGTAGTCAAAGTACACGGCTGATTGCTTTCGTTCAAAGTAGAGATTAAGAGCCAAAATAGCATTCAGTTCTTTATATTCCGCCCTATTTCTATTGTTAGCAATAAACGGCCCCCGCGTTCTGACCTCAGCATTTACGACGAAACGCCGACTTACCTTGCCCGGACGGTGGCTATGCTTCAGGGTTTAGAAAGGTCTGATCGCGCCCCAGCCTTATAAAATGGATGATTTCACACGCGACAGCATACCGTGGATTAAATTTACAACATTTCAACTCTCATAATAAAACTGGTTGGACATTCAAACCAATACAGACGCTCCAAACTTAGTCAAAATGTGCTTCCGCTCGTCTTCTGATGTACAAGAAAAATATCCTCCTCCGCGCCGCTCAAAGAAACGGCAAGATTATGACAGTTATATCCGTGACTTTCAAAAGTCTCAGGAACGTCGTTCATCATACACGAAGCGTGACAAAAGTTCCTCCGGTCGAGGCACTACTTATACCAATCCCGTCTGCTCCCTTGGTGGAGGTGCTGCCAGCGGATGTGCGGGTAGCGGCGGCGGTGGCGGGTGCTAAAGGAACGTGGAAATTATATAAAGTCACAATTGTTTGTTTAATCTGCGCAGTTCGTTCGGTGGAGTTGGATGTTACTGAGAAGGGGTGCTATCTGGACTGAGCGAGCGATTCTACAGGTGGGGTTAGGACACTATTTTGTTGCGCTCGTTGCCTATACACTCCCTACAGATGTAAAGCAGTAAGTGATTTGAAGAGATACAGCCATGTTTATAACTTTACAGGAATATCGATATTTGGGGGCTATTCTTAATATAGTGTAGTGGATCTTGACATTAGGGTTCGAGAAACAATCGAAGAGTGACACCAATTTCCGGAATTATTGTACCATGTCCAGGAGACAAAATAGGTAAGGTTCACGGCGTTCGCCGAGTTTAAACTTCAGACTTCCTTCTCGAATAGGACTAGTACACCAGCTACTTAGCTTGAAACAAATCACCTCGTACTTTCCTCGATTAGGTATCGGCATGGAAACCCATTCTGACATACTTTCAAGGCAAGTACGGACTGCATTCCTGTTGATTTTGTCCCTTCCCACGTCCTCCTGATCTCGTTCTATCTCAAGTTGCATTTCATTCATTCACTCATATAATCATGGTGATCATCAACAACTCCAATCTTGACAAACAGTCTACATGTCCCGCCCAACTGGGCAACTTTTCAAAGCTACCAACAGAGCTACAACTGATGATATGGGAGTTTCTTCTTCGCTCCATCTACGCACGCAGCCATCCAGAAGCTAGAAAGAATATCCTGTCCATCCTTTGCTGCAGCCGGTATCTCTGCCAAGAGATCTCCTACTTGGTTTACGAAGATATGGTTCACGGAATTCATCCACACCCCTCATCTTCCGGAGAAAGCTGTGTTGACGTGGACATATCAACCAAAAGACTGATAGTTAAGCGGAAGCTGAAGAACGACGAGGCCTTCCGAAGGCATATCCTCAACTTCCCCCATGACCGCATACCAAAACGTGGCCTTGGAGTCTATATTAAGCACCCTTCTCGGAATGATCCTGGCCATATGGTCCAAATGTGGCACACGATCAATAGACTCGTCGATGTTCTCAACGCGTTGCCTCGGATTCATTACGTATACATACAGCTGACAGGAAAATGGAACGACGAGAAAACACCGAAACAGAGCGCCGAGGACTTAAAACCATGCTATCTACGCCGCTACGACCGCGACATCGCACTACTGCCCTTCTTCCTCCTTCGAGAATTCAAGATGGCAACCAACCTCCGAGCTGTGACTCTCGATAAGGAAGATTCTCTTACTTATCGTCTGTTCCATCTGCTCTGTGAGCCTCATCTCGAAAATGTCATCGAAGAGAAGTGGGGATCTTTTAAATACGAATCTGAAGCCAAGATGTGGCTCACGGACACCCGCATTTTCCTGGACACAGTTCTCGACTGTCTGCCCGGACCAACAGCAACCCTACTACGTCTAGAACGATTCAATGACTGGTACAAAAAAGACAAAACTTGGGGATCAGCATACGGAGAGCAATTTGTATCGGACCTAATTAACAATCGTGAGACTGTTTTGAAATACGACCCGGATCTCATTAGAGCCAGGTGGCGCCATGTATGGTTGATTCTAACGCACCACACCATCTATGCACCTACAGAAGATCCAACGTCCATCGATAAATACTTTAGAGCTTGGAAACGGAAGATTTACACTACATGGAATTCCAGCATCTGGTTCGAAGCGATACCCGAGACGCCCTGCGGGATTGACATTCCTCGGGGTGATATAAGCCCTGACCGCTCGCATGAACATATTCATTAGCACTATAAGGCATGGGTCAGGAAAGCGACAACATTTTAGGGTGGTTTATATTGATGGACATACGATCGATTCTTTTATGCTCAAGGGTATGGTGGGAGCAATGCAACGAGGATCAATACAAGTCACTAAAAGGTTGGATGTTTGCAATGATACCGGATAGTTGAACAGACACTTCTTGATTTTTTTACTTACCAACCATGGTCCCACTCATTTTCTTGATTCCCTGTGCGCGCCTCTCTTTGCTTAGTTGTAAAGGGGTATGTGTTGCAACAGTGGCCCTGCCACTTATGTTAGCGATCGAACATGGACGATGCGGTTGGATAATGAAAAAATTATATTCTGAAGACGAGATACTAACTTGTTTCGCTCTAGGAGCTCTGCAATGGTCGGAAAGGCATTTTGATGAACAAGTTTGCACTCAGAATATGTACTTAGTCTTGAAGGCAATTCTCCAAGTTTCAGTGGCTGTAACAGAAGCATGAGGAAGAAGGTCACCATTTATGCTCCTGCCATTATTAATTTGGACCACGCATTCCCTTGCAGTGAAGGCACTCGCTAGTCCAAACTTCTGACAAAGTGCGAGTAGAGCGGAGCTAGTCGGGGTTAAGAGCGTAGATCGCGAGGTGGAGAACTGCGTTTGGGTTTCCACATGATTGTTGGAGGGGTTTGGTTGAGTAATCAAATAATCAAATCGCCGTGGAAAACGTACATGGAGTGGAGTTGATCAGGATTAAGGGCGTGGGTCACGAGGTGGAGAGGTGGAGAGGGACGTTTGTGTCATGATGGATGGGGCCTTCTGTTGAATAATCAAGTCGCTGTGAGAAAGGCGAATGGAGCGGAGTTAATTGTGCTTAGGGGCGTAAAATGCGAGATCGCGATATGAAGAAAAGGCGGGGGTTTATGTTGAATAATCAAATCGCCGTGAAAACTGAATCGCAGCTATTGATGATGAATTACATATTCATTTGCCCGATTGCAGCTCGCTAAATATATGCTGCTATGGGGTCAGGCTAATTCTTACCTCGACTGATTTAAAAAAAAAAAAAAAAAAAAAAACCCCTCTTGCATCCCAAAGTGAGTAGGAATACTGGCGCGGATAGTTGCCGCTAAGAAAACTGAAGTACCTACGTTTTAATAGCAGGCGGGACATTAGTTTCAAGGCTCGATGCGTTCAGAGAGACATCAAGAAGTATGTCTCAAAAGACGTTCAAACAGTATGTATAGAAGTAAGTTCAAGAACATGAGAGATTTAGCAAAGTGAAGGAAATGGGGCATGTCTCACATAACATCAGAAGGGAAAGCAAAATCGAGGTTACATAGCATAGCTCGCTGACAAGAAGCCCGCTAGAAGCTTAAACCTGTACCGATCTTTAATGAGTTCTTTTGGAAGATGATCTCCTACTGGCCGCTATTCACACCCATATACGAAGAGCTCCATTTGCGTAGTAATCCAAATATTCATTCACCCCAGATCTAACTCCTATATTTTTGCTCCGTAAATATATTTATAATATGACACATGAAAGGCAGAATGCATCCCACCAAGAAGTGATACCTTTAAACAAGGAGCCTCTCGAAAGAATATTTGCCAACTGCCTTACGGCGAAGGTATCCAATCTCACGACTGGTACGAGACTTGGTCTCACCAGTGGACTTGTTGATCTTCGTACGCGAAACATCGGCCGAGGCAGGCTTCAGCGACAATGGCAGCATCTTGCCACCGGCATCGGCATCGTAACCGTCTTCTCCTTCACCAGGGCGACCAAAGACGACAAGGTCAGCTCCATTGAGCTTCTCATAGCGAACGAGATTGGATGAAGAGGGAGTCTCATCATCAATCTTGGCGACGACGTCTCCAGCGGTAGCCGCTGGAGTAGCCACTTGGTCAGCAAATCGGAGGTATTCGCGAAGAATGCCCTTGAGGTAGGTGGCCTCTTCCACACCGGCGAGCGCGGCAGAGACCTCCGACTTCATGTCAGCAATCAACTCCATTTCACGGCTAGCAGCGGCGATAGCCGAGTCCGAGTCACCGTTAAGGTCGACGGCGGGCAGCGCGGAGATCCAGCCTGAGGGGCCGACCGCGTCCACTGAGGCAGTCATGAGGTCAATGATGGTGTCGAGAGAGAGGGAGGGTGTGATTTGGTCGAGAGTAATAGGGGTAGGGGGATTTTCGGTGGAGCGAGAGGTGTAGCCACCAGTAGCAAGGGATAGGCGGAGATGATGAACCAAAGATATAAGTTCTGTCCGCGACAGGTTCGAACGCAGAGACTGAACGACGGCAGACTGAGGCTGTGAGTGGACCTTTTGAATAGAAGTGTTCAGGCCAGTGAAGATATCCTTCAGAGTGACCGTCTCACCCCCGAGATGGCGAGAGAGCTCCTGCGTGGGAGTAGCAACCTCGCCACTGGTAATAGCCCGAGCAGTCTCCTCCAAAGCACTTGAGTGCAGGCGTGCCTGGTTCAGGAAGTACTTGAGCGCGTAGGCCAACTCATCAGAAGAAATGAGAGACGGGCCGGCAATGACCTGGTTGACCTGCTTCAGCGAGGGGTCGGAATCGATCAGAGCTTGAACGAAAGATCCCGTCACCAACGGCTGAAGAATGCGTGGCTTAGAAGCCCGTCGAAGGGAGATTTCGACATTATCAGGAGACAAATGGCCCAGCCGAATGAGCCAATCGCAAGTATTTGAAGGCCAGAGCACAACGCGTAGTTGAGAAGACGAAGAGGCTGAAACCCCATCCTGGATGTTGGAGTCCTCAACCGCAAACATCTTGGAGAGCAGGAAAAGGGTGGACTCTGGATTGACATATTGTCCCCGAGTAGGAAGCGTCGTGGGCGCATCAGAAGAGCAGAAGTAGCTCAGAACCGCCTTGTCGAACTTCGGTGCATTACGACTCTTGGCCGCTTCATCCACATCCTTGGTCAATTGATTCCATTTTTCCACCTGATCGGGCGAGGTGAGTCGAAGAGAGGTCATGTTCTCGGATCGGTGCTTCTTCGATGCCATGTCCCATTGCGCAGCAGACGAGCCGATACCGCGGCCAATGGCATCAATGAGAAGGCCATCACGCGATCGCTTCAGAGAAGGCCCAGAGTGGCTATAAAGAGAGGTCAAGTCGAAAGCGATAAGGGTGTTTCCCTTGGTTGCGACTGCAATTCCAAGCTTTGCAAAGTAGCTGATGAAGACCATTGGGGCATCTGCGTTGATGCCAGCTCCAGACAAGACATCACCAGCAGCAATGCTTCGTTGAACAGATTGATATTGAGTGTCGTATACAGCCACCAGCGAATCACTTGCCCCGATGACGCACTGTGGTGAAATGCGCATGACGGACGAGAAGCGCTCATCGAGGACAAATTGGGAGGTTACACAGGGCGAGTATTGCGACAGGTCGATGTTTACAAATCCCTTCTCGAACGACAGCTGAAGCCCTGCGGAGCCTGAGTGGAAGCTCCACTGGAGGCCATTGCTGTTAACAGTGACGAGCCCGGGTGTGGCGGGGACTTGGATTGTCTGAAGGTGTCGAAGTCGTTGGCTCTCCTCGCGTCCCCCTGATTTTGCGCTAGCAGGGACGGAGAACAATTGAACATTAACGTCTTGCAAAGTGACCTGATCAGCGTCTTTCGGGTGGGACACGATGAGCAGAATGGACGGTTCGTCGGTTCCGGAGGCTGTGGAGTCTCCGAGGGCCAGAGCGGCCAAATCCTGTCTCCGCTTGAACAGAGCCTTCTTCGCATCCTCAAGATCGACCAAGAAGCATGAGTGAACGGCATGAGTAGAAGAACAGATTTTGGAAATTTCGCTATGCTGGATACTCCAGCGCTGAGTTTTCAGATCGGACGACAACCTGCGCACTCGGCCATCCTGGTGAACGGCAAGGATATCGAAAGGATCGGCCTCGCTGTCATCTTCGACGGTGAAAGGAACAATGCCGACAAAGTTCGTGGGGCTGCTCGAGTCGGTGATAGTGGCGGCCGAGGAAGAGATCACTGGGGCAGTGGAGCCATTGCCAATCTCTTCGACAAAGCACTTGATCTGGCGTTCCGGACGTGTCGCCGCGGTATATGTCTGGCGCTTGACGGAGGACTTCTTGGGCAGCTTGCGGCGGACAGAGCAAGGCCGACAAGAGAACGTAGACTGCGGCGGGAAGGCGTACGAGGTCACAAGCTTGGGCGTTTGCACCTAGGGGAAGAATGTCAGGCCAGTCAAAGGTAATCACACGGTCAGGAGTCGTACATTGTAGATGTTGACGGCTTCACCATCCACAGCAACCGCGACTTCATAGCGCTTGCGCTTTTTGGCATCGGCGAGACTGAAGACATCGCCGATGCGAGTTTTGCCCGTGGAGGCATGAAGGGGGCGCGGCAATTGCGCCAGAACTGACGGCGATTGCAAATCCATGACGAACAGAACCACAATCACGTCAAAGATATGATTCCCACTCCCTTTAGAGCCTGAACGGTGAAGCTGCAAACCCGTCCCAACGGGGAAATCTGAAAAATTTTCGGGATAACAACGGGCCGGACCCACCATGACGCTAGACCCAAATAGGGATGGCCGATGGCCGACCAGGTGATGTAATCAGGATGACATAAGCGGTTCAGACGCGCCTTTCGCGTCGGACGTGTAAAGAGCAGATAACCGCGATAAAGACGATTTGGGCTTGTCTCCTCTGTCCTCGTCAATGTCCCGAGTCTCGGCTCTACCTGAATTCTGATGAACGTCCCTTGATTCCTTCTCCTGCCGCCCCCTCCTTCTTGAGCTACTGAGGGTCCCAATCCTATGGACACCCTCATATCCAAATCACCAGTAGCCATGGGACCGGGCGAGCAGCACGTTGTCCACCCTTTCTTTAGACAAGGTATGGAACTTTCCGTCCACTCTTACATCTTCTTCGGCTCACACCATGGCCTCAGACTTCGCAGTATCGGGGAACACTGACCGTTCCATCCCCAATGGTACCGCAGCCCCAACGCCAACCGATGTCTTTACTCACGCCAACCAAGAGCTACTGCCCCAATTACAAGCCTCCAATGAATCCGATGTCTCAAGGTCTCAAGTTTCAACGCCCGTGAGCCAGGAGGAAGACCCTAATGCCAACCGACGCAAGAGAAGGAAGACAGAGAAAAGCAAGCTGGACCAAGAGACCACTGTAAAGTCAGGCTTGTCGGGATGGCTGGGAATCGAGGCTCCAGAAGCCGTAGCTGCTGCACCCACCATCAACATTGAACCTCCCCCGTCCATCGCTCCTCGTCCCCAGTCGCCTCGGTCCCCAATCAACAATAGCGCTCCGGAACAAGACCTGAATCCCACCGAACAAGAAGACAAACACGCGTCTACTAGAGGCAAAAGGAAGACCTTGAAGTTGAATGCCAATGGTAGATTGCTGAGCTCACCTCCTGTCAGCTCTACAGAAATAGCGGGTGCAACGCAAACGGGAAACAAGCGACGAAGAGGGGGAAAGGTCCGAAGCAAGCTGGCCATCCTCAAATACAGCGTTACAGGAGAGAGAAAAGCTGGGAATTTGATCGATGAAATTCTCAATGGTCAGAGGGTGTACAAGGCGGCTCCTCCGCGGCTCGCAGCCGCCCCAAAAAAGACCGTGAACGAGCCTGCGAAGGCAACACATCCTTTCTTTGTGAAGAAAGCGGCCCAGAAGCCCCAGGAGAATAAACCTTCCGTGGCTAGTTCAAATACCGAAGCCTCGGGCCCAGGAAAGACCACTGCCCCTTCCACATCGGAGGTCAAGCGAGAATCACGGCCCTTTCCAACATTCCCCTCAACCTTTAGTCGGAATAAGCCAAAGTTCCCGGAGCTTATCGAACCTTTGTGGCCACCAAAGGATCTTATTCATGTCAGATCTATTGATCCGCAACAGCCCACTCGCCCCCTCACTCTCGATCCCCTCACAAATGACCAAAAGAAAGCCAAGTCGCCAGTTATCTTTATCGCCGATGACGAGAATGCCCTTTTAACCAGCACATCCAATGCACGAAAAGCGGCAACTTTGTCCATGGGAGGTCACGACACATCGAATCTACGGTTGCCTGTCCGGCATATTGCCAGTGGACGGGTCCTGCAGACTGCGATTGATAACCAGATGTCCTGGTCGTTACCAAACTCGCGTTATACGACCCAATCTATCACTCCGGTCATATCAAAACTTCGATCAGCCTTGCTCTCGTCGTTTTCCGCTTTTGATCGCGGGAAATATGAATCGCAACTCTGGCCTCATAAATACGCACCCAAAAAAGCGGAGGATGTGCTTCAAGTCGGCCGCGAGGCCCAGGTACTCCGTGACTGGCTCCTTCACCTCAAAATTACGGCAGTCGACACTGGAAAGCCATCAAAAGACAACGCCAGGTCCAACTCCAAACCCGACATGAAAAAGAAGAAACGGCGAAAGAATAACGACAAACTTGACGGTTTCATCGTCTCCAGTGAAGAAGAGGCATCTGAAATGGACAATCTCTCTGGTTCAGACGATGAGCTGGCTGGGGATGTCACGGTGTCTGCTCAGCGAACGGTGATTCAATCCGGAGATCTGGCATTTTCTTCATCGCATGGAGGGGAGAGAGGTCGGGTCGCAAATGCAATCCTTTTGAGCGGCCCATCCGGCTCTGGTAAAACGGCCTCAGTGTATGCAGTGGCCAAAGAACTTGACTTCGAGGTGTTCGAGATCAATGCTGGCAGCCGTCGCAGTGCAAGAGATATGCTGGAAAGAGTCGGCGATATGACCCAGAACCACTTGGTCCATCTTCTGAACGAAGCCGATGACTCGTCTGCCAAGCCCCGAGCACTTACGACGGACGACGACACCAAACAGAACAAGTTGATGGGCTTTTTCAAAGGACAATCATCCAAGAGTGCAAATTGCGACAAGAAAAGTACTCAGCCAAGTCCGACACCCGATTCCGAGGCAAAGCGCAATCGTGAACAAAAACAATCTTTGATTCTTCTCGAAGAAGCTGACCTGCTTTTCGACGAAGATAAGCAATTTTGGACGGGCGTTCTCACCCTCATCAGCCAGTCAAAGCGGCCGATTGTCATCACATGCAACGACGAATCATTAGTGCCTATTCAGGACATGTCTTTACACGCAATTCTCCGATTTCAAAGACCCCATCGTGATCTCGCCATCGACTATTTATTGCTTGTAGCCGCGAACGAAGGACATGTACTCAAGCGGGAGGCTGTCAGCAAGCTCTACGATGGGTCAGGCATGGACATCCGAAGGTCTATGATGGACCTGAATTTCTGGTGCCAGATTGGCGTCGGAAGTAAAAAAGCGGGTCTTGATTGGATCCTATCCCTGTGGCCTCCAGAAGCGAACTTGGATCAGAATGGAGACAGGGTTCGAGTTCTCAGTCTCAACACCTACGAGCCTTACATGGGATGGTTCAATCGTGACGTCTTTCTGGAACAGAAGCCCCTGGACAACGAAACGGAGAGTTTACAAAATACCTTTCAAGGGTGGAGACTCGGTATACAAGACTCGGAGGAAGCGGCCCGCGGTAGCTTCATTGAAACTATACCCCATGATCAATACCGATCGCGGTCAAAGATGGAGCAGCTTGATTTGATGAGTCGTGAAGCCGAATACCTGGAGATGAGAAGCTCCCTCGACCTTCTCTGCTCCGAGTGTCCTTTGGACATGCTACAGGCAAGTGTCCTCTCCTCTATGAAATGGCTATTGGAACTAACCATGTTGCAGGATGTTGTGGATTCATCTGCTCCCCCACTCCCCGAAGCCCACCGGTCCAACTATGTCGAAGCCTATCCCCTCCTGCAAGCTGACTTGCGACCCGAGCATTCGTCCTTGAGTGAGAACATTAGTGTCACATTCGATGCCCTGATATCTCAAACCTTCCGCCCAAAAACCGAAGATTACGAGAGTTCTAGCGTGGCTCGGATTTTCAATGGTTGGGCCAAGGCTGGTGCGCGTCGGATGCATTTCCCATCTACTCTGCCCAGTTTCCAGAAAGTATTCGAGCCCATCATGCGGGCAAATTACTCCATGCCCATCCCGACTGGGCGCTTAGCACCGTCATTTGAAAACAGTCTTGCCCCTATCACCGAAGATATCGCCCCTTATGTTCGTGCTATCATGGTTTTCGACGGTCGATTGAAAGAGTACCGCGACAACCTGAGTGCGATCTTGACAAGGGAAAATGGAAATTGCGAAAAACGTGGCCGAACAACCCGCGCCAGTCGAGCCGCGCTCGAAGGAGGCGACAAGGCTTTCACGCGGAAAGAAAGATGGTTCCCAAATGATACGAACTATTTCTGGGTACAGGCCACGGGCAAGTACGAGTGGCAGAACATCTTGTTTCAGATGGGACACTTCCATGTTCAGCCTGCCATGGAGCCCACCGAGGAAACCGCTAGCCATGATTCTGATGAACCACGATCTCAAGAGGGAGTTTTCTAGTGATGCTATATAATCATCTTGCTGCAATTGATATGCAATACACCCCAGCCATATGTGCACGAATCTTTGTCCAGAGTGCTCGGCGAGCAGACGGGAGGGTAAGTCAACCCGTTGCACGTAGCTCAATCATGAAACGCGCGCCAAAATATGCATCCCAGATAGCCCAATTTCGGCGCATACTTTACGTCAACTAGCGTTGGGATGTAAGGATCACGAGTTTATTCATCACTCCCATCTTACCGTCACACCAACTATTGGTGTAACAGAACGCCGGGATAATTGAGAAACGCTTGTTTTCGATTTTATTCGTCATCCATAATTCGTAATGAGCTAGCCGCCAATTGCACCGCCCGGGTCAATATCTCAACTAACACATCCGACAGATTGCATAATGCTTTCCACGTCCAGCTGATCAGCAAGATCTAGTAATTCTCTCGGTGGGAGGCTGACCGAGGAATTCAAGCCTAACAAGTCCCACTCAAATTCATCACCGACGCCAACATGATCCAGGTCGTAGACCTCGTTGCCTTCCTCTGCTGCATTGAAATCAACAGGGGGGAAAGGATCGACAGTGGAGTTGGGAGTGGGATTGGGAGTCAAAGGTGCCAATATTTGTTCCAATTGCTTGAGCTCCTGCTTTCGAAGCGGTGCGGCCAAATTTCCCTTTGCAATGAGCTTGTCCAGCACACACTTCAGGTTCTCGCACCAGGTATTACTGTGAATTAGCGAAGGGGCAATTGCGCGAAGCAAATAGAGAACGAATGCAGATGAAGACGCATCCTCAATCTGGAATGGTAGAAATGCATCTAAGAACATATTAGAAGCTATCTATTTCCCATCATGCTGTTAATTTCGCGGACGCACCTATAAGATCATCATCGGCCAACGTTTGAAGAGTCTGGAGAATAGTCTGGGCGGAATCGGCACAGCATTGTAAGAGAGACGCAACAGGTGGCGAAAGTGATATCGTTTGGGATGTGCGTCTCTCCGTGCGTTCGATGTGCATGTATAGAGCGCACATCACCAGTGGTCTTGTTGTCAGGACCACACACTTCTTCTGTTAGCTTCCTGAAAAATATTTTGCGATGGAGAGATCTTACATGGTGGTGAGCCAACATCAGTCGAATTGCCATCTTTGATGCTCGACTGATCAGCCCGTGGAAATGTGTGTTCAAGAAGGCAGTCAGGTCGTGAGACAGTTCTGCCATGCTATGCAGTATTGATTGCATATTTCGGACAAGCGAACCATTGAACTCGTCGCCAACCCCGTACACATCTATTTCGTCAATGTCAGTCAACGTCAGATCTAGGGATTAGGTAGAAAACATACTTGTCAGAATTTGAGCCATCAAACGGGAGAGCCTGACGTGCAATGTCAAGTTGATGTGCTCCACAGAACTTTCCACATCAGCCGGCAATCTAACCGTGATATCTTCGTCCCTTATAGAGCTCGGTGCACCTATTAGAGCGGAGAACTCTCGGTCTAGCATGTAAACCACCCAGAATATGGTTCTGCAACGGCGTGATAATTCCGGTCCGCCCAGTTCTTCTGGGACATGCCGATGAATACCTTCTATTATACAACCGCGGAGGGCTTGTCCAATCTAGGGTTTATATTAGCATTGCATGTCTTGAAAGATAACGTGCCAAAGCTTACGTGTTGGAACGCTGCCCGCCTCATATCAATAGATTGAAGATACACCGCTCCCAAGCACAGCGCTTGGATGCAGGTTAATGGATCTTCATGCATACCAGACAGATCCGGTAGAAGAGCCATTGCCCTTGATGCATATTGGTGACCTGGTGGGGCTCCGGACGGGTTCCTCTGAGTAAGAAATGCCTTTCCAAAGGCGAGCACAAGGAGATATTGGGTATACCAATACCGTGAAGACGCAGCCTTAGCTGCAGGATTCCTGTAGAATTCATGTAGATCCCGAAGGTAGGCATCTTCGTCTATCATAAATGAAAGAAAGCCAAAGTAAAATTTGACGGTGTTAAAAAGGAATAGTGCGTAATCCAGTGGTGGGAGATTGGCAACGTCGGGAACTTCATCATGGGGCAGTGGCCTCCATTGAAGTTTGAATGCCATTCCATCCAGGTGCCATGGATCAGGAGGACAATTGGATTCGGGTACCCTTTTTCCTATCAAAGCCAGGACACGGCGGCAGAAGGACCATGATGAAGTCGGGCCCATGTACCCTGGAACAGTATCATTAGCATCTTCGCTCGCAAACATCCTGGCTTACTCACAAAAGCGGCCGTCTGGTGTCTTTGCAAATGAGGGATTCTTATCCACAAGAGGGTTTCTTGAGAATCGTGACCTATGGCCGTCTTCAATATCGGGATCACTCCCAGTCTGCCCTCGCTGCTGACGTGGTGTTTCCGGAAGGTGAAAAACAGTATCTATCCCTTGGGTAGGCTGATCATCCAAGAGAAATGGTGCCGCGTTTGGTGTTGGCTCATCAATATCGTGCCCAACATACGAAGACTCGCCGAGAGCTTCATCCCGCGAATCACTGGCGCGACGCAAGCCGCTGCTTTGAGACAGATGCTGTTCTAACTGACGTAAATAGCTGGTTGCATTGGTTAGCTCTGAATAACATCGGATCAAAATCCATGACTGACCGCTCCGATACCGAGACCCGCACATCCTCAGGATGAAAGTGACAGCGTTGCTTTTTGCGGGCACATCTTGTGCAGGGATCCGATCCCGAGCACTTGACTTTCATGCTCCGACATCGTGCACAACTTGCATGAGATTTTAGAACAAGCTCCGATCATCTGCATTTCGTACTACTTACGCCCTCTGGCATTTTTTGGCTTTCGTTTTGTTCGATGTCGCAGGCATACCGGATTATAATGCCGAAAGAGACTATGTCAAAAAGGCATGTATAACATCGGGCGTTGGTCTCCGATATCAGCAATGTTGAAGTTTTGCGGGGTAGTGTAAGAAGAGGCAAAGATACTGTCGGGATGGCCTTCCGACATTTTCTTATCATGAGATAAGACGCTGTGGGGCAAAATGCAGTAATATTGCTATGTGATTGGATAAACTTACATCAACTTACTAGCATGGTTTGTTCGTGAGATCTCAAAGATAATACTCAATTTCCCGTCCTCAATGATAGCCGTCGGATAGAATTGTTGTTCAAAGTGTAGTTCGTCAAGTTGAAACCTGCGTAAGCGGAGAGAGTTCCAGTCGGAAAGCTTCTGTCACTCTACCCGACAGCCTGTACATCAATAATGCTTTATGTGTAGGAATGGCCGTTACATTGCGTTTGTCAGTCCTCTTGATCTTTACCTTCAATTAAGAATACTATGAGAGCGAAGTATCAAAAATCAGGTCACCGTTGACTTCTTAGCGTCGTCTATTTGACCCAAGGCCTTCGTTTCCACACAGTACGATGAAAAGAAGTGTAGTCCGTTCAGCTTCGTGTAGAATATTTGAATATAGACCTAGTCTCGTTGGATATAATCTTGGGTTTTTTGATTTCTTCTATTTTGAATAATCTCCGAAAATATTAACCAAAAATCCTCCGCCACAGCTCATGGCGTAGAGCAGTCACCATATGCTCTGTGCGCTCCACAGCACCCTTGTTCTCGATAGCCCGACGATGAAGGTACTGCATGCACTCTGCGACCGACCCCCAAGCCATACATTTGAAAGCCTTAGGGACCGACAAATTTACCGCAGAGGATTCCTTCATAGCACGCTCGTAATTATGCACCAATTCGCAACTGAGTTCGTCTGCCATTCCCTGGATTTGACCACATTCAAGCGTGACTGTTGGCTTGTGTGCAAGCAAGCGGGCTTGGTGGGTCGAGATTGCCTTTGCAGCACTAGCAGCGTTGTGGGTGGCGAGGAAAAGGGCTGCGTTGGGGAAGTCCAGGTTTTCGACGCCCTTGGGCATTCTTCGACAGAGCATCATGTCGGCGATTAGATCATAAGACTGGTCCGTCTCCTCTTTTGTGTCATGTATGAGCGAACGTTTCTCGTGTTCAATATATGCGCCTCGCACCAACTTGATACCGAGGGACCAGCCTTCCTTCGCAGCCGAGGTGACATGACGGTCGAAGTTTGCTTTTGATGCTTTCAAATATCCCTGAATGGTGTTGTATACAAGTGGCGCAGCAGATCTGTTATGTTTGCGCATGATCTCAATGGCCCAGTCATCCAGGCCGTGCTGGAGGACCTGCTGCTCGGCGTCCAGCCACAGACGTGATCCCTGTCCTTTGGCAGCGATACAGATTTCATCCATGGCTTTCACCATGACTTCGGGCATGGTGCCCCTCTCTGCCATGCCATCAATGGCAATTGGGCCAGCGCCTGTAAGTCTGTAAAATGCATTAGGCCCGAGGACTCCGAAACAAGGACAACTGGATACTCACTTCACAGCCAGGAAATCACCCGGTCCAACCATGCTGAGAGTGTCGAGCGTTCCGTTTTTCCATTCTTCCACCATCTCATAGCACTTGTCACTGTAGGTTGTCGAGCCAGTCTCATCGCGAGCCAACTTCTCATTAGGGTCCAGCACGATTTCTCTCGAATATCCCAAAATGACCCCTTGATAACCAATCCTTTTTATATCCGCAACCGTCTTCGATACCTCCGCTCGGTTCGTCCCCGCGCAGAAGTGATCATAGACCGTCCACCGGAGAAGCTTGTTTAGGATTGGGTTTCGATCAGGGTTTAGGAACGCGGACTTGGAATTTGTGACGACGTTCAGTACGGCCAGTGCGGGCTTGAGAAACACTTTCGAGGTCATAAGAGATGTTAAAAGCAAAGAGCGCAAGACAAATTTGGTCGGCAATCTGGCCATAGATGACACCTCCAGCGGGCGTTTGACCTCTGGTACGACAACCACCGCATCATGGAACCCGTGCTTGGTTGAGCGGTGCCGCCGGAATATTGTGGTTTTCGCTTGCAGAACGCGGGGTCGCATTCCAATGTGGAGGGAAATAGATCGAGGAAGCATTGCAGCGAGGGCTCACGGATGAGAGGGCTGGCGATGAGTTCTCTCAACCTTTGCGAGGCAGACCGGTGAGATTTTGCTATTATTTTATTGCTAGTGGAAAGCTCCATATACTACTGCGGCTTGTTCTATATCTGTAATGATCTATCTGCTCGCAAGGAGCTACCGATGCGTTGTCCGAGCGTCAGCCGACACAAGTCGGGAAGACCGTCCGATGGTGGGAGGGGCATCAGATCAGGCCTTCTACCAGCCAAATCACTTTATCGAATGAGGGATTTGCTGTTATCAGTAGCTTCCAAGACAGTGGCCGGATCTGTACCCCTCATTCGTGTTCAACCGGGCCGGTTCGTGAGGATCCAAGATTATCACTTGTTATTGTTGCATCTCGGATCTGACCCATTGCAAGTCCCGTACAATCATCGCAATCCCTCATGTACATTAAGCTCTCGCATATGCAATGTATTCTGTGCTTGAAAGACTGAGCCATGAATGTGTTTGCTAATATCTTCTGTCATATTGGGTTGAGTTCGTCCTTGTCCCGCAGCGAATAGATGTCCCACCAAAATTCCACATGTAAGTATCGGGGAACGAGACCCGTGTCATTCCATTAATAACACTTTCAAACAAGATACACGCTGTTATATAGCATGTAATTGCTGAATTTGTCAATTCAAAATTTTATCATTGTTCTTGATCAGCTGCTGTTTTTGTATGCTGTGCAAATATATATTACCATCTATAATAATTCATGATTTCATATTCTATTCTTAAATTCATGACATGCTGGCAATATTACGGTAGGCAAGTATGTACCGAGCATATTAGTATCAAGATAGTCAATTAATTCTATTGAATTACTGATGGTGTAGATGTGGGTGGCTGAGTTGAACTCCAACAGGGGCTCAATGAGGGTTTCAACTAAGTTTAGAACTGCAAAATATTTTGACATCTTACACTCGCACATATTCCTTTCTTCACTTATACCTCGTTAGAAGGGTATTCCACCTTCTCCAGGGGAACAAACTCCTCCTTAATGGTGCGAGTGCTCACAAATCGCTGCAGATGGGCCATTGTGCCGGTCTTGTCATTCGTACCGGAGTCTCGGCTTCCGCCAAACGGCTGCTGAGCCACAGTAGAGCCAGTGCATTTGGTGTTCAGGTAGAGCATACCAGCAGCATGCTTCAGAATGGTTTGTGCCTGTCGGCTGGCGTATGGATCCTTGGCAAAGATACTACCTGTCAAGCCGTAGCGAGACGTCGTATCAATCAGCTTCAAGGTCTTTTCCCATTCCGCATCAGGGTATACGTAGATACCGAGGATAGGACCGAAGAGCTCTTGGGACATGATCTCGTGGCGGGGGTTGGATGTACGGTACACGGTAGGGTGCACGTAGAATCCTTCCTCTTTAGAGGCCTTGCCACCCACGACGAGCTCAAGTTCGGAATCAGTCTTGGCATCCTCAAGGAACTTGTTGAGCTTGTCGAAAGATCGTTCGTGGATCACGGGGTTGATGAAGTTCCCGTAGTCTTCAACGTTTCCAACCTTCAGAGCTGCGGTCTCCTCGGCCAGAACCTTTTGGAACTCGGGCCAGACAGACTCTGCCACGTAGACGCGCGAGTTGGCAGAGCACTTCTGTCCCTGATACTCGAAAGCAGCCCGGATGGTGTTCAAAGCAGCACTCCTCACGTCTGCCGAGGGGTGCACCACACCCCAGTTCTTGCCACCGGTTTCGCCGACGACGCGAGGGTAAGAATTATAAATTCCCTTGCCAATGCCGTCACCAATCTTCTTCTGAATTCCCTTGAATGTCGTGGTCGACCCGATAAACGTGAGAGCACCGAATTCGGGCCTCTTGAGAATGGTGTTGGTGACTTCCTCAGCATCGCCGGGTAAGAATTGAATCACGTCCTTAGGGAGACCAGCTTCGAGCAAGATCTTGTGAAGCAGCCAGCTAGCATGCAGAGCCGAATCAGAAGGCTTCCAAATAACAACGTTGCCAAGCAAAGCAGCTGGCCCGACGAGGGTAGCGCCAAGAGCCGTAAAGTTGAATGGTGCGATAGCATAGGTGAAGCCTTCCAAGGGCCGGTACTCCATCTTATTCCAGTTTCCGTCAAGTTGGACCCTCGGTTGTTGAGCGAAGAGAGACCAAGCTTCTTGGACGTAGTGACGAAAGAAATCAGCAGTCTCCGCTGCTGCATCGATCTCTGCTTGCCAGATGTTTTTGCCTTGTCCAAGCATTGTCGCCGCAACAATTTCTGGACGATATTTACCGGTGACGAGCTCAGAGGCACGCAGGAAAATGGCCGCGCGGTCTTCGAACGGAGTTGCCTCCCACGCCGGCTTGGCCTTGAGGGCTGCATCAATCGCGGCGTTGGTTTGTTCCGGTGTGGCAGATGCGTAGTTGGCAACGATCTCGCGGTGTTTCGAAGGGTTTAGTTGGGCTCGTGATTGCTTTGTTTCGACCTATTTGACCACCGGCGTTAGTAAATGTTGATTGGTGTTCTCTACATCTCGTGTCTCATGCCGTACTTCTGAGCCATTAATTTGGATAGGAATGGTGAATGGAAATTCACTCTTAAGCTTTTGAAGGGTTTTGGTGAGCTCTGTTCTTTCAGGCGAGCCTTTGGCATAGTTCAACTTTGAATCTGTTAGCAAAGATCTGACGGCGTGAATGCTGTGGCTAACCATCTTCTCATTCTCGAACTTGGGCGGCTGCAGCATAGTCAAGTACCGCCGGGTAGCTCCATTGCGGGAGCAAGACTTGAGGCGGTTCAGGCCAGCTACACGGGTGATTGTTGTAGGCCGCATGATTGTGTTTCTCGATGAAGAGCTCGTCGAGGTGTACTACAATACAGAACCGAAAACACCTCCCATGGAATCCTTAAATATAGCCAAGGCCTGGTTCCGGTTTATACAGCATACACCGACAGTCGGAAGGTCGTCCCGACCTTCAGACGCAATTGCATTGCAGCTTATCATGCAGTGGGCTGGCATACTCCAATCCACTATTGCGGGGAATATGCAGATTGCGTATAGTTTGCAGATGTCGGGAGGGTCTTCCGACATTCAATCGGAACCACCCTCAAGTCACGCGTTCTTAGTGGGGAATCGGGGAACGTCCGAGATAGACTCGCAGATATGAAACGTACTTGGAAAGCGCCTTCCGATGAGATTCGCGACTCTTAATTCATCGGAGTTCCATATGCCTGGCTGACGTCGGGGACACTTGACTGGTGAATACTGCCAGGCCATCGGTGCCGTCATTTTCTCTGCCCCTCAACCTGGTATGTAGATTTCCATTGCATCGCTAGCGAGAGAGACAGATTTAGAAAATGTTAATTCTACTAAAGACTTTGGATGATGTCGCATTTAAGATGAATCTCTGGCCGTAGTTCTAAGCACAATTTTTCTTAGGGTATACAACAGCCCGAGCGGCACCTTTGTATCCGGCTCCGGGGTAAAAGGCACACATGCAAGTATCATTGGGAAACGTGCAACGAGCGATACTGGCACTGTCCGCGCCAGTTCAGTCGTAGTCGTTCCACGAACCGCTGGTTTTCTGATCTGATGGATTTCTTTATGTTATCTGAGCAACCACCGTCTGAATGGTAGTTGACTTGAAGAGTAGCCATGATAACGGCAGTGTCGATCGAGGCGCAAGCCTGCAGTGAAAAAGCATTTCAAAGAAGAAAGGTTGTATCATTCAGGTTTAACTTGAGATATTGCGGGGATAGATTCGAGTCGTTGAAGTAGCCATACTACTATTAACTTTCTATGTTATAGTCAAACTTGAGATGGTAGCCAATAACGAGCTCATTCACCTCGCTAGGCTTTGGTGATAGCTAGTATTTCTTTTAGAGGTGCGGTCTAGACGGCGTGATAGCCCTGGAGTCTCGCATCGCTGAGCTGCACGGTGGACCCTAGGTTATGGGTCTTGAAATACACCTGATATCTGCACTATCAAGTCAGCACTGCGGCGGCGGCCCGCATAGTGTCCTAAATTTAACCCTCATATGCTCAAGGCTTTTCCAAGGCTTGTCCTGTATTTAATCATCGCGAGAAAATGGAGCTCAGCAGCTTCGCGGGAATCTTACTCGCATCTGTGCGACAGAATGTTACCCCTGCATCTTCTGGCTCATCAAATTGCCTTGTAATAGATATGGCTTTAGATAACAGAAGTGCAAACTTTGCGATTGAGGTTTGTACTAATCAATCGCGCCTCTATACATCGGAATGGCTTGTACCGGCCGAGTTTATCTTGTCAAGACCTTGCTGGCCTTGGGTTAGCCACGGCGGTTAACGAGGAGAGACAGATTGCTCACAGTGATCTGGTTGAACGAGGACTGAACAAATTGATCATCCAACTGTTAGCCTTCAGCGAGGGGGAATATCCGACGGTGTGGTTGGGTGACCCACGGCGCCCGTGCGATCAGACAGCCCGACCGAGCTTTAGCTCCGCTTGATCGACCCCGACCCTCACTGTCGCCATCACCTCCACACCCGAAACCTCGCACCCACAAACATTCCACCGGCGGAGTCATAATGTCTCTGTTCGGAACATCGCCCGAAGAGCCTTCCGCGGTGACCTCCACCCAGAGGTCCAAATCCTCGCTCTTCGCAGACGAATCCGCCGGCGGCTCCTCCCTCTTCGCGGATGATGACGGCGACGATAGCTCCGCCACTCCCTGGAATCAGAACAATACAGCCAAGAGAACCGCTCGCCGCGATCTGGTCCGCACTTTGCTTCCTGCCACCGATGTTCCCGAGAGCTATGTCGACGCATACGATCTGATACTCAACAGCGGGGATAGAGTCGACTCAGGCGTCGGACTGACCTCGATTAGGGAGATCCTGTCAAGCAGTGGCCTGACTGCCTCCGATCAGGGCAAGATCCTCAATCTGGTCGTGTCTGGTGACCACGAGAGCTCTGGTGGGCTAGGTCGCGCAGAGTTCAATGTGTTGCTGGCGCTAGTTGGCCTCGCGCAAGAGGGAGAGGATCTATCTTTTGATTCCGTCGATGACCGTCGCAAGAGTGAGTGATCTCCTTGATATCTACTATCTCATACTGCACGATCCACGAACTAACATAATCGACGTGCAGAGCTTCCACAGCCTAATAGCGGTTTCCTTGACCGGTTACGAACATCGAACAACGCGCCCTCTGATACCGCGAACGAACGACCAACCACACCCCCAACCCAAGTAGCACCGATACAAGAACCGAACTCGGCACGGTCTCGACGCACACGACGGGAGTCATTGGGTTTGGGCGGCGGCTTGGAATCGGATCCCTGGGGAAGCCCGGAGCTCCATCGGAATCACAACCATGAAACCGTCCCGACCGAAGAGCGCGTTATAAATGGCTTCGGAAGCATGCGCTCTCCAAGTGCTGCATGGTCTGGCCGGGTAGTCGACGAGACCAGCCGGAGCGAAGCACCACAACAGGAGCATACCAACGGTCGAAGTGACGCGGCGCCGCCCAGCAGCTCTGGGTCTGGCTGGGGAGTTAACATGGGCGGGCAACCCGGAGATGATGCATTTGGTGCGGGACAGCGCCCGGCCCTCGGTGGCTTCGGGCCTCCCGGCGACGACCCCGGCGACATCGCACCTCGGCGCCGGTCCATGGGTCTCTCACGGACTACAAACCCACAGGTTGAAGAAACCGTCGCGATTACCCTCCTTCCGGAGAAAGAGGGCATGTTCATGTTCCAACATCGAAACTACGAAGTCAAGTCGGCGCGACGAGGGAGCACGGTCGTGCGGCGGTACAGCGACTTTGTCTGGCTCTTGGATTGTCTTCAAAAGCGATTCCCCTTCCGACAATTGCCCCTTCTCCCGCCCAAGCGCGTGTCAGGTACGTCCCTTACTGGCCCAGGCGCTCCAAGCTGCTTGCTCACCCGTTTGAAGTGAATGGTACTCATCTATCAGCGGATTCAACTTCTTTTCTGGAAAAGCGCCGCCGTGGGCTCATTAGGTTTACCAATTCTCTCGTCCGACATCCTGTCCTTGGCCAGGAACAGCTGGTGATCATGTTCTTAACTGTTCCTACGGTAAGTTTTCACCGATTCCTCACTCGAGACAAACCTCTGATTTTCGACCAGGAATTGTCAGTATGGCGCAAGCAGGCCACAATCTCCGTTCAGGACGAGTTTGTTGGCCGTGCTCTCCCACCGGACTTGGAGGACTCTCTGCCTGCCACACTTGATGAAACCTTCGAAACCGTCCGCAGCGGTGTTCAACGATCCGCGGAAATCTATATCAACCTGTGTACTCTGCTCGAGCGACTGGCCAAGCGGAATGACGGCCTGGCTGCCGATCACCTGCGCTTCTCTCTGGCTCTGCAATCTCTGACCGAGGTCACCAAGGACACCTACTCGATTGACACCAATGATGTCCCATCTCTAAATACCGGCATCACGGCGACCGCGCGACACCTTTCTGCTAGCCAGAGCCTGCTAGAGGACGAGGGGCGAGCCTGGTCCGAGGGAGTTCTCGAGGACCTCAAGCGCCAGCGGGACGTTCTGGTCAGCGTGCGGGAGATGTTCGATCGGCGGGATAGATACGCCCGAAACAATATCCTGCAGCTCGAACGCCGAATCGAGGCCAGTGAGCGCAAGCTGCAGGACCTGCGGGCCCGACCAACCGGGACGGCGAAGCCGGGCGAGATCGAAAAAGTGGAGGATTCTATATTCAAGGTAAGTCAACCGATCCAATGCCGTCGGGGAATGCGTGGCTGATTCGGATCGTGCAGGACAAAGAGTCAATCGTGCAGCAGCACGCGCGGGGCGTGTTCATCAAGGAATGCCTCCGGGACGAACTCATCCACTTCCAGCAGAGCCAGTACCACATCAGCCGCCTGCATCAGGACTGGAGCCAGGAGCGAGTCAAGTATTCTGAATTGCAGGCGGACAACTGGCGACGACTGAGCGATGAGGTAGAGGGGATGCCGACGGGAGAGTAGAAATTGAAGTTGGGCGTACATACGGGCTTCCTTTTTGAGGCACCGAAACCCGAACAGCGAGGATTTTTGGCCACGCGCGGGGTGCGCGATCCCCGAATTGCACTTGAGTTTTGTTTGTTTTTTACTCCCTTTATCCCCCTTATCTCCGCAAGTCCCTAGGCATTTTCTGAGTTCCATGTTTGGAATCTAGCCGAGCTACGTGTCGGTTTGAATTCCCCATTACCAATTCCCCAATTCGTCTTGTTCTAAGAGTGCTATACTTGAATCACATACTTTGGCTTCACACCTAAACCTCCATGGTGCCCGGTCCCTGTACATAGTACATAGTACATGCAGTAAATACGACAGACAAGCACGATGACGTCCGTACGCCGAGATTCCAGAAGATCCACCCGGGACGATGTGGAGTAGACTCGTGGGCGCCGGCCAGTAACGAGCGACGAAACGCAAGGGCCTTGGCGGCTCACAGGGCAGCGAATCCGTCTTGGCCGGAAACATGTAAAATACCGGGATCGGCGATTTTCATCGACCTTATTCCGTTTTTCCCTTTTTTAGGTCTTTTTGTGTTATTATTTATCCGGGTAGAGACCGACTTTCTGGACCCCAATTCTGTCCTTTCATATAATCTCGTTTAGTACCAGGGGTTTTCTTTTCGATTTCTCCGCCAGCCAAGACTCATCCGCCTCCGACGTGGGGCGCAACAGTCTGGGCTGACGAATCCCGGCCGCTTCAAGAATACCTTCATTCGGGGCAAAATCTCCTCTGGCGCGTTTTCGCCCGTTCTTCATCGGCCAAGAGTCCCCTAAGACTCTGCGCCCTGCCCAGATCTCTTAGCTTTTGTCTTTTCCTCCTCACCCTTGGGACTGAGTTATTTTCCCTGCGGCGAGACCTTCCCTGGACTTCTCCGGTATCTCGCATCCGCGCTCGGACGGTCAAGCACCTCTACTCTCCTCTCGGTTTCCGAATTCTCCTGTCCTTGAGGAACCCGGCGCGCCCGTCAACGTCACCGTCACCGCCGCTCAGCCCTACAGGGCTCTTCGTCCGACCCTTCTCCACTCCCACCACCACCAAGGCATGAGGAGCTACACGGACCGACGTACGAGGCGGAATACCATCTGGTAATTGATTGAGGAACGGGGTGACGACTTCTCTGTAACACCCGGGACGTGCGAATCCCAACACCATGGCGTGGGATCATCTGGACATCGACAAGCCGCATCTGGCGTACATGATTATCGGCGGCTTCACCGGCCTGTTCATGCTGTGCTCCCTGTTCGTTAAGGAGAAGCTCTACATCGGTGAAGCTACCGTCGCAACCCTGTGCGGTATTATCTTCGGCCCCCATGCCGCGAACCTATTCAATCCCCATGAATGGGGAAATGTCGACAAAATTACACTCGAGTGCTCGCGCATTGTACTGGTCGTGCAATGTTTTGCCGTCGGCGTCGAGTTGCCCAAGGCTTACATGGAGCGACACTGGAAGTCTGTCGCGTTGTTGCTAATCCCAGTCATGACCTGGGGCTGGCTGATTACCAGTCTGTTTATTTGGTGGATGGTGCCTCCGCTCAACTGGCTGGAGAGTCTGGTGTGTGCTGCATGCGTCACGGCCACGGATCCTGTCTTGGCGTCGTCCGTCGTCGGTAAGGGAAAATTCTCCAAGCGTGTTCCCAAGCATTTGCGAGATCTCTTATCTGCCGAGTCGGGTTGCAACGATGGCATGGCCTTCCCATTCATCTACCTTTCTTTCTATATTCTCCACTACCGACCTAATGCCGGAGAGGTGACGATGAATTGGTTTTGCATCACCATCTTATACGAGTGCGTTTTCGGCGCGATTTTCGGCTTCACCATTGGCTACCTGGCCCGACATGCCATCAAGCTCGCTGAACGCAGGGGGCTGATCGATCGTGAGAGTTTCCTGGTGTTCTACTTCGTGTTGGCTGTTTTCTGTGCCGGGTCGGGCAGTCTGCTGGGCATGGACGATCTGCTGATTGGATTCTCGTGCGGTGTCGGCTTCAGTAACGACGGCTGGTTCACGGAAAAGACGGAGGAATCACATGTTTCCAACGTCATAGATCTGCTGCTTAACTTGGCATACTTCGTTTACTTTGGATCGATCATCCCTTGGGAGGATTTCAACGCTCCGGATCTGGGCTTGACGCCGTGGCGACTGGTAGTGATTGCGCTTTTGGTCATTTTTTTCCGTCGCATTCCGATCATGCTTATGCTGAAACCGTTTATACCAGACGTCAAAACATGGCGTGAGGCTCTTTTCGCCGGCCACTTCGGTCCCATCGGTGTCGGCGCCATTTTCGCTGCAATTCTTGCGCGAGCTGAATTGGAAAATGACAACACACAGCCTTCACCGGAAGGTAGTCTACCAAAGCCTGGTCAAGACAACTACTACGTTGTCATGCTTATCTGGCCCATTACAACCTTCATGGTCATCTCGTCCATCTTGGTACACGGCTCCTCTATCGCCGTCTTCACTCTCGGCAAGCGTATCAACACCTTGACCGTCACCCTGTCCTACACTCAAGCCAACGAGGAAGGTCCTTCTTGGATGAACCGCCTGCCCCGTGTTCAGTCAATTGCCAAGGGTTCTATGTCATTCCGAAAGACTGACGAACTGGAGGGCTCTTCCGAGGAGAAGCTCCCCGAATATCCTCCGGGTACCCTGCCGCCTATTGGTATGCCCGGTAACTTCCTTCGCCGCGTGCGCGACGAAGACAGTGAATCCCAGAGTATCCCATCCGAACCTCGAAAGCCTGCGCACCGAAGGAGGCGCCGCAAGCATGACGATGCAGGTGGCCCAATCAGCCAGTCTGCTATCATGCCTGCAAAACGTACGAAAAGTGAGGCCGAGGGCGAAGATAAACAGGAATTGGAGGAACGCGATGCAGTCGAGCGTGGAGCTTCGCCACCTAATGCTGAGCGCGACCGCTTCGGCCGTGAGCCCGAATTGGAGGTGTTCCAAGAGGGCCACCATATGATCATCGAGGACGAAGAGGGCAATGTTCTCAAGACCGAGGACACAACCCACCTGACTCCAGAACAACAGGCGCAGCACATCGAGGACCAACGCAGGCGTCTCGAGCATGACAAGAGTGGTGAGCTGGCACCTTCTCAAAGCCAGCCCCACAAGAAGACCGAGGGCGAGGAGATTGAGAAGGCTATAGGCGAGAAGACTGGCCACCCCTTCGAAAAGGCCTCTCGCTCAACGTGGGCAAACTGGGTGGGTCTTGGTGGAAGAGACCAAGGCAAAGAAAAGCCCGCGGAGAAGCCAAAGCAGGAGAAACCTAAGGCCGAATCCGCCAAGCCCAAGCACCGTTCTGCCCATGCCTACCAGTTTGGTAACACTATCATCGTGGAGGACGAGGATGGTGAGGTACTGAAGAAGTATACCATCCCTGGTGACAAACCATCCAAGCACAAGCCCGCCAAACCCGACGAGGCGGAAGCTGGACCATCCCGACCATCCCGACCTCCACTCAAGCGCGGTATCTCTCGCATGGGTACTTGGTTCGGCAAAGAAGAAGAGGGCAAGACCTCCCAGGCCGAACAAAAGAAGCCCGTGCCGAGAACCGAGACAGAGGACTGGGCTACTGATGACGGCTTGCGTTTCACTCTGGCTCAGAACCAGGAGGTTGATTCCCAGGGCATCGGCCACAAGGGTCGTCGTATGAACAAGCAGGAGTTCTTCCAGCAGCTCAAGGGCCTGGACTCCAAAGCTCGCCGCGACATGGTGCAGCAGACTGATGCCCCCGCCGTTGTGAAGGAGGCTGCTATCGACGACGCCAAGCAGGAGGAGAAACACGAGCGTCGTCTTTCTGCAGCCGCCGCTGGAGCCGCTACCGGTATCATCCCGGAGGAGGTAGCCGAAGACCTCGAGTCCGAATCAGTCACCGAAACCGAAGGCAGCGAAGAAGAAACCAGTGACGGACCTGTGTCTAGTCCCAACGTGGCCGCCTCACTCGCCAAGTTCACCCGCGGCAGCTCTGCCCAGGAACGCCGCAGCAACCTCGACCCTGGCCCTCGCACCCGCGACCGTGTCCGTCGTGACTCTGACGACGACGGCACTGAGCGTATTCCTCCCTCACGTCTTCGCCAAGCTGCCGGCCTCGCTGCTCCCCCGCGCCAGACAGACGATGACACGGGCGAAACACCCGCTGAACGTCGTCGACGTCTCGCTGCTCTGGGCCAGATCCACAATGATGACTCCGCTTCTGAGAGTGACGACGCAGTCGCCTCTGACAGCGAAGATGATGGCGAACCTCGTCAACCCCCCGGCAAGATATCATTTGCCGAGAATCTGAAGCCTGAACAGTCCAACCCCGGTGACCAGTCATCTCCATCTGGGTCCGGTTCAGGCTCGGGCTCGGGCTCGGGCTCGGGCACTGGATACACCCGCGGCCACCGACCTCGCGTTTCATGGGGTGGAGAAAAGGGCCGTGGCTCCTAGATTCTCAGCCGTTGCTCCTCTGTAAACACACGGGCTACCTTCCGCATCTCTCGCATCTCTTTGCTCTCAGAGTACATAACTATTTGTGACGCAAGATGACGATTATACAAACCTTTGCACATGCCTATTTTATCATTCTTGTATTTTTTTTTTTGGTTTCCTTTTCTGTGCATATTACATTGCTCTTGGGAGATAATGACTGCATCGAGCGATCTGCGATTGTTCGGTATGAATGTTTTTCCTTTTCTGACGATTGGTATTGCTAGAGCAGAGCGAGATCGCTCATAATGCATTTTATTTGCATAACCCCTTCCTACTTTGTAGGTCATTGTACGGGATATAAAAGACTATTACGCTACTGGAGACATCTATACACGGTTTTGACTTTGGAATCTTACATGCAATACCACTTAGATTGAGACTCAGGTATCAAGCAAAAACAACACTATGTATCTCTAAAATACATCCTCACAAAACCCCCTCCTAATCCATCGTCGCCTGCGACCTCATAACCCCCCTCCCAAAGAACTCACTGACAACACCGAACCGATCCCTCGAGCGCGACAACTCCGCCTTGAACAGATCATGCTGATCAGCCGAGTCAACCTGGCGCTGACGGATAGCACGGAGCGTCGAATTTGTCGGCGCGCAAACGGGACACTGGGCATCGTCGTCGACACGATTGAGACAGCGTTCGTGGAAGGAGTGGCGGCAGAGGAAGTGCACGGTGGGCAGGTCGAGCGTGCCGCCACAGGATTGGCAGCGACGGGATTGGAAGACGACGGGTTGGCTGGCGAGGTTGTCGAGTTCTTCTTTCTTGGTGGCTGTTTCGGATTTGTAGCTTGTTATGAGGCGGCGGTTCTAGGAGGGAATTAGTATTGAGTTTTGAGGCTGGGCGGAAAGGACGTACAGTTGTAATCTCTTTGCGTTCGCGGTCGATATTGTCGCATAAATATTTCTTGACTCGGCCCATTGTGACCACGGCGTTGTTGCTGAGAGCTTGAATCACTTGTAGTGGGGAGAGAAGGCCATCTTGGTCGATGCGGCGCAGGACTACGTCCAGCTCGTCGCCTGCTTCTTCGAGGATCTGTGGGCTTGAAGCAAAGTACGTCAAGGCATCGACGTAAAGCTGAGGCTCGTCTGGTCCGTAGCGCCTCAAAGCTTGGATGGCACCTTGAGTATCCTTGGCGGACGTGAACGATCTGAATATGTCTAGGCGGAGGCCTTCTTGCTCGCGAACCAATGTGGAACCTTCCCGGAAGTTGGATAGGTCGGAGAGAAGGAGGACATTGGAGGTGGAAATGGGAATCTAATCACATTAGCGGGACTTCAAACCACAGGTTGAAACACTCACATCTTTCCCTTCAATCAGCTTCTTTGCCTTGTTCTCCCATTCTTGTTTCTCTGCCGCGTCTTTCTTTCTCTTGGCCGTGTCGAGATACATCTCGAAGAGCGTAGTGAAGAGATCAACTTTAGCGTCCCTCTTCAGGTCGGGCTGTTGCACGAGGGTCTCCAGGAAGCTGATGAACTTTTGTGGGTGGTCAACAAATGCCGAGAACGCAGTCCGAGGCTTTGGAACCTCATATTCCAGTGGGACATTGTCGGGGTTCTCTTCAGCCTTGACATTTTCGGGAGCTGGGGCAGTGGGTTGAGACCTTATACCGCCAGTCATATACCGCAAGGGGAGAAGACCAGCAAGACTTTGCATGGTACTTGTAGGTTGAGTTTGGGACTCGGACGGTAGTTCTACATCCGTGTGCGGCCGATACTGTCCTGTATAGTAAACCTTGAAGAGTTCCGTTGTTCGCTCAGGGCAGTGAGCCAAGAGGACCCGGGCGTATTTCATCAGATTGTGATATGCCTTGTCAAACAATTAGCTGAGCCTGCATGTGAATCCAGCCTTACTTACCGCTTCGGGTTCCAACCGCCAGATATACTCCACGGCTTCAGCATACTTCTTGGAATCTTCGATGAGGATATCCACCACCATGTCATTTTCTCCGTGTTTTGTGGCAAGGTAGGCCGCTTGCTCGAAGTATCCGCCCTGGCGGCACATTGCAATTGCCGTTTCCAGATCAAACTTGAGCTCACCAGGAGCTTGAATGAATGAGTCCAGCTTGCTGGTATCCTTCAACTTCGCGTAGCAGTTCAAGAGAAGTGTTGTGTGGTCGACCGTGGCACGGCCATGGTCGTGCAGTTCCTCCAGATACTCGATCAAGTTGTGAATTCGCTGTGTATCCAGATACTATACCACTTGTTAGCAAACTGATCGCCTATCAAACATGCTTTACTAGACGAACTTTGCGAATAACTTGAGATGGCTCCGTGTTGTCAATTGCCCGAAGATACTGCTGCATAGCCGTATCGTAGTCGCCGCGTTGGTACAAGAAATCACCGTATTTGCGATAGATGGCATTCTGCTGCAGTGGATCGATGCCAATCTTTTGCGCAAGATTGATAGCCAGGATGTAGAGGTTGCGCTCGTAGAGTATTTCAAGTCGTTGTTGGAGGCTCTTCTCCCGATATCTAAAGATCTGTAACATGTTAGAGAACTATAATCACCATCTAAGATCCACTTGCATACCTTTCCTTCAGTCGTGAGCAAGAACAGGTCGCCCCATTCCATGAAAATGTGCTTCATCGGCGCCACTAGCGCTTCGCTGTGAGAAATAAACTTGAGGTCGGTATCAAGCAGTGTAAATGTCGTTGTGCCGAAGATCTCGTCTCCAGGGCTGACACCGTACTTTCGCAACGATTCGCGCCTCCCGGTTCCTGCTTTGGGTGGGCAAACTAACGCCACGTAGTCGCGGAACGACTTGATAGACGTCTTGGGGCTCTCGAAAGCATAACTCGGCCCACGGCCACGAGAACCGTATGTGTAGACCGCATCCTCTCTGGCAATGAGAATCTCCCCCGTTTCCTGGTCCGGCGTCATGCAACCCAACGCACATCCCATGTTATCCAGTATGCGCGCAGGCTGACCCTGTCCCCGTCCCGAAATTACCAGTGTGAGAATCCTGTTTGTCGTCGCGATATAAAGCACAGTGACAGAGCCCTCCTGCGTTTCAAGGCCTGTAATCGGCTCTTCCGACTCGAAGACAATGCGCTGGCGCGCGCCACGATCGTGGATTAGGTCGCCCCGGACAATCGTCACAGATCCATTCGCGAAACCAACCGCCACTTGGGAGAGATCGTCGACAGCCGCAAATGCCGAAATCTAAATCAATGTCAGTAACCAGGTCCAATCACACGGTTGTAAAGTTTCGCGCACCGGAGATGGCCGTCGCCCATTCTGCACAGACACTGTGGACAGACATTGTGGCCCGCCGCCTTTCTTCTCCGTATCCAGCGCCCAGACCTTTAACACAGGTTCGTTCGGGAGATCCTCCGAAACCGTGACGAGTAGGGAAGTGCCATTAATCTGCTTCATGTGGGTGATCAAGCCGGTGTCGTGGGCCTTGAATGAGCGCGCAACGCGGAAGCCTTGGGTAACGATGTGAACGAAGCCATCAGTGGTGCCGAGGAAAAGGTTCGCGGAGCCGGTGCAGAGGCTTGAAAGGTCGCTCTGGTTTACGCAGTTAGCTGCTGGTCTTTGGGGAGGTGGATCGAGGCCTTACACCGAACAGCGCGGAGCTCTCGTCCGGTATCTTGACCGGCGAGACGTCGATGAAGTTGAACGCTTTCCACTGCGGTTGTTAGCGACGTAACAGGGCGGAATATTGGCAATCATACTGATGTCAGAGCCATTTGGACTGGCCATGGATATATTCACTGGTGGCGGAGCTGCCTTGGAGACGGCCGGGAGCTCCTCCCCGCTGACGCTCGGACCACATGGTTCCTGCGGATCTTTGGCGCCCAGATATCTACAAGTTGGAGAGACAAATTAGGGATAAGATACCTCCACAACACATCTCATGTTTACCTTACGTTTTTAAAGTCACAGTAAATTGTATCATATATATGCAAAATCTATTTATCAAGAAAAGACGCCATCGCTTCCAATATGAAGCTCAAAGCAGGTTGCACATGAAAATGGGGAATCATGAGAATCAATGAGAAGATGCGCTGTCGTAATAGTTTAGAGAGGTATTCAAGACCCTCTAACGAGTCATATCAAGATTCCAAGCAGATGCGGGCGTATCCTCAGGCGATTTTCCTCTTCTACTCTGGCTAGAAGGTCGAAGTTCCTTAAGAAAGTCGGAGCTCTGCCTTAACCAACTGCCCAGATCGGCAATTGCCTGGCTGAGGGGGAAGCTATCGCCACCTTGGCCATCCTGGGCCGTTGCAGGCGTGTCTCCACTCAGATCAAAGGGTAAAGCAGTACCCTGAGTAGTGGGTGGATGAGCAGGCGCTTGTTCAGTTCGCCTTTCACATTCATGTCGGCTGGAGGTGCCAGGGCCTGATCGGGCCGTCTCGTAAGCATTTTCTGGAGACGGCAGGGACCCATCGGGAGATTGTAACGGGCTTGCTTCTAGTTGTGCCATTTCAGGTTCCCGAGGGCTTGTTTCTTGCGGTGACATCGGACGGTGAGCTTGAGCTTTCTTCTCCGTACTGAAGGCGAAAGGTGTAGCCGCGTCGATCAAGCACTGCGTGCTCATAGCTTGCATCCTGTCTCTGACGATTTGCCTGGAGCCTTGTAACAGAAATTTTTCTGTGGCGTTGGGTCGATAAATTGGTGTCTCTTGCGCCAGGAGTACGGAGTCGTCGCCGGAAGGAGACTGGGGTCGTGGTTGGGCTGGTGTTTTGCCGTGCTCCTGTTCAGGGCTCTCCAAGTCATCCTGAAACGACTTCTGCGCATGAAGCAAGGCAGCCTGTGTCGATAGTTGAGTGTCGGGACTGGTATCGCCGTTGTGTTCAGTGTCTGTTTTGGGCATTGCCGTTGAGTGCAATGATGGCATGCGGTCTGATATACCGGGAGGGGGAGGTATTTCTTGCGCAGATGGCAAAGTATCATAAGTGTTGTGTTCAGTTGGTACCTGCGGGTATGTTACTGTAGATTTGGATGCTTCAATATCGACAAATCTCAGATCCTTTGATCGACGAATGGATTGATCTGTTTCCTTTGCGCCGTTGTCAGCCAAGGGCTCATTGGCCGGCTCGAGAGCATCTGGCATAGCAGTATCTTCATCTTGCTCGTTGACAGCTTCTGCGGGTTGAGGTGACTCTAAGGGTTTTCTACCAGGAGACTTTGACTCTGCATGTGAGCTTGAGTCTAGATGCCAACGACGATACTCAAACCGCGGCAGTTGAGATGACGAGTTGACCACATGGAAAGACGTAGCCGCATGTCCCGTTTTCTTCGGAGATGTTTGTTCTTTATGAGGCGATCGCTTGGAGACTCCAGAAGGCTGATAAGTGGCTGGAACAGCCGTTTGAGCAGATCGCGGCGATATATGGGCAGCGGTGTCCATATTTGGCTGCTCGGGCACAGTGAATATCTTGGGAGTCTGCAAAGCAGAAGGTTTTGAAGCCTGCCCACTAACTGAACGAGGCACACTCGTCCGAGACGTATCTCCAGACTGCCTAGATGTCATCTCTGGAGTCGGCGAACTAGGCGGCTCGAATCGCGCAAAGTTCATGGACTTTCGGTCTTTCTTTAGCCACTTGGTTGGACCGTCTCCAGTAAACGTCGTATCGCTTGTTGATAAACTCATGGAAGAGGCCTGTTGTGGTTTCCTCGCTGAGCGGGGTGCAGCTCGATTTTCTTGATCAGCTGCTGCATGCTGGAAGGGTCTCTTGTGAGCGGACCCGACAACGAAAGAGGATTTCGGACCCTGGACAGAGACCACAGTGGAAGTCTCTGCAAGAGATGCATCAACCGAGGGACGAGAAACCGATAAGTCCTCTCTGTACTTCGGCCGTAACGAGGCCGTTTCTTGTATCACGGGCTCCGCCTCTCGTACGTGACCATCTGGCCTGACCCCTGATGGCTCCGTATCGGCCACTGTTTTCCGTTTCTTGGTCCATGGGTTCCTCCAGCCCTCGTCGAACGGCCCGCGAAGAGATGCAGAGAGAATAAACAGAGGCTGTCCTCGAAGGTATGACTCAGCGAGCTTCTCGATTCTCTGCCGTTTCGCAGCGCGCGCTGAATCTTCCAACTCATCATCGGAGCCTAACAGGTCGTCCGAGTCTATATCAGAGGCCAGAGGTGAACATGATTCGAAAGTGACTGGAGAAACGGGCCGCGGGTAGGGCATCGGCGTGAGGTGTTGACGTTGGCGCTTGGTGGGTTCAGAGCTGCGACGGTCGGATCCTGCATCGGTGCAGCTAGAGAGAGATCCAAATGGGGGGTTTTCGTCATGTCTGGTCGAATGGGAGGGATCTCAACGTAGGCAGCGCCCAACGCGAAAAGAAGCACTCTACGCGTGAACTGCCCCAGCAACCGCGGGGTGGTTACGTAATTCCACACGAGCAGCTTTTCGTGTCTAGATAGCTATCAAGAGGCCTATGCGGATAAACAATAGCAAATTACCTTCTAAATACGAGCTCAACCGAAAGCAGATACAAGTCAAATATAAATCATATTCACATGAAGTATAAAAAGCATAATTAAACACAGACAGGGCAAGGGGAGAAAGATGTAAAAGAAAGGGCCCTAGTAAATCAATACAACAGCCACACCATAGTAAGAAACAGCCCTTGGTCATCAGGCGGGTACACAGAAGATCAACGCTAACAGTGTGGGAAAGGGTAACAGATGACATGACATGGTGTTCGTCTATGAGAATTCGATCGGGGTATCGAAAGGGGACCATCAAGGCAAGCCGAGGCGAGAAAAAGGAATGGAAGAGGGTAGGAAGCAGCCTCGAATCTCACAATTCATGACATCGCCGCAAAAAGATGAAAACATGGGAAGAAGTAACAAAGGTCGTTAAGTGGTCATCATAACGGAATTCTCACATCGCTCCTTCATTCGCATAGCCTGGGCCTCCAGGGATCGCGCCATCAGTTTCGTCACGGGCCAGACTGCAGCGCGGTCTAGGAGGCTGGCTGTGGCAATCAGTATTTTACACCCATATCCGCCTTCCGCCACACTGTGTAGACGTTGCATTACGCCGAGTGCAGACATTGAGTTGCTGCTCTGCATCTGCCGCTGCATCTTTGTTTCGATGCTGTTTAAGATCTCCTTGATCTTGTCCACTAGCTTGCAATCTTCGTCTTCGAGGAGCATCACCCCTGGTATTTGGGTGAGATCGACGTCGTCACGACCCAGGATGCCGAGGTAAGGTCCGACTCGTTCTTGAACGGTGGTTATCCACTCTGCTAGCACCTGTGCGCAGTCGAAGGCACACATCGCACATTGTATGGGGAGTTCCCGTGATGAGAACTCGGCGAATGTGTTACCGAGTCGGTCCGACATGTTGATCGAGTCGGCTGCATAGAATGCGGCTTTGCGCAGATGTTTTTCACGCTTGGATTGACCAGTCTTGTACATGTTCGAGAGAGACTGCATGGGCTGTTCTTGCGTCGGGGTCTTCGAGATGGCTAGTTCGGCCACGCCCAGATCGTTGATGGATTCTCGACGGCAATCGAGCTGGCCGGTGAGCGAAGGATCCACCAGATCGTTCATGTTCGTGTCGGCCTGTTGGAACATCTCTGCACCTCGTGCAAGCTCATCTGCCATGCCGTTCCAATCCCGTTGCCAGAACGCCTCTTTGCATCGTCCGAGGTTGACAAACAACCGGACGTATGCCAGATCCAGCAGTGGAATGCTATCTGCAGACAGTGGCCCGGCGCCAAACGGGTTGGGTCGCTCTAGGCTATGAACTGGATTGCTTGCCCATGCAGCCTGCCAGGCTCTGAGAGCCGGCTCGATATGTGATTGCATGGCCTCGGTTTCTTGTGAGGTCCACTGGCGGCCCATGTGTCGTTGTCGGGTTTCCCAGATATAGTTGTGCAAAGAGTAGATAAGAACGAGACACCCAAATGTACTCGGCCTGTTGTCTACGCTTGTCGGATCGTCCGAACTGCCACCGCCGAAAAAGAGGTTTGAAGATTGATTCTGCTGCTCTCGTTGACTGGCAGTCAGAAGAGAGGTCAAAGCGGCAGAGAACGAAACGCCCTTAACGGAGGCCGTTTGACCTCCCATCTTCTTCCATGCTTGAGGAGACTCAGCGGCCCATACATCCTCCTCGCAGGGGAGATCGAGACGGATCTCTGAGTTTGTCAAAGCAGGCGCATGGTTGTATGCAGACACGAGGAAGCTGGATAGTACAAAGATGGCGTAAAGCGTACGCTTGCGTTCTTCAACGATTTTCCAATTCAGCCAGTCTCGCCGTTCTTTCGGTTGGCTGAACGATGGGGACATCCAATTTTCCGTATCATTTGGATCGGGTGGAGTGGGTCCTGTCTTGAGGTGATCGTGCGGTAGGTTCTTCGCGTCCAGATGGTGGGTCAATTCGGCCGCGCGGGCCAAGCTAACCAAAGCCGCGCAGTGGGTACTGGCGATATCCGCAGACGTCTTGTCACCACAGGTATGACCGTATATCACATTCAACAGCATCGCCTGGACCAGCCAGAGAGGTGTATTTTGAACTGAGTTGTCTCGTGCAGTATTGGAACGACTGAGTGCAGCGGACATGTCGGCCTTGCGACGCTCTTCAAGGTACAGCTGGATCATCTTTTTGGCGGCTTCGAACAAGTCTTTTGATGCGGCGGTGTCGTATTCGTACAGGGCACCGATGGCAGCCATGGAGAGAATCAGGCAACCTCCGCCTCCTGCGACGCCAGTGGAGCTCAGATTGAGATGTCCACTGGGGGTGCGCAGGTTACTGGTGTACTCGGGAGCCTGGAAGTTGAGGGTCGGGATGTGAAGAAAAGGCATATGGGGGTGAAAGTAGGTGATGTAGGCGGAAATGTAGCGCTGCATGTCCGAGGTGCTGGGAAGTTGACCGGAACTGTTGAAGCCAGTCGAGCGGGCGAACAACTCGCGGCTACTCAACATGCTGGAAGCGGGCTGAGAATACTTGCGATGATTGAAGCCAGCCGGTTGCGACATGCTCGCTAATAGAGCCTGTCGTGTGGAGTCTGTAAATGTATCCGTTGAGACTGGGGAATGTTGACTTCGTAGGGCACTATTCGTGAAAGGAACGTTGAGAGGATTAGGAGATTCTCCGTTTGTTGCCATAGAGGATGATAACATACTCTGCGAATGTCCTCCCACGACGGGCTGGCCGACCGATGTCATGGATGGAGGTGTGTTATAGTTCTCGGCAAACGGATGCTGGGCCATCAGCGACTTGGGTGACACTGTCTCCGGCGGGATCCCCAAATCGTTCAACGTCGTCGGCGAGAAGTCGATGGCGAACTGATTGGCTGAAGTGTGCGTGGGGAACGGGTTGTGCCAGCCATTGGAGATCGGAATACGGTTGGGGCCATCCAGCATGGCCTCGCTGATTCCACTCTGGCTGCCCGTGCTCATCGCCGAGGGTGACGACTCGTCGATGACCGAGTCGTTCCCGTTTCCCAACGCCACAGCCGCGTCGAATCCGTTCATCCAATCGAAATTCATCTCCTCGTCCATCATGGGATCCGTGGCGGGATGCATGCCGTGGTGGTTGTGGCCGAACGGGGAAGTGGGGGTGTCACCAAAGCCCTGGGGAGAACCTGCAAAGTGTAATTGTGCCGGGTTGATGGTGCTACCGTGGCCCATCAGCATACCATCGATGCCCATATCAAAGCTGCCGTATACCGGTGCCGTTCGCAGACTACCGGACATATCCATAGGAAGTCCCGAAGTCTCCAGCTTGGACAGGCCGTTTACCGGAGGGTGTCCAGAGCTGAAACCTCTATAGTCCATGGTCGAGCCTACAGAAGAGCTCAAGCTCGGGTGATAGGCATGGCCCGAGTGATTCGGGGCGGAGGATGGGTTAGCACCGTCGGAAAGCCCCAACGGGTTCCCACCCACATGGCTGATAGTGTTTGCTCTGGGGCGCATGGATGAGGCGTTGTTAGCGATAGAGTTCTTGCGCACGCGATTGGCGCCGCCAGCAGCACCGCTCGTGCTCTCTCGTCGGCCATTTCTCGGACGAGACGACGGGGTGGAAGTCATATGCAACTTCTGCTGGTGGCGAAGCAGTAGATCGCGGCGCGCGAAGCAGCGAGCGCAGTCGGGGCATTCAAAGGGCTTCTCCTTCGTGTGGGAGCGCTCATGGCGCTTCAGGTGCTCCAATCGCGCAAAGGAGCGGCCGCAAGTAGTGCAGACATGAGGCCGAGGCTTGTCGGTCTTGGGAGGTGGAATGTTCCCATTCGCGGCCTGGCCATTGGCCTCGACCTGCTTCTTGTTTTCCTTCGCCGGGGCTACCGATGGAGGTTCAGAATTCAGGGACCCGCAAGCATTCCGATTGGGTCCGTGGTACTTACCAGGCATATTTCCGGGGACTTCGTTGATGCTGGCGAGATCAACCACTTTGGGGCTACGGTCACGACTTTGGGCAACCATAGGATCAAACAGCATCCTACAGCGGTGCAGTTTACCTTCCCCACGGACGAGGAGTAGAAACAACGATCCCGAATGGAAGGGAAGGGAGATGGTTCGCAAGTATGCGATGCGGGGTCCTCGGGAATGCGAAGGCAAGTCACTCAGGACACAGACGAGGTGCAGTCGTCGATGTTAATTTACACTGCGTACTGTCGCATCAACGACTGATGGCATGTCAGCACTGTTCTTTGACTCTTTGATGATGCGTAGAGGGACCGAGGTGATCCAGGGTAGCGAGGCTATTCATAAAGCTTGGCCGGGACAAGACCCACCAGAGGGAAACAAATGTACAGCAAAGTCTATCGGGGTTGTTCTTTTGAGGGGTTTGTCTCAACCGAGTTTCGGTTTGGGAAGGGGAAGGTTCAACAGGAAGTGAGGACCTGCGGCCGGTGAACGGATTGGCGCCTGGTATTGACTGACGACTATCGGGGTATCAGCAAGGCAACCGACTTCCATGATCCCAAGAATCCACGAATCCACGAATCCGCAGTGCCGTGCGACCGCAGGGCAGGGGCCGACTTACCGGGATGACTGAAGATCAAAGTTTCAAGCTTCCCATGCATCCATAAAGAGAAATGCGAATGCTCGACTTCAGTTCACGGAGAGCATGAGAGTGGATAAGCCGGAGATAACCGAGATAGCGCGACAATTGTAGATAAGAGTCACCGAGAGCTATCCACACCGGGTCGAAAGAGAGGGTTTGGAGGATATGGAGGTAGGTAGGAGGCAAGAGGAAGTTAGGAAGTTAAGTCGGGTTAGGAAAGGAATTAGAAGTTGCCTCCGAATCATCGCAGAGGTACCTGGGTCTGGGTACCAGAGCCGTCGTGGCAGTAGTGGTGGTTACCACGTAGTAATCAGCTGGTGTGGACCGACGTGTACCCGTGTACTTCAAGCTACGCAGTCGGAGGCCCGCCGTGCGCAGGTACCGCCTGGTACCCCCGGCGTATTCCCCGTACTCTTTTCCCCCTGGACCCCGTACCTCCACGGCCCACGCACGAGGTGGCAGGCCCAGACGTTACAAGACCACCAATGTACAGTACTGAACCAAGTGGATCCCGCACGGGCAAGCGGCCTGCAGTGCCAATGGCCAGCCGACGATTACCCAAGGTGATACCGAATGCGGCGTAGACGCAATCTTACGACCACGCACGGTGCTACACTGGTCTGTCCACCGGTTCCTGGCGCTGATAATCTCGCGGAGCGATTGGCTGCTCTTCTCAGCTGCTGGCTTGGGTCTAGTGGCGTGATGAGTGTGGATGTAGCCCCCGTGGTGTCGGACATGAAACAACCATGGGCGATAAGAAGAACAGTCCGGTTTTACCTGTCCCCGTGATGACATGAGATCCTGTACCGTGGATGTAATCCTGAGCCTGCAGAGTCAAGAGTCAAGCAAACTGGAAAAGGTACCTAGCGATGTACGGCGTACGACTCGTGTACAGCATTCCTTAACAGATTACCCCGGAGGCGTTTGGGTATCGTAACTGTGGAGCCCGGGGGGAACACCGTCCATTCACCACGTTCATCCATAACGATACGAGGTTATCGAGCCATCTCGTGACTGGCCCAAAAAAGGCTACGGGGTCTTCCGGGTTTCCCTACCCCGATACACGCTCTGTTTCATTTCTCCGTTACCCTGTTACCTCCAGGTACGATCCACCAGACGAGGCTGGGGTTGCGCACGGCGGAAGGATCCGCAAGGCCCAAAATAGAGGGCCATGCGCCATTTTTGTGGGGGAAGCAATCCAGACGGTTCGTGTGGGGGATTTCCCTTCCCTCTTGCTCTGCTGTGCCAATGAAACTCTGCCCCAATGGCCACCATTGGATGATCCAGAAACACTCCCGACTTCCCCCATTGCACATGCCTCTTTATTTTTCGGGGTGGCAAAACTGGAGCTACCCCAGACGGAGGCTGCTTCTGGTAACACTTTCTAGAACTCCCCCGGTTATCCTTTGACTTTGCGACGCACGTTGCAGCCACGCCGGTTTGAGTTTGGTCGCACGGAACTGGACAACCCGTCCCCCAGCAGTGGTTGATGCGGCTGGATCTAGGTCGGAGTCTAGGGGAGACGGGGGATTTGACGATCCTACTTTCATTTCAGAGTACACTCTGGGGCAGGATTGACGGATTGACAAGTACAGGGGCTATTTTCGGAACCTCGCGGCACCGAGTCTAAGACTCGTCTCTTTGACGCAAATAGACCCTGGAAACAGGTCGGAAACAAAAAAGCAAAATGACTACTATACAGCGCCAAATCTGCATGGCCCTTCTGGAAACCGTCGCCTCTTTGCCTCCCTTCGCATGTCGCACGGACATCTCGTTTGCAGAATCCCCGGACCCTAGCAATGCGCACTAGGCCACTAGGGCAAAGTCTGACGGTCTGCGAAGATGCAGGTGACCCGACCTGACAAATGAAACGGACCCCAAGCCACCTCCGAGCTGTCTCGTTGAGCGGCATGTTGGGGAGCACTTTACTCGGCATTGGCTTCCGGAGCACCTGACCTGAGCGATTTATGCTCGGGTGCGTCTAGATTACCTTTCTTTTTAGCCGGGGTTTTTATGGTGGTACAGACTATGCATAGACTTTCCGATAAGGCATCCTCGAATGGCCTAGAGTGCTCATTGTACCCGGGGTGAATCATTACCTTGGACGATATGCTCCCCCGGATACTCACTCGGATACGGGTACTTATTTTTGGTATTCACAGAATGCAGGTCCACGAGCGGCAGAAGTCAATTACCGCAGAGCTGGCACTATACCCCATTCACTGGACCATCGGTGCGCCACGAGGCCCTGGGCCTCCGACTCCCCTGGTGTATGCAAATCCTCGCCTTTGTAATTCGGTCGAGTCGACGTTATAGCGTAACCGCCCTTTCCGGGTGATCGCTGACCGAGATGTGCAACTTGGCCGCCGAATCTCCGCAAGAATCACACGCCACAAAACCTTGGCTCTAGAAGCATGAGAATGGTAGATTGCGAATATAATAATTCTCCGATGCACGCAACCCGGTCCTGCGTGCCACGGGGGATCGCCAGGTGGCCTGTGCTTCCCACCGTGTGCACGATGGCATCAAGTCTGACGATGGCGCGACGGCTCGGATATTAGTCCACGGAATGATCGGACTTCAGCCCGTTTTCCCGCCTTCCCCTTTGAATCCACCCTCCAGTCCAGAACGAATGAAGCTGCACGTCAGACGGGTTGGCTGAATTAGGATTCACGATGGAGAGTCCGTTCAGCGCTACAATGCTACCCGTGCTTGGCCGTTGATCTCAGTGGCTTCGTCCCGCTAGCTTCGTGGAGTTTGGCGGATCGCAGTCTGTACTTGACAATACGTGGCTCGTCCCTGAGGCTCTGGGATTCGCTGGCCCTGTGCGTCATTGAGTCCACTCTCGATAACGCCAACATGGTGGGCGGGCAAAGGTCCGCCGATTGCGGCAGAGTGGAGTGAATTCGGAGGATTCCACTCCTGTGAGGTTGGAGTCAGAAGAAATACATCCTGGGATCCTTGATGATATTGATCAGATCAGGTTAGTAGTGTAGCCATTATCGTATTTGTCTTCCCTGTCCCGTCCTTTGTTCGCTTTTACCAATCCACTTACTTGTACACTAAACCTTCGACTGCTTTTCTCAAAATCGAGATCCGCCGCTCGGCAACGGGGCCATAGCTCTCCGAAGCAAGAAATCCACTGGTCAGCACTACTTTGAAACACGCACCCCGGCCGCAACGGTACTCAGTTACTCAGTTAAACGCGAGGAAACTACAGCCGGGGATGGTCTCGAGGGTCTAATTGGAAGCTCTTTCAGCGACGCGGGATTTATCCGAAACCTGATAAGCTCTGATTGTTGATTCCATCACACGATCGGCCTCGCCAAGTAGACAGCAAAAGCTAAATCAGACGATACTACATCGCCTGCAGATTGACACTATTCCCCATATAGGGGGCTGGAAAGGTTCTTTCCGGTGCCAGGACCAGGGGCTATTGGATTTCTGCGCTCGGGAGCTCTGAGCTCTCGCAGTCCCTGTGCCGGCGATCCAAAAGAAGGACGTATGGACGGCCAAATAAAAAGGCGCGGATATTCCTACTATACAGGGGATATTCAATGCCTGCAGGATCATATGGTGGCGAGGCGAAACGCAGTTGGGCGATTGGGGATCTGCGTGCAAAGGCCACTCGTCTCGAAAGTCAATGCAGCGCTACTGTAATATCAGAGGCCCAACGGAATGTGAAGAGATTATATTTAGTCTCACACTACAAGTTATGGAGTTCCACGCTTCCAGTAATCGACACCAAGTGGACCTGAATGACGCTCGCGCCTTACCGGTGACCTAATAAAGAGAAACGGAAATCGGGACACAGCGAAATCGCGCGATAGAAGGACGCCGCTCGAGCCAAACTCCAACGTATATTATCATATTATCTGGATTCACCGAGGAAACGACCGGGTCGAAATCTACTACACCTTGCAGAGAAGGCGCGAGCACGATCTGATGTGATTGATTGGCGACGTGCATTAGCGGTATTTGCGACGGATGTAGCCTTTTCCCGAAGATCGCCTTTCCACGGCTGGACACTAGTCGTTGACTAGCACTATGCCGGTGCGGTAGACGACGTAGGTCCTCCGTACACTGTGCCTACAGGCCAGGTCGTACACTGGACAAAGCGGTCCCGTGCGTGCTGTATGAGCTATCTCAACCCGCAACACATACAACAGTCGAAGAGTCCAGGCAACCAACCCATGCATGTCATACCTCGGCCAAACCACAGTCAAGGGACAGAAAGTGGAACTCGCACAGACAGCACAGCCCAATGCACCAAACATTGTCTCCTCGCGCCACGTCCAGAGCAATCGCCTCGACCGTCCTACCACTGTCGACTATGCACATACACCCGCTCTCTGACTGGCCCGGGCTCCCAGCACAAGGATGGCACAGTCTGTTGCAGGGTGTCGGAACCAACTGGCCTAACCTGCATGGTCGCACCCGAGTCGGCTCCAGCCTGGCGCCAAGCCATCTGGCACGGCCCTAGGTAGCCTCGACGCGCAGTGACGCCGGCTGCGGCGGATCCCTGTTATACGGGAGTACGGTTTCGCGCGTGCGTTACGTTTCCCGGTGCGTGGAGAGAGCGTTTCCTCGTGTCTTATGCCTGGAGTACCTCATGCCGGCGGCACTTGTTTTGTACTTGGGAGCTTAGGGTATTCTCTGTCATCCCCGTAGTCGGAGGGCAGCTTCTCACGCTAGCCGATGAATGTTGTGCATTTGCAGCCCCTCCTAGATAACCGATAGCTGTCAAGGTGGTTGAGTCTCGGCCGAGGCTAATTGTTTTGGAGGGCGGAATTGGGAGGTTCCTTTATTCCGCTCTCTTTGCATTGGCTTGTGGATTGAGCGTAAATTGTACTACATTGGAGGAATGTGTAGGGCCTCGGGTACCTATGTAGATGTAGGCAGTAGACAAGCTATAGAAACATAGTTTAAGGAGCACTAACATTGCCATTAGTAAATGCAAGTCTAATCTACTCCAAAATATGTAAAGCAAGGCTTTTTTTTGTTCATCGCCTCGTCTTCGACAGGGCTACAACTCCGATTCCGATATAGACGAGTAAAGCTTCACTGTACTCGAATGGTATATGAGCAGGACATCACACATAAAATTCTTTTGGCGTCGAGCTCGCTCGATCTGCTCATTAGACACTGATGGTCTTGAAGACACTATAGAGGTAAACATGGTTAGCATTGCACACACGCGTATCAATTCCACCCAGGCGGTTAACATACCTGAATCCACTACCACCGGTCGCCATCAGCGTGCCCGGCATCTGGGCTTGCCAGTGCACTTCCTTGACATCCTCCATATAGTGCACGAACAGCAGCTGCGGCGGGATGTCCGCCATGCCCGCCTGTCGGCTCTCCTCATCGTCCAGCTCGACCGCCAGATCCCACAGGGTGACGGTATTGTCGGCCGAACCGACAGCAACAACACTGTCGTCGGTTGGGTGCCACTCGATACTGGTGATGGGCTCCTTATGGAAATCGAAGGAAGCAACGGGCGACGCGCTGATCTGGCCCGCGTTGTTCGGCTTCCAGTGTCGCAAGTCCCAAACGGCCCACTGTCCGTCGTCGGCACCGGTCGCCAGCAGATGGAAGGTCTGCTTGGCCCAGCTCATGACGTTGACGTCGGTCTTGGAGATCTGGACGTCCACGGCGGGCTTACGAGACTTGGACCGCACATCCCACACCTTCACACTGCCGTCGCTGCTCGCGGAAGCGAACACATTCTTCTCGTTGGGAGACCACTGGAGCTCCTCCACGGAAGAGTGGTGGCCGGTGAATGGCCTATTGTCAGTCACCCAGCCGCCACCTTCCGTGCGAGTGGTTGCGTAGATGAGACCGTCATTGTCACCGGTCAAGAGCTTGCCGAGTGGTTGAAGGGGAGACCAATCCAGAGCGTAACCTTCCGACTTATGCATGCGAAGGGTAGAAAGAGGTTTGGAAGCAGAGGGAGGGAGAACAGTGCCGGGAACGTCGAAGCTGGAAAGGTGCGCGGTAACGTCGTGGATAAGAACTTGCGAGTTCTCGAGCATGGTAGCCGTGAGTGTTTGCGGGGGCTTAGAGTAATCCGCAGACTGCGAAGGCGTCTGGTGGCTGCGAATGCGGTTCGTTGTTGAGCCCAGCGGGATCGACTTGTGTTCAAGGATGGGCTCCCCCATGTCGTCGTCGTCCGAGTCCGATTCATCGTCCTCGTCCTCATTTTCACGCTCCATCTTGCTCAATCCGCTCATCTTGAGCACCATCAGCTCGTTGTCCTTGGCTTTTGTGCCCTCCGTCTGGGTACCGGCGACGGCGTACACCGTTGCGGGGAAAGTCTTGCGGTTGTCGCCGAGCGAATCGCGCACAATATCGAAGGAAAGGCACGGCCAGGGAGTGCTGAGGGTGTGAAGCATGTCGTAAGTAGACGGGTCGGGAGAAAGTGTCTCGCCGGGTGCCAATTTTGTCCGACCAGGAATGAAAGTCTGCTTGTCGACATCCATTGCCTCTGTTAAATACATTGTTAGCAAAGCTGCCGTGCGCCAATTGACCCATAGTTTTCAGAACACACCTCTCTCTTCCTCCTCACGCTCTGCGTCAGGACGACCGTCGACACCGGCCTCCAAAATCTCGTCCTCGCTCTCGAATTCATCCTCGAACTCGTCCTCGAACTCCCCCGCCTCGTCTGGGATGGCATCAGCGATAGGGCGCTCGCCGGCCTTGAGGGCAGCCGGCTGCTCATCGGAGTCCGCAGCTCTCTTGGACATGGTGAATATTAATAGCTGAAGCGGGGTGTTCTGGAATGAATGAGGGACGCACGATAAGAACTTTTTTCAGTTTGGGCACGCAGACCCACGCTAAGCCTATCGGGGATTAGCGCCTATCCCGCAGTGCAGCGATGTTGACGACAAGAGCTGAAGCCTCTCGCAAAACCGGCTGCTGCGCTTTTCTCTTGTATTCCAGGGTTTGCCTCCTCTCATTTGTGCTGCCATCCGCTGGCCGCATCTCCCGTTTCATCCTGCCATTGTCCCGCAGCACCTGCATCACCGTCCGACCACTGTTTACGCCAACGGGTGGTTCGCGAACCTCCTCATCCAAACCTGATTCTCATACTACCTCCGATCCGTCCGGTGGACCTGACAAGAAACATTGGGAGATCACTGCAGTGCACAAAGTCCGACTGGACGTTTCTATGATCTGATCGCCTTCGGAATTGGTCAGTGACCTATCACACAAGGGTCTCCTTTCCCCGCAAGCGCTGACTGAGATGGTTCGAGCAGGGCGCAACTACGAAAAAAAGTCCCTTGACACAATCCACAATCTTTACCATGGATCCGTTGCAGCAGCCCGTCGCGGATGCTCCTGCTGTTGCGGAGCCGCAACAGCATCCTGTAGAGGAACAGGCGCCGGAGGTCCCGTCCGAACCTCCTCTTGAGCAGCCTCTGGAGCAGCCGTTGGAACAACCGGCATCCGTCAGTGTCAGAGTCGAAGAGCCAGTTCCCGAGCGGGCTACCAGCCGTGTAGGCATCGATCAAGGCTACAACAGCGACTCCAAGGCGCACTACCACTCTCGATCGACTGATTTCCACCAAGCTGCTCCCGAATACCCCCCTCAAGATACAGATCCATCTGCTCGCCTCACTTCATCTTCCTCTCTTGACCAGCAGCCCCAGCTGCAGCCCTCATCACGCCCTAGCTCTAGCTTCTCAAGTGGCCCAGAAAGATACGGTCTTTCTCAACAGCAGCCGTCTGAAGTCGCCCAGCGACAGGCGGCCCAGTCGCAGGCGGCGAAGAACAGCGTTGTCATTAAGGTTGGCATGGTTGGAGATGCTCAGATCGGCAAAACCAGTCTTATGGTGAAGTACGTTGAGGGAAGTTGGGATGAGGATTACATTCAGACGCTGGGTATGTGTGAGCTGCTCCGCCAAGCATGTACGCTTGCTGACCGCGATACGCAGGTGTCAATTTCATGGAGAAAACCATCTCGATTCGCAACACAGAAATCACCTTCTCCATCTGGGATCTTGGTGGTCAGCGCGAGTTTGTCAACATGTTGCCCCTCGTCTGCAACGATGCCGTGGCGATTCTGTTCATGTTTGATCTCACCCGCAAAAGCACGCTGAATTCCATCAAGGAATGGTATCGCCAGGGCCGGGGGTTCAACAAGACGGCCATCCCATTCCTGGTCGGTACCAAGTACGACCACTTCGTCAACTTTCCTCGTGAGGACCAAGAGGAGATCTCCCTTCAGGCCAAGCGATTTGCGAAGGCGATGAAGGCTAGCCTGATCTTCAGCAGTACCAGCCATAGTATTAATGTGCAGAAGGTTTGTGTCTTTCCCAGTTCATTCCAGCCATTCACTAACTTCTCCCTAGATCTTCAAGATCGTTCTAGCCAAGGCATTTGACCTCAAGTGCACCATCCCTGAGATCGAGAATGTCGGCGAGCCTCTGCTGCTGTACAAGTCTGTCTAGGACTGGATTTCACTGACGATGATGTACATTGGGATGAAGTGATGCTCTTGATGATCGATCCTGACCCCTGGCCCTCCGAGCCTCTCTTTTCTGTGAATTATGTTTCTTTCTCTTCATCATGTATTTCACGTTTCTTATGTCTTCCGTGCCACCCCTGACTTTTATTATCTTCAGGAATCACCTGAAGATATCCAAAGACCGGACGCGACCGTGCTTGATTCCTTTTCTTTTCTGTGCATTGACTTTGTTTCCCGGGGCCATTTCCGTACTACCTCTTTTTCTTGTGTTCATGTCTTTTCCCTAGACAGAGGCTCCTCTAGCTGCCTCGAGGCGTTTGGGTGTCCGAAGGAAGTGACATGCCGGAAATAAAAATTCAAAACTGAAGTTCAAGTCAACGTGTGCCTTTGTACCTGAGCGTAGTCTATCCATGGTCCATACGACGCGTGAGACTCCCGCGCTCCTCATTGGGGCCAGACCCCTCACTACTTTGAGCCACCTCATCCTAAGGCTTTTTCATCGGCGCATTGTACAGGGCTGTGTCGAGACTTGTCCAGGGTCATTTCTAGTCCCCACGTTGTGGCGACACTACTTTTTGGGTCCAAGCCCTCTGCACTCGGCCCCTGCCAAGCCACCAAGTGGTGTTCGTGACTGTCGCTACAGCGTCTTAACTGTTTCACGGCTCTCTCCTTCTCCAAGTTCGTGAGGAAAGAAGACAGGCGCCATGACTGAGGAGCCGCAGCTGGGTTCTATCCAACAGCGGATTGCCGCCCTGAAGCAGGCCCAGGCGGCACATCCCTCTGGACCTGAACCACCGATCTTCCGCCCGCATGTCGACCGCAGCAGATCGGCCAACAATCCTCCCTCCTACAATGTGACCGGCTCTGTTCTGGACGGCGCATCGATAGGAAATGAGCCGGCAGGCGAGCGGACATCAAGACCGGCCCCGCGACCGCCTCCGACGCCGTCGCCAAAGCCGGAAGTGAAACCCAAGAAACCCCCTCCCCCCTTGCCTACGCGCAGATCGGATCGCCAGCCTCCCCCGACACCAGCTCGCCTCGAGGTTCGTCCTGCGCTGCCACCCCGCAGACCTACAGATCCCCCGCGGAGGCCTTCCATCGAGTCGGTTACGTCCAACGCATCACACTCCACCGCAGCGACAAGCATTCGTGGTGCTTCGACCACGTCCATTAACTCCAATGGCAACGGCCGCATTAAGGCGCCCGCATGGGGCGAAACTGAGCTACCGGCACTGCCTCCGAGACGTCCAAAGGAAGACCTTGCAGACTTGAGGCCGCCTCCACGCTCTGAGTCCAAGTCCTCTGAGTCCAAGAGCATTAGTGGCTTTGGATTGAGAAACGGCTTGAGTTCGAGGATATCGTCATTCCGGGGCAAGGACACGGCATCTTCGCCCTCTGCGACTCGCCCGAGCTTACCCTCCTTGCCATCTCGACCAAAGGCTGGCAACGATACATCCTCTGCGCCGCAGTTACCCTCGCGCCGGCCCTCAGACCAGGACGTGCAGTCCAATGGGGCAGACGACGAACCAGCTCCCGGTTTGCCACCACGGCGACTGCCTCCGACTCTATCTAATTCAGACATCCGTGATGCTCGCAAGATCGGATTTGGTGGGTTAAGCAAGGCGCCCGGGATTCCCGCGAGACCGAGTAGTACACCTGGAAATGGAATGCCCCCGCCAGTGCCGACAGGGACTCGTCCAGACCTCTCCAAGCTTCAAGCGACGAAGCCACGCTTTGATGGCTCGGCAACATCTGCTAGTCTACCTGCTGGGACATCCAACACAGAATGCCTAATCTGCAGGGACTTCTCAGCCCCAGACCAACGAGCAGCACAGTATCCTCGTAATTCGCTTCCCACGCAAGATTTGGGGTGGTTGGCCAATGAGCTGACTGCTCCATTTCCCTCGTTGACTGACAAGGCACGAGTTATATTCACGTGGCTGCATCACAACATTTGTTACGATGTCTACGCCTTTTTCAATGATTGCGTGAAGCCATCAACTCCAGCTAGCACTATAGCCTCTGGATTGGCAGTTTGCGAAGGTTTCGCTGGCCTATTTACAGCCCTAGCTGCAATGGCCGAACTAGAATCAATCGTGATTTCTGGCCACGGCAAAGGATTCGGTCATGAGCCACTTCTCCCGGGCTCCCCGGTCCCACCCTTCAGCACCGGCCACGCTTGGAATGCCGTCAAGATTGACGGCGGCCGCTGGAAGCTGATCGACCCCTGCTGGGGCGGTGGCCACATCCAAGGGAAGGGACAACCTTACATGCAGGTCTTCGATCCAATCCACTTTACCATGTCGAACGACGTCTTCGGATTGAAACACTTCCCGCAGAACAAAGAACACTTTTTCCGCGACGACGGTCGCCCTCAGATCAGTTGGGAGGAGTACATGCGCGTGAACCCGGATAACCCTTCCGGCGGCTCGCCCATCAGGATGTACTGCGGTGTCGGGAAGAACGACATCGGCAAAAGTACTCTGTACCCCGCTGACGGCCGGATATCCGTATATAACACACCAAACCCCGTCCGGTTCCAGTTTGGACTACTCTGCGAGCACTGGACACTCGCTCGACACAGCCGTCAAAAGCCTGGACTTTTCCTACTGTGTATCCACGGCGTGGACGGCCGCAAGGATGAACGCCTGTTATTCAACCGTATCCCGGGCTCTGGCCCTGGTGGCGGCGGCGAGTTCTGGTACGTGGATGTTCCTGATGCGCGCATGTTGGGTGCACCGGGCCAGAAAGTGTTGCTTGCTGTGATGACTAAATTTGGGGATCGGGAGGACTGCCGCGGGCTTACGGCTGAGGAGTATAGAGCGCAGCTGGGTCGTGTTGCCATGTCCTGGGCTTATGTTGCCGAGTGGGAGTTGGTTGCATAAGAATGGTGATTCGTTGGAATTGGTTCTCGTTTCAGTCTCGGCGTTGTTGATAGCGATATTCTTACGCATTGGTTGATATCATGAACGCACTTGCATTTTGGGTTTGGATTTTTCGATATAAGCTTGACCCAACCATTTCCTTGCAGATTTGCAAAGAGAAGAAGGGATGTAGGTCTGCTCATAATATCTTCTTAGTCCCCCTATACTTTCTGTCTTGAGGAAGTGATACGTAAAATCAGACGCTCCTCTTCGTTCAAACTCATAATCGAGCACGCACGCAACAACCAGCGTTATGCACCGGACTATCCGTCCGAGACAGGGAAAAAAAAAATTCAACTACATTCCTTACGGACCTTGGAGGGTTACCAAGGGCAGCTTCCACAAGAAACGTGATACACGGCCCATCAAACAGGCTACCCTCTTCTTGACATCTCGCTCAATCTCCGCTGACATGCAATGTCACCTTCTCAACGATCTGGATGATGCAAAGCATCAATTGAGACAGAAAGCGAAGGAAACCAAGGAGCCATCCAGCAGGGACGCAAGCGAAAGCTTGGCCAAGGTAAGAGATCTTCTTGGCGATTCTCTAGATTCAAGCTTCTATCGACCCACTTACTCCCCATTCGCCAAGGCAGGCCAAGGCAGACCAAGGCCCCTCATAAGGAAAACCCTCTACCCGATTAGAGTCCACCAGTCGGCACCGACAAGCAGGCTCCCGGTTGAAATTTGTCGCCGAATGGGTGTGAGGGCCAGTCGGGGCACTGCCTAGTGTCCCGAAGACAATGAGAGAGGCACATGCTGTATTGAAGGCGGCGGTGTATAATGACGGAGTTACGAAATACGAGAGAGAAGGGCTCCCCAACGGAAAACCGAGTCGATAAGCTGCTTGACCTTGCCAAAAGGATCCAGCAACCTTACGTGACCATACGTAGCGAATTCGAGTGTGAAACCGCTCCATCTGGGGTGGATACTGTGCATACCGCTCATTGCACGGAGTGCCGTGCACGTCCATGCCATGGCGAGTAGAGCACTAGTGGCTAGAAGTCGGAAATAGAAGGTACAAGATTTGAGGCGCCAGCCAAAAAAAGCCTCAACCGTACGGGAGGCGTCCTAAGGTTTCCCAACAGCGCCGATTACATCACAGAAAAGCCATGTTGGCCAGTGGCGTCCGCTAAATCGCGGCGGAACCCTGTGTTTCCAGGTCTGGTCCGTGCCATCACCATCATCAAAGGTTTCAAATGTTGGCATTAAGCGAGGCTCATTTCCATACCCAAGGTAAATCCCCCGCTCTACGGTGAAATGTGGAGGAAACGTGTCTGGGGAGTGCATCCCGGTGTACGGATTAGGACGCGGGCACCCCAAACTCCGCATAGAGATGGGAAGGAGGCGGGGATGCATCGCCTGGAGAAGGAACGAGCCGACAAAATCCCTGAATGAGTCCGAGGGCCGCGCAGGGAATGGGGCGCTCAGACCTAGACCGGCCCACATAGTACACGTTCAGGCCATTCTCGGGGGTCGAGAACGGCAGGAGAAATTAACTGAGACCACGGAAAACGGGCCACGCGGGTTTGGAAGGGGAACGGAGCCCGAGTTGCGCGCTATCCCCGAGTCCACTTCGGCGTGCGCCGTCCACTCATGCCGTGGCCTGCCGGCTCAGCGCGTCCGTTTTTACCCCGTTCCGGCAAATGCCCGCCCTTGGGGTCCCCGGACTGGCGCAGGTTGGAAGGCAGAGTTTGCTTTGTCAGACCCGGTGGAAACCGGCTAATCGTATAAGAAATTTCATTACAACTCGTACCGAGACTTGTACGGAGTAGCGAGAGAGTGGGTAGGAGGAAGGTGGCAAGATTTTCACAGAAACCCAATGTTACCCGTTCTGAAGGTAGACTGGCACTGCAGGCCTACGATCCGAACCCACCAGATCTATATCCCTCCCTTGATACTTGGCGCTCATCCCGTGAAGAAGCCGATTTCCGAGTGCGGCCCCCACGAAGCCGACAATGGGTCACGCCGACGCCGAACGCGGCATCACGGTGCGGCATCGCCATTCAGGACGGCACCATGCCCCATCGGGTCCAGAGCAGTGGCCCTCGTGGCCCGATGCCCCGGATCCCTCCAACGATCGCAACGGTTGAGCCAATGATATAGGGCATGATGGGACCACTACACCAATCACCTTCCGTACGGCCCGTGAACGGGTCTTGACGCCGTGCGGTACTGGGAAGGTTGCACTCGTCTTCTACTTCCCATCTCTATTCACCCCCAGACTGAGATTACCCGAAATGAGCATGGCCACACCAAACTTTCCCCGGTGGAGACATACCGCATGGGTTTTGGCCGGGGCCCCGTCGAAATTTTCGTATACTCCAGAGTCGATCTATTTAAGTCCTCCCTGTTCCGCGCCCCGAACGGTTAATCTTTTTTCTCTTCAGTCCCCCCCCTTTCCTTCATACCTGGGATCACTATTGACCATACACCATGGTCGTTGTGGGTAACATCTACGTGATTGCGGCCGTCGCCGTTATTGGCGGCGGTTTGTTCGGTTTCGATATCTCGTCCATGTCTGCTATTATCAGCACCCCTGCTTACAAGTGCTACTTCAATCAGGGTCCCCTGGGTCCCCCCTTCACTGATGATGAGCATTGCTCTGGTTTGACCTCCATCAACCAGGGTGGTGTGACTGCTGCCATGCCCGCTGGTTCCTGGCTCGGTGCTTTGATTTCCGGTTTTATCTCTGATCGTCTTGGTCGCAAGTATTCTATCATGGTTGGATGCATCATCTGGTATGTTGATCGTGGTGTTTGATCCTGAAATATATCCGTTCATGTCACTAATTCATCCTCGTTAGGTGCATCGGTTCCGCTATCATCTGTGCTTCTCAGAACGTCGGCATGCTCGTCGCCGGCCGTGTCATCAACGGTCTCTGCGTCGGCATGGAGTCCGCCCAGGTCCCCGTCTACATCTCCGAGATCTCCCCTCCCTCTAAGCGTGGCCGTCTGGTCGGCTCGCAGCAGTGGGCCATTACCTGGGGTATCCTGATCATGTACTACATCTCGTTCGGCTGCTCTTACATCGGCGGCCCGCATTCCTCCGACTACAGCACCGCTGTCTTCCGTATTCCCTGGGGTGTCCAAATGGTTCCTGCCATCTTGCTCTTCATCGGAATGACTGTACTGCCCGAGTCTCCTCGTTGGTTGGCCCGCAAGGATCGCTGGGAAGAGTGCCGTGCGGTCCTGACCCTCGTCCACGGCAAGGGTGACCCCAACAGCCCCTTCGTCAACGCTGAGATGCAGGAGATCGGTGAGATGTGCGAATTTGAGCGTCAGCATGCCGATGTCACCTACTGGGAGCTGTTCAAGCCCAACATGATCCACCGTACCATGGTCGGTATGTGGTGCCAGATCTGGTCCCAGCTTACTGGTATGAACGTCATGATGTACTACATCACCTACGTCTTCGAGATGGCCGGCTACTCTGGCAACGGCGCCCTGCTCGCCTCTTCCATTCAGTATATCATCAACGTGATTTGCACCGTCCCCGCCTTGATCTGGGTTGACCGTTGGGGACGTCGCCCCACGCTGTTGATCGGTGCTGCCTTTATGATGGTCTGGATGTACGCCAATGCCGGTATCATGGCCACGTACGGTGTTATTGTGCCCGGTGGTATCCATGGCGTTTCCGAGGAATCCATGCGTCTGTCCGGTGCCCCCGCCAAGGGTCTGATTGCCTGCACCTACTTGTTCGTCGCCTCCTACGCGCCGACCTGGGGTCCCGTTTCCTGGGTGTACCCCCCGGAACTGTACCCTCTCCGTGTCCGCGGCAAGGCCGTCTCTATGGCCACCTCTGCGAACTGGGCTTTCAACACCGCTCTGGGTCTGTTTACTCCCGTCGCCTTCTCCACTATCCGCTGGCAGACATACATCATCTTCGGCGTGTTCTTGACTGTCATGTTCATCCACGTCTTCTTCCTCTTCCCCGAGACTGCTGGTAAGACTCTCGAGGAGATCGAGTTGATCTTCGAGGACCCCAACGGTATCCCGTACATCGGTACTGCCGCCTGGAAGACCACCCACGATACTAAGCGCACTGTCGCTGTTGAGTCTGGTGATGTCGAGGTTCTCGGTGAGAAGCTCGCTATGGGTGACAAGTCCGCTGTTTCTCACAATGAGACTACCGCCTAAATGGGGCACCAATGTTGGATGAGGCGTTGGGTTTGTTTGAGAAGTGAGCGACTGTGTCGTTTCACTGGATGATGTCATGTATAAAAGTTTTCGTGACGAAAGCATCTTGAACATAGAAGAAATATATTTTTTTTAATCAATCAATCACTCGCAGAAATGGCAATGTGGAACATTATGGATAGTTCAGGATAGAGCAGCCAGTGTACTTGTACAAGAACTCGGTCTCTGGAGTTTGGCTCAATCTACTCCCCCGAAGGAGTATTTCAACTATTTGCTGCCTCGCGAAATCAGGTTATTTCATCTCAATCGCCAGAATACTTTCCTGTACGAGATCGCCGTCAAGACCGTCTCCTATTTGCTTCATATTCGCATCAAGATACGTCCACTTGGAAAAGTGTGTGAAAGCTGAAGTGACCCAATCGAGTTTGCGGTACCTTAAGAACCTTACGGTGCATTCAATCTAGCGCCTAAAAAATACGATAGGAGAAGCCTTTCTGCCAAGCAAAACCCGAGAATCCGGTACGTAGAGGGAGCGGAGCGCCTAAACTGGTAACTTGCATAGCTCCATCGAAGCTACGGAGATCAGGTACAGAGTTCCCACCGGTGGACTTGAAACTCGCCGGCACCTTGTGTACCCCGAGAAAGGGAACGGTTGAATTTGCTCGGACCGCTCAGCATCGCACAGCGGATGCCTTCCCAATGCAGCGGGTGCATTGCAAAAGAATACGGGTGCTCATCGCCAGTATTGGTAGAGACCGAGGCATCACGAACGCCAAGACGAGAGGGCCAAGAGCGACCGCGGAGGCTGGGTGGCCGAATAGGAGTGGAGTCGAAATTAGCCCCTGGGATTGGGAAAAAAAGTGATAGTCGTCACCGTCACCGATGAAACCCTTCCCAATTGAGCTTTCTCTCCTTTCATCTTTTTTCCCTTGTGCTCGGCACGTGAGCGATCTACAACTTTTCTGCCGTTCGCATTCCGATCTCGCCGAACTTGACCTCGACTTCGACTTCGACTTCCACCTTCTCTCGTATTGCATTCCCGCCATGGTTCGCCCGCGCGGAAGGTCGAATCTGGGCGTGGACATCCGGGGCGACACCAGCGCCCCCGCGATGTCCACCATGAATGAAGTCAGCCCGATTGAGCCTTCCTCCCCCGACCTGAGTAAGGTACGTAGTCGATCTCGCCCGACTCGAGCGCACACGCTAACCCTCGGGCGCATCAGCAATTCGACAAGCAGGCCAAGACACATTCCAAGAAGCGCCGCAGTCGCTCGCTCCTCCACCGGTTCGCCGATACATGCCTCCGCTACACTTGGCTCCTCCCGCTGCTCATTTTGACCTTCCTGCTGTCGCTGTATGCTGTCAATCCGACTCCTTCGAACCCCATGCACAGTGCCATCTTCCTGTCCTACCCGCAGCCGCCCAAGACCCCCGGCGGTCCCATCATGTACGGAAAGGGCAAGAAAGACATCGCCTTCGTCGCCTTCTACACGGTGGTTCTGTCCTTCACGCGCGAGTTCATCATGCAGCAGATCATCCGCCCGTTCGCGGTGTACTGCGGAATCCGCGGCAAGGGCAAGACAGCGCGATTCATGGAGCAGGTGTACACAGCCATCTACTTTGGCATTTTTGGACCCTTCGGCCTGTACGTTATGAAGCGCTCCGATATCTGGTACTTCAACACCACTGCCATGTTCGAGGGTTTCCCGCACCGCGAGCACGAGGGCCTCTTTAAGGCATACTATCTGCTCGAGGCTAGCTACTGGGCCCAACAGGCCATTGTGCTTCTGCTGCAGCTGGAAAAGCCGCGCAAGGATTTCAAGGAATTGGTCGGACACCACATTATCACACTGGCGCTGATTGCGCTGAGCTACCGATTCCACTTTACCTACATGGGTCTTGCGGTGTATATCACGCACGATGTTTCGGATTTCTTCCTGGCGGTATGTTGGACGGCGTGATTAGATGGTAAACCGAGCTAACATGGTGGAACAGACCTCCAAGACACTCAACTACATCGATGCATGGATCACCATCCCCTACTTCGGCACGTTTGTCGGCATGTGGATTTACCTCCGCCATGTTCTAAACCTGAAGATCCTGTGGGCCGTTTTGACCGAGTTCCGCACTGTTGGGCCCTTCGAGCTGAACTGGGAGACCCAGCAATACAAGTGCTGGATTAGTCAGTACATTACTTTTGCTCTGCTGGCCAGTCTGCAGGCCGTCAATCTCTTCTGGCTGTTCCTGATCCTGCGCATTCTCGCCAACTACATCTTCAACAGCGTTACCAAGGATGAGCGCAGTGAAGACGAAGACGAGGAAGAGGAAGTCGAGGCCACCAAGGCTACTGCCACCGGTATCGAGTCCAAGGAGAACCAGGCTCCCCAGGTCCTCATCAATGGCCAACCCGTCACCGAGCAGTCCGGTCCGCGCACACGCAGCAAGAAGGACACATAAGTCCACCCCCGGCCACTTTCCCCCTTGAACCAGTGATGCAAACTGGATCATTTTTCGGAGGGAAAGTTCCCAATTTTCAATAATGTCTCGACACCGGTTCCATATTTGGCGCACAGAAACGCCTGTTTATAATTATGCATAAAAGGACATTGATGAATGAAGGCATGGTGTTTGACCTTTCAGAGCGTGTCTTTTCCCAGTGTTTTCTCACTGGCTCATACAAGGGTTGTCGGAGGTCTTTTTTTCGAATTGTTGCACAGTCGAGTCGCCATGTTATTCGGCTCTTATGTTTATCACTACATTTTTTTCTGTTTGAGTTATGTGGAGACTTGTCGGGATCGTTTTAGGTACCCGTCAGGATCTGGCAGATGTTCATGCGCTGATACGAATATATCGATGATCTTCATGTGAATTGTGATGTCCTCTACATGTTTACGTAGCTTGGGAGGACTTTGAAGTAACCCTCTGGGTTTCGTAATAATTGTTTTACTGATTTGAAATGACCTGGATAATGCAAAATTATCAAATTCGACAAGACCATGTTGGGCATTGATTGATGATCCTAGAGGTGCATGTACAAGACACCCTGCCAATTCCATCCACAGAGATTTGGAATGGTGTAAAGCTATACAGCGTTTAGTTCTCGGACTTCTCGGGCTTGCCCTCGGCCTCGCCCTTGCCCTTGTCGTTCTTGTCGGAGTCCTTTTCATTGGCAGACTGTGAATTCGTTAGCTCAATTGATTGTGGTGTCGAAATGAATATGACAGACCTCGTCCTTGCTCGAGTCCTTGCTCGAGTCCTTGCCCGAGTCGCCTGAGGCTTCTTTCTTGGGCTTCTCGGCACCCTCGTCCTTCTTGGCTTCCTTGGACTCTTCCTTGGGTTGGTCTTCCTTGGATTCGGAATCCTTCTTGGGCTCCTCCTTGGATTCCTTGGACTCCTTGGACTCGTCGGCAGACTTCTTCTCCTCGCCTCCTTTCTCTTCGTCCTTCTTCTGCTCAGTATCCTTTGTCTTCTTGTCTTCCTCCTTAGGCTTCTCCTCGGGCTTCTTGACATCCTTCTTTTCACCAGCGTCATCGTCGGAAGGTGCCTCCTCTACCTTCTCAGCTTTATCTTCCTTTTCCTCGTGTTTTGCCTCGTGATCATCGTGAGCATCATCGTGTCCATGTCCGTGGGAATTGTCGGAGCTGGAAGGCCAGAGGTAGTAAACCATTGGGCCAGTAATACCAGCTGACGCGAGAAGCCTATAGTGCAGTCAGCAAGAACATCCATTGTCTCAAAGCATTAATGGGAATAGAAGAACATACCACGGCAGATCACTCGTCTTGTGCTCATCATGGCCCTTCTCACTGGAATAGAACCTCCTCCCGAGGACCCGGCCGGAGCGCCTCACGGCGGGAGCAGCGCGGAAGGCCCGAGCTGCATTGGCAGCACGCAGTGCGGAGCGGCGCGCAAAGACCATGGTGCGAATGTAAAGACAAGTAAAGAGAATTGAACAAGCGTGGTAGGGCGAAAAGGAGGAAGTAGAGAGGAATTACCGTAGCAGAGCTCAAGCCACTAATTCCAGAACTTACCAAGGTACGAGGAATCGAACCGATCGTAAGACGTTACCCCAGCCACTTCCGATGGTCAGTGCGGCTACACGGTGATGTAATGGTGCTTCAACCCTGCTTTTGTTTCCCATGCATAGCTACTGGATCTCATCGGAGGGTGTGTTGGGTACACTAGGACATACATTGGTCAATTTGACCAAGCCCTAAATTCTCTTACTGCCTAAAGACTCCTTGCGCAGGTACACGGGGTGTTCATAGCTCGTGGAGACGGGCGGAGCTCCCGCCCATCAGATTAGATCGACTTCACGAGATTATGCTAGGAGTTAACGCCAGTTGACTCCATTTTAATAGACTTGAGCTCAATTTCATTTCAATTGTATGAATTCAAAGACTAGAGCATCATAGGATGGCTTCATCTTCTTCACCCTGATCGACAGATTCATGCCTCAGGCGACACGGCACTCAGGCATTGACTGAGCTCCTGCCTCAGGCCATGCACCCCACGTTTGTCGCAGCTATCAGCCTCGTCTACGATAGCGGGCCTTCCTTTCTTGAGCTTCTCCCCTCCAGCCCTTCTACATAAAATCATCAGTCACATCACGTCCAGAAGGCCCCGTCACAGCCATGGCAGACCGACACGTCACCCAACAGAACATCTTCAGCCTGCTGAACAAGCTCGACGACCCGGATGCCGACCTGCGATATATGTCCCTCAATGACCTGTTCGGCATTTTGAACAACCCTGCCTCCTCTTTCCTTGCGAGCGATCCCCGGTCATCGACCAAGCTGGCCGATGGGCTCCTCAAGGCTCTGGACGACCAGCATGGCGACGTGCAAAACCAGGCGTTGAAATGGTGCGTGACAGCCTCCTGCTTTGACCTCGACTCGTGACTAATGTAGACAACAGTCTCGGCCCCTTGGCTACTCGATTGCCATCCGAAGCGCTCATGCCCCTGCTCGAAGAATTGACCAACCTCACCTCCTCACAAACGATAGACACTTCCGTCCCAAACACCGCCCTCCGCACCATTGTCGATACCCTTCCTCGTCCTCACGTCGGACAGCCTGCGACCCCGGCTGCAACCACCGCATACAACGCCGTATCCAAGGTCTTGATTCCCAGACTCACGGGCCCAACTCAATCAGGCTCGGGCAGACGCGGCTCCGTCGTGAGGGGTATGTTGGAGAAGGACCCGTCCAAGGGCTTTAGCAGCGATGCCATCGATGTGCTCATCAAGGTGGTTACATGTTTCGGACCGCTGCTTCAGGAGCCGGAGCTGGCTGCCTTGACAGAGCCTGTCATGGCCATTATCCATAACGACACTGCTGGGACCGTGGTCACAAAGCGTGCCCTGGCGGCCATCTCGGCACTGGTGCTTTTCTACTCTGATCACCAGCTCAACGCCTTTGTCAAGCGCCTCGCGGATACTTTGTCGTCACCCAATATCTCCACTGTCCACAGGCGGCATTTGATTGCAGCAATCGGTACTATTGCTCGAAGCGCCCCGGCCAAGTTCGGCCCACATCTGAACAGTCTGGTACCCTTTGTCTTCTCTGCCGTCGGGGAAGATGGCGTTACAGGAAACTGAGCTCTTTCCCATGTTTCATTGGTCTGCAAGAAGCCATTGCAGACCCTCGGTTCCTGGCATCAGGTGTCCCTAATGGATCACCGCCCACGATTCATGTCAGCACATATGGTTGTTATCTATGCTTCGCTGACGACGCACATTGTGCGGCCTGGCTTGTAAGGCAGGAAGCGTCACCGGGAGGGTGTATAGGGTACAAAGATGACCAGTCTGACCGAATTTAACGATACCCACGTTGATCTTTAACAAAACTTCATGGCATGGAAGATTGAAAATGGAACGCATTTGCATCTATGGCATATAGGTAGTTGACATCCACGGGCGTGCCTTCCCTACAATTTAGCTTAAGACTCATTAATGCAACTTTGCTTCCTCGCTGCTTCCTTCAAACCGTGCAACGTGCTTACCTTCACCAGCGGTCCCCTTATTTCCATGTTGACTTCTCTTAACTTGGCTAACTTGTCCTCCTCCTCATCTCTCTGAACAGTCTGCAAAGCCAGGTTATCATACATATTATTCCCATCTTTCCTTGTGGCGTAGCCCATGATGCGTCTAGATCGGTTCCTCCCTCTTGTCCTTCTCATTGGCATCACTCATTGCTTCTTCTTTGAGGTTGTCAACCCCTCCCCAGCCGGGATTGCCCTCGAACAGCCCGAAGCAAGTACCTGGCCAGTCCAGCCCGAATCCGCTCCCCAAGGACAGTCCGAGGCTGTGTCGACCATCGAAGAATCCGCAACTGCAGTTCTTGAGGCCCAGATTGAGAATATACAGGCCCGGCACGATGTCACTCAGAATCTCGACTACAAATGCGGACCCAAATGGGGCAAATGCCCTATGGGCACCTGCTGCTCCTCCTCAGGCAAGTCCCTGGCCAGACCGACTGACAGCGTACTGACAAAATCCGGGTATCAGGTTACTGTGGCACATCTAAGTTGCACTGCCGCTCTCCTGACTGCTTGATCGACTTCGGCACCTGCGATGCTCACCGAGTTCCCAAGGGACCGCCCACCAGTGAAATCCTTCGCCCTCACATCGGCCAAGTCCCGTACGGTCCGCAGGAGATCCGCTCCTGCACTGTCCCTGGAACAGTTGCTTTGACCTTCGATGATGGTCCAACCCGGTATACAGGCGAACTTCTTGATCTGCTCGACAAGTATGAAGCTCCGGCCACTTTCTTCATCACGGGTGTCAACAACGGTAAAGGTCAGATCGATGATCTCTCTCTGCCTTGGGCTCCTCTCATCGAACGCATGCTGCTCAGCGGCCACCAGATTGCCAGCCACACCTGGTCGCACGAGGATCTCAGCAAAATCAGCCCTACCCAGCGTCGTGAGCAAATGGAGAAAAACGAAGGCGCTTTGCGGAATATCATTGGCAGCTTCCCGACTTATATGCGCCCTCCATACTCGAGTTGCCTTGCTGACTCTGGATGCCGCGAGGCCATGGGTGACATGGGATACCATATCATTCTCTACGATATCGACACGGACGACTGGAAAAATGACAACCCGTCTCTCATTCAACGATCCAAAGATCTTTTCGATCATGCCCTTTCCAGTGGTAACCCTGCGACCAAGTCCTGGATCGTCATCGGCCATGACGCTCACGAGCAAACCGTCCACAATCTTACGGAGCATATGTTGAGAACGATAAGCCGGCTTGGGTACCGCCCGGTCACTATCGGCGACTGTCTTCAAGACCCGCGCGACAACTGGTACCGTATAGACAACCGATGGCCCGGCCACAAGAACAAGAAGAATACACCAAATAAAAAGGGTCCCAAGAAGGTCGTGCCACAACAGGTCTCCGTCGATGGCACCTGCGGCGCAAACTATACGTGTCTTGGTTCCCGCTTCGGACTGTGTTGCAGCAGCGTTCATCTTTGTGGAAACAGTACCTTGCACTGCGGCGTTGGCTGTCTTCGAGACTCTGGATACTGCACTGTGGAGGCCCCCTCCAACGGCGATGCATGGGACCCTAAGTCTCCAGGCAGGAGTGGTAAATCCGAGGGAGAGTCTGAGTTCCGTACGGTTGGTACCGCAGCTGCGACATCCCTTTTTCTGGCTCTAGTGGTTGCCGTGTGGATGTGATTGGTATTCTTGATTCCAATTTCCGTTATTTGGGACTCCACTATTCTGGTTTTGATGAAGTCCTGATTATGTATTTATATCCACTCACTGCGGCTTTTTTCCCTGTCGCTCGTTGCCTTTATCCATTTTGACAAGGCTGTTTTATTGCGCAGATTCATGATTCATGTGCGACTTAAGTCTTCTGAACGGATTTCTTCTCTACTGGATTGTATTGTTCCTGTAGAAAGTAGATGTTGTAGACGGCGGACCTGTGAATTGCCTTTTCGACTTTCGCTGTACTGTACTCGGGCACTCACGCTTTGTTTCTCGGCTCGTACCGCAAACGTGCCTATTCCGATTAGCCCAGGCGGTAAACATAAAGGTTAAGGATTATTTCCGGGGTTCCCGCCGAAGCGAGTTTCTTTTTATAAGTGCTTCCCATTAGCTAACGGGTGTTTGCTTGGCTCATTTCTAGGTCTGTTCCGGAACTCCTGTTCGCTGGAGCGTCCGGCCCTCTGGAAAGCACCAAACTACATCAAGGCACAACTTCCGTCTCACCCCGAGCTAGCGCGGAAACGAAGGGTCCTAGCACGCAGGACGTGCGAGGAGAGGCTCTCGCGTCGCCATTAGTCTGCTTCGGGGGTTGCGTCGGACATTATGGTGGACGGTAATTGGCCTTCGCTCGTGGCCGAGAGAGACATTTCAACCGGAAAGCTACCAAAGAGTTCCTGGGTGAGATCTGGATCGTCACTGTAGTAAGACAGCAGCGAGAGCGAGCACAGACAATGGGGTAGAAAGGTTGCCCGTTTGCCCCTCTCCCTATTTATTCTTTTCCTTTTCGCGTATCCTTTTGGTTCATTTTACACTGGCCAGTATCCGGTGAAATCTCACCACGATCGAGAAGATGTGGGGAACCTCCATCTTGCCGCTCGCCTTGGCTGCTGTGCCATTCGCCAATGCCATCACGCTGCACAAGCGGGACGACCCGGCGGTCTTCCGACTCCCGATTGCCCGCAGTGAGCAGTCCCAGGCATTGCAGAAACGCAGTTCCAAAGTCGCCAGCACGGCATTATACAATGTGGTATGTGTCGTATTTCCGATTCCGGTCCCATCTCAGATATTTCAGCTTGTGGCACGAGAGAGAGAGAAAGTCTCAATGCAATGCGTATCGCTTAATGATAGAACATTGTACTAAATCTCCGAATAGCAAAATCTATATTACATGGTGAACATCACCATCGGCACCCCGCCTCAGAATCTCTCCCTCAGTCTCGATACCGGCAGTAGTGATATCTGGGTTAACGTCCCGAATTCCACCTACTGTGCGGCAGATGACGATCCCTGCTCCTCGACTGGCTTGTTCAATCCAAAAAACTCCTCCACCTTCAAATTACTGGGTTACGACATGAACGCCACCTATGTCAGTAAAAATTTGGCTGCAGGTCCCTACGCCACCGACACGCTGGTGATTGGAGGCGTCACGGTGAAAAATATGGAGTTTGCGGTGGCCGAACAAAGTGACAATCCCCGTAAGTATACAGTTCTTGGTTCCTTGATTTTAAAAAAGAAAGAAAATGGCATCTGGCTAACGGTGGGTATTTCGGGGACCGTGTACAGACGGTATTCTAGGAATCGGATATGCGATATCTACTGATGCCGCCACCAATCTCCACAAGGAATACGCCAACCTTCCGGAAGCGCTGGTCAATAGCGGTGCTATCAAGTCGGCCGCCTATAGCCTGTGGCTGAATAAATTTGATGGCACTGGAAACCTTCTCTTCGGAGGTGTCAACAAAGCGAGATACCAAGGCGAGCTGCAAACCGTGCCTGTTTTGCCGTTATATGGCAAATACTATTCTCTGGCCATCGCCCTGACGGATATCTCTGTGAAGAGCACCCATGGCACCAAGAGTTATGCAACGGGTCTCCCCTTGGCCGTTTCCTTGGATAACGGGACCCCTTTCATCTTGTTGCCCAAAGAACTGGTGGACCCTATCTACAAGGAGGTCGGCGCGGGTTATTCTTCGACCGCCCAGGCCGCCTATATCCCCTGCAATATGGCCACGGCCGATTACAATATGACCTTTAGCTTCTCGGGCGCAACGGTCACGGTTCCCATCAGCGAACTGGTTTTTGCCGATGAAACCGAGCACGGTTTCCCCGACGGTGACTGCATCTTCGGACTTTCCCCCAGTCAAGCCGGAGTGAATCTGATGGGTGATGTGTTCTTACGTGGCGCCTACGTGGTCTACGATCTTGCCAATAACGAGATTTCACTCGCCAACACCAACTATGACGGGGGCGATGATGATATTCTCGAGATCGGCACGGGATCGGCTGCGGTGCCGAACGCAACGCTGATGCCCTCTCCAGTCACCTCGGCGACGGGTAATGGGGCCAGTGAAGCCACCGCGACCTCGGGCTCTCCGGGACCCGTGTCGGTTGAAACCACAACACATGTCACTGGTACTGCGACTACAACGGCTAAGAGTGGTGGTGCTTCGAGCACCTCCTCCAAGGGACTGGCGGCGTTACCCACCAGCAACCCGAACCACCTTCTGCCCGGTCTCTTGGGCGCTGGCTTGCTGCTCGCATTGTAAGTAACTCACCAGTAATCAGTGTACTGTAGGTCCTGCTTGATTACCTTTTTTGTCTATCTTAACATCTCTATTTGCATCTAATGAACCTGGGAGCTGTACTTGGAAGCTTTGTAATTTTTTTTTGTAGATATCTTCTGGTTTTAAAACGATCTGCTATTTTTTGAGACCATGCTTCCCAGGAGTTGCACGCCTCGCCAATAATTGGACTCGGAATCGCTTTGGTCGACGCGGCGGAGGCTATTAAGCGTGAGATATATTTCATTCAGATAAAGATCAAGTGAGAAAATGCAAAGCTATGCATACAAATACCAATGCCACTCGGACTGCAAGTCAAAACACCATTTCATGCAAAACAAAGGGGTATAGGAATAATCAAAGCATCACCGCAGGCAAAAGCCTCGCCAGTCGAGATAAAAAGACACGGTCTCAATGCACACCCATCATTTCCGCACAACTTTCAGGAGAGGCGCAATTCGCGCCCTTTTACTCAGTCCCACTCGATATGGCACCTTACTCGTCGACGAAATCGGACTGTGTGCGCCCGGTCCTTTGCGGGTCTTTGTGTCTGCTTGAGGTGTTTGTGGAAGAGCATCGGTTTGTTGTTTGCTGGGTACGTCCGGTTGGGGTGTTTGTTCTGCGCTGTTAGCTGGGACGGGTTCTTGAGGCTCAAGGATTGGAGGTTCGGGGGTTGGTTCTGCGGCTTTTCCCATGGGGACTTCGGGAGCAGCTGGAGCAGCTGGAGCTTGGTTCTCTTTTGAAGATTCGGCTTCGGTGGTAAGTTGCTCGGATACCATCTTCCGCTTGCGTCCTCGTTTCTTGGGTGCTGGCTTTTCTTCCGGTTGATTGGATTGAGATTTGTCTTCGGTGATGGGAGTCTCTCCTAATGGAGGTGCGTCAGGCTTGTTGGTCTCCACCTGAATGGGCCTTGAGTCTACCCAGATGACATCGTCCTCATCCGCCATGCGACTCTTCTGCATTAACGCATCCGCGGTCTTGCTTCTCCTGACCTTCTTTTTCTTGGTTTCCTTCGGAACGGCCTTTACAGGGACTTCAGGCTCTGTGACTGTAACCCCATCTGCGGCAGGAATTTCAGCGCCCGCAGCTACTGTATTGTTTAATGCAGCGTCCCCAATACATGCGGCTTTGGGAGGCTGTCCCGGCTTCCGTTTCTCGGGCTTGCTCTGACCAGATCCAGATTGAATGATGGCTAGTTCATCATCGTCGTCGTTATCCGGCACCGAATGCATCTTCGGAGGTCCACGCTTCTTAACCGTAGTTACCTCCACAGACACAGCGGGCAAAGAAAGTTCGTCGTGTGTATCGAGCTCGGAGTACCGTGGAGACATGAGACCTGACCTGACATTGTCGCTCTTCGTGCGACTCACCCCCGGCGACGTCACAGATGACATTGGCTCCGTGTCATGTGGAGAATACTGCTGTGACTGCAGAGACTTGGACCTCTGGGGGGCCTTTTGCGACGGGTGTGCGCGCGAGCCACCAGAGGTTTGAATAGTTGGAGGGTATGAACTGGTCTCCCCATACCCTCCAAGAGGAGAATCGACGGTGGTCGACGCCGCAGGAGTACTGTACTCGTAGCCGTGTGCCTGGACCGACTGAACCGACGGGACAAGCTGCGTCGCCTCATATGAGGGATAGACCACCTTTTTCACAGGGTTAGATACGCCATTGGCGACCTCGTTCGGCTGTTGGTACGTGTAGTTTGGACCGGTAGGGAAAGAACCCGGCTGAGAGATTTCGCTCGAGTACGCGGTCGCTGTGGAGGGAAGACGTTGGGCAACACTAGAGGCCTCATCGTCGAATAGTCGCTGCTGTGCAAGCCCGATTTCCGTCATCATTGCACCTGTGCCTAGGTGTGTTAGCCTTAAACATCGAGAATTGTTGACCGCACGCACCAATTGATCCGACCCCGCCTTCACCAGTGGAAGGAATCCACCTTTCTTCGCGCCGCTGCTGCGATGAATTGAGAGTCGTGTGTGGACCCTCTTGAGACTGCAGGAACTGGTCGAAATTAACGCTCAATTGTGGCTCTGTGCTGACATCTTGGTGCTCGATTGGGTAATGTTCTTGGTAGTTCGCGCCGTGGTTGTAGTGTTGCCGGATGGGGGACCCGCGGCCCTGAAGCGGGTCGTTGGAGGTCGAGATATCCTCCCCGATGAGGGGCTCGTCCTCATCGGAGTCCTGGATCACTCGGTCCCAGCTCATTGGAGTGTCGTCGTGGATGCGCAGTTGGAAAATGGCGGGCTTATCGACGCGTTGCGACAAGACGCGGGCGCACGTGATGATAAGCACTATACATACTACAAGAGTGCGAAAGCAAGAAGCGGCACTCAAAGTCTTAATTGGATTATGATGAGATGTACACGTCGCAGATGTTGCGGGCTGTTGACATTCAAGACTCGAGATCTAACAAGAACATCCAAGAAAGAGACACAAGGCTTATGCACGATGCGGATAACAGATATAAAGGGCAGGTCTTGCATCAAACACTGCCAACGGAAAGAAAGAACGCCAGACTCCTCCACAATGGCATTCATAGTGGAATCACCAGCCCTCCGTGGGCACAGGACACCTTGAGAGCCGACATATCAAGAATAGAATTCCAATGGGACCAGCAAACCCAAATGCAACAAAAAAATACAAAGGCATAGTCATAAGTCACCGGGTATCTGAAGCGACAGACGCAAATGCATCAGCACGCAAAATCACAGAACTCCTCCCGGTAAATTGATTTGCCCTTGGCGTCCACCCTCGAATCCAGCGCTGTTGGGCGCCGACCCACTGGGTGGGTAGGTGGTAGGATTGTCCGGGTGAATTTTCCGCAACATGAACATCGGCTTCCGACCTTCCTTCTCAAGTTGTTTGAAGAGCAAAAGAGGTTTCTCATCCAATGCTAAACACCGTTCCTGGTCGCCATAAACAATGTAGAGTGCGTAGTTCTTCGGGTCGGAGTGAATGTTGTATTTCTTTAAAGCAGCAGGAAGGACCTTGTAACATGGATCCTCCCAAGATACGCGGAAAGATTTGAAAATTTCCACACTGGAGGGTTCGCCCGTGTTGCGATTCTCCGTGCGGGATGCAGAGGATGGTGTTTCCGTTCGAGGTGGCTGCTGGCTGGGAGTAAGCCGATCTGTTCGGGACGAGGTTCTTGATATCTCCTCTGAGTGATCGTGTCTGGAGTTGGAGTTGGGTTGAGAGTAAGACCGCGGGTTGAGTGTCTGGTGTTGAGAGGTGTGGGCGTTCGGAGAAGTTGGTGATGGGACTCCAGGTGAGTGCTGTAATCCCCCATTCATTGAAGCAGTGAGGTGTGAAGAAGCAGCCACGGCAGCGGCAGATGGATCCAGAGTAGCTCCTTCAGAGTAGCTCCGCCCTTCATAGACAGCAGGAGGGATGTGTGTCGGTGAGTTGGTCTTGGGTGTTGTACCTCCGCCATACGTGCGCTTGGAGAAGGCCCGGCTCAGTTTTGATGATGAGGGATTGTCTACGAGGGTGAGTTGGGATGGTGATGTCAGAGTTGAACCGTCGTGGTATGTGTCCGAGGACTGGTTCAAGGAAGAGGGCGGGGGAAGCGGCTGAGATCGATCTTTGGCGATTTTGATAACGGGGAGAATTTCCTCTCTTAATCGGCGGTAGTCCTCCGTAAGGCGGCGCATTTCCGCCTGTACTGTGATGATTGTTTCATCCCGACGCTGAATCGATTGAATGAGACGGGCAAGGTCATCTTGGGACGCAGTTTCGTTCATGCTTTGGTCGGCCGCTGTGCAGAAGTTAGCTGGAAATCAATTGATCAGGTGGATGGGGAAACGTACAGAGCGGGATATAGTGGTCAACATCCAGGGGAACCTGCTGTCGGATTTTGATCTCGTAGACGCTTTTCAAAATCGTCAAACGGTGCCCCACACTGTTGATGCCCATTTCCTTCAGTTCATCATGCTTGAGCGCGATAAGTGCTTCGCCCACAATTCCATTCTCTGTAACGGATTGGATTGTCAGGATCAAGTCGGCCACAGTCACAAAATCCGACTTACCTCGGAAGGTTCCACAATACTGGAGAAGGCCAAGCGACGTCAAAAACTCGATACATTCATCTGCTGTCCATTCTGATATGATTGAACGCGGGGTGCGCGGGCCATCGCTGGGGTAGCCGAACTTGGTCGGGGTGTGTTCGGATGAAGGGATGTCGGAATCAATGGGAGAGGCTTCAAATTCTGTTTGGAGGTGCGGCGAAGTGATCACGCTGCGCTCGTACTCGTCATCCGCATCGGAGTCGGCATGGTAAGAGGTGTGAAGCATCGTGCCGGGTGATACTCAGAGGCGAGCTGTTATGCACGAAAGACGGAGTGCACTCGTTGTGCAGCAGCGCCGCCGTCAGAGGAAAGAAGTTGTCTGACAGAGCTGACAGGGAACCGGCTGGTAAATATGCGCCGGGTGGGTCAAGTTTATGAGAGCGCGGCTGGGGGAACGCGGACGGAGACTCGGGGTTGCCAAGCAAGCATAGACGGATAGACGGCGGAGTCTTCTGAGGGGCCAAAAAACGTGTGTATACACACGATGCGGGTCTGGAGGGCTATTGGGCCCCGTATGACGATAGGCGCCGGAGGATGAAAACGAGGGTAGACGCGGGAAGGAGAGCGGGGAAGCTTTCCCGGGCGCGTGTGTTATATGGTTTCGGAGAGACTGGACGAGCACACCAAGATATCTGCAAGACAAAATCCGCAGCGGAAGGTGCGACAGCGATGGCAGAAAGCGAGCTTGGATTGTCGAGGACGATGGGCGTCGCAACTGGGACGCATCAATGGCGTGCACGTGACCGGGTCTGGACTCGAGCGACCTTCACCTTTTCCCACTGCTTTTGCACAGCGATTGAGCTAGAAAACCGGGTTATATTTTTTTACTTTTGTTCTTTACGAAGAAGCGCTAATAAGCAATACATTCTCCAATCCCAATTTACCCCGGAAGAAGTCCGTTGTGTCTTAGATCTCACGGACGATCATCGAAAGAGAACGTGGTGGCCACCTTGATGGCCCCACTCGCATTGAAACTGGAGAATCCTTCTAGACTCTCCGGTCAAGTGATAGGTTGTCTCGATGAAAGAGCAGTCGCGGGGGTTTGGGACATTCCCATCGTCCGAATCGGCTTTCAAACTACGGATCTATTATCTATATACTGTTGACCGTATGGCCGACCCCTCTCTAAACATAATCGAGGCCTGATGGTGCGAATTAAAAACCCTATGTATTTAAAATAGTACTGGCCGGACCTTTGTCAACACCCATGGGGTTCACCAAGCTGGGAAGGGTGCTGGGAAGCTACCTAATCGGCTGCTGCATTCCATCTAGTTAGTTTTCGTTCGAAGGCTCTCACAATCTTCAGCCCATGCTAGATCTTTTGTGGCTGTTGATAGCCGGAAGAGTTATCAAAGAGAAACCACTCATAATTTTAGACTATACCCGTGACTAGCTTTGACTCTCGTTAGGCTCTTTGTACTACTGCCAATATAGATTGTTTCGATGGTATCGCAAGTCACATAACTTGCTACCTATACATTGATAATGAGATTTTAATACAGCATGTTATACACCATTTCTGCGTCTTATATCTTGCCTTGATGGTGTCAGTGATATACGGTACCATGGCAGTCCGTAATGACAGCATTAAGGTTTTATGTAGCCGTGTCATTGTCGTGACCACGATCCGTTTTTCAGCTTCTAGCAAGCCACTCATCCACATCAGAAGCCGGGAGTTCGTAGATGTCATAATGGCCAGATTATAAATAAGCAATGAATTGATCAATCAAAACAAGTCGACAAAGAGAGAGAATCCACGTATTCCCAGGTTAGAGGGCTGGTGTGATTATGTCAGCGCACTCCCTGTCGCCTCCACGCCGATTGGCCTGGACATCATGGTCTTTTCAACCTACACTTTTTTGCAATTGACTGTCCTGTGACTATTGTACATTCCGCTATTTCTCCGGGTGTGCAATGGATACGTCTCTGTGACCCGGTGTCTGTTCTCTCGGCTGACCCTATTCTCTCCTTCTCCCCGGCTCCCGTCGACTACCTTACCTCCGCAACTGTGACCGTTTGCGCCCGCGGGACTAAAGCTCGTCCCTCCGGCTACAAGGTCTTCACTCTGGTGAGTATTCATCATAACTGCATACCCAGTTTCCCCATCCCCTCATTCTATCATCTCGCATTGGTGTCATTGCTGCAGCGCTGACCGGAATCGCCGCCGCATTGACAGGCGGACACCGGAACCATCGTCATTCTCAATATCGCACTTTTACACGAGCTGCAAACATCTCTCGTCACCGCCAGTAATCATAATCGGTTTATTCTTTGGCAAGCACAGTTCACACCCAGGGCAGGTTCCCCTTTTCTTTCTGTTGCCTATTATCGCAAAACCTACCCGACAACCACCGGCACATGGGGCGGACCGCAACCCTTCACTCCTAGACCGTTGGGACAGGCACAATCAATCCGAGTTCCTGCGGCGCATTTCCTGGCGACGGGTTATTCTAGATCTTCACATTCCGCTACAAATCTTCATAGCCCGAGGGCTCGTCTGCGGCGTGAACCCCGCCGAAGCCCTCCAACATGCCATCCTCAACCCCCGCTGGCGCTTCCTCTACCCCCGATGCCCTCGAGTCTGACCTTCTCACGAAACTCGCTGCTACATCCGCACTAGAAGAGCTGCAAGAGACACTTCTGGGCTCATTACACCGCGCAGGGTGGACGGAAAAGGTTACCAGCCTCGCCACCGAACTCCTCCGCGCCGGCCGCTGCGAGACATTCGACGATGTGATGGAAGCGGTAGTGGCCTCAGCGGAGGGAAGATCTCATCCTGCGCTGGGCTCAAAACACTCCGGAGAACAGAACGGAGAAGCGACTTCGAACGGCACAAAAGAAGGAAAGGCCAATGGAACCAAAAGGGGCGGCAAAGCAGGATCCAATAATACAGACAACACCCCATACGACCCTTTGAAATATATTGAAGAGGTCGACGTGCGCATCCCAGACACGGTGGTGGACGAGGGAGTGCGCGGTCTCAAGGACATATTGAGGGAAATGGTCGATATGGAAGACGAGGGTGTTTCGAATGGAGAAAAGAAGTAACGAACCTGCATGGCGGTGATTCCTTTTTGTATCGGTTTTCTTTTCCGTGGAGTCTTGATTTGGGTTTCGGGTAATGGCTACGGCATCGGATCTGGCATGTGCCCATCTATGATTCATGGGTATGCGTGCATGATGGGCGCTCTCGCATCGAACTCTGAATAGACAATTGCATTGCACTGGGGATTTGGGTTCCTTCCCCAGGGACGATAGTGTCTCTAAGTCTTGAATTCATAAACCTATCTTCAGTCTCGGAAGGTTACAGTATCAATGATCTACTACACTTCATGTTGGACACTTGTATGAGACGGCACAAGGGAGTAAATTGGCCCTGCCATTGAGGCTGAATGGGGAACTGTAAAAACTTCTCTATGAGGATGATGACTGGGCTTTTCGTCGAAATTGGAATACCCAGTGAGACAAGCTCAGTTACGCAGACCAAAACCAGTACTTAGGTGAGTCACGTTGTAGTAGCAGAAACGAGAGTACAAACATAGGGAAAGGGAATAGAGAGAGGGAGAGAGAAAGAAATAGACCTAAAGATATATGCATGTAAGCTGATGATTGAGGCCATGACAACCACCTGCCCTCGGTAATATTCAACAATAGCTTTGCCTTCGGAGACCTGAATCCCCGTTATGCTATCATGGTGCTAACGATGTACTACTTAAGCCAGCGCCCTTTGCGCAGCGTATACTCGACCAAAAGCCAAACGTTGATATGCTGATTCCAATACAAACATAATTATACAGGATAAAGTTCAAAACTACCACATCACGGTGTAGAGGCGTTAAGAGGAGGGGTGAGGAAGACGTCTTCAAAAAGATAGCTGAACGGAAATCCGGAATTGATCACGGCCGAATTTTCATCATGTAGAAACCGCTCATACACCCAATCGTCGCTTTCCTGGGTACGGGCAATATCCTCACTGGACATTTCAGTGTCGCCTGGTCGCTGGATCGGTTGCGAACACCCCAAATCACTTTTCTCGCATTCCGAAAAAGATACGCCAAAGTGTCGTCTGAACATGGGCGTGAAAAAAGGGTAAACAGAGGCAATTACCGGCCATGAGGCCCGTAGGTCTTTGAGAACGAGCAAGCAAAAACGTGCTCGATGCTTGGAAATAGGCCTGATTTGCGGGCCTCCCCTGCTGATGTTTGCGATATGGAAACAGAGTGACGACATCACCGCGGGTACTCTATATGGAAAGCAGATCAGTAATATTCCTTGTCTTGTAATTGAATCAAACATACACATGGCCAGCAACAGAAAACAAGATACCGCTCGTCACCAAGTCCTCGAGCATGCGGAACAATCTGGTGCATATTTCAAATATGGGAGAGCCAGGTCCTATTTTCTGTGCAGCGTCTGGGCTTTTTCGATGGAAAAGAAGCTGATACTGGCTGTTGGAACGGTTGGTGAGTATCTACATGAGACAATGATCTGGAAAATTCCAACCGCAAAAACTGAAGAGATTGAGACGTAGACGTACTCATAGGTCAGTTGAGTCAATATGGCCCACACACTTCTGCTTGAAGATGGGAATCGCAGTTCGGGCGGAAGCAGTGTAGACCAAGACGAGATTCGCTCAAGAAAGTTGTTCTGTGAGGGCGCAGGTCCCTGACATGGTTGGAAAGGATAGCAAATATTCACTGTGGGCCTTTTTAGCAACCCAATAGCATGCATAACATGGGGAAAGAAGGCTACAAACAAATTCGGACGTAGGCGGACACTTTTCATCAGAGGAACAGCGGCTGTCTCCATTCGCAAGTAGCAGAAGTTATATGCTCATCAATTCAAAAATATGTCTACTCTTCTGAAATTCCTGCCACAAGCCAGACAATCTACTCTAGTATCATGTCAGCCATCAGTGTCGTCACTGGCACCTTCTCCCCTTCCATCAAAGAGATCGATGGCTTCCCACCGGGTCAACATGATGCCAGGTCATAAGTTTTCATCGAGCAAGTCTATTGGAGACTTGCGTGAGCGACAAAAGCTTCACGCCACTTCCGCGGCATGGGAGGGCGAAAAGTCAGGAGCGATTGGCTATATGCTGTATGTCTTGTCTACCGAGCCTCTACTTAACTAGAGATTTATGCTAACCTATCCCTCGCGAAGAGCAAAATCTGACCAGCTTGTCAATTGGGGCAGACAAGGGTCATTTTGGCCATTGACCTTCGCATTAGCCTGCTGTGGGGTCGAAATGATGGGGGCGTCGATGCCCAGATACGACCAGGACCGATCCGCGCCTCCCCGCATCAGTCCGATGTGATGCTGGTTGCTGTTACAGTATGCAACAAGATGGCACCCGCATTGAGGCAACTCTATGACCAAATGCCGGACCCGAAATGGGTTATCGGTATGGGAAGTTGCGCAAATGGAGGCGGATACTATCATTATAGCTATAGTGTCGTGCGCGGGGTGGCTCGCATTGTCCCAGTTGATATTTATGTGCCGGGATGTCCGCCCACTCCGGAGGCTCTGTTACAGGGCATCTTTCTGCTACAAAAGAAGATGCGACGAACCCCCGTGACAAGGATGTGGTACAGGAGGTGAGGGAGCTTATATGCTAAATTACCGCCTGTGGAACTTGACTGCAAAATGCAAGTATTCGCGAGTTATCATCGGATCATGTGGGTTGGTGGAAGCAATGATCGGAGAGAGAAACGTTTGGAGAGGATGCAGTCTTCGTGTTGATTTTCAACTGTGTTTAATTAACGGCAGTCATATAGTACTCCGCCCTTGACAAGCCAGCGCACAATGTCTGCATGTTTCCCGAAGGAGTTTCCTCGCGAAATTCATGTTCTATGACTGCTCTCCATAATCAATCGGACTTGATCTCAAAAGCCCCAACCGAAGGGTTCGACAAAGCCCAGGCAATGCCGTCACTCATGACCCGATCCCAGTATTCACTCGCTCCCGGTAGCTTATCGCCAAACCGCCTGAACCCATGCGGTACACCTCGGAAGACGTGAACATCAGTCGGGACACTAGACAAATGCTTGTTAGTGGTGATATCTCCAGCGGCATAAGAAAACTAACCCATTATCATTCAGGAACTTGGCGTAGAAAAGACCCTCGTCCCGAAGCGGATCATTGCCCGCAATACCAAAGGTTGTAGGCGGCAGTGCTTTGACTTCCTCCGCAGTGGCATTTCCAGGATTCATACGGTGGTCGTTCTCCGCACCCTTGACGCCAACAACACCAAGTAAACTCATAAACATATTGATTCGATCAACGGGCAAGATAGGTGCTTGGGCACACTGCTTGTAGCTTGACAGCTCGGGGCTCTTTAGTAGATCTAGCCGCGGGACATAGTATTCACTCTGTACCACGCAAGGAATCATCAACACTTGCCCTCTGATCTTGGGACAAGCAGCCAGGCGCTTATCATTGCCATGAAGCTGAGCAAGCGCGAGTGAAGCAGTCAATTGGGCGCCAGCTGAGATGCCGCCCACGACGACTTGGTCGTTCAGGCCGCCGATCTCGGCAACGTTTTCGTGAACCCAGACGAAGGCGTCTTCGACGTCCTCCCATGCGGTTGGGTAGCGGTATTCTGGTGTGTGGCGGTAATTTATGTTAAACACGACAACCGGCGTGCCCTTCTCTGCCCGAGAGTTGACGATGCGAGAGCAGATTGCGTCTTCGGACGAGAGGGTTCCGAAAAGGTAGCCGCCTCCATGGAGATGGATGTAGATGGGGAGACGCTCGGAGGGGTCGACGTCTGCGGGGCGGTAGGTGCGTGCTTCGAGCTTGAAACCATCACGGGCAGTTATGGTATAATCTTTGAGCTGAACCTTTTCGCTGAGACCTATCTCAATTAGGGTTTATTAGCTGGGCATTCTATATCAAAAAGTTTGTGCACTGACCTTTGCTCATGCCCTGTGCTGCGATATCCTCGCGGCCCTTGTTGATCATCTGCTTCAGCTCTTCAACCGAGACGTTGGGGAGCTGGGGCAGGCTCGGCTCAAGGGCAATCCAGTCGGCGCTGGGTCTTGCATATTCAGTGAAGTCGGCCATTGTATTTATGTACAGTATTGATCTTACAATAAAGCTGATAGAAAAGTGTCAAGGTAGCTTTAGTATGTATTTGAATCAAAACGATCCCCTTCATGGCGGCGCCTCGGCTCGGTTATGAACGCCTCGGTACCCCGCATATGGGCATCGAACGGGATTCGCGCACCGCGGTGTTCACTGCGAATGAGCTTAAACGTGACCTTGGTGGGGCTTGATGTATTGAAATTGACTGCGATCATGTAGTTTCACCTACAGCTCTGCCTCGGCTGAAACCCAGTCAATTGCCATGGACCCCGGCATCCCGACTGAACCGCCTTCCCGTTCCTTGAAGGGCAAGGTTGCCATCGTGACGGGCGCAGGCTGCCTTGGTGATGGAATTGGGAATGGCCGTGCAATCTCAATTCTGTTGGCCGATGACGGCTGCGATGTGCTCTGCATCGACCTCAATCTGGAATGGGCGAAAATGACCGTCGACATGATCACATCAAAGCCTGGACGTGGCAGAGCACTCCCATTCAAGACAGATGTCACATCGGAAGAGGACTGCAAAAGAGCAGTGGATTTCGCGATTCAGAACTTCGGCAGGCTTGATATTCTGGTCAACAATGTCGGGATAGGAGGTGCATCCGGAACAGCGGTCGATGTGGATATGACTCAGTGGGCAAAAAGTATGGAAATCAACGTCGCCAGTATGGTTCAGATGAGCAAATATGCCATACCGGAGATGACCAAGAATGACGGCGAGGTCAAAGGCAGTATCGTCAATATGGGCAGCGTTGCTGGACTGAAAGGTGGCACCCCCCATCTGCTGTATCCGACTTCTAAGGGTGCCGTCGTCAATCTGACCCGAGCGATGGCCGCTCATCACGCCGCAGAAGGCATCCGGGTAAACTGCGTGTGTCCTGGTGTAAGTTATTCTTGGACACCTTAAGAAATTTGCCCCTTAACCATGTGAAACGTAGATGCTCTACACGCCAATGATGTATGGAAACGGCATGAGCGAAGAGGCTAGGGAGGCTCGAAGAAAGCGAAGCCTACTGGGTACCGAAGGAAATGGTTGGGACTGTGCTGGTGCAGTAGTCTTTGTCGCGGGGCCTCACGCTCGATGGATGACAGGAGTCATTCTTCCAGTAGATGCAGGGACGACGGCAGCAGTGGGCATTGGGATGAGCAAGAATGCCAGTGTCAATGGGTAGACATACTGATAAAGAGATAAAAGTTTATCCTGGCTTCCCTGTCATCCTATTTTAAGGCCCACCGAGCACCTACAACACCCCCTTCAGATCTTTGATCAACCTACACATACTTGGACTGGATCAACGTCGTGAGATTACTAGCCTTCGGTCGTCTTTTGAAACAGCTTCTCCAAGTCATGAACCACTAGAAGCGGTAAGCCCCCGCAACTTGACTCACTTGCAAGATATAAAGAATTACAAAAGTCTGATATAAATAAATGTCGAGGGAGCTTTAGTAGTTGAATCCGCGGAAAACAGATAGTGTGTCTGTACAGGGTCTAAGTAGTCGAGCGAGACTCACTCTAGGAAATTCGGCCCTTCCTCGCTGGTAGCGAGGAACAGCTCTACGACATTGAAAAAAACTGGGGAGATTCTAGATAAACTTTGTAAACCAGCGCGCTTGTTACGTTGGTCCGGTTTTATAGCCTGGCCAGGCTTCCGCGGCATCTTCGCCTACGTCTGTGTTTGTCTCTTACGTAGTCTTCATGTTCTACATTATTCATCTATGCGAATAAGAAATACTCCTTCGTCATTGTCCTGACCTTCTCAGTGCTCAGCTCAGGATATCATTAAACCATCATTATGATACATAGGGGTGGGATCCCGGACCCCTTAAGGAGTTGGAGGGTAATTCGGACAAGGCGAGCCCGTTATCCATCTCGGGCATCATCGACTTATTATCTAACTCGTGCGGTTCAAGGCTCTGATGGAATCCAGCATCAGCTGACATCGCCGTATCTGTTTTCATCGGTCGTCGCCGCTTGAAGATGACAAACGCGACCACTGCGGCGATAAGGATTAAACCAGCACCAGCACCCACTCCAATTCCGGCGGCAGCCCCTGGACCAATACTCGAGGATGGCGATGAAGACGGCGATGAAGGTGACGCTGAAGATGACGCTGAAGATGTGTGCGCGTTTCCGATAGATGTTGCGGTCGCTGTTGGGGTAGAATACGTGACGGATCCGGTTGTAGGGAGATGCAAGACGGTTTTGAGACTGGATGGGCCAGGGGCGGCAAAAAGCTCATCGCTCGGTTCGGAACAATCAGGCGTTCCACCGTTGTAAGTGCAGCAGGCCCAAAGGCCAGAAGTTGAGTTATAAGTAATCTGCGAGCCCACGAGGCCCCCTTTTCAAAGAACATAGATTAGCTTACAATATGAACCGCCTTCGGAATGACAGAAAGGTAGGATACGGACCACAGTGATTTTGACATGCAGGATCTTGCAGCGTTGGATCTGTGCAATCCGCACTGTAATACCCATCGCCGTTGCCGTTTCCACAGATCCCGTTGCTCATACATGTAGAGCCTCGTACACAGCAAGTCACATTGTGACCGACTTGGTCCACGTCTTCACATGGCAAGTCCGAGTAATTGATATGGATCACGCCCAAATGTAGAGAGTAACAGCTAGTCATTTTAAGCTGCTTGGGTTGAGTGAAAGAAACGAGCGAGATTTGGCGCTGAGGGATAGAGGGTGCTGAAGGTATCTATACCTATCTCGGTAAAGCTTCCCCGCTGTGGAGATTATAGGTTGGTTCTGACCAACGATACACTTTTGGCCCCCAAATACAAGCGCTTAAGAATGTGATAAGGGGGGGAACTGTCATTTCATCGTGCCTTGGCATTGGAAAGAACGATAGAATTTATAGCCGCAAAGAAGTCCTCGAGAGGAAGCGACCTAGGTATTGCACTCTCAAGCAGAAGAAGCAAAGGCAGAGTTGACCCAGGCATCTGAACAGTTTCAACGCCAAATTTCCAAGCAATGATAACAAATTACACTCCCTAGTTATATTTATCCGAGTCTAATGAAGGAATTCTATTGCTTGTTTTTGACAATCGAGTAAAGACGAGAGCGCCAGGATGGATAATGTCTAGTCGGCAAATTGGTCAATCATTATTATATCATCAACCAGACGCAGTGCAATTGAGATGCCCATGTTCCTACCAAAGTCTTGGAGGCGTTGGATGATCCATTTTCTGGTCTCAGCTTTTGTGGCTGGGCATTTTCCAACCATGTACAAACACCAGGTCAGGATATACCCGCCTGACACGCTGCCGTGGAAGGATAGATCGACGGAGGGAGTGTTGGATGCAGAGGATAGGAATTCCAAAGCCTGAGGGATGGTAGCGAGTATATCGTCTCCCAGCATTGACAGAGTTTGCATTGCCATCTGAAACTTTAGCTTCAGAGACTGCCGGACGGCCGATGTGAGTGTGAGGTCTGTGGCGAGAATCTTGTTCAAGAGGTATAACATGATCTCGCAGACGATCATTCGAAGATTTCTCAAATTGTTCCACACCCGGATTGCCCAAGCGTCCTTATATAGGTCAACTCGTCCATTATAGATTAGTTTTGGCACCCCACCAGCACTTTGGGTGATGGTATATGGTTCTTGTGTGGCGAGGAGCATAGCGTGGTTTTGGAATTCACGCTCCATCATAGTCGCTTCCTCCAGGTATTCCGGCAAATGGATTTGCTCAGTATTCGCCCTGACTCTCATCAGGAGGTCTGCGCACCGGACACCTAAGGTCCCCGCACGCCAAAATGCACCAGAGGCGTCAATGTGCTTGGCTGCCTCTTCTTGAAGCTCGATCATGTCTTCCGGAAACGGTATTTCATTATGAACACAGGCAAGCACAAGATCAGCGCGAACTTGGTTGAACATGAGGATCGTGGCCGTGCTGGTGAATTGGTCCTTGCCCCGGGCAACTACTATCGCTGCAGCACCCTGGACATGTCGAACCCACGCTTTGTGCTCGGAGACATGCTCAAACACCCCTAATGAGATCACCGACATTAAAGTGCTGTCCTTGACGGACTCCACGGGCGATGTTAAGGCGACATTCACATTGCGGATCGCCTCCGTGTATTTGGCTCGCGCGAGGTTTGCCAGGTCGGGTTGTCGGGTCGAATTAGCCAAGGCCACGAGCCCTACAGCCGCCATGCTGGCGACCAGAGTGGGATGCTCGCCATCTTCGCGATAAACAGAAGGAATATAGTTCAGGCATCCCCGTGAAGAGGACTGACCGCTGACAAAGTTGCGGAGGAAGTAATTGACTCCTATCTCGTCAGGGTCGGGGCTCAAGCCGCGGGCGGGCGTGGGCAAGCCTTGGTCGGCACTTTTGATCTTCGTTTTCCTGGATCGCTTTATGGTTTTATCGGTCTGATCACGAAAGACGAGGTCCCATTCATCTCGGTACCCAGGACATTCTTGGCGCATTCGAATGCACTGTCCACAATGGGGAATCTGCTGGTCGCACTATGTAGAGACACGGCAAATTTAGTTCTGGCCTGGCAGACAAGAGGAAAATAAGCGAAGCAAAGGCAGAACGGTGCTTACACGTCGTTTGACAGCCCGGCAGTTCCCACAACCTCTAGAGGCTCGAGGGCGAACCGAGTTGAGTGGGGCCATATCGATACGCCAAAACGAGCGCGCAAGAACAAGAGAGGGCGCAGGATCTGTCGGAAACCCGAGTTCCCTGGCAGGTCTGACGAGAGGCACTCCCCAAGAGGCTCAAAATTCTGCAGCTAGGCTTCAGCTCTCAGATGTCAGGTCCGTGTTCAGCTGGAGATTTTCCACAGTCGGCCCCCACCTACGGATACCCAGATCACCAGCACTCTGCCCAGTTGACTTCAATCCGCGCGGTAGAGAAAGACATCCGGACCCTGATGAGTCTTCAGGGGCCATTACAGCCTCGCCGTCGTCATCATATGCAAACAAAGCAATCCGACATTGGGGGCCGAAACGTGAGCACTGCTGTTGGCTGATTCGGACCGTTCCTGGTCCCACTTCTCCCCGTGGCGCGCTAGTACCAATTAGGTGCGACTTCTTTGAGAAATATATCTCTAACTGCGGACATTTCATTATCAACTTATTTTTATACACCAGAGAATCTGACAACTTAAGTATTAGCAGCCAGAGCTACTATGTCAGCCACGTCCAAGACATCAAAGCCGAGAGCCATCCCTCCAGTCCCATCACTTCCAAGGTCTCCCTGCTGTGCGAGGTACTTTAACTTAGCAACGGACTCACTCAGCTCTTCCTCGGTAGGCATGTTGACGATCATCAGATACATCACGTCCTCCCTAAGAATCTTAATTCTACCGGCGGTTTCCTTCTTCTTTCTGGCCAACTTCTGTTTCCATGTTTCACTTGGGGGAAGACCTTGAGCAGCCCGCTTCTTGTCCTGGGATTCCTTGATGGCAGCCCCAGCACGCTCGAATAGGCTTGGCTTGGGCTGGTATAAGCCACCGCTCAAGGCCGTGAGAAGGTTCCCACTATTCACTGGGTGGTTGGGGTCATTATAACGTGAAGTGAAGGCCTTGCGTCCGGACTCGGGGACAGCCAGCGCAGAACCCTGATGCTCGGCTTCCTATTTCCCGTCAGAATTGCTATGTCGATATGCGATAGCGTAAGAGAAAGGAATTGGTACTCACGAATGATGCCTGAGACTTTCGATCCATGTAGTCTCGAACCCAGGATCTTGCACTCTGGAATTTCGACTTGGGTTCCAGGCCGTCTCTGACCCGGATGGCAGCTCGATCAATCTCCGGGAAAACTAGTGGTGCACACTCCGGAAGCTGCATTTCGCCTCTAGTTGCGCCATCTGCCAATCGATAATGTTGCATGCGTTGTTTCCATGCGTTCATTTGCGGGTGCTCCTTGCTGTGAGTGAACTTTGAAATTGTCGCTGCCGCGTCGAATTCAGGTCTTTCAGGCTGAGACAGGCCGGCATTGACATCAGTTGTCGCTCCTGATTGATTGAAATTGATCTGCTCGGTTGAGAAGAGTCCGCCAAGTCGATCAGCTTCCGAGTCAGGGGAGTTCGGATCCCGTTTTCTTTGCTGCTTCTGCTTCTTCGTGAGCTTGGGAGGCCGATCCGTGAATTTCATGACCATCGCGTATTGACCACGAGGCATGAAGATCTCTTGGTTTGCCCTATCGAGGTAGCTGTTGGTACGGTGACGAATTTGGAATTGCTGTGCTGTGTCCGCTACAATCTGGATAGCTGCAGCGGTCAACGCAACTGCTAATGATGGGGAGAAGCTAGTGATGTTGGCTGCGCAAACGATAACCTGGAGCCACATTGAAGCCTATGATAATAGTTAGTAAATGAATGCAATCCCATCATGGTCAAGAAAAGGAATGGCAGTCACCAACCTGACTAGCTTTATGAAAGTCACTGATGAACTTCAAGAACACATCTTGGCTGACACCGCAGTCGGCCAACACGGGCGCATATGCACGCACGAATCCACGCTTCTTAGCACCAGGCCTGCGTTGAGGAATAATTACAGGACATGGGAGTCGCTGCGGTTGCACTGGTGGTGGCCCAGCCATCGCCACGAGTGAGCGAATCATGAGCTCTCTTTTCTTCGCCTTCTCATCTTCAGAGTCCTGGGCGCTGATCTCATCGGAGTCGTTATCAACACTCGTGAAGTCTCTCTGAGCACCTTTCGGGCCAGTGTGGGTTTCTGTTTGATCATATGTGGGCAATCCGAATTCTTCGGTCGCTTCGTCGAGTTGCCAGGCAGCCTCATCTCCATCCATCGAGTGCTCACGGTCATTTCTGGTATCCAAAGCGAAGTTTTCGGTGTCGTCGCCTGTCTCAGAAGAGCGCTTTTCTTCGGCTTCCGATGAAGATCTCGCTTCATTTATATTCCTCTGTCGTTCCGAGCCGGGTGAGTAGGGTGGAAGTTCATCTCCTGTTGGGAGCCCTCTCTCGCTGCCCCAGTCTGAGCGGCCCCCTCGATTGGGTAGCTCTGCAAGACCTTCGAGGGCGACTGTATAAGTCGTCTGATGAGCTGCACCGACAGAATCTCCACAATCGCTTTCTACGCCAGTAATAGAGCGAGTGGTCTCTGAAACAGACACGGAGTCTTTGTTTCGGTGTCGGGCTGCATGGACGGCTTCAGAAGTAAAGGCAATACCGGAGCCAATGAGTCTGACGAGTCCTTTACCCATTGTTGTGGTGGTGGATGGCGTGAGTCGTTAAACAGGTTTGAATCAAGGAATATTTTGAAAAGACTGCCGGGATTCCGAAGGAGGATGTTTCGGAGGGTTTATATAGAGAGAGGGAGACTCTCATCCGGCCCCCATCTATCTGTACAACCAGATCATTTACCATATCCGGGAAGTAGGATGTTGAAGGGCAGCAGTGGGGAACCGCGTGTTTTCCTCAAATGAGACAAGCCTTCAATACGCACGTAAACGGCCCACTTCTATAACTTCTCCCTGATGACATGTGCTATTAAGATTGGACGAGTGCAGACCCAGATCCCTTATTTTGTACATCCCAGCCTTGTCCCTCCTGGAAAGCTCAGCCTCGTCTCGAGATCAAAGCGCTAATTGAACCCGCAGATGACTGCTTATTGGCGGAGCATCTCACATACCCGAAGGGGACTAGCGCAGTCGGGAAGTAGCGGACCCACCTGGCCCGAGCTCAGCCAATCATAGCGCCATGGTCTCCGCATCAATCGGGTATCCCATGTCTAGATAAGTGGTCGCAGATCTCATACAGATCTAGAGTGGGTTGCGAGAGAATAGTGTGACCGACCAAAATTTGGCTGCAAAGTCCCCCGGGAGGATGAAGATGTTAACATTAATCTTGAACATCACCGCGCCCTCCCTTCCCTTCTTTCCCGAAACGTAGGTCCGCATATCGCTGCGTAATGGCTTTAGCGGAAAGTGTCCAGGAAATGTGGTAAATATCAGATTGCCCTCAATTCGTGTGTACTTAGTGCGTGAAGACTCGTCTTTTTTTCTTTCTAATTCTACGGGTTAGCGATCTTTCTGCCATCCGGAGGTGCAATGGCGGTTATCTAACCATCTATAAAATGCTGACGGCTTCAAGTTTCTTTTTTTCTATGAAGTGCCCAGAATTGGACTCATACGAGCACATTCAATAAAAGAACACTTTATTATCGAGTTTGAACGCAGTTGGAAAGTCGAAAGAGCGGTATAGCTTTCAATGCGGTTCGCGATGCGCCAGAAGGAGCCTAAACGGATCGTGGAGCACAGAAGCTACACTCTGAAGGGGGTCCCCTTCGATAACATCAAGACTGGGCCAATGCTCCCGCTTCTCAATGGCTGTATGTTTCCCCAACTCTGTCACGACGCCAAGGGCATTGTTCCAGCGAGCTTCTAACAGTGTTCGCTGCATATACAAGAAACCGTTGCATCCACGGACATGTTCTTCCCTCGCTTAACAGCCTTAGAAGCCGCATGACCGATCCAAATGGCAACCGGGTGACCATGACCCTAAAGGCGATTCTCAGAGTTGAGTCAGCCAGTTTTACGGCCTCGACATCTATGAAGGTTATCGTTAGCTCTTCTTCTTGCCCAGGTACTAAAGCAAGCTTTCAGTCCGTCAGCTGTTTTGTCTTTCCTGTTGGAGCGGAAGAACTCGCTTATTGATGGGATTACTGGTGTAAAAGGTTAGTGGCAAAAACAAAGGAAGGGAGCCAACTGAAGGGAAAATGGCCTTGGGTACAAGGGGGCTGATTAGTGCATTGAATATACTATTGAACCGCAGTAGCTTTTTCGCGCGAGAGTTAGTAGTCCGTCAGGGGAATTGAGAAGGCAATAGCGGGTAGAGGGATTGAAGGTAGACAAAGCCCGCCCGTTCCTTGCTCATGTCGTTTCAATGTACCGTCGGGGTTGAATCCTGAGAATATCGCGTATTCTACGAAGAGAATATGATGATCGATTGCAATTCCACGTCGGTCCCAAAACCCGGTGCCCGGTATGTGGGGCACTTAATAGTAGCACTCCCGTCCAGCCAACTCGGTCTCCACAGCGACCTGTTACCACGGCAACATGAAATTGCCCTTCGTTAACAGGATAGTTAGTTAGTTACGTTAGTTAGACCTAGCTTACCTACCATTCTCCACAAGAAACCTTGCGACCCATATTTCCAACATAAGCATCAGTTTCCTGGCGATCCTTTCGTTTCCTTGAAGTCAAGCAACGGGGAAACGGTAGCGAGGAACCAGTATGGCGACTAGGACGCTCGAGGCTCGTTTTGGGCAATTGTCTGTTCATGATGAGAATGGACACGACGGGGCCAATTCCCGCCAGAAATGCAACGTAAGTTCGCACCGCGACGCACTTTCAACATGCGTTGAGAACACAATTGATAACAGTGAGCAGGTTGCAATCACCGGCACTCATCGATCGGACCGAACCAGACAATCAGAAAGCTCCAAGGCTGCTGTATATAAGCAATGCACAACCACCGACCCTGCCACTTCCCAAGTGGCTCAAGAAACAAGTGGAAAGACTCTTCGGCGAACTCGAAGGCCACTCTCGGTTATACAGGTAACTGCTGAAGCGGCCAGGGCGGGAGAACACCACCAAACAGGAATTAAGCAACAAAAAACAGCCTTCAGCCATGTCGCTTCACACATGATTCAGGCCAAAGGCGGGCAAGCTCCTTCCCAGGCCCGCCATCCCCTATCTGTTGTGATGTCGCAGATACCAGATGCGGCGTTTGAGACAGAAGAACAACATGTTGGTGAAGTCAAGCAGCAAAGCACAGTAGTTGCCAGTCATGTCGCCAGCCATGTCGCTCCCCAAATGGCTCGAGCAAAAGGCAGCCAACATCTTTCCCTTGCTCGACACTCTCTCTCCGTTGCCCTTTCGGCAACATCCAATGCAATCGAAGAACGCGCCGTCCAGCTTATCAAACAACCAGTTCCCAAGATATTCCATCTAGGCATGTTTGAAATTGGCCGACCCCTAGGAAAGGGCAAGTTTGGACGAGTCTATCTTGCACGAGAACGAGAGACTGGTTTTGTTTGTGCGCTGAAGGTACTACACAAGGATGAGATCCAACAAGGAAAGATCGAAAAACAAGTGGCTCGTGAAATCGAGATTCAAAGCAATTTACGCCACCCCAACATCCTACGGCTATACGGTCACTTTCACGATCGGAAGCGAATTTTTTTGATTCTCGAGTATGCCGGAAAAGGGGAATTGTACAAGCACTTGCAGAAAGCAGATCGCTTCCCAGGGTGGAAGGCAGCCCAATACATTGCGCAAATGGCCAGTGCATTACGTTACTTACATCACAAGCACGTCATTCATCGAGATATTAAGCCCGAGGATATCCTTGTTGGTCTTCACGGTGAGTTGAAGATGTCGGATTTTGGCTGGAGTGTCCATGCGCCAAGTGGTCGCAGACTCACGAAGTGTGGGACACTGGACTACTTGCCACCTGAGATGGTGGATCCGAAAAGGTGCGAGAAGCCTTATGATGAAAAAGTGGATCTATGGTCCCTAGGAGTTTTGATGTACGAGTTCCTGGTTGGACAGGCACCTTTTGAGGACACACCTGTTATGACACAGAGACGAATCGCCAAGGGAGATATGACGATTCCTTCTTTTGTTAGCTCTGAAGCCAAGGATCTTATCAGAAAGGTGAGCTCATCTTGAAATATAGTATCAACGAAATACTAACACTGATCAAGCTACTTGTCCTCGATTCGGATCTGAGAATTTCCTTGGAGAAAGTCCAACAACACCCCTGGATTATTAAACACTGCAAGAGCTTTGCAAAAAAAGACAAGTCTTGAGTGACAGCATGATGAGACATTGATTATAATTTTCGTGCTGTGGAGATGATCTAATTTTACCTTTGCGGATAAGCAATTTAATTCAAAGGATCTATCCACATCCTACACCGCCTACAAACCCTATTAATACTTATAATAATAAAGAGAAAAAGGCTATTTTTCTAGGTATCTAGATAGGACACCTTCCAAAAGCCATATCTTGTTTAATAGAAGTATTTATCGCTGTATGGGACGGTCAAATACCAATTTGGCTTCCTGAGAAACACGCTCTTTGAGGGATTTGGCAAGGCAGAATTATACCTAGTGTGGGCTGGGGGTGTGGAAACCTTTCCTGTGTCACTATACTTCTGTAGCTAGCATTGATGCTGGAATTTGGCGTATACAAGCCCGACTTTAATTGTTTTTTTTAACAGTCCAGCGACGTCAGTAGTAAATTTTAGCTTCAAGTCGATGCTTTTGACAGCCATTCCAAAGGCCCTTGGTCATCAATTAACCATTACACTAATACACCGGAAGACCTTGGAAAGACTGTCACCAAACTGTTGCCTTGAAGTCAATGTTATTGCCAGTTGCACATAAAAGATGTTCTATCTAGCGGGGCGGTGGGGCAGTGGGGCGGTCTAAAATTCTTCCACCGCCCTGGAACCACCTATTGACAAACAGAATTCCCTATTTTCGACTCATACTTCCCCGCTGCGCCCCGCTGTCAGCCCAGTCAGGACTATACTCTGTTGCTAAGCCTGCTGCAGTGCTTCCCTAGTCTCGTGAGGGTAATCGTCCGGAGGTAATCAAAATGTTGGCCACGCTTCCCTCAGAATTATTGGATATGGTAGTTGGCCAAGTAAGTCAGTAGTCCCTTGAAACCTAGTTTCACTAGCTTATCATTGAAGATTGCCAGCCGTAGGGACCTGAAGCGGCTTTGTGAAGTCTGCAGGCGTCTCCATGATATAGTCGTTCCACATCTATATCGGTCTCTTGTCCTATCCGCACCCGGAGCTATCGTTAGATGATTTAGTTGTGGGTTTGGAGAGGCTACCTTGGAAATATTTGAAGTACACACAAGAACTTGGCTTCAGTGTTCCGATCCATGAGCGAGTCGAATCACGCTGTGTACACCACGGTGGCAATGAGCGCTTCAGTGATGAGGCTGTTCAGGGTGGGCTTGCTGAATTTCTTACAGATGATGAGAATATGGACGAGGATACAGATCAGGGTATGAACAAGGTGGGTAAACGCAACTGTTTCAAACACCGGGTAGTTGAAAGTCAGATAACTAATAAACTAGCAGAGCCGCATCGTGGACCCTCTGTGTAATTTGAGTTCCGCGTTGGGTTCTTTGAGGTTTCCAGATGATCAGCTACGCAGTTTCCGGTTAGTACCGCGTTTCTTACCTTGGAAACCCACTTACGGGAAATTAGGTGGGAGGTAGGAACATGTATTCCAGAGGCTCTCTTCTGCGGCAACGAATCGTTTTTCGGGAACCAAAGACAGGTTCAATCCATTACCTTGATTACGGATGGTGAATGTGGTGCGACCAAAAACGTGCAGGACTTCGTGGATCTTGTCCAATTCAGAGAATTACGGTCCCTTGATTGGAGGGGTTTGAACCAATATAACGACTTCGAATCCGTCAGAGAGTGTATCAAAGTTCATGGCCATCAAATACAATCATTGACACTTGACCTTTTGACCTGGGTTCGTGCGGAGAAGATTTGGGCTGATGGATTCCGCCAACGGACTCCCCAGCGCACAAGAATTCCTGACAACTTCTTCTCGCAAAAAGTGCTTAACGTCCACCCCCGAGACCAAAATGTCATTTTTGTGTCTCTCGAGAATCTTCAACTATCCGCTGTGTCTTTTTATCATACCGGCATTGAAATGGCCTATGCTTACAATATCGAAAGCCTAAAGACCCTCAAATTGCGGAACTGCCCGGGATCTCTTGACTGGTTACGAATGATACTCGACTCTGTAAAGCCAATGAAGTTGAGATCCCTCAAACTTACTGTCGGTCTCAACAGTCTCGATAGAGATGCATACATGCATATTACGGACACGACCTGCAATTTCATCCACCATAATTCCGGCTTGGAAAGTCTCTATCTAATGCTCCGTGAGCCCATTGATTGGAACACTCTCACTGTAGTTTGTCATGTCATCGTCATCTCAAGCACCTGGTGATGCACCATTTGGTGGATAGAGGTGGTCAGGATCTCATCGATGGAGACATACCTTGGCCTTCGTTTTTGGAACACATACTGCAAGAAAAACAATTAACTTGCTTCGGATCTTCCATCCCACCTGGGGAATTAGTATGTGTTGTCCGCGGATCTTGAGATTCAAATAGCTGCTAACTGAGAATTAGGCCAGTCACTTGCAAAGGATGCAGCCAAGGCCGTCATGCAAACTAATACATGTTAGGACAAGCGGGGTAGTCCTTGATAGACTATTTAGCTGCGGGGATCCCAGCTGGTCTTCTGCGTCTCTTTATACTTATAAATATGGCGACGGTAAGCTGATTCTACTTATCGAAGACTAGTGTTAAAAGTGTGAAGAACTCTAAAGTCGAAGCAGATATTCCACATAACCCCGAGGATATATACGGTTTTGCACATTGGGCGTTCAGTTCTGACAGTCTTCCGAACCTCCAAGTACTCGCCTGGGGAGACTTCTCATATGGCGGCCGCTATTCTAAGTTCAATTTTCTCCTTTGCAAATCCGACAGTGGCTACAAAACCTTGACACCTTCCGATGTAGTGCCTTGGAATCTTGTTCAGGACAACATAGATATGCTAGAGGCCTGCCCTTTGGATGATATCCTCGAATAGATGAGGCATACATGCAGAAATTTTGTGCAAAGAATAAACAAAAACAAAAACAAAAATGACTCTTCACGATGTGCACCATATGGTTCCTGTAATTTGGCGAGTCACTAAGTGCGTGCATATGAATCCCCACTTGTACGCATCCACTGACAGGGAACTACGTAGAGGCCGTTAAAGGATCACGATATCCCAAAGGATAGAAATGAAAAGGGTAACAATACCATCCATTGAATGTCGGGCCCTTCCAGCTCTTGGATGCGGATATGGGCTGAACGGCTTCATTGACTCGGCCTCTGACGGATGTGACATTGTACTCCAAACTCCGCAAGACGATCCAAAGGGGGCACTGTTCTCCATGCAGTAGCCACCACGACATGACTTGTGATCGAAAACCTTGTCAACACCTTCTGGTTGCCTGTGAAGATAGAGCGGTGGACTGAGTAGTGAAGACTGAGATTCTCAAAGGGCACGGCTGCCAGCTGATAACGTTGCAGTGCTCTCAAAAATGGCAAAGCCATTTCATTGTCGATACATGCATTATCCTTGGCCAGAAGTATATGCCGATACTTTTGAGGGAAACCAATTCAGTCGAAGTATTGATGCAGCTGCTCCGGCGAGTAAGAACCCATATTGATTGAGCAAAGGGGTCTGGGAGAAGAAACCGATGGCTAGTTTCAGGCCAACAGTGAGATGTTCGTAACGATATAAAAAAATTTCTAGGTGACTTGTGACTGATCCAAATTTAATTAAGTTTACATTTGGAAACTTTCCAAATTGTTCTTGAAAGGTACTGGCTTTTTCGTCTCCACCAAACGCCCCCTTCGGGCCACAAGGCACAGTAGCGGGCAGCTCACTGATTCTTGCACTTCGCCAGCGGGCTGAACTCCGAATGGCTAGCCTCATGTCCCTGTAGACCGCGCCAATGTAAGCGCCATCTTAAGTGGAATGTAAAGATCGTAGGCCAGAGCTTAGCGTGAAAGATAAGCATCTCGGCTCCTGTCTTGACACTTTTCAGGAGTTCTCTTCCTGGAGTTATGTGCAATAAACACACGTTGATATTCCCTAGTCCATAACTTTAGGTCTAGGCAAAAGAGTTGAGTCAAGGAGAGTCATAGTGAGTCAGCCCAAGTATCCACTACGCGCTAAGGGAAATTGAGGCTGTGCCTGGCGGCCCCCAGGCGGTGACATTACAAAAGCACATTTCAAGCACATTTTGCAGGACATAGAACTCAATCACCACATTCCGTGACCCGGAGCTATCATGGCCCATCAAGCTCATAATATCCCCTGGACACTCCTAGCTTCAAATCTGCGGTGGGTCCCTGGGTCTTGTGGACACTGCCATAACTACGATCTCCATCCACGCTTTAAACCCGACCAGGGCAAGGAGTTGAAACATTTCGCCAAAGCTTTCGCCAAAAACGTGGAAGAGCATGCAAGATGTGAACGCAGGAAATATTGCGACAAATACGACACGCCGGGTTCTACTGATGTGATCATCGATGGAAACACTGCTACAAAGATTCAGCCAACCGTCCGTCGATGGCTGAAGACCTGCAAGGAAGAGTCGCCACGGGTGGACTATGTCCGCGGTTGGGACAAAGGCCAGTCCATGGAAGAACCGACTTTTCAATGTCCGGCCCTCCCGCGGGAGGAGAGAATCGCGTCTGCGTTTTGCAGGCGATACCGAACCACTGGGTGCTATACGTTTTTTTATCAAAGGCAGAGCTCAGGCTATTTCAACATGGAACTGGTGAAAACCTTGATCGTATGTGGCGAGATGGAACCGATCCTCCGTGTATGCGCACATCCGGACGTGGCCATTAACGGCTGGAGGCACATTGACGAGTGTGGCTGCGGCGTAAGTGATGGACTTTTCTTTAGTGACATCTTCTCTCTTGAGAGAATATTCTTCCTTTCGCCTCTGTTTCTGACATCCCTAGTTATTCGATCTCGGATGGGATCAAGTCTATAAGAAAGCACTATTGGCATACGTTTGTCTCAATACGATATACTGTTTCCCAGAATTGTGGGACAGCGCTTCAGGAAAAAATGAACACAGCGACTATCGAAATACCAGGTCTTACCAGCTCATGGTAACGGAGTCAACGCGACCGGGTGCCACTTCACATGTGGTGGCATATCCCCACCGACAATTTTTCGGGATTAAAGACCCCGGGTCGACTTCCTTCTCTACCACATCGCGGGCATGGACTCTCCGATGGGGTCAATACGCGGACAAATCTGGTCGTTTTCAGGTTGGAAAAATCTATGGAAAAGCTTCGTTTGGTGATTTTCTCGCCATGCAGAACCTGGCCGAATATGAGCCAGCTCTACCAGATACCGAAGAAGTGCGGTCTATGCTGTGTTTCAAAGGGATCCCTTTTGAGATTGCCCTCGACATCATGGAACTTGCCAATTATACGCCGAAGCGAAGACTGAATGTGCCACATGATCCATTTCACCCATCCAACACAGAGGAATTGGCCAAGTACCTTAAATACTGTTGGCAACTATTAGTTCGCTGTGATATGATGGCCAATGAGCTTGGCATGAAGCTCGACTGGGAGGATGCGGTGACCGACTGCGTGCGTCAGCTCTGGGAAGCCAAAGGTCATAGGAGGCTCACGAAGCTGTGGCGTGACGATGAGCGTTGGATATTTGAATGAGGTGAACACAATTGATAACCTCACATGCCAACGTAGTCTAGGAGCGGAGAACAAATTTTATTCCACGATGCAGTAGCTACCGACATGCAAAATGATTTGACCGTTAATGGTTCTAAATAAATAGCGATTTTACCAATTACGATTTTACGTTAGGACACTATATACTTTAATAAGTCTGATTAACCATAAGTCATCCTACATGGGGTAACGGCTAGCCTAACCGTCTTTCACACGGTAGACCCGGGTTCGACTCCCGGTGTAGGAATTCTTTTTTATTAATTTTCCTTTTAATCTTTTGCCGTTTTCTTCTTGAAAAGAGCTCTCATCTAAGGTATTTTCAAAATCTAAGGGAATGTTTTTCATCGCCGCTAGATTTGCCCTAAGTCTTGCAAAAGTTAGGCTGTCTGACCGAGTACATATTTGTACCTGACAATTTCGACGGATCCCTGACTCCCCTCCCCATCGCCTGTTAGTTAGTCTATTCCCTGGAATCTTATTATCATGGTACGTCACGCCTTAGAATAAGATTATCCAATTTGGATGTGCAATATTGCGGACTGTGTGTGAGGCGACGTAATGAATCATCCATCCTCTGTCTGCGTCAAACCTAGTAAAGGGTTTCTCCGGCTATGTAGGACAAGCACTTCGCAGGAACGAGTTTAGGTTTTATTGGATCAAAATCTACTAAAATAAGAGAAAAGGTTTCTTCTTGTACATAAGGAGCCCTTCTCAATGTCCGTCCATCTCACGTCGTTGTCTTTTGGGCTTTCTTCGAATGCGGCTAATCATCTAACACTTGCGATGAATCCGGCATTCATATACATATGAGAATCACTTCATGGGCTCCCTGATTGCAGTTTTTTCAAGATGACAGATAGATATGAATCAACTGAATCGAATATTCCATGTAGAATAGAATCTGTAGGGCCACAATTTTCATACGCCACCGGGTACATACTACATATGTGCCTGAACTTAGGTCCACCGAGGCTCCTACCCTTCGCTGATTCCCCATGATCCGTAAGGACACTTCCCAAAGCTGATATAACTAAAACTTGTCCTGCTGGCCCAAAAAAAAAAAGATATAATGTGTGTTCTCACACCGGGAGTCGAACCCGGGTCTACCGTGTGAAAGACGGTTAGGCTAGCCGTTACCCCATATGAGATAAGCTAAGATTAGATAAGCTTTTTATGTTATAACTATGGTCAAAGAGAATGAGAATTAAGTCCCGATTTTAAATCAATTAAGGCAGGTTCAGTGAAGCGGTCTTACATTTCGACCATTCTTACGGTTTCTACTAGATTCCCTTTGATTCATTTTTGGGGGTAGGGGGCCGGGGGCCTTTGGGACTTATTTTAGAAACCGGCTGATTCGTCAGGGGTCCTCCAATATGCATTCTGGGCGGTAGGGGATGCATAGCGAGATAAAATCCTTGTATTTCTGACTAGATCGTCTACCTAGGCACTATATAGATTCGCCAATCGAATACGAACCAACCTTGGAACTTGGAAGAGCAATTGTGAACTTCAGATTAACTAAAGACTGATGCTCACGAGTGTAAAAAGCCATGAAAATGCTTGTAGAAAAAAACTTCCATGGAAGCTTTGAAAGTCAATATTTTAGACACGGTATGTAATATCGAAGAATGATGTATGTAGAAAGGAAAAAAGAAGTAACCAAGCATCCAAATCGCCTGTCATGTCAATGATATGAAATCCCAATGATATCCCGTTATGAAAAAGAGGTAACACCATCCGATGTCCCAAACGCCAATTATCATCGTGGAGATCCGTGGATCTATGGAAGGAACGCCATCAAAATGTTGGAGTATCGTGTCGTAGCAGTCATTGTACATCGCCGTCGGAGTCCGATGTCAACATGGGCTGTTTGTCCTTCTTATAAAGCGCGCCGATGGTATTTTGCACTTCTTGTTTCGCGACCGCCTCAATATCTGCGCGTCGCTCGGATCCGAGGGACTCGGCCGTTCCGACGCGCTCGTATAGTTTGCGCGAGATGGTGCGGTTGATCTCGGTGAATTGGTCTTTGGAGATGGTCTTGGCCCGGTAGTGTGGCTTGAGCGCTGTGCCAACCATCTTCTGGATGTCGGATTTGACGGCTAATGAAGGGCCGGCGCGGGTGGGTGAGGTATCGGCGGAGCGCGAGTGTCCCAGGTGCATGCCTCGGCGAGGTATACGAGAGCGTGGACGACCGGCATCACGGTGGGCCGTAGGGGTCTCCTTACTCGGCGAGGAAGCTGGGCTCCCAGAGAATGATACCTCTGGGGAGAATGGAGGCGAGGAGGATTCGGCTGGAGAAGAGAGTTGGATTGGGGAAATAGGCCGACTGCGAGAGAAAGGAGGTGGGGTCGTGGAGGATATTCGAGGAGAGGAATGGTTGGAGGAAACGGGCGAGATGGATGGAGAAGATGGGCCTGGCGTGGCATGGTCGGTAGGAGCTATGGATGTGGGAGCCGACGGTCCATGGGAGGTTGCGAGCTCCGTATTCGATGAGTCCTCGACCTCCTTCAAGAGAGAGGACAAGAAGCTTGGTTCGCCTACACTATCCCCATTTGCGAGGCGTGCGGTCGAGCTGGCAGCTCTAGAGGATTCTCCATTCTGTTGGGCCATGGCAGCCAGCTCCTGAGGCCGCCTAGTGCGTGGACGCTTGAGCTTGCGCTCCGGTTCGGTCGGCTCTGGCGAAGGGGACATTGTTGGTTCTTTGCGCTTTCGAGCGGCATTGGGGTTGTTCTCAATCTCTCGAGCTCTCTCAAAGGCATTCCATGCTCGCACTTCTTCCAAAGACTCGGGCTCGGGCGTCGGCTCTCTAGGGACTCGAGGCCGTGACGGGCGGGCGGGTTCAATGTCGAATAGAGACGCTGTGTCTCGGAACCGACTACCACCGCCTTGTCGCTCGGCAACCTCAAAGCGACGCTGCCATGCCCGGAACTCGCGCTGGTTGGCCTCCTCCCGGCGACGTTGCTGCATAACACGCTGCGCCGATCGGTCATCGTCGAATGGGAAATCCAGATCGATATTAAGGTGATCCCAAACGGACTGCCACACCCGAGCCCAGTGCAGCGAATTTATATTGTTGGAGGTTTGCGCACGCCGCCGTTGGGCGCGAGTACGGCGATTCCGTCGCTCGGTTGCTCGAGTAGATCGTGCAGACACCTCAGGCGCAGGGCCAAGGGCACGTTGAGCCTCGCATTGTGCGCAATACCAGGAGCCGGGAGGTATTTCATCCAAACCGACACAATACTGATGCGAAGGGGCATCGCAACCATCGCACAGGAGGAGAACATCCTCGTTATCTGCTTCACCACATATCGTACATGGTTGGAAATCGGCAAGGTCATCTTCGGCATATTCGATGACCATTGAAGGGTCGACGTCGGCGATCTGGGTTCGGTCTTGCACGGCATATGACGAGATCACGGGGCCTATATGAATCACCCGGCAATGGTCAGCAAGGCAACGAACTCTCAAGTGAACTTCCGTAGATAATCCACCGAAACTAGGGGAGTACATACCACCAAGTTGGTCCGTCAACTCGACCATGTTGAAGTTGCGGCGACATATCGGACAACTGTTGGCTCGCTCCACCCATGGCTTCAAGCAGTTATTATGCAGAATGTGTCCGCAAGGGAGTAACTGGGCGATCTGGCTATCCTCGTCCTCGAGCCTATCCTTGACCTTGATGGATGCATCATGGGCATCGGGCGTTGGCACAGGCTCGACGGCGAGGGGATTACCGGCGCTTTCGCCAAGGTCTCCTAAACAGACAATACAAGTGTCGGACATGGACAGGATAAAGGCCAGGAGTGGACGGCGGCATAGAGTCGAGGAGGAATATGTATGAAGGGAAGATGTGGGGAGTCGAGAAGCCGGCCCTTTTGAAGGTGGGCCGGATTTCCGGTCTAACGCAAACAGGGCGGCAACGTGACGGAGGCGAATCACCCGCACGCCGTGAATGAGTACGCCTGGAACGTGTATTTATAGGGTGTTTAAATTGTTGCTGACTGGGATGCAAAGGAGAAAAAAAACTGGGATAGATCGTAGATCGCATGGACCCTTGCTGCAAAGCGCTCCATCCTGCGCTGCAACCTGCGACCCGACCAAAGGGACAAATTCTACAGTTGCGGTGTCGCTAGCGCCCACATTCTTCTTCGGTCCCGGGCCCTTTCAGTCTAAAGGTCATGCGGCTGAGGAACTCTGTTCGATTCAGGTGTGATCTACGTCACCCAGGCGCCCAGTGGCCCTGAGATGATAAGAAACTTCGGAGCATGGATCGCGATAGCGCAAGGTATTCGCAGGAAGGAAAGACATCCGACGGAATCCACGTTCAACATTCAATATTGAACGGCGGCCAGTTCAGAAAGGGCCCGGCGTTTACAATTACTGCTCTGTGCCAGTGTGCAACCCGTGGTGAGACAATTCGACCCGTTGGCATCGAAGGCTAAGATTCACGGGAAGTGGTCACGGCGACAAGAGCGATCAGGCTGAGCAGACTGGACAAGACTGGACAGACTGGACAGACTGGAGAGACTGGAGAGATCGGACGAGCAAAGTTTGACGCCCGATAGGTCCGTCTCCTCGTCGCTGGAAATCAGTCCAGCGTTGCGACCATGACGGATTACGAAAGTTGGAAATCGAGTTCATGCAAAATCTTCAGATTCCGAAAAAGTTTTCATTTTTGGTATTCAGACGTGACCGTAGAAGAAAAAGGAAACCACATAATCGCGTTTAAACCTCGGCGATCTCACGGAGACGACGGATGGTGGAGCGGGTGGCAGCGGCGGCGGGGGTCCTGTAGCAGTGTCGTCGTCAGCGTTTGTCTCAGTTTGTGACCGAGCCTGGTGTTGTGGGAAGCTGTGTGCCCCGTCCAGGTAGGTCTGAATGGTGTCGGTGGGCGACTTACGAGACGGTGTAGGCACCACCGGCGACGGTCTTGTTGCAGCCCTTGCACTCCCAGATACCAACAGCCTTGCGCTTGACGGTGTTCTTTCCGCAGAAGGTGCAGACGTAGCGGGCGTGCTGGGTGATTTCCATCTTCTTCACCTGCTTACGCAGGGAGGCACCGTATCTGTTGGAAGTTGGTCAATATTCGATTCTTTCTGGTCGGTCGCTTCTCGTTCAAGTGTTCAAGGTCGTTCGAGGGCGTATTTCGAGGATTGGGCGCGATGCATACCTGGTACCATATTTACCGGTGATACCGACCTCTGTGGGAAACCGTTAGCGATGGATATTCGTGGGAATTGAAAGGGAAGGGCTGGTCTGTTAGAACAGTCCCAGTCTTGGAACATACTCTTGGTGCGCTTGGTCATCTTGTCTGAGTGCGGCTGTAGATGATGAAGATAGAAAGCGAGATCGAAGGACGCTTCAGAAAGAGTGGTTGTGGGTGGGCTCGCTTAGGGCTCGGGGCCTTGGCAGTGTGTGCGGTCACCTGACCGCTTATGTCAGTACTCGGGTGCGCCTGCTTACTCATCGATGCACGGGCCACGCTGGGCTCCGTTTTTGGGTGGCGACTGTTCGTCACCATCACCTAGTGATTCTCGGCGCAGAGTGTATAGTAGTTACGAGTACATAGGTACCTCGCCGTACCTCGCCGTTTACTTTGTTCGTTGGAAAGTCAGATAGACATTAGATAAAAGCCAAATTTCAGTTTCCCATACCCCTGTCCTGGTATCATCCAATTGCTGATCGTCCACTCGCAACACCAACCCCTATCACTCGCGCACGCTGCAGCTCGCTCTGAACTAAGCCGTCGGCGACACTCATCTATCCGGTCACGTGCCAGTGCTACGGGCGTGAATAGGACAGAAAGGCGACTTTTTGCATAGCAGAATCCGACTTTAATGAAGCACGCTTAGAGAGATGTTTAGGAATGGGTCCAGAAATGAGTTTAAAAAGGTGTTTAGAAAGACGTGTAAAGAGAGACGTAGGAGGATATTCGAAAACAATCACGTGTCAACCATTCCATTCATATCAAGCAACAACGCCGCCTGTCTGAATGCCCCCACTGTGTACGACCTGGCAAACATCTCTCAACTGCCCCTTAAATCGACCCATTCCACGCTTTCTGATCATCTTTCTGAGAATATTGTGATTTGCTCAGAGATTCCGCTAAACAGTCAATCAAACGTACATCTGTGACTGCAAACCACCATAGCCATAATGTCCACCCCGCAGTATGACATGGTCCTCCTGGGCCCTACTGGCTACACTGGCCGATTCTGTGCTGAGCACATCGTCAAGAACCATCCTACTGGTCTGAAATGGGCTATCGCCGGCCGTTCAGCGGCAAAGATGGAGCCGATTGCTCAGGAGCTAAAGAAACTCAACCAGGACCGTGTCCAGCCAGGTATGGACCTGTGCAGTCTGCTTTTGATCCTTCTTATTGACTTGGAATATAGATGTCCTGGTGGTCCAGCTTAATCCGGCAGAGCTCAATGAGCTGGCCAAGAAGACTAAAATCATCATCAACTGCGTTGGCCCCTACCATCTGTACTCAACCCCGGTTGTGGAGGCTTGTGCTACCAATGGGACCCACTACCTGGATGTGTAAGTGGAGTGGCCCTGCTTGCGTTATTATGACTGGGACTAATGCAACCCCTGCAGGACCGGAGAGACGCCCTGGATTAGGGAAATGATTGAGAAGTATCATGAAACGGCCAAGAGCAACGGTGCAATTGTAAGCTTTGCCCAGGTGGATTCCAGCTCTGAAGCTAATCGTATCTACCCAGATCATTCCTTCGGTTGGTGTTGAAAGCGCTCCTGCCGATATGCTGGCCTGGGCCTTGGTCAAGCGCATTCGATCTGACTACTCCTCCGGGACCCGGTCCATCGACAGCTGCATCAAGGAGCTGAAGTAAGCATTTCACGTTCAAACCCAAGCCCCACCTGTCTAATCAATCATGTCAGGTCCTCCGGCGCCAGCGGTGGCACCCTCGCCACGATCCTGGGCATTTTTGACTCGCTTCCAATCTCCGAGCTGCTCAAGTCCGCCAATCCTTTCTCCCTGGCCGCTTCCGCCCCACCCAAGGACATCCCTGGCGATTCTATCCTCCAGAAGCTTCTGGGTGTGCGCTCGATCAGCGACCTGGGCACAGTGACCACCTCGCCCAACGGTCTGGCCGACATGACCATCGTGCATCGTAGCAGCACTCTGATGCCCGAGTTCTACGGCAAGCGGTTCTTCTTCCACCAGTTCCTCCACGTGCGCAACACCTTCATTGGCGCGCTGGTGCACGTCGCCTGCGTCTTCGCCCTGGGTTTCCTGATGATCCCGCCTGTGCGCTGGGTACTGCGCAAATTTATCTTCGCGCCCGGACAGGGACCGACTCGGCAGGCGTCCCGAAATGATCGTCTTGAGTATCACGCCGTCGCTACTGCAGACCAGGATGTCCCCTCTCCCCGTCGTGTCTTCGGGACAGTCACCTACGAGGGAAGCATGTACGTGCTTACTGGTCTGCTCATTTCCGAGGCTGCCATGGTCATTCTGCAGGAAGAGGAGAAGGTGAAGAAGACCTCACGTTGTGGTATCGTCACCCCTGCTACCCTGGGTCAAGACTACGTCGATCGCCTGAGCAAGGTCGGAGTCAACATCGACACCCGCGTTTTCCAATACTAACGTGGGGATGAACGCCGATCTGCACTGGACTGGCATCCTTGCAAATGGCTCAGAAAAGGTGGCTGGCACTCTTTTTTCTCAATCCATCGCTCTGTTATTCATCATCATGATGACGAATGCCCAAGGTCCATTTTATGTAATTTGCGGTTTTGATTCATAGCTAGCTTAGCACACGAAGTAATACCCCACAGAACTAAAGCTTGCCTGGCCGTCCCTCCGTAAAAGCAACGTCCTTCAACCAGGTCGCAATGATATCGTTGACTTCCTCAGGCTTCTCCCACAGCGCCCAGTGTGCAGTGTTGACCTGCTTCAGAGTCAAATTGGGAATGTGCTTGGCCATTGATTTGCCCAGGTGCGGCGGAAGAGCCTCGTCCTTGAGAGCTTGAATGAACAGCACTGGGATCTCAATTCGTCGGCCGAGGATAGCGAGCTCTTCCTCATAGTTGACTTTGCGCGTGCGGTACCAATTAACTGTCTCAAAAATTAGAAAAGGACTCGATATTCAGAAAATGTGGGGGCAGTGATATCATACGTGGGCCATGGATGCCATTGCGTGCAAACTCGGTGGAATAGTAATCCAGCTCCTGAAAATTGTCAGCTTCCGATTGCCTGAGTTGTCCGTATAGTTGGAGGGATGAGAGCTAACTTACTTCCTCACTCAACAACCGCGACTGCTTCAGGTGCGGCATTTTATCCAGCAGAACGCCCTTCTCGGCATCGAATCCAAATTCGCGCTTCTCCGTCCGGCCACCGTACAACGCAGATAGAAATTGGTGAATCTCTCCCTTGGAACGGATGGCCTTTTCTAGGTCCCCGCTCGCAAATTGAATTTGGTACGCGAAGTGCGGCGCACCATTGGCCACCAGTTCCTCGAGAGAGACGTACCTTTCCATAGGTCGCGCGTAGGGAACACAGACCGTGAAGAGGTGGCTGATTAGGTCTGGGTGCCAGAGCGCGATGCGGTAGGCGAGGGCGGCGCCCCTGTTGAGGTCATGGATTAGCTGTTCGTAGATGGCTCGAACGGAGAAAGATATCCTACCAGTCATGCCCTCCTAGAATGACTTTGGATTCACCGAGATGATTGGCCAAGGCCTTGATATCGTCGGCACAGCGTTTGTGCGAGTAGTGAACATGGTCATTAGGGGCGTCCTGGTCGCGTATACAGCGTTAGATGGATTCAAGCCACAAGCCGAGGTTGATTGCTCACCGTCCGGCCGTATCCCAGGCAGTCAGGAGCTATCACTCTCAGTCCCATGTTGACCAGCATGGGGATCTGATATCGCCATCCCATCGAAATGTCAGGGAAGCCATGGATCTACGGGGTGTGTTAGCTCAAAGCTCCTCAGCGCGTCTCAACGTGGGCAGCTTACCAAGAAGATTGTAGCTCGGTATTTGCCCGATTCAGGCTGGCTGAGAAGGTAGGCTGAGTATCAGATATCGTTAGCTGCTGCAATCTTTTTGCAGTATCTCTGAGAGCTGAGCGGCAATCCACGACCCGAGGTACTGACTATACTTATGGTCATTGACTGTAGCGGATTGATACCGGAGCCGCGGGTCCCCGGAGATACGGATCTTGTCGACCGGCATGGTGCTGTAGTGAATATTAATCACTAATTATAGCTTTTCCTATGGATGTGGAATATATAGGGGAAGATTTTGGGTAAAAAGGACGAAATGGTGGCCCTCGGAAGTTTAGCAAAGCCGATATATATTCAGCATTGAAACCCCGCCGGTCATCACGTGAAACTGACAAAACTTAACAAAAAATGATTATAAAACAAATCTGATCCAAATAGAAGGATTATATTTCAAAAAGAAGATAGATATACACAGATTCAAGCCCATAACGAGGTTTTGGCCGACCGAAACCCCTCACGGATGATCCTCGGTCTGCCTCGGTTGAACCTTAGAAACTCCAGCTCCAATTTCAACTCCGGTGTTGCGCCACATAAATCCACTTATTCCCAGTTCTCGAGTATTCAGTAAAAGGAAATAGATGGTACTGCTAATATATCACAGTATCCTCATTATCCTCCACTACTTCACCCCCGTCGTCATGATGGGCATCCGACTGCTCATGAGCAGCCGCGTCGGTCCCGTCGGTAGGCGCATCGTTTTTAGCTGGTTCTGAGCTTTGCCGATTGTTAGACTGTGCACCCGCCGTATTCATTGCCTCTTGAGCTTCCTTTGGTTCAGCCTGCGGTTCCGGTGCCGAGGGTTGGTTCGAACTTGACTCGGGCTGATGTTTGGATGTGTCTTGTTGCTTCGGTTGTTCTTCTGTAGGTGCTGGCTCTAGCTCCTGGCGCATAAAAGCTTCGGGCGGGTATCGGGCTTCGAAATCGGCAACCTCGCGAGCGACTGTTGCTTCGGCATCCTCTATCTGTTCCCGGATCACTGCTTCATCGCCGGGTCTTAATTGCCATGGCTTGTAGTACTGATATCACCGTTAGTCCTCGATCAAGCGACCATCTTGAGGATTCACATACCAATGCAGGTTCTGTCCGTGTCTTCAGGAATCGTGCTGTAGCCACTAAATTCGAATGACGTGTTTGCATCTGTAGATTGATAGGTCAGCTCCTGCTGCATATCCCAAGCGAATGGCAAACCTACAGCCTCTCGTTCATAGAACGGCATCTCTTTCCTTCGAATCGCATCTCGTCGCTCCTTACGACGCTTCTTCAGTCCATCGTATTCATCATCCCGCGACTTCAATTTGTCTTGCTGCCTCTTTTCAATATCCGCGCGCCGCTTCTGCGCCGCCGAGTTTGAGCTCTGGGAGAGAGTCCCCAGCAGCCCGCCGAATAGTCGCTGCCCACGCTTGCGCTCATCTTCGCGCCCCCGGCGGGCAGGTCTCTTTTCCGTGGGCTGCTCGGATTCCGGTGCAGGTGATGACAGGCGTCGGGGTTGGGATTGCGGAGAACCCTCATCTTGGGTGCTTAGCCGGCGACGCTTAGGTTCGTGCTCGGTGACGGAGGACTTGCGCCGCTTTGCGAGGAGTTCGGGAGATTGACGTAGAGTATCCTGTTCAGGAACGGCGACTGCGGAGGCAAGAGTCCTGTAAATCATCAGAACACCTATCAGCGCAACTCGGAAGCAAATCGGAAAAGCTGCCCGTACCCTTCAGACATATTGAGCTGCAGGCGGTACTCGCTCGGGAACCTTCGATAGACCGTGACAGGAGAAACTCAAAAGTATCAGTAAGCTGCGTCCGAGATGTGGTCTATTGCCACCAACAAATCGATTCACCCGACTGGAGGTTGGTTGATACGACGAAGCTCGGGGGGCTGCTGGGGCACGTGCACGGACCATGATTCTGCCAGCTTCTTTTTCTCGTTCACGTCTTCTCCTTCTCGCGTTCACCTCTTCTCCTTCAGAATTGCAGCTACCTAATCCTTCACTCTCCCTCGCATCCACCCATCATGTCTCGCCATCACCCAGATCTCGTCATGTGCCGTAAGCAGCCTGGTATCTCGATCGGCCGCCTTTGCGACAAGTGCGACGGCAAATGCCCCGTGTGCGACTCCTACGTGCGCCCCACGACCCTTGTGCGAATCTGCGACGAGTGTGCCTTCGGCAACTACCAGAACAAGTGTATCGTCTGCGGTGGCGAGGGCATCAGTGACGCCTTCTACTGCTTCGAATGCACGCGCCTTGAGAAGGACCGAGACGGGTGTCCCAAGATTATCAATCTCGGAAGTTCGAGAACGGATTTATTCTACCAAAAGAAAAGTTTTCGAAATCAATGACCGCCCTTTGCGCCTCCTCCATGGCTGGCTTGGTGTTCTATTATATCCAGTGGGGAGGAGATTTCGCGCAGGCCCGCCGGTCTTACAAACGTCCAGTCTAGTGGCCAGCGTTTCTCCGACAAGAAACGTGTTACGCTTTCAATTCATCATGGCTTGACAGGTTATCCAAGGCTCTTATAAATAAGTGTCGGAGGTCTGTCATCGAGTGATTTACCGGCCAGGGCGACGGGGCCGGGCAAATCCTCGCGCAGGACCCTGGTCGCGTGGCGGGTTCACTTCTTCCTGCAACCGGTCCCCAGTGATTTCATCCGGACCAGAGGCCTCGATCTGCCATCACAGTATCAGCGACTGCATATTCCACGAACAACGAGCGAACCTACCTTCTTCTCAATCTTGAGTCCTTCCCCTTCGGCAACCGCGATGGCACTTCTCCGTGAGCTGGCATGCAGCATACGCTCTTTGATTGAAGACCCAGTGGGACATGTGTACACGAAAACCACGACGCTCGAGCCCGGGTAATGGTAGAAGGAATACCGGGGCGAGGATGAGGAGATATGGGTAGCGACAGAGCCCGGCTCGACACCGGACTGCGAGTCGGCGAGCTTGATGGTCTCGGTGGGGATATCAACCGTCTGTATCGGAAGTAGGTTAGCTCTGAAATCAAACTCATATCCGCGTCAATTTATCCAATGTAAAGTAGTGGCGCTGGGAGGTGAAATGAATCCATACCAGCTGCACCAGACCACCTTCCTGTAGCTCTTTCAACGCTGTCTTCGCAGCATCATCAACAGGCATCGTGACTCTCATGCCAGATCCAGAACCCGGCCCAAAGGTCCCGCCGATACCGATGTCACTTCGGGGAGTACCACTGCGGGCCTCGGCCTCGGCCCTTCGAACAGCCTCCAACTCCCGCTCCTTCTCACCCATGAGCTCCTCACGACCAACACCCGCAGCTGCACCGTCACGCTCTTTCCATGCATCCTGACCGACGATCTCGTCCTCTTCCGTGGCGAACACGGACGAACCGAACTTCTCGGTTCCAAGCTCGCGGGTCAGCGTTGTACGAGTCGACGCAAAGAGCATCTTAGGACGCACGGGCGCATTGGACGGGATATAGGTCAGGGCGATGAGAGATGACGAGGTGGAGGTGGGACGGCGGAGCAGGAGGTAGATCGGGGTCTTGGGCTGCAGGACGGACGAGAGCTGCGGCAGCGACGAGAAGAATGCATCTGGGCCGGAAGAGGCACCAGAGAACGGAATCTGGTCAAGCGGTGTCAGACTCTCGGATGTGATGGTCACCGGGAGACAGAAAATCGAGGTGTCGGAGGTGAAGCGGTTGAAGGCATCTTGCAGCTCCGAGGAGACTGGCTATCGTGTAAGCGCTGAACGAAGGATTGGGAGGCCAATGGATGGACGGGCGTTTGTAGTCCATCGGAATCCACTGGACGTACCTGAGATTCCCGACTGCATGATGCCAGTGCTATGCTAGGATCCTGGTCTGATCGTGTGGTTGTTTACGGAGAGAGGGGAAGCGGTGAGGGGACTGAGAGGGGACCCGTTGGGGCCTCGTTCGGCGGGGTCCATCACATCACTCGCGAAGCAATGTAATCAACATATCACCAATCGTCTGCTGCTACAGATTCAGAAAAGGATCAATCAAATCGTCCGATCCAACAGCCCCTTTACTGATTCCTACAGCAGAGAACATCCGCAGACTACAAGAAACCAAGATAAATCTAAACAAGTGGTATACAACCAAAGAAACATATGTACAGAAACCGTTGCGACCGGCCTGCCTCGAACGGCGATTCCTCGCAGACTCAAACTCTGTAAACAGACAAAGGAAACGCAACGCCCACCATGCTGTGGTATGGTATCACAATGCTTTCCAAAAAACGAAGCAGTCCTTTTACTCCTCGAACTTGCCACCCACAAAGGCCCAGTTGGACGCCTCCAGCTTGCCCTTAAGGTACTCATACACTGTGAACGTCACGGCCTGGCCAGGAGCCACACGCATCACACGAGGAGTGATACCCTTGTAGAAAGCGCTGGCACCCTCCTGCTTGAACATGTCCTTGGCAATGACCATGATGCGGCTGACGGCAGACTGGCCGGGCTCGGCGCGAGTCTTTTGGAGACGGGTCTTGATGGTGTCGATGGGGGCATTGGAGAAGGGGCCGACGGCGCCGGAGATGAGACCGATGACGGTGGTTTGGTATGAAGGCAGCTGGGTGTCTGCGTATTCGGGTTGCCACTCCTGCAGGGCGGCTTTCAGCTCGGTGTACGCGGTGAAGTTGGCCGCTTGGTTGGTTCCTTGTCGGAGCGCAGTGAGCGACACTCCGCGGTACAGAGTGCTGAAGCCCTCTTCCTTGATCACGGTGAATAGGGCGTGCGGAGCACTGCGGTACTTGGGGGCGTCGAGGGGATCGGCCAGACTGTGATGTTGCGCCTGCAGACGAATCTTGACAACTTCCATGGGGTTGACGATAGCCACGGCCTCAGTCACACCGGCGGCCAGACCAGCTGTGCAAGATATGAGCTAACTGCGCAGAAAGATTGGGATCGCACGTATTGACTTACACAAGAAAGTGGCCTTGCTGGTGACATGGCCCGTCTCCTTATCCGCCAACAGGGTCTTGTAGTATTCGTACGAGGTGAACCGGATGGCCATCTTGGGGATAATACCTCCCAACACGGCACCCAAACCCTTGTACAGACCCAGAGCAGTCTCCTTCTTCACGATTTCCACACCGGTGGTTATGAAGCCACGAGGCTTAGCCTATATACCGCAATATGATTAGCAATGGCATCGGGATATTATAGCGGGGTTGACTCACGCCAGGAACTCTGGCTCTCCGCGAAAGCTGCATCCGGACCTTGATAGTGTCTAGAGGGTGACACACGAGAGCCTCCATCATACCGGCACCACCACCAGCTATCTCACAGTTAGCACTGAAGCCAAGCGCACGGCTGGGTATGGTGCAATCTACCAATCAAGTTCACTGCGGGCGAGGCCCTCCTCTTGCCATTGGGCTGCACATTTTTGGCCGACATGGTGAATCTTTTTTAATCGAAGGACGGTATATAGTTTGCGCACTGCCTCTTCACTCGAAGATGAAAGGATCGATCACGAAGGTTTGCTATAGTTTTCGCGACCAAAACGAAATTCAATTGAGCGAGAATAACCGAAGTTGCGGATCGCGGGGTGAGTCGGAGGTATACAATCCCGGGGGAAGTTGGTAAGGTCGACAAAAAGAAAGAGGAAGTTCGAGAGTTGAAAGGGGTCAATTGAACAAGGTTTCAATGACCTCAGGAGTCCCGAGGATAAATGTGTCGGTTCGAGTGGCGGTTCCCAAGTTTTGTGTGGGGGACAGCTACAACGGGGAAGCGGAGGGAGCTGGACGAGCGGAAGTGTATGGTTCTTTGCCGCCGAGACTTGGCTTCTGGAGTCGACAACGAAGGGAACAAGGGAAAAATAGAGGCTAGAAGAAAACTAAAGCTAAGCCGAGGGAGAACGGCAATTTTTATAATTTCAGACACTTGTCCCGACCAAGGAGCGTAGCTCCAGGACAATCCCGAGGCCTTCGGGAACAAGGGCGGATGACTCTCCCCACGGCCCTGAATTGCGGCACCGCTACGATTCCCCCAAGATCTCCAATGGATCTGAGTTCACATGCTCCTGCAAGGGTTCCCAAGTGTCACTGTCGTCATAGGTAGACCTTAAAATTATAGATGCTTGTTAACATTGACTAGACATTCCTATTCGCGATCCCCCCTCCCTGACTATGCTAGAATAGACACCTACAGCATTGAATTTTAAGGGGTTTGAATTACCGACAGAAAAGATCGCTCTGCGGCACCGCAGAGTCACAGCGACATCCGCAGCGAATTCCGCCCCGTGACGCCAGCACTGGGTGTCCGGAAGAATCCGGACCAGCTCCAAAGCTCCCCTCAGCCGAGGTTCGTTTTGCGCGCAGTGTAGTCTCGACGCCCCAGGTCATTCGTCAGCCTTTCTCTGAGTCAGAGGCCATGGGAATTAAGCTAGTAGATGTTTCTTTTCACCCCCTGGTCGTAGCCCTTGTCATCTGACTGAAAGTCTGGGGTCGCTGCTTCAAAGGTGGACGGCCCGGGTGGCGGCTGAATGGGTTACCGAGGGGTTTGTAGGGGGTGTACCGGGTATTGCCTCTGAGACATCGCTATTGTCCTTTCAATGTATACTATACGCCTGTTCCTAGCTCAAGAGGCTGAAGAAACTCATGAAAGATTACTAGATTGCATCATTCTGCATGTGCGTCGCACGCATGTGAAGTGGCTGCTCCCGACTGTCGGCTTGAGCTGGTCGGGTACCCGATTTCGACGTTTAATCCTGTTTAGGATCGGGTAGTTTAGCTTTGGCTTATCAGATCATGGGGTGCCGTTAAACTGTTTTAGCGATGAAGGGATGTTGAGGTGGCTGCTGGACATAGTACTTCCTGGGTGAAGGTATCGCCGCAATGATCTCCGCGATAGCCATTTCGGAGAAACCCCGATCGCGCGGTCCCTGCCCAAAATTCTTAAAAACACCCCAACAACCTACTCGCGATTCCAGTTGCTTAAAGGCCTTCCCGACAGCTATATTGTGTCTCCATGTGCGTCTAGTTAGAACCTATGGAAGAATCCACGGTCCCAGCGGCCCCGGAACCGCGCCGCGCCTCTTCCCGGTGGCAGGCGGTGTCAAAGCGAGTATTGATGTTGATTCTGCACCAGTGGCTGCTGATCGGAATCGGTGTTGTCTGCGTGCTGGCCTACTTTTTCCCCCAAGTGGCCAAGCATGGAGGAATCATCAGGAGCGAGTACAGCATATTGTACGGGGTGATTGCCATCATCTTCCTCATCTCCGGCCTCAGCATTCCACGTCAGAAGCTCTTCACGCAGCTCTTGAATTGGCGACTGCATATAGTGGTGCAGGTGATATCATTTCTTTTTATCCCGGCGCTGGTCTTGGCTGTGGTGCATATCATCTTGGCCGGAGATCCAAGTGGACATATTGATCGAGCTGTATTGGCGGGTTATATCTTCACAGCGTGTATCCCCACGACCATTGCTTCCAATGTGGTCATGACGAGGGCGGCGGGTGGTGACGATGCGGCCGCACTGGTGGAAGTTGTGATTGCCAATATCCTTGGACCCTTCGTTACCGCGGCCTGGACGGTGAGTCTGATCCCGAAGACGACCGAGTTTGATCCATGGAGGTATGGCGGCGGGAATATGGGCAATATGTACAAGAACGTGTTTCAGCAACTTGGCCTGAGTGTACTGCTGCCACTCTTTGTCGGACAGTTGGTACGATGGACCTGGCCTGATCGTACGGCCTGGGTGTTGCAGAAGACCAAACTTCCCAAGTGGGCCTCTTTCTGTATGCTGCTATTGATTTGGTAGGTCACTTGAAAATGACTTCCGAAAGAGCCATTCTAACTGTCGGACAGGTCCACGTTCTCGTCCTGCTTCGCTACGGGAGCTCTTCAGACCATGTCAACTCAAAGCGTCATCTTCGTCGTGCTTTTCAACATCGCACTCTATATGACCCTGACCGTGGTATGTTTTTTTGGCGCACGACCTCCGCGATTCCTCTTCTCTTGTGGCCGGTCTGAACCACTGTTCAGGCCTATGTCCCCGGAAGAGACGATTGCCGTTTGCTTTTGCGGTCCAGCGAAGAGCACGGCACTGGGTATTCCGTTGCTATATGCCATGTGGGAGCCGGTCGACTTGTACACAAATGCAAAGACTTCAGTGCCAGTACTGCTGTACACCACGGAACAAATTGCCGTCGCGCATTTCTTCGTCCAGATGTTCAAGCGATGGCATGCACGAGTAGCTGAAAAGCAGGATTTGGAGCACGGTCGAGACGATGGGGCTGGTATGGACATGACGGAGACATCTGCAGAGACTCATGGCATTATTGATGATGAGCGCACATAAAGTTAAGGCGCCCAAATTATGACTCATATGACTTATGACCCGGCATATTCGTTGTCTATCAAACTATGTACATATGTCTATTGAAACTACACCTCATTAGCATGCATTATTCTAATTATGTCGCCCTTATTAAATTTTTAAGTATTGTTTAGTTAGCATGGGCGGTTTGGCTAAGTATCTTAACTCGGGATGTGGACGCTCTGAAATAATGAGAACCCTTTAACTGCTGCTGGTGATTGAGATGGTTCACGTTGGTTACAAGTTGTTTTTGAAATGAGGTATACTTGGTTGGAATTGTGAAACACGATTTCCAACAGTACCATTCTGCTATGTTCTTGGAACTCAGATGATCGCATATACAGAAATAAACGATCTTGTTATCTAAAGCTTGCCACTCCATGCTTCACTCAAGAAGTCTTCCGCAGTTGTAAACTTGTAGTCTGGAAGCAACCGATTCCAAGCGTCAGACACAAAATAGGCATTATCAGAAATAGCCAACAAGATATTAGCAGTAGCTACCCTAGAAAACATCTCCAGATGCTCGGGCGCAATTGAAGGGTGACTGATCTTCGGCACCCATGAGGTCTGCCATTCATGAATTTCAAAGTCCGGCGCCTTGATCTTCTCGATATAAACGGTTTCCCTCCTGGTATCGAGATTTTAGCGTGTTTCTCCTATCGATAAACTAGATGATTCCGAACGACGCACCTCGAACCTTCGCGCCAAGAGCAATAAGCTGCCGAAGGGAGATAAGGGTTCCTCTGACACCGCCAACGATCTATATCGGCGATACCAAAGAGTAGCGATAAAGCGAACCCACGCAGCTACTTCCGGCAATAGAATCTACATTGAACGATGACTGGTGCCTTCAGGGCATTTATCTGGCCTTTTTTGATAGTAATTTACATGCCTAGAAATGAAGAGAGAGGGACGAAAAATGGAGATAGGTGAATGAGGGAAGATGGAGAACAAGCTCTCCGCTTTCCAGACCGCTTCCCTAAATAGTTTCTCGATTTCACACGACGAATTGTGAAAGCACGAGTATTATAATTGACGCGCGACTCCTATACACACGCTACCTCGGCAGCAACCGACTTTTTTCACTCACCGTCCTTGCGCGTCTTCAGAGGTTACAAAAGATCAGTCCCTGTGATTGGCGTGATCGTGTGGGCGTCTCCCTGAATGCTGTTCAGAGCAACGCTAGTCCAAGTATAATGCCCAACACAGTGTGTCAAAGTACCTATGGACTTCTATTCAATGACAATCTCCTTTGATTGCAAACCCGTCCAATGTAGACTGAACAAGTGATAGCCTTTACAAGTCAAGCCTCATTTCCTGGGCTGGTTTCGCGCTCGTTACATGGAACTGTGGTCCACCGCGACTGAACAAGAGCAGGAATGCAGATTGTAATTATGGGTTGACAGAGAAATGGCCGTGGGTGCGCGTATATTTCACTGGCATGAATATTTAACTAGGGAAGAAACTTCTCTTTAGCTAACGGGGCGAATCGCAAGTACGGCTTAACCACTTGCATGTCCGGGAAGCGGGCCTTGGCATCCTCGTCACCAACGCTGGCAGGGACGACCACATTGTCACCAGGCTCCCAGTTGGCGGGGGTATTGATGCGATGCTTGTCGGTAGCAAGTAAAGAGTCAACCACGCGGAGCAATTCGGCCGTGCTACGGCCCGTGGAGGCGGGGTAGGCCTGAATCAGGCGGATGACCTTGTTGGGGTCGATGATGAAGACGGACCGGATGGTGTAGGCGATTCCTCTGGCATCTACATTGGTGGTGTCAAGGTGATCCAGCCTGTTCTCATGCGTCAGTCTGTGACTGGGGGTGCCGAGACGGGGGCGCAAAAGGGAAGGAAGGAGGCCACGGACATATCATAGACATAGGCGATCTGGCGATCCTTATCGCCGATGACGGGGAAGGTCAAGGGACATCCAGCTATCTCGGCAATGTCGTTGATCCAGCCATCGTGCGACTCGATGGAGTTGGCCGAGAGACCGATCAGCTTGACGTGGCGCTTGGTGAACTCGGACTCGTGCTTGGCCAGTGCGGCCAGCTCGGTGGTGCAAACCGGGGTGTAATCCTCCGGGTGGGAGAAGAGAATCACCCAGTCATTGCCAACCCACTTGTGAAAGTCGATGGGGCCGATGGTGGTTTCGGCTTGGAAGTTGGGGGCAATCGACCCCAGACGGAGACTAGAACATCGATGAAGGATTTAGTTATGATTCTGAATGGGGATGGTAATGTTGGCAAGATCGGTGACCGATCCGAGTTGACGAAATCAGAACAGGAAATCCTCCAGAATAGTGAAGGCAAGAAAAGGACGACGTTTCCCTGTTCTGTGTTTGAAAAGAAGGAGCAGTGGGGACAACAAGACGGCGGGGAAATGCAATGACAGCGGAAACATGAAAATAAAAATCTGAGACGTACGAGGGGGGCCTCATTTCTTCCGGCATCGAGGGGAGGTGCCAACTGCTCGAACCAGCAGAAGATGGCAGTTGGGAAAATAAAAATGTCAAGATGAATTAATGATCAAGGTGAGTATGGATAGAGAAGATAAGGCTAGATAGGTTTGGCAGTTGCCCGGTTCAGGGTCCCCCCACTGATGTTTCTAGTCATTCTTTTCCCGCGCCATTCTAGTCCGTGCTTTTTTTCCCCTTCCAGTTGCTTGTTTTATGACCTTTACCTATGGAATTAAATATGAAACAAGGTTTAGCTTTAGATCGCTGAAAGAATCGATCGAGCTGCGATCGCGATCGACTTCCTAGGCGCATCTGTCATATTTATGACCATCCTTCCCCGGTCGGCATCCAAAATGTCTCATGTCCGTATCCCTTCGGTACCGTCCCATGGGGCGCCAAAAGAAGACGGGAAGGTTAAGAGCAAAAAACCGGTTTTGCTGGAGTTTTAAAACTGATGATTCTGCCGCCCTTTGAGTTCCTGGTCTCCCCGCCCATCTCATTCCATTTTCACAACTGGCAATACATAATTATACATGTATGTATCATAGTTAGCCGAACTATCTCGATTTCGCCTCTCTACAGTGCAATTCGTTGTACTTTACGTCTGACCGCGGGAGAGCCTACGTTGAATCTCGACGTGACCACGGAAAACCACAACGACCATGACACCGACCGGCAGTTAATCCTTCCCCCCGATCCTCAACCTATCACCCCTTTTTCTCGGGAATCCTAGTATCGCGCGAAGAGGCGCAAGAGCCTCCCATCGGTCGGATGGATAAACTGGATCGTTTGGTGGCTTATAGCTGGGACGAGTCCAGGCAATTTCGTTCAAGCTATGGCGTATGGTGCGTTGTCCGAAGCCCAGTTCCTAGGTAGAAGGAAAGCCCCATGCTGAAGCGTCTCTTAGGCACGTTTTCGGTATCAAGTACATTGACCGTACTATCTATACGGATCATGCGCAGACCGCTCGCCTCCGAAATGTCTCCCCTCCCGGCGATTTGAGCGGTGCTTCGGTCCTACGTGGTCCAGGCGGGGATAGCAACGCTGGGACCCCGGGAAATGGGTCGGAGAAAGCGATTGAAGTGGTGGCGCGGATTGGTGAGAATACGGTCCAGGAAGAAATGTTGCAAGAGGAGTATCAGACCCTGGCATCCGTTGCCGCTTTCCACAGTCAATATTTCCTCCGGCCCGTGGAGATGCAGCGCTTACCCACCCTCGACGAGGACCGTAAGTCATCGCTTTTGGTCTGTATTTACGAAAGCCCCGGTCCCAACGATCTCCTGCGCTTCGTCGATTGCGGCGCGAACTGGTACCATACGCGTCCCGAAGGAGATACGAGTGATAACGAGAGCGATGATATGAGTTCACATCAATCCGACGAGAGTGAGCTCATGCCGTTGCAAACATTTCTGGATTTTGCCATCGGCGCGGCGGAGTGCATCAAAATGCTGCATAGCAAGCAGATTGTTCACGGGCAGATCCGGGGGGACGCATTTCACTTTAGTCGAGAGACTGGCCGCGTGAGACTGATCCATCTTGGGTCGGGTCTGCGGTCCCACGACACCGGGCAGCTCAGCGCCGGCTGGCCCGAGCTGGCGAACCAGGACGTTGCCACGACGAGCATCTACTTTATGAGCCCCGAACAGACCAGGCAGACGCCGATTCAACCCGACAATCGCGCCGATATCTACTCCCTCGGCGTCCTGCTGTGGAGCGCCCTAGTTCGCGAGACTCCGTTCGGGGGCAAATCTCCTATAGAGATCATTCGGGAGGTTCTTGGAAAGGAGCTGCCATCGGTATCGACCTTGCGACCCGGCGTGCCGGAAATCATTGCTCGAATTATCGCCAAGGCGACGGCAAAGAACGCTTCAGAGCGGTACAACTCTGTTAGTGGTTTGCGACATGACCTCGTGGAGGCGCGGAAGTTGCTAGCGGCGGGAGATACGGCAGAAGCGGAAACCTGGGAGATTGCTAGCAAGGATGTTTCTCCGTTCTTCACGCTCCCGCGCACGATGGTGGGCCGGACGACCGAGCGGGATGACATCGTCCAGATCCTGGATCGTACATTCAGAATGTACCAAAGAGGGAAAGAGGGTCACTTGTCGTCGGTGCCGGAGGACCAATTTGCGATGTTTGCCGTCCCTCCTACATCAGGCGATAACCTGGGGGAAAGGGAAGCCCGTGAATTGACCGATGGATTTCCCAACTTGCCGGGTGCCACCAGCGTTCCCTCCGCTAGAATGACACAGCCCTATATAGCGAATACGAGCCGCGTGCGTTCCCCCGGAGGTTCGCAATGCGGCTCGAGCGATGGCAGCGGCGAGGCCAGTCCCGTCGCCTTAGACGGGAAAGGGGCAGAGAAACGATTTTCGGCTTCGTCGATCGACACCAGCAGTGGCGACGGAAGCTCCCGATCTAGTACCGAGGCCGGAAAGACGGCTGTGCATCGCATGATGGCGCTGAAAGGACGGTGCGAGGTTATCAGCATTGAGGGAGGGGCTGGTTTGGGCAAGACTCGACTGATCTCGTCGGTGCAGATTGAAGCCCGGCGCAGAGGCTTTTTTGCCAGCTCCCGCTTTGATCTCGCAACGAAAGAACGTCAGCGTCCGGTTCTGCACCTGTTTTCCAGCCTGTTCGAGCAAGCCTTTTCAGAAAATGCGATTGAGCCTAGTTTCCTGCCGATGCTGCGGAACCATATCGGGTCAGCGTGGGACACTCTGCACAAGGTTTTAGGTCTTCCTAAATTCCTCCTCGGATCTGGCCCCGACGCGCCAGGGCAGGTGCCAAACACTGCTGCTCGTTCGTCCACGTCATTGCCCTTCCGGCATCCTCCTCCTGAAACTACTGGAACAGAGAGTTCCCAGGAATTCCTTCGAGCCGGATCCTCGACCAAGTCTTTGCCTCTTGTGCGAACGTTGCTAGATATCCTACGAGCCTTCACGCAATACAAGTTGGTGTGTCTTTGCCTGGACGATGTCCATTTGGCCGACGATGAGTCGTTGGAACTCATTGCCCAGATTGTCTCGGCTAGAATCAGAATGGTGGTGGTCTTGGCCTACCGACCCGAAAATGCTGCATCTGAAAAGGTGAAGCAGATTCTTCACCTCTCTTCCAATAAAGGTAATTCACCTCCCAATACTTTTTCATTTTGAACTTTGTATCACTCCGGGCCGTCTTATTATATTGCATCATGGGTACTAACGTAGATCTTCGGAAAGGAAGAGATTTAGGTATTAACGTCATCACCCTCTCTCCGCTCAGTGAAGACAGCGTGATGCAATATGTGGCAAGCACATTATGTTTGCCTGTCCCTGTTATCTTGCCGCTGGGGGCGCTCATTCAATCCAGGACTAGTGGAAATCCCTTTTACGTCCGTGAAATGTTGAACCATTGCTTTGAACATGAATTCATCAGCTTTGATTTTCAGGAAGGGCTGTGGTCGTTTGATCTGAGCCGTATCACCGAACATTTCAAGGTGGACATCTACAACGACGCCATCTTCGACGACTTCTTAAATAGACGCCTGAGTAGCTTATCGCCAGTCTCCAAGTCAATACTGGCCTGGGCATCCCTTTTGGGCATGAGCTTCTCGTTTCAGCTGGTCCAGAGACTTCTCAACAGCGATGAGATCGTTCCCGAGTCTGGCTTATCTGAGCGGGAGATGATTCAAGGTCTGCAGGCGACCATGCAAGCCTACATTATTGTGCCCACGCAGGATCATGACATCTTTTCCTTTACATATAACCACTACATGCACATGGCAGCATCATTCCACACGAAAGATCAAAACCATGTGAATTTTGTCAAAGCACAAGTGTTGTTTCGGTATTACTCCCACGACGACAAATATCGCAACATGCTGGCATCGGCCATTGTCGAATCAGCACCGATGATCAAAGCCTGCGTGGCAAAAACAAGGCCTTTCAGAAAGTTTTTGTTCGACTATGCGAAAGCTGCAAGTGAGACCGGTTTCCGCTCGACCGCTATCAATTCTTACACAAGTTGCATTCTCCTACTTCAGGAGGACATGTGGAACGAGGGCGCTGAAGATGTGAGCTACGACGAGACGCTGCAGATATTTACCTCCGCAGCAGAAAGCTACTTGTACCAGGGACAGCATGCCGAAGCTGGACGCTTACTGGACTCCATGCTCTCCAATGCTCGAAGTCCAGTGGACAAGGCTCCATCCTGGATCTTGCAGTCTCGCATGCTTGCACAACTGGGTAACTCCACCGGTGCTTTCCAGGCGTTGAAAGAATGTCTCATGACTCTGGACATCACAATTGATGATGATCCGAGCTTTTTCAAATGCGACATAGAGTTCCGTCGGCTATGCGAGGCCATTTCTGCTATTCTGCCCGAGGCCATCATTGACAAGGGCTCTGTTGAGCATCCCACCTTGGCTGCTGTCGGTGCAGTTCTTGTCGAGGCCACTAGCGCGGCTTTCTGGTCCGACACGCTGACATTCTATCAAATGACGCTGGTCATGGTTGAGACCTATCTCTCTCGTGGCTCCTTCCCACAGGCGGGCATTGGACTATTGCAATTGGCTGTGATAGCGATCACTCGGCATAATGCAATTTCTTTCGCAAGTCATTGTTCAGAGCTTGCCCTGGCTTTAATTAAACAATGTAACGACCCGCGTACCACGGGACGTGGCATCGTTTTATATTCAACCTTTGTCGATCACATTCAACATCATGTCCAGTCCTCAATCTCTCGGTTGGAAGGAGCTTTGGATTTCTCAATCCACGCCGGTGACCGAATTGCGACCATCTTGAACTACGGGCTACTGGCCACCATGAAGTTTTTTGTCTCCGACAACCTAGCCGAGGTCGAAAGCTTCTGTGTCTACAGTTGTCAGGACATTCCCAGCTGGCGGTCGGATACTCCCGGCGGTACAATCCTCATTACGATCTGCCAGCTCTGCCGTTCTTTGCAAGGCAAAACATACACGCATGACTCGATGGGGGTGATGAGCGACGAGGACCACAATTCAGCCGCTTACAAGTATTGGCTAGTGAGCACCATCAACAACAGCGACCGGCCACTGATGCTCTACGAGAGCATGGAAATTGCCCCATTATTTCTGTATGGTCACTACGAGCGAGCGGTTGCGCTGGGGAATTCTTGTCTCAAGAAAGTCAATGCCATTTGGTCCACACGAAACACGCGATTCCTGATGTTCTTCCATTCCCTCTCTTTAGCCGGATGCGTGTGGATCCAGAAGCAGCAGCAATACAACCCCGCGTATCGTGCAAGCTCCCCTCACCTGGCATCCGATATCAATGGGCGGTCTTTTGAGCCAGCTTTCGAGGAAGAGATGACCAACATGGCCAGAATGTTGAAGTATTTCAAGCGTAAGATTGAACAGTGGCAGGTCGTCACAGATGTGAACTATTTGGCTTGGACTAAGATCTTGGGCGCTCAAATCGCCGAGATGGAGCATGACCAAATGACTGCTTTGTGTCTCTACCAAGAGGCATTGGACCACGCTTCGATGCATGGGTTTGGTTTCGAGGAAGCTCTAGCCAACCATTTGTTAGCTGAACATCTGATGCGGGAGGGCTCTTTGCGACTGGGCACACTTGCTCTAAAAGAAGCAGTTAGTCTCTACCAGCGAATTGGGGCCATTGGGGTGGCTGATCACATTCTGCATGTCCACGATCTGAAGCAGAAGACAATGGGCGTGGCACGGGAGGCCGCTACTCAGACCGAACCAGACGAGGGTGTCGTACGACCTCGCCCTCAAGTATCCGATTCTGGCGACGATGGAAAATCGAACCCAGAAAAGTCCGTGGCAGAGCGTACGCTACACATTTTAGATCTCACCTCCATCCTTGAACGGTCACAGGTGATATCTAGCGTTCTCAAGGTTGACGAGCTCCTCCAGACAATGTGCAAAATTGTTATGGAGAGCTGTCACGGCATTGCTACTGTGGCGGCCATCATCACCAAAGAGGACCCATCTATCGGATGGGCCGTGGCAGTCAGTGGTGACGCAGCTGGACACATCAAGTTACATCAATCTCCGACACCGATTGGACACTCCATTCTTGTCGCAGAAAACATCGTGAATTACTGCGTGCGCTTTCGTGAAGCACCGTACTTGCCGGACATCTTGCAAGATCCGCGATTTAGCTACATTAGCGAAGCATGGGTGGCCCAGAACCCGGCTAGTAAATCGGTCGTGGCCTTTCCCATTTCTCACGGTGGCGATGAGAGCGAACCACTTGCGGTCCTGTATCTGGAAGGGCCACCGAACGCGTTCTCGCATCTCAATCGTGTTGTGCTACAGCTGCTCGTCGTCCAGCTCGGAATCAGCTATTTCAATGCGCTAACCCTCAAGGAAGTCGAACGGGTATCCACCATCAACCAATCCATGGTAAACGTGCAGAAGGAGGCCCTGGCGGAAGCGATGGCGGCCGAGCAAAAGGCGAACACTGCTAAGGCGGAGGCTCTGCATCATGCCCGGTTGGCCGAAGAGGCCGCCAAGGCTAAAAGCAGCTTTCTTGCCAATATATCTCATGAGCTACGAACGCCACTCAATGGGGTTATTGGCAACTCAGAGCTTCTTCTCGGCAGTCCACTCCCGGAGCATCAATTAGAAATGGCGGGCTCGATTCGCACGTCTGCGAACCTTCTTCTCACCGTGATCAATGACATCCTCGACTTCTCCAAGATCGAAGCGAACAAGGTGCAGTTGCATATTGTCTCCTTTGATGTTGACAAGATGATTCGGGAAGTTGTTCGTTCGATGTCAACCGACTTCAGGAATAAGGGACGATCCAACAATGTCTGCATTATCCAGGATTTCCAACTGCCCCAATCCCGCGTATATGGCGACCCCATGCGTCTGCAGCAGATTCTAGGCAACTTAATCGGCAACAGCCTGAAGTTCACTGAAACCGGGTCCATCACGATAGGATCCAAGGCGGACGATGAAACCGAAGACTCGGTTCATCTCTCCTTCTGGGTGACGGACACGGGCATTGGAATTCCCGAACGACTCGTACAGCACCTGTTCAAGCCGTTCACCCAAGCCGATGCCAGTACCGCGCGCCGCTTCGGAGGCAGTGGCTTGGGTCTCAGTATTTGCAAATCTCTCATAGAGATGATGGGGGGCACCATCGAACTGAAGAGCGCCGAAGACGTCGGCACGACCGTTTCTTTCTCAATCACCTTGCCGAAGGTCAATCACGGTGGCTCGGGGACTGTTACTCCAGCAGAATCCATCGACACTTCACTGGGTCTGCTCGATAAAGCAGACCTGAGTTTTACGGATCTGTCTCAAATCCCTCTCTCCGACGTCCGCGTCTGTATCGCGGAGGATAACCTCATCAACCAGAAAATCACGGTGCAGTACCTCATAAAGCTAGGGTTCACCCAAGTAGATGCCTATAACAACGGCCTAGAAGCCGTGGAGGGCATCCAGAAGGCGGCCAGTGGAGAGAAACCATACCACATGATCTTGATGGATGTTCAAATGCCTGTTATGGATGGATATGTTGCCACCCGCCGTCTTCGCCAGGATCCTGTGGATGCTGTGAGGTGTATTCTGATTATCGCTCTCACAGCCTCGGCGATCCAGGGTGATCGGGAGAAGTGCCTGGAATCCGGGATGAATGATTATCTGGCGAAACCGGTTCTTTTGGCGGCACTGAAGAAGAAGTTTGATAAATACCTACAGATCAAATGACCTGATCTGTTTTTTTGTACATACATGGATTAATTGGCGTCTTTCACCTGCATTTATCAGCCCATCAGGGTTCATTCTCCTGAATATAATACGTTGGGTAGAGGGATGATGTCAATAACCTCACCCGATATGCAAGCTACCACAATAATCTATGTCCTTATACGTACTGATAGAGTATGACAGTTCCTGAATGATGTATCGCCTATCTGGAGCTCTCTTCACAACTCCCTTAGGTGGTGACCGTCCAGTAGAACGTGGGCCACGCGCCCTCGATTGCAACGACACAGAAATTGTCATCTGTCTTAAGGGAGTGGAGGTATAACGGATTTTGAAAACTGTTGTAGTGGCAATCTGCTCCAGATCTCAGTGACTATCGCCCACGTCTTGTCAACGTCATAAAGGAACCACCCTCACACGCTCCTTGTGCAGATACGTTTCCAGTCACCGAGGTCACCCTGTACCAATGCGACACTCCGTCGTCCTACTTGAGACCCAGTTGGTGTTTCCTGGAAAATAGACCAGGATTCTGTCGTGATCAAGACCAATCTTGTGTAGCCATTGCCTTCAGTTCAAATTGAGCAGGCGGGTAGCGAAGTCTGAGGTAGAAACCCTCGAGTCTTGATGGCATGGACGGTGAAAATCGCGGATTACGTATCTTTTGGGTCATGCGACGAAGATTATGACGAACTGTAACATCGATAGCCAACAATGATTCCTTAGGTCCAGAACACTTTGGGCCGTCTTGAAATATAAATTAAGGCACATACCAGGATTTTCACACTTCATCTTTGTTCGTCTTTCCTCGTACCTATACCGATCCACAAACCGATCTATTCAAGCAAAATGTCCAACCCCGTTGAAAGGGACGCCGAAGACCGCTATGAGAGAGACAACGATAAATCCCCTGTCACAGGGTCCTTTGCAGATGACTCCTATGCGAATGAAACAAATCCGAATCTGAGAGATAAAGTTCCTGTCCAGCGAGACACGCAGGAGTACGATGATCCTATGCAACCTCCCTACTCCAACTCCGATCAACAGCTTGGTAAGTTTTCATCATCGGCCCCCTCTCCACTAGATCAAGACAGGTAATTAATATAATGTAGAACAAGATGAAAACGAAGCAATCGACCGAAGGAACGTGTTGAAGGGTGATCGGCTCCGTCATGCAAAGCCTAGAACTGCAAACAAGTACAGCGAGGGACCTGATGAAGATGACCTGCCAGCTGAGGCTCAGTAATGTGTTCGTATCTAGTTTTATAGTTGAATTTGGGAATTAACACATGACGCGTGAGGGCTGTGGTTACAATAAACTATCATTGTGTATTGAGATAGAGTTTAGGAGCGCGGGACCATAGTGGACTCGAGCTCTAGAAAAGCGCAATATTCAACGGATATAACTTTGAGACCCACCAGCACAATTTTATGCCATTATCAAGTTGCCTTCAACTTGATAGCATCGGACGTATGTCCATATATTCTTTTCGCTGACAAAATTATCATGGCCGCTATATCCTACCCATAGTTAACTTGTTGATAGAAGCACTTTAGGAAAGCAGATTTCGTGGCGCCACTCGTGAAAGGGACAAGAATGATGTAAAAAACTGAGTTCGTGGCGAACATAAAAACCCGCTCACTATCCAAGAGTTACTACTGACGATCGCTCCATAGTCCCAAGACCCATTCTGTGGCGATCGTGATGAGGGTGCCGGAGCTATTACATTACATATATTTGACCTGCATGGTGGCCCCAAAATATGAGGCGATGTCCCGGTGAAGCCAATCGGATCTTAATTACCGGGGAGATTGCTAGCATCCGCCACTTTGATAGCTCGTGTTCCTTATATCCTCAAATTAATGACGTAAATGTACGTTGCAAAGTAAGTGGCAGGATCAGCTCATAATTATGTGACCACAGCGTCATGCAAAGAAATGGCGAAAGATGTTGGGCTATAAGAAGCGTTTCAAGTTGCTCCTAGCATCAATCCGTTTCTATTTCAATGTCACGTCTGAATATCGCATCCGAATATCACATTTGACAATATTCGACTACATTCCAGTATCTGATACAATAAACATGTCCTCCAATCCGAACCCCGGAAACTTTGCCAACCGACCGCATGAGGAGGTATCGAGAATCGCCCAGCAGGGTGGTCATGCGAGCCACCAAGGTGGCTTTGCTCACATGGATCCGGACAAGCAGGTATGCTGATAATGCGTTGCGAAATTCGCTTTCCCGAGCTGATCAATCACCCAGAGAGAAATTGCGTCCAAGGGTGGCCATGCGTCCAGTGGTAGTTTCCAACCTGGCGACGAGCGTGCGCGAGAGGCAGGCCATAAGGGTGGTCATGCCTCCGGCGGAAAATTCAAGCCCGGCGATGAGCGCACTAGAGAGGCCGGGCACAAGGGTGGCCTGTCAGGACCGTCTGAATAAATGGGGTTTAAGCTTCCACTCACAGTTGACGATCAATAGTGTCATGGCTTTGCTTGTATAATACTTCATTTGATCTGAGATTACAAAGACGACGTCCTTGTGACTATTACAGAATGAATCAAAATCAATTCCACTGCTTCGTTCTCTTGATTTATTTTCTAAACTCAATTTGGAAACACGCTGGTCTTTGTTTTGTTTAGCCTCGAAATTACTTTTAAAAGAAGTCAGATGATGGTCGACTCTGTAGAACACCACAATTTGTGACCCACGCTACGAGTATATGGAAGTGAAGGCGAGGGCAACTAATCGGATCAGGACTGGCGCTTCTCTTCTGTTGCTTTTAGACTGCGCCATAGCATAGAATTGGGTCCACACCTTAGTTCCAAGCCGCCAAACCTTCATATTCCCCCTGGTTTTTGTCCGCGTTCTTATATTGGTCCTGAAAGTATGGCGAAGGCGAAATTATTTTGTATGAGTTTCACATAGAAAATTGTTCTTAATGGAAATAATCTAAATATGCCCTCGACATGCCTGCGGCCTAGCCGCCGTGCATCTTGACTACTACCTTGCCGCGCGCACGCTTGGTGGCGATGCGCTCGTAGGCGCACACGGCATCTTCTATATCGAAGACCGAGTCGACTGGGATTCGCAAACGGCCCTCCTCGACCAGACGCGCCAGGTAGACTGCGTCGTCACGCGTCGGCGGCGTGCTGAACATGATATAGCGGCGCGGCACGCCGCCCAGCCAGGTGGGCAGCCAGCTATTGAGCAGCATGTTGCGCACCGTCACACATATGCCCTCGAACCCGCCAATATTAACCACAGCTCCTTTGGCCTTAAGATAGGCTGGCGAGTTAACAAAGAGTGCCTGCGTGCCGACGCAGTCGAGCACAAAGTCAAACGGCTTGTCGCCATACTGCTGCGCTAGGTAGGCTGGCAGCGGGTCATGTTTACGGTAGTCGACGAACTATGTGTAAATTAGTCATATTTTTGCATAACGTCGGCAACCTCCACCTACCTCGTCCACGCCTAGGCCACGAACCATGGCCTCGTTGCCGCCGCTGGCCACGCCAACCACATATGCACCACGCAGCTTGCACAGCTGCACGAGCACCGAGCCGACCGACCCGCTGGCCCCATTTACGAGCACAGTGTGACCCTCGCGCACACCTGCTGTGCGGATCATCTTGAGCGCGGTGCTGCCGGCCCCATTAATGCCCGAGGCTGACGCCATGTCAACACCGGCATCAATATGTGCGACCTGGCAGCCGGGCAGCCGCACATATTCTGCCAGTACGCCGCGGCCCATGACCACGGCGCTAGGAATGTTCTGGAAGGCGACGACATGCGAGCCCAGGTCGCGCACCTCTGCCGGCGCGCCCTCGCCAGCCGCCACCACCTCGCCGGAAAGCTCGACCTCTGGGACCCACGGGCCGATTAAGGGCAGGTTAGGCAGAGTCTTCATCAACATCTCGGTACTAAACTGTAGTGACACGTGTGACACGCGGATCAGGACGTCGGGCGACATACCCATGGGCACGGCGGGCGTGGGATAGCCGGTGACCAGCTCGAGCGCACTGCGAGCAGGACCGCGCCGCGGGCGCACCCAGGCGCGCATAGTCGGCGGCACGGTCGGAGCCCGGGTCGTCGATGACATTTCTGCTATCGGTGCGCGGTGGAGAGATAAAAAGGAGGGCAGTGTCGCGGGCAACAACGGGGAGATCTGGGGGCGATGCTGCGCGATGTGAGGCTGCAATGAAGAGCCGGTAATAGTGTAGAATAGAAAATCGTGATCGACCGGTCCGAAAGCTGCTGTTATAAGAGGGAAACGGGCAAGTCAAGAAGAAAAAGTGACCCTCAAGCTTCTTTAAAGACAAATGAGAGCGTATTGCATACAGTATAGCAAATTCCTATAAAATGCATTCTTCGAGGTCTCTTGCTTATATTGTCAAACAACGGGTTTATTCTCGGACGAACCGGACGATGTGGTCGGACCAGCCGGACGATGTTGTCGGCAGCATGGAAAGGACGTCTGGAGAAGCCACCGACGAATTCGAACCCCGTTTAGGCGTAGTCATGGGACCCGATAATCGTAAGGTCCCACATTCTGAGCTTCCCGCGGCTAAAGCTCGAGCATAGACCTCAAAATAATGCGGTACTAGTTCCAAGGTCTGGAACCGCGCACCAAAACCGGACGTTCTGCGGTTCTAAAATATTTAGGTCAAGGTCTCAATATAAATGCAACCTTTTATTCCTATACGTAAAACGTGACGCCCAATTCTTTCAAGAGTCCTGCTCCTCGTAGCGCGCAATGGTATAAACAAGGGTGGTAATACTACCTCTCGAATGCGAGATGCCCTCCAAATCCTGTCGCCAAATGACGGCTGGGTGACACATTTATCTTCTAAAGGAGAACTATCTTCTCACTTAATACACAGCTATCTTGTTAGTATACTTGTGGTAGTTCTCTTCTCCTTAAACCCGAATCTGTTATGTCCGTGATGCGTTTTACCTCCGATGCGAGTGAAATGAAGGAACGGGTTGGTAACTTAGTCTGTTAGCCGCCAAGCACCACCCCACTAGTGACCTTGCCCCTCCAAGTAGCGAAACCCAGCCTTTCGCCTCTATCCAACAAGTCTATATTTCTTTATCGCAAAGCAGCGAGCGCTTATACTCTACGTTCCATAGGAGTTCACCTTGATCTGTTACTTGTCGTAAAATATATTAGAGGAGCCCAGGTCCGCCATCTGTTGCCTGCGAGTGTCTCATTCACACTCTGCATTAGACTGCTGCTCACTTCAAGGCGTGACGGAGAAGATGGCAGAGCCAATCGAATTGGTTTCCGGCATAGCAGCTTTAGCTACATTCGCTTCCCAGTCCAGCATGACACTTTACAAAACAGTCCAGAGTTTTCAATTTCATCCAAAACGTGTGCGTGACCTCACAGAGGAGCTTGAGTCTTTCAATAAAGTACTTCGCCGGCTAGAAGAGACAGTCGGTGTCGCTACTGATTTGGACCTTTCTGCCCTTGAACTTCCTCTGTGGCGATGTGGAAATGCCTGCACAGACTTCGATGAAGTCATTGCGAGATGTGCAGCACGGTCTAGTGCTAGCCGAATCAGCTTCCGAGACTGGTCTAAGCTGAGATACATGGACGAAGACATCGACGGTTTCAGACGACTTCTAGCTGCATATAAGCTAACTGTCACTGTTGCCGTCACTGGTGCAAACCTGTAAGTGTCTGCTTATCTGTACAAGAACAGGTCTAGTGCTTATTGTGCTTGTTTTTCCTATACCAGCCACAAGCCCTCCGTCAATTCCGAGAGCCTTGAAGGTTACAAAGACCTCATTCAGATTACTTCCAGCGACCTTGAGGATCATCTAGAGAGTATCAATGAAAAGCTTGAGAGCATTCTCGAAAAGAATGTGGAACGGTTCAGCACAGATGAAACAGAACATCGACTCATGGAGGAGGAGCGAATGAGCATCCACAAGTGCCTCCAAATTTGTGCTCAGTTGTCAGAACGTATCTATCAGATCCAGCATGTGCAGATGGGTGATGATGGTGCTCTCTCCAAATATAATGATTCTGAGGATGTACCAAAAAGAGTCACCAACAAGAGTTCGCATGAACGCGCTATCTCCGTGGAGAAACGTATGGGCTTTGACGAGATTGCTTGGGACAAAAGCGACTTGGCATTTGCCGCTTGGAAGGAAAAGCTCTTCAAGGAAGAGGCTCTTCAAGAGATTGGAGCTATGATCATCAAGCACAGAGGAGGACCTGCAGATGAACTTTTCTCTCCACAGAAAGGAGCTTTCAATGTTATACTCCGCATGAAATTCCTCGACGGTGGCTCGGCAATCATCCGATTTCCAGGTCCTGGTTATTCAGTATTCCCAGAGGAGAAGGTTAGAATGGAGGTCTCTATGATGGGATTTATCGAACAGCGCACATCAATCCGCGTTCCTCACGTTCTTTATTATGGAATGACTGAGGAAAGTCCGGCTGGATTGGGTCCATTTATTATCATGGAGTACATAGAGCACGACTCTGATCTTGTTGATGCTCTGAATAGCCCAGGTCTTTCAGATGACGACCGACCTATTCTAGACCCTGATATCACCGATGAAAGACTCAGATCGGTGTATAGTCAAATGGCAGATATCCTACTTCAGCTTGGGAGACATTCTTTTAACAAGATCGGCTGCATATCATGCAACGAAGGCGAAGATGATGATCAATGGCTTGTCAGGGACCGTCCTTTGACCATAAATATGAACGAGCTTGTCCAGCTGGGCGGTTTCCCTCCACACCTTCTACCTCAGGGTACATTCAAAACTGCTTCTGCTTATTTCCTGGCCCTTGCAGAACAGCACATGGCACATCTATTCTCACAACGAAACAATGCAATTGGTTCCGAAGAAGATTGCAAAAGGAAATATATCGCACGATGTTTGTTCCGAAAACTTGCGCGAGAGAATCGACTTTGCCGTTATGTCAATGGCCCATTTAAGCTCTTTTGCGACGACCTCAGGCCTGCGAATATCCTCGCAAGTTCTCAATACGCCTACAGTGTTGTTGGAGCTATCGATTGGGAGTTTTCGTATACTGCACCCGCAGAATTTACGTATAGTCCTCCGTCATGGCTCTTACCGGAGCGTCCGGAGTATTGGGAGCAAGGACTAGATGACTGGACGCGAGTTTATCGGCAACGCCTTCCAATATTCCTAGAGGAACTTCGACTGAAAGAGGACGCCGCCATTCAGCGTGGAATTATTTTCGAGGAGGATCGGCTTTCGCGACACATGGAAGAAAGCTGGAAGACTGGTGATTTCTGGGTTACATATGCAGCACGGAGAAGCTGGGCCTTTGACATGATATACTGGGCGAAGATCGACCGTCGATTTTTCGGGACAGGTGATCTAACGGATCGACTGGGGCTATTAAGTTCGGACGAAAGACGTGAGATGGACGGATTCGTGCAGAAGAAAATGGCCGAGAAGGGGTGCTTTTGATACACTGAAGCGTGACGTTGTATGTCTGGGCTACTTAGGTCACTATACGTATCATGTTTATCCTGCCAGATGGGGGCTTCCTATTCAAGATGCCGCTTTGAGGATGCTCTCCTATGGCCCTTGGCCAGAATAATCTGTCTGGGCGACATTGTCCGTCCATATTTGACATGCTTCTTCACGGTAATCATCTGTCTCCATATACAGAATGCGATCCTCGTCAGTAGCATCGAAAACAAAATTCGATGCTGATGTTTTATACTCCCTCCACTTTAGTGACGAATTCCCATCTACTCGAGCCATTAGCCTACCAGCCTCTTAGATCACTCTCACAATCAAACCTCAACTGTGTATCTATACATACCTGTCAACTCATTCGGATCCCTTCTCGCAGCAAACGCAATCCATCGTCGATTCATTTCCGCCGACAAAGCCACATGCCCAGAAACATTCTTTACCGGCGGATAAAACCGAATCGGCGTAGTAAACCCCCCCGGCAACCCCATCTCATACGCTAACTCGGCCCCGTGGTTTGCAAAGCCAGGACCCAGACCGTAGAAGTACTGGATCGGGATCCCCGTCGTGGCTGCCTTGAAGTGGAAGCTGTACGTCGGCAGACCAAGTCCTGACCACAGCTGGGCCATATACCGTCGGGGCGCGTTCGAGACGTAGTCGCCCAGCAGGGCCGCGGCGCGGCGGTACTGGGAGCCACAGGGGAGATTGACGGCGTGCATAGCCTCGCACCACGCGAAGTCTGGCGGGAGGGAGTACGGTGGTGCTTCCTCGTCTTCTGGATAGAGATCCAGTAACTGCTCGATGACCGAATGTTGGAGGAGAGGGAAATTGGTCTCCAGTAAGGTCGTAGTCTCATTCGTCCCGTTGGGGAAATATCCCGACGCCGTCACTTTGATAAGACCCTCGTCCGAATTACAGCCCAAAAGGAGAGGCACACGAGCACAGTTCCCATCCAGAATCTCCCAAGCAGGAGGTCTCCGCAGAAAATCACCATCTATCACAGGACCCCATCCCCCATCCGTGCTCCCTTCAATGGGATACAGATTATACAAGGATGTCCCGCGAAGACAGTCAAGCTTATTCTCTGCCATCGTACAATTGGCCCCTTCCACCAGCTTGTCAAATCCAGCCTGCATCTTCTCCGTTTCCGGCAAAGCAGCGCCCGTAGCGAAACCGCTGACTGCAATGGCACCACTGAACAACTCAGTGCCACCATGGCCTCCATAGGCAACTAGCTGCTGTACAACACTGACTCCGCCCGCAGACTCGCCCCAGATTGTCACCCGAGACGGATCACCACCGAATGCAATGATGTTCTCTTGGATCCAAGCCAGGGCCAATCGCTGGTCTTTAAGTCCAAGGTTGGTCACCCCGGCATTTAAAGCCTCGCGTCCTCCTGGAAATCCGAGGAAAGAGAGACGGTAATTGATACTTACGGCGATAAGGGGCTGTTCCTCTTCTACAGATCGTTGCACAATATACGATAGATTCCACATTGGGTCCGCGGAAGAACCCTGATGTAGGCCTCCGCCGTACAACCAGAATAAGACAGGGAGGGGGTTGGCATGATTGTCCACTGTTGCTCTGGATGGTCGGATGATGTTCAAATTCAAACAGTCTTCGCTCTGGGTCAGTCCCAAAAGCTCGTTGGAGCCGAAGCCGTAGCATGTGTTTCCGTATCGAGAAGCGTCAAACGGAGCGTCGTGATCGTAGGTAGTGTTGATAGGCTTAGGGTTGTCTAGTCGCGGGGCTTGGGCGTAAGGAATTCCCAGGAAGAGATCTTGCTGGAAGGAGGGGAGTTGTACGCCGTGGATGGTACCATTGCGCGTAATGGCCGTTGGGCGTGGATGATGAGTGCTGTGAGTCAAGACAGTAGGTGCAAAGATAAATAGCCACGTAAGGCTCCTCATGATTCAAGACAGTCTATTAAGAATGGTTCGAGTTCCAAAATACTCATTATATTTTTGTAGAGATTGTTTCCCTTCATAAGTAATGTCAATTCACTGAAGTATGTAAGGGGTGCCTGCGCAATGTCATTTCTCTGCTATGCAGGTCTCACGGGCAACAATCGTGCACAACATCAACCTAGACCTGGCCCGTGGGGTCAAACCTTGGACCCTCCATCCGCCCCTCCGAGAGTCAGGGTCCAACCTAACACTTTGGTTGGGGGGGGGGGGGGGGGGGTGTTAAATTGCATTTTAGTCAGCACCTTTAGTACGAGCTTAGGGTTTGCATTTGACTCTTGTCGCATTTACATTGGCTTTGCATTGGCGTTGCATTAAAAATCCATCGAGCGTAGCGATCAAGTTGAAATTTTAGCAAGATTTGGTTTACGCCATTCAATTTCATTTCCCCGAGTTTCAAGGTCATCCAGCAGTGGGAGTGGTTGCAGGGATTCAAAGGTAGGGAATTATTTGGGTAGGATACGGTCGGCCGCACCACATCGCAGAATCTCAATACTATCCCATGAGGGTAACTGTAATGAGGCTCATTATAGTTTAGTCGGCCTTTTTTTTTTTTTATTTTTTTTTAGCGTACCTGGTAAGCAAGCAAAGAACGCCAGGAAAATTAATTGAGTTTCCCGAATGAGGGAGGGAAATGCTTCTTTGGGGTTAATAGGAAAAATGTCGGCGTCTGCACGAGGTCTGTCTGTCTTCTGGCTGTTAGATGCGACAGAAAGCCATAAAAGGATGGAAACCGCAAACTGGCCTCACCCTCGGTTCACCTTCTATTAACTCCTCTCTGATCCCTTTCAGGGCCGAGTGTTACGCCATGGCTCCAGAGTGGCAAACTGAACGAGACAAAGATGGCCTTTCCAGCTACGCGATTGGTTTCAGATGACCACGATTTCCACCAAGTCTCACACCTGGACTCGCCAAGAGACGAAACTTGGAACCTGCAAATATGACTTTTCCAGTACCAGTTGACCGTTGACCCGGCAGTAATTGACAAACCGAATTGGAGCTATTAATGTTGCCGATCTTAAACAGGCGTGCCCCACTAGGTCAGATCCGATGGACCGAGTTCGATGAGGGGCATCTCAAGTGAAGGGGAGCTGATATCCTCCGACCTGTTCAGCACCGTGCGATCTCAATTGCACATACATTAGGACATGCATGATCTCACCAAAGCAGAAAATACAAAATACGTTGGGATGGATGGTCGAGGATAAAGCCGTCAGGGACAGGTTGCCCACGTGACAGAAGTATCCAAGTATCAAAAGTATCAAAAGACGTTGGAGAAAAAGAGTCCTAGCATAATGATGACGGCACAGTAAGTTCACGGAAACATGGAAAGGGAAGAAACCGGAAGAACTTCGCCCCCAAGAGACAGGGCTGGAACGTTCGCGGGGTAGAGTGCACCGGGCGCAGTCCAAAAAAAGCCATGTACCTGGCCCTGGTGCACCGCCTCAGGGTCTTCAATATCTAACGGCCTGCGGGACGAGATTTTAGCCACGAGAGGAATAAAATGAACCATTTCAGGAACCGAAACAGCTGTAGAAAGCGTTGGGGGAAGGGACTTCACATGCAAAGGGGCACACAGTGGGGGTGGATCCACACCGGAGAAAGATGGAATTGACCGCTTAGATTCTTTTACTCATGCAGCGGTGGTGCGCCAGGAGTAGTCATAGCGATGACTACCGAATACTTCACGGGAGAACGTGTCCGCCATTCAGGGCCTCCATGCGTAGCGATCGGGAGGGGATCAGATGCGGCACGGCCTCGAATCGATGCATGGCGCCTTGGCGGATGTGGGATTGATTGGCTCCGATAAGGGAGAGGAACTCCATGAGGTTCCAAGGAATCTCTTGCTAGACGGGATGGAGTCTAGCTCGATGTTTCGTCTCCATCCGAGCTTGCTTTTATATGGTTCTCAACAAAATGGTGGGAAATCAAGAAATAGGGCATGTGGCCATTTTCGTGCTCGCTATTTAGCCGATCGCGTCATCTCCAGCTCTTATAGCATCACGCAGATTTCCACTCTCACACTTCCCATTGCGGCCGTACGCCTCGAATTCGTACGGTTCTAGATCTGCTAGTCCGGCTGTTCGAGCCCCGCGTCCGACCTACCTTCCCTCGTTCGGCGGTCCTCGACAATGACCTTTATCGATACCAGGCTGGACCTGCCATCGTTGTTCAAGAAGCAGGTCCAGGCAACGCCCGATGCCGTTGCTTTGGAGGATGAAAAGACCACATACACTTATGCGCAGCTAGACAAGGAAGCTGAGGCCCTTGCCACTCGCCTCCGTCTCCGCGGAGTCGGCCGAGACAGTCTGGTTGGAGTGCTCCTACCTCGCAGCGCACACTATGTGATTGCGTGCCTCGCAGCCCTTCGCGCCGGAGGAGCATTCTTGGTCCTGGAGCTCGCATATCCGCCGGGTTTGTTGGCTGATGTCATTGACGATGCGAAGCCGGCCGTCGTGATCACCCACGGGACCGAGGCCAACAAAGTCACCGCCGAGTGCCCGGTCATCCTCCTCGACGAATCGACCCCCGAAGAAAGCTACGATGCCTCGGAACTGCCCCCACTGCCGGCGGAGGACGATTTGGATAGGTTGGCGTTTGTGTCCTACTCCTCTGGCACAACCGGCAAGCCCAAGGGAATTGCCAACCCCCAGAGAGCCCCGGTGCTTTCATACAACCTTCGATTCGCAGTACAAGATTTGCAGCCCGGGGATCGAGTGGCTTGCAATGTCTTCTTCATTTGGGAGATGCTACGTCCGCTGTTCAGAGGCGCTACGGTCATTTGCGTCCCCGACGAAGTCAGCTACGATCCCGCGGCCCTGGTCGACCTGCTCGAATCAAAAAAGGTCACCGAGACACTCATGACACCCACTCTACTCGCCACTGTCCTCTCACGCTACCCGCACATTGCTACTCGTCTTCCCGATCTGCGAACTCTTTGGCTCAATGGCGAGGTTGTGACCACCGATCTCGCCCGCCGCGGCATCGGGACTATGCCCAATACCCGCTTCCTCAACTGCTACAGTGCCTGCGAGACCCACGAGATTGCGTGTGGTGATATCCGTGATATGCTCCAGACGGAATCCCACTACTGCCCTGTGGGTCTGCCACTGATTCAGACGTACATCCTCAATGATAAGGAAGAGGAAGTGGAAGCGGGTACTGCGGGTGAGTTGTTTGTTGGAGGAGACATGCTGGCTCGGGGATACCTCAACCTCCCGGAAACGACTGCCAAGGCCTTCATTCCTAACAAATTCGATACCAAGCCCGGTGCTCTCATGTACAGGACTGGCGACTTGGCTCGCAAGCTGCCGTCGGGACATATTGAGATTACGGGCCGAGTGGGTGCCATGATCAAGATTCGTGGATATTCAGTTGTTCCAGCCAAGGTGGAGAGTGAGATTTGCGAGCACTTGGCGGTCAACCATTGTGCCGTCACTGCTCATGGTGATGGTCTGGATCGCCAGTTGTGCGCTTACGTCGTGGTCGATGAGGAGCATGCGTCTGATGCACGACCGCTGGTTGAGGTCAACGAGTCCGGACACAGCCCTGCGGCTCGTCGCATTCTCGAGCCTCACCTCGCCCACTATATGATACCCTCTCTGTGGGTTGTCATGAAGGAGTTGCCCACCCACGAGGTCTCTGGCAAGGTCGATCTCAAGAGTCTTACTCCGCCTCGTACCCCCACCCCCAACAGCACTGAGCGCGTGGTGGAAAAGGATCCAATTGGCATCGACGATATCGCGACCATTTGGGCAACTGTCCTGAAGGTTAGCAAGTCCAACTTGAAGCCCGAAGACAATTTCTTCGACCTTGGAGGCCACTCTCTATCGCTTGCAGACCTCGCTGGCCGCCTGTCTCGTCACTTCGGTTTCCGAATCCCCATTCCACGACTGGCAGAGAACGTTACACTCTCCGGTCAATTGAACACTGTGCGTGCGGTTAGAGATGGCCACACCGCTGCGGTGCAGGCAGATCTTCCCGCCGTTTTGGTCGCTGATGCCACCCTTGATGACGAGATCAAGCCTCCTTCGAATTCTACCCTCAAATCTATCGCTTCGGCTGATACCGTGCTGTTGACCGGTGTGACCGGATTCCTAGGCGCTTTCTTGCTCAGTGATTTGCTAGAAAACACTTCGGCGAAGATCATCTGTATGGTCCGTTTCAAGGATCCTGAAGTTGACGACCAGGCTGGAGGCGTGGCTCGTATTCGCCGCAACCTTCTCGACTTTGGCCTTTGGCGCGACTCAATCATGGAGCGTGTCGAGGTCCTCCCCGGCAATCTGTCAAGACCTCATTTCGGTTTGTCGCCCGAAGCATACGACGAGCTTGCCAGCCGCGTCCAAGTCATCGTCCATGCTGCAGCCACTGTCAACCTTGTTTACCCCTACGCGGCGCTGCGCGCTGCCAACGTTGGTGGAACCCGGGAGGTTCTTCGCCTCGCATCCAAGGGCGGTGCGACCGTCCAATACGTGTCCACAAATGGTGTCTTGCCTCCTTCTGGAGAGAAGGGATGGCCCGAGACTGCCATGCTTGACGTTGAGGATGTCCCCACAAAGCTCCTCGATGGCTATGGCCAAACCAAGTGGGTTGCCGAGCAGCTCGTCCTCAAGGCCGGAGAGCGCGGGTTGCCCGTAAAGATCCACCGTTGCGGTACTATCAGTGGCCACAGTCTCACTGGTTCAGCCAATGCGTGGGATCTACTCACTGCCCTGATCGTCGAGTCCATCAGACTTGGTTATGCCCCAGACGTCGAAGGCTGGAGAGCAGAGATGACTCCTGTCGACTTCGTAAGCAAGAGCATCGTTCACCTCGCCACGCAGACTCAGGCCAACCAAACAATGTTCCACCTGGGAGACCCCAACCCGGTTAACATTCGATCTGTCTTTGAGAACCTGGACACGCTTGGATATCCTACCCAGCGACTCCCGTGGGACGAGTGGGTATCTCTCTGGTCCGAGAAGCGCAGCTTGTCCAAGGGTGGAGATGGTTCGTTTACCGTCGACGTTCTCCGCAGTGGCATGCCGACTGTGGAGTTCCTGCGCGGTATTGTGGTTCTGGACAATGCCCTGACTAGACCTTTCCGATCGGCTGTCGAGCGTCCCAAGGTGGACGCCCTGCTCCTCGAGACATACACTCGACACTGGTTTGCTCGTGGATGGCTCTCCCGGGCACCCACTAGCCAACAAGCTCTGGCTCCCAAACCCACCGTCCGAGGCCCTCTCAGTGGAAAGGTCGCTGTCGTGACTGGCGCCTCATCGGGCATTGGTGCAGCCGTCGCGGCTGCTCTCGCCAAGGCAGGCTGTGCCGTTGCCCTGGGTGCTCGTCGCCTAGACGCTTTGGAATCTGTCAAGCGCCAGGTTGACGTCCATGGTGTCAAGTGTGTCGTCCGATCCACCGATGTCACCAGCAAGGCACAGACCGAAGATCTCGTCAAAGCAGCCAGCGACGAGCTCGGTCCCGTGGATATCCTGGTTTCATGCGCTGGCGTGATGTACTTTGAGATGATGAAAAACACCAACTTCGACGAGTGGGAACGTACCGTCGACGTCAACTGCAAGGGTCTCCTGAACGCCCTCGGAACCACCGTACCTGGCATGCTTGAACGCGGCCGGGGTCACGTCGTGGCTATCTCCTCCGACGCCGGACGCAAGGTCTTCCCCGGTCTGGGCGTCTACTCAGCCAGTAAGTTCTTCGTCGAGGCAGCACTCCAGGCACTGCGGCTCGAGACGGCTGGTTCCGGCTTGCGCGTGACTGCCATTCAGCCTGGTAACACGGCGACTCCGTTGTTGAACATGTCCACCGATACCGAGGCTGTCAAGAAGTTCGGAGAGCCGTCCGGTGCAAAGATCCTCGAGCCGTCTGATGTGGCGAACTCGATTGTTCATGCTCTTTGCCAGCCGGAGTATGTCTCTGTGAATGAGATTCTGGTTGAGCCTCGTGATGAGCCTATTTAATCCCCTGTGTTGGGTCTACTTGCCAGTGGACCTACCAGTATAGAATTATTGAATGTTCTGTTTTTATTTTTTTAAATTTATTTATCTTATGTTCTGGATGGATGGTTTCCAGAACGAACAAACGACTCACATTTCGTTCACCGTGGGAGATTGAGTTCTTTTGCGATCACGATTAGACGGCCCTGCATTTCCAGCTTGATCCGATGCACCAGACACACTATCCTTTCTACCTACTTCCTGGCCATCCAATTCTTCTTGGAAAGCCTCACGCTTCGGCAGCAGGTATCGAACGTCAACATAACGTAGAGCACATGTCATGATAATGACAAGAACCAGTAACGCCAGTGCGGATTGCCATCCGTATTTGTAGTACGGTGCTTGCGAAGCAGGCCAGACCAGAACTTGCGACCATGCCGAGATAGCATAGTATCCAGCAACCGATACACCAAGCACGAGCGAACGGGCTTCGGGGTCTTGTGGAATCAGATCGGAAAGCCACGCAAAAATGAGAGGCGCTGTGCCGAGACAGACGAACGAGATGAAGTAAGACGCGTAGGCGGCTGAAAGAGCCACCGACTCAGGGTGCGAAGTCCAAATGCTCATGATAATGCACGGAACGATTCCAATAACCGCCTGGAGCACAATCAGGGTCCAGCGAGTCCGGAGGAAATCGGATAAGAGAGCCCAGATCCACACGAAGACGACATTTATAACTGATCCGCCAATTGGAATGGCATTCACTTCGGATATATTCCATCGCGGGGTGCCATCGGGATTCTTCAGAGATTTTAAGAAAAGAGAAAAGTAGACGTAGCCGTAGGTACCGAGAACCGTGGCAGCATACAACACTGCGATGAAATAGACGACCCAGTCGGAGAAGGTTCTCTTCGCACCGGCCCAGGTCACTCTCTTGGGCTCAGCACGGCCGTTGCGAGCGAGCCGCTCCATCGAAATTTCGCCATGATTTTTCTCGAACCAGAATGCGCGAGGGTTCGGCTTGTTTGGAAGATCAGGGATCATGAAGAAGCCGGCAAATCCCCAGACGACTGTGATGATTGCGTTGATCACGAAAAGCCAGCGCCATCCTGCCAGACCCCCGCTGCCATTCATGGTGCTTGAAATGGATGCCTGCATGAAGCCAGCGAATAGCGTTCCCATCCCTTGGCATGAATGATAGAAGCCCATGCGCTTGGCTAGTTCTGTTGGCGTATACCAGTACACTACGAGAGATTAGTGGCAGTCTCACGACCGGATGTGTTCTACTCACTAAGCAAAGTCATGAAACCCGGCCATGCAGAGCTCTCGCAGAGACCGAGAAACACGCGCAGAACATAGACTTGCTTTGCACTGGTTGTCATGGCCATAAGCCCGGTCATAAGGCCCCAGATTAACTCCAGGCCAGGGAGCCAATAACTCGGGCGGACGTAGGTCATGATAATTTGCGAGGGGATCAGCATGATGCAGTAGGCGACATTGAAGTAGGTTGTAAATCTAGATAACGACTAGGAATCAGAATGTATTACAGTGCACGGAAGTTAGGAGTCTCACAAATTCAGCTCGTCACCGTAAAGATGGAGATCCTCCTGCATGCCCGAGACGTAGGCATTGTTGATATTTTGCTGATCGAGATACTTGATGATTTGGGACAAGCAGCCAAACGTCAGAAAGAAAGTATCAAGACGTCGCACGAGCGCTTTCTCCTCGGGGGACCTCTCAAAGGCGGGCATCAGCTCCCTTCGACGGCGAAATAGGTTGAAAGACCCCATGGCGCGATCATAGGGCCAGCAACGTAAACGGGGAAACCCTGAGGGGAACTACTCATGATAAAGTCTCTTATCTCAGCGATAGTAACACGCGGGGAGGCCCCAAGACCAGTCGCATGCAGATCGAGGGGTACAAATCTGCCGGATAACCTTGCCCGAATGGTTGCATTCCGCGGGAGGGCTGAAGCAATCTCGGAACGACTACGGGGTCTGCAAATGTCACATTGGCCTGGGTCAGCGCCCCCCTTAGCGGAGACTCTTGTTGAATGGCACCATGTGAAGGTCGAAGCGAGGTGAAAACACGAGATATCTGCGTCGTTTTGTACGTAGCTGACCGTTCCCCGCACCGGGCAATTTGCCGAGACCCTCAACTACGGCATCTGCATATATAGGCACCTGACCGGCTGCTTGATCTCGTATGGTGCTCTTTAGCTTGTCACCATGTCGTCCACTCATGTCGGCTGCAGTCGGAGCTTGCCGAACGCAACCCCTGGTCTCAGTTACTGGCAGCGAACGACTCGGGGGTTTCCCTATCTATTCGAACATCACCTTTCCCTCGTTCCTGATGCTTCCAAATATGTCATTATCGGGTCGGGGATTTCCGGTGGTCTTACCGCATTCTCGCTACTGGAGGCAGGCGTGAAACCCGAAGACCTCATCATCATTGAAGCGCGTGAGGCAGCGAGCGGGGCGAGTTCTCGGAACGCGGGCCATGTCCGACCTGACGCCTTTCGAGGGTTCAGTGCATATTCAAAAGTTCACGGTTCAGAACAGGCTCTCAAGATCATTGCGAATGAGCGCCTTGTGCTGCAAAAGGTCGACGAGTTTGTCAAGAAACACAACGTGCAGTGCGACTTCGATTTAACGACGACCTTTGATGTCTGCATGACCGAGGAGTTCGCAGAGTATGAAGCGGAGAGTCTCGAGGCGTATAAACTCGCAGGGGGCGACGTCTCCCATATCAAATTTTATGAAGGAAGACAAGCCCAGGACCGGACAAAGGTTCAAGGGGCGGTCGCAGCATACGAATGGCCTGCTGGCTCCAGCCATCCTGCTAAACTGGCACATTTTCTTTTACAATCCGTGATCGAAAAGGGAGCAAAGCTGTTTACAAACTGCCAAGCCAAAGAGATTAAACGGAACGGTGACAGGTGGGATATCTACACAAGCAAAGGCATTGTCACAGCAGAGAAAATCATCCACTGCACGAACGCCCACGCTGCCCAGCTTCTTCCTCACTTGGAGCCCTATTTCCGACCCAACCGTGCCCAGGCGCACACTCTAGTCCCGACACCATCATTCGCAGCCAATAATGCCCTCCAGAATACCTTCTCCTTGCGCTACAGCCTCCACCATTTCTACTCGTTGATTCAGCGACAAGGAGATGGAACCCTGGTTCTGGGAGTGTCTCGATCAAACCCGACTTTGAGCGCCGAAACGTTGGCAGGCCGCTTCAGCACCGATGACTCGCGATACAGCGAGGAAATAGCGGAAGATGCGTTGCGTAGCTTTGGTCGACTGTTCCCTGACTTTCTTTCTGAGCCTGTTCGTCATGGGGAGGGCCTGCAAGACGCTTGGACTGGCATTATTGCTATGACTACCGACTCTGTGCCCTTTGTTGGAGATCTCGGTGACGGTCAATATATCTGTGCTGGTTTCAACGGTCATGGCATGGCGCGCGTATTTACTTGCGCGCCCGGGGTTGCTAAGCTTGTTCTTGGAGGTAATTGGAGTGAGACTGGTCTGCCTGAGTGCTTTGAGTTCAATCAGGAGAGACTCGCGCGGTTATCTCAGGAGCACCTTCCCTCCATCTGGTAATGCATGGAGTGAAGCATTGATGGGCGAATTGTATATTGTCGTTGTACTCATTATAGAAGCTAGACAGGGCGGAGTATTCGCTAATTTCCTTTTACAACAGTACATAGTTTTTCTCGTTCACTCTGGTGGCAAAAACTAACCACCACTATGTATCTGGATATCAATGCCTGATAAGAACTAAATTTCCGGAGTGGGGTTTGTCCCCGCATTATCCACGAACTTATTAGCACCAGTCACTGCAAATTTCCACCACATCCTCGACATCCCCAACAGCCAGCATGTCGGCCTCCAGTCAATCCAGAGCTGCCAATGAATTCCGCAGTGATACCTTCACGACCCCGACGCCATCCATGTTGGAGGCGATGGCGAATGCCACCTTCGGCGATGACGTGTATCAGGAAGACAAGATGACCACTGAGTTCCAAAATGAGATCGCCCGATTGACTGGAATGGAGGACGCTATTTTCATGCTATCGGGAACCATGGGAAATCAAATCGGCGTTCGTGTTCATCTGTTCCAACCACCGCATTCGGTGCTCTGCGACTATCGGGCCCATATCTACGCCGCAGAGGGGTCGGGTCTGGCCGTTTTGTCTCAAGCTATGGTGACTCCGGTGCATCCTAAAAATGGGCTTTATTTGACCTTGGAAGATGTGGAGAACTGGGTCATTCTTGGGGATGATATACACATCGCGCCTACAAAGGTCATCTCTCTTGAATTGACTATCGGTGGTGTTCTCACGCCAATCGAAGAGATCGAGAAGATTTCAAAGTTTGCGCATGCACATAATATCAAGGTCCACTGCGATGGTGCTCGACTGTGGAATGCTTCTGCGGCTACCGGCATCCCATTGGCAGATTACTGTCAATATTTCGACAGCATCTCCATGTGCGTCTCCAAGGGCCTCGGCGCGCCCGTTGGCGGAGTCCTTGCTAGTACCAAGGCAAACATCAAGCAGGCTAGATGGCTTCGCAAACAACAAGGTGGTGGCATTCGCCAGGCTGGTGTATTGACATCCGCGGCCATGGTTGCGCTAAAGGAAGTGTGGCCAACCATGAAAGAAACGCACGCAAAGACCAAGAAACTCGAGGAAGATTTGAAAGCCATGGGAGTTGTGCCGCAAATCCCAGTCGACACGAATTTCTTCTTCATCGACGCTAAGAAGTCGAACATTGACATGGGGATTCTGCTCGAACAGTGCCAGAAGTTCAACGTGAAGCTGCAGGATGAGCGAATTGCCATGCATCATCAAGTCAGCGATGAAGCGCTTGAGAACCTCAAAGCTGCCATTGCTGAGTCAGTGGCTTTGACCAAGGAATTGCCGCCTGGATACGTTCCCAAGATCAAGCCAGCGGGGTATGGCAGTAGTTCGAAGATGAATGAGTATAATTAGACCATCTATCTTGCGTGTCAAATTAGATACTTAAAAATATATAGAACTGCACCTTGCCGAGGTCTACAAGATGCAACATAGTACGAAAGCATGCGTCAAGGCACTTGCATTCACCAAGCTGACGTTTATGATGTGAGACAGGGAAAAGCAAACACAAACTGGTTTGACATGATTACCAAAAATCAGTTCTTTGTGTAGATGCCATGGCAATGCAAAGGCCAACCCTGGCAAAGGGGATTGATTATACTTCGGCCGAATTGGGGCTCGGTTAAGGCTTGGCATGTGAAGGGCGTTCGGGTGGCGTTCGGGTGGCCTGTCATATTTGCCGCCCGGCATCTCTCGAACGGTACGGCAACGTCTGCCAACTCAAAAGTCCGGTAAAGTTAAATATGTACCATGGGAGAAGTCATTCTTACAAAGATCTTTTGGAGAAAGAGATTTTCAGAAATGTGCAAACAATCTATGTTTGTGTCTATTGAGTATTCTATACAGGTTGTCTATATCATGATATCCATGGATATGAAAGAATCAAATAAGTCATAAGAGTCCGAAGGATATCCAGTATGCAAATGCAACCTCGAAAATGAGGAAAATCTATTTCAGTCACCAACGCTTTTTTCATTTTGAAGAGATGAAATAGTGGATCCAAAGACCCAACTTCTGACAAGGAAACGCTGAGCAAAGCAGAAATGTAAAAGAAGGATATTGCTTAGCCCAGAGTGACGACGTAGGTAGCGCCGGTCGAGCAGGAGTTGGTGTTGACATCATCGGGGTGCTGGTAGGAGTCGGCGCAGTTGGAATCGCCGGGAGCACAGGTGGCAGAGTTGCAGCTGGAGTCACTGGGGGTGACGGAGAAACCGCTCTCGACGAAGGCAGAGGAGTTTTCCAGGTTGATGGAAGACAGGTCCCAGTAGAGAGTGTCGGAGTCGACAGTGTACTCGAACTGGAGGACGTCGGAGGTGTCGCTCTGGGTGGTGGCCAACTTGATGGAGATACCACCACCGTTGGGGTTGGTCTGCCACTGCTCACTGTAAGTGCCACCGCCGTTGCTGAGGGTCTTCATGCTGCCAGGGTCGGCAGAGGTAGTCCAGAGGTAGACATCAGAGCCCATGTTGTTGACGAACTGGACACTGCCGGAGCCGGAGCTGGAGTCACGGGCACGGTGAGGCAGGGCAGCAGCGGTAGCAGCGAGGACGCTGGTGATGAAGACGTTGGAGAAGATCATCTTGAAAGAGGAAAGAGGTCGGTTTGACTTGGTCAAAGGACTGTATAAGGTTGGAAGAAGAAGGCTCTTGTGTAAGGACAGACAAAAAGATTTGTCAAGAGAGTGTGAGGATCTGAAAGAGAGTGATCAGATCGTAGAAAGAGAGAGAAAAAAAAGGATAGTAGTAGTCGAAGGACTGTAAAGATTGATGAGGAGAAGAACATCGTAGGGGTTTCGAGCTGGACTTTATATAGTTTCTGGTGCTGGTGGAGTTGAAGTTGTGGCGATGTCTGGACCACAAACCAGACGACGGCAGTCAACTCCATGAAACTGAATCTAACAAAGTCGTCCGAGACGTTCGATGACTTCCTGGGGTTCGCCAATAGGCTCAGATGGGGTGGGCCCGGTATTCATTCGGTGGTCTCGAACATCTTCGCCATCGCCGGATTTGGAAGGCGTCCAGACCAACTTTAACTTTTCCAATTTTCCATCCTTCCATGTCGTACGAGTGGTACAGGATCTCGTTCGCTCAAGACCGGGAGGAACAGGTCTTTTTTGGAGAACTTGACATCAGCGGCTTTTCCCCTTACTCGTTTCCTGTGGTTCGACGCGTGGAATTCCCAGAAATGGCTTGCAGAGTTTGAGTCCCTGAGAGGCTTGCAGGAACATAGGAACAGAACCAGATCTGCTTCATGAACCGTTCCGAAGGGAGAAGAAAGAAGCCGAAACGCGGTAGCGTGCGAAAAAAACTTCATGTGCCTGTCGAAGCCGAGTACGATGCCGAGTGCTGTGTCGAGTTCACTTCGCCTCAGACTTTGCTCAGACTTCGCCACGCGCATGTCTCGTGGAATGGTCCGGGGATTTAGGTTTTACATCGTGGCATGTGGAATTGCGTAGAACGTTCAATTATAAATGCATGTCATATTGCGGCAGTGGGGCTACCCCATAGATCTACTTTCCGGGGGATGATCTATGCAGATCGGAAGTGACAAGATGAGAAGATGAGAAACTCTCTTTGACCTGAATTCGAGATAGTCGAAAATAACGCATATCGAGGTTGGCTTTTCCCACATGATAGACCGACGTGAGACCAACGCGGTATAACTTTAAGTTCCAGAGCCGAGTTCTTTCACTGCAAGTTTGACAACCCACTGACAAGCCAAGTATGGTTACCCTACCCACTTTTCAGCCAAGAGCACCGTTGGGTCTAGACTCTGACCACAAGCCGTCGTCCAGACATCGTAGCAATCTGGTTCTAATCCTTCGTCAATCCTGCCAAGAAAAGATGACAGGAGAACGTCGGTTCTGCTTCTAGAACATGCCTGACAGGCCGCAACTACGAATGACAGAACCGTTGTCTCTCGGTGAACGGCCTTACAAATGGTCACAAAATAATTGCCTATTCACTTGATTGGCTGGGTTCCCTTCATTCCAGCCAGTGAACGTTGTGACATCACATCAATCAGCCTTCACTCGTCCATCGTATGATTCTCAGGGCCCTTTGGGACCCAATAGCATCGATATATCATGCTCTGGTAACTTCTACTACTTTCCTGCCCTAAAAATTGGAAGAGATTTCATTGCTTAGCAAATTGACGGACGTACCACTGAACATCCGTTGGACGAACTCAGCCGCGGCGCGGAGAATATATCCCCATGCATCGCCACCCGCACCAGCCTCACACCCCAGGCTCCTCACTCAACCGGTCCGACAACGGAGCACCCCATAACTCAATCACAATGGAAACAATATCATGAGATGAGAATGAGAAGATCGATCCCACCTCACTGCTCCTCATGCTCCTCCACAGCCATCTCCGACCGGGTCAAAAGCCAATAAGCAAAAGAGCTGTCAGCATCAGGCCTCCGAGCCCCACCAAGCCCCCCTCCGATCTCGGCCTGCGAACTACAACCCGCAACGACAGTCAAAGATCTATAAATCCACAGAAAGCACAACAAATCCTACAAAACAGAATACAAAAACACTTCTCATCGAGTCATACTTCATTCATACATCCATTCTCACCCATTAAGCCTTGAAGCAAAAGGACCGACCCAAAATGTCCAGCAAATCCGAAACAGCAACGTACACCCACGGCCACCACGCCTCGGTGGTACGCTCCCACAGCTGGCGCACAGCATCCAACTCCATAGGCTTTCTCCTGCCGCACTTAAAGCCGCACATGAAAATCCTAGATATCGGCTGCGGCCCGGGCACAATCACCGTCGACGTGGCGTCCTACGTGCCACAAGGCCATATCACGGGTCTGGAACGAGCGGGCGGAGTCCTAACGCAGGCGCGAGCCCTCGCCCAAGAAAAGGGCGTGACGAATATCGATTTCGTCGAGGGCGATGCCAACGACCTGTCTTATGAAGATGGAACCTTCGACGTCGTCTTCTGTCATCAGGTTCTGCAGCATGTTGGGGATCCGGTTGGAATGCTCGAGGAGATGAAGCGCGTTACGAAGAGTGGGGGTATTGTCGCTGCGCGGGAGGCGGACTACGGTGTCTTTTCTTGGTATCCTGAACTGCCGGGGTTGAAGACGTGGCAGGATCTGTATGATCGTGTTGCGAGGAAGAATGGGGGTGAGCCCAATGCGGGCAGGGTGTTGCATGCTTGGGCGAAGAAGGCGGGGTTCAAGGATCCCAAGTGTTCCTGTACTGTGTGGTGTTATGCTGATAAGGGGGATACGAAGTGGTGGAGTGAGAGTTGGGTTGATAGGGCGCTCTATTCATCGTTTGCTACGACGGCGTTGGAGAATGGGATTGCGACCCAGGAGGAGTTGAAGAGCGTTTCGGATACTTGGAGGGAGTGGGGGAAGCATGAGGATGCTTGGATTTCTCTTCCTAGTGCTGAGATTGTGTGTTTTACGGAGTAGATTTTGATCCAGTTTTGCCCGGAGAATGAATGATATGGTTTGAGATTTCATTATAGTATATGCAATTCTAGGTGGCGATGGGTAGCGGTGATGCAAATCATGTCGTGTCGCTTCAATATACAAGATGGGGGAATTCCAAGTAAATCACACCGTGTCGGGTTGGCTCCGTATGTACCCCCGCCCCCGAACAAACGCCAAGGATTATTCACATTTGAAGAAGGTAAACCGAAATGCCGAAATGCCGAAATGGAGGCCGTGTAAAATGCAAAAAGAAAACCGTTGGTGCTCCAATCAGAGGGGACCGAGGTTGGCGTGGCCAATAGCAGACCGGTGACGTCGGTCCGGATGAGTCGGGAAACATTCTTTTTAAAGGGTAGCTGTCGTATGAACCATACTCTTCAATCGGATGGTTCCATCGACGGCATTTTGGAGATGATTTCTCAGCGGGTTGCCACGTCGCCCGGCATTCCATCAAGACTCGGGAACGTATTCGTACCGACTCCAGTTCTCGGCAACCCACCACTGAGCGACGTGCGCCGCCTCTTCAATCCATTGAACGGCTTCTTCGCCATGCTCCTTTGCCACCTGTTCAAGTAACGGAGGCAACGTGAAGGACTGAAGGGTCTTCTCCTCGTGCGGGTCGACATCGACGTCTGAGAAGCGCCACTCCACGTCGGGGACCATGGGAATGACGATGCGATAGGGCTTAGGTGCAGATCTCAGGGCCAACCATGTGGCTCCGGTGTTCATGACGGTGAACTGCCAGTCGAGCTTGCCGTCTTTCTCGGGAACAAGCTCACGGATCATGGATTGTCCTTCGTAAAGAGGGAGGAGATCTTTGATCGCGTGCGTTGCCTTCTCGTCTAGGGATGCAGACTCGACCAAGAGGTCCAGAATCGTCGGTAGAATCTGGAGCGAAGTGACGCGACCGTCGATGTTGATCGGCGGTAGCTGTGGGTGAGAGAAGACCATGGGCACGTGGAAATTGGCGACGTGCGGATTGTCATATGGCGTGACGCCGCCATCCTCGATGAGGGAGATGCCGTGATCGCCTACCATGACGACCAACGTCTCGTTGGCGACTCCGGTTTCCTCAAGCACTTCCGTCAACTCTCCAAGCCATCGGTCCGCAACACCGATGGTGTTGAGGTATCGGTTGACGTTCTTGTTCTTACCGAAGATACCAGTGTGAATCAACTCTTCGTAATCCTGGCCCTTGGGCATATCCCATGGGTGGTGCGTTTGCCCGGTGAGATGGGTAATGAATAGTCGCTCATGATGCCGTTCGGCATGCTTCAGAGCCTTGGAGAAGTAATGTCGCAGCTCGTGCTCGGGATAGCCCCAGAAGTTGAACTTTTCGGGCGCCTCGCCATCCCTCTTTTCCGAGTCTTTCGTGATCGTCTTGTCAGTCACTTTGTCCTGGAAGCCCATGGCCGGGATGAGAAGGTTCTGGTTGTCGTAATTGTCATCGATGCTCTGCATAAAAGTCGAGTGCCAAGGCCAGGTAGTGAAGTCGTCCGACTTCTTCGCAACTTTGGTGTCGTTGGACAGCGAGTTCAATGCACTCAGAAGCTGTGGCATGCAAGGCTCGTACATATGGTGCAGATATTCGCGATTGAAATCGACGACCAAAGGTGCGATACCACACGCGCTTGCCAAAATACTCTTTAGGGTGAATGTGTCGCCCGTGTATGCATTCGTCATATGGAGGCCACCATATGGCTCAACATCATAGAGATCAAAGCCAGACGGAGTGGCGGTGAATCTCTCGGCGTTGCGGGTCAGGTTGGCAAGTCTCTCCTCGACATCATCGGGGATGTGACCGGAGAAGGACTCACGAATAAGGTCACCGAGGTGGGACTCCTTGCGCAACGGGAAGACGTCGTCTCGGGTACTTTCGAGCTTGAGCAGGAAGACATGCTTAATGTTAATATCGCCTTTCGCCAAGGCGTCTCGCAACGGTGCGAGGATATCTTGATCGAGGTTGCTGATTTTAAGAGGGTCGTTGATCGGATCGTAGTGTAGCGGGGCGCTGCCGTTTGATAGTGCATACCAGTCTCGGAAACCGGCCAATTTCTTCCGGGGTAGCCAGTCCAGCTTTGATGGAGTGCCCAGCGCTGTGTGGTTATAAAGCCAACTGTAGTCGCCATCCAAGGGTGGGAGATCGACAGACGATATTTGTTGGTGAACCGGGGGGTTTTCGAACGGAGTGGTGATCACTGTTTGCGAGAGGAACGAGTATGCGCTATCCGACGGACGAATGCAGCGCAGCAAAACGACACCCGCTGCCAGCGAGCCCACCAATATACGCAGCAACAGAGAAGGTCGGCCCCTGTGGGATGACTGGGGTACTCGATGCCGCCCCAGCATGGACTCATGTTCGTTGCTTTCCTCATCCCAATCCTGGCGAGGAAGCTGCGCATAGCTCTTGGGATCGGTCGCCGCCCGTCTCTTCCAGCAACGGAGGGGTGCCACGGTCGATTTTAGAATGCGCACGGGGATTCGTACTGCGTTGTACAGGTAAGGGGTCGATAGCCAGGCAACTGCGCTGAAGAGGATTTCCACAATTATCATGCCGGTCAAGCCCGTCAACAGAGTTTTGACCGCGGCGGGGTCCCGGTGAAAGTAATGCGCCTGTCGCCAATGGATTTCAGCACCGGTTTGGAAGTAAAAGGAGATGTTGGCCGCGGCCAGGCCGGAGATGGCTAAAGTACTACAAAATGATCGTCAGCGGAGTTCGTAGATCGTCCCGTGGGTTTCGCCTACGCTGGGATAGCCACCAAGGCGGCTAGCACACGACCCCATCTCCGGTTGCAATGTTGAGTGAGGAATAGAGCGATGAGAATGCAAACGACATCCTGCAAAAAGAACGTCGGGCCCCAGAGAAGGAACTGGCCAACGGATAACGAGTTCAGGTGGGAGTAAACATGGAGTAGTTTTGCGCTCATCACGCCGATAAACAGCAGACCGAAGAAATACTTGCGCGATGCTGGCCAATACACGTCAAACCACGACGTCGGAGAGAAAAGAATGCGGAGCAAGTCCTGGCAGCTCCTCGCGTCGAGCTTCATGGTGGGGAAATGACTCCGGGAGTCTAAGTCTAAATACGCGACAGACCAAAGCACCCCATTCCTCGAAAGCGAATGGGTGGAATCCAAAGGGGGAAGCAAAGGGAAAGTGGCTGGATGGGAAGGGAAAAGAAAGTGAATAGATATGAGGCTGCCTTCGGATGCCCTCTAAATTGGGGCCGACACACTACACAAGGCTCAATTCTCCGTTTCCCCTGTGCATCGAACGGTCGCATGTTACTTCTCCAATCAGAAGCTCGAACTTTAAAAAGCTTGGCGAGGCCCTGATTTGCGTCCCTTTTGATTGACCGAGCCATCTCCACTTGGGGCGAGAGAGGGTTGGACTATCGAATTGGGAACGTCCAAAGTTCGGCCCCCGAAACTTGGGAGGTGATTTGCGTTTTGTCGTATTCCCGGACCCCTGCGGGAACAGGCTGTGCTCCTCCGTTTGAATCATCCTGTATCACATTGATGCGGTCTACCTCGGTCCAGCCTTCTTGGCCGCTTCGGTGGCATCTCCCGTTTTCACCAAAAGATGTATGAAAGACCGCGCCTTCTGCGATTGAGGAACTAGCATAATTCCGGCCAGATTTGACGGTCGCGTGTTGGTGCGTCACGAGCACCCGTATCGAAATTGCAAAATTTTCAGGGTCCCATCAGGCTAAGACACGGGTGCCATGTTGCCTTGTCCGGGCATGGGTCTCTCCGATCGCCCTGCCAAGATCACGTCAACGTCGGCCCAATAGAACCCAATCTCGGTCCCGTTCAGCCCCTCGGACCCTGCATCTGCATACTACAATCTACACTCTCCGGAAAGGACAATCAATTCTTCCGTTCAATTCTCTCAGTATCAGCAGGACAATAGCACCTGCCTTGTATTGTTATAAATACAGTAAGGATTCGTAAAACCAAGGTCAATCCCGATCGCTCCACGACTCTCTCCATCCTGCCGCAAGCAGTCTTCCTTCAAGAGTCCTTCAATCTATCGACGCGGTCCTCCAAGTCATCTCTCAATACCCTAGTGATCTTTGTCCTCCCTGTGAACAATGTCGAGCCTGAATAGCTTTGCCGAAGCCACCACAACAAGATACAGATCGCCTATACCTCCAAACGTCGAGATCGCCAAAACAAAACCTGCATTCGCCCAGATTCAAAATGCCAACTTAGGAACACTCGTCTGGCCTGAAAATGGCGGGTACTATCTCAAGTATCCGGACGGCAAGGTCGTCGCTATCGCTTCTGATCGTCTCTGTTCTGTTATGGACGATTCCTACATAGTGCTCTATTTTAATCTCGAGAGGGAAGGTTTGCAAGAAGAGGCTGAGGAGACATTGGAGGACTTACGCAAAGCTGGGATTGACGCGGATCGGCTTAAAAGAGAGGCAAGTGACGAGATTAAGGCTGGTTTTTGTGTTATAGACCCTGATGCCAGCGTGGACGCCGGTGACCATAGTCAATAGCTGAAAGCTGTAACCGGCCAGTGTGAGAACGAACAAGGCATTACAGCGGCGTTATGGTTATCACGTGGTCTTCATACTGTATTCACTGTGTAATTGTTCGTTCGACCACTACTTTTACAATACTACATACAAGTGCCCGCCCCCCTGTGGAGTCGGGCTGAGGATTGCGGTGGGGGCGTGTTTGGTGGCTGCCTGCCTTGAACCCCCCTAATCCAGTGGGCATCAATTCGAGACCCGCCACTGCTACGATCTCTACAAGCGAAAACCAGTCAATGTAGTGCTGTGCGATGCATTTTATTCGTTCAGGTCATAAGCTTTTCTAAGCAAAGTTTGGGCGCACCCGGATGTTCAGATCGTGGGTCCCAGTGGGAAGCAACATACACATATCTGCACTCCACTCCTCTAGAAGTCCGTGTCCAGACTCTGGTACTGGCTCGTAAACTGCTTCCGCACGTACTCCATGTATGCCTTCCATTTGTGCAGATCGTTGGACGCTTCGGCATTCGGGAATGCCTTGCTGAGTTCCTTGGTGATCTTCAGAATACCCAGCGAGGCTTCTTGTGCCTTTTCCAGTTCCTGCTTCACGGCGTTGTCCTTCGGCTTGAACGAGAGGACGCTGGTGTAGCGCTCCGACAATAGATCCAGGCGGCGCTCCGTCTCTTCGGGAGCGATGGTGATGAGTTTGGATGTCATCAGGTTGCTGATCGCGCGAATATCCTGCTCGTCTTCAACGCCGGCCAGAACACGGTCGTACAATTCGGCGACGTGCGTGCGGGAGAAGGATGTGTCGAGAGACGCGTAGAGAGTTTCGTAGGCACTCTGGGATCCGAAAGTTAGCAACAAGTAAAATTGAATTGGATATATGGAGGCTTCTTACCTTGCGCAGGTCGAGTCCGTCATCCACCTTGTGTTTGAACGGACCCATTTGCACCTCCCGAATCAACTCCGGCTTGATCTGAGTATCGCCGAAGACGGCCGGGAGCAGTTCGTCCAGATGAGGGAGAAGCAGGTTCATCTTGTTGTGGATGGCAGAATTCAGGGTGGTCAATGCAAGTCGGTGGTTGCCCAGGTCGCGGTCGGCAAGCATGTTGGTCAGAAGAGGCACTATCAAGGGGCGAAGGACGTCGTTGTAGGCATCGCTTGAATCGGCTAGCGTGTACCTGAAAGCCGAAATGACCACGCCGCGAATGACGGTGTCTTGATTGGAGAGATACTGCTGGAAATGAGGAATGTAGGCCACCGGATCAATCAGCGCAAGACGGCCAACGCACTCCGCACCAACAGCCCGATTATCCTCTTCCTCCGAAACGACGAGGAGTGACTGCCACAGTTTGAGGGCAGAGGGCGCAAGGTCAGGACGCACCACTTCGGGATGCTGGAGTAACTCCCGCACCGAGTGGAGGAGAAGATAGCTCTGAGAGTTGGATTTCGTCAGGCCGTTCAACAGGATAGGCAAGTATGCCTTGACACTCCCTGCCGCTGCATTCCCGAGGGCAGTGGCAGCCGCCAAACGGACATGGTCGGAGGGAGAGTCGAAGTGGGCAATGAACAAGTCAGGGGTGAGAGAGCACTCGGCGCCCATCCGCAATCCGATCTCACCAAGAATTGCAAGGGCAAGACACTTGCGACTGTCGTCCTTGGCAGATTGCAACTCGTTGGAAAAGTCGTTCATCGTGACGCCGAGGTTTGGTCCGCCATGCACCAGAAGGGTTCCAATGGCCCGACCCACGACGGAGGAGTCGCCGGTAATGCCAACATTCTGCAGCAGGTTTTGCATCAACTGGGCACCGGCACCCTCCTCGCCAATGACCTTCACAAGAAGGAGCAGAGCCTTCAGGACAGTCCCAACCAGAGGCTGCTTGACGATGGCGCAGATCGACGAGATCAGGGCATCGTTGACCAGGGTCTTGGAGTTCCCGGGGACAAGCTTAGCAATGATGATCAAAGTAGGAGTAAGTAGGTGAAAGTCGGGTGCCGCCAGCAGAGGCAAAAGCGAACTCTCCAGAGTGGTCATTGTGTTGGCATTGAGGTGTGAGCGAGTGTTAGAGTTCATGGTAATGCTGCGAAGGGCCTCCAAGCACGATCCTCGCAAAGCACGGTCGGCCTTTCGGAGGTTAGAGCCAAGCTCTAGAGTCACATCGTTGACCCAGTCATCCGTCACGTCCTGTTTGCGGTCCGCTAGGACGACAACATCGTCGATGGCGCGAACGGCTGACAGACGGGTTGTCTCATTTTTGGCACGATCGGAAAGAATTGTAAGGCCCTGTGACCTACGGTCGACCGAAAGGTACTCGGTGCCTCGTTCACCCGCCGTGCGTGCGAGGATGACACCGAAGACGTGGATGGCTCGCTGGCGAACTTCCAGGTCGGCGCTGGTGTCGGCGATGCGGGCGAGGACAACATCGTAGAGCTTCTCCAGCTGCATGGCCATATCAGACGCATTGGACGAGGCCCGAGGTGGAGTGAGGGCCTTGACTATTTGCCCAACGGCACCGAGTGCCTCGCTGCTAACCTTATAGTTACGCTCATTGACGGCACCGACGACTCCGGGGACGAGCGCAATCAAGAAGGGGAGAAGAGCATCGGACAGGTGTGTCTCAGCGATGGCAGAAATCAAGCCCAGAGTTTCAATCTGCAGAGTGCCCGCACTGACAGCTGCCCCCGAGTGGGCCGCCGAACTGCCTGAGAGGGAGGATGTCTTGAGGGCATCCGCGATGAGGTCTTCGATTTGTTGAAGGTGGTCTGCCAGTCCTCCGTAGCGAACCAACGAAAGACTTTTCAACAGAATAATGGCAGCTTGTCGCAGAGGCATCGAGGCTTGCTTCCAGGCTTTCAACAGACTCTGCACGATCAAAGGCACGGAACGGGCCAAGTCGGCTTGGGGGCCGGACTTTGGGGAGGAGGGAATAAGGGGGGAATCGATTGCAGAGGACGTTCCGACACTGGGCTCAAAGTCGACCATGCTGGCATCGCTGTCCTGGCGTCTCCTCTTGCGGGAGTTCTTGGATCCACCAACCGCCTCCAGGAAGCCGTTCGAGGTGACGACGGCCGAGCCTTCGCTGGTCTTGCGAACGAGGGCAGTTAGGGTCGAGACCACCTCCAGCTTGACACTTTCTTCTCGTTCGCGGCCGATACGGGAGATCAGGGCGGGGGCAATCTGCTGGTACAAAGCGGCATCGTCCAGGGCGCGGCTGCGGCCGTAGGTAGAGACGAGGGAGTAGAGCAGCTTCGCTGAGCACCGGCGAACCTTCCAGCTCATGTCATCCACGTCACTGTATCCGTCTTCCTCCTCAAAATCTTCGAATTCGTCGTCGTCCATGTCGGGTTCTTCAGTCGCATCGTCCTCGCTGCCGTCATCCTGGGTACCACCCATCTCCTCGTCATCCTCCAGCTCGGCAACATTCGGATCGTACTTCAGGAATCGAAGGGCTGCACTGGTGGTATTGGCCAGATATGGCTGCATCTGCTGGTTGCAGGAGCTGATCAAAGCCTCGAGGGTAACGAGGGCGGTCTCGCGGAGCTCGTCAGCCTGAGGGTCGTGATCCTCATCGTGCGAGTAGACCGACATTATGCTCGTGGCAGATTGACACACGGTAATGCTTGGTCAGAATGGGTGAAACGCGTGAGCTTGAATCAATAAGAGAGAAAGCTGGAGCTGGAGCGCGGGGCAGCTCCGGCGGAACAAAGTGGGTCCGACTCCGCGCAAAAGCGTTCACTGCAAAAAGTCGAGCAGGTCGAGTGAGGGTTGTGCATTTTTTTTGGCGGCAAGTAGTGCTTGAAGTCCACCTTGCTTGCGTGCCTTGGCGCGCTTCTTGCTGCCGGCATTTTCCTCGGCCTTGCTGGGTTGCGGCTCTGCCGTCGGATGCTGAGAAGAAGCTTTCGTAGAGCTAGTTACATCTGTGGATGTAGATGATGTAGGAATGGATGATGTGGCTGCGGTGTATGTACGCGACTGTGCCTTTGCAATTGTTTTTCTGCGCGGGATCACCGTGCGTTGTTGGCAGCGCGTACATTTGTACACCTTCGCGCCGGAGCCACGCGCAGACTTTTTCTTCGGCCGCACGTTAACAATTTTAGTCGATTGGGACTGTCTAAGACTACCACATGATCCACAGTGATGCCTCTGCTGTCGCACATTGAGCAATTTGTGGTCGTCGTGAATGACACGAGTATGCGCATCCAGCAGATGTGCAGCCGTAGAGGGGCTGCACGAGCTCAGCAACTGAGCGGCGTCGCTAAGGAAGCGCAATTGAGGAGACTCAATAGGCGGCATCGTTTCGAGGGCAGTCAAAGAAACCACAAAACAAGAAATGAACCAATAGTACAATAGTACGGTGGCACAACAGCACAACGTGGGAAAGAGCCGTAGTGAGAAGGTCGAGTGCAAATCTGCCTGAGAATCCCGCACGGCAACGTCCCTTCGCCTCTCAGGTTCAGCATTCACCCTCAACTCCCGCCATACATCCCCTCCTTTTCTCCTTCCTCTTCCTTTCATCCTTGGTCCCTCTCTCCTGGACATGTTTTCATCTGCTCTGCTGTGAGCATCTCACCACCGTCCTGTCCTGGCCTCTCGGGCCATATCTCCACACCTCTCACTTCCCATCACTCACCTACATCGACTTCTCTTATCACCTCTTGCGATGTCTGAAAATCCTGGACTCCCCCGTCTTGCAATTGTGGGCTGCGTAAGCTCTTTCTTCCACTCACTAGACCAGCCTGGAATTTCTGGTCTGGCCTTGGTGTTGATCTTGAAATTTGATACTGACTTCCCTGCAGGCCCACGGCTCGCTTGACCAGATCTATGCCGATGTCAAGGTGGAGTGCGAAAAGCGTGGTTGGGATACTGTTGACGCAGTCATTCTGGGCGGTGACACTCAGGTACTTTCATCGCACCTCGTTCGAGGGACCTGGATCTAATATGAAGCAGACCCTCCGCAACGCCAATGATGCTACTTGCATCTCTATGCCCGCCAAGTACAGAAAGCTTGGCGATTTTCCCTTTTACTACTCGGGCCAGCGCGTTGCTCCGTACCTAACAATCTTTGTGAGCGGGAACCATGAGTGCAGCAACTACCTGTACGAGCTCTACTACGGAGGTTGGGCTTGCCATAACATCTTCTTCATGGGTGCGGCAAACGTTCTCCGTCTCGGTCCCATTCGAATCTCTGGAATGTCTGGCATCTGGAAGGGTTATGACTACCGCAAACCTCACTCCGAGCGTCTGCCTTACAACGATGATGAGCTTCACAGCATCTACCACATCCGCGAGATCGACATCCGCAAGCTTCTTCAGGTCCGCACCCAGGTGGATGTCGGTCTGAGCCATGACTGGATCCGTGGGATTGAGTTCTATGGCGACGCAGAGGGTCTTTTCCGCAAGAAGAGAGGCTTCCGCGAGGACGCCCAGCACGGCCGCCTGGGAAATGCCGCCGCTCGTGAAGTCGTGGACCGTCTGCGACCGGGATACTGGTTTTCGGCCCATCTTCATGTGAAGTTCGCTGCAGCTATGCCATATGACAACGTGTCCCTGCGCAAGACTGACCCGACCGCCGACCAGCCTACCGAATGGGCTGTGGAGGTTGCGGGCCCCACGACCCCTCAAGTGCCGACTGCTTCCCTTGCGCTTGATGGGAACGTCAGCACCAAGGTCTCCCCAGATGCCACCGAATCCAAGGCCAACCCTCCTGCTACCGGTGACGAAATGTCACGTCTTGCTGCGTGGAACAGTTTCCAATCTTCTGCTAACAAGACTGAGGGGGAGACCACCCTCAGCATGCGCGAACGACTTCAGCAAGCCGGGCCTCAGACTATCCGAGCTGAGACTAACCACGAATGGAAGCGTCTCGCAACTCACCAGAATCACCGCTCATTCGACACTGTCGTCGTTCACCAGGAGACTCTCGGTGGTACCTCCAAGAAGGCCAAGGTCCAGAACGACGAAGAGATTGACCTGGATTCTAGCGACGATGACCACGATTCCACTTCTACCGCCGCTGTTCCTCAGGGGATGCTTGGTTCACCCAAGCATGCGAAGGTCCAAAACAGCGAAGAAATCAACCTGGACTCCGGCGATGAAAGTATGGAGTCCCCTTCACTCAATGCCCCTGTGAATGCTTCTGTGACTACCGACGGTGCTGGCGATTCGAGATCCCTTGTTGACCAGGCTATTCGCAACAAGCTGCCCGCTAGTCTGTCTCGTCCTATCGTTCCAGCAACCCAGGAGGTCAAGAAGACTACCCCCCAGGCTATTCAGAATAAGATCACTCGCTTCTTGGCTCTGGACAAGCCGAATAACCATGATCCTTACCTGCAGCTTATTGAGGTTAATCCTATTTCCGACCAGGAGAACGTCCAATGCCAACGCCCGTACCGCCTCCAATATGATAAAGAGTGGCTCGCTATCACCCGTGTCTTTGCAGAGGATCTGCAACTGGGCGACCCGAATGTTCCCATGCCTTCCGACCTGGGTGAAGAGAAATACCTGGAGAAGATCCTGGTAGAGGAAGACTGGGTTGAAGAGAACATTGTCCAGAAGGGCCTCATGGATGTCCCTTTCAACTTCCAGCGCAGTGCGCCGAAGTACGACCCCGCTGTCCCGATTTCTACTACGGAGCAGCCAATTGAATACAACAACATTCAAACTGCCGAGTTCACCAATTTGCTCCAGATTCCGAACAAGTTCGAGACCTCTGAGGAGGAGCGTCTGGCAAGACATAGTGCTGGACCTCGTCCGATGGCACCTGGTCGCTCACATGGTGGTCGTGGAAACTCGAACCACCGTGGCCCTGGCCGTGGTCGCGGCGGGCGTGGGGGTCGTGGAGGACGTGGCGGGCGTGGCGGGCGTGATCATGGGCGTGATCGTGGTCACTGAGCTTTTTATGAGAGAGATTGTGGAAGCTAATCTTTTCCAACTTCCAACATGTCAGGGCACTATCATCTACCAGATGATAAATGGCTGAATGATATCGATACGACTGTACCTTCTTTTCCTGTAAGCTAAAGGGGCTGCTCAAAAATTTACTCCATGAAGGCCTCCCATAAGATATTGAATTCAAAAGAAAGCTCTCGACAAGTGTCATTGAAGGGAGCCATGTCGAGAATTACAAGGAAAGCGCGTCGACCAGCAGATAAACTCGCAAGCTGTCTTCATTCTCCATGGATTGGATTAATTAGACCGAGAGAGTTCTCGCCCAAGTGACAGGAATACCCTCACGATCGATGCATAAAACCCTCCTTGAACATGCCCCAGGTAACGATTATAGAATGCTTGGCCTACAGGAGATATGTATTACAAATGGGCCTCAATACTTTATTCTCTTGGTCCTTCTAAATCTCCTCCTAGGAACTTTTTTAAACGTCTTTCTAGACATCTTTTGATACCATTTTCCAAGGTACCTTTCTAAACGTCTTTTTCAACCCTCCCGGCCAGATAGTTATGACCGCCCGATTAGGCCACTTGAAATATCTTTCTAGTCCAGCTGTAGGTGCTGCCTCCGCCAAGCCGAGGTTTTGTGACATTTACAAGGTTTAATTTACAAAATTGGAGGAAGACAAACGAGCTCAAATTTAGTCTTCGTTGCCGGGTCCTCGCTTTCATCCTTGAAGATTTAGAAGCGTAAATAGACTTGATTCCTGCGCGGGGGTTTCGTAAGTGAATCTGCAAAGGCGCTGCAGTGCCTCGGAGAGAAAATAGGTATTTGACGAGGCATAGATATTGCCCCTGATCTCCACATCCAGCAAAGGCACCATGGCCAGTCCAAAGCAGAAAATTGACTCCAGGTTGTTCTTGCTTTTCAAAGCCTTCCAGCAAATGCTGTGCAGAGACGGAGCAACTGGATAATCACCTTCATCATGGAATTCGTACTTTGCATCCAGCGTTTGATTCCTGACCTGGCACCACCGAGGCCAGCTTTATCAGAACCTTAGTCTGTTGAGACTCGTCCGCAATTACTATGCCCGACAAAATTAGTCAACCGATTGCGGTGAACACTCAGGGGCTCTTACGAGCAATGAATGGCAAATCGCAATGAAATCGTTCGCCGCAGAGAACACAGTGTATGGATCATCGAAATCGCTTTTGAGTCTCAGAATGGAGTTGCCTCTCTTGTTTCACAGAGAGAAATAGATGATAGCGCTAGCACGGATCTGCAAAACCTATTTCGCAACTCCGTTGATGAACGGATGGAATATTCGGACCGGAATTATCTAGCGCGCCAATGCTGTGGTTTCAGCCTCTCACCGTACGTTGGCGGTTAGGCACGAGCGCTCATTGGTCACGCTATCCCTATCCCACAAGGGTCGGGAGGAAAATGGCAGCTACTGCATTCCATTTGGGTTTCTCATAGGTTTCAGAGGCTTCATAATCCTGGTACAACGCCTACGTCCATCATCCATCCATCATCATCAACAATACATAGCATCCAAAGTGTTGAGACTGCTCTCCATTGCTTATATAATCTTTGGATTTATTCTAATTTTCGACGTTAAAAAGGAGCCACGTATGTGTTTTGATGATGCTGCCTGGGAAAAATGCGAAGAGGTCGCCGATGCCTGGATACTTCAGATTCTCGACGAAGAGGTCTGCAGGGAGATCGGAATCTTTCTTGTCAAGCACCACTGTCCTAGCGACTCCGTCGAATCTACCGTCTTGAGAAAGGAGCCTTCACTATAGCTCTTCGGATGAAGTTCGAAACAACAGCAGCGCAATTTATACAACTGCAAGTCAGTTATATAGCGAGTGAAACACTTCAAATCATCCGCGGTAATAAAAGCAGCCAAAATGAAATAATTAGTATGTTCATTTGGTCGGATTAGGTCTACATAAATTGCATCCGTAGGGACTTTGAGGCTTCCCGCTATCTGGCTCTCAATATAAGTAGAATCAATAGTCCGTGAAGGGCTCTGCTGCTCTGAGGCTGGTAGAAATTTGACTGTGGTGCTTGCACTTGAGCGTATAACCCAGTGATAGTTTGCTTGCCGTTAACTCGTAAGACTTAAGAGAGGACCGAGGACCTCTGGGACGGAGGTCATAAGTCTCTATATTTCTTCCTCACTCCAGACTCGATTGTTATAGTTCATCCATATATTCCACTCAGACAAGCCGACTAAGCAGTTCACAATAAGGCCATAAGCTGAAACAGTATTGAAGTTATTGGGACGTATCTAGTTGAGTGCATTTTTCTTGATGCCCGCCATCTCATTCCGCGGCAGCTACACGACTAAAGAGTTCTGGAACTTGCAGTATAGTCGAAGGCGCCCGCCATAAATCTCCCTAATACGTCGTAATCATGTCTACTCAAAAGGCCTCGCTCGAACCGATTGATCCCACATTATCTCTAGAAAATCCTTGATAGAGAGAGATTGACGAACGGTGGTGCTGAGTGGCATTATTGTGACGATTTAGCCGACTATATCGCATTCCAAGAAGAGAGCTTCCCCCGGAGAGACAAGTCTGATTTTGAGTGGGGTGCTTCGATGGGTAGTGGCAACGTCTCTGTCCACATCTGTCGCAAAATGTCCACTTTTCCCTTCAGGTCGTTGGAGTGTACCGCAGGAACTTCTACTATTCTGATGGAAGTCTGCACAACCTATAAATTCTGTAAACGGTGCAAGCCCTCAGCTCTTTACGCCCACGGATAACTGTTACCTTCGACTCATAGCCGTATGGCTTTCGCGAATGGTAGAAAATTGCGACGCGTTACTTCCCGTCCCATGAATTTCACTAGGTGGAGGGCATTCATCATATTCGGTGAGTTTTGTACAGTACCAGCATGGGTACCTTTGCCACCGAAGCTTGTTATTGTATATATGTACTTCAAAGAAGGCTGGAGCATCATGTCTTGATTTCAGTAAGAGGACAAGGATTCAACTCGGTTGAAGTTATAAGGAAGGTGACCGAGTAGGGTCAATTTTTCCCTCTGAGCCTTTGGTTACCAAACCTAGGCAGTTCTAGCAACTCCGACCTATACTTAGATTACAGACGAATTACCCACGCAACCTGGCGACATGATGTGAGCCAGCTCCCTTTCTGCAGTCCACGTTTACTCTTTAGGGCTATCTCACATAATAATGCAAGAACTGTTAGCCTCAGCACGATAGCTGTTTGCCTCAGCACGATAGCTCTCAGCCTTTGCATGATGGCTTTCAGCCTCAGCACGATAGCTGATAGCCTCATCACGATAGCTGTTTGCCTCAGCACGATAGCTCTCAGCCTTTGCATGATGGCTTTCAGCCTCAGCGCGGTAGCTATTAGCCTTAGCACGATAGCTATTAGTCTCAGCAGGATGGTTGCCAGCCTCAGCACTCTCAGTCTCAGCACGCTTAGCACGCTCAGCCTCAGCACAATAGCTTTCAGTCTCATCACGATAACTGTCAGCCCAAACATGATAGCTGCTGTCAGCCTCAGCATAATATATGTCAGTCTCAGCCCGATGGCGGTTAGCCTCAGCCCGATGGCGGTTAGCCTTAGCATGATGGCGATTAGCCTCAGCACGATGGTGATTCGCCCCAGCAAGAAGGTGCCTCTTTGAATCACAATAACGAGTCATCAAGGTCTGATACGTTTGCTCTTGGATAAGCGAAATGTTCTGACGATATAGTACCTGCTCGGATAAAGCACAGGGGTTGTCCTGGATAGGATCCTGAAGCTGCAGGCAGATATAACAATGATGATACTGCAACAGATCGAAAAAAAGTCGACTTGATAGGTCGACCCGTGCCTCATCGCCGAGTTCCACAACGCGATCGTGTGAAAAGTAATGCAATATAGATTCTTTAAGAGAGAGCATCAAGTGGCGACTGCATAATGCAAGGCAAGCAATATCGACGGGCGATAAACGCGCAGTCACCATCCACAACAGCTCGAGAGGAAGATCCGTCAATGCAATGGCCTTTTGTGCACTGCTCATCTTCGTGGCACTCCGGTACAAGTGATAGCGCGGGTATGGCGCTTTTGGGGCCACTTTCATCTTTTCGAGCCAACAAAGTGAAAAAGGCATGTTGAATGTAAAGCAAAGAAGCGACGAGGAATTTCACTGAAAGAACGTTTTAGAGATGGCTGGTTTCGAGTAGGATAGGGGGTGCAAAGTGATCAAGTACTGTACCTCTCTAACAACGTTTACGACTGACGGCAGCGAATACTCAGCAAGGGGTGTGAGGTGTGTCGCTGGGTTGAGTTGATCAGAACTTGACAAAAAAAGACGACGGTGTATGATGTAGTAAATGGAAACCCCTTAAGGGAGTTTAAAAAGATCAAATGGAAGGGCAAAGTTGTATTCCTTTGATGATGGTAATGATGAGAGGGAGGGAAAGAGAGCAGCGTAGTAGGCGGGGTGACAAAAAGCCAGTCGGGAGATGTTAGTCCTAATTAAGAAATGAACCTACCGACCTTACCTCCTTCTACTCAACCACTCTTTTCATTTCCCACATGATCCTTGCGACATTTAACCATTTCGCTCTGCTACTATGGTATAAAAAATCATCCGTTTGTTTTTTTACACTCCACGCTTTCCCGTCGGCCGGTAGCTCTGTAAATCATAGATTCTGGCCCTATTTCTGACGGGTTTAGATCCGAATTTAGTTCGTAAGAGCGCCAGGCGAGTGCTATAAGCCTTACGAGTGCTATGAGTCATATGGATCCTGCTGTTTTTTTTTTCGAGCTGTTTAGGAAGTAGCTCACTGCCGATTTTACTCAAGGCTTTCCGGTCTGTTTTGCCCTTCACTTCCATCAGAATCTCCTTGATGTGAAGCACGTGTGAGGGAACAAATGCCGGAGGGAGCACATTGATGAGGTTATCTCTAACCCGAGCCTCAATTTGCTCAAAATCTGCACCGATGAAGTCATCAAATTGGATAATAGCGACCACTATTTTGCCTCGTCCAGACAGGTTGACCCTGTCAACAACCCCTCGCGAGGCTCTGGGCAGCACGGACTGGAGCTGGGTCTCCACCTCACCCAACTCAATGCGCTGACCATTGGTCTTAACCTGGTCGTCATTACGGCCTTTGCATGCCAATAATGTACGAGTCGACATATCCCACATCGCCAGTGCGATAGAAGCGCCGACATTGGTCCTCGGCCCAGGCGAACCCGCTCTTGGATAAAGGTGCGGTCGGTTTGGGCCGAGTTACGCAGGTAGCCACGACTCACATTCGGGCCATCAACCACAATCTCGCCGATGCACCCTCGAGGTACCCAGTACCCAGCGATAAGGATTGTTTGGGTCGACAATAAAACAACGGCTTGTTCCAAAATGGTCAATTACCCCGGAGGCCCACTTGGGACCCACACAGCTGATAAAGGTGGACTGAACGGTACATTCCGCGGTGCCATAGTTCCTCCAGCTCAAGGTAAGCTTCTGCACTGTTGGGAAGTCCTTGGGGGGCATCTTTATTAAAGAGACCAATATCAAGACCCTGGAGGAGATGGACCTTGCGTTCGGTGTTATAGATGAAGAACAGACAAGCTAATGTGGACACAATCCTGAACAAGATTGGCTTCGGGCATGCTGAGCGTGACGCTTGACGATTATTGTTTTTAAATATTAGATCGTATCTAAGGGAAGCAAATTGACTTGAAGTGTTCCAAAATATGTCCACAGGGTAGCTGCCTTGGGCTGAAAATAATACTCTCTCCCCGTTGCGCTCACTTGTGTCATCAGTGCTTTCCCTTTCCCCCGACATCTCACTTCCTTTCAACCTTTCCCAGCACTGGCTCCAAGATCAATTCTTTTATCAGGTATGTTATCTTTCGATCTTTCTCAATATGAAGTATTCAAAGACTGATACCTTTATCCCAGAATACCACTAGTAAGGACCCTTTCCCCTCCTGCGGCACGCCTATCGAGGCACCTTTCCTATCCCCATCCTGTTAAAAACACCCCAGTGTCTATGAGCCACAAGTCAGGGTCTTGCAGGAGCAGTTTCTGCAAATGCCAGAGCGGTTGAACGAGGCGATGTGACATCCCCAATGCGCGCTGAGCCCCAAACCTTGCACGTCGTCTGGAGCCACCGAGCCTTCAAACATCCCTCCAGTATCCATTGAGCCATGAACCAGGGTCTCGCGATTCCTGGTGAGCCTGAAAAAAGCCACATACAGTGTATGCTGGATGCCATATTCCCTGTGTTTCCCCCGCGGATGTTGAAATCCAGCAACGCCCAATGAGCAATGAGCCGTGACCCATCTCCATACAGGACGCGTTCCTATGTGGTTAGAGAGCCAAACCATACTTCATCAAGCTCATCTGCGAAGTGCTGGACTTCGTGTGGCCTACACCTCCCATTCATGAGTACACACAATGCAGAAGATGCTCTCAAGTCTCAAGAGTCGTGGCTGTGGTGTGCTGCAATCAGACTATATCCCCGCCATACGATCGAAAGCATACATTGTCATGATACTTGCTCACAAGTCCTCTAGAAAATGACTCTGTTCAAGATGACCATGTTCTTTCTCTTCTCTCTCTTCCGAAATTGAACGACTAAATGTCTTACTGGATACTGAAATAGCCAAAGGAGCCAGACGGAAGATTGAGCAACAGCTGCTAAGCTCAAAGCTCCAGTCTGAAGTGGATGATCTTGTAAAGAGAATGACTCATATGGAAGGTGCTATTGCTACAGGTCTGGCTGGCTAGTTTAGCATTCTGTGCGAAGTGGTGGCTAGGTTTTCTTTGTATCTTAATTTTCAGTCCATTGACCACTCATTCTTCCTGACGTTCGTCAACTTACACGGTGCGAACCTATTCTAGCTCAGGGCCGGCCACACTGTAGATTTGGCACCTGCCATTGCTGACTGCGCCGATAGGACTATGTCCCCTCAAAGATCTGGGCTCTGGGTTTATCACTTATCAATTGTTTATACTATGGACACACTCCGTAAGGTTTTGGCGATAGAGAATGTCTCCTTAAGGACTTATCAAGACCTCTAGGCGGGGTACTGACGTTAAATCAGCATTTCCATTTGGTAATTACAAAGTTGAAGAGCCACTGCGTGGCTGCACCGAGGCGACTGAAGATCATGAGTATTTCCGTATCACCGTGAGTCTTTGGTAGAGCCCGAACTAAAGAAGCCGTCTTCTTTATTCAATGATCCCGCATTTCTACGATAACCGTCGAAACTGGTAGATATTGGGTATACTGAATGATGTGGTTGTTAATTGGTGGTAGAACTACTCTATTTCCTCAATCTTTGGCCTCGTCAAATCTCCTCGCCCAGCCATGGGATCAACAGCCAACCCAGCAATCCGATCTCCAATTTCCAGCCGCGGCTGGTCATCTCCCTGAGCACCTATCCCCCACATCAACGACTTCTCCAGCCAGGCCTCTAGACTCTCAATCAGTGCACGCAGATGCCCACGCACGATAGAGTCTGTCTCCGTGGTTTCGACAAAGCCAAGCGTGCGCAGCATTGAAGGGATATGCCCGATGGTAGAAGGACCGCGGGATTGGTCTTGTGGACCGAGACTGTACGGATCATCGGTAAGGGAGAAGCCAAAGCCAACGTCCTTACCGTGCCGTGTTTCACGTGCCGTATCCAGTGCTTTCAAGATGTCGAGGAGGAGGATCGCACTTGCGCGACGGAGGATTGCGCTCTCGGGGGCAGGTTCCAGGGTGAGCGTCGCGAGGGCAAGGTCGACGGCTGAAGAGACGACGGCTGGGCCAAGACCCAGGATGTTGGTCTGAACTGCCGAGGCGAGAATTGAAAGGGCTGATGCGCGTACACGAAGGTCGTCTGGCTCTTCATCTGTTGATGCACCTGCCGCCCATGCTGCGACAATGTTCGCGGCATATGCTGTCTGCTCGGGGGTTTCTGTTGTAGACTCGTCGTCCAGTTCGGCTTCAAACTTTGGTTGAGTTTCCTCTGTCGGGATTGACCATCCCGCCGGCAGAGTAGATTCTTTTTGCTTGCGCTCTTCTCGCTCTTTTCGGCGCTGCTCTTTTTCTACTTGCTTCTTGCGACTCTTCTGTGTTTCCGGTCGACGCCCTCGCCGTCCTGCCAGAGCCACCATACCTTCGCCGAGGATTTTCGCAGTTTCCCCAGTTAGCGCATCACCTAAATCTTGAACGGTGCGCAGTAGAGACTCGCCAAGCCTGAGACGTGAGTCTAAGGCTCTTTGTTCATTCTTGTCGACATAGCTGTCCACCAAGATCTTCAACACCGTCCGTGGATGTCGTGATGCAAGTGTGCCAATTAGCTTGATCGCATTGAGGTAGATGAACTCCTCATTGGCAGTTGACTCAGATATGTCGGTGATGATGGAGAGAAGGAGTGTCAATGTTGAAGGAATATCGAGTACAGGTGAGGAGCGCATGATCAACTTTAACAGCAATGAGAAACCTTCGGCCTGTACGGGTGGCAAATTCGAATTGAGGTTCACCAAAGCTTGACGATGAATTTCAAGGTCGGCGACATGAGAAGGTCTTGGTTTGGAATCGTCATGCTCTGGAGATGTAAGTTGGATCTCCAAGAGCATCGACGAGGTTGTTGCTGGCTTGGACAGAGAGGCCGGGAGAAGAGGGATTAGTTGGTCAAGATGACTTTTCACGGAGTCAAGCAGTAGCTTGGTTTCTTGAGAGATCGAGAATTCGGGAGATGCGAGCACAGTGGACAACAAGCTGAATGCGGTCGACAGCGACTCTGATGCTTCCGTATCCGAAGCGTCCTCTTGCACATTTTGCTGAGACACAATATTGGACAGTGACGAGAGTGAGACTTTTCCTGACTTCTGCTCGTGCTTTTGAGGCTCTTCAGCCCTAAGTCGATACAGCTCTCCATCGATGACTTGCTTGACGAGCTCCAATACTCGCAGTGGGCGACGAGACAATGTGTCTCTGAAATTGTCGAGCAACTTCTCCGCCACCTTTGCGCTGACCAGTTTCTGGAAGATATTGTCTGATTCACCAAGCTTCTGTGGCTTGCCCGCTCTGTCAGTCTCTCGGGGATGCACTAGCCAGCGGTCGCTCACGTAGAGGAATATATCACCGGTGCGTTCCTCGCTACTGGGATCTGAGCCCAGCAAACTGACAAAGAGCTCAGTCCGGCTTTCGAGCGAATCTATCAATTTGATGATGTTTGACTGATCGCCTTCCGGGTTCGTGCGCTTTGTCAATGCCACGCAACCCCGCGAGTCCGTACCGTATGTCCATTTTGAGCCGCCATCCCAAAGAAGGTGATCAACGAGTTTCTTGAGCGGCTGCGCGCCCACCGATATGCCGAAGTATGTCTGGAGCAGTGCCATGATTCTTTCATGATAATTAGTCAGTTCTTGTTCCTTTGAATAGCAAGCCAAGCCCCATAGTGGGAGAAGAATCGGATACACGATCCTTTTGACGAGACCAGGATTTGGATGCTGCAGTGCTAGACTTCTCAGCCTGTCGATCGCCAGGCTAACCACATCAGCGTGGACAAGCGTGTCTTCTGACGCCTCTCCCGCGCTGGGTGGAGTAGACCTTTCAATGTCCGAATAATTTGTCATCCATCGTCCTGAAGCATCGTCCAGCTCGGCGGTCAGCGCCCCAAAGATAGGCTCCACGAAGATCAAGTGGCCTATCGTCCCAGGAGCACCATATGCTCGCTTTCCCAGTATACCATTACCAATGGTGTAGGATGCAGTCTTTTTCAGGTCCGGGTCATCTCCATCGAGTAGTGCGAGCAGTTGAGGAGCGATTGCAGTGAAATACGCTGTCGGTTCAATGCCCTGCGGCACAGATGAAAGAAGTCGCGAGACTTGCATAATGGCTTGCACTGTAAAATGTGGCCCGCTCGATGGTTCGTTTTGGGCTTCTTGTCCCAGTGACGGCGCAATCTGGGAGGCAATGAACATGATTGTTTGTAGGACCCCATGGGGTCGAAGTGGCACTCGAGAGATCTGGCTTGAAATCGCAGCCTTGAACCAAGGAGTAGTCTCCGACTGCAGAAAGTTGGATAGTGTGGGTAGCAATACTGCACTCGGGGTCCTCGTTTCATACGTCAGCACTCGTGAATTCCAAATGGCTTTCGAACATACTGATTGATGATCGCGGCAAATTCCTCCTGGAACTTGGTCTGGTCCGGAGACAGGGCTATATGGGGGTTGAATGCAAGGTCTGCTACGCCGCTTATGATATCACTCAAAATGCGGCCTCGGACGACTGGCTGGATGCTTAATCTGGAATCCAAGACAATGTTCAAAAGAATAGCCATGATATGCCGAAGAAGGGTCTCATTGTGAGGTATGCTGCTAGGCGGTGAATGAGTCTGCTTTGCAATAATGCCAGCCGGCAAAACCGAGATCACTCTTCGCTGCAGAGGAATTCCAACTCCTGATGACAGTGACGGGTAGATCCCTTCTAGGGAGATCAAGTCCAGCAATGCATGGAGCATCCGGCGTCGCTTTGCATCTTCAAGATCTGCATCTCCCCCAGAACCTGCAGCCCTTTGAGATTCAGACTGGCTCTCTGCCGGTCTGACAAAAGCCGCGTGGATCCGGTTCAAGATGTCCAACGCCTTGTCGATCACGGTCGTTCTGGCATCACTATCATCGATCCCGGAGACGTCTGAATCCTTGCTCAGGATTTCCAGTAGTGATTTTCCCTGGGAATTTTGTATTTCCTCTTTAATACAGTTAGTTTTAGTAAGCGAAAAAAATGAGTAGTTGAAAGTGGCATGCCTCGATTAAGCACCGGGCTCAAAAAGTCACTGGCTGCGTCGAATGCATCTTGGACATGTTTGAGGTCTCCCATCATGGATGTGTAGAGAGAAGCATCATCATTAAATTAATTTGAAGAGTATCCCCCACCGTTAATAGTAGTACGATCATTCCACTTGAAAAGGCAAAGAAGGCGGGCGGTCTTGGCGTCGTGAAATATAATTACGTAATAGATTGTTAACGCGTCGTCCACGTGACCACGCGAGTCGCGCCGGCATTTGATGCGCATACTGCGGGCGTATGAGCTTCTCTTTCTTCCACCATCTGCAATTGTTTTGATTACCTTCTTCAAACACGCCTGACAAATACAAATCGGACGGCCATCTCATTCAATCGGTCGTTTTGGATCCCGCTTGATCCATGAGGCAGCCGTTGAACCCAAGGTTTGTTTACACGCGTCGGAGTTCCAGCGTTCGTCTTGCTAGAGTGTGGAACCCTCAGTCTCTTGCCTCCGGAGGCACCATGTATAGCGATCCCCTCTTTTGATCCGACTCCCATTGCTGCTTTCAATAGCAGCCCGTTCCTTCTATGTTTTTTTCGATTCTGTCGATCTAATGTAATTGTTTCGGGTGTGATGGAGTTGGGATCTAACCCTAAGCTCAAACCAGCCGGATTGTCTTCCGACAAAGTCTCGCGGGAAAAGCATGCCGGATACTATGACTAGTCAAATTGGTCTATGATGGACCGAGGGTACGAAAGTTGTTCGATTTGTCCAGAGCCTCGCGGCACAAAAGACGGATTACTATGCAATGAGTCCTCACGGATCACGCGTCGGTTTTCCTATGCTGGACGCTGCATGCTGGTCACAATCGAACGGTTGTCCTATGCCTTGAAAGGCTCGAATTTCAAGAGAAAGAGCAGGTGGAGCTCGTCGGGCACCTCGGTATGAGAGGTTGCCTTTGGGAGGATCAACATGACAGTGCAGAGGGTAGGGATTGAATGCAACGTTCAAGTTCGAATACCCGGGACATCATCTTGTTTGGTTCAGAGATTCGGCGCCTTGAACACAATAGCTACCATCACACATAGTCATGATGTCAGCAATTCAGGGGAATTCACTCGCCGGAATCAGGATTATTTCCCTGAAACTGCCCGGGCAGCTTTCATAGATAATGTTGTCGCGAGGTTGTTCTGTTTTGCTGCTATCATGGCTCTTTGATGCTTCTCTGCAAAGAGCGTGTCAAAGTCTCTGGTCTCTTGTCACGTTCCGGGTGGCAATGCTTCTCCCCAATCAAGATTGATGTTTTTCGATCTTGTTCGTTTGCATTTCTTTCTTCGGTTTCGTCTGCGACGGCTGTCTACCGTCCCGTACTTGCTCCCACAATGGAGATGCCTGGGCATCTAGCCCCTGCTTTTCACCTCTTGATTCTTGCCGTTTCTTCGTTTTTCAGCCAGCTAGGCACCTCGAATCGCGGCATCCGCCATTGATTCGGCATCTATTGATGGTCCAGACTACCCGTGTTAACCATCTCTTTGCAATGTACTTTGCAAATTGATCGATGGGCGCCGACTACACCAACAATGACCACCGTCATTGTTCCCCTCCTCGGAGGGCAGGAAGCGATTTTTTCTGGATGTTCTTTGTGCGCTTCAAATCACGCCCTCCTGTGATATCTTCGGATCGACCAGGAGCGGAAACAAAAACTCGTCTCAGAGGGTACTATACCACACACAAGAGACCGGCTTCATGCTCTTGACAAGACGTCCGTGCGAGCGCTCGGCGAGTTAGCAATTCTGAGGAAACGATGTCCTTACAAGCTTGATTTGATTGATTGACTGTTATGGCCCGATCTCGACTTTTTTTTCAAGGATGTGCGGAGATGTGGACATTGCAATTTGCGTTCACTCGGCTTCTCTCTGTTCCCAGCCATTCTTCAACCTGCGTCTCGTTATTCTCCGTTTCTTCAATCTCAATGAGTCGCAGTTGTTCTGGTTAAAGTCCACAAGCTATCCTTTCCCTCGCTTGCTCTTTCTCCCGGTCTCATCGTCTGGCCAATCCTGGCTTTTGGGTTCTTGGTCGTTCAACGTGTACGCATCATGCAGGGAATAGTGTGGGACCTCTCTCGAGTGAGGATCAAAGCTTTGGCTTGTCCACGCTGTTTTCTGCGATATGTGTTGGTGACTGGGTCTCGCTATCTGGGTTGGATAAGGATAAGTCCTAGAGTGACAAGGTGGATATCTTGTGTCTTTTGCTATCAAGGATCAGCTGATAGATCTTTGGGAATTGAGCATTCTGGGAATGGTGTTAGAGAGGGAGCAGAATGTGCGGGATGGGCGACTGCTGGTGAACCGCCGTTTCCTTCTACTTCGGTGGTTGGAAGCGGCACCCTTTTTTTTCTTATAAGTCCCCCATTTCTACTCGCTATAAAACTGCGGCTAACTACTGCTCCAGGAGAATGCGTCCATCCCTTTGCAGCTTCCAACGACCAGCTTCTTTACTTGCAATTTACACTCTTGGAATCGCTCACATCCGCACCAAAGGATTGAGTAAATCCCTCATTTGGACCAGCAATAGCACAGCTCCATCCTGTCCACCTAAATGTGCCCAACCAGGCAGGGTGATTTGTCAGCTGGCAACTATGTCGACTCGCTACTCCACGGCTGTCTTGAAGTGTTATGATACTCTGAACTACCAACTTCATGTCAGACGATAACCACAATAGCTAGACAGTGCAAATAAAGTCGAATATAAGATACTTAAGGATGCAAAGTATAAAAGTGGATAAAAAGACCGGCTGAGTCAGCTGCATAAGCCCCTCCAAGCCCCGCCGCGCAGAACGAGAAGGAATGTTCCGGCGGGCCCTCGAGAACTTTTTTTTTGGCGATAAGACTTTTAGATTACTTCATTCCCACAACTTATCTACTCGCCCTTTGCTTCGCTTGGAGGGAGTTTCCGAAGTCTCCACTACCTATTCACCTCTTGCTCTCCAAACTCCTCTCAAAATGCCTACCGAGGACATCGACGACATGATCGATAGCCAGATGTTCCAGAAGCCTGGTGATCTGGTTGAGCGCGATGATGACACCGGTCTTATGCAGGTTGAGAGTATGTGCATGAACTGCCACGATAATGTGAGTCTAGTTCCATGCGCAATTTCAATGATCCGCGGCGACGACGCTTGCGCAAATCTATACGTTCCATACTGACGTCGCTCACAGGGCGAAACCCGTCTGCTACTCATCCGCATCCCCTACTTCCGCGATGTTATCCTCGAGTCGTTCGAATGCCCTCACTGCCACTTCAAGAACAACTCTATCAAGTCGGCCGGTCAGATTCAGGAAAAGGGCTGCTCGTACACAGTCATCATTGAGAACGAGAACGACATGCAGAAGCAGGTCGTTAAGAGCGATGTCTCCACCTTCAAGATTGATACTTTGGGTATTGAGGCGCCGCCCGGTAACGGTCAGTTGACAAATGTCGAAGGATTGATTCAACGGATCCATGAAGGTCTAGCGAGCGACCAACCCGCCCGCAAGGCTCAGGCCCCGGAACTCCACGATGCTCTCGAACCGATTATCAACAAATTGAAGGATATTTTGGAGGGCAACGGTTTCCCCTTCACCATTAGCCTGGATGACTACACTGGCAACAGCTGGATCGCCCCCTCTATTGGGCAAGACCACGCCAAGAAGTATCAACGCCGCGAATATTTCCGTACCCACGAACAAAATGAAGAATTGGGCATTTCCAACGACCCTAATGCCTCCCAAACCGAGGGTGCTACGACCGAGGCCGGCGATGAGGCCTTCGATTCCGAAATCGTCAACAACCAGGTCTACACTCTTCCCGCGGAGTGCCCCGCTTGCTACAGGCCATGCGTTGTTAATTGCAAGTCTGTGGACATCCCCCACTTCAAGCAAGTTCTGCTCTTCAGCACCGTTTGCGGCGGTGAGGTTCTCGGTGAAGGCGGAAAATGGATCAAGATGGATGGCTGTGGCTACAGAAACAGTGACATCAAGACCGGTGGCGAGGTCCCAGAGAAGGGCAAGCGGATCAAGTTGTCTGTGGAGAATGAAGTCGATTTGAGCAGAGACATTCTCAAATCAGACACCTGCTGTCTGTCCAGCGAGGAGCTTGATCTGACTGTCCAGAGCGGAAGTCTCGGTGGACGATTCACGACCGTCGAGGGATTGCTCACCGAGGTCAGGGATCAATTGCACGATCACATTTTCGACGCCGTCGGGTCTGGAGCTGGTGACAGCATGGCTACCGACGAGAAGGCCAAGTGGGATAGCTTCTTTGACAAGCTGAACGACGCCATCAGTGGCAAGATTAAGTTCACCATTACGCTGGAGGACCCCATGGCCAGCAGCTACGTTCAGGATCTGTGTTCTCCCGCAAAGGATGAGCAGATCTTCATTGAAGAATACACTCGCACTGAAGAGGAGGAGGAGGAACTCGGTCTGAAGGACATGAAGACTGAGGGCTATGAAGAGGATCATGCGAAGGAGACGGCCGAGAAGAAGAAGGCTGAGGCCGAGGAACAGTCATGAGTTCATTCCCCTAGTTAACCTTTTCCTTGTGACGATTGATATCCATTCATGATGCAAACGTTTTTCTTTATTTATCCGATGTTGCATGACGGCGTCTTTTGTGATGTGTACAGTGATTCTTTCTCTATAGATATCCGGTGGTGATGGGGATTTTTAGGGAGTGATAAAAAAGTTGTCTGTCTGATCATCAAATCCTTGCATTCATAGTTTGTTCTGGTGGCTATGCTACAAAGTAGCCACAGTCAGGCGGAACTGGTTCCATGTAGATAGTGGAAATAGTGTCTTTCAGGTCAGGGCCATCGAAAAATAAGAATGGCCCGTCCTGTTGACAAATAGCAGGGTAGCACAACATTCGGTCATTTGCGAACTGCCGTGGCATGGATTGCAACGGCGCGCCGGTTCTGTCATAAGAAGTTACAGCCGTGTTGCTATGTTGGGTATCTTGGCATCAAACGTTCGGGCACGGTCATGAAAGAGCCACGCTTGTCCCATGAGCTTATTGGATTTCGATGTTCGAAAATCGGCCGGTTCAGGCCGAAATGCTCGGCCAAGTAGCTCACTTCGCAAAGGGGTTCGCGTGAATTGTGACTCGGTTGATGCGCAGGGCCTCAAATTCATCCCCCTCCTTCGGCTGGGAAACCTTGCCCTTCTTGTCAACCTTGGCATTGGCCTTCTCTAGCTTCGAAAGCACGTCTCCACCTTCGTCTTGGGGACTTAGGTTCAATACTTTCCCAAAGACCGTACTAGCACCGTCAAGATGCGATGCTGGCGCAAAGGCAATGAAAAATTGGCTGCCGTTTACGGCTGCGCCAGTCGCATTTTGCGAGCCGGGTGCCGTCCTATCCTTGACGGGGCGAGAAGCCATGGAGAGAATACCGCGCGCATTGTGTTTCAGTGCCGGGAGATTAATCTCTTGGTTCAGTGCGGAGGGGTGATATATGGAGGTGCCGCCTTTAGGGATCTCGAAGGGGAGAATGGGTTTCGTGGAGCTCGAGGGTTTCGCGGCTGGTCCGAGGGAGATGTCTCCGCCTTGGATCATGAAGCCGGGGATGAGGCGATGGAATGGCGTGTCATTGTATGCGCCGCATGCGCACAGGGCGAGGAAGTTCTCTGCAGTTTGCGGGACTGCTTCGCAGAAGAGCTCGACCTTGAGGTCACCTTGGGTAGTATGAAGCTAAATGGCACAATGATTAGCACAGTGTCGGGCATTAGGTTTCACGGCAGAGTTGAGGAGCTTCTTAGCAGCGAAGGACTTACTGTGACAGACATGGCTGTAAAAATCGCTCCGATTTGAGGTCAATGAAATCGACGTGCGAAGCAAATGTCGGGACCGATGCGGCGGTCGATGTCACGCTTAGTCAGGACTCGCGGCCGCGTTCTCTCGTGTTTACGGCAGTCACAATTTGGATTCAAGGGTTAAGAGACGGCAGTGGCCAATTTGGAATCAGCAAACTATGAAACCCTGAAATCGGACTCGTCGAAGATATTTTGCACTCTTGATTCACCATCGCACTTCCCTTCTGTTCAAGCTAGGCCTGTCCGAAGCACATCACCACAATGAACAATCGACCAGTGGAGCAAGCATTGGGGAACCTCGTTCCTACACACGCCAATGATCTACCTCAGGAGCTTCTCAGCCTTGCCTTGAATCTCGTGGCCCAATCTCGGAGCTTCTCAAGTAGTCTGAAGCCCGAGGAAGAAATTGCCCGACCATATGCTTGTGCCGAGATTGCCTGCAGGAGGTACGTCAGTCTCCAAGCAACCTGATACCAAAATTGCTTCTAACTGCTTAATCTTACAGGTTAAGCCGAGCGCTCAAACTTCCCCCGCTACTCGGTCATGCCCCATGCCCTCCGCGTGTATACAAGAAGCTCTACTCCTACCTTGACAGGTCTCTCGGAACTGGCTCAGGAGGACTCAAGCGCTCAGCAAGTGTATCTGGAACACCAACTCGCAGCAACTCTGCAAGAACCACTCCCAACAAGGCGGTTGGAAATACCCCTTCGAAGGTTGCTCCTACGTCACGAGGCCTCCAAAACACACCCTCCAAATCCACACCTTTGAAGCGGAGTGTCAGTGTCGCCGCCAGGCTAGGCTCGCCATCCAAATCCGCCCGAAAATCTATTCAAAGCCATCCTAGGGATATCACTAAATCGACGATCATTCCAGATGCCCCTGCATGGGCAATGACCGCCATCCGCACAGTATGCAAGACACTTTCGACCCCAGCTCCGCGGACAAACACCTGGTCCAGACCTCCAATCTCACGAACTCTCCCCCCTCACATATTTTCCGGCGTCTCGACCGTCCTCTATTTGACATCGAGTATGTTTAACGATGAAGAAGGCTTCGACGAGGAAACGCTGGAGTTCTTGGAACCCATTGTGTCTATTGGTGGCAATGATGCCGAATTCAAAGACCTCGTGCATGCCATGGTGGTCGCAGTGTACTTTATTGTTCTAGCTCGCCGGCGAAATCCTACGCCGTCTGAGAACGGCGAGATGGATAGCGAGGCGCAGAAGATGGACAAGAAGACGTTTACAGAGATGCGCCAGACTGCCTTGACTTGCCTTGGTCTCCCGACTGATAGACGGCATCGTGATGATGTTGATCAATGGATTGCTCTGATCATGGAACAGGGCTGGGCCAATGGCCAGGAGTGGTTCGAGAATATCCCACTCGCTGGAGAGCTGGATGGCGAGGATGAGGAGGGCAACTCGTACCGCAATCTCGACGAGGAAGATGCGGCATTCCGAGGTGTGAAGCTACCCAAGCGCCATGATGGGGCCGGCAATTCCAAGTCCCATCCTTCAAAGCCAGAGGCTTCCCATGGTGGTCTGTTGCCTGGTCTGGGGACTATGATGCAGGATCGGGTGGACTGGTTGAGTGAGGATCGCCGGGAGGAATTCGTCGAGTGGAAAGCAGACATTATGTCCCGCCTCGGGTCTGCAGCTGCATGATCCACTGCGTGTTAACGTGAAATACTGGATGGAGCCACTGACGCTAGGAATTATTTGATACCCTCACAATGGAAACGGAATGAAACCTTGGAATGGGAAAATGCGCCATGTCCAAGGTACCAAACTATGTGCACGCGGTGGTCTCGGTCTTAGGTCGATTAATTGTCCGCCTAGGCGAGGATAGCTAGTAGAGAGAAGGGAATATAACGTACACTATGACTAAAGCGGCCGAGCACGAATTCTATAGTATCTGTACCTTGTGTTAGCGCCCCCCACCTGGCGGTGAGGGTGCGCCCTAGCGGTACCGCAATTATTATTAGTAACCCAAGAACGATGCTATTCGTATTATTTATTAACCCTTTGGATGCGAATCAAAGTAAAAAGGCTTATTAGCCTCTCTACCACCCCTCGCTGCTTCTATAGATGCCTTTTCCTCCTGCGTGGGCTGTTTTGGTGGCGGTTTACGTAGACCTTCGTATGTAGTTTATCTAGCCGCCTCTTGTCCTGTATAGCCTTATTTGCCTTTCTGTCCGTAATTGATCGATTAGCGTTTTCTGTACTTAGCATTCTAGTGTGACTGAGCCATTTGATGTGTCGCCTAGTGTATTTCCTTAGTAGAGGGGCACGAACGGCCGTCATTTAGCTAATTATATCGTTCGAGAGAGCTACACGTTCCGCGATGACATTATTATATTAGAAGATGTAGTAGGCCTAGCCGAGTATAAAGAGACTTGTCGGGCTTAGATTGACATCAAGGGCGCTACCTTTTCAGAACTGGCTTTGAGGCCTTCTATTGTTCTCGTACTCCCTGTCCAATTATTTCTGAAACTTTACACATGATGATCGCGGTCAATGTGGACGATACCATCCATTATCGCCCGGCTGCTCCTCAACACCATTTCACGCCGCCGCATGGAACTGGCTTTGTCCCGCATTGCCACATTCCCCTGACCGATCAGGTTCCTCCATACGTTTTCCCGCTTGATGGCCTCAACCATAACTTCATAGAATTCGCGTATTTCAAAGTCTTGAGACACCGGATGAGGGCGCAATAAATCGAAAACCTCACGGAATTCAAGCAAATTCCCGTCGATGCAGAGGGCACGCATTTTCTCAATAGTCGCACGTGGCGTTCGAGTCGGAATTTCAGGGTAGTCACTGGGACTCATGGGAGGACATGTTGGCGGAGGTTTGACTTCCATGGCAGTATAATTTGAAGATATATGTTGCTGGAGTAGAATGCAAGATTGCACGATTTGCGATTATTACTGATGAACCTTACCCGACGGCCAAGGTGTGCGGGGTGAGATTGATTATACTGTGGTATAAAGCGCGGCTCAGTCACGAGACTTTTGGGTAATCTGTCACATGATAGCCAATTTTATGGAGTAGATTACACCTCCATATCTCCGTGTTTTATCTTCATCCGAAACTACCTGTGATCCGATACCACATTCTATTGTTGTCTCGGTATTCTCAGGCATCCACACTCTGAGTTATCCACAGCATTTAATATGATGTTTTGGGCTGGGCCGCTCGCTTACATGGGGCTTAGTAATCAGGGGTTGAAAAACAGTAGATGTAAGTGGAGACGGGTCCCACTTAGCTGGCCCCCGAGTGGAGACACGGTGCTATGTATGAGTGGACGAATTCCGAGCGGGTCCAGCAGAAAGGCAAGGCTGAGAGAAGCTGAGTACACAGAAGCTTAATTGTTGAGCTTTCGTGTTGAGCTCTCGGAACTACTCCAAAAGTGGAAGGAGAGACAAGAACAAGTTGCGAAGTATACATGCAGGCTGAGGGAAGCAGACCGAGGGAAGCAGAAAGATAATGGAGGCAGACTGAGGGAGGCAGAAAGATAATGGAAGCAGGCCGAAGAAAACGGAAGTAGCTTTCTGATCCCAGTCGAGGGTATGTCAAGTCTTTATGATTGTTATTATTCTACATATTTTCACCTTTAATACGCTATCTGAAATGGAGTAATCGTGTTTTACCGCCCTATCTACTTTCCATGGCTTTCCGGGCTTTGAACGAGCAGGGAGGCCCAAGTAGATATACCAGCAGGTCTTGCTTGCATCGTAACCATCACTTGGCGGCTGGCAATTGAGGGCAGGAACACCATTTTTCGAGAGATTTCTTTGCAGCGGTAGTAATGGCTCATTCTTCCCATTCCAAATACACAGGCTCGGGCCAGCCAACACTGGAACATTTTGAATTTGAGAACCATTTTAAATTCCCTTGCTGTGGTATACGTCGTCCATCGACGGAAAAAGCCCCCTGCGCAGAAGTGATGGCCTATCCAATTCATTTCAGGCTGGGAGTTCTACTCCGGACCTGACACCCAAGAGCTCTTTCTCTTCGACCTTATTTTTCTCCAAGGTGTTCTGATGCCGCATTCGTAAGCCTTCGGCTTGGAATAAAACCGAATCAAAAATCATTTTCTAGTTTCGATTGGGTTCTGAACAACCGCACTTGGTGTCTTCAGCCGGAAAGATCGGGTCAGAAGTTGGTCTTGTGTAGGCCGAGAGTTGCATATTAGCCTGCGTCGCTTGACAGGAGATAATATAGAACGGCGACTCCAATGAAACCTCAGAAACCCTTTTTGATGGGGTTTTTTGGTTGTTTTGGGACAAAAAAAACGTAACCTGAATAAACAAACTCACATCAGAATGATTCGATGGCAGCACCGGCTTGTATAAAGGGTACGGAGATAAAATGAAAAGATTGTGTATAACCTACCTTTATTCGGTGACTTATCTTGATATTTCCGTACATTGTATCGCAATGTAGCCGCCGGGAACCGCATCGACTGTTTATCTCATGGCAACCTGGCAAATGCACGTTGAATTTCCCCTCCGCCTGGTCACCATAGTGGTTGTACTCCAGCCATTGTGTCATATCGGTCCGAATATGATCGACCATTTTCTCCTTTTCTGGTACAGCCACAAAACAGGCTCTATCGAATAAGAGTACCATCTTTGCAGGCCGTGAATGGCTTATGTTCTTATTTGCTGTCCAGTATTGAATGGTTTCTACCACGTAGACTTTGATCCGGTGGCATTCGACGTCCGTCGGCGGTGTCAGCCTGAATGTAATAGGAATCTGTGAGCTCAGAGGGAATAAATTGCCCGGAATAGCAATGCTATAATAAATTTGACTCTTCCAATTGCGTGAATTCACAATGGGCTCCATCCGTGCTAACGAGGCCTCGGTCGGGATACGAATGACAAGAATCTCCATCGTGCCGAGAAGGTTAGATTGGAGTAACCCAGGTCGTTCGATGACAGCCTCTAAAACATACCGCACAGACCCAAATCGTGTCTCGATTGTCTCCGGCAGGGAGCCATCGACGATAAACTCAAAATTGTACCTGTACTTTCCGACGGCGAACACTGCGTAATTTCTGTGTTTAGAGTCATAGGGGTGGCTGTTTTGCTTGCTTCGCGGGTGTTTGTTACCCGTATATGTGGGCTGATGACGACCCGGGAAAATGCCTTCAATGCTCTTCAAATATAGCGTCCGACCTTTTGCTAACATTGAGTCCTCTGCTGTTACTGGGACCACTGTGTTGGTGTGGTGACAATAGTGCCTGCCAGGATTGTTCTGCATTAAGGACGCATCTTTGCAATTAAAGTAGACGTGCTTGTGGACGAAAAAGTTTTGTTTATCGTGAACGTGCGTCCAGTTCGGCGGGATGCCTGTACAGCACAGTCAGAACATACATGTCCATAGCAATAAATCATAATGCTTACCACCTGGCCAGTCTGTATGGCCCTGGCTGCGGAAGCGGATTCCAATCGTCTTTATTTGGACAGGCTTGGTGACATGTAGATGCATCTGCCCACGCAAAACCGCCGGTGTTTTTTCGCTTGGGTCATCCGGATAATGCCACTGGAGGCAGAGCATCGGTTCAGCCAGAGCAATACTAACCGACAACTCGTTTGTTTTGATGATGACCTTTTCATTGAGCAGAGGAGGGAAGGCCGAGTATAATCTGGGATTTGAGTCGCTAGAATGTTTTGGTGCCGGATCTGACAACATTCTTCATAGATCTCTAATGATAGCTTCCACAAACTTTTGAAGCTGAAGCGGTTCTTAGATGTTTGATATTTTGGAATATGTCGGTTTTTCCGAAATCGTTGGGCGACAAAATCAACTAATAATCTCATGTGAATGAAGTGTTGGGTATAGTCTGTTGGTCACGGTAGATCCCCACATTTAGCGGTTGCTCACAACCAATTCTCTGGTTTGTCGGTGTGGGGAAAACGCGGGGATTCAAAGTTTATTACTATTGACGGGGACAGGTCACCAATAAGACTGAGAGTGGAGAACAGCGTAGTACCGCAAGACTTGTGCCGTCTTCCCCGGTATATCCGGAAGATGCCATGTGTGAACCGTGGAAGACAGACTCAGGATATGTACGCGATTATACGCCCTCCTTTAATAGAGCCTCTTATTGCCTAGTCTTAAATCGAAATGAGGAATTAACTTATAGAACTTATAGTCTTGGAAACTAAATGCCTGAGATGAATGGTCTTCGAGGTATGCGCAGTGTGACCTTCGACGATGGATGCTGTTTGATTAAACGTGGTAGCGGTTCTCTATCGCATTCTACCTTGAAACAACTTGTGGATTCACCCAGTCAAAGCGTCATATTAATTGTGACAGACTTGCCACTTTTTTGAAATGCAAGCGTCACTATTTCACTGACTCCGGAAATAGTGACCTCTCTTGCTGGAGAGACTGAGAATATTTTGGCAGTACTCTGCACTGCAGTCAGGTTGTCAAGATCGTGATGGAGGAACTTGGGGCGCACAGAGCCAAATGGGTATCGATGTGTATCGATGTGTGGTGAAACATTTACCACGCCTTTGATGTCAGCCTCACATTTTTGGGCAGAAAAATGAGGATCATTTGCTCATCCTCCGGACTTCCTGTAATCCTCACAACGGGTCTCAATTCTAAGAAAGTGAAGAGCCCCAGGGTTCAAAAACCTAGGACCGAGTCAGACTGATGGTAAAAACAAAAAGCAAAAAAGGCAGACATCAGCTTTCCCTTCCCGCAGCCTCGACATGTTGCTGTTAATTTGCCCAATAATTACACAAGAAACCCCAGTGGAGCTTAACCCAGAATCTGCACTATCTTCGTTCATGAATTCGTAAGCTTGAGAGGATGATGTCTTCTGGCATCCAAAGGATGCTTAAAATTATTGAGAGTCATTTGACAACGCATGTTTTCAGTTGGTTGAGAGTTGAAGTGAGATTTCATAGCAGCAACCGTCGTGGCCCTAGAAAGACTTCTGGTGGCAATCCAGTAAACTCTTCAGGACGGCCCGTTCGGTGATTTGGTTTTTTTATTGAAAGGCTAGAACCGTGGCGGAGAATGGAATTATGCTTTAATTTCCTAGTTGTTGAAAATCGGTCGCTAAAAGATTCAAAGTTCTTTCTCTTGGTTTTTCTTTTGGCCGACCCTATCTTGCCTGCGTTCTTGTAACTTCATCCTCCACTCTAATGTCATTCTTCTGGATTTTGGAGCCTATGGATTGTTTTCGATTATCACCGCCTTTCACCTGAATTTCCAACGATAGCTCTCCCTTTATGTACTATGCTTTTTCGCTCATCCAACCTACATTACCTCGGGTATCAGGCCCGCCCCTCTTTTTAAGATGTTTTTAGATGATGCATATGTCAGAAAAAATGGTTATTTTTCTTTCTATAAATATAGCTCCATAACCAGACCCAATCGAATAAAAGCTTTCACTAGAATTTACTTCCTACTACCCTCTCTCTCTCATAAAGCGCAGACCAGGGAAGTATTCTATCAGTCTCATCTATCTCTGATATGTTAGCTAGTACACTGCAGTGTCAGCTGATCCACGGACGGTAGTAAGAAATTCTTGTTTCTAAGCAGCCTGGTTCATAGGAACCTAGAACATCTATTTCTCTCTACTATACGTCCGATAGATATAATTCCTATCTACATACATCCATATGCCTCGCATCTCTTACAGCCTCTTTATATCAGATATTTCGCGCGATCTTAAAACAATCATACGAAGGCTTAATCGATCAGAAAATACGGCCCTAGTATTAACCTTATCGATAAGCTCGATTTCCTTACAACATGCCCACAGGCTCGCGCAGACGCATCTAAATTAAATGCGATCAAAAACAGCTTAAGACAACTTTAAAGCAGTGAGTTTAGTTCTGATTAACCCAGACTAGGTAATTTCAAAGCTTAAAATTCACCTTCGGACGCCTACACCGCTGAGTAGCTGCCCAGGCAGCCAATCAAGCATATTCACACCAAAGACTATCGCAGAGCTTTCAAAACAAGAAAGATCAGTTAAAGTATTGCTTAAAAATCAGTCGGTAAGCCCTCCGTTGCGCAGAAACAGGCTATTAGTAAGATTTTCTTAAAGCGGCTAAGGAGGTAATATACAAGCTACAATTAGTGGGCTCGGAAAATAAGCAGTTACGCGCTACAAATACAGCGCAGAAGCAAAAGCGCGCTTGCGTGAATAGGCGTATAGCCTACGAAGCTATTATACCAGTGCAGGAAGCTCAAGAGCTTTCGCAAGCCCCTGAGCCTATTATACAGCCTCTACCATCATCTTCAGCGTCACCAGCACAGCATATTCAAGCTGCAGTAGCACCACTGTAAAGGCGTCAATTTACCCGTTATTTATGTAATTAGAGATAATTTAGTGAATATATTGATGTTTTAGTTAAAATATACATGCATAAAGTAAAAAGTAGATGGTTGGGTGAGCGGCTCGCTTACATGGGTGGCTCGCTTAGCGGTTGCGTTAGATGCCTCTGATCAATCTCTAAGTAATCGACCAGTGAACACTCACTGAGCGTTCAGTGGACCCTACTGATCTATCACGTATTGACACTGAGTACCTTACTCGAGTCTTAGCCCGGACTGAAATTTACTCGGTGAGCCTGACTCGGAGCGCCCTCATAAAAGCGGCGGCAGCTAAAATAGGAAAGCCCCACCAAGCAGAGGAAATGTGGTACGTATAGTGACCTACATACACGTTCAGTTCCATAGCATCTAATAAAGGCAACTGGTGACATACACCTCATATACCTACCATATCTAATAATATTTCCAATACTACTTGAAACATTGAGTTTATCAGCTGTGTAACCGCCCCCGAATCGACTGCTCAAAGGCTTCCAGAGCCACTGCGGGCATCGGACAATGCAATCATAGGCCGTTGCCCATGTAGACGCCATGATATCCAATGCATCTCAATACCAAATGCTTCTAGTCCGGTGGTGCGGGACACTCTCGTTCTGCTCTGCCTCCAAACTCTTCATCGTATCGTATAAGAAGAAGTCTATGAGGATCGCGTTGATCCCGAATGTCTTGTGGGGGTTTCCATCAGCAGGCTCTTCTGGGCCTTCGACACGGTCATTCTCGTCCGGCCCCGAGTTCACAATGCCCTTCTTGCCAGCATTCTTCACCTCGGGATGTCGCTTCTCGATCTCACGCTTGATTAGCTCTACACACCAGATACTCGTGCCGCGCAGCTCAATCTCCCAGTTTGACCCTGGCGTGAGAGGTTTCAGGCTGCGGATATGAGAGTCCAGCGGAGGCGAGTAGCGGAGGCAGCCAAGTTGGTTCAGCATTTGAGGAATGCGGTAGTCTGCGAACATGGTGATTTTGTCGATGTCATGGAATTCGCCGAAGTCTTCGCCGTTGAAACAGGCCCACAGATCTGCGACGAGTATTTGCGCACGCTTAAGGAGCCGCACTCTTTTTCCGTTGAAGCTTGTTTCATCACGGAAGCAGGCAAAGTTCTCGGCTACCAGATTGACCAGGCCAGCAGCGGAGTAGTTGGCGTCGTCGATGCAGTTGACAAAGCTGCCTCCGAATTCCTATGAGATCGATTAGCGATGCATGTAGAGAGAATGGTGGAATGAGACGCACATTGCAGAGAACTTCTCCGGCCTCACGCAAGCACTGCACTCGCTCTTGGAACAGAGGGATCTCCTCGTCCGTTGCGGAGCGAAAAACATATTTCAGAAGCTCATCCGTGCATTCAACCTTATTCACCCAAAAGTCGGGTGTGGTAATTGGGATATCTGTAGTATATCAGATCAGCTCTGAAGATCTAAACAGCAATACAATGTAACATACCTTCATCCAAGGCTCTTTGCAGAGCAGCGACCAGACTCCAGTAGCCAGTCCATTTCCTCCCACGATACTCGATACAGAACCGTTTCGACTCGTCCTTTTCCGCGGACCAGAAACTAAAGTTCAATAGATCCATAGTAAAAATAAAGTCCACCGTGCTCTCATTTTTCTCCTGCGGGTGCAGCTCATGCTCCGACCATGTCTGCGTAGAATACGCCTTCTTCTGCATCAACCGCCAAATAGTCTCAGCAGCTTCCTTGATCTGAGTCGGACTCAGAGCAACATCAATTGAGTTATCAAAGATGTACTGCGCAGCCTCGAGCACCTTTGTCTCGGGCGGAGCTGCCTTGTTCGGTTTTCCGCCCAGCCCAAGGTGCTGGCGAAGCAGTTCGACGAGTTCAGGGTCAGCTTCATCTGACCCACGTCGGTCGGAGTCTGATTCCAATGAAGGCATGCTCAATGGCTGTGTTGTGTGCAAAAGTACAGTAGAGCCGAGTATATCCCCTAGTCCGTGGGGCTCGATGCGACAGGGTCCAGATGCAGCGTCAGGGGAGTGGCCACTCAGCAGTTCTCCAGCCCACACCGAGAGGGTCAATTTGGGACGAGACGATGGAGTGATTTGGGTCAGGGGTAACCAGGTCTTTGATCATGCACAATGCAAAGTCCAAGGTTTTTCTTTATCGCCACGGAGAAAATTCCATGATTTTTGGATAGAGGCACGTGTTATGTAAGCAGGGGGCGAGCAGTGATTCCCTTTCACCGAGTTTTGCGTGTTGGTGATTCAATTTACTGATTTAGTGGTGCTTAGGCGAGATTCGTGTGTCCCTAGTTCTCTCTGCTTTGTACCTATCATTAGTGGGGTGTTGATATCGGAGGGTGATGTGAATATAAGAGTCAGTTATTCTCCTATATACGCTTGAGTAACGCTTGAATTACGCATAATCACGTATACACTCATCGAGAGAGACTTTGAGAACCAAGTGAAACAGAAAATAGCCCAGAGTACTCAACCTATTCGAATTGGCAAATCGCCCGAAATCATGGACCAACGCAAAGCAGTAGTGCATGCAAGGTACTGCGAGGTGTCGCAAACACGCCGCATGGAATGCACAAACAATCTCAATGCCCATGTGATGCCAATCGTGCCGGGTACCCGATGGTTCCTGATCGTTTATGAAGCAGAATAAATAGAGGCATCTTAAAAGGTAGTCGTGGGCCGATCCTAGCTAAGGCTCCGCCGTGCCGTCATCGACGACCCTCAACTCCGGTCTCTGTTCCCGGGATCTCACGCGCAACACTTTCATTCGCAACTCTCTCTTTCATCCTCCCTCACCCTCGCTCACCCTCCTTCACCCTCCTTCACCCTTTCTTTTTGTTCGACCTCCTCGACACCGACATGGGCCGATAGGCTCATTCATTCCTACATTGTTCTATCGCAAGCTATCTCTGCGCCCGCAATCATGCGCGCAAGCTCCATCAAGCGCTCCCTCGGAGTGGAGCTCACCAACAGCATCAAGCAGGTACGGGCACTTGAACAATGGTGCAAACCCTTGTGGAGATCAAATTGCGTTCTGCGATCTAATTCTAACGTCTCTTCTTCCTCTCTTCTAGTCGCGTGTCCTTCTCGTTGGAGCTGGCGGCATCGGATGCGAGCTGCTTAAAAACCTCGTCCTCACCGGCTTCGGAGAGATTCACATCATCGATCTCGATACAATCGACCTCAGTAACTTGAACCGCCAGTTCCTCTTCCGCCACGAACACATCAAGAAGCCAAAGGCCCTGGTACGTCTTCCCGGAGTCCCGCGACCTCAGCCCTCCCTTGCGAAACCGCCGCCGGTCGCGGACCCCGCGCAATCCTCATGACTACAATGAGACGGTGTTCTGACTAGAGGTCTGTGATATCTAGGTTGCGAAAGAAGTTGCGCATCGGTTCCAGCCCAGCGCAAAGTTGGAAGCCTACCATGCGAACATTACGGACTCGCAGTTCAGCGTCGACTGGTTTGGGAGCTTCAATATTGTCTTCAATGCGCTAGATAACCTGGCTGCGCGACGACATGTAAACCGGATGTGTCTTGCCGCGGGTGTGCCTCTGGTGGAGAGTGGCACCACCGGTTTCAACGGCCAGGTGCAGGTCATTGAGAAGGTAAGCAGCTTTGCCGGGCTCATTGATTCAAGTGCCGACCTTACTGACCCCTCCAGGGGAAAACGGAATGTTATGATTGCAACGAAAAGGAGACTCCGAAATCCTTCCCTATTTGCACGATCCGCAGCAACCCGACGCAGCCCATCCACTGCATCGTATGGGCCAAGAACTACCTTATCCCGTATGTCGGATCGACTACCCCATGATATTCATAGTTGACATCTGGTTAGGGAGCTGTTTGGTCAGAGTGAAGACAACCCAGAGGAACTGGACACTACTGAGGATGCAGACAATGGTCAGTTTTGGCGACAGGAATGTGTTGACTGCAACCGGTGATGCTGACTGTTGAATAGCCGAAGAGATAGAGGAGCTGCGCAGAGAAGCGCAGGCTCTAAATGAGATCCGGAACTCCATGGGCTCCGATGATTTCACCAGAAAAGTCTTCGAGAAGGTCTTCAGGGATGACATCGAGCGACTTCGCAGAGTGGAGGATATGTGGAAAGAGCGCACGAGACCAGACCTACTGGATTATGACAAACTCCAGGAGGAATCTGCTTCCGTGGAACCCACAGTGTCCATCACTGACCAGAGGGTGTGGACGCTAGCCGAGGACTTCGTTGTGTTTAAAGACAGGTGAGCAGGCTTGTTCACTCCTTCAAGTCTGTGACTTGGCTAACTGAAGTGAAGTGCGGATCGACTCACCAGACGCCTAAAGGAGATGCAAGCGAAAGCATCATCCGAAGATGAAGCTCCCGTCATCACATTTGATAAAGATGATGTGGACACACTGGATTTCGTGACCGCAACTGCCAACTTGCGGGCCAATATCTTCCACTTGGAAGCGAAATCCAAATTTGATACCAAGCGTAGGTCGCATATTCCGGCTTTGTTGAGCACTCAATTGACTTCTTGTAGAAATGGCGGGTAATATCATTCCTGCCATCGCTACCACGAACGCCATGACGGCAAGTCTGTGTGTTCTCCAGGCTTTCAAGGTTCTCCAAGACAACCTTGCAAATGCCAAGATGGTACTGTTTTGCCCATATTGTGAGGTCATTGTCGCTTATTGACATGGTATTTTCAGGTCTTCCTCGAGCGATCCGGTGCACGAGCTATCAACTCAGATTCTTTGGATCCTCCCAAACCTAACTGTCCAGTCTGTTCTGTTGCCCAAGGTCGTGTGTCATTTGACCCAGAGCGTGCCACGCTAGAAGACCTAGTGAATGTTCTCCGTGAGGAGCTCGGCTATAGCAAGGAGTTCTCTGTCATCAAGGGTGGCAACTTGATATATGATCTTGATCTGAATGACCAGCTGTCATCGAAGCTCTCCGATATGGGTATCACGAACTGGGCCTTCCTCACCGTCGTGGATGAAGACGACCGGGATAAAGATCCTCGTATCGACCTACAGCTTGTTATCAGTGCAACGTACGTTCTATATGTCAACATCTTAGATCTGTACTAACTGAAATCTGCAGACCTGAGCTCTCCGAGGAGTCGAAGCCCGTGGTCTTACAAAGCACCCCAGACATCCCGCGGAGGCCAAAGCCGGCTCTTATTCCCCCGGTCGAGGCAGCCCCTGTTACCAACGGCACCTCCGTCACCGGCAAGCGCAAACGTGAGGGTGAAGATGGAGACGGGGACGAGACCATGACGAACGGCCATATTGCCAAGAAGGTGGCTGGAGAATCATCTAACGGCGATGACAACGACCTGATCGTCCTGGATGACGACGATGGAGCCATTTTGATCGACGATTAGAGCGAAACCGCGGCAGATGGGTGCACAGGTGCTTTGACTTCTCCAAAATAGAGCTGCACACGATTTGACAACGTTTTACTACCCCATCTTATTTGTATCATAGCAAACATGCAAGCTACTCCGACTTAAGACCAGAATTCACGATTGCAGATCATCTTTGCTTAGGTATTATGAGGCTCGAAACCAAAAAGAGATCGTAAAGTCAATGATAAAAGTACAAGATGGTCATTTAGAGGGTCATTGAAACGGTCATCTAGACAGCGCCTAGTCCACCGTCTAGATTGAGAATGCAGTTATTGGCATATTCATTCGTTGCCAGGAAGAAAGCTGCGTCCGCTATCTCACTGGGCTTTCCGAATCGATGGAGAGGGATCATGGCTTTGAGTCTGTCGACTTCGCCAGGAGTAAAGTCTGGATACTGTCAGTGGTAACTCATCAAAGGGGTGTGGATTGCTGCTTACCCGTAATCATCGGTGTGTCGATGTACCCCGGCACGATGGCATTCGATCGAATCACCACATCCTTCAGTGATGCAGACACCTCGACAGCCAATGACCGTGTCAGACCCAAGAGACCAGCCTTGGATGCAGCGTACGGAACAGCACCGGTTCCAGCCTTGAGTGCAAGTAAGGAAGAGATATTGATGATACACTTGGATGGAGTTTTAGTGTCTGGGGCGAAATTGCGGTTGCGCACTCTATTGCGGATTGTGGCGCGCACCAGTGCCCGAGAGGTAAGCATTGCACCTTCGAGATTCGTGCGCAGGACCTGGGAGATATCATCCAGTTCGGATCTGGGAAGAATGTTATTGATGGAGATGCCAGCTGCATTCACAAGGATATCCACATTGGCCTGCGGATGGTTAGATCTCATGACTCCGGAGAAATAAGAGGGCTCATACCATTTCTTTCTCCAACTCATGCTTCCAGGATCCGATATCGCCTACATCGCCGACAAGCAGGCGCACTTTGTTCGATGTGCCTGTGATGCTGTTTCCATGATCGTTTGAGACATCAAGGCGCCCAGCTGCAGCTTGGAGACGCTCTTGCGACCTGCCGACTAGAATGACGGATGTAGCTCCTTCTTGCAAGAACCTTTCGGCAATGGCAAAGCCGATTCCCGACGTGCCTCCTGTGACCATACATGTACGGCCAGAGAGACGATTTCCTGAATGACAGGAAGTCGTACTATTATTGGTCTTTTGAAAGTAGAATCGACTGGTTGCTGAACTCGCGCGGAATCCTGATCTGATGTCATTGACGGGCCTTGTGAAAAGGGATGCTGCTGGCATCCGCAGTCGGGCCGTAGAAACGAGAAAGGCGGTCATTGCCTACCAATACATCGATCGGAGGCAGATGCACAGTGATGTAAATAAAATGGGAAAAGTAAATGCAAAGGAAGGGAAAGCATCGGCGCCGAGTGCTTATCTTATCAGCTCGCACGGGCCACGCGGATGCTTCCTTCGAATCTTCGACTCCGCCATCTACACGACTTCCTCAACGTGACGCGCGCTTCACCATGGCGGACTCAACCTCCGAATACGTGACATTAGTCTCATGCGACGGCTTCGAGTTCATCCTGCCGCGCAGTACCGCTTGCATCTCTGGCACCATTCGGCGCATGCTGGACCCTGCGAGTACGTGGATCTGCTCGATTGCGTGAACTCCGCTGATTGATCTGGTGGTGTATAGGCAAGTTCTCGGAGGCTTTGACCGGCCGCTGTGTCCTGGAGACCTTGACGTACGTCCTTCTCCGAGCAATCCCCATTTCATTGTTGTGGTATCCTCGTCCATCCTCCTAACACCAACTTCCTCTGCAGTGGCGTCGTCCTGGAGAAAGTCTGCGAATACTTTTTTTACAACGAGAAGCACAAAGATCAGGCTAATGTCCCGGACATGGATATCCCACCCGAGTTGTGTCTGGAGCTACTGATGGCGGCTGACTACTTGGATACTTGATTGCTGTGTAGGTGCAGCTGGCCCCTCTTCTCTCGAAAAGGCCGATTTCTAACCGGGATACACGACAGCACCCGCATCCTGTTTATATTATGCAATGAATCACGGCGCAACGAGACGATCAAAATATTTGCAACGGAATTTATGGGGAGTTATCAACCTGGACAAACGGACCGGGCCACAGCGTTTTTGCTGTGGGATGTACTATTGCCAAATAGAATACAGCATATTCAACAATTTACTCGCTCCCGAGCTGTGAGCAACGACCGGGCCAAGCCATCGAAGCATCATTCATTCGACCTGATAACACCGTGGGCGAATGGTCTAAACCAGATGGCAGATCAAACACAATCCAGATAGCCAAGCCTAGACTTATTTTCAAATGGGTCATGGCTTCGGCGTCCACCAAGGAAGACGTGCTTTTGCAGCATGAATGTAAGCTGCTGGGGATAGATCCCCAGCAACGCATGTTCTTCTCCACGATGGACGTGTTTAGGGATTACACAACCTAGATAAACAGCCCTGGAGATTCGGCTATAACCTCATCCGTCTATGTAGATACTTAGTATGTTATCAAGGTATTACGCCAGATTTATCTACTTCCTCTCTTCTTTTCTTCACATCTCTATACCCCTTCGATCCTCGGTCCTCGATTGGTTTTCGTCTATCCCCACCACCACGTTATTTAGTCCCTGTCACCATGCCACCACAGAATGAGATAAATTGTCCTTTTCTCCTCCCGAAGGCTTCGAATCTTGCTTTCGCTACAGACCAAGGTCTTATAACTAAAATTCGAGAAAGAGGTCTATTTATACCCTTATTTCCCGCGCTAGTTTCATTATACCGGATGTCGCTATAGAAGTGTCCATAGATGCTGGACCTCGGTCTGTGCTGACTCAGCTGGAGGGTCCGCCCGCTCGTCCTCGACGATCATCACCCTTCACTTTCCCTCTTTGACGGGATGGAAGTCCCAGGAGCTGTGGTCACTGTAACCTATTCAAATCTCAAGTACCTGACCCTTCGGACCAAATCGACCCTTTGCCTCGGTTTTGCCAATATCAAAAGTGGCGTGGGGGCGTCCCCATTTCACCTTCCCCGGGTCGTTGATAGTGGTTCCTGATAGAGGAAGTGTCGACGCCCAACATGTCCGGTGTCGTCGACCCGTCAATCATGCCGAGCACTTCCGCGTCGCTCGCCCAGAGTATCAATACGACCGTCTCTGCGACATCCGGAAAGTCGATTATCCCATCCTCGCCCCTCGAACTGCTTACTTTCCCCATTCGCGCCTTACACCGCGCCGAGACCTTCGCCTTCCGCACCGTTCCTCGACACATTGCAAGACTCGCCGGATTAGAAGACGTTACCGTGAACTTATGGGGTGGCCCTTCAACGACAGGTGATACAGGGCTCGCAGGCGAGGCTGTGGCAGCAACGGCCAACATGGCGCGTGAGGGCGTTGCTCACACGGTCGGACAAGGTAACAGCTGGTATGTGACCGAGTTTCTGCAGACGATGCGGAAAGTTGGGGGCTTCTTTGGTTATTTGACCAGCGTCTGGTCTTTCGCGTGTCTGATCGAGGCTCTCATCCTCAACCGCGTCACTATCTATGCATCCTCCCGAAGACATCTTAGATTAGGATGGGAGAGACGACTCGCTCTACGCATTATTCCAATACTCCTTTTTGTCTCACAAATACTGTCCCTACTGCGTGGTATCCGATGCCAGACGTCTCCGGATTACTCCTCCATGCGATATGGAAAGCCAGGGAAATCGTTGAGCTTCGACTATGCCAGTGGTGGGGGTGCTCTCCACTCGCTTGCATCCATTCTTTTACCATGGGAGACCGATGAAAAGGCCTGCAGTGCCGTGAAGATGGGAAGGGCAGCGAGCAGTCCCGATGTCCCGTTCGGCTCGTTTTCTCTCCTGTGGCCGGTTTTCCTACAGCTTTGTCTAAGCCATTTTGTTGAAACTCTTTCTTGCGCTCTACAGGGTCGGCCCGTCATGACGGAGACTGGAATGTCAATCTTTGAGCACTCCCTGGCCTTTGCCGAAGCCGAGTCTATGATCGGTAAATCGATTGGACTTGGGCTGTTCGGTCTCCCCAAGCAAAGCCCTCTCAACGATGGTGAATCCCGGGATAGTTCATCCCCTTTCCAACTTCTTACAAGGGCGCAAGTCCTCGATAGAATGAACGCCACCCCAGAGCTCCTGCTCATCGTTCTGATTTCGTGCTTAAACAGCCTCTCTTCACACATACTCGATGTCTTTGGAAAACAGAGTCGATTCCGCCTCTTCAACACTGCCCTTTGGGGGTTCTGCTTCATGGCAGCCATGTCATGGGGATTCGAAAGTGGCCCTCCAGTAAGCACCGAGACGGGTGTGCTTCGATTCCCCACAGTTTGCATCGTTGGCTTCATTCCTCATCTTCTGGTCCTCTTCGGCATTTTTACATGCTTCGTTATCTATGGACTAGCTTTGACTGTCACCGCATTTTCTTTGCCCTTTGAAGAAGGCCAGCCGGCATCTCTTCGGGAACGATTCGCGTTGGCTCACGAGAACATGCAAGGTTCCAACCAGATCCGGAGCATCCGCGTCAACAGACACGAAGATTTCTATACCACTTTACTTCGGATTGGATATGTCGCATTGACTGCCGCGAGTGAAGCGGTCTTCTTGAACGAAGGCAAAGCCGTCGTCGCAAGGCAGATGACCTGGCTCGAAAAAGACCGACTTGCTGAGATCGAAGCTTCTCGTCGGAGAAACTCAACCCACGGGAATTGGCCCAACCAGGCCGAGGGGACTCCTTTCGAACCCGTGGGCTTTGCCAGCTTTGAAATTCCAGACCGACCTGATGTATGGGAGAGCGGATACAAGCGGGAGAAGAAACTGGAAAAGCCCAAGAATGCATCCCGGCAGATGCGACCTCAAGGTGAGCTTGGAGGTGTCGGTGCTGTGCGGGCATCAGTCCGTTTATGGCTTGGTATCTCTTTCCTTCGTTCTATCTTCTGGCTTGTTGCCCGGTGGATCGCATACGGATTCAACCGCGCCCTTGATCGTTTAGGAGTCAGCTACCGGCCCCAGTGGCTGAAGCACTTGGTTGGAAAGAAGAAGGACAACGCTAGGCCTGGAAGAGGATCTCCGGGATCGTTGGACTTTTGGATTCTCACCGATGAAGGCGAACTTGAGCTTCCCGATAACCACGAGTTCGATGTTGAGCTGGAAATGCGGAAACGTGAACGTTCTAGTCAACAGGACTGGGAGGGCCCAGATGAACGCCGAATGGACGAGAAGCTATATGCGTGGTGGAAAGCGGGTGGCTCTTGGGGTAACCAGGACAACACGCCTGATTACAGCCCTCCTAGTGAAGACGATGATACGACGAGCGTTATTTCCATGTCCACCAATGCATCAGAATCGGAATGGGAGGACTATCCATCGGATGGTCGTCGCACTCCAACGCAGTCGGACCCATATCCTCAATTTTCTCGGGAGAGCACACCTCAGCAAGATGCTCTCATGGACCTGAGCACTTTCGCTCGTCTGCTCGACCCTCGCGATCGTGAAACCAGAGAAGAGGCACGAATTCTTGCGGCACATCTCAGTCCAGGCCAAGGGTCCGGTCGAATCATGACTCGCAGCCAGTACCAGCAGCAAGTAGAGCGGGAGAGATCTCGTGTCCTACTGTCTTCCCGTTTGCACCATCCAGCTGTCACACATGCCCACGCGGAACATCGAAGACCCTCTGCCGAAGAAGAGTCTGAGATGCTCGAACAGCTGATCCTTTCCCGCCGCGCTGACTTTGAGGAGAAGTCTTCCAGCTCTGATCCCAATACCTGGGAGTCTGGTGCCATGGGTCTAGGCGAGAATGGCCCACCATGCGTTGTCTGCCAGACGAGCCCACGGTCCATCATCACCTGGCCTTGTCGCTGCCTCTGCATCTGCGAGGACTGCCGGGTCAGTCTAGCCATGAATAACTTTGGCAGTTGTGTGACTTGTCGACAGGAAGTCGGTGGGTTCATGCGGCTATGGGTTCCATGAATGACATATCATGTTTAATTTTAGCGTCCGCTCGAGTTGAAGACCTTTATTCTCTATATCGGTCCCCTATATTCGTGTAACATAATGCATCTACATCTCTAACTTGGGAGTGTGGGGCAGGTTTATGGATGGTGGATTGGGCGGTCCCCGCAGATACACGTCTTTCTTTCTTGTACAGATGTTATTTTGCCATATTTAGTACTTTGCATAATCAAGTCTGCCTGTTACAACTCTTCGCTTCGTTTCCCCTACACTTGTTCTAGTGAACTTGATTGAACTTGAACCTGAAAGTAATTACATTGAACATTTCTTTTCCGGTGTGACGATTTGTGTCTCAACTACCTATCTTCGCCGTCGATAGGCTGGCATAGGAAGAGGGAATCCCTTCTGACGGCAACATGACGGATTGCGGAACTAGAGGATAAAGATATGTCACAAGTAGCGAAGTCACGAACCCCCAGGTAAATGTTGCCCTAGATCATCCAATCACCGCGAAAGCGATTCGGCCTAATCTGCCCTTTCCAAGGGGTAATACACAGCTTCCCACATCTGCGCCTGAATCCATTCCCTTAATTCGGCATCGTCTGAAGGAATTCCCTCTTCCTGCGCCAGTCCTTCCTCGACAGAACATTTAATCACCCCGGCAGCGATATCCACACTGATTTCCCGTACATCCTCAACATCGGGTAGAAGGGGTGCGTTGGGGTCTTCAAGAGCAGGTGACCGTGCCTTCAGCGCTTCAACGGCTGCTACAAGCATCTTCTTTGAGAGAAGGCGGCTTCGCGATAGAACTGCTCCGAGACCGATTCCGGGGAAACAAGTCGAGTTGTTGCACTCCGCTGTTGTATACATTAGCTCGATGTCACGGTGTTGACGATCTGATTGACTCTTACCAATCTCGTATTTGGCACCTCCATATTCCACAGGGGGGAATGGGCTACCTGTAGCAACGAGGGCTCGCCCGTCTGTCCATTTGTAGAGATCGTTTGGTTGAGCCTCGTGAAGGCGTGTTGGGTTGCTCAGAGGGAACACGATGGGGCGTTCCACATGCTTGGCCATCTCCCGAATAATCTCCTCCGTGAATGCCTTGGGCTTTGTAGATGTTCCAATAAGGACATGGGGTTTGACGTGTTGCACTACCGAGAGTAGATCACGCTGTTTCCCCTCTGGCAATTCGTCGTCTTCCCTTGCGAAGGGAACTTGACCTGGAGTCAAGCTGTCTCCGAGCGATTTGACGAGAAGACCTGGTTTGTCGATACACCTTGAACAGAGATGTTAGTCCATAGCATGCCAGGGAAATTGTTAGGACATACCATATTTGCTTCGATGCTTCGGTCTTTGATTTGTGTGTCTCCGTCGCGATAGTATCCGCAATCTGGTCTGCAATGCCAGTGCCAGCTGTTCCCGAACCAAATATCACAACGCGGACCTCGTCCAGCTTGATATTGCTGACATGCAAGGCTGCCGTCATTGCTGCCAGTGTGACACAACCCGTGCCTTGGATATCATCATTGAAGCAGGAAATTTGAGATTGATACTTGTCCAGGATTTTTCTTGCATTTCGGAGACCAAAGTCCTCGCTGTATATGTTAGATTCAAGACCCTTCAAAATGAATGAAAAGCAACTTACAAGTGGATGTAAGCCTTTGGGAAACGCTTCCGCGCAGCCTTGACAAAGTTGTCCACAAACTCATCATATTCCTCCCCTCTTGCACGGGGCTGTCGCAGGCCCAAATAAAGGTCATCATTGAGAAGCTCTTGGTTCTGCGCAATCGTAATTAGCGATGTTTCATCATGGTACCAGGGAAATGTACGTTTGTTCCACAATCAAGCACCACCGGTAACTGGCGCGATGGATGAATACCGGCACATAGGGTGGTGATGACCAACTTGGCAACTGAGATGAGGATGGCGCCAACGCCTTGATCCCCGATACCCAGAATCTGACGTCATGTGAGCCTTTGTTATTTCGGCACCGGTGGACTGTCTCACCTCTTCTCCATCGCTCACAACGATATAATCAACTTCATCCGCACCTCCGAAGTTAGAAAGAGACTCATCAATGGAATCCTGATCCCTGATGTTCAAGAAACACCCCTCGGGCTTTCGGAACAACCGGGAGTAGTTCTGGATAGCATCGCCTTCGGTGGGAGTGTAGATGATCGGAAACATCTCTTTGAGGTGATTTTGTAACAGCTATTTGCATATGTTACTCCTATTTCTCGATAAGTACACCCGTTCAGGAAGGAGCTACATACCTTGTAGTACAGTACTTCATTCTGCGCCTTCATGCTTGCCATGAAGGTATTTTTGGCCAAGTCACTGTCCCTGCTGCTGTACTGCTGGTAAGCCCGCACCACCTGTTCATCCAGGGTCTGGACATTAGGCGGGAGCAGTCCATGGAGCTTGAAAGCGGCTCGCTCATCATCCGGAAAGGCAGAGCCTTTGCTGAAGCGCGACGAGTGGAGAAGAGCTGGGCCCTGGGTCTCCATTTAGCTTCTTATTCTCCTGCGAAAGATCGCATAGCACTGAAACTCACTTCCAACGGGCATTTCAGCGGTCCAGACATCGCTCGCGGTAAGCGGCTGAACTTGGAGTTCTTGATGGCGGACATGATGGCGGTGGACCGCATGAGATAAGATAGGATGCGGGGGGAGGGGGCAGGGGGCAGGTTCACCAACAGCGTGGATAGGGGGGAGGGTTTCTATGGAGGATAGTGTCGCGCAATATTTTCAGTTGAAGTGTCTGTTCCATGAGATAGATCCTGGAATGTTGTTGAACCTTGTTGGGTGATGTCATTCCCGTTTCTGCGGTGGGTCAACTCGTCCACGTCCTTCAGGTTGGCCACAAAGGATGGGACACACTAAGCCGACATCCGTGGCTATACCGGCGATATTGAGCAAGGCGGTAGTCTCGGCTAATCTATTGACTACGCTAAGGACCTCACTAGCGACGGAAATAAGGAGTAGAATTGCGGTCACAAAACCAATTATAATTTCTTGGCTTTAGCTTCTTCTCTTCCGCGCTAATCCCTATCGCAATACTTTCCACCTTATCTATTTCCTCGACTGCCGAGACAATCAACAGAATCAGCAACGAGAATACGTTAATATTTTTCGTGCTATCACCGACGAAGGTATCGGTGGACATATCGAATAAGGCAGTCTCAGTTTCATCTAGCAAGGTACTAGATCTGAATAGACCCCTTTTAGGTACTAGTACCCTTAAGGTTGGCTACGTCGTTATCATAGCTCTTGACTGGCTAAGGGGAGTTAAAGTCGTAGCCTTATAGCTAGCACGTATTATCAGAATTTGTATCGCCCTCCCAATCTCCACCGTAACCCTCGGTACGATCGTAGGTACTAAAAGTGATATAGGTTTTACTCAAACTAGTCGTCGTGTAAGACTTGGCCTAAAATAAGGTTACATACCTTGTGCTGGACATTCCTATACAGTACTGTATTGTAATTTATACGCAAATAACCCGCAAACTCAGTTCACATCTTTTTTCCCTTCGAGCAATACTCGAGTGCCAATCAGCGAGTCAAATCAACTCCGTGGCTCCGTTCTCCACCACGGCTGAACCTGCCTAGGTGGCAGTGGACAACGAAGATTTTTATATACAGTAGTTATACTAGTTCCCGAGTAGCTCTTGTCCGGACTTCTCGGTCAGCCAGGCCAAGCCAACTATGCCGCTGCCAACACTTTCCTGGATGCCTTTGTGCACTACCGGCGATCAATTGGCCTCCCGGCATCCGTCATCGACCTAGGGATCGTCAATGACATCGGCTACGTCTCTGAGAGCGGCCGAATGACAGAGCGTGGGCTCGCTGTTTGGAGTGGCCAAGCCATCCAAGAAAACGACGTGATAGAATCCGTCAAGTTGGCATGCAGTGGACGTGATGTGATAGTCGGCCTAGCGCCCAACCCTGGGACCCCACTAGCTCGTCTACCGGGTTTCTTCCAGCGCGACCTACGCATGAGGCTCTTCCACAATGCGCAAGAGGCCCCGCAAGCGCGAGGAAATGTTGACAACGGACTCCAGACGTTCTTGGCGGATGTATCTCGTGATCCGATGATCCTGGACCAATCGGAGAGTTACGCCCTATTAAGAGACGAGCTGGGTCGCAAGATTGTTTCATTTCTCTTCAAGCCGGACGAAGAAATAGATACAGCCAAGTCAGTGGCAGCTATGGGAATTGACTCACTTGTGGTAATTGAGATTCGCAACTGGTGGACTCAGGCCTTGGGACTGGAGATAAGCGTGATGGAGTTTATGAATGCAGGGAACATCGAGGGGTTGGCGCATGTCGCGTTGAAAGACTTGAAAGCCAAGTTCCAACCAAACCAGACACAGACAATACCTTGAAATGTTTATCTACGGAGCTAGGGATTTCTGCGCTCATTCAGGAACTAAATATGGGCAATTGTTGGAACAAGCGGGGCTTCGAGCGCCATCGCTACTTGGCCGGGTTCAAACCGGAGGAGCGGTGTGAATGATGAGAGGGTTTACATGACCGGCTATTTAAAATTCCTAAAGGATATTGAAGTGAAATTCCATCTCGAGCGGTGCTGCAAGGCATGACAACGTGAGATGAGCTAGCCACGATGTAATTCAGCAAAAGGTGGGGTAACCCGTCGAGCTTATTTGGCTCCAGGAAAATACGAATAAGGTTGTAAAGTCTCCAAGGTGATGCTTATTGTTGCCTAAAGTTTTAGAAAACTTCAGGTTTCCCGGCGCCCCGGCGAACAAACGAGATATTCCTTGAATGAGATCAAAGCCCGCCCCGGCTCTACACATCAGGCTAGAATCGCGAATGCGGGGATGAGCATTCCGGTAACCTTTTCTACCGACAAAACGCAGTACCGTCTGAAGCTCGCGGCGAGTACCGGAAGAGTCACTGTTCCTCAGCTGGGAGGCTACCTGGCACTCAACGGTCGCGATTCTCTACCTTGGATCCAGCCTTTACAGGACGACTCGCGTTGGGTGCCTTGCACGATGAGGTCGACGCACAATCCACGCCAATTGAATACCCCTTCTAGTCTGTATTCAATGGATTACGGATATCATACAGGATCCCTGCTTTATCGCGGCCATTCCACTGCCAATGCCCAAGAGTCTAATGTTTGGTTGAACATATCTGGCGGCACAGGGTTTGGGCATTCCGTTTGATTGATCACATGGGCCAAGCCGAGGAAGCCCTCGGTACAGATGTGATCAAATTCCCCAGAGGCTTTCTGAACCACGGTATCTCCGGGCACGACCAATCTGACATTTTATGGAAGTTGACAGGTAATCTTGGTGGAGAGCAGTATCGGGATCTAGTTCGTGGCCCTTTGAATGAAGCTTGCATGTGTGCCGAGAGACAAGGATACCACTACCCCAGCCCTCCAACATCGGAATGGACCAGATCGAACCCTGTGGAGAATAGCTTGCCACAGGCAGGTGTCGAGCTCAATACCGCCTCCTTCCGCCTGGACGTTCCAGATGGTTGGGATGTTCCGATGAGCGGAATCGTCGGCAATTTTACCAAAAGCACCCCAGGCGAAAACTACCGGCGCCAGCTGTCCGTCAACGGTTATCAGTTTGGGAACCTAGAAACGGATCCATGGTCGTAACCCATCCGACCCACTAACTCTAACTCTTACCTTACAGTTAACAACCTCGGCCCCCAAACGGTCTTCCCTGTCTCCAATGGTATTCTTAATCACGACGGAACTACGTAGCCGTGACCATGTAGACTCAGGATAAGCAAGGCGCGAAACTTGGAGGTTTAGAACTAGTTCCTACGTCCGTCGTCCGCTCCGGTTACAGCAGGCCACATGCGGCCCCAGCCTTCTTGGACGCCCACGCTCCGAAGCCTGCTGGAAGGGAACAGAGAAGAAGCCGTGGGGCAATCATAAATAGCCAACCCATCGATGGCACATATGCAGACAGAAGGCCGATAAATCTTTCAAGGCAACTGCTAGCAACTGTCAACAGGCCTAAGGGCTGTTGAGTTCGGTCAGCTGGCTACAATTTCTTATAGATATAGGTAGATAATTCAGTAGTAGTCCTCGCCAGGGTTGTACTAAGAATTGACTACGGTTTCTCAAGGATCACTCCACATCAACCAATATTCATATTAAGCATCTCAACTATACACAATTGCACTATATAACAGCCCTCCACCGTAAGTGAACACTGTACCATTGTTACATCAAAGAAAGGCAACAAACCCCCACCGACTGCTGGCTGCTCGCTGGGTGACCCAAGCTCAATAGAGCCCGAGTCAACGCCAACGCCAACATCGAGGCGACTCACGGTGCCACATTAGATTAACTATATTTACAGAACATAGGCAGCGGCAGCGGCAATAGCGGCAACACCGGCCATGTTACCCTTGATGCCGACAGCGGCGTTGAAGGCAGGCGAGCTGGTGGAACCGGGGCTGGAGCCGGTCTTGCTGCCCAGAGGGGTCGAGGTGCCAGCGGGGGTGGAGCCGGAGGCAGGGGTGGAAGCGCCAGCGGGCGAAGAGCTAGTCATCGAGGTGCAAGGAGCGGAGGAGGACTCGCTGCTGCCGCTGCTGGCGCTGCTGCTGCTGCTGCTGCTGCTGCTGCTGCTGCCGGTGCCGGTGCCGGTGGCGGTAGCGCTGGTCTCGGAGGGGCGCTGCTGCTCTTGGAAGAGGTGGGGGCAGAAGAGGTGGTGGTCACAACCGGGGGAACCGAGATGGGGTGGCCGGCAGAGGAGCACTGGGCGACAACGGCGTTGGAAACGGCTGCAGCGGTGATTAGTGAGAGTCGTGACGGGTGGGTATTGATGGAACATACAGATCTGGTCCGCGACGTCGCAAGCCTTCTTGACGCAGGGAGTAATGTCGCTGACAAGAGCGGGCTTCTGGCAGTGGCAGGCGAAGTCGGTCAGGCCCGAGCAGCCATCAGAGGTCAGAGCATTGACGAAGCAGTCGAGCTAGAGGCTATGTCAGAGACGAATACGACGGGTGACAGGCAGGATACCCACCGAGCATTTGGGGACGTTGGGAAGCTGGGCGTTGGCCAGGCCGGCAGCAACGAGAGCAACGACAGCGGTGGAGAACTTCATTTTGATGATTGAGTAATGATAAAATATGAGCGTGCAGGAAACGACAGTCAAGGCTAGAACGAGCGAGGCGTGTGTGGTGGAAGAGAGAAAGATTGGGGTTGGACAGGACATAGAGGAGGCTTTATAAGATTCGCTCTCCTGTCTAGCACTCCACCTTGGTGGAACCCTGTCAGAGTCAAACTAATTATTGCCCCCATCACATGTGTCTTCTAGCCCACGGCTCGCGTCGAGACTCGCCCATGGCCGCGGTTGACTCAGATCTTTCATTAGCAGACTGGGGTCCCCGGACGCTCATTACAGAGCTAAGGCCGGATGGCTGACGGCGGATCCTGAGCACCTGCAGCCAATTGACCAGAGCGACAAATGAAATTTCGTCCCTTTTTGGTAGTTCCGCATGAAGTGCGTTATGTTCGCCGTGCCAAGTCGGGGCTAGGCGAGACCAGAGAGGCGAAGCGGATGTCACCGATCAAGAAATGGCGCGGTTTCTATTTCCAGCTAGTCGCACGGCATGTAGCTGCGCTTTCATTTCCACCGTGTCAAGCCCGCGAACCAGACCCCGTGGAGGAGTTCTCGGCGGTCGAGATGCACTCGACACGATGTGGAGTCGCACATGTACAGTAACATGTAGACACCAACGGTGCAGATCCCCACCCTATACAGTAGAGCGCTCTGTACGTAATGAGATCGGACGCGCCACGGGGTAACTGCGTCGGCGTACGGCACCCAGGTGTGGCATACACCATAACGAGGCAACAGGATTGCTCTGTCACAAAGAGCGCGGAGACCAGCCATGGAAGTGGTCTTCGAGAACCTTTCAGGGTGTGGGCCGCGCGGATATGGAGTCCATGTTTTGCGCCCAGGCCGAAAGCAGATCCGGGGAAGCGAGTGGACCCTGACCCTGCGACGGGGCTTGGTCAGGGTTTGACGTAGCGTAGCATCGACTATCCCCAAAGAAGAACTTGATCCGACGCCCGCTCAAGCCCATCAGCGCCATCAGTCTTTTGATCGTCAAGACGTGCAGGGACCGTGGTGATGATTTACACTCGTGCACGGTCTGAGGGATAATCGAATTAAGCGGTCCAAGCCCTGGCCGTTTGGCGGATGCACCAATTGCCAATTTTGAGGATTTGATAAAATCTCTTCAGGGACTTAGGGTTTCCGCTCTTGTCTGTCACTGACTAGTCGGGGTGGGAACGCGGGATTAAATTCGTAGGCCCATTGACTCGCGATCTTCCACGGTTCCCCGGAATGCGGTTAGATTCACCCATCAACCACGGAACCGGCGTTGTTCGGTTATCGTTCGATCTACGGAAGGGTGTACCTGCATGGTTGCCACGATCATCGCGGGCTGAACTATGACTCCTGAGTTTGGACCATGCAATCTTGTTGGACGGTGGACTATGCCAGTAGGAGTCACCCGGGGGATAAGGTGCCAAGGCTCGTGCCAGGGCTGGGCAGCCATTGGATCCGACCAAGTGAGACACGGTGGCGTACCCAACGACAGTATGTAATCAGGGGTTGGATAGATGGGCACGGCCATGTCAGAAACCTGCCGGCCGGAAAGGCCGGGGGCAGCAAACTTGGAAGCGAGCTGGCATGGGGAGCGAGTCAGGGACGAAAAGCAGCCCTAGGGCGATCACATGGCATGATTCTGCGAGGTTACACACTAAAGACCGCCACTGGATCCGCCGGCTGTAGTTACGGAGGCATGTCAGCAAGAACTGCATTGGGCTTAGATCTTAGGCGGGTTAATATATTTCGAAATGGGGCCGGGCGTCGGTAATGACAAGTGGGGATCAAGGCAAAAGGCAGAGCCAGCCGTTGGAGACCATTGGTCGAGACTTCACCTGAGGGAAATCAAGGCCTGCTCTGTTCCTTTGCCTCCTTTTGCCTCCCGGGCTCGGGAGGCTGGGACGTATCAAATGTCTCGTAGTGGAAATGATTGGATGGTCGCTCATCTCGGGGTTGTGGAACCTGGGGACGATGAACCAACGGTTCCCACTTTACTGTGGGGGCCGAAGACATCTGACTTTCGTCGCAATTTTAAGCGTTCCCTGCACAAAAATGGTCTTGACCAAATAGGCACTGGGTTCGATCGAGTACACTTATACTATGCGCCCACCGAGCACTCACTACTCCGTAGTCTGTTCAAGACACGTTCGTAGTCGGTGGGTCAGTCTCTCGCGGCGCAAAGATATGAGACAACGACATTATTTATCTTTGTGCAGGAAACCCCACGAATTCTGGCCTTTTTCGTTGCCAGTGTCAGATATTGTGTAGGAAGCTTGTTTGTGCTTCGCCATGGGAGTTTTTGTTGCTCAACTCGGTGATCATATAGATCTCACTTGGACGGAGATTGGGTTGACCACCCCCATCGGGAGACATTACTGCACAGTCTTCCTGCTAGTTGCACACTGTAGTTTTAAAAGTAAATTTGTCGAGATATGCGTCGGAAGGGAATTCGGTTTTAACGAGGGGGCTGTTTGGAACCTGCTGTCCTGCGGGACTCTGGATTATCCCTATTCTTCACGCGACCACCTCCTATCCTTTCCTATGTTGATTCTCTGTATTTCTCGCGTTCTCCAGAAGTGTAAAGCTCTTAGCAGACTGATAAACTGAAGCAAATTAGAAAGCTAGCCTTGGAAAGTCTTTTTTCTTGAAACCGACGGCGGATATATATCCATCACAAACGTGTTTTAAGTCTCCGACTGAATCCTACTTAGAAATGGTTCAGATAAACAATAGTTTCTAACACCCCATGCAAGGCATAGCCAGTACCATTAAGCTGTTCACCATCCAGATACATATAGACAGTAGCTGGATGGCGGTGGAAGAAGAGCTATGTCGGTACATAGCAGCCTGTCCAGGACTGGAACTTGGGTCCACTAGTATAATTCAATTGTTATTGATTCCAAACTGCGTGGGCCGTACGATTCAAGATGATAACGCGCCGAATGTCTTTCCTGAACCTATAGATGGCCTGAAATGCCTGATACAAGCAATCCGAGTGTCGTTCAGGGATCTTAAAGCCGTGGGCCAATATAACGGGGTTCCCGTAAAAATGACGTAGTGACGATTGGATATATGCAGAAAACAGTTGGAATCAAATGATATACTCGTTTCTCATGGCTAAAAATACAAATTCCAACGCCATACATGCAAATATTTCGGCCCTCCGGAGTTATTACGAGAGCAATTCATCCATACGGGCCCGCTCATTCACATTCTGCTCTTTGAGGAGAACGGCGAGAACCTCGATGGGTGGATTGAGCTTCAGCATGTTGGCACGGCGCCAGCGCTTGAGTCGGGCGATGCCGATACACGGCTGAAGAGTCATTAGCATGTGTAGAGCAAGTGAAAAAGATCTGGAACATACCCCATATTGGCTGGAAAGATCAAAGTGACGCAGGATCTTTTCTTCCAAGGAAAGGTCCGTCTGGTGGACTGTAGGAAGAAGTCAGTCGGTGTCTTGTCACACGTAGTCTACATTCTGTATTCACCTCGAGGCGCCTTGCGACTTCGCTCCTCCTTGTTCCAGTATTTCTGTAGATCCTGCCTGCTGACTTTCAGGGCCCGCTTATCTTCCGCCGATCGTGGTTCTTCGAGTTCCTTGGCGGCCTGCTGCTGCACTACCAGCTCGGCGACATGCGGTTTTGTCGGCTCGGAGGCAAGTACCTGCTGGGGCTCCGGAGTGCCCGATGCAGACTTGTCGGTGGGTAGCGGAGAATCGAGGTTCTTGGTCTTGTGGAGAGTTGCGGGAGTGGTCGAGGGCTTGGTCACTCGGGACTGGTTGCCGAACGAGAGAGTCGACTGTGCGCCAGCGCCAGCGGCACGGCGACGAGGAGGCATGGCGATAGTGAGCAGTGCGATGGCTGTCGAGATCGAAGTGGTGTCGATGGCGGAGGTTGGGGAAGCGGGTTGGTGGAGCGGGCGATGTCATTGTGGTTGCCAGGTGCAACCAAAAAGTTTGCCCGCCGGCTCTCACGCTGGGCGCCCATGGTACTGTGCCTTAATAGTGACGGGTGTGTACCTTTGTTTACTGATCGTTGAGATCGATATATACACGGAGTTCAGGCACCTTTCATGATTGTTAATTATGTGCTATGGCCTACTCTAGGTAGTCGGCACCAGCACCAGCACCAGGTAATTGTGGACTGAGCGCATTCCAGTGCTGGTGCATTGTACAAGTAAAGTGAGCACGCGAGACCGTTTTAGAAGTAATAAAGCAACGACGGTTTCAAACCGGCCCGGGAACATGTGTAGACCACCTTAGGCTGTAGGGTGTTCATCACGGAGCTGAAGAGTCGGTGATGCAATCGAGGCTCAAGGTGGGCTCGGCAGATGGGGCTGGTTCACCCTTAGCTAGGTACACTCTCACTCCCCACATCCGACAGCTCTCTCTACCTTGTTAACCTCCCTCCCTTTCACATCGTCGGGGCCTACATCCAGCTTTCGCGGGTTATGAACCGTGCGACAGGGTCTCCGCCGAGGTCGCAGACTCCCCACAACTTCCCTGCGCCCCCTCCGCGTGTCCATGGTGGTGCGGGAACTGTGCTATCGAGATGGCCGCCTTCGTGCGCGTTTCAGGCCCGGCAAATGGCAATTTTCTGATCGGATACCCAGGTATCTCGGCCACGATGGTAAGCGCTCTCTGTGCCTCTCTGCTAGCACCGGGCTCAACCCCTGCCCACCCGATTGCAGCTCAAGTGACTGACCCTTCCCAGCCCCGAGTCGAGGGTAAAGTCGAGATCAGGCCGAGTGTCGGCATTTCAGCTCCGGTCAATGTGTCCCTGGTGACCATATCCCTCCTGCGCCGAGAAACGATCCACCCGTCGGCCGACTCCGTCACCAAGAAACGCCTTGCTCCGCCTCGCAAGGAGATCACAGATATCGTGGGCAAGGAGATGCTATTATTTCGATGTCCTGCCGGAAAGGAATACGAGGAAGTCATAGCCATGGATTTGCCGTTCGTGCTATTCATCCCATTCGGCCGCGGTGGACGCGACGCCTCAAGACGAGTACCCCCGGCTAGCCTACAGCTTCCCAGTCGCACCGCCGAGACATACTACGAGATGGTGGTGATGGTTCAACAAGGCCAGTCCGAACAGCGAAAGTACACATTTCCGGTCCCAATCGCCCGCTACGACACATTATCCACATTCGGCATGTATAATCGCCCGGAGTCGGCAGAGCGGGTATCAGATCATCTGGTGACATTGGCCATATCCCTCCCACGGTGGTCTTACGGGCCCCTTGATCCTGTCAGCGTCTATGTCAAATTATCTCCAAACCAGGATTGGATGGGCAAAGCTCGGAAAGTGACTATCAGCAAGATCACGATTGGTATTGACGAGGAGATCATCTACAACCACGAAGGTGATGAGCCCCAGCGCAAGGTCAAAACGTTGGCCAAGAAGACAGAAACAATCGGTGTCAAGCTGCCCCAATCAGGTTATCTCACCAATTTGGGACTGGTCTTTCCCGCCAAGGATCTGCGAGATTCAGAAGGGATTTTACCGCGCAGCCGCTCAGCGTTTCCGATGTACGGTGTCAGCGGGTTCACAACTACTGCAAGTCTATATAAAATCGAGTACTATCTCACAGTCCGAGTAAGTGTCTTTTCAATACCAGGCACGATTCCCAGCGCTAACGCATGTGACAGGCGCATTTAACATCAGCGAGAGATATCACTATCCGGCAACCGATCGTGGTGTGCCCACTTGATCATGCCGGATGCAAAGAAGAGATGGAAGCCATCGAGCAAGCTGCACGAGATGCAGCCCATGTTAATCCCGACAACCCGATGCTACCACTACCATCAATCATACGTCCCAGCGATCCCTGCGCCCTCAATTACCTCGGCGTGGCTCTGGTCGGCAACCAGAAGAAACCACTCATCGATTGAAGCGCACATAAAGCGTATCGGACCTTTTCTCACTTGAAAGTACAACTCACGTGCCGAAGAGCACATCTAGTCGATCTTGATCTCGCGAGTCGATTGAAAGGGACCAGGGCCCGTGAACCCGGAAGCACACCTTATCATGTCATGTATTACGATTGCATAAAGCTGGAGTTGATTGCATGGCACGAACACTTGTTCGCTTGTTCATTCTTGGGGTGGAGTGTTGGGGCTTTTTCTTAGGAGGGCAGTGGATTGTCTCGGCTTGAGACGATTGCATCCTCCTTGCTACTTTTCTATGACAGAGCACGGCCTGCTCCGCAGTAACTCCACGTCTTGGAGATAAATACGGAAATGTAAATCCATAATTCAGGCCTATTTCCTGCCTTGTTCTTCTATGATGAATGAAGCTTATTGAAAACGCTACGTGCTAGCGAGAATTGCCACAGAAACTACCCACGTAAAGCAGTATACAAGTTTCTCCACCCGCGAACGATAATCGACGTTGCCTGGCCAATCAATTGAGCTCGATATCGATGTAAGTAAATACCACCGAGCCCAATCGAAGCCATGGTAACCGTTAAACCCAGTGCACAGACCGCATACATGTCTAAATTGTTAGCCTTGAAGGCTGACATGCGCGATTCCGCAGTCTGCAGGTGCATAGGGCGTAATTCCTTGCCGTCTTTATCGAACCGCAACTCGTGGTCGTACATCACCTCCTCGACGAGATCGGCTGCGTACTCCTTGCGATGCGATGCAACATGTGCGATACGCTGCAGTCGTAACACGTTCCGCTTGTAGGATCCGTTATCCCCGGATTCGAGAATCTTCTTCGCCTTTGTGTATAGCTCATCAGAAGTAAAGCTGAACTTGTCGAGACACTCGGCGACACCAGCAGCAACCAGTCGGGTCGTGTTGGCGATTTGATCGGAGAAGATACCCATAGAGAGGATTGGTTTTCCATGGAAAAGTGCTTCGTTGGCACTAGAGCCCCCGCCGTGGGTGAAATAGAGCTTGGTGGATTCGTGGTCCAGAATCGCGCGTTGAGGAGCGAAGAATGGGAATAGACAGTCTGGATGTTTGTTGGCCAGCATGTCTGCTAGATGGAGATCTTCTGTCTCATTTCCGACCTTGACGCGGACAGCCTGGTTGCCGTCAATATCCTTGCGACCTGTTTTTGGGATGGCCCAAATCACTCCATCGATCAAGCCTTCTTCCATCAAACGCAACACTCCAGTCACGATGGTAACGATATCTCGATGAGGTAGAATAATATGCGTGCCGAGAGCAATGTATAATACGGACTTGTGTCTGTTCATAAACGCCTCATGCTCCGCATCTAGAGGAGACCAGGTAGGGCTTAAAAGCGGCCCGACCGGCGCACAGGTAGGAGGCAGGTCTCGCGGAATTTCCAAGCCCACGAAGGAATTCACAAATAGAAGATAATCGGGCTTTTTCGGTTTATGAAGTGGATAGGTAACGCCGTTCTCGCTGCGTTGCTTCCGAGTCCATTTGAATAATCTCATGATCGCCGGCAGGTCGAGTAGAATCATCGTCTCGTTTTTAATACGCAACCACATAGACGTGTCCTCGGAGGTCATGGTGCCAGGAAGTTGGAAGCCAGGCTGACCAGGAATATAGGAACAAGGAAGCTGGAGTGGCGGCCAGTTGGGAGCCACAATGGTAATGGGTATGTTATACTCGACGTACATATCATGCGCGGCCTCCGCGAAGAAATCCGCAATGATCATGCTCGGGCGGGAAGCCGCTATGATATTCTTGAGGCCATGGTAAGTCTGCGGCCAAAAAGAATCAAACATGAGTTTGGACGCGAAGGCCGGTTGAATGCCGTCGCGAAGATCCCACGCCTGCATTCGCCGGTAATGAGCATCCAATTGCTCCGTCGTTGGTCCAGGTCCCAGGAGATGGATTTTAGTGACAAACCCATATTCATCCGGTTTGATCCAACTTTCTTGACCGTCAAGAGTTGCAAACTCGATTGTATGGCCTCTTTCCGCGAGTACTCGGCCAATTTCCAACACGGGAGCTGCTTACGTTCGTTAACGATCAAATGGCCCCACCTCAATGACATCTCAGTCCTTACCAGCATGGGTGAACCCTCCGGTTGTCACCACGAGCAGTATCTTCTGCGACGGGTGTATTTGTGACCAACTCATGTTATGCCTGTCCCACGTCCCGATGCTGGAGTGATCGATGCAAAATAGTCAAGTAGAAAGGGAGAAACGCTGTCAGGATAACGTAAGCAACGATATGGTTCCTAGCCAGCGAAGAGACAATATAAGGTGATCAAGAGCCAGAAGCAAAGCTGGGACCTAAAGATACAAGATCATGTTGTCGTGCTCACGGCTTTATATTGGCTCGACGGCGGTTTTCGGGGGCCAAAAGCCCAATCCCGACTGGACGCCTAAATGCTTAATGTCTCACGAGATTAGGCTATCATACTTCGTATTGGTGGGTGACGGCGAGTTACGCAATACGGTTTAGTGTGCCATTTTAGGCTTAGTGTCACCCTACGCCTTAGCATTCCCGTGCGTGGTTCTATAGATAGACCAGGCGCTCACCCGCCCCGCGTTGCTTCCTACATTTTTATGTTTTATGATTAGGGATCAGCTTAACCTCGCCGTTGTTAGAGCTCAGATAGATGACATCTAGGTAAATAAATAAGTTGATCTTGGTACGTTAGTAGAAATATTCAATGCCACAGTCTGTTGCACTTAATTTTCTTGAAGCTACCTACCTCGGCGTCATTTGACAATGTCCGAACTCCACTTTGCTGTCTACATCGCACCTCCAGTCCCATTCACGGTGATCAATGCATGAACAGGAACGAAATTAAAAAAATACACAAGGTCGTCTGATCGAAGTAAAAGCCGAGAGAATTATATTATTGGCTGCTTTCTGTCAGGAAGTTATCCGCCCGATAAATTGCTGTCTTTGGGTTGGTGTCGGGAGCCTAGTATTCAAAATTTGCGTTGCTGTCGCAAGTTGCACCAAGGCCTTAGATTATATAGATAGGCCGGTGTTTAGATTGACTTATGTTCTAAACTTACAATATTCTAGAGGTCTAAAAAATTTTATAGACAAATTCATTGCTTTATTTTCGCATGTTTCTCCATCGTACCCTTGGCGCGAATGCTGGACCGCCACAAGACATGGCTGCTGCCTGCCTTTTTCTGAGTATCCTTAGCTCGCTTGCAAAACACTTTTGTGAACTTTCTTCCAATGGAAGTGTGAACATATTATTTATGTCGATACCTCGGCCTGAGAATAAATGAAATAAATTTCTCGGTCGCTGTGTTAGTTTGTATCACTAATCAATTTGGAGTCAATCTCAACCGAGGCAATATACGTGCCATGTACAACTTATATATTGTATACTTTGAAGTCGCTACATTGTATTTCCAACAATTCCTCCAATATTTGCCATTTAATAAATTGGGTAAACTTTTTGCAAGATGGTCGACGATATACCAACCATCCCTACCCCAGACACATATGTGAATACCCCAGATAGCCATGTCCGAATCACCAACTTCCCCGAGTCGGCTCCAGGGGTGACGCCCATCCAGATTGTTACGCTCAACCGACCCGACAAGCTCAATGCAATTACAGGCAACATGATCTATGCTCTTATTACCTTTTTCTCGACCGTCGATGTGGATAACCGGGTCAAAATCGTCATCCTAACAGGCGCGGGCAGAACATTTAGCGCTGGAATCGACCTTACTATGGACACAAGCAAAGCCAAGGACTCGTTGCCGCCGAGTGAGATGCGAGACCCAGGCGGAACCTTGGCACTTGCTATGTTCAACTGCAGCAAGCCCATTATCGTCGCATATAATGGTCTTTCCCTTGGGATTGGCATGACGTCCACTCTGGCCGCCACCATCCGGTACGTATCTGCCTTGGGCTCAGTGGTCATGGAAATCTAACCCCAATCTCAGTATCGCATCGCGAGAAACAGAATTTGGCTTCCCTTTTTCGCGCATTGGCCTCACCATGGAGTCTTGCAGCTCGTTTTTCCTACCCCGGATGGTTGGCTACAGCAATGCAACATACCTGCTGGCCACGGGGAAAAGATACCCCGCTCACTCTCCGGTTCTACACGGAATCTTTGCGGAGCTGTTGCCCGAACCCAAGGATGTTATGCCACGTGCGCTTGAGCTCGCTCAGGATATCCTTGAAAACGTGAGCACGATGGCCGTTCATCTGAATCGACAGCTTATCTGGCGGAATCCTGGAACTGCAGAAGGTGCTCACCTGGTGGATAGTCCGCTGATGTATGACATGTTTGGCGGAAAGTATGTATACACCAAGGAAAGAGGGCTTCAGCTCGTTTTATGTATGTTTGCTGACTCGGGCCAGGGACCACCTCGAATTCAAGGCATCCTTCTTTGGGAAGCGTAAGCCAGCGTTCATGGACGTATTGTCCAGAAATGCGCCACGGACATATCCCTGGTGGAAGAAGCTGTCAGTGCAAAGAACAGCTAAGGCCCAGGCTCGTCTGGACAACAAACTGTGATTCTGTTGAGTTCGTCCTTTGACCTTCCGGCTCGTATACGATTTTTCGCTTGTGGCTGGCAGTGATGTTACTGCTTCTGGGGTCCCAGGACTGGAGTTGGCATTCAGTACGAATGATTGATCTCTTACAATTCGCTGTCGCTTACTGCATGATATCACAAAAGGGCTTTTGCATGCCATATCAAGTGCTTGAACTAGTTGATACGGCATTGGAACTAAGTTGTAAACTAAGTTCTCATTTGGACAAGTTAGCCAGGAATATAATATTCTGCGGCAAAGCACAGTCATGATTGATCTAAAGCTCTACTAGGAGTTTGGGCAATAGAATAGAGAAACCAGTAGCTGGGTTCATTGCTGAACTAATCGCTGGAGTCGAACTCCAGCTCGTGAACTGACTAATTACTATGAGCGGCTCTAGGGCCCCACACAGGAACATTTATCCCACTTCCGAGATTAGTGATCTCCCGGCCCGAGGTTCTATGGGGTTACCATTTTTACAGGGCTTAGTAGAACACACTCCATACACTCTCATTATCACTCAATCCTAGAACTATTGTTTAAATAATTGGTTCAAGGATCATCTCAGTTCTGCCTCACTTCCTCTGTTTCCCTACCCCTTTCGCTTCTTCAAGCAAAGCTACCATCACTCCACGATGGCTGAAAGATCAAATTTGTTATCCGATTCGGAAATATCTCAATCCTTTATCGGGTGGCCATTGATACCATCCGGTGAGATATATGAGGAACTCTCTCTGCCACACCAGTTAAATCCTTTCAAGTGATTTTCGACAATATCTCGAATTACTTCACTTCTCTCGGCTGCTTTCGTACCCTATGGGTCCAACATATGTCCCCAAAAACTGAACGCCAATGTTGCCGACTCGATGGAGCTGACCCGAGCTTGGCTCATACACCCACACTGATCTCCAGCCTGTCTCTTGTTTGCACGCACTAACATTGGGTAACCATGAGGGCTCGTCTCCATCATCTTGGGGCTCCATGCGGCCCGAACCGTACGCCGCCGCTTGGTCAGCTCCGTGCTCGGCGACCCGTACTACGTAGCAAACGGGAGCTATCTCGGGACCACGAAAACGCTTCCGCGGTGCCTGGTAGGGATAGTGCGGCCGATGGAGACGCGTCAGGGTCATATAAGGACTTAATTTCACATATAAACAAGCTCAGCACTCCGGGCTGAAGCCGATCAGAGAGAAATGCCAGCTGCTGACCATTCGGAGCCCATTGAGGGGAGCTATCCTGAGAGCGACCATTTGTTTTGATGATTTCTTGATGACCAGTGACTGTGTTTATAATACGAGAGAGAGTCGCGGACCCCGACCTTGACGGCCACAAGGGGATCCGTGGGACAAACGGATGGTTGGGAAGCGTGGCACGGCTTGCCAAATGATGGGGCGTAGGCAGCTTGAAAATGGGTTTCAACCTCCCGAAAACTCTTGGTCTGCCGAATATCACGCAGATGAGAGAAGGAGCGCTGGCAGCCGGGAGGGTATCCAGCGACAGCGGGCCTCGCGAGGCTGAATCGCTGAAGCAGCATCGCAAGACTAGACCATGGAGGTCCCGCATCAAATGGTTATGAAAGATGAAGCACCAAAAGAAAAAAGGTGGTCACAGGACCAACTCAAAGGAAACGTCCGTTACGCAACAATGATCCATATGCAGTTGGTCATTCAATGTGTCTTGACGGGCCTGAGCGTGGCGCAGGAGAGTTCGGTGGTGAGGGGTGCGGCCCAAGTTTGCCAGTCCAAATGATCTAGACATTAGTCCAGCCGAATACAGGGATCGTAAACAAAGGCAAGAAGAGGACAATTCTCATTCATCCCACAAGAATCATTCCCATTTGCGGCCCTATGGGGTCTAACCGGTGAGAAGATTCTCGGGTTTCTCATCTTTTCCTATCAGTCACTCCTTTTCATGTTTTTATACACTCTTTTTTTCTTTCTTTTATCAAAATACGCTCTATTCTAACTGTACCACTGGGTGGTCCAAAACAATGGCGTCCCTTTGTATCCTCTGCGGTCGTCTCCGGGCAAACACCCTTCAGGATGGGTGCCAGTCCGAGCGACCAATCCGATACACTTCCAAGGACTGGGGGCATGGAACCGGCAAGATGCAGGGTAAGGGAGTTACGCAGTGCCAGGGTTACATTATGCAGCAGGAGCTGCACTGGGGCTTTTACTAAAAATGTTGTTCAGACATCCCGCTGCGGGTGCTTGAGCGAAGAAGGGCTTTGATCCCGTCCAGGCCAAGGTTGCAGGTGCAAAACGCTCGCATAAACATTGGGTATCAAGCATATAGTCTCCCTATTCTCCAATTTTCAGAAACCCCATCGCGGCACTCAGCATGACTGGATCGACCACCTGTGCCTGAGTGCGTGCCTTTTCATTTTCAATATCCAGTAGACACTCTTTTAAGATCCCGAGAATGGCCCGATACTGGTGGGAAGACGGCCCGAAGGTGTCTAGGGCATTCTGGAGGCTGTTTGAGACCTAAGCACCCGTTATTTTCCGTCCACATGAAAAATCAAAGTACGTACTTTGCGCAGAGTCTCGTTGTAGTCTGCAATATTCGACATCGCCAGTGCAGTCGTGCTGCTCGTTGGTTAGGAGAAAGTGGTGCGGCCCGATATGTGGGCGGTCTTATCGATAAGCCCCGACCCTCGATTTTCGCCGCGCCGGACTCTGATTCTGCGACCGACTTCCCTCGTAGCACCTCACACACAATGGCCGACGCAGACGAAGAGGCCATTCGTGCCACTTCGACAGAGGCCCCGCAGATCGAGACCGATCTGTCCGACGAGACCCAGGACTTCCGTCTGCTCAACCACCTCAATTTGTACCTGCCCAAAGCTGTGATACTCTCCGACTTTGACTAACCTGTGCTCCTCAGCCTGTCCGACACATCCTCCTCCAGCCTCCCCCGCCGCGGCGAAAAGGATTTCGAGCCCAATCCGACCGAGTTCCAAGCAGATGTCCTCGCCGCCTCGCGTGGAGCGATGCACAATGCGCTCGGCCACCCGCGCATTCACCATCCCAAGACCCAGGTAATCGGTATCTATGCGCCGGATGGACCTGCACCTCCACCTGAACTCAAGGTCGATGAAAAGGGCACGGGCGTCTCGCCCGAGTATTGCGTCTACGTGCCTGTCCCGAAAGGCCAGTATTTCAAGACAATGGGCCGGGCAGATCGGTGGAACCGCGTGTGGTTGCTTCCCGAAGAAGCGATGTACTTGATTGAACGAGGGACTTTGGATATCAAGTGGCCGAGCGAGTTGACCGGTATTGACGAGAACGATGTGAACGAGCCGGCTATCCCGATGAGTATACAAGCGGCGTATGCGTGCCTGCTCGGCCGTAGTGGCCTGACACTGGAGCGGTATACCGTTTTCACCGGATTGAAACGATTGGGATATGCGGTTACTCGAGCACCGGGCTGGGATGATAATGCCCAAGTGAACGAGTCGAAGAACGAGTCCAACAAGAAAGCTTATACCCAGCCCCAGCAACGTGGACCGGGTCTTGCCGGTATCATTGGACGGTGTTTCAGCTGGCTGGATGATCCTTTTGGTACGAGCTCTACGGCGGCTGGTCCCGTCGTGGGGTGCGGTATTCATCGAAACTACGGTACGCATCATATTCTCTCGAGACATTCTGCGTTGTCCTTTCTAATCATCTGCAGCCGCTGTATACCGGAAACTCGCCATCATACCTTGGTACGACCCAGCCGCTGCTGAGACGAGAGATCCTCTCGACACAGATGTGCCCTTCCGGGTTGTCTTCCATGTCTACAAACCCTCGACCCCTATCAAAAAATCAGCCTGGCCGGCTCCAGAATTCCGTATTGCCGTGGTCAACACACGCGAGCAGACCTCAATCCCCACTTTAGCACAAGTCGGCGCGCTGCTGGAAAGTACGCCTCTGGACCCGCCCCGGGGCGAGAAGATGGACCGATTGATGTACATGCGGCTGCGACACGGCTACCGCAACGTTGTTCTCGCGGTCGTCGATCAGGGCGTCACAAGTTTCTTACGCATTAGCGATGCTGCATTTGGAAAGGAGAAGCTATACGAGGCAAAGGGTGTTCCGACTGGACCAAAACGCCATGGAAATTTCCGGCCGAAGAAGCGGTGATTGATTCTAGGCTCTGAAATTCGACAATTGAGCCATATTTGTCTCTGAACAGCAGTTTAAACACTCGAGCCCGAGCTCAGTGATCGGCATAATAGAGACACCCCCGATTTCTCTCAAACCGGATGCCAAGTTGCCGACTCGCGCGACAATATCGTTCATTGTGTCACTTGTAGCTGACACGGACGTGGATCCAGAAGATAGGCCTTGGGAAGAACTGCTCTACTGCAGCTACGACACCGAGAACCGTGTCGCATAGAGTCCCGCGATATTATGAGTGCTCTTGTACGCCCGCGGCCTCTCGTCTCCGTCTGTACACCAATAGCATAAATGTAATCCGCATTCGCACATTCAGTTCATTCATTGTAGGGCAACCTCGATCTAATAGATAGGACCCTAACTCATAAGTCATTAACGGCCATATTGTCCGCATCCTTATAACAATACGCTTTTGCGTCCACAAAGCAGCTCACAGTCTATACATCTCACTCCGACTGCGCGCACCATCGAACACGCAGGTATTATCCAACGGTCCGTACTGCTTCGTAATCACCTTCAACGACTCTTGTGCGACCAAACCACCCGCCAACGAGGCAATATTGTGCAGTTCACCACCCTCGGCACGGCGCAGCTCTTGAATAGCTTTGTTGATGTTATCGCGAACTTCGGAGTCCAGCGGAGTCGGGTCATCCCGCGTCAACAGGGCCAGGATTCGCTCTGTGTGGCTCTTCCACAAGGTATCGTCATTAATGAAGCGCCGGTCGTTCGACTCATCTTGTATTTCGTCGACTACACCGTCGAGAATCTGTGTCGCGATGAACACTGAGACCAGGGAGTCGGGGATTCCGAGCTGGCTCCTAATTGCTTTCAAGGTGACTGCGTCACTGTTGCTGCTGATCTGGGGGATTTGTCGGCCGTGCACAACCTTGATATGCGCGGCATTCTTACAGAACGCGTCGATATCACGGTCGGGAATTGGAGGGACGCGTCGATCGAGCTGGGTCTCTAGCTGTCGCACCGTGGAAGTGACTTCCTCCACATCGCGGCGTGCTTTGGCCTTGTAGAGATTCTGCAGCGATACGTAGTCTGCTGATTGGGCTTTCATATCGGGCAGGGAGCCAGGAAGTGGCAGGACGCCGTGAGTCATGTAGAAGAAGTGGATGGCGTGTGCAATGAGCCAGAAATCCACGGATTCACCGGTGAGGTTCTGGCATTGATCCAACTCGAAGATCTCACGGATGGTGCTGGGAATTGTAGGCGGGGAGACGGTCTTCAGGACGGCTGCTACTGCTTCGTCGAAGTTCTCTTCGCCGCCTTCTGGGTTGCTGGTGCGTGCTTGGGAGCGCACGAATTCTCGGAACTCGGTCTTCTCCTTGTAGTTGCCAGGCGCATTTCCTCCATGGGCCTGCTTCCACTGCTCGAGGAAATAAAGCAGGAGTAGAATGTATGGAACATGTCCGTGCTGGTGATCATCCATGGCATCCAGATCACCTAGGGCCGAAGTAGCAGCGACAAGCTCCGGCCAGGGGTGCAAAAGTCGTAGGTCCTGCGCGGATTCTGGGTCCGGGTGAGTTTCCACAATGGGGAATTCAGCAGGAAGTTGAAGGGAGAACGTCGCAAGGAACCCAACAGAGTGGGTGTATAGCACAGGAATTGCCAGCTCTTGAGCTCTTTGAATGAGCGGGTCCAACGAGGAGCGCTTGGTTGGGCCAGAAATGATCACCAACTTGTGCTGGGGCAAGAAATCTGGATCGTGAAGTAGATCGGTGATGGGCTGAACAAACAATATCAGAATCAATTTTCAATCATGAGGCTGGTGACGTACCTGGGAGTTAAAGTATCCATGCACATCAGGATTCAACTCTCTCAACAGGCGACAAGTCTCCTCTGCACGAGATTTGCCAAGCGATTGCTCCTCCAGAAAGAAGTTCACGCCCAAGTCAGCCTCCGTGACAATTGCTGGGTCCACGATGGTAAAACCACCGATGCCTGGTAGTACGAGGTTCTTAAGAGCCTCCACACCGACCACACCGGAGACTCCGGTACTGTTGGCACCTAGGGGGCCATCAGAGTTCACGAGCAACACACGAGAGTCTTCTAGGGCTTGCTGGCCGCTAGCAGCCCAGAGCCGCAGCTGGCGATCATACTTGCGTTCTTTCGATGTCGGCCCGCCATGGAATGATTGAGCCATGATTGAACTCACTGAAGGGACGGTTGAGGGAAAGACGAGGCTATAGCGACAGAATACAAAGCACGGGCTTCAAGAGTGTCCCTCCTCGTCTCTGAGTATGCTGGCGTATCCAAGACTGCCCTTGTATTCAGTGTTTTGGTACTGTCGGAACTGGCAGTGGGCGGTGACGTGACTAAGCGCCAAATGTGGGGGAATATCAAATCGCCGCTGTTTCTCAATCAGGTCCACCAACACAATCAAATGGAGCTCTGGCTTGCTGCGGCCCTGAAATCTGGCGTTTTACGTTCTTGGTGTAATATGTAGCCTCCACAGAGCTATTTAGCCAAATCTCGGTTTTCCTTGGCAGTATGCATGCCAGCAAGTGTAACATAGTCAAGTAGTCCATTAGCAGTTGATTTCAATCTAAGAATCAGACCTAGCTCTTCACGGCATGAAAAATCCCATTTATGGAAACTGATTAGGCTGATCTAATCTCACAACAGTGGTCAGCTGTCCTCTAACAGCAGCATCTCATTGAGTGAGTGCCAGCAGGCCACAAGAGCAGTACTTCTTGTCAACATTCTGCGGACGATATCTTTGTGTTTGCTGAAAACAGCTCCGGGTTGCATTTGCACCGTACTAGCAACGACCTACTCACATCGGGCCCGAGAAAAGCTGATGTTGTGGAGTTGTTGCTCCATATTATTCCAGTACGAATCTGTAAGTTTTGGGGTCATATACAAGTGCATTATCGATATTGGCAATGCTTTAGGACCACTACCAGAGCATGCTTTTAAATTCAGTCAGCAAGCGAGGACTTTGTTGCGTGTATATGAAGCAAAACTGTCCATCGGAATACGCCCTGATGGATCTCCAAAGCAAACACTTGGCATTCTGGTTGATATGGATAGAACAGCGTTGAGAATATAGATATTTCATACAACAAGCACACATACGCTTTACCAATTATTCTTTCGCAATAAGTATCATAACATTGACAGCAAACAGCTAAGGGCATCATGAATTGCGCGTAATCCTTTGTCCTGCGCGGGGGCCTTTACGACGACTCCACCGCCGGCCGGCTTTTCCGGCGCGCACTAAAACCATCGGCGACTGAAGACCGACAATCGCATTGGCCCATGAAACGTGATCTTCGTCTGCTCACCGGCCGCGGGGAAGGGCCTCACGCATAGGATATCTGCAGGTGGGAGGTGGGAAGTAATTGCCTAGTCAATTAATCCACCCCGGGCTGGCCAGTGTTTATTTGGGTGAATTGTTGTGCATAGTCGAGAAATGCCGTCAAATTCCCATAGATCTTGGGACGGCCTACCTCTATTTCCTCAGCATTCCAATTCAAAAGCAAACAATGCGGGACTAACAACCCCACACTTACACCAGCGCCAATGACGCTATAGTGCAGACCTTTGACTTGTCAACGCCCCGGAACTTGGGAACTTGGGAATGGGCCGGCTTTTCTGCTTCCCCTCGCCCCGCCTTCTTTTTTCTCCACGCCTCCTCCCCCGTCTCCCTCTCGCACCCCTCACCTTCCGATCCCATCTATCCACCATGGCCGACATCGAAGCCTCCAAGCGCGCCGCGGCCAAGGCTGCTGTCGCAAACCACTACCCTAAGGACGCCCGCTGGGTCGGCATTGGCAGCGGCACGACCATCGTCTACGTCGTCGAGGCCATCCAGGCCCTCGGTGTCGACACCTCTCTCACCCACTACGTGCCTACGGGCTACCAGTCACGCCAGCTGATTGTCAGCGCTGGTCTGACTGCCGTCGAGTTTGACGCCATCCCCCAGGGTACCGTGCTGGATGTGGCCTTTGACGGCGCGGACGAGGTCGACGACGAGCTGAACTGCATCAAGGGCGGCGGCGCATGTCTTTTCCAGGAGAAGATTGTAGCAATGCAGGCCAAGGAGTTTATCTGTGTTGCCGGTGCGCATTTAAGCCATCTACCAAAAGTGAACATGTCCCACTGACTCATATCACCGCAGACTCGCGCAAGCTCCAGTCCCGCCTCCTCTCAAACTGGAAATACGTCCCCATCGAAGTCGCTCCCATCGCCGCCTACCGCGTTATCCGTAAGCTGACTGAACTCGGCGCCGTCAACCCTGTCCTCCGCCAAAACTTGAACGTCAAGGAGGGTCCTCTGAAGACCGATCAGGGCTTCTTCCTCGTTGACGCGCCCTTCCCACCCATGCTCACCAAGTCGGATGTCCAGGCTGGCAAGGTTTCCGGCCAGAACGGCGCTTGGGAGGTGGGTGACCTTGCCCGGAGGATCAAGGACATTGCCGGTGTCCTGGAGGTGGGCATTTTCTCCGGCCAGACTGGTCCCGAGGCTACTGCTGCTGGAGGTGTTGGTGGTCAGCGACCTGTTGCGGCGTACTTCGGTATGCCTGATGGGTCTGTGTCGGTCCGCAAGGCCACGTCCTAAATGGGAGGGCCTTGGAATTGATGCAGTTGACGACGTAAATAAATTTAGATGATACCAGATTTGCCTCCATATATGGGGCCGGAAACGAGAGACCTTCTTTGTTCTTGGATGTTTCATTACGTACATGGAAGGGGTTGCATATTCAAAATGTTAGATCATCAGATTCGGTGAGTGGTATCAATGAGACTAGCTAGCATATGTAGCCCGTGGGATTTATTTAGCACCCTTGCCCTTGGCCTCCGTCTCGCCCAACTCGCGCACAAAGATCTTCACTACTCCCTCCGGTACGTCGTCCTGGCCATCCTCAAAGCCGGGGCTGACTCCAATAGCCAGGTACTTACCATTTCCACTGAATCCAACAGCTGCCACGCTGGAGGGGTACTTCTGGTACTGGCGAATACGACGCTTGGCAATTCCATCCCACAGCGCGACGACACCGTCACCACCACCGGATGCGAAAGTGCCGTGCACGGGGTGGAAGGCAAGTGCATTGACCGGATAGACAACGTCGACACCGTCCTCGGCTGTCTGACGGTGACACTTGAAAGCGTATTTGCGGGCCTGGGATTCAGGCGAAGGGTCAAACCACTCGACTGCCACACGGCCCTCAATGCTGGAAGAGGCGTATCCAGCATCGTCGGGCATGCAGGCAACACATCGTGTCATGAACTTCAGACTGCTCTCCCGCCGTTGCCACGGCTCAATCTCGACCTTATTTCCATCGAGGCTTTCACTGTCGGCCTGCGCTGTGAGAAGAGCGAGCGCCTTGAGATCGTAAATGTGTAGAGAACGAGATGCCATGGCGACAACCAGCTTGGTCGCTGTGAGAGAAATCGAGAAGGGTTTCGAGGGAAGCGGGATGATTGCGGGGGCGGAATTGGTGCCGGCGTCTGGCCGGTGGACGTGGAGGGTAGAATCCCACGAGCCGGAGATGATGAGTTTGTGTTCGGGGCTGTAGACGACATTGCGCACGCCAGCTTCGTGACTGCTCAGAACGGTCTGCTCGGATGTGTTGAGGTCAATCCTAACCATGTTAGTAAATACAACACCTTACTAGTCCAATCGGAGCTATCGCGCGAGAACTCACTTTCGGACATCCCAATCCAATCCAGCCGTGTAGATCTCGTTTTCATTGTCGCCGAAGCACACATCCAGTACCGGTGCGCGGTGCTCAAACTTCTGCAGCAGCTTGCCCTCGCCTACTGTGCCGTTCTCATCGCGCAGGTCATACAGATATACGTTCTTGTCCCATGACGAAACAACGATGCGCGTCGAGTTGGGGTCGGGGGAGAACTTCAAAGCGGAAATAGCGTCGGTGGGCGGCGAAGCCACCGTGAATTGATCTATCAAAGGTCAGAACAAGACCATTGGTTAAAAGGGTAGCCACTCACTTGACGACATTGTGGCGGACGAGGTGGTGTTTGCAGATCGGAGATCCAGACGTAGCTCCTTGAGGGCCTTTTTTGCCGTGACACACCGCCGCATTATTCCCCGCGGCTTTGATAAGAAAAAAGGTCATTACTTGAGCTTCGACATCGCCACTACAAGATGCCCTTTGCACAGCTGGTTATCGGGCCCCCGGGCGCGGGCAAGTCTACATACTGCAATGGCATGCACCAGTTCCTTGGCGCTATTGGTCGCAAATGCTCCGTCGTTAATCTCGACCCCGCTAACGACAAGACCTCTTACCCGTGTGCGCTGGACGTGCGCGATCTAGTGACACTCGAGGAGATTATGGATGAGGATAAGCTGGGACCCAATGGAGCTACGCTTTATGCTCTTGAGGAGCTGGAAGAGAACTACTCCTGGTTAGAGGAAGGGCTGAAGGAGCTTGGAGGTTTGTTGATGGACCCTGCAGGAACGAGCGGATGGACTGACTTCTTCGTTGTAATATAGAGGACTATGTTCTATTCGACTGCCCCGGCCAAGTCGAGCTTTTCACGCACCATGCATCACTGCGGAATATCTTCTTCCAGCTCCAGAAAATAGGCTACCGAGTTCGTCACCATCCTTTAGGTTCCAGCTACTATAGCTAACCTAACCCTCGAACAGCTAATAGTTATCCACCTCGTCGACTCCTACACCCTCACTCTCCCTTCAATGTATATATCCGCTCTCCTTCTATCTCTTCGTGCCATGCTCCAACTCGACCTCCCGCATCTGAACGTCCTGACCAAAATTGACAACCTATCCAACTATGCCGACCTCCCATTCAACCTGGACTTCTACACCGAAGTACAAGACCTTTCATATCTCCTTCCACACCTGGAAGCCGAGTCTTCACGGCTTGCGAACACGAAGTTCGGCGCATTGAATCAAACCATCATCGATCTAGTCGAGGAATTCGGTCTCGTTGCCTTCGAAACACTCGCCGTGGAAGACAAGAAGAGTATGATGAATCTTCTCAGAGCCATTGACCGTGCATCCGGGTATGCCTTTGGCCCAGCCGAGGGCGCCAATGATACTGTCTGGCAAGTTGCCGTGAGAGAAGGAATGGGCACTACAGATGTGCGGGATGTACAGGAGCGATGGCTGGATTCAAAGGATGAGTATGACGATCTCGAGAGGGAGGAGTTGGAAGAAGTGGCCAAGATGCACGAAGAGGCGAGTAAAGCCGCGATGGCCGAGAATGCTGCGATGGGCGAGGGCGGAGCAGACGACGAGGAAATGGAGAAATGGGGCCCGCTACCGGATAGCGGAGTAACCGTGCGACGAAAGGCATGAATCAAATAAATCAGATAATCAAATCAATGTATTATATCGTCACGATCATGGGGTATCATAATTGCAATCCTTCCACACCCGACCTCTCCTATCCTCAATCCTCATCAACAAGCATCCCTTCATCCTCACTCTCATCCACAACACCCTTTGCAGAAACAGCATTCGCTTCCTTCTGCACAACACCGCCTAACAAATCCCCCAACACACCCTCCTCCTCCACACCTCGCACACGCACAATCTCCCTCCTAGCCCGCCGAATAGCTTCCTCCTCCGCCCTGCGCATCGTTCCAGATACGCGCAGCACACGGAACACGCACGGCCGCTCGCGACCCCCATTCGGTCGTCGGATTCCAGCACCTGCGCCGTCGACGGCCGGGACGTGTGTCATGTACGTGAGTGCGGACCAGACGAGGCGAAAGGCAGCGCGGGGACAGCGAATAATTGCGGTTGATGTTGCCGGGGAGAGATATTTGACTGCGGGTGTGTTAGCGCTTTGCTTCAGAATGGAGTGAATGGTACGCCTATTCTGCAGGGCTTGAATTGGGAACGTACTATGGATGCCCGTGGCTGAGGCGCCGCCCAGTTTACCGACTCCCCAGTCACCGTACATCTCGCCGACTTCTTCACGGACCATTTTGGCGAGAAGGCCAGGTGTGAGCGCGTCGGAGGTCGGGGAGTGGATGGATAGTTGTGTGGATTGGGGCCCTGCGGTTTTGGTTGATGGCCATGTTGACGAATCGGGGTAGAGGATGTCCACTAGGAGATAGCGGTTCTTGAGTCGGACCATTTTGCGGGTGTGTAGTGTAGAGTTGGTGAAGGTGAAGCGTGGAAGAAGAAGTTGCAGTTTGCGATAACAGATAAGAGCGTTCTTATCGCGACGACCAGCGCATCGTCGAGTATACTTCTACTTCTACTTTTTTTTTTTAAATAGGCATACAAGATTGAAAAGATTGATATCATGCAATGGGCACGTTCATTAATCCCAATTCTAGTCATCTAAACAAAAAATTAAACAGATCCGTAGTCGGGCGTTGCACCGTTTTTGTTCATGGCAAAACCCGGTCATGCCCACGAGGGGCGCAGTACATGAGATACACAAAACTGCCAAACAGAAACCAAGGGATCAATCATCCAAACTCCACCGCCCCCCGCACGAAGGGCGGACTGTATGCTACCAGCTGTCCAAAAGAGAAAATCACAGGTTAACCTCGACACGGCCCTCGGCGCCGCCCTTCTGGAGGGTGGGCAGAAGGTAGGTGATGTCGTCCCAAGGGTGACGGTACAGACCGGTGCGCAGACGCTTCTGGTCGAGGTAGTGGGCAATCAGACCGATGCTGCGGCCCAAAACGAACAGACCGTTGAGGACACCCATACGCATGTAGTCCTCAACCTCCTCACCGGAGAAGGCACCGCAGTTGCGGAGCAGGTCAACGAAGCAGACAGCGACGCAACCGTCGACGTTGAGGATCAGGTTGTCCTTCTTGGAGGTGGTAACCGTCTCGACGGCAATGGCGTAGTCGAGCAGCTTGGTGCTGGGGAAGTTCTTCTTGACGAACTCCTTGACGAGCTCGACACGCAGATCGGGGTTGTTGCGGGACTTGACCTTGTGGCCAATACCGGGGATCAGCTTGTTCTCCTTGCGCATGATGTCCACGAAGTCACGGGGGCTCAACCCCTTGTCGAAGGCCTTGGTGAACTCCTCAGCGGCTCCGTCCAGCGCACCACCGAAACGCGAACCAATGGTCAGCAGACCCGAGACCAGGGCGGAGATGAGGTCCTTGCCGGCACGGGTGGTGATGATGGTGTTCATGGCACCAGACACGGCGGGACCGTGGTCGGCAGTGAGCATGAGAACCATCTCGAGGAACTTGCTAGCGTAGCGGGGCAGGCGGCGGCGGAACCACAGCAGCGACATGACACCGCCGATGCCGATGTCCTCCCTGAAGACATCGGAGATGGGCATACCGGCGTAGAGCAGCTCCTGGCCACGGTCGTCGGAGATGGTGGAGATAAAGGCAGCGGGCTTACGAATCAGACCAAGCTCCTGGGCCCACGAGTAGTCAATGGGGATCTTGGGGACGATGGGCTCGGGAGCGGGCTTGATGGAGCCCTTGGCAACCTCGGCATCGTAGACCTGCTTGAGGGTCTGGGGCAGATCCTCGAAGGTCTCGGGAACGTGGATACCAGCATCGCGCATGGCCTTGTTCTTGTAGACGGCAGTCTCCATCTGGGAGTTGGCGGAGGCACCGGCGTGACCGAACTGAACCTCGGTCTTGAACATGCTGGCGCAGGTACCAATGGCCCAGGCAACCACGGGCTTGGTGATGGTGCCTTTCTTGATGGCCTCGATCACACGGTACTCCTCAACACCACCGACCTCACCGAGGAGGACGAGGATCTTGCAGTCAGGCTCGGCCTGGTAACGGAGGAGGTGGTCAATGAAGGTGGTACCGGGGTAACGGTCACCACCAATGGCAACACCCTCGTAGACACCGTCGGTGTTCTGAGAGATAATGTTGTTGAGCTCGTTGGACATACCACCGGACTTGGAGACGTAGCCGACGGAACCCTTGCGGTACAGCTTGGAGGCGACAATGTTGTCCATCATACCACCGGTGTTACCGATCTTGAACGCACCGGGCTTGATACCACCGACCGTGGCGGGGCCGATGATGGTGATGCCCTTCTCCTTGGCAGTGACCATGATCTCACGGGCACGGCGCTCGGGGACACCCTCGGCGATGATGGCGATGGAGCGGATCTGGGGGCAGTTCATCAACTCCATGGTGGAGGAGTAGACGGAACGGGAGGAGGCGAAGTTGACGACAGTGTCCACGTCGGGGTGCTTGGCCATGGCCTTCTCGACATCCTGGTAGACGGGAAGGAGGGTCTCGCTGGTGCCCCAGTACATCTTGCTGACGAACTGGCCACCGAAGGTGTAGATGATACCGGCCACGGAGGGAGTGGTACGCTTGCAAATGAAGTCAAAGTCGAGCATGCCCTGCACGGCTCGGGGTTGCATGCCACTGCGGAATTGGTCAATATCCGTTGCTGCACGGCGGGGAGTTGCCGTCGAGGACTCACTATACGAAGCATCGTGTCTTGTTGTGGAAAAGGGCGTGGTTAAAGGGAGAGAGGGCACGGCTGGGAGGGTTGAAGCGGGTGATGTTGTCGTTGGCCGACTGGACGCCGTTGCCGGCAAGAGTAGTAGAGGGCATGATGAATCTGGGGGAGTTAGCGGATGGAGAGGAGAGGGCGTGACGGAAGGATGTATGGAAGGAAAACACACCTATGTGAAATGACAGCCGCTCAATGGAAGATGAAGGAGGAGAAGAAGGATCAAAGGTGAGCGAGTTCAAAGAAAAGGGCGCGGGGCAGCGAGTACTCGCAGGTACGGTGTACAGCTCCTCCCGTTTTTTTAGCGCTAGCGAGTGTTGAGCTCCGTGGTCCCCAAAGTACCGGGTACCGCCGATACCAGTGCGCCCCACCGGATCTTGGTGGGTAAGGTACGTTACCTATAGCTGTCATCGATTCCACTACCGAGTGGTATCCGGCTGCCGGATCCACCGTTGGACTCAATTGATTCAATTGATTCTTCCCGGTAGGATTGATGAAGTACAGCAAGTCCATTTCCGGGGGGATTCTACACACTCGGTGGCCGGCAACTACTACAACAGCTCCAAAAAAGGTTCTGGGGACTACCGTGTAGATCAGATTCCTGCACCCAACAAAAAGTGGGCGGTATCGGCCCCGTGTACGGGTGGCTACCGCGTGGATCTGAGTCCTCCCTCGCAAAGAGTCAAGCCGCAAAGTACCTGGTACCTCGTACACCGAGCTAACGTCCCAACGAGCCCACCCCACCTTTTCCAGCCCTTTTTTTATCGTCTCAACCGGTGGAGCACCCCTCAATTGTACGCTGTAATCTCCAGCACAACTTTTTTTCTGTACGCCGTACACTCCAGTCTTCCTTTCTGCCCATATTCCTATCTTCTCCCTTCCCATCCTTTTCTCCTCTTCCCATCTTCCCTTCACATCATCCATCATGTCCGCAAAGTCCATTCTCGAGGCCGACGGCAAGGCCATCCTCAACTACCACCTCACCCGTGCCCCCGTCATCAAGCCCTCTACTCTTCCCGCCTCCTCTACACACAACCCTCCTGCTCGTCTCGCATCCCTCCACTTCCCCGATGACAAGGCCGTCAAGGATGTCCTCGACCAGGCCGAGGTCACCTACCCGTGGCTCCTGACCCCCGGCGCCAAGTTCGTCGCGAAGCCCGATCAATTGATCAAGCGCCGAGGCAAGAGCGGTCTCCTCGCCCTGAACAAGACCTGGGCGGAGGCCCGCGAGTGGGTTGAGGCCCGCGCTACCAAGGACGTCCAGGTTGAGACCGTCACCGGTGTCCTGCGTCAGTTCCTGGTTGAGCCTTTCGTGCCGCACCCCCAGGAGACCGAGTACTACATTAACATCCACTCCGTCCGTGAGGTAAGTTCGAAGCTCCCAACTTGGATCACGATCGCAGTAGCTAACGATCACAGGGTGACTGGATCCTCTTCACCCACGAGGGTGGTGTCGACGTCGGTGATGTTGATGCCAAGGCGGAGAAGCTGCTCATCCCCGTGAACCTCAAGAACTACCCCTCCAACGAGGAGATCGCCTCTACCCTGCTGGCCAAGGTCCCCAAGGGTGTCCACAATGTCCTGGTGGACTTCATCACCCGCCTGTACGCCGTCTACGTCGACTGCCAGTTCACCTACCTCGAGATCAACCCTCTCGTGGTCATCCCCAACGCCGACGCCACCTCCGCCGAGGTTCACTTCCTTGACCTCGCGGCCAAGCTCGACCAGACTGCCGAGTTCGAATGCGGCACCAAGTGGGCTGTCGCCCGCAGCCCCGCCGCTCTGGGTCTGCCCACCCTGGCTTCCGTCGACGGCAAGGTCAACATTGACGCTGGTCCGCCAATGGAGTTCCCCGCCCCCTTCGGCCGTGAGCTGAGCAAGGAGGAGAAGTTCATCTCCGACATGGACGCCAAGACCGGTGCTTCCCTCAAGCTGACCGTCTTGAACTCCAACGGCCGTGTCTGGACCCTGGTTGCTGGTGGTGGTGCCTCCGTCGTTTACGCCGACGCCATTGCCTCCGCCGGTTTCGTTAGCGAGCTGGCCAACTACGGTGAGTACTCCGGTGCTCCCACCGAGACTCAGACCTACAACTACGCCCGCACCGTCCTTGACCTGATGCTGCGCGCCCCCAACCACCCCGAGGGCAAGGTCCTCTTCATTGGTGGTGGTATTGCCAACTTCACCAACGTTGCCAACACCTTCAAGGGTGTCATCCGCGCCATTCGCGACGTTGCCCCCGTCCTCGCGGAGCACAAGGTCCAGATCTGGGTCCGCCGTGCCGGTCCCAACTACCAGGAGGGTCTGAAGAACATCAAGTCCGCCGGTGTCGAGCTGGGTCTGGACATGCACGTCTACGGCCCCGAGATGCACGTCAGCGGTATCGTGCCTCTGGCCCTGCTGGGCAAGAAGTCCGACGTCAAGGAATACGGCGCATAAATGAAATGATTTGGTTTTGGCTTTTTGTTTCTGCAGCGTCCCCGTCCGTTGCATGGGTTTGTGGTATAATGCATGGCATGATATGATTTGGTCCCGAGTCTTCAAATACATTTCTCGGGTCCGTTTTTTGCTGGTCGAGGATATGGCGTTTCTTCCTGCCCGGCCAAAAAGACCGGATGCTTGGTGCCGACGTACAGTACTATGATTAGATTTCCTTTATGTTCACCTACCGGGGGATAGAGATCGTGAGGTCCCATCGGATAATATCAGTGATGATACGGCATGATTTTTCCAGTAATGAAGTAATTGAGTAGACTCAAGTAAATGAGGAGAGCAGAGTAGGGCTTGTTCTATGCCTGTGTTGAATCCGTGACTATGTGAAGGGTGGGATGCGATTACACGTGATCTCAAAATTACCGGCCGGTCACAAAAAGGCCCCACACAAGCTCCAGACAGATCTCTGCACCCCGGATTGACAGGGGGATCTCTTAGCTTCCGTGGATCTGGTTCTTCAGGAACGGACCCGGGGCAATAAGGTAGGGACCGTGCTGGAATTGGGGCTGGTTGGTGTTGGACCGAGGGTGCAGAGGGGAGGTTCCGCTGCGCCGAGACTAGGGCGGGCCGGACGAACGGGTCTGGGAGGTCGCTTTTCCCTAAACGGCTGTGGAGATGACCTTTTCACTGACAGTTGCTCCGGAAGGAATTTAAAATGTTATATGGCTAGGAGTTTTTGCTTTTGATTTGATCGTGGTTTTTGCAGCAGCCCGTTGCAGTCAAAAGTTTATGCTAAAGCGTCATTTTGAATAGGCAATTGATCTACTGATCATTCTTTCGGTTCCTGGATGCCGTCCACCTCTGAGAAACATCCTTTCTTCCTATTATCGATCATCATTGGAAATTTTCTAGGTCCTCTTCTGCCTTTTGAGCCCCGGGAGTGTACGCTTAGGCGGAGTTGTCCGGCGTCCCTTAAAGTACCGAGCAGCCGGACCATACCCGAGATATCTTCCTGGTTACAGTCCTTAAGTATACTTCCAAGTATACCATCATTATTCTCAAGTGCTTTCCAATTTTGTCTGACACACACATTATAAATGGCTTCCCGCCATTTAAGCTCAGTCCCTACCTGGATGTGTAATAACAGACTGGGACATCACCACTAGCAATCACGGTATACACAGTTGTCCGACAACATTTGAGGCACTTGGGCACACTACGCATATGAGATCTGATCGCATCAGCCATAGATGTCTCGTTTCAGTAATTCCTTGCTGTCGTTCACCCGCGGACGGACGCAAACTTGTGGCGTCATCGAGGATCGCTTGTCCCACTTAGGGTTCCTCTCCTCCTGAGGTTGTGCACGGGGTGTCACCACCGCAATGATACCGCCACAGTAACCCCGCAGAGAGTGATAAGCTTCGCAAGGCCCTTACTGGCTTTCCTTTTCATCTGGAACAATCACGGCCCTGACCACCGCTCATGTGACCGGTATCCCGAGCCAAAATTTAGTTAGGCTCTTGCGTCTTCTCCAGGTCGGCATGGCAATTCATAAAGAAGAGCATGCTTTGGGTGGACTATGAGATCCTGGCCTTACGCATTGCTATGACATGGATCAGGAGAGAATCTTCATCCCAGGTCCGAATTTGATCATGTTGGACACGGTTCGATGAGCCTTGATGGAATGAGAAGGTCCGGCTTGTCTCCGCGTCAATGCACAAGGTCATCATGAGCAACCTGATTGGCGGAGAAGAGGTCAGCGAGTCTGACTATTTCTTCAGAAGAAACAACTTTGCACCGGAACCTTCTTCTCCCCATCGTCCCAATGACTTATGTATCTCGCATGCTTGACGGGCGGGCCCCAACCCCGGATTTCGTCATCATAATCCTGTTTTGTCTCATGTTAGTGGATGACCCTACATAATCACGAAATTATGTAAATATTGGTGGAGCTATAATTGAAATCGGTGTTGTTCGACAGGGACGTTGAGCAGACCGTGACGTTTAGACCCGGAGCGAATGCCGTTAACCGTGTTTCGGGCCAGGTTGGAGTGGAATCCGGGGTATTCGCCAATCGCTCGAAGTTGATAAAGCCGATAGATACACGAGATATGCACTATCCGGTCCTGTGATCGGCGTCAGACATGGCCCGTGGTCCTTGAACTGTAGTTCCCAAAAGGGTAAAACTGACCAGCCTTCAAGTATATCAACCGGCCCATTCTGATAACGTTGAATGAAGTCAATCTAGACTTTTTCAGTGAAACTAAATTGCCTTTCTATACAATATGGGCTCCGTCCTTAAGAACTTCCTCGGTCTCTCCAAAGCCAGGGACGAGAACACATGCCCTGTTTCCCCTCAGAGGAAGCCCGTCAGAGCTCTTCCTGCTTCATGGTACCTTTCCGAAGACCTCTATCAGCTTGAACGACGAGCCCTCTTCTCCAAGAAGTGGCTGCTCACCACTCATTCATTGCGTATTCCCAACGCTGGCGATTGGTCCCGCTACGGGATCGCCGGCTACCCCTTCATCCTTGCTCGCGGCTATGACAACAAGATCAAGGCTTTCTACGACATCTGGGGCGATCGGTTCAACGATGATCTCGCAAAGTCTCTGCTGGCCAATGAAAGCAATGGCCTCGACACCATCCACGTCCACACTGACGTGAACGCTTTTATCTGGATCAACCTGGACGCCGGCGAGCAGCCCGAAATCTCCTGGGAACGCGATTTCAAAGACATCGACCTTCAGCCTCGCTTTAAGCACTTCAACTTCGAGGACTACGTGTACGACCACGGCTGGGAGATGGAAGGTGCATACAACTGGAAGCTTTTGGCCGACAACTACAACGAATGCTACCACTGCTTGACGGCACACCCCGATGTTCCTACCCTGGCAGATCTCAGCTCTTACGATGTGGACACCAAGGATGGCAGCATTATCCACTTCGCCAATGCCGGGCAGGAGACTATCGATGCCGGACTGGAGATCGCCAGCACGTACTACTTCCCCAATGCCTCGATGACTGTCTCTCCCCACTTCTTTTTCATGCAGCGCTTCGTCCCAACGTCACCAACCTCTTGCGATATGCTGTACGAGGTTTACCGCAATAAGAGCTCCAACGAGAAGGACTTTCAACTGATCAACGAGATGTATAAGCGCATCATGTCGGAGGACAAGTACCTCTGCGTCGAGGCACAGAAGAACCTATCCACTGGTGTCTTCGTCAACGGGCTCCTGCACCCACATATGGAGAAAGGCCCCCTTTACTTCCAGTCCGTTGTGCGCGACAACTTAATGGAGCATTTTGAGCGCGAGCAGGATGCTGGAAGTCAGATCTGGCCTGCCCAGGTTGATGTGAAGAAGGCTCAGATGGAGGCTTTGGTGAAGGAGCAGACCAAGGCGGATAATTACTTGCCGCTTGGTTATGAGGATGTCAAGTCCTCCGTGGGAATAACTTCTCATATCACCGAGACTGCTGTCTGCTAGTGGCTTTTGTGCGTGTACTTTCTTTATATAGACCTCTGTTATAGTGTAGCGTTTTAGTTTTGTTCAAATCAGATTGAGTTTTGTTCAAATCAGATTGACGGTCATTATGTCAAGAATCACTTGGGTTTCGCAGCTTTTCATTGAAAGTATTGGCGAATTAGGTGTACTAGAAAGCTCGAATAATTGTCTGACATACAATATCGCAGACCCCAAGGGCTCTCAGGCTCTCAGTCTGCACGTGTAGCCGGTATTAGGATAAAATCGGGAAGCAAGTCCGAGCCAGTAACGCCTGGGCGGTAGAAATATCCCCATCTGTGGTGCACATGAGGCGTCCGTTGTAAATTTACAAGTTTCCAAAATCCCACCAGGTAGAAAATCCTTCAATATTGCCAACAGCGGTCTCGGGATCAAAATTGCTCGCAGATTCCATGTCGGAAAACTGAGATTCTCCTGTCCATAGCCACGGAACATTAAACATGAGGCTGTCAGTTGAAGGAACCACAATATCCCGAATCGCTGTGTCTTTGGGAGATGCCGGAGTTGATGATACAGTGGTCATGTAGGGTGGCAGGTACGCATTGTGTCCCGCGGAAGGGTCGATAGTGACCTCTGGTGGTGATAGCGCGACACTGATCTCAAGCGTTGAGTTTTCCTCGCTTTCTGGGGGGCTATTGGTTCCCAAAGAAGAATGTAACAAGGAGCCCGATCCAGGGGACAGTCCTTGGGAGCTTGAGACGTTAAACTGCAGAATACCCCACATCAAGGGAATGCTGAGACGTAGTTTAGACGGTGCCCAATCGAGGTCCATATTCTCTGAACCGGATGCTATTCGTGCCATTTTTTCCAGCAGTTGGACCTGGGCTTCTTAGCTTTGGCTTTTGGTTTTTATCTCTTTATTTCAACGTACCAGGGTTGCACAGGCAGGAGAGAACGACGCAAAGTTCTTTAAGAATCTTTTGCATTTCTCAAAATCCATTTTCGACTTTTGTTTGAGTCTTACATCAGTCGCACAGCAGAAGTATAGGTGTACCGTTGCTGCAATCGCCGCTGCGTGTCCGTAAAAAGGATCAACCAATTGGACTTCCTTCTCGGTGACCACATCAATCATTCGAACAATCCACGTGGCATGAAGTAGAACTAGCTCAGACGACTTTCTCCAGAAAGTATTTGGAATCGCCAGGTTGGGGTGATGTTGTGATGCCACGATGTATAAGAATGGGTGATTCAACACGGTTAAAATAGCATGCCACGTAAATTGCAGCTTGATCCATGGCACCCAGTAGTCCCGGTTGAGTCGAATCTCGGAGGCCTCTCGCTCAAAGAACTTGGCTGCGTCGTATCGATGACACCAAGGGACCTACATATATAGGTTAGCTGAAGTATGAATGTAAGGTTCACTCAATCTTACCTTGTTCTCGATCTCCGTCATGTCTTGTCCACATTTGGCATAGATTGAATCAAGCCGCCATGGCTCTGTAAGCTTGTTTTGAGCACATTCAAAAACATACTCTCTAACCCTACTCCACACCCATCCGAAATGCGCAGCGAAGCTCCAAATGCCTATGTCAGACGAAGAGGTACCTCCCTCAACGTCTCGAGGGAAACCTGCATCGCCGCCATCCGAAACATAGTACTGCCGCCAGACCTGAGGAGCTGTCCCAAGGATACCGTCCTGCTCGCTGTAAAACTGATCCAGAGATTGGAAGCTCCATAGAAGCCTCTTCTTGCGCTCGGCATCTTTTGGGTCCTCTCCAGAGGTCAATCCACGGTCGATGCGGGCAGATCGACACAGCTGGAAGCCGAGACCGAGATAGAATTGACCAAGGTGCAAATTTCCATCTTCTCCGTGTCAGCAATATTTCAAAAGGTGTTGAAATTGGATAAAGCAACTCATACCAATAAAAGCTGAATACGAAAGCAAACAGAGACTTTCGATGGTCTCTAGCTCAACAGTGCCATTTGCGACACGGAGCATAATAGACCACTTGGCATGATCTCCATAACGCGGCCTATCACGCTTTCGCATAACCCGCGCTGTCAGCTCGAGAATGCTGTAGACCAGTTCCGGGGAGATTTCTTGATTCTGCTCGAGATCCTCGCGATCAAAACACCAGATCGGTTGTCTGTGAAAGAGGTCGAAATATATGTCAATTCCGTCAGAGATTGTGGATGGAGAGATTTGTAGATTTGTGTCTGGGAAGCCTGGTTGACGGGCAGGATCTTTCATGGTGCGACTCGGTCCCTCGGGGAACCTATTGTTCTGTGTTTGATCAGATTGACGCCCGCTTCTACTGCTCGTTCTGTTCCGGTTGGGCTCCGGAGGGGTCCCAAATGAATTTGGAAATGTTCTTGGTGCATCTTGATTGAGTTTATCAGGGACTTTGCCTTTGCCACCGCTCAAAATGAGATCAACTTTCTCTTCAAGAAATGCGAGTCTGTCCTGGGAAATAGTCAGCGATAAGGTTTCGAGCACATCGTGAAATGATCGTCGTACAGATGGGCGTGAATCCCCCAAGGCATAATTACACGACTGTTTGAGCCGCACGCAGCTCGAGCAAGCTGGCTTTTCACCAGGGCACCGGCTCTTCTTCCTTCTATTCAATGTAAGATTCTGAAACTATACCTATCAGAGGGTGATGGGACGTACCGGCAGTTGAGACAGGCCTGTCTAGAACGCAACCTTTCACGATTAGAAGCCTCGGGCATGACGATCACGGTCGACCACGCCGATGAAACACCAATAACGTGGTAGCCGAGGCCTCACTCCGTAGAAAATCTGCTGCGGGGTGAATGTAAGTTCAAGTACGAAGCTCACGAGATGCCAGCATAAGCTTAGCGTCGTAGCAACCTCGGGGCAAAGCCGAGGCGGGGTAGGTGGGTCGATAGGTATATGCTTAGGTCCAGAACTCAATCGGCCAAAGTGAACTTAACGGATAATATTTTGGTTCTGGAAGTATTGCAGTAAAGCAAAGCATCCTACTTTACCATCGATGACATAATACATCTCGCAACCAGAATAATCCTTCATCCCCTCAAAGGGTAAATATGGGGAATTGGTATAGCCGTCTCATAAAAATGCCGCGAAATTGACAGCAGACATGCCTTAATGCCCAAAACGTGCGAGTATCTCATCTTCTGGGGGGAGGTGAGAGAGTGAAGTTGACTGTCGCGGCGGGTGAGGAAGACGGGTACGATGCTGAGGGTTCGAGGTCAGATCTCGAGCTAGACAAACTATTAGCTCCACAATAGAGTATCTCAAACATCACTTACGGTTCTTTCTATCCCAAATGGGTTTCCTTGGAGGAGGAGCCATCGTACCGGAGTCATTCTGTTCCCCTGCCATCCGGGAACTTCCGGTACCACTCCGCTGATATCTATGCAGTTGCTCGATCCCTTCAGGGCTCATAGGGTACGAAGGGGTCTTTGGAGTGCGCGCTTGACCGCGCGCTTTTGAAAATATCGGACGTGACTGGGCACCGGGTTGAATGGTTGGAACGATGGTGCCATTTCGTGACGAGAGATTGTTCAAGGTCTGGGACACCGTGTCCGAAGCTGCAGTCTGCATCTCGGTTCGCATGGCACGCGCTTTAAGGAGGTTGTAGAGGTTTGTCATCTGTGATAGCTTTTTGGACTTTTCTCGGTTCAGATCAGCAAGAACTTGGTTCTTCTTCTCGAGCTGTTCTTGCGCGGCTTGCATGTCTGTTTCTATGTGTCAGCCAAAACTTGGGACAATGAGTTCGATGTTACTGACCGGATATCTTGCTGTGAAGAGTCGATATCTCCGAGTTTGCGTTGTGGAACACCTTCTCCATTTGGGTGTTCAGGCTGGCGTACTTCTCGGTGAGACTCTTCCCCAGGAATTCTTGGTAGAATCTAGGTGCAGATTATTACCAATCGCCACGATCCACTGGTTCACACCTTTCCCAATAGAAGGTGATGTTACATACATCTCCTGTGTGCTCTGGTATGCCCAGAATCCTAATGCTCGGCCAGCGCATTCCATGACGGTGTTCGGATCGAGTCCGCTGAGCACGCTGGTCTTGTAGTCCTCCGTGGGGTTCAAGATCGTCGACACGGCATCATCCGGGTTGGATAGAAGCGTCTGGCATGCAGGACACCGGCGGCCGCCTGCTGTGGGGTGTGAAAACCCGAGGCCATCTGCGCATTCAAGACAGAAGATATGTCTGGCCTCATCAGCGTTGCCCAACGGCTGGTTAGAGTAAAAATGGCTTACGAGCAGGTCGTTACCACTGCTCTTTCCTTCAATTGCACTCGGCACTTAAGGGAATTGCATCGCAGGTGGAAGTCCATGATCCGCGGAAATCAAGATTGATGGATGAAGATAGGAAAATTGGTGGTCATCTGAGCCAGAGACTTGCCTCGACGACCACCAAAGAACATCAAATTCAGCATTGGTCTAGTTTTATCGCTGCGCCTGGATATAAATAATCACACTGAACTCCCAGCATTACAATCGCTAAAAGAAGAAGGTATTTCCGGACGCATCACGCCGCGTTGAAGTCATCTTCTCCTCAAACTCCTTCCCTGGCTCGTACTCGTTCCAAAGACTCGCAGGGTAGATATGCTTGTTCTTTTCATACCAGCGGCGGTCTACCACCTTGGTCTCGCTGGAATCCTTATCTGCGCCTTCCAATTGATCGTCATTCGGGCGTTGTGAAGGGTCATCACTGGAGGTCTCTGAAGGCTTATCCGAGTAATCGAAGAGCAGTCCACCGGCCTTCGAGAAGCTCGACACTCTATTGGCAATAAAATAGTAAAACTCGTAGTGCTGGTAGCGTGTCAGCTATTAACAGTGGCCTACATGTCATGAAGAACTTACATGTGGAACGATCACGTCGCCTTTGACCAGCATCAGGTCATCAACACTGACTCGGGCCCATTCACGGCGAGTGTCTTTTCGTGCCTTTGAAGCTCCATTGGCGCCGCCCACTCCCAACTCAGCGCCGACCTTACGACACCGGTCCAGAAATAGCCACACGGGATCTCCCTTCTTGACTTTAACCGACCCAGCCGGTATGGTTGTTCCGTCAAAGAAGACAAACGGAATCACGATTTCAGTATTCTTAACCGCTTCCTGCATCGACAAGAATTCCTTGCGGAGTGTGTCGCGAGCCTGCGCCTCGGCTTCCATCGCAGCTTTGGTCATCGCCTTCGGAGGGGGTGGCGCATTTGGATTGGCTTTCATGCGACGCGCTGCCGATGTAGCACTCTCTTCATTGGGTGTCTTCGACCCTGATCGCGATATGCTCGAGTCGCGCGGGGTTGCTGCGGACTCTTCACCGGTATCCTCAGGATCGTCGCCAAAGGAAAGCTTACTCTTGGTGAACGCCTTCTTTTTCTTCTTCTTGGGTGGAGCATCACTTCGTGGCGTCGACGATCTGTTGCGCTGCGATCAGCTTAGACATTCGCAGAGAAATGCGGAACTTGGACTTACCCGTCAGTCACATCGCCTGCGGAGGGAGTTGCGCTTCTTGAATTACCAGATGCCAGTCGCCCTAGCGACTTGTCATGCGCCTCGCGCGACGTTTGCTCCAGAACCTCTGCACGACGTTTGCGAAAGTCGGACAGATGCACAAGACCGACGGTTTGCGACTTGAGCATCTCTTCGGCGGAGATGCTCTGGCCCGTGAAGGATCGCGGCGTGGATGTCTCGCTATCTTTCTCGGATTCCATCTTTTGCATTGGCGAGAAAGCGTCGGCTAGGTCGGTTCGAGAGAAAGTGTTAAACGTCAGAGTCACTGACTGTCTTTGGCGACTCGGCACGTGACTCGATGAGACAGAAGGTGCATAGTTTTTGGGAAGAAAGAGCTATGAAGCTCATGGAACTGGAATACTCGTCGGTTCAAAATAATAAATTTGCATTTTCTCGGTATTTGCAAGCAATTGCAATGGTTTTTTGGCAATCCTCTAGGCATTTGTAGAGTTTCCCAATGAACCTCGGAACTGCGTAGATGAGGCGGAGGATATGTAGTGAAAATCTTTGGCAACAATAATCGCCTCCAAAATAACCTTCATAGCAAGCTAAATAAGCGAAAAGCCAAAAAGTGGAAATATGTCACAATTATCACAATGGTTTTCAATTGATGCGTTACCTTGAACAAGGCCCAATATTCGGGCGCTGCGCCGTTTACGTTTACTGCCACGGGAGTGCAAACAACTCAAACGGCTGCTCACTTACGGACATCGATCCTGTTGCTACACTTTTCTACTGCAACTTCTATGAGATTGAGAACCCAGAACCATGGATGAAGAAGAAGATGACTTCTACGATCCCACCGACTCGGTGCCGGCTCCCCATCAACACAACGGTACCCAGAATGCAGCTCCAGCTCAACCGCAGGAGACCGACGACATGGATGACGAAGAGGAGGTAGAGGTTGAGGATGACGATGTTGGAACTCCACTCTTCTTTTGCTGTATAAATGACTGACAGTCGCCAGGATGATTTCAATATCATCACAGAAGCACCAGCTGGTGCGCCTCCAGAGATGTAAGTCATGGATGATCGCGCGCGCATTGTTCTATTTGGCTGATCATTGCAGCGCCCACCCGCGCCCTGCGACCATACGACAAGAAACACAACGGCCCTCCTCAGCAGACTCTTCGATAGTTTCCAAATCTGGGACTCCTTCCGCTACTCGCCTCGATGCGCCTGCTCCGGCCGCAGGCCCAACCGCCGCGGCGAGACCTGCGACCAACCAAAAGCCAGGCTCTGCATACCCAGCCATTCATACCTCTACGATCGATGTCAATGGCAACCCTGTTCACCCCACGACCGGCAAGCCGATTATGGACAGCGACATGGACAATGACTTCCCTACGGACGATAAGCCCTGGCGACGTCCCGGTTCCGATGTCTCCGACTTTTTCAACTACGGGTTCGACGAGTTTACATGGGTTAGCTACTGCTTAAAACAGCGAGAGGTACGGAAGGAGGTTGGCGACCAGAAGAGGCAAATGGATGATATGCAGTCTTTCCTGGGCATGGGAATGCCCCCAATGCCGGGCGCGCCACCTGGACCCGGAGCACCAGGCGGTGGCCAGCCACCCATGCCCGGTATGTCCGGTATGCCAGACATGAACCCCGACATGATGCAGGGCATGCTAGCGAGCATGATGTCCCAGGGATTGGACCCATCCTCGATGGACCCCATGGCGTTCATGCAGCACGCTCAGACCATGATGGGAGGACAGCCCGGCGGTGGCCAGCAAGCACAACCCGGATTTGGAGGACAGGGACCAGGACAAGGCTTCGGCCAAGGTGGTCAAGGCCAGATGGGATACGGAGGCTACGAACAACGCGGGAATTATGGAGGCCGGGGTCGCGGGCGGAGATGGTAGTTCTGGTGTCACTTTTATAGTCTCGAAGATCATTTGGAACTCCCGATGGGATTGAATAATGCGGCGTTTTATTGCAAATGAAATGAGAACTTAACGAACTCGATTTCCGACTTTTGAGGTGTATCTACAAGCTCTCTTTCGGGAGAACGGAGATGGGCAGGAGAGGATATCTCCCAAGTATGCCCAAGTATGAATTGGAGAGTACCCTAGAGCAAAAGAGAATTCGTCAAGGAATAGCGCTGAAAGCTTAGCCGTAGTCCGAATTGATCATGGAAGCATAGAAAGGAGCGTAGACACAGAAAGAAGCCGAAAGTCGGGTTGGCCCTCGGCGAAGCTACGGTCTTGGCATTCTGGAAATTTCTCGGTGCAAAGTCCAGATCTTCCCCCGGACACTTCCCTCTTCCTTTCTCCATCCCACGCTCATCCCCAACTCTTGGCCTTTTAGACCTCCAACTCCATCACAATGGTATGTGCCTTTTGCGATTGCACTTTTATTGCTTAAAACAACACTACCAAGCCCCGCGTGACTTTCGCCGAGCTGGTGTTCCCGCCCTCCACTTTTTTCTCGCACCGGATCAATCATCCAACCACCTACCACTCCCTATGGTCGCGCTCTGTACTGACTCCTGTCTCAATAGTCTGTCCTCCGCAACATCAAGAGCCTCGCTCCCCTCCTGGACCGCGTTCTGGTCCAGCGCATCAAGCCCGAGGCCAAGACCGCCTCCGGCATCTTCCTCCCCGAGAGCAGCGTCAAGGAGCAGAACGAGGCTAAGGTTCTCGCCGTTGGCCCCGGTGCCTTTGACAAGGATGGCAAGCGCCTTCCCATGGGTGTTACCTCCGGCGACAAGGTTCTGATTCCTCAGGTACGTTGGCACTTGGATACTCCGCGCTCTTCCGTGTCGCATCGACATTCGCAACGCCCCTGAGCACCAGCTCTACTACCCCGATTGCAACGTGATACTAACGTGTTTCCTGTACAGTTCGGTGGCAGCCCCATCAAGGTCGGTGAGGAGGAGTACACTCTGTTCCGGGACTCCGAGATCCTGGCCAAGATCAACGAGTAAATGCAGTGACCAACTTTCTCTCGTCTCTCGTCTTCCCCCGACCCCGGCCGTTCGATCCATGCAACCATCTTCTCGGCTGTGAAATTGCCGAGGAGGTGCAGGGCATACGGCGTGTACTATAATGAAGCGAAGTCACGAGCTCGACCATTTCAACGAACTCAAGCAGGAAAAAAAATCTCCAAATATACCGCCCTCTTGCATACTGAATTTTGAAGCGCTGGATTGGCCTTGGTCTTGCATGTCCTTTTACTGTATTTTTAAATCGAGTAATTCGATATGATCTCCCCTCTTCGCGATAATCTCTCACTGATTCTCTCTTAATGTACTTCGATATCTCCATTAATGTAAAGACTTTAGTTAGGTATCGTATAGGCAGCTATAGAGACAGCATAATGTCTGCCGGGTGGAGCTTTTCTTACCGGGGCTGCTGCTGCTTTTATGAGGGCGCTCAGGACCGGGATCATTGGGGAAGCGTTAGCACGGACTCAAACTCAGCGATATACAGTAGCAATGCAGCGTTCTTTCCACCGCTGATTGGTCTATATCTTACGTCCTCCAACATGCGGTGTCCGTCCCGGCCCCCACCTGAGTGAGCTCAAGTCTACCGGTGCCTGCCATTTCACCATTATCCTACACCAGTGGCCAACATGAATATATTCGCGCAGGCCCGCGCAAGCATTCTGTCTTGGGCACATACTACACCACTTCCATCTGCAGACCAAGCGCATCCTACATTCCAGTCCTGGCACCACTTTGACCCCGTCCTACAGTGGGTCTCTCTTCCCTCGAACGCCGGACGTGATCACGCAGAGCCAACGCGTGGGGGTAATACGGACCTGGTGTTGCTGACATGGAATATCGACGCAACATCTCCTCGGACCCAAGAGCGCGTAACAGATATAGTTACGTTTATTACCGAGCTTGATCCTAAAGTGGATATTGTATTCCTTCAAGAGGTTTCAAGACCGGCCTTGCAACAAATCTTAAAAGACGAGCGTGTTCGTGAATCCTGGTTTTCAAGTGAGCGTGACGATGCGGCATGGGGCAAACAACCCTTTGCAACGATGATCCTGCTGTCTAAGGAACGTTTTGCATCATATCATAACTCGCAAATCAGCAATGCCGTTCTGGGACATATTTGGAGGGTCAAATACCCTAGCCACTTTGATAGAGACGCGCTCTGTTGTGATGTCTTTTTTCCTTCGCCTCAAGAATCTGAACATTCTACCACGCGAATACGTCTTGTGAATGTTCATCTGAATTCTCTGCCTATCAAACCTTCTCACCGGCCCCGGCAGATCTCTATTGTCTCCGCCTTCCTGCGTGTCGCAGGTTGCGGGGTGGTTGCTGGTGACTTTAACCCGGTTCTTGAAGAAGACGCCGCTCTTATCGGGAGCAATGGTTTGACAGATGTCTGGACATCTCTTCACCCGGAGGAGCCCGGCTTTACGTGGGGAGTACATGGGGAACATCCGTTTCCCCCGAATCGGCTCGATAAAGTTGCGGTCCTAGGCCTCAAACCTTCCAATATCAAAATCCTAGAGCCAAAACGACTCGGTGACTCAGACACATCGAGATTCCAGCAGACTGATCCAATAGAAGACACCCCGCTCTGGAGTGACCATCACGGTGTACTGTGCTCTTTCGGTCTGGCCAAGAGTGAATGATTGCTCTCTTAACGGTTAGGGTTGTCGGACGGCAAGTTATGGAATGAAAACAATTGTCAATCTGGCGTGCCGAAAAAGAAAAAGCGAGGTCCACAAGCATTGAGATGTTAACTTCGGTCGTTCTCGAAGGTCATTAGAGCCAGATTCATCCTCTGTCTCTCCAAAAACCAACACACGTCAACATGAAACTCTGTAGTCCAGATCCAATTCTGCCACTCTTTCAGGTCCTGGAATTCCCTGACCCATGCTTTGAGCCCCTGGGCCATGTCACCTTGGAGGCTTCTAAAGCTGATTGTTCAATGATAAATGGATCGGAGGAAATATATCACGAAAAACCATCACTCAAAGGATATATGCTCTCGAGCAAAGAGCTATAATTGAAGCCATGGATGGAGAGCTGTGGGAAAACTGGATAAAATAGAAAGGCTTCCAGATGATCTCTTCAATAACATCAGTAATCATCTCCTTAATCAACTCTCTCAGTACTCTTCCTCGGTGCGCCCTCTCTCTCAATAGCCACTCCGACTCTCCGTAGAACTCGCTCGCCAAGCAGATATCCGAATCGGCACCGGCGCTTCTCAGCGCCCATCTTAATGAACTTTTCTAATGTGTTACCCATACCTAGTACCAGACAAGCAGCGAAGGGATTCAGACCATACTCACGAAGTGTGATTTCCTCTCGCGTCTGGGACTGCCCCACTGACTGTATCACCGGCAACAGCAGCGAGAGCTCAGTGTGACTCAGGTACTCTACCCAGCCCGTCACTGCCCCGTCAGCTCCAGATACAATCATAGGGATGACGGTTGAGTCCTCAGAAAGGGAGTCACAGAATGATGACAGCGAGGTAACAGCATCTTGGAGCTGTTTATCTGCCTTGGCTGAAAGCACGCAGATGAAGATGTACACGGTTTCATAGCGGGGTGCAGTCAGGTAGATGCGCTCCATAATCGGTGACACGATGTCTTGTCGTGAGCCTTTGCTCCCAGGAAGATATTTCTGGGTCAGTGATTGAGCAGAGGTCAATATGATTCCTGTTTTGGCCGATATGATAATGTCGGCTTCTGGCTGTGTCCTTGAGTCGTAGTCTCTGTAGATAAGCCGACAACTCTGGCGGTTGTCGAGACTTCGGACGTGTGAGAGATGACATTTCAAGGTGACTGTCGAGAGGAAGCACACGAATTTTTCCGTAGGGTCTTGGCCGGGAGTAACTGGTGGAGTTGTGATATTGAGAATGATCTCAGGAAATTTAGGTGCAGTTTGGAGTGATTGATCTTTGTCAGGCTTCTTCACCGGCTCTCCTTGGGCGGAGTATGGACTGTTTGGTGCCGCGGAAGTCGTGACTCCTCTTGTTGACATGAATGAAGACAGATTGCCCAAGCCCGGCAAAGGGACAAGCTGCATGGGCGACGGGGACCTTGCCTCCTCCGCTCGGTCAGGCCTTTGAAGTGTATCATCTGAGCAATGGACTCCTTCCTGTAATTCGATCAGTATTCATAGTTTAGTGTTGTGGGAGAGACTTCATACGTCGTACTTCTCAACCACGCTATCAAACCACAATTGAGTCTCCTCCGGAGACAGCACGCAATCTTGGTGAAGCTCGGCAGTCAAGGCGAGGGACTCTGTGCCGCAATCCAGCTTCTCCACGGTCTCCGTCGTGGAGCTTTCAGCCATCTCTTGCAAGTTCTTGGTCGTGTCTCCTTCATGAAGTGCGACAGTCTCATCCCAAAGGCCATCAATCATTTCATTGTCCAGTAGCGGTTGAGCCTTTGAGAAGATGCGTATCTCTTGTTCCTCCGTGAGAAGCGGATACTCGACAATCGGAGAGCGGCCATGTCGAAGAGGCGGCAGGACTGCATTCCAATCAATCTCTACCTCTTTGTTCTGCATGACTGTAGATAGAAGTCGTCCCTCCTCTATGCTCACGGAAAGTTTCAATTTCCCGTGGATCATGTCGCTAGGATCTTGCGCGGAGTCAGCGAAACTTTTACGTGAAAAGACAGGTCCTTTGGAGTATCCCTCGAGATAGCCTTCAAGCTCTTGATTGCATTCGGAACGAGTTCGTTTTCTGGGAAGGTGTTTGCTGAGATGTGCGTTGGCGGGGGTTGTGAGTGCGTCTTCGGCGATGTGATGGTGGTGCGCATATTCAAGGAGGGATTCTTTCCCATCAGGAGGTGGATCCGTGTGAGGGGAAATCTGAGGCATCCGGTATGATGATGGAGAGGTTGGGAGAAAACAAGTTGAAGAAGAGAAAGTCGAAGAGATGAAGCTGATTGACGAGGTGTTTTAAAAGGTGTTTTAAAATACCAGTAGACTCTCGAGAGCACTACCGCGCGTAAACTCGACCGGTTCGTTACGAAATACGTCTATAGTATAATTAAAGCTATTTAGAATAGGGACAGTAGGGTCCAACGCCTCTACATTAAACAGAGGGTGATTCGGTGTCATAGGGTGTCGAAATTATTAATCATGACGAACAGCGACGATTTAATGCGTTACTAAAACTAGTAATATATTGGAAAACTAGAAGCGAAAAGAGCTCTGTATTACTATATCCCTGAATATGTTGTCACCTAGCGTTGCCATAAATTGATAATGCCCTAACGCCTGCAGACTCGCAGACTGCCTATTACCATGCCTGTATACTAAAGAAAAACGCTCCAATGAAGATTGTTCCCATGACCATCAATCGTTATAGTTTGACTGCCGCGATCCGTCCTTGTTGACGGCCGGCAATCCATACAAAGCATTCAGCTCTTCTTCTTGCGACTTGCCCAACTCCTCGAGCACAGGGCGCTCGGCATGGCAACAGACTCGCACAGCGTGTCTTCGGTGGGGAGTGAATCCGTAGGAAGCAGTGTGTGTCTAAGCAAGTTGAGTCAGTACCAAATTCCAGATGGCTCTGGCAAGGTTCACATACAGTTGTGCGGTTGTCCCAGAGAGCAACGTCGTCTTTGCCCCATTGGAATCGAGCATGCATCTCTTGAGTCGTGGCCACCACGTCGGTGAGGTACCGGACAATGGCGTCACTCTCACCCTTGGGGATGCCGATGATCTTAGTCACGAAGCCGGGATTGAAAAACAGGGCGTTCCAACCCGTGACAGGATTCGTTCGGATAAGAGGGTGAACAGTGGTGACGGGATCACGGCGGACGGGTCGGCCAAGGGCCCGCGAGTCGTTAGCCTGCATATTCGCAGAATGCACGGCTGTCAAGCCCTTGAGATAGGTCTGCATATATGGGGAAAGAACGTCATACGCAGCGTACTGCGAGGACCAAAGGGTATCGCCACCGCCACCGGTAGGCGGACCGGCCAAGAGCTTCAGAGAGGTGTAAGATGGTGGTTGCACTTCATAAGTAACATCTGAATGCCACAGAAAGCTTGGACTGAACAAAGCACGGTTGTCGCCGGAGTTGTCACCGGTGTAAACAACATGGACATCTTCGAGTCCCTTCTTTCGGGGAACAGAGGTAGTTGCATGCTGCACACAATTAGAACGTGCTTTCATCGATCCCACTGTGGTAGCGTACCTTGTGGAGAGTGCCAAAGTGCTGTCCGAGTTTCCGTTGAGCCTCGACATCAAATGACTTTTGTGACCGGAAGAACACGACTCCGCGGTACGCAATCAGACGAGCCAGGTCGTCCTTCTGAGCATCGGTGAGATTGGAAAGGTCAACACCATGGATCTCAGTGCCGATTTTGGGGTTGTAGTCAAAGACAGCCGTGGCGTCTGCTAACAGATTGCGAAACTTGGGGTCACCTCGAAGGCCACGGTCTGAATAGGGGACCTCCCCAACGGGGGCCCAGTGAATGTCGGGGAAAGAAGGAAGAAGATCCTCATGGGGATATTCGACGTGCTCTTCGACGGTGGTCCGTCCGGGGACGTAGCCAAACTTGTTATCTCCGGCGACCACCTTCTTGGGAACCGGGAATTTCCCAAAGGTAGAAGGGGCAGCGTAAGTAACGGGCACTTCGAGGGAGGGTGCCATGGTCAAGCTTAATGATAATATGCACAAGGCCGACTATGCAAATCACGCCGAGGCTTGTAGATAACGATGAATGTATAGACAAGGTTTAAACCGAGGGCTGCAGGCCTTATATAGACATGAATCCAAAGATAGAAGAGCTCCTTGGACTGCAGCGGACTCCGAACCATGAGTCAATCCCAGACGGTTTGAAGATCTTGCGTGATTGCGCCTCGCCAATGGTGCCCGGGTTTGACGGGGATCGCGCCATCGCCCGCGATTATCACCCAAGGAACGCAGGTAAATGAGCGGCGCGCGGCAAGAGATTATGGGTCCGGAATTTATGCCTTACCAGTGACGAAATGAAGAATGGGCCATGCATCAAGGGAGTGTTTCCCCCGGGATTCTGGCGGTTTAAGGGACCTGATCACGCAATTTTGGTGACGTTGATGGCAAGATTTGCCATAGACACCCAATGACGGATTTGGGACCTCTTTTTAAGCGGAATGAGATTCTCACCGCTGCATTGGATAGACCACCAAGACATTTCAGGAGATAAAAGCGGTATGCACACGCAATCGCCGTGATCTGAAGCAAAGTGGAGGTCGTATTTAAGCAGCGGGCGGAGTTGCGCGCTAGGGCGGCGATCACGCAAGAGTGGCGGCTTCTTTTGCAACGGAGCCCCGTCAGTTCTGGACACTACTCGATACTCGTGGATCTCTCCCAGACGCTCGGTTTGGTCTCGACCTAAATTTAATCTCATGATGCTGGGGTTCGGAGCCGAAAGGTGGCGTGGTTCTTTCGCTTTTCTACAATTCGAGTTCTTATCAACCACTTCAGTTCGTTACTGTCTACGTCACAAGGCTAGGTACAACGAATAAAATATCCATAGTTCGCCGCATATCATGCCGGAGGCCAGCCCATTGCATTAGTGTACAGATAAAATTATGCATTAGTTAATCCCGAGTCTATCGCCGACGGACAGTGGACCGAGGGATGTCTCTTGCACCTGCTCTTGGACACTTCCCAACCGAGCTGCGACTCCGATAATACCAGCCTCAACATCTCCTAGCACCGCAGCCAGATCGTTCACAGCCGACTTGGGTGCCCCGGCACCTGCACTATCACGAGACTTGGAGCTGACGAACTCGCTGATTTGACGGTTCAATGTAAGCTCGACTCCGTGCAGGTGGTCCTCAATTTCCTTGATAGTTCCCTTGTACCGCTCAAGGACGGTGCTCATCTCATCTGAGCGTTGTGAAAAGTAGTCAATCAGGTTGACTGGTACACCGTTGACGGATGTAGCAGTGGATGGGTCGCCCTCCACGTCGTCGGGAAGGGCAAGGGTGTTCTTGCGAGTGGAACGCAAAGATCGTCGGTCGACCTTCTGATCTTGCACCGACCACCAGCCACCACCACTGGCGGACTGGTACTGCAGAGGCAGCTTGAGGGTATCAATGGCACGGAACGCGACCTGTGCCTCGGCGGCGTCACGTCCGACCAGGCCACGCAGCTGGTCAATGTCACCGGCATCGTTCTCCAGCGCGTGCTGGATAGTCTCCAACTTGCCCTGCACGAACTCCACATCGTTGGGGATGGTCGAGCCCTGCTTTTCAATTGTAGGAAGCATATCAGCAACCTCATGGCACACCTTCATCTGGTTGAGGATGTAGTTGTCGATAATCTCGATGTGGTTCCGAATCTCATCCGCGCAGCTTTCGAACTTAGTGGTTGGTAACAAGTTGCTGACATCGACCTTAACACCAGGCACCACGTTGCCTGTCGCTGTACTCTGCTGCAGCGGCTGCTGGGCCCCCGGGGCTGCTCCTTGGTTGCCGAACAGGGAGAGTGTGGGTTTCTGAGCTTGTTGTTGCTGCTGGGGCTGTTGTTGCGTGCTTTGTGCACCGCCGCTATATAATAGAATGAATCGGTTAGAAATGCTATAGCGAAGAAGGATTAATCACGTTTCACTCACAAGAGACCACCAAAGGCAGGCTTCTGCTGAGTCTGTGTTGTAGTACCACCCCCAAGCCCACCGCCGAAAAGACCTCCGGTAGTTCCACTCTGCGCGGTGCCAGTGCCAGCGCCCGCACCAGTCCCTGCTGTTCCGAACAGGCCGCCCGACTGAGGCTGCGGCGTTGTAGTGGTCGAGCTTCCGAAGAGCCCACCTCCAGTCGTCCCACTTTGCTGCTGCTGCTGCTGCTGCTGCTGACCACCTAGGCCGGAGAACATGGTGTTTTGCGACTGCTGTGTGTTTCCACCACCCAGACCTCCAAACAGGCCGCCTGCTGGTTTTGATTGCTGTGCCGAGCTGTTATTTCCGAAGAGACCGCCAGAAGTTCCCGTTGTTCCCGGTGTGGATGAGGTTTGTGTGTTGGCGCCGCCACTGTCGGAGGAAAAGAGTCTGTTAGCTTGTTGTCAAATGTTGGCGCAAGTGGCGCAACTCGACCCGCCCGAAGACCGACGACGAATCGCGACCCTGAAGCGATGCAGCAGGGGGTGATGATCAACGTCGAGTCAAAGGGAGGGATGGGCAATGCTGAGCTTTGGCAAGCTCTGAGAGCTCGGGGAGGTTGGGGAGCAGGGGGAGAGAGCTTAATCAATGGATACTAACAACAAAGAATTGGCAGAGCCGGTGTTAATAGAGAGACCGCCCGCAGGCGGAGCAGAAGACTTGGGGGCGAACATGGTGATCGGAATGTACAGGCCCTTGAATTCCCCAAACAACAAAGTCACGGTTGTCCGATAAGATTTGCGGCATCGGCGTATGGTTTCCCCGGACCCGACGTCAGCGCGTCCACTTCTACTACAAGGGCTGCTTCACGGTTTTATATATTTATTCTCGTTGAAAACGCCCGTGCTATAAAAGTCCTTTTAATAATATCCAGAAGTATTCCAGGGACACATCTGTGGCCGCATTATGAGGAACATACCGACTTCCTGACAGACACCAAACTTCGAGGCACGCCTGGGCGCATATTGCGAGGCCGTTGGAAGCAGATCAGGTATATCGAAAAGTTATCCAAGAGGATAGTTGGCTATAAAGAAAGGGTCTCGCTGGATAGCCGGCCAGGTAACAAGCCGTGGCAAAATCCCTACCATCTCGAATCAAAACCAATGGTCGTTTGTCAAAATGTGTGGCTTCACAAATGCTGAACTTATTCACTGAGGATTTCCATTATCTTGATCTTCCTTGCACCTGAAGACCCTTCATTCTCCACTCTCAGCATCAGCCTGCCCAAGCTTCGGCTTCGAATCATTTTTTGGATTCTCCACAATCATGACCGACAACTGGTCGCCCATTTGCGTGGCCTCGACAGCCTTGGACTCCTTGGTAGAGCCAATTCCTGATGTCGCATCTCCCAACCGCGGAGATATTGGATCTCCCTCTTCCTCACAAGAGGAGTGTCTTTCGTCTTCCAGTTATGGGGATCCTGCATCTCCATCTTCCGCGAATACAGATCCTGCGGTCCACGCTCAGGAGGATCTTTCCGCTCACCATTTCAAAGGTGCTGAATGGTAAGTCCGGTTCATAGATCCAAATGGCGTCCAGCTTACGAACCTTCCCATAGGACCCCAGACGGCACCACACTCCTTGCTGAATCGGGGGATCATCATATCAGAACCTTCATTCTGTAAGTCATTCTCTTTTTCCCTTTCCTAGACCTGGCTTGCTCATCAAATGTCAGACCTCCGGATCTTCTAGAAAGAGGTTCAGCACATCGTCTCTCTCCTTACTCGACACTTCCTTCAGCAGAGCCAACTTATGCATCGGCCATATACCCTTTCTTTAATCTCCAGGATCCAACCACATGCCTCTTTCTTTCCTCGGTCCGCGATCACCCAATTAGGTTAGCATCAGCGCTGGCTCCGATGTCGGTTGCGAGCTACTCGTTGGTGAATCCGACCACCGAAGCATTTATTACTCCGCACTCTTTGCTGTATCCCTCCACGCTTGGAGGGACCCATTTCTTGACAGGATCGGATAGCATGATTTGTCTGTTCGACGTCTCCCGTTCTGGTAATGACGGTCCTGTGTCTTGGATGCCGACAATCCCTAGTAAGCGCAAGCAAATTGTAGGGGGTGGTGTTGGTATGAAGGGTATCGTATCCGCCATGGCCATCAATCCCACCGGCGATGGCATTCTTGCTGCTGGGACTTTCACCAGACATGTCGGGCTCTACAGCTCCAACGGCTCTGGGGAGCTGTTGGGGACCTTCAGTATTGCAAAGACTGAGGCTAACCGGGAGATCGGAGGAAAGGGTGTCACTCAACTTTCGTGGAGTCCCTGCGGACGGTATTTATACATCACCGAGCGCAAGAGTGATGGCGTTCTAGTGTATGATATTCGCGTGACTGGACAGATGCTCGGGTATTTGCGAGGGCGGAACGCGATGACGAATCAGCGCATGAAGATCGACGTTGTTTCCGCTGGTGCAGAGAGCTCTCATGAGGTCTGGGCTGGGGGTACGGACGGTATGATGAGGGTCTGGAAGAACCCTGCGTACACTGTGGGGGCTAAGGATCCAGATTGGGAAGTCAAGGTGCACGACGGTACGTTTCTTGACCTCTCTGCTTGCTAATTTGCATGGCTGATGTGTTATAGATACCGTTACAAGCACAGCGTTCCATTCGACAGGGAGTGTTATGGCCACCTGCTCAGGTCAACGGCGGGATGAGAATGGTGGACGGGCAGACAACAGCCTGAAAGTCTGGTCGATGCCATTCCTGAACTCGGATTGAAGGGGTATACTTGAGATGGCCCAAAGCAAATTAACGCTTCCTGAACATCTTCTATATATTTTTGGGAGTACTGCTAGGGTAAAGAAGACAAGGCTAGACCGTGGCGGTCATCGCTATATCGCCATGGAAATAAGGTTGGCTGATCTCCCCCACCCATCAATGGCCGGGCTGATCACAGGCTCATCGATTGTTTTCGAAATACCTGAGACCCGGAGCTCGAGACAGAGAGCAAGCCGGCTAGCTCTACTGCTGATCACGATGCCTTTCTTGAGCACGTATCGAAGCAGGAGCGGATGCTGGGGTTGAAGGCCCTGTCAGCATCTAACGGAAAGAAGCGTCCTACTGAAGAGGATCAATCTCCGACCCCGGAGAATGGCTACAAGAAGCAAAGGGCTTCCCAGGTTGGATAGTTTGAAAGCTTTTTTGACGAGCTCCGGGGAAATGTGTGATCTGATACCCTTGCAATTCATTCATGAACACGGTGAAACACTTTTCAGTAAAATATGCTATGGATATGTAGGACGATCAAGAATACAAATAGGTAGTCAGCAGCAATCAATAGGTAGTACGTAGGTGGTTAGTAGGAGAATGACCAGGTATTGTCTATGGATACGATCAGATAATGACTAGAAGTGACCAAGCAGTGAGAAAGAGATGTTCAAACCGAAGACAGGTCAGTTGACGGAGGTTTATGGGAAGCCCTATGTACTGTAAAAGCTTATCCTCCTGTGATCTAAAGCCGGCATATGCATACTCACGGAATTTGAATGCCATATCGTGCAAAGGGGAAGTCTTCCAAGGAGTTGTAAAGCTGTCCCCATCCATCGCCCAGGACACCAGGCTTGCCAGCGCCCAGGACACGCGATGCTTGCAATTGGTCTGCCTCCTTCTCCGCCTCTGTCTTCTCCTCTTCTTTGTGAGAGCCCGTCAGTCCCGCAAGTACTTCTTCCTCGCGGCCCTTGTACGCCTCAAGCAGACCAGGGTGAGGGCACCAGACGACCTGCATACCAGCCCGGCGACCAGCCTCAACGCCAGGAACCGCATCTTCAAAGACCAGGCATTCTTCAGGCTTGATTTCAGTTTGGCCCTTACTGCGCAAGTCCTCATTGATGGTCTCCAGGGCGAGCAGGTAGATATCTGGCAGGGGCTTGCCTCGTCCCTTTCCAATCCGTGGGTCATCGCCAAGAACACGGTGGACCTCGGGGAATGCGGCAAAGAGATCAGTTAGGTGGTCCGTCTTCAGCTTGAAATTCCTGCTGTTGGAGGATGTTGCCAATGCGATATGGCAAGGCTGGTCTGTAGTCTGGGTCGACACAAGTTTGGACAGCAGAGCAGGGACGCCTGGCAGCGGTCCACTCTGCGGGAAGTACTTGGCTTGGAGAGAAGATTGCTTGGCAGCGGTCTCCTCGGGAGTAATAGGCAGTTTCGCCCAGTCGTGGAAGATTTTGCTGGCCTGTATGAATTGTTACTATTGGCTCTTCGGTGCGACTATAGGACGGAACAGAATACATACCTCGGGTTGGGGGCGTCCCTGCAATTGAGCCTTGACTGACCAGGGCAGATTAGGCTTGCCATACATCTGAAGGACCTCGTTGGTGATCATCGTGTACTTGTCCTCTGAGTCAATCAGCAGGCCATCCATGTCGAAGAGACATGCCCGAATACGGGGAGTTCTGCAATATCTGTCAATTGAATGCCAATACTAGCAAAAAAATACATCCACTCACTCCTTGCTTTGTGCCATGATTGTGTGTTGTGTGTTGTCTATGTACAGTGAGGAACTGAGGGGATGAAATGCCTGTTCGATAAGGGCGCGGGGAGTGCTTATCGTCCGTCCCGTGATCGGTGACATTCAACGTCCTCTTTCTTCGCTGCTGCATACCAACATGTCTAGGGCGGGCAATTCAGATCCCGCTTCGAAGCGCGAAGATAATCATCCTCACACTGAGGCCGATGCGGAGAGCGATGAAGAGGTCTTCCACGATGCGCGGTTTCCCGCAGAGGAAGAAGCAGTGAGTCGTTGCGATACTCCGCGTGGGCGAAAGTGAACTAATCCTCGTGATTGTGATAGAGTCTTCTGAAGGAAGCGCAAGAGATCAAGGCAGAGGCGAACCAGCTGTTCAGCGCGGGATGCTACGACCAGGCTATTTCCTCATACGACCGAGCGCTCGCTTCATGTCCGAACTACCTTGACTACGATGTCGCAGTGCTTCGGAGCAACATTGCCGCCACTTATTTGAAGCTAGAGGATTGGAAGTCAGCAGTCGACTCAGCAACGATGTCAATCGAGCGCTTGGACAAGATTATTCCGCCACCCGACGAGAAAAAGGACCAAAGCGACTCGAAGGAACCTCTACCCTCAGGAAGCAACACAGAAAGGGACGATGCCGTCGTCGAACTCTCCGGAGAGGATGACGAGGCAGAGGAAAAGGAGCTGAAGCGTTTGAAAGAGCAGGACGAGCAGCGCACCAACGTCTTGCGCATCCGAGCCAAGGCCCTTATGCGACGGGCCAAGGCTAAATCTCAAATAGGGGGCTGGGCCAGTCTACAGGGTGCTGCGGAAGACTACCAGGCTCTTGCTGCTATGGAAAATCTCCCAACGAGTGATCAACGGATTGTCCAACGGGCCCTTTTGGAGCTGCCGGATCGGATCAAGGAGGCCCGTGAAAAGGAGATGGGTGAGATGATGTCAAAATTGAAGGGCGTAAGTGACCCCTACTTGATGATCTTATATTTCTTTTAAAACTAACACTTATCCAGTTGGGTAATGGTATTTTGAAACCATTCGGTCTATCAACGGACAACTTCAATTTTGTGCAGGATCCCAAAACTGGAGGCTACTCGATGAATTTTCAATCTTGAACATATTTTTACAAGAGACATTGCATTGAAAGCGCATTGGCGGGAACGGGGAGCCCCGCTGGTCTATGACACATAGTATAGAATTGAAAGTTAAGATGAATCCTTATCATATGACTCGTGAATTGTCAACACCCCATCTACCTAGGTGCCTTAGAATAACCATGATGTAGATAATATACAGGGATTCAATACGCGCGGATCAACGCGCCATGGCAAGTCTCGTGTAACAAAATTGAGAGGCAAAGGGTATGAGGGGTGATCTAAGCACGCGAAAAAATGCCCATACTTGGAGAATACAGCAGAATGAAATCGAAAACACAATATCAATATTTGGGGCCAATCATCATCTCGGGGATGCCGGGTGGCTGGTTGGTCCGGCAAGGTACTCCTCTGGTACCTTGGGGACACGGGGAGAGTTGGCTGTCTGGACTATGGCGCGATGCTGTGCGCGGAGGTGGTCCCGCTGCCGTTCCTTTTCCCGGTTGGCTGCGCCGCCGGTGAGTCGGCGCATGCCGCTGCGAATCATGGATTCGAGGGAGTGGGGACTGTCTGTTGCGCTGCGGATCATGGGCGGCATTTGTGGGTATGGCCGTCTGGTTACAGGTCGCTCTTCCATATCCGAGTGCGCTTCCTCGATCTCGTCGTCGGACATGAAGGCGGAGTCATTGAGGCCCACGGGTAGCGTGCCGTGTGGTGCCAAGGCCTGTGTTTGGACAAACAGGTTGTTGGCAGGGGAAGTGACAGATCGAGTATGGGAGGCCGGTCGCAACGTCTGACCCGAGCTGTGGGGTGCTGCACTCACCGGCGATGGTATGCCGGGTCCGTCAAAGCGGAAGTTTGCTGTGCGGGTTTCGGCAAGACCGTTGTGAAAGGACGACGTAGAGCCCGTTCGAGCCAGTGATTTGCGCAGAATGGGCGCCGTTTGCTGATCGTACAGATGAGCATTGGTATCGACGTAGCTTCCAGTAAAGCCTCGTATCATTGGCGTTGCAACTGGGTTGAGCGTAGGCATGCTGGCATCGGTTTCCTCATCAAAGAAATCGTCCAGGCTGTCCAGTTTCTGCACAATATCACCCATGTTACCATCATTCTGCGTGTCCACAGACTTCATTGTATCAGCTCGCATCGGGAAGAACGAGTCAGTGTATTCCTCCGCACGGAACTCCACATTAGGCGTCATGCTGTCTTGGACGGTCAAATCATCGGCCTCGGCACACGTGTAGAATACGGCATGCACATTGTTGCGAGTCATGACTGACTGAGTCGCCGGCATAGGCACAGACCAACCCGAAGGCTCGGGGATGCCGTATAGACTTTGAATCCGCTCGTATTCTTTGCGGATAGCACGAGACGAGGTGGATGATGCCATACTCATGCGCAGGTGATGACGCTCCATCGGGTTGCCAGATACAGTCATAATGTGATCCAAGACCTCCAGAGCCTGAGGGCAGAGGTTGGTCTGGAGAAGTCTCAATAATGGGGATATCAGATCCGGGCCATGACAAGTGACCTCATTCCGGCGCATGTCAACCTCGGGGATCAGGACGCAGAGAATATTCATTGTCTTAATTCGGAACCAGTCTGTTGTGTTGGTGAGAAGACCCATCAGGAAGATCAAGCATTGGAAGTCCAACTGCGGGAAGTAGTATGACTTGATCTCAGTCACAATATGGTCCAAAAAGACATTTTCGGCTTTGTATTGTTGGTTTGCGAAACCAAAGATCGACGCTGCAAGCCGTGGGCATCGCTCATTCTCTGCCACGCGTGCAAGCAAACTGGCATGCATAATGGGCTTCTGGTCAGCGAACCCGCGGTCAAAACACTGGAGGAAATGAGGCAGATTGGCAAGGATGGTAAATAGTTGACGTGTCCCGTCTCCGATGAGTTCGTTGTTTGGCAACCCGCTCAAACGGTGCAGAACGTCCAGTGCACGCTCAAAGGATTCAGATGACCTGAGGCCCTTGAACACCAGATCCTGGAGACCATCGAATCCACCTTCCCACTTGGGTGGCTGGCCCTCAAGGAGTTGCGTCACCACCATGGGGTCACCGAGGTCCAACCTGTCAAGGAATTTCTCGAGCATACCTAGACTCTCGATGAATTCACTTTCGTGGATGGTATTGAGACAAGCGCAAGTTGTCCAAAACAGTTGAGGGTAGTGTAAAAGGTCCGACGGTGTCAGAGAGCTGATGATAATCTTCAGCGTGGTGAGGATCTCCATTGAAAAGGTTTGGTAGTCCGTCTCTTCATCCGCAATAGTGTTGGAGAGGCGGGCAAGCATATCTGCCAGCATCCGCGAATCAAGTGAGGTCGAGATACACCGGAAGATCTGGAACGACCGACATGCCAGATGTCGGACGGGGCACGACGTCGCCCAATTCAGTGCCTCCTTGGCCCAGAGATCACCGATACCCTCATAACCAAAGCTGAAAAACTTGATCACATCACGGGTCACTGCACCCATAGCTTGGGGCACCTTGCGATCATCATCTTCCTCTTCCTTGCCATGATTCTCTTCGTATTCCCAGATCACCGCCGGATCGCTTTTACGAATCGACTCGACAAAGTCTTCAATCGCCTGTCGAGTTCCAGCAGGGGCGTCATCTTCCAACTTTGCTGCAACGAGCTCGTGGAGAAGATGGACCAGCATCTCTCGCGCCTGCTCTTGGACAGTCACTGTATAATGGTCCCAGAGAATGAGGACAACATGGAGGAGTTTGATAATATTATCCAAAGCCAGTGTGACAGGGGCGACCATGAGATCGACGAGGAGAATGAGAGCCACTTGTCCCAGCGACAGGCCTGCTTGTTTGTTTCCTACTGGAAGAACCGTATCCAGGTCGGCAACATACGGAAGACTCTTCATTTCTGGTGGAGGCGGCGTGAGATCTTTCCGCTCCTGCACCATGTTCTTCGGCATGACCTGCATGAGGAAGAACTCGATAACCTTTGAGCCTGCTGGGGTTCCAGCGAGGAAAACGACAACCTGCTTGGCGTACTCAACAAAATTCTGCTCTTTGCGCTCCAAGCAAAGGCTGATGATGAAGTCAAGGACAAGCTGGACGTTGCCGCCGTGGGGTCCCGTGGCTAGCGCTTGCCATAGCGCCTGGACCTGGTTGGGGAGGACAGTGCTGCAGCGGATGGTGATCTCAAAGAGATTTGCAAGGAGCATGTACGACGTGGCTGTTGGGCCACCATTGGGATCCACCTGTAACTCCATGGTCTGGACCCATGGCAAGATGGCAGCTACCATATTACGCTGGCTGTCAGGGCGCAGGCTGCGGAAGTGCAGTGCGAACTCGGAGAATAGTGTGAAAGCCAAGTCAGAGTGCTGGTTGGCTAGCCGCTTGGAGATATCGAACTGAGCAAGCTTGTAGACTGCAGTGGTCTTATCTGAGATGCTGATGTCGAAATCTTGGAGACGGGAGTTCTTCTGTTGACGCTCTTCCAATTTTCTAAGGAGCTTGGCCGACTTCATCCGAATTTCGCGCTTTTGGTTACCGAGAGTCACCAAGACGGCGCCCAAGACCCTCCGGAATTCAAGTGGGTAATCCGGATGCTCCAAGAGCACCTCGGTCACCACCTCGAAATAACTCTCGATCGCCTTGGGACGCTCTGTGACATAGCACATCTCGATTGAGCGCTCCATCAAGTAGGAGTGTTCCTTGTTGTGGATAATGAGATTCTTCAACGCGCGACGGCCAATCGAATGCCACTTATCGCTGACGGTGCTGAAGATGATATCGATCCACGAGAGCATTCGACCGACATCGAACTGAAGCACAGATCCACTTTCAGTTGTGATGCTAATCGGACCAGCACATAGAGAGGCCATGGCACTCAATGCTGCTGCGCGGAGGTTCTTCTTTTCGATTTCCAAGGCAGCTGCCGCATTCCTCATTTCACCACCTTCGTGCGGCTGGGCCATTGCAAACTTGCGCATGTTGTCTTCTCTCTGTGAAATCTGTGCCTGGTTGGGCGAGTAGCCGCACCAGTCTTCCATTAGAGAGAATGCAGACTTGCGGGACTCGAAAGGAATCCAGCGAGAAGGATCTTTCGTGCGATTGACCCCCTCAAAGAGCTCCTCCATCAACCCACAGTAATGGAATCGCAAGCGCTGGAATTCCCAGTCGTTCTGAACCTCCGCATCACTCAAGAAGATCCGGATATCCTTGGCATAGGTAATGAGGTTGTTGACCACCCAGTCGTCGTTGTACACTTCGGGCTCTCGTAGGAAGTGAGAAGTAAGCTTATAGACATGCGTCACCTCCGTACGCAAGCGCTCCGTGTTTCTATTGCGGAGGGGGCTGCTAGGGGTGCGATGATGGGTACCAATGCGAATCTTGGCCTCTTCGTTGCAGGTAGTGACTGCGTACTGCAATGACTCCAACAAGGTACGATAGAGGTTTTTATGGATAGAGCCTAAGGCCACCACGATAGCATTTCGAATGGAATCGCGTTCGGCAGAGAGAAGAGGAATGACGAAGGCAAAGAGACTGCGGGCAGAGCTGATCTTGTCTTGAGATTGGGCTCCTTTGGAAGCCTTGCGAGCGTGTTGGGCATTTGCCAGCTGGCTCTGAGACTGAGCACCAACACTGGTGACAGTAGTGCAGGCCATGACCAGGTAAAGCTTCCACTGTTCAACTAGAATCTCTGCCGTCATATTGCTCCGACCTATGGGACGTTGGTGAACGTCCACCGGGGAAGAATACTGAGGTCGTGTCCTCTCCGCGAGGGAGGTAATAGTCTTGTGCATCTGCAGAAGACGTGCACACACAATCTCCCGGCCAAGAGTCACAGCAAAGGGGCACGTCTCGAAGCTAACCCGAATCATGTTGGGGAAGACTTTGGCCCACAGAGTTGAGTCGTAGGAGACTTCGCTGGAGCACAGTTCGATAAGGGTATTCTGAGATGCACTCCTTCGCTTACCCTTTTGAATACGGCTCCTCTCCGCGACTGTGAGCTGTTCATCTTTCACATCCAAAATCTGCAGAGAATCGGCCTCGAGAATTCTAATGATTCTCGTGTTCTCCTTCCCGAGTGCACTGTCAAACTCAGTGATCAAGCGCAATACGTTGATAGCAAAGGCCCGAACTCTTCTCGATTGAGAGCACAGGAAGAAAAGACCATGCGATTCGATTTCTTCCACATGAGCGAGGACGGTTGACAGATCCAGGTGTAGAGCGCGACTGCCAGAGATGGACTTTTCAAGTTGGTCCGAGGCCGCTTCCTTGGTCTTTTGCTTGATTTCATCGATCCAGATATGTAGCAGCTCGACGTATAGCCTCAACGTGGATTCGATGTGGCCAGGCCCGAGCATCTCCTCATCAGACATGGTAGAATACCGTGCATCAAAGTTGAAGATGAATCTTGCAAAGCCAATGGTCACCTGCTGAGCATGCGATTGCCGAGCAATTGCTTTGAGCGATTCTGCCGAGGAAATTGCGATGTTTGATTTGACATGAGCGGTTCCCGTACAAAGGAGATTGATTAACGAGTTGAATGGAATATGTTCCGAAAGACAGCGGGGCAAAGCCTGCACCGCCACATGGAGAAGATCGTAGAAGCCTTGCTTCTGGTCCAGTGTGTTGACGTGATCATCACGTCGTCCAAACCCGAAGGCATCAGTGATAGGTGTCTTTGGGGTCGTTCCTCCAAACTTCTCATCAAGGACCGCTTGTCCACCAAAAGTATTGTCGCACAGGATCGTAATTTTCCCAAGGACCTCACAGAAACGAAGATAGTATTCCTTGACATTGTCGCTCAATCGGGACATGTTCACGGGACTCGATTCTGCAGGGTTGGGCTGCTGTGACGCGGTTGTCACCTTGTGTTCGGCAAGCAACTGCGGGCGATGGAAGTACACCGGAATTGATGAATCCATAAATGGGTTGGGTAGCGAGCCGGTAGGGAACGGAGGGCAGAGCTGATCGCTTGTCTCTAAATCGGACATAGTAGCAAGGAAGGCACGGATACCAATGACCATCTTCTCCGGCTCCATCTGTTCGATCTTCAACTCACGGCCGGACAAGAAGAGATCTGAGTTGATCAGAGGGAATATGATAGTCCTGAAGCAGACGTCGGGGTGCTTGAATCCAATCATTCGGATCAGTTGAATTAATGGATCTGCAAAGGCCGGTTCAGCGCTGAGATACGTCCTCTTTCCGGTGGGAAGCGCAATCTTGGCCACTTCCTCAACCTTGCGAAGGGCCGTTGTTGGGGAGTCGGAATAGCGGAAGAAGTAGGTCCAGACAAGCCGGCACATAGCCTGCAGAGCTGGAGCACGAGTAGGTCGATCCTTAAGTCGTGCAGGCAAGCTGGATATCATTGAGAGCCACTGGGAAGAAAAGGTTTCCTTGTTAGAGATGCACAGCAACAATACGTTCAACGAGAATGAAGCAGCCCAATGACGAGGCTTGGTGAGAAGCTGTGCCAGTCGTGATTGTACCAACTCCAAGAACTCTTTCCATCTAGGGAGAGAAAGGTCCACAGACGGATTGGCCGCAACAGGTAGTAGCAGCTTCTCAATTAAGTAGCAGTAGGCCTGCTTGATCTTTTGCCCATGGGCATTGACAAACAGACGAGCCAGAGACCGCATGAAGTCGCATGACTTGCTCCAGGTGTCTGGGTTCATGGGTAGACGCAAGTACCTCATGCCGAGGATCAAGAGCTCCGCCTTCGCATCGACCTCGCGCGATGGACCCCGGGCAATTTCATTCTTCTGGTACTGGTCAAGTTCCGACAGGAACCGGTTTGCGACACTGGAGAAGTTCTGTTCGCTCATGATCCCAAGAAGTTGACCATAGATTCTCCAATTTGCCATTCGAAGTGGTGACGCGGAGATCTGATCAGGATCAACAGTTTTCAGCTGACCGAACACGATATCTTCCAGACGATCTGCCATATCCAACGTGATAGATGCCAGACTGCTCTGATTGAATATCTCAATCAGAACTCTGCAGACTAGGTATACAGAGACGGTCGCTCGTCGTTCTACCAGCGCAACATCATCATGGCGACCAAGCAACGTTGTCTGCTGTGCTGGCCGCTCGGCGGATACAGATGGATCCGCATGTGGTTGCGTTGGTTCCGTGTTACGGCGCATGAGTACGCCGTTCTCCGTGACTACTGGCTTCGGCTGTTCGTTCGTCATTTGCCTTGCAGTGATGGCTGCATCTCCCTTCGCTTTCCGCCAGACCATGATGGTATCAATGAGAGGTTTCGGTTTCTGTCTGGCGATATGCCCCAAAGCCGAGATCAACTGGTCGAAATTGGGGTCCGCCCCAGGCCCACAGACCTCCTCGACAGGAGCTTCCGACTCTCCCAGCTTCAGAATGGCTTGGTTGATCTTACTGTCTGCTTGTCCGACGAACTATTTTCTTATCAGCACTCGTAGCGAGGGTTTCTCCTGAGTCCGCCAGTGTCTTACCGAGTTGAATAGATGATGCAGTGCGTATTCTCCAACCGTCTTGGACTCGGAATGGTGTTTCGAGTGCGAGCGACTATGTGATCGCTCTCGCCGTGACATGCCTCCCGAATTCATGCGCTTATGTACTATGCTTGCTGGACTGCCGTTCAAGACGTCGTCGATGTCGTTGTCCTGAATGGTGCTCAGCGTTCCTTGTATGCCGTGACTCGCCACCATTCCGGCGGGGTTCTGGTAGTTCGCATGCGCATCGGATTGTTCCAGCTTGTTCGGGAGGCCGGCTTCGTCGAATCCGCCGCGGCCGAGGGAGGCGATCAGCTCGGGGCTCAGCGGGCTAGCAGAGGCGGTTGAGCCTGCCATGCTTGTATTGCGCGAGTGCTGCATGCCATGAACGATTGACGTCTGCCGGTGGTGGCCGTACGAATTCGACGGTCGTCTTTCCAATCCCACGTCATACCCTGCAGGTCGCCCGGCTGAGACGTCGGGGCTCTTCGACCCGGAGTGGCCACGACGGGTTTGTAGGGTAGGAGCGAGGGTGGAAGGGTCGGCAGCTCTCCCTCGGACGGCGGACGTCTCGCGACTGTGCATTGGGGTGGATTGGGCAGTGCGGGTGCCGCGCCGTTCGGATGCGGATTTAAGGTCGTCGGGAATGAGGGGCAGCGTTGATGGCTGGCCGGAGCCAGCTGCCTTAGCTGGATGTGAAGCCACTATTTGCCCCAGAAAACGGCGTCAGGTTGCAAGGGTCGCAAGGGACCGGGAATCACGGAGACCGACTTACTCTTGGATTAAGGGCTCACTGCCGAGTAAACCTCATGCAGGCTGCCGTATTCAAATAGTCAGCAATAGGCAGTAAGCAGGACATTGCGGCTCAGTCCATTTAGGGGGTGGTAGCTTGAGGTTGTAGCGTGAGGTCCGGACTGAAGATGGCGAGCTTCATGTTTATTCGGGCGCACGGGGACCACTTTTCTCCTTGCGGTGCTCGGTCTTCAGTTACTCTTAGGGTTCTTTTCTTCACTATCTAGCTTTCTTTTCATTTCTGTTTCACTTTCATATGAGTTAAAGCTCAATTCCCAAGAGAAACAGTAGTCACTTCTCAGAGCTTTTTCGTTGTTCGCCCAATGCAGTTGGGCGCTTGCGCGCCTTGGCTTTGCGTTCCCCGATTCGAGTGTCCTGACTGAGCATCTAGTCAGCATTAACAGCCTATCCCGTAGGACAGAAGTACACTGTTCCATTTGATTCCAACAAATGTCGTATCATAGTGAACTAAAAAAATATATATATATATTCTTATATAGAAAGGAAAAGGCTGGGTGGCAAACGCCAATGCAGCTTGTATGCAGGATCGAGGAACAGGAAGCTGCACAAGCATCACTCGTAATCGATTTATCATGGGGAAGATAGCGGGGGTGAGGAAAAGACAAGATCTGAAACACAGATCCAGGAACCCGTGGAGTCCCCCGTGGAGTACGATAAATGGACGTGCTACAAGCATTGCCAGTCGGGCAGATCGTGTCCCTTTTCCTCGACCAGGTGGCAAATACAGATGTCAGCCCCAGGCAAATATACCATTTACAATCGTTCTACGTGAGACCGTGGCTGTTCAGCTAGAGTGTATCCTGCTGCCTAGTGGCGATATCGAGACAGGATGTTCCACACGAGAGGCGTCAAACGGCGGTGTCCGATAGATGTCCATCGCGGTATACAAACTGCCCCAGCCGAGGGTTCACACCTCGTGCAAAAGACGGACAGAGAATTTTGAAAGGATCAGCCCAACCTAGGCTACCAGTATTGCCAGTATCACGGCAATCATATGAAAGGCCCCCACACCGATCCCCGCATCGTCATGTCGCGTGTCCCCAGATTCATACATCCAGGATCGGCCTCGCTCGTGCCTGCCTTTGCAGGGGAACTCGCAATGTATGAACGTGCCGAGTCGGAGGATCAGTGGGGACTATGTCGGTCCTCGTGGGGAGGCCCAAGTCATCAGTACATACTAGTCGGCCTGGATGGTTTCGCTGGTTCCCCGGAGGCATGGCTTCCCGACAGAACATGCCATCACCATATGAACAGGTGAACAGATGAACAGATGAATATAGGGCTGCGTCCCTTATGTAGGTTCTCCATGTGTTCTCTCCGCACGGACACTCGCACACAAAGTATGAGGAATGGAGGGCCGCACAGAGCGGAATCAGGCCGCGCTCACAGATTCGGGGGAGTGCGGAAGAAAATGATTGACTCCGATGTACCAAACTTCGAAAGGCATAGGCAAAGTGCACAAAGCGGGCTTTTGCCAGTTTCCGTAGTCGAGGCGAAGGTGCGCGCGCTACGTCGGCGCGGGCGACGCTCGATCTCCCGGACGGGCCTGCCGAACGGGGTTGACCCGAGGGTCTCCAGGACTGGGGAAGAGACGCCATTGGGGTACTGGCAGTGGTCCAGGACTAAGCGTTATCACGCGTATCTGTCATAGTGTGCAACAGGGCCATTCTAAGGTTTCCCAACGTGGTCGGGGGCCGACTTCTCTTTCCGATAGACTGTTTGCCCCACGGAGAGATATAAGGCCTCCCCCATCAGCCGAGGGCGATCCGTTCGTTATAAATACCGGGCAAATACGTGAATTGCGGGGATTATTCTTCTGCTCCAAACGCTATACCCCTTGGATTTTACTCAATTTACTGTTTGTACCACACACTACCTAGGTATAAAATTTGAGTCGGTGTGCATGAGGGGGCTCGGCAGGTGAAAGATCCACTTTGCTCCGACCGGATCTCGGAGGTCAGACCACTTTGTTCTTTCCTTCATACTTGTGAATAGGGGTCTTCTTTCTCTGGACTGAAGATCTGAAGTCTTTGAAAATCCGGGGACGTTTTCTTGTCGTCTTCTTTTCTTCCCGTTGGATCGCTTCTCCCCGTTTACAGAGTTTTCCCCTCTGCCGCGCTCTTCGCCCGGGCATTCTCCGCCCCCTACGGGTCGCGTACTCAACCCCAACATGGCGCAACTCGACACTCTCGATCTGGTCGTCCTGGTGGCTCTCTTGGTGGGTAGCATCGCCTACTTCACCAAGGGGACCTACTGGGCGGTCCCCAAAGACCCCTACGCCGCCTCCGCCACCGCGATGAACGGAGCCGCTAAGAGCGGCAAGACCCGCAACATTGTTGAGAAGATGAACGAGACGGGCAAGAACTGTGTGATCTTCTATGGCTCGCAGACCGGTACCGCCGAGGACTACGCCTCGCGTCTGGCTAAGGAGGGCTCCCAGCGTTTCGGTCTGAAGACTATGGTGGCCGATATCGAGGACTATGACTACGAGAATCTGGACACCTTCCCCAGCGATAAAGTCGCCTTCTTCGTTCTGGCCACCTACGGCGAGGGTGAGCCCACCGATAACGCCGTGGAGTTCTATCAGTTCCTGACTGGCGACGACGTGGCCTTTGAGAGCGGCGCCTCCGCCGATGATCAGCCTCTGTCTTCCCTGAAGTATGTCGCGTTCGGTCTTGGAAACAACACCTACGAGCACTACAATGCCATGGTCCGCCACGTTGATACCGCTCTCACCAAGCTGGGTGCGAAGCGCATTGGATCCGCCGGTGAGGGTGACGACGGTGCCGGTACCATGGAGGAGGACTTCTTAGCCTGGAAGGAACCCATGTGGGCCGCTCTGACCGACACCATGGATCTGCAGGAGCGCGAAGCCGTTTACGAGCCCGTCTTCTGCGTTTCCGAGGATGATGAAACCACCGCCGAACACGACACTGTGTACCTGGGAGAGCCCACCGCTGCCCACCGTGAGGGCCGCGCTAAGGGCCCCTTCTCTGCGCACAACCCGTTCATTGCCCCGATTGTTGAATCCCGCGAATTGTTCACTGTCAAGGGCCGCAACTGTCTGCACATGGAAATCAGTATCGCTGATAGCAACCTGAGCTATCAGACCGGTGACCACATTGCTGTTTGGCCTACCAACTCCGGTGCGGAGGTTGACCGTTTCCTCGAAGTCTTTGGTCTTGAGGGCAAGCGCCACTCCGTGATTAACGTCAAGGGCATGGATGTTACTGCCAAGGTTCCCATCCCAACTCCGACCACCTACGACGCTGCGGCCCGCTACTACATGGAAGTCTGTGCTCCGGTGTCCCGCCAGTTCGTCTCGACCCTCGCTGCCTTTGCTCCGGATGACGCCAGCAAGAACGAGATTGTTCGCCTGGGCAATGACAAGGACTACTTCCACGAGAAGATCACCAACCAGCGCTTCAACATTGCTCAGGCCTTGCAAAGCATTACCTCCAAGAAGTTCGCCGATGTTCCGTTCTCTCTGCTCATCGAAGGTCTCAATAAGCTTCAACCCCGTTATTACTCCATTTCTTCTTCTTCCATGGTTCAAAAGGACAAGATCAGCATCACTGCTGTCGTCGAGTCCGTTCGTCTGCCCAGTGCTTCGCACATTGTGAAGGGTGTTACTACCAACTACCTCCTGGCTCTCAAGCAGAAGCAGAATGGTGATCCCTCTCCCGATCCTCACGGTTTGACTTACTCGATCACCGGTCCTCGCAACAAGTACGATGGTATCCACGTCCCGGTTCACATCCGCCATTCCAACTTCAAGCTGCCTTCCGATCCTTCCAAGCCGATCATCATGGTTGGTCCCGGTACCGGTGTTGCTCCTTTCCGTGGTTTCATCCAGGAACGTGCTGCATTGGCCGCCAAGGGCGAGAAGGTTGGCACCACGCTTCTGTTCTTCGGATGCCGCAAGGCCGATGAGGACTTCCTCTACGCGGATGAATTCAAGGTATGATACAGTGTCATCCCAACATTCAATAGACATACCATGCTGACAGTTTTACCAGACCTACCAGGACCAGATGGGTGACACCCTGAAGATCATCACCGCCTTCTCTCGCGAGGGTCCCCAGAAGGTTTACGTTCAGCAGCGCTTGAGGGAGAACGCCGAGCTCGTCAGCGACCTGCTGAAGCAAAAGGCGAACTTCTACGTGTGCGGTGACGCCGCCAACATGGCCAGGGAGGTTAACTTGGTGCTCGGCCACATCATCGCCCAGCAGCGGGGTATGCCCCCGGAGAAGGGCGAGGAGATGGTCAAGCACATGCGGAGTAGCGGCAGCTACCAGGAGGACGTTTGGTCATGAGTGATGAAATTTCCCTTTTTCTCTTGCTGTTCTTCTCGTCATATCATCTCTTGTCTAGATGACCCAGCATATATACTCTCCGCCCTTTTTGTCGAATCCGTTGGTGGGTTATGTATCCCTAGCTTTTCTTTTCCCAGCCTTGCCTTATGGCTTTTATGAGGCCTGCCAGCTTTTTTTTTTTTTTTTTTTTTTTGCGCGGGAGCACTGCTTGGACGAGGCGAATGACGATTCTGTAGACTTGGTGATTTAGAAAGAATTTAATCATTTTGAAATATCAAATCACTTCAAACAAGGAGCCATTGGATTGTCATGACTAGGTAAAACTTCCAAGGTTGGAAATACAAGTAGCTCTACAGCTGGTGGAGATGAACCTGTTTTCGGCTGTAAGCGCGGACTTAATTGTCCTTGGCACCGCCCGACCTCGCAACTTCCAATTCTGCAACAGCTCAATCCTTGCGGTTGAGAAATGCACCAAGTACCAATCCGGGATTGAGTTACTCTTCTTTTTACCTGGCCATCCTCTACCGGTATCTTCTCGACTTGCAGCTCCCCCTTCCGCAGTGGACCCGCAACACCGAGAAGCAAGCTCCGCCCGACGGAATTGTGAAAGATCTCCAACAGATCGCGGCTCGCTGAACCAACACCATGGCCTACGTGGTGCCCATCCACCGCGCTAGCGGCATTCGCCATGCGGTCAAGCTGAACTTTATGAATGCAGAGGATGACTGCTTGGTTCTCGCGTGAGTCCGCCAAACGATGCTCGGAGATTGCGGGGCGGCATAGTTCGAGCATAGCTTCGTGCTACCAGACAACATAGGCTGATACGTCGATTAATTTATAGAAAAGCAAATCGCCTCGAGTTCTACACCCTCACCCCTGATGGAATGACACTCGCAGCCACCCGCGTGCTCTTCGCGCAGGTGACGATGCTCGCCCGCCTTCCCGCTCCGGCCAACTCGCTGACCGATCATCTCTTTGTGGGCACCGACCAGTATAATTACTTCACGTTAGCGTGGAACGCCGAGAAGAATGATATCCAGACTGCCCGCTCATACCAGGATATTTCGGACCCGGCCTCCCGGGAGGCTCAAACGGAGCCACGGTGTCTCATTGACCCGAGCGGGCGCTTCATGACGCTTGAGATTTACGAGGGGATCATCGTTGTCATTCCGATTATCGAGCCGAGCAAGAGGAAAGGACGGGTCTCGCACGCGGCTGGGCAAGGTGATGCCCCGCAGGTTGGAGAACTGGGTGACCCGACTGCCTCACGCATCGATGAGCTGTTTGTTCGATCATCAGCGTTTCTTCATTCCGGGTCAAATCAGCCATGGCTGGCGCTGTTGTATGAAGATAATCAGAAAAAGGTCCGGCTGCGGATCCGAGAGCTGGAGTATACTCGGGCTACATCGAGTTCTTCTGCGGACGCTACGTTCAAGGAGGTGCAGGAGAAGAAGCTGGAGGGTGGAGTGTTTGCACATGAGCTCGATATGGGATCGTCACATCTGATTCCCATCCCGGCACCCCTAGGTATGTTTTTGTTCCTGATTTGCGGTGTTGATCTTTAAATACTAATTGTCCCACCAGGTGGTCTCATTGTTCTGGGAGAAACATCAATTAAGTACATTGACGATAATGCGAATGATATGATCTCGCGCGATCTCGATGAAGCAACCGTCTTCGTGGCCTGGGAGAAGGTCGATAGTCAGCGATGGCTACTGGCTGATGACTACGGGCGGCTATTCTTCCTCATGATCGTTTTGAATAGCGAGGGCAATGTCGAGGACTGGAAGCTCGATTACCTTGGCAGTACATCGCGTGCGACAGTACTTGTCTATCTCGGTGGAGGAGTTCTCTTCGTCGGTTCGCACCAGGGCGATTCGCAGGTTCTCCGCATCAACAATGGCGGGTTTGAGGTCATTCAGACATTGTCCAACATCGCTCCCGTTCTGGATTTCACTTTGATGGACCTGGGCAACCGCACCAGTGAGAGTCATACACATGAGTTCTCGACCGGGCAAGCTCGGATCGTGACCGGCTCCGGTGCATTTGACGACGGTACTTTGCGCAGCGTGCGAAGCGGTGTCGGCATGGAAGAGCTGGGTGTATTGGGGGAGATGGATCACATTACGGATCTCTGGGGTCTGCAATCCCAAAGTACAGGCGGATTTCTCGATACGCTCCTTGTGACGTTCGTTGATGAAACCCGCATTTTCCGCTTCAGCGTTGATGGAGAAGTCGAGGAGCTAGAGGATTTCCTGGGGCTTTCCTTGACTGAAAGCACTCTCTTAGCGACAAACCTTCCGGGTGGTCGAATCCTGCAGGTCACAGAGAAGCGAGCTGTGATAGCCGATCTCGAAAGTGGGATGGTCACCTTTGAGTGGACTCCACCCACGCAAAAAGCAATCACTGCCGCCTCAGCCAACGATGATAACCTCGCCCTGGTCATCAGCGGTCAGGTTTTAGCATCCTTTGACATCCAGAGTGATGTGAGCCTTATCACTCAGAAAAATCTCGGTGCAGACCAGCAGATTTCGGGCGTGACCGTCCCGTACAAGCCGGCAGGTGTGTGTATCGCCGGATTCCCCCAATCAGCAAAGGTGTCAGTCCTGGCCATCAATGACCTTGCCGAACTCCAGAGCAAATCATTAGGTCCGACAGGAGAGGCATTCCCTCGATCTGTCCTTGTGGCGGACGTTCTTGCCGACAGCCCTCCCACCCTGTTTGTCTCCATGGCCGACGGAAGTGTTATTACATTTGCGTTGGATACCAAAAACTTCTCACTAACAGGCATGAATAAGTTGATTCTCGGGTCTGAACAGCCAACATTCAAGAAGCTACCCCGAGGAGATGGCTTGTTTAACGTCTTCGCAACCTGCGAGAACCCCAGTCTGATCTACGGCTCCGAAGGCCGGATTATATACTCTGCAGTCAATTCTGAAGGTGCATCTCGCATCTGCCATCTGAACGCAGAAGCATATCCCGAATCTATCGCCGTGGCCACTGCCAAAGAGCTAAAGATTGCACTGGTGGATAAGGAGCGCACAACCCAGATCCAAACGCTACCGATGGGATCGACTGTGCGTCGTGTTGCCTACTCTCCATCCGAAAAGGCGTTTGGCCTTGGTACGATCGATCGCAAGTTGGAAGATGGTGTTGAGATCGTGAAGAGCCATTTCGTCCTTGCTGACGAGATCATGTTCCGGCGCCTGGATGCGTTGGAGCTCAATCCGGACGAGCTGGTCGAGAGTGTTATTCGAGCTGAGTTCCCAGTTGGTAATTGTGAGACTAAAGATCGGTTCATTGTCGGTACGGCGTTTATGGATGAGGATAAAGAAGGGTCAATCCGCGGGCGGATTCTGGTGTTGGAGGTGGACCATGGGCGCAAGCTGACCCAGGTCGCCGAGATGCCGGTCATGGGTGCATGCCGAGCATTGGCCATGATGGGTGACCGGATTGTCGCGGCGCTGGTGAAGACTGTAAGTTGTAAATCTTACTGGGCCTTTACTGTTTACTGACGTTGTCCCAAGGTTGTCGTCTACAAGACAATTGATAACAACGCTGGAGCGCTCAAGCTCGAGAAGCTCGCCACCTATCGAACATCCACTGCACCCATCGATGTCACCGTTATCGACGACATGATCGTGGTGGCTGATCTCATGAAGAGTGTCTGCATTGTGAAGTACGTCCCTGGCGAGGATGGGGTCAAGGATGAGCTGAAGGAGATCGGCCGCCACTATCAAACAGTCTGGAGCACGGCCGTGGCCTCTGTCGACAAAGACACGTTCCTACTCAGTGAAGCCGAAGGCAACTTGATCGTCCTGTCCCGCAACACCAACGGCGTCACTGATCAAGACAAACACCGGCTCGTGCCAACAAGCGAGATCGCCCTGGGAGAGATGGTCAACCGCATCCGTCCGATTCACATCCCCCAGCTGGCCAGCGTCTTGGTGACCCCGCGAGCATTCATGGCAACAGTATGTATTGCATTTGGAATTAGAAATTACGCTTGCTAACCATTCACAGGTTGAGGGATCGATCTATCTCTTCGCGCTCATCAACCCAGAGCACCAAGATTTCCTAATGACCCTCCAAAACGCCATCGCCAGTAAGGTGGACTCGCTGGGCGACCTGCCTTTCAACAAGTTCCGCGCCTTCCGTACGCTTGTTCGCTCCGCCGACGCGCCATATCGATTCGTGGATGGCGAGCTTATCGAGCAATTCTTGACCTGTGATCCTAGCCTGCAAGAGGATATCGTGGCGGAGGTGGGCTCGGGCGATGTAGAGGAGGTGAAGAGAATGATTGAAGCGCTGCGCCGGCTGCATTGATTTCAGTTTGAAAGAGGCCTTTCTTAGATACTGCCACATTTTCTTCTTTCTATTACGACCACATCATGTTTACGAGGACAAATCAAGGGTGCCCAGGCGTGGAAATTATATCCTTTTTGAAGTTTTTTTGGATGATGACTTTGGATTATATGCTCACATCTGATATTTCATGAACTCCGTAAAGTTAGTTAGTATACAGTGGTGAAATAGTAGAATACACATTAGCAACATTCACAGGTCTATATCCAGCAACATCCATCAACAAGCATGAAAGAGCCCCTATTTCGCCTTCTTCTCACCCTCGGACTCGCTCCAGTCCAGCAACTCCATAATCTCCTCCTCGGTAAACTTCTCAGCCTTGGGGCCTTCCTTCTTCTGTAGGTTCTTGATGTACTTCTTCTGGCGCTTGCGAGCCATCTTGTTCCACTCAGGGACACCGCTAGCTTCAGCCAGCTCGTCCTCCTCATCGTCCTCGACCTCGTCATCCGTGTTGTCCACCTCGCCAAGCACCTTGCCCTTGTCACCACCGCGCAGCGAGTTGGCAGACACCTTGGCCTTCTTCCCGCCCAGCTTGGCCTTCTCCGCTTCCTTCTTCTCCTTCTCCTTGCGGCGCTCACGGTCGTGCAGGTACTTGAAGAACTTCTCGATGTATGGACGGATGAGAATGTAGAAGACCACACTTGCAATGACCTTGGCCCATCGGTTCACGCTAACATCCGCGAAGGATTTATAGAAGTTCTTGCAGAAGCGGTAGACGGCGGTCTCGAAATAACCGTATATCTCACGGAAGAATTCGCTGGCGGCCTCGGCGGCCTTCTCGCCGAGGTCTGGGGCGTTTGCGTCGGCCATTCTGCGTCGAGTTTTTGTAGTTGGTGGGGGACACGGAAGGCTCGGAGAAGACGGAAGCGATGGAAATGGGGGTGGCCGGTGGTATGTGATGGAAATAAGGGATATGAGGAGGATGCAAGTGAAGTGGAAGCGATTGAGCAGCTCCCAACTCTTGAACAACGAAACGAGAACGCTGTCCTGATGCCTTGAACCTGAAGAAAAGAATGCGTCGAGAAGCCTCCGGATAACTCGGGCCGCGGATCAGCTATTTCTCCGGTGACGCGTCCCAAGCCAATCACATCACCGTGGTGGAATGTATGGGACGCGCTTCTCTCTCCTTTACATCCAGTGCCATCATGGAGACCGATGAAGTTGGACTTGAGGAGGTGAGTGCTCTCTGATACCGAGGGATTCAAACAGCTCACAAGGTCCCTAGCGCCTAAAGTCTGCCCTGTGGCTGTCTATCGGCAAGATCGTTGACGAGGAGACCATCAAGCTAGGCGTCAACGCTACGCCGCAGTTCATCGGTGCTCTGACAGAGATGGTGTGGGCTCAAATCGGTAGGTGTCTTTTTTGATCGTGAAGACTTCGCGCTTGTCGGTTCCAACTGGCAACATCTCGACGTCGCGTGTTGCGCCAACTTCCCATCGCGTCCGTGTGGCTGACTTATCTCGCAGAAACGGTCAGCCAGGACCTAGAGTCCTTCGCCAAGTGAGTTAAATCTAACATCACATCAACTCAGAAACGCAGGATCCTGCTTGTTTCATCACCGTGGTAGCGGGCTCGTAACTGATCGGTATTACCGCATTAGGCATGCCGGGCGGTCGACGGTTAATGTCACAGACGTGATGCTGCTCGCTCGCCGCAACGAGGGTCTGGATTCGATCCTCCGTGCATTTGTGGAACAGCAACGCGAGAAGGCCTCCTGAGTGGCTGGGCTTGTATCCGATGCCATCCCAACCCTCGATATTCATTCCCCTGCGTGGCATGTCAACACCGCTAGCCGCTCATTGGTGGGTTCTCGACCACCAGCTCAATCTCTCGGTTTCTGGGGAAAAGAGCCTCCAGTCAGCTCATGATGTATGACAACCCTAATTCAAACATCCCTGTCGGCGATGTCATTCATCTGCAAGCGGCCCCGTTTTAAGCTTGGCCTAATGTCATCTGGCGTGCTTCGATGATGTTTCGACTGTTTCACTAGAAGGTCAGATCTTGTTCCTGTATATCGTGCCGTGCTGCAGAGCTGTTTTCTATTGGAGTTCCTCATGACGCCATCTTTCTCGGTACCCCGGTCGTCGGTTTCGATGCCGGCCACACAGCTTCTGGTCAAGCAGCTTCTCAGCCCGAGATCCTTGGGGTGGAGCTGCTCGTGACTCAAGAAGGGGCGATGGATCATCCTTCCTTGGTGAACCCAGCAAATCGGCGGCGTTTCCAGAGTCCAAGTGATCACTATCTCGGATATCAAGCTCGGACATACATACCCTGCTTCCCCTATCGTTGAACCTCGTTGGAGCAAGATAACAGCTGCACTCACGATGGATTACGTCTACAGCATTTAATCTGATTCATACTGTGCAAAGCCCTCTCAGTGGTTGGCTCGTAGTCCGACTAGTACTTGTAACCTTGGTGATTCTCAAATCCCGACTCTTCTGTTCCCACCCTGTCATATCTTGCCACACCCTTCTATCAAGATGGATGTAATCGAACCTGTTTCCGTTGGCGATAATATAAAAGGCCCTTCCCAGCAGCAGCCATGACTCCTCGGCTAGTGAATACACAGACACCTAGCGACGAAGTCACACAATTGAAATGCCGACACAACCGATACGCTCAGAGGTAGTCAACATGTTGAACACAACCACCCAGTCGGAGGGCACACTGCATACCACACTCAAAAGTGCGCCGTTGATGCAGTCTGTCCGTTTCCACGGACCGGGAGATATCCGCGTGGACGAAGTTGAGGAGCCAGTATGTGGCAAAGGTCAAGTCAAAGTTGGTATTCATAAAATTTGAGCATCGTGGTTATCATACTAAGAGGGCTACAGATGAAACCGGCGTTTGTTGGAATCTGCGGAAGTGGTGGGGTTTTCATCTCTCTATACTCCCAAGCTCGTCTTAACATCCGACAGATCTGCACGAGTATACCAGTGGTCCGGTGCTGATCCCGGAAAACCCCCATCACGTCACGGGCTCAACATATCCCGCCCCCATGGGTCATGAATTCAGCGGCATCATCGAAGAAGTAGGCGAGGACGTCACGCACGTTTCTCCCGGCCAACGCGCCGTCGTGCGTCCGACCATCTATGATGGAACATGTGGTGCCTGCAAGCAAGGCTACAACCACTGTTGCGCAAATATTGGATTCATTGGATTAAGCGGTAAGACTTGTCCAATCATCCAGAGCACCCGATACTAACCACATCTCTTCAGGCTACGGCGGCGGCATGTCCAAAAAGATAGTCGCACCAGCCAGCCACTTCTACCCGATCCCCGAGAACGTCTCCCTGGAAGCCGCGGCCCTCATCGAACCACTAGCCGTCGCTTGGCATGCAGTGAACCTGTCACCGTTTAAAGTCGGCGACAATGTGCTGGTGGTCGGCGGCGGCCCGATTGGGATCGGCGTCGTGCAGGTGCTGAAGCTGCAAGGCGCGAGAAACATCATGGTGGCTGAATTGATGGATAACCGTAAGACGCTCTGCAGGGACTACGGCGCCTCGCACCTTCTTGACCCGCGCGAGGGCGATGTCGCACAGCGCGTGCGAGGGATTACGGGTGGCGTTGGCGCAGACGTTATTTTCGACGCGGCGGGCGTGGAGAAGGCGCTCATCGGTGCCATACCGGCCTGTCGTGCGCAGGGTACGATTGTTAATATCGCAGTGTGGGAAAAGGCGCCGTCCATCCCCGTGAATCAGTTGATGTACAACGAGATCCGGTATATGGGTGCAGCCTTGTACGACGAAATGTCGTTTTTGGATACGATCCGCGCAGTGAACTACGGTAAGTACCCAGGCGTCTCCCTTTTGGGGTGTTTCGGTGTTTTATTAAAAAGCTAACCTAGGGGCTTCAGGTCAACTCAAACCGGAAGCCATGATCACCTCGCGCATCGCCCTGGAGGAAGTGGTGGACAAAGGGTTCAAGGTCTTACTCGAGCATCGGGACAAGCACTGCAAGATATTAGTGGATGTGCAGGGATAGCTTGTCCACAACAGGCAGAACCATTTTAAGTTGCATAGTGTACAATAGCTCGACCTAACCAAGGACGAGACCCGCCTCCCCAAAGCCGATGGCGCAGTGTGGCTGATGCTTCAAATTTACCACTTTTCAGCCTTTCAAATTCTTTTTATTCTTCACATGCGGTGGCGGAGGCCATCGTGCCCAATGACAACCGTCATGCCGAGCCCGGTGGAGAGATGATTTCATGCAATGACATCACGTCGCGGTGGCTGAGCCACTCAACACGGCGTGAACCAGGGTTCGACCTGTTCCGCATCCACTGATCATCAACACTTGCGTCTCGATGGGGCCAGGTTCTGCTCGGTTCCTTATAAACCCGTCCTAGCCCTGAATCCTGGTGCCTCGGGCTTCCAACTTCCCTTCCCTTCCTCCTCTATACACTATTCACCATGGGCATGGGCGGAGTGATTCTACGTTTTTGCGCACTCGCTATACGCGTGTTGCAGTTCCTCGATGCGGCCGTCATCCTCGGCATCTTCTCCTATTACCTGGCCATCCTGGCCCAGCATAACCTCCACATCGCTACGTGGATCAAGGCCGTCGAAGGTCTGTCCGGTGCTGCCACTCTATATGGCCTGCTCGGCACCGTTTTCGTCTGCTGTCTCGGCGGCGTCGGTTTCTTCGCTTTCCTAGGCGTCGTCTTCGATGTATGCTTCACTGGCGCCATGATCGCCATCGCCATCCTGACTCGTCACGGTGTCGACAAGTGCACTGGTATCGTCAACACGCCTTTGGGTACTGGCAACGCCAATGACCATTCCATGGCCAAGTTGACCTTCGGCATGGCCTGCAAGCTCGAGAAGGTCACCTTCGCAGTTGCCATCATTGGAATGTAAGTGGATCTGATCTGCATTTTGCCATGCCGATTCGCCGCATCCAGAAAACGTATACTAACGCCGCCCCCTTTAGCTTCCTCTTCCTGATTTCCATCCTGTTCCAGATCGCTCTCGCCCGCCACCACAAGCGCGAGAAGCGGTTCGGTCCCTCCCCCGCCAACGGTTACACCTCGGGCAGGGGCCGCAAGTTCTGGAGCCGCAGGAAGAACAGCCCCGACGCCACCGGTGCCGACAACCTGCCTGGCCACCCTACTCCCGGTGATGTCGAGATGGCTGGCGACACTAAGCGGGAGAAGGGTTGGTTCAGCACCTTCGGTCGCAAGAACAAGGCTACTCCCGCCGCCACCGCCACTGGCGCCAATGGTTACGGCTACGGTAACTCTGCCTATACCGGCAACTACTAAGCCTACCATTTACGGCTTCGTCATGCATAAGGATGATGTTCTTCGTAACAATAGAACATATTCATGCAGGATATTGGTTTGAGCTGGCAATTCCGTTGCCAATGGACGATTGTATGACCTTTTTGCTTTGAAAGCAGAGATACCATGTTTACTTAAGATTGGCATGTACAAATATCGGGTCATAGCTGGGAACCGCAAAGGGTAATTGCGGTTAAGGATATAATGGTAATGTGATTTCTTGTGATAAACGACTTTGGAGAATAGAAATAAAGTTCTAAAGTGTATTGTTCCTGGAGCTAAAGTACAATAAATCCACCCCCTTCCGCATGCGGCAAAACATTCAACACCCGACAATCATTAGGAATATCAATCAGACATAAGACATCAGCATCGGCGTGGACATCAATGGATCATTGCCAGCGCCTGAACACCAAACCCGAGGGAGAAGATAAAAGAAAAAGGAGAAAGGACCGACCCAGTCGGCAAGGTCAATCGACAAAGATGGGTATCTTCTCAATGGAGGAGTCGAAGTGAAATGCAGCTGGAGATTTACAAGGGAGCACCGGCAGCAACCATCTGGCCGAAGCGGCAACTTGTGCCAGCGGCGACGGAACCCATGTAGATGGGTCTGCCGTTGGAGCACATGGCCCAGGACCAGCCGTCGGGGGAGCACATGATTTCGTTATCATGGCAAGCCCATAGGCCAACGTAGCTGGAGAATGCATTGCTGGTGGAGGCCTCGGTGACAACACGGGGGTCAGCGCTGGGGGTGCCGAAGGCAGATGCAATCTTGGACATGGCCGGGTCACTCTTCTCGCTGCGAGTAGCGTTGGCCTTCTTGTTATCGGCAGGGATGGCGGACGAATCCTTGGTGCTCTCGGAATCCTTTGTGTCGTTTGTACTCTTGGAGCTAGGGTCGGAAGAGCTGGAGTCGGAAGAGCCGGAGTCGGAAGAGCTGGAGTCGGGAGAGCCGGAGTCGGAAGAGCCGAGGAAAGGAGCGTTACCAGCGCACTTGTAGCCCTTGCCGGAAGCCTGGCCAATAACGTTGTCACCTGGCTCGGGGAAGTTGACGGGCTCACCCTCGATGGTCACACACTTGCCCTCCTGGTTAACGTTGGCGACGAAGATAGGAGGGAGGCTGTCAAACGCGGTGGCCATGCTGTGGGTCTCCATCCAGGAGATATCACGCTGCTCCATGTTAGGGTGAGCGGCGTGGTCCATGTTAGGGTGAGCGGCGTGGCCCATGGGATGGTGAGCGGCGTGCTCCTTGTTGGGGTGAGCGGCGTGGCCCATGGGATGGTGCGAGACAACCTCATGAGGGTGCTCCATCTGCTGCATGTGGTTGACCTTCTTGCCCTCGGCCTTGGGGTGAGCAGGGGCAGCGGCAACGGCCGGGACCTCCGTGCCCTTGGAGTCATCACCGCCGATGGTAACAAAAGCGCAGTTCATGTACATCTCACGGTTGCCAATCTTGTTGAACCAGGTCCAGGCGAGCATAGCCTCACCGCTGGGCGCATCGGAGGGAACGGTGAAACTGTACTTCTTGGGGATGGGGCAGGTGCCCAGCATGGACTCTATGACCTTGAAGGTCTTGCCCCGGTCGTAGGTCAGAGAAAGCTGGCAAGAACCGCCGCCGTGAGTGGCGCTGCCCTCAAGCTCCATCTCGTACTGCCCGCCGGGCTGGTAGGTGGCCTGGGAGTCGAACTCGTCATTGGCAAAGCCCTTACAAGGGTAGTCACTGCCTGAGGACGAAAGTGGGTTGGTGTAAGAGTAGTCCTTCTGGCCCTTGGCATCCTTGTTCAGAGGAGAGCGGATGGGGTAAGGCTTGGACATCTGCATGTGGGCAGTGGCTCCCGTGGCCAGCAAGCCTGCGATGAAAGCAACTCCCTTCATTTTGAATGTAGAATACCTATGACCTTGTCAGCACCCCAGGTATAGCTAGGTATAGGTGATGAACCACTCACAGTTTAATGGGTCAGATGTATTAACAGGTCAACAATCTGCAAGCAAGCAATTAACCACCAGGGTAATATCTCGGCTCTGAAGGCACAGACGGCTGAAGAAGCAGGATAGTGCAACACCGGACAAGATCGAGTATAAATATTTAACTTGGCTGTTGGCATTCTCCAGCGTTCCCCGGAGGAATGATGGATGCCATCATTCTATGGTCCAAGTTGGCGGACAAGTAATGAGCCTCGCAACGCGAAGAATGCTGCCAGTCGCACTTTCTCACCTGGCGATGAAGTTTAAAATCTCGGAGAGTTAGCTCTATTCGTCGTCAGTGTATCACAGAGAGCATCAATATGGCAATTTATGCCTCTCGGTGATTGATTACTGCCCAGCGTATGTATGTAGCATCACTCCTGCAGTGTTGTCTTTGAACGACACTCCACAAAATCCAAGTACTTTGCCTGTGCGGCCGCAGGGGTGAGATGCGTAAGCCTTGCAAATATGAAAGGTTCACTAGAAAGAGTGCCTTCATTCCACGTCGAGATTATTCTCCGTTGCATGGGGAATTCAGCCATGATGTCAGGCCAGGCCAGACGCGTTGCAGCAGAAGGCGGAGGCTGTTCTCAAAGCATGGACCCTCCACCAGCTACAGTACAATATCTGGCCTCCATAGGAGCTTCGGATGAGAACCGGTTTAGATGTTGGCAGGTCGCGGTTGTGGGCGATCCCCTTTTCCCCTGCATGCCAATGAGGAGACATCCAATAGAATGCTGTCTCGGGTGTGTTTATTGAAGTTTGAGGTCCATGAGGCAGCCAAACGTGTTTCCCAGGGGTGTGATTTGTCCAGTGGAGCTCATTCCCTTGGGTGGTTGATATTCCTGTTCTTCCTCGAGATTAATTGCAGCGTAGACTAAGTTGTCCCTGCAGAACGAATGTGGAGGCAGCACTCCGTACGTGAAGCATTCTTTCAGACTGTGCCATGAGAATTGCTCCGAGAGCCTACCTCCAGTCGCACTCTATTGGTTCGAGTAAAGTAGAAGTTGAGCAGTCATCACCTTTTAACACGAAATGCGCGCGTCGCGGTTAGCGCGTCATCGACGTCCCGCACCCCTTAACTTTGCAACGTTTGTCTGGCAACACCAACACTCAACTCTCCCAGAAACTGAGAGCCCGCTGGATGTGTCGTCCTTTTGCACGACTCCTGCGTGGTCTGCCTGTCCAGCATGCCGGCTCCAGGTCTGGCCCGCGGGGTCGCCACCCCTCGTTACTGAGGATCTCCGATCGATCTGTGGCGAACATCAGATCGCCTGGGCCGGTTTTGGGCCATGTTCGTCATGCAGCTCTTCCAAGTTTGCGCTTCCCTTATCGAGGCGTCGCTAGCTTTGCGCATTTCTCTAATACCTCCTTGAACCTTGTCGTGCCGTCTCTTCAGACATTCCCCCGCTTTCTCGTGCGCGATACATACCGTCAATTACATACGGCAGTAGCAATGGTGGTGGACGCGGATGACACCGATGCGAAGCCGGCTGATATCCTCAATGAGGACGTCGCAATGCCTGCGGGTCGGGCAGAGGCCTTGTTGGATCCAGAGTCCGACGAAGACGTTCCCGTTGAGGCCGAGGAGCTGAAGGAGGCTCTGGGACGTCCCCCGCCAGTGAATAGCAGCTACCTCCCTCTCCCCTGGAAAGGACGCCTTGGCTATGTAAGTTGCACATATTGCACATACTAGATGCAGCATAACGCAGTGTGAATACTAACGTACCAAGGCGTGTCTAAACACATACTTGCGCTACTCGACTCCTCCCGTTTTCTGTTCCCGTACATGTCGCATTGCCTCTATCCTGGAGAACCGACACCCTCTACAGGACCCAGATCAGCCTGCACATCCGATCAAGAACCGTCCCGACCGAAATCAACCAGCAGATGTGGCGCGTGGACAAGCATTCGTTGAAGCGCTAGGGTTGGCGAATGCGCGGGATCTTGTCAAATTGATCCGCTGGAATGACAAGTACGGCATCAAGTTTATGCGTCTCAGCAGCGAGATGTTTCCGTTTGCCAGTCACAAAGAATACGGCTACAAGTTGGCGCCGTTTGCTTCCGAGGTATTAGCCGACGCTGGACGAGTAGTCGCGGAGCTCGGCCACCGTGTATCGGTTCACCCCGGCCAATTCACCCAGCTTGGTTCTCCAAGAAGAGAGGTGGTAGAGAGCTCCTACCGCGACCTTGAATTTCATTCGGAGATGCTACAGTTGCTCAAATTGCCTCCTCAGCAAGATCGCGATGCTGTTATGATTCTGCATATGGGCGGAGTCTTCGGCGACAAAGCAGCCACCTTGGACAGGTTCCGAGAGAACTACGCCATATTGTCGCAGGATATCAAGAACCGGCTAGTTCTTGAGAATGACGATGTTAGTTGGACCGTTCACGATTTACTGCCCATCTGCGAAGAATTGAATATTCCTTTGGTCCTTGACTATCACCACCACAACATCATGTTCGATGCGAACGAGGTGCGCGAGGGTACGCAGGATATCATGGCGCTCTATGACCGGATTTCAGCCACCTGGTCACGCAAGAACATCACGCAGAAAATGCATTATTCGGAACCCACTGCCCCAGCCATCACACCCCGCCAGCGGCGCAAACACAGCGATCGAGTGGCCACTCTGCCACCTTGCGTCCCTACGATGGACCTCATGATCGAGGCGAAAGATAAGGAGCAAGCAGTATTTGAACTGATGAGAACATTCAAGCTGCCGGGGCATGACCTTTTCAACGATCTCATTCCGTACACACGAACGGATGAAAACAAACCGTTTAAGCCTCCACGCAAAACAAAGAAAAACGGTAGCTTTGTTGACCTCGAGGGCGCTGTCCCTCCGCCTCGCACCATCGCCGACGAGGAGGTCGGTATGGGTGGACCCGATAGACGAGTATATTGGCCTCGAGGCATGGAAGAATGGCTCCGCCCGGCCAAGAAGATCGTGAAACCCAAGGCTAGTCCGAAGAAGATCAAAAAGGAACCTGATACCAATGGTATCTTGGAGACACCAGTGAAGAAAACCGCCCGGGCTCCTCGACGCACCTCATCCTCGATCAAGTCTCGCACGAAGCGGAAGGCTGAAGAGATCGACTCTGCTCCGGAGTTAGACGAGTTGAGTGGTCTGTCCGCAGAGCTGGAAGACGCTCCTGCGAAGGCACCCAGCTCGCGGAGAAGTAGCCGTGCAAAAAAGGTGAATTACACTGAGGATAGCACATAGATGGTTGTTGGCTATTGTATACTAGACTTTGTACCTACATAGGTAGATACTCTACTGTCGTGCATTTAAAGGAGCGGAATGGCATGGCGTTATGGAGTTTAAATGGGAGGGGCTTGATTTGCTGTTCCGATGGAATGGATAATGCTGGATAAGACCGCAGGCCTAAAACTTGATGATAACAAAAATTATCCCTCATGGAACAGCTTTAAGCCTGATTGTGTGAACACCCCTGGCATCAAAAGGCCAATTCCGGAATCCATTCCTTCCACTGCCGCAATCACACCTCCATCCACTTGCTCGTCCACTGGGCCCAACGCACTAAGTGTTGCACGGACCTTTTGGGCGTTTTTCGACGCTCATAGTCGGCTTTTGTTGTGGATTCCTTCAAGGCAACCGAAGTACAGAAATGGGTCCGGTCGAGTTCTTGGGATCGAAGTCGGGTGGGGCCTTGTCGAAGATTGCTCCAGGAAGTTCATTCGTTACACTATCATAGATATGGCCCCCTAGAGACTAGAATTATTTACGACCACATCATCTTTTGGAACACCTTTTGGAACACCTTTTGGAACACCTTTTGAAACATCTTTTGAAACATCTTTTGGAACATCTTCTTGGTCTTATTTCAGAGCCAAATAGCTTATTTAACAAGTATTAGTGATGGTAGCCAAGTTTGGACCGCCAGAAAATGCGGCAGAATGAAAGACGGTCTGTATGGGGTCGGAGACTTGTGTGATGCCACTGTAGTCTATGAAAATATATCGGGAACAGGGTTGCTTAGCATCGTTACACAAACCCTCGTCCGCTCAAGTTTAATTCCAAGTACTGACCTGACTGACCTTCCTGTCGGATGAACAAAGAGGAAATGTGACATCATGCTGCAGGTCGCGGGTTCTTGCGTGGTGGTTACACAGCATGCAAATCCCGGTATTGAAAACCATCTCCCCGGGGTCTCTTCTATAATAGGATGCCCAGGTGCGGTGTCCACCCTAAATAGTAGGCATTCCGAGCCACCAAAACGTGTAGTGATCTGGTCCAGCCGACATGAGCAAATACCGCTTGGATGTAAACCTGATTCCCTACACCATTCCGCCTGTTCTATGTGGCGTGGATGGGGTCCATTCCCCGAGGCAAGTGATGAACTGGACTTAAGAAAGCCCTTCTGCCAGGTCTTTTTTCGGGAAGAAAGGGTGCAGATCGGACTCAGTGGTATTATTTAAGATATATTACATTTTTTCAATCCACGGGTAGAGTGTGCTTTGATTAATTTTCTCTCCATATAGAGAGGCTATCGATTTTCTTTTTCACTCATCATGTGTCCCATCAGTGAAATCGACGGAGGCCCTGCCCCTGTGAAACCGCAGACCGTCGTACATCAGTTCGAAGCGGTTGTTCAACAGCACCCTGAACAGCTCGCTGCCGTTTGCAGTCACCAGCAGCCAGAGTTGTATGGTCTCGGTAACCCAAGGACAACTGACGGTGAGGGTCTGAGATGGACATATAGCACATTGCATCGCGTTATCCAGACTATCACGACACACCTAAGCTCTCGTGGCTTGGGAGCCGGCACGACGTTCTTCCTATTTTGTCAAAATCGCATCGAGTATGTGTTGGCAACCCTAGCCGCCTACTACCTCGGCCATACCCACGTTCCCATCAACCCCGAGGGCCTTTCCAGCTTGGATGATGTTCAATATATGCTAGATACGGCGCGGAAAGCTCACACTGAACAAAAAGTCATAGTTCTTGCTACTGCCGATATTGCAAGAACTATCGATGGATTAGATGTGCCGCAAGATGCGGTCAAGATCGCACTAGATGGGGACGCCTTGGGCTGGATTCCATTCAAAAAATTGATGGAGCCAATCGACGGCGAAGCGCCCATCACCGGGGAGCCAGCAGAGTCGATACTATTTACCAGCGGCACAACCTCTCGTCCGAAAGGCTGCCTAATATCGATAGACAGATGGTTCAGCTCGCTTCCCGAGGTGATGAGCTTGGGACGCCTCGAACCAGGGGACGTTATGGCGACACTTTTGCCCGGCTATCATGCCTTTGGTCACATATGCACCATCATGCCCCTACTCCGCGGGAGCTGTGTGGTCATCGCAGCGCCCAAGTTCGAGCTCCGTGCTGCCGCACGCGCGATTGTCCAGGAACGCTGTACGTTTTTGGGGCTGGTAGGCACGATGGTTCATAGTCTAATCGAGGTCTTGTCTTCGATGGAGACGACAAGTCTCAAGACAATTGTGTTTGGTGGCATGGTCCTCTCTCCTGCGTTAGTCCAGACCTGCTTCGACAAATTTGGCCTCTCCAGCATCGAGAACCTCTACGGCATGACGGAGGGAGTCTTTTCTTCGACGGGTCCTGTCTCGAGTGTGGATCCTATTAAGGACGGCAACAGTCTGTCCATTGGAAGGCCAGTCCCAGGCCTCACTATGCGCGTTTGCAACCCGCACGATCGCGTGCCAGTTCCCCGTGGTACCGTTGGCGAGCTCCATGTGTCCGGGTATACCACGGTACAAGGGTATCTGAGCGGCCAAATCGACGATTTCTACGAAGAAGACGACCGCATATGGTTCATCACGGGCGATGCCGCCATATTGGATCAGGTTGGTCGACTATTCGTTATTGGCCGGTATAAAGACACAATTATCCGGGGAGGTGAAAACATCGCCCCGGCGAGGATCGAAGCTGTCCTGGCCCAGACACCCGCCCTTGAAGCTATGCAGCCGCAGGTGGTAAGGAAACAGGATCCGTTTGCCGGCGAGGTGCCTGTGGCTGTTGTAAAAGGGCAGCCTAGCAGCGAGCAGATTAAGCTGCTGCAAGACACTGTTCGATCCGCGCTAGGAACTATCCATGTGCCGACGGCAGTCATCCCAACGCAGACGCTAGGTATTGAGGAGCACCCGCGAACAAGCTCTGGAAAGATTGACAAAAGGAAACTGACTGAATTGGTGGCTTCGCACTACCATCCAACGCCCAGCGCGACTGCAGCGACCTCGGTCGACTGGCGAACATCGGTCGCCACAGCATGGGCGCAAATTCTAGGCCTGTCGCCTGCGCAACTCGAGTTGCATACGCCTTTAAGTCATTTGGCAGATAGCATTCTCATGTTGACGGCCCGGGACCGCATTCGCAAGGACACCGGGCAAGCGGTCCCGCTGGACGCATGGATGGAAACCGAAACCCTTGCTGATCAGATTGATCTGTTGACGGCCAAAGCTGGACTTGTATCCTCAACCAACAAAGCACTCTCATTAGCGCAAGGGTCTCCGGACGTGGACGACATGGTCCATCTGGGAGGTAGTGCGGCCTTGTTCCAATCAACCAAGATCGCAGTCCAAGAGGCCATCACTCCATTTGGCTTGGGTTGGCAAGATGTGCAGGAAATTTTCCCTTGCTCTGACTTTATTCAGATCATTTGCAAGTCGATGGCTGTCAACACATGGAACATCCGGACCACGGTGGTCTCCCACTCTGCCAGCGTCGAGGTAAATTGTCCCCATCTAGTGGAAGGTACATGCCCTAATATCCGCATAGTCAATGCGTAATGCCATTGAAGCAGCACTCGTAGTGAATCCCGTCTTGCTCTCCTTCGTCGTGGTAAATACCGGTCGTCTGGGCCCCCATCTAGGCCTTTATGTATCCCTCCGCCAGACTCGCAACGTCCTCGACTGGTGTATTGAGGATTATGGGACCGTCGACACGCTCGATGAAGTGCGTTTGTTGACTATGAACTATCCTTATTCGGATCATACCAAGCTGCCAGGCCCTCTCTTCCGCGCTTTACTAGTCTTTGTGCGCGAAACTAGGTCAGCTGTGGCCATTACCAATAGTGAGTGATTTTTTTTTCGTTTTCGACAGAGGCTAACAACGGGACTAGTAAGTCATGCTGTGCTGGACAAAACTTCCCACCAACACTTCTTCGAAGATGTGAGCCGCGCTCTAAACGGCGAGACCCTTTCCCCCCATATCAGTTATAAAGAATGGGCCGACGAGTATCACCTTCTGCGCAAATCTCCCTCCGCTGAGAACGCCATCGCATTCCATGCCAATTACCTGCGCGACCTGAAAGAACATTACCACGTCCTCTGGCCACATCCAACCCACCAGCTGGTAGTCACACCCGAACGCAACCATCTAGATGGCCATCTAGTGACCTTCCCAGCGCCCGCACTGGTTCATCTCTGCCAGACTCATTCCTTCTTGACGCCGTCTGTGGTCATAAAATCCGCCCTGGCTTTACTGGTCATCTCCCGGACCAACCACTCCCACGCCTTCTTCCTCAGTTTCGAAGGGGCCCGGTCCAAGTTCCCCTTCGCTGTAGGCCGACGTGCCGCAGACGACGTTATGGACGTGGCCGGTCCAGTCTTCAATGTAGTTGGGAATCTCGTGGCTTTCCAACCAGAGGTAACAGTACTCGACTTCCTCAACCGCATGCAACAGGATCAGAACCAACTCAGCCAGTACGCAACCGTGCCCTGGCGAGAAGTCCTGCCTCGAATCGGCTGTACAGAGGAAGCTTTTAGTCTGGCAGCAGAGAGTCTTCTCTATAACTGGATGCCCGGGCTCAGCGCTCTGGCGGCGGGCGGAGCCCCCTTTGAGAAGATGAGGATGATGCAAGTGCACATCCGGGCTAAACTGGGGATGTTAATGAATGCGGCCATGACTCAGGATGGAACTGGCGTGGTATTCTTTTTGCAGGGATCGTTGGCTAATCGGTCAACCTTGTGGACTGAGCGGTTCGGCGAGGAGTTGAAGAATATTTGTCTTTGGCTTGCTGCAGAACAATCTTGGTCAATGCAGCTGGAGAATTTTGTGCATTCAATTTGGTAGACTCCAGGGAGCTGTATGCAAAGGCTTGACAACGTGACGATTCTTGATCTTGGACCCGCGGGACGGGTGAGTGCCAGGGTCTACTCGGAGGTTGGTTGCCAGAGCCCTATATCCCGTCTACGGACGTAGCTGAGATAGCTTCATCATCAATCCGTACACAACCTCAGCCTTGCGTTCCGTTTTCTCCTTACTTCGTAACAGCGATGGAAAAAGTACGAAAAAGTACCAAGCCTGCGCGAGGTCGGCAAGGTTGCCTCAAGCGGGCGATAGGCGTAATTGGCGCGTCATGATTATCCCTACTACATACTATATATATATAGGATATCCGCTGTACTTACGACGAATCCAAGGCTCAAGTGATTCAGACTCTTAAATATCTCCCACTTTTTCTTGACATCCCTAGCTGACCTAAGATCCTTTCCTAAACCATTATGCCTGGAGAATTTCCTGGAGAATTTCCTGGAGAATTTCCTGGAGAACTTCCTGCCGCGACGCCAATGTACCGATATCAAGGATTCGAACAATGCATGGAGATTATAGACAAGGCATGCGAGCGTTATGAGTATGAAGAGACCAGCAATCCTTACGTATTTTTTTATGATGTGGATGAGCGTTCCTTCCTCGAGTACTTCGAAAACTTCCCAAATCATCCGTTCGCAAGTCGCTGGTCGATTTACTACTTCACTTCTTCAACGCTTTTGTTTAATATGTCTTTAACAACTGGGGTGCACTCAACCGCGCAAGGGGCGTTCGTCAAGGCTTTCAGTATCTGGCAAGATAAGCAGAGAAGCCACCTCCGATCTACTGCGGATAAGAGTATTAAAGGGGCCAGTAGGTCAAAAAAACCAGACGCCTCTTGGAGACCAGCAGATCTGCCAAGTTCTAGGAGTGAAAAATGGCCAACAGTGGCTATTGAAGTTCAGTGGTCGGAAACGCGAGCAAAACTTAAGGCAGACGCGAAGTTCTGGCTTGACGAGTCGAAGGGCGATGTCAGTGTGGTCATTACGGTTTCTATCAGTTCCAACGGCAAGATCTCCATCGAAAGATGGAATCTAAGCCAACAATCTGGAGATCCTTTCCCTACTCAAACCATGGCAATCGAGCGACTCCCTGATGGTCCCAGGATCACCGGCGAGATGAAAGTCAACTTTTGCGACATTTTCCTTCGCGATAAGCAGGCTGCGGAGTCTGACTTTGAGATTTCACATGATAACTTGATCGAAATGGCCGATGATGTGTGGCTTGAACTGGATCTATGGAACGCCGCTCGACGTGGGAGCACGCCTTAGTGCGCTGGGTGTGAAACAATCGATCAAGCGTCGGGGCCAGACTGGCGTCATGGCTGATCCGCGCCCCGCAGCAACAGTAGAACGTCCAGCCCTTCCAACTTGCTCCTCTCTGCATATTCTTAGCGTTTTTGCACGCCTCATGTGAGTATTCCACGTCTTCAAGGTGTCTTAATATCGACTCATCGTGTCAGTCTAAACCTCCAGTCTATTCTTGCTTGAACCTCCGACGGGTCCAGTCGTTCCCACAGAATCACCACCAACCGGCTTCGCTGGGACTACCCGAGACCCTGGCGCCCAAACCTCGATCCCGCTGGTCAATCGCTCGCTTCAAACCCTTCGTGTTCAGACGTCCACCCCCTGTCGCTCACCCCTCGAACCCCTCTCTGGCCCGTCGCGAGCCCAGACCTGGCAGACTCTCCAGCCTCCTCCGCATCCTCGTCGGACCTTTTGCAACACGTAGAGCTCAGAACCGTCTCTGGAACTTCCGCCACGAGACCCTCCCCTCGTTCCGCCACCGTGCACAGTCGCGACTCTACCAAGCCATCGTCAAGCGGCAGGAGCGGCTTGCGGCCCGTCATCGCAGACTCGGCGGCGGTTTCGTTGCCTATCTCCTTGGGCCGCGGCGACGGTTGCGGGGCGGGAGAGTCGCTGCAGGTGCCTGGGGACAACGTATCCGAGCTATTCGCGGGCCTGTCGACGGGTCGAAAGATGCTGTGAGAGCCCCGATGGCTCAGTCTGGACTTTCGTCAACACGGGGTGCGGGGAGTGGTGACGGCGCTGGTGGTCGTCGGCGCAAGGTCTACGAGTATTTCAAGGCGGCGAATGAGTTGCGCCAGGCGTATCAGTCACAATGGAGCTCGCAGAGGAATGAATACAGCGGTGAGAATTACTACAATACCCCCGGCGCCTTTCCAGACGTGGAGATTGCACGCTCTGGCGACGAGGAGATGGTGCTTTTCCCTAGTTATGCGAGACGTTTGACACCCAAGCCAAAGCAGCATGGTGAAGCACCTTCACGCCGTGATTCTTGGTCGCGTGAACTCGATGAATACCATGGCGTGGATAATGAGCGTGATTCGCTGGACCACGCAGAGGCCGAAGATGCGGTCGTGGATGTTGACGTGCGTGGCTGGATCTATGCACCTGGTCGAGAACCGATGAGCAAGAAGCACCGCCTGATGATCACGCTGGCTCGGCAGCTGAGCGGCGTTCAAGCTCCTGTCGCAAACAATGCACAGAGCTCCTCAGCAAGCAAGGGCGAAGACGAGTACGTGAATAAGGAGATGAAGACTCTGGTTGACACTGCGGAGAAAGATGCCGACCAGGCCTGGAAGAGCTCCAATGTCGATCGGTCCCGAAACACCAACCAACAAACGCCTTTGAGTAAGGATGAAATGACTATGGCCAACGCACAGCTGATGGAAAGACTTCGTCCGTTCTTGACGAATCCTATTGCTGGCTTGGGCGTCATGGCCTTCTTCTTCAACGAGGAGCAGAGTGTGTCACGAACCCTTCAGACAGACGAGTCAGGGCATTTCATTCTACGTGCGCCACTGCCCTTCGTCCCAACTCACGTACGGGTGCTGGCCTCAGAGGACCTATGTGCTGCAAAACCGATCCAGCTTATTGAACCGGTGGGCATCAGCGTGATCAGCGACATTGATGACACCGTCAAGCATTCCGCCATTTCTAGCGGCGCCAAAGAAATGTTCCGCAACACGTTCGTTCGCGACCTGGGCGAACTGGCCGTCAACGGAGTTAGTGACTGGTATCAAGAGCTGGCCAAGCGGAACGTGGACTTCCACTATGTTTCCAACGCTCCATGGCAACTATATCCCCTGCTGGAGAAATACTTCAAACTCGTCGGACTGCCTCCTGGCTCCTTCCATCTCAAGGCTTACTCTGGCATGCTGCAAGGTATCTTTGAACCTACCGCCGAGAGGAAGCGAGGCTCGCTCGAGCAGCTCTTGCGAGACTTTCCTGAACGCAAGTTCATATTGGTTGGTGACAGCGGCGAAGCTGACCTGGAGGTCTACACCGACATTGTACTAGCCAACCCTGGCCGGATCCTGGGGATCTTTATTCGGGATGTCACGACTACAGATAGAAAGCCTTTCTTCGACCAGTCGGTCGGACGTTTTGAAGAGGCTGGTCGCAGCCGCAGCACTCCGCAGCTGGTGGATCACTCAGACTCCCAACCCAACAGGCCTGCTTTACCGCCTCGCCGGGCCCGAGAAACATCATCTACTGCAGATGACACGAAGAGCGTAGACGACGTTCAATTAATCGATTTACGAGATGAAGAGGAACAGAAGCCTGCGGCTCCTGAGGTTCCCATGTCTACGAAGCCGCGTGTACCTCCCACGAAGCCACCCAAGCCATCTTCATTACGCACAGCGGCAGCACCAGGAGACAGTCAATTTTCATCCGGCAAGGCGACACCGCCGCCCCCGCCAATCCGCCGAAAGGCCGTTCCTGCTTTGCCCCCTCGACGATCCTCCGCCCAGACGGATTCCTTGATCGACCTTGAGCCATCTCCACCGATATCTCGAAGCGATACCGAGCCACTCACGAACGAGATGTATCCGCGCGAGACCGCAGATACACAGGCCGGGCAAGCGCGCTTGAAACAACCTCCTCCTGTGCCTCCGCCGCGACGCAACAACACGTCTTCACCAATGACCAGCTCTGCATCCAGCGCAACAACTACCTCTCGTCCTTCACCGCAGCCACCGGCAAAGCCATCATACCTACCATCATACCCAGTGTCTGCAGCTCAGGCTGCCCTGCAATATGCCACCGAGCGACTCAATCTGTCTTCCTCACCTTCCACAGGACTGCGAAAGGCCGCATCTAACCAGTCTTTGGGACGCAAGACCACTGAATCCACTATGGCACCTGTACCGCTTCCCAACAAGCGCGAGGAACTATGGCGACGTCGCTGGGAGCGTGCAACCGAAACCCTTCAAAAGCAAAACGTTGTCCTGGGCAGTTGGCGCGTTGGAAGCGATGCGCAGCCGGTGTGCGTGTGGTTGGTGGACGAAGCACTAAAGGAGATGAAGGCGGGTGCTGGACGCCGGCCGTAGTTGCATAGGCTTCAAGGGCGTCCCGGGATTAGGATAGACTGCTTGTACATAGTCCTAGAGCATCTATACCATTTCTATCCGTATTATCTGGGCCTAAGTCTGAGGTTGGTTGCACAGCACTAGACGTATAATGACGCAATTATATCAAATCAAAATAGTAGAAAAGCGACTCAAAAATGAACCTCGGATGATGGGAAGATTGTGAAGTGTCGGGCCTCGGCTGACATTCGTTGCACTGTGATTGGCAACCTCAAGTCCGGAAATCCGGGGTATGCAACGCCTACTCCATTTCCACCTTTCCAAGCTTCCTTTTCCTCTTTCTGCACACATCTTCCTTAGACCGATCCAATATGCCTTCACAAACGCTCACCCGTGCCGAGGTGGCCAAGCACAACACCGAGGACTCCCTCTGGTGCATCATCGACCACAACGTTTATGACCTCACCGATTTCATCGATGCCCACCCCGGCGGCGGTGTCGTGCTCGCCCAGGTCGCCGGCCAGGATGCCACAACCGACTTCTACAACCTACATCGCCAGGAGGTGCTCGAGAAGTACCGTGATCAGTTGTGTATCGGCACCATCGAGGGCGAGAAACCCGAGGTTATCCAGCCCGTGCCCGGCGCCTTGAGCCCTGTCCCATACGCGGAGCCGCTTTGGTTGCGCCCGCAGTTTAAGAGTCCCTACTACAAGGAAAGCCATCGCCGTCTACAAAAGGCTATTCGCGAGTTTACCGATCGCTATGTTACACCTGAGGCGCAGGCGAAAGAGGCCGACGGCACTTACATCAGTCAGGAGCTGATTGACCGTATGGCGGAGACGAATGTTCTGGCTATGCGCCTCGGTCCCGGAAAGCATCTGCATGGCCGCCAGTTGTTGGGTGGGGCTGTGGATGGGAAGGAATTCGATTATCTGCACGACATGATTGTTACGCAGGAGTTGGTTCGTGCCAATGCGCGAGGTGAATTTTTTTTTTTTTTTTTTTTTTTTTGGTTTATCTCAAATGAGGCGATATTCTAGATGATATTCTAACCTTTGTTATAGGCTTCCAGGACGGTAACATGGCTGGCATGGCCATCAGTCTTACTGCCGTGCAGCAGTGGCTGAACGACCCCGCCCTCAAAGAGCGGGTCACCGGCGAAGTTTTGTCTGGACAGAAGAAGATGTGTCTTGCCATCACCGAAGCCTTCGCTGGCAGTGATGTCGCTGGCTTGAAGACTACCGCCGAGAAGACCCCTGATGGTAAATACTACATTATCAACGGCACCAAGTAAGTTTACTGTCTATTTTGTGCTGTCCACGCTAACCATCCAGGAAATGGATTACCAACGGCATGTTCGCCGACTATTTCGTGACGGGCTGCAAGACTGAAAAGGGCTTCTCCGTCCTTTTGATCCCGCGCGGCGAGGGTGTTGAGACCAAGCAGATCAAGACCTCATATTCGACTGCCGCCGCAACTGCATTTGTGCAATTTGAGAATGTCAAGGTGCCTGTCCAGAACCTGTTGGGCCAGGAGCACAAGGGTTTCATCGTCATTATGAGCAATTTCAACCACGAGCGCTTCATGATGGTTGCTGCCGTGGTCCGCATGTCGATGACCATCGTGGAAGAATGCTTGAAGTGGTGCAACCAGCGTATCGTCTTTGGCAAGAACCTGGTCTCTCAGCCGGCCATTCGTCAGAAGTGAGTTATCCTGCACCAGCCACAAGGCCCTCTCCACGATCTCCAGAATGACGTTCATAATGACGTTCATAATGACCTCCATAATTAACCTGTATACTAACAATCTGTCAGACTCGCTCGCATGATCTCTCTCACTGAATCTAACCAAGCCTGGCTCGAGTCCATCGCCTACCAAATGTGCAACATGAGCTACGCCGAGCAATCTGCTCACTTGGGTGGCCCTATCGGCCTGCTCAAGTCGCACGCTACTAAGTCCGCGGGCGAGATTGCTGATCACGCCACCAACATCTTCGGCGGCCGTGGTATCACTCAGTCCGGCATGGGCAAGATCGTGGAGATGTTCCATCGCACGTACAAGTTTGATGCCATCCTGGGCGGGACCGAGGAGATTCTAGCGGACCTGGGCGTGCGGCAGGCGATGAAGAAGTTCCCCAAGGCTATGCTGTAGACTTTAGATTGCTTCATAGTACATAAACTCAATACCATTTGCCGTTAATAACTCTGCCCATTTACTATATATCGACTGATTCCCACCATCTAAGTCTTTGCTAGTTCTCCAAATGTTAGCATAGCCCTGTTTAGTTTTAGTGGACAACCACTGCCCTTTTGAGGTGAAATAGGTTCCTGAGCGCTTTTTAAAGGAAGCAAAACCCCACGCTACCAGTTCACGCGTTTTACCACCATCGAATTCAGAAATGCTAGCAATACTCGACTAAAAAATCATACCTTATTTTATCCGACATCAAGAGAGAATGAGGCTCGGTGGATCATCGTTGATCCGCTTATCTCAGCTCCAGGCATCACCTCATCGTCCTGCGGCCGGAAGCTACTCGCCACAAGCAACTGGATCTTTGCAGCTCTTAGATCAAAACTTGAGTGTATCCACACATATTTCACAATGACAAGCACAAATGTCCTGAGCCCGGACCGCATCCTGAGCCTAGCGGCCAAAGCTCTTGGTGAGAAACAACTGAGTGTCAAAACACCCGCTGAAGCTATCGCTCTCATCGGCCATGCCTGCATGGCAGCAGTGGACTTCAGGTTGGTGGGGCTCGGGGAAGATCATAATCTACGTTTGTCTCTCTTTTCTTCTTCGACCATGTCAAGAGGTCATCACTAACTTGCGCAGAAACATCAACAGAGAGTCCCGCCCTTCCCGCAGAATGGAACGCTAACGATACCTTTGCCTTTCGCTACGCGCATGCACAGTCCTCCATGCAATACTTGCTCAAAGTGAGCCGACTTGGCAACAATGCGGTGGTATTTGCACTGGCTCTAGGCGACGATCGCACCAGCTCGTTCGATCTTCCTACCAAAGATTATATCTCCGGGTCTGCTCTCCCGTTGCAGCCCACAGACAATCTCACAGGTGCTCTCCGCGATATTTTCATTTCTCACGCTCGATTGAACGATCTCGTCGGACTTTTCAAGATCAACGTGATCCAGAAACTCGCCCCCGGGCTGTACAAGGAAGGCTACGAGGATTCAAATCAAGCACCTCGTGGACAAACTGGAGCCAGTCGGCCCCGAGATCCCCTCCGAGATGATTTCCCACAACCGGCTCGTCCCTACCCCTTTGATGACCCCTTGGCTGCCGCACCTCGTCGACCCAATCCACCTGGAGACTTTGCCCCGCCCGGGTTCGAGGACGAGTTTGAAATAAATCGCCCTCCGAGAGGATATCCCCCAGGTTTCCCAGGAGGGAGAAGCCCGTATAATATTGGAGACCGAGATCTCTATCCCCCGGGACTTGGGCCTCACGACCCGCTCCGGGGCACCATGGGTCCTGGCTTTGGGTCTGGTGGCGGGATGCACCCGACTTTCCACGATCCTCTTTTCGGAGGATCTGGCGGAGTGGGTGGATATGATCCTCGTGCACCACCTGGAGCGAGATACGATCCTCCTGGACCGGGTCAGCCACCGATGGGCGGTAACCGAGGACCCTTCGGTGGAGGATCGGGCGGCGGCTTTGGTGGCTTTGGGGGTGGCTTTGGCGGCGACATTATCTGAGCCTCAACAAAACCAGGGAAACCAGGGAAACCGTCTCCGAAACGAATTTATGACCATTCGATAATGAAATATGATATGAAATTGTAAATAGTAAAATCGTGGCACAGGATATCTCCTTGTACAGTAAAACCTACCTGAAGTATAGCTCGAAGCGGTGTGGCTCAAGCAGAGTGGCGCAAACTCACCTCCAAACTTGCTCTTCCCGCATCTCCCCATCTCTTTCTCCCCTTGTTCCTCTCCCACCTCCCCAGCCTCTCATCCCTTGAGTTAGTTGGGAATCTTGTCACGGCTATCTGTTTTTGACTCCGTCACCTCCTTTCTTTTTACTTCGTTTTATCCTCGATTTCCCTCGCAATCTAGGTGCTCGTTTCGCACGAGACCGCCCCTCCCCTCCCAGCTGGCCCCTCCTCCCCCCTGTTCCAATCGCCAGCTGTGCCCACCATGGACAACAACATGGAAATCGATACTGCACGGTCGCCCGAGCCGCACCACCTCTCGCCCACAAGCGACCCCGGCTCCATACCCACCTTGGATGGCTGGATCGAGAGTTTGATGACGTGCAAGCAATTAGCGGAGGAGGATGTGCGACGACTTTGCGATCGGGTGGGTCCCTTTGCTGGATCGTTTCTGCAGGAACCGAATTGATGATTTTCTGCGTTTCAGGCACGAGAGGTATTGCAGGAGGAATCGAATGTTCAGCCAGTGGTATGTGATGACTCCCGTCTCGCCGGTCGGACCTTGTGGGGGGTCCAAGGCTGGGCCACAGCCCACTGACGATCAAAACATAGAAATGCCCGGTGACGGTTTGCGGTGATATACACGGCCAGTTTCACGATCTAATGGAGCTCTTCCGCATCGGCGGTCCTAACCCTGATACAAACTATCTCTTCATGGGTGCGTTTCGTTTTGTCCGTCGGAATCGTCCCACAACTAACCTCGAGGCCCAGGTGATTATGTCGACCGAGGCTACTATTCCGTCGAGACCGTGACCCTTCTGGTCTGCTTGAAGATTCGTTACCCTCAGCGTATTACCATCCTTCGTGGCAACCACGAATCCCGCCAGATCACCCAGGTGTATGGCTTCTACGACGAGTGCCTGCGCAAATACGGCAACGCCAACGTGTGGAAATATTTCACCGACCTCTTCGACTACCTCCCCCTCACTGCTCTCATTGAAAACCAGATCTTCTGTCTGCATGGTGGACTGAGCCCGTCCATTGACACCCTCGACAACATTCGATCCCTGGACCGCATCCAAGAAGTCCCGCACGAGGGACCCATGTGTGATCTCCTCTGGAGTGATCCCGACGATCGCTGCGGTTGGGGAATTTCTCCTCGCGGTGCGGGATACACATTCGGTCAGGACATTTCGGAGGCGTTCAACCACAACAACGGCTTGACTCTGGTTGCACGGGCGCATCAACTGGTGATGGAGGGATATAACTGGTCACAGGACCGCAACGTGGTGACGATCTTCTCAGGTATTTTTTTTCTCCCGGGATCGCTACTGTGGGGAATAGGACTAACCGATATAGCGCCCAATTACTGTTACCGCTGCGGCAACCAGGCCGCTATTATGGAGATCGACGAGCATTTGAAGTACACATTGTGAGTACATCACTCATCCTTTCCGCTGATCTCTGCTAATTCTGCCCAGTCTACAATTTGATCCTTGCCCCCGAGCGGGAGAACCCATGGTATCGAGGCGCACTCCCGACTACTTCCTGTGATAGATTTCATCGTTGTCCTGCAGAAGGCTACTGGGCTAGCGAAGGAACGGGGCATAAGAACGGGGCATTTGTCCGCTTAATTCTGTATGGTTCGGTGCCTGGCCGTCTGTTGATACCAATCATGAAAATAAAAGACTTTGCGAGACTTCTAACGCCGTACCACCTTACAAGTCATGATCGTAATCACTACTCACCTGGATCTGTGATCGGCATTCGAATCCTATCGAATTGTAGTTTTGGGTGCTGTCTGAATATCCCGGTGAAGCTGTGGACATGTTGACATCACACCGGGTTCGAGTTTAGGGTAAATAGTAAATACAATTACATTTGGATTCAATTGAGATGCAAAGCTAAAAATAAAAATAAAAAGTGAAAGCGTTAGTTTTATCGCTAGGAGGAACCCATTATAATACGCAAACAACACGGATGACGCCAGCCATCAACTCCATCACCGTCAGACATTATCTTACATTATGGACGGTGCCCAGCCAGTTTTAAGACGAAAAGAGCCGAGCACAAGGTCAGGCAAGCTGCATTGCTTCCTCCTTCTCCTGCCTGTTCCAAGCCGCGACAATAACCTGACTCTGCTCGGGAAATGGGGCTGCTACCTCCGTCTTCTCATCGCCCTCGACAGCTCCGATTCGGTAATGCCGCACCTTACTGCTTCCATCGGGAACCCACATGCGCTTGTCCTGGCGGGTAACCAGGAAAATCATTACCACCGTCCAATCAATCGCGAAGTCGAAGACATAAAAACAGGCCTTGGATTGGTACCATGCCGGATTCGTGAGCGGGCGAGGATCCATCCAGCTCGTGCCTGCGCGGAACGAGGCGCCGAGACAAAGGAGTGACCCGACGAGGAGGATGATGAAAGCTCGCGTGTGCCAGGATCCCGCACCCGGGTGCTCGACCGAGCGGAAGCGCGTGAGGATGAGGATCAGGAGGACGATTGGGATAGGCAGGAACGAGACGATGGCGAAGTAGGTCAGCCCGTAGAGCTCGACGTCGCGATCGATACGGTGCGTGTTGGCATTCAGGGAGTACATGCTCTGGATCACGACCGTAATCAACATGATGATCGTGATGACCACGACCACGTAGAGGGCTTTGAATGTCCATGACAATGGCCGAGACCAGCCGAAAGTAGGGAAAGCGGCGCGGAGCATGCGTTGGGCGTAGAGGAGGTTGAGAATGAAGAGGAGGAGCACGCCCGCCGCAACGAAGATCTGGGCTGCGATGGCGAGTGAGATGTTGGCTGGGTAATGCGCCCAAGAGATGCGGATCGCATTGGCGATGACGCGGGACATGCAGAAACCGAATGACACGGCTGATGGAATGAATTTGTGTCCTCGCTTTCGGTTGCGAATGAACAAGGTCATATGGCTAGCGCCAGCGGCGGCGAAGAGGACGAGGAAGACGGCGCAGATGGGGACGTCGAGATCCTTTGTTGGACGACCGCCCAGTGCAGCCGTATGAGGTGCATATGGGCCTCCCATTGCCGCCGGTCGATTATTTCAAGGTTAATACGGCGGTGTGTGGTGTGTTGTTGGAGAGGCTGTATAGATCGGGCGGGCGCAGTTCATCCGCAAAGCACCAGCAGTGTGAGTATCGAGATCTCCAAAAGTGTAAATGTGCAAGGAAACAACCCTGGCAGATCTGCAGAGGTAAGTGAAAGCGAAAGCAAAAGACTATATAACCACCATTTTAGGCTTCGGGCTTAGCGTGGGCCACTTAATCGTAAACAGCGAACAGCGAGTGCCGATTCAAAGGCCCGAGCTGATCGAAAGGGGTGTGAGATTTACGACGTAGGGACCCCTGCTTTTCTGCAGCAATGCACTAGTAGCAACATGGCCGTGTTCAAGGGTCTGTTTCTACCAGTCAACAGCTCAGACCGTCGGGGTCGGAGCTAGTGTGGACGGAGGCCGAAGCCCCGATTCGCCGCGATGTCGGTTTGGGGCTGCGCATCCTGATAGGTCTAGGGGCTGATTCCGATCCCAGTTATTTCCATCACGCTGATGTATATGACAAAGAAAATCGAAGGGATTGGAACCAGAGTCCAAAGTATAGGCTCAGGTAGTACGGAGTGTATTGAGCTTCGGAACGCCGGACTAGGGAATATCTCGGGGAGATTTTTAGAACGATGAGATAATAATTTAGGTAAGTCAATCATCTACAATAATACTATAACGAGGTCAGACAATCCCAGTCAAATGACCGACTGCAGCGATTGAACAAACAAAATCAACCCTGATCACCATATAAGACTTCGTCCTCGTCCTACAGGTTCTTGGTCTTCGCCAGAATCTCCTCGATCTCCTTTGCATGCTTCGAGAAGTTGTCCACGAGACTGTCCCACATCGAGGGCTCGTGCTCGTGCTTCTTGTCGCTGTTCCACGCGTAGTCCGTAATCGTAAACGGCCGACTAGATTCGAACATGAATGCAATCGAGCCCTCGGAGATTTGCATCACCGGCGGCGGGTTATCGCTCGCCGCTTTAAATTCCTCGTAGGCGACGCCGTGCGGGACCACTATCAAGGTTAGCAGGGTTTGGCGAGGGGGATTCAGGTGCGCATACTTCCGCATTCGAACGACACGCTGCCCGGCTTGAACGCGTCACTCCGGCCGCCGTAGTCTCCGTAGATGAGACCCATTAATTCGGAGGCTACATTGCGGTGGTAGTAGGGGGGCCGATAAGTGTCTAGACTTGGTCAGAAAAATGCTTATTTTTCTCGGAGAAATAGAAAAAGAAGCTTAAACTTACGGGACGCAACATCCCATCTCGGAGAAAAGATAAGTAGATCGGCAAGGGGTGCGGCCAGATCGCGCGATTTGGCCGTCAGCACGCAGAAAATACTCGGGTCAATGTGATCAACGGAGATTGAGCCGACATTGACAAATTTGGTCAGGTCGTATTTATAGGGGACCTAGAGAATCAGCTGCATTCTTACTTTCAATCACGGTGGAATCCATACATAATTCCCGTGCCATGCCACCACATCGAATGGATTGTGGTTTTGCGTGCTTTTAAAGAACTTGCCGCCAAGCTTGTACACAATCTCCCAGGGCTCCTGAGCAATCTCGTAATGAGCCTCGGGACTCAAAAAGTCCCGTGCATTGGCCAGTCCGTTAGCGCCCAGCGGTCCCAATTCGGGCAGCTCAAAGCATGAACCCCAGACCTCGAGAATGTAGCCACGCGACGGGCCGTCCGGTAGTTCCACGCGGAAGCGCAGTCCTCGCTGGATGACGACGATCTCTCCGGGCTGGACAAAGAGAGGTCCGAACTCGGTCTGAATGTCTAGGGCGCCCTGTTGCGGGACGATTAGGAATTCACCGTCCGAGTTAACGAATGCTTTCTTTTTCATGCTGGTGTTGGCTGCGTAGACGTGGGTGGCCAGACCCTCGCGCAGGGTGGGCTCGCCCGAACCTGCGATTGTTTTCAATCCCGAGACAAAATCGACCTCGCCACTGGCGGGGATATCGAAAGGGTGCCAGGCCAGCTGGGTCGGGGAGACATGGATGCGGGGGTTGAGTGGTAGAAAGTTGGACTCGGTGTCTTTGTTATCTGGCAGTTCCGTCTATACAAACGGTTAGTATTCAATCCGGCTCATTCCGTGCACAAAACATACGAAACCCTGGTGTGCAACTGCCGGACGAGCACGGTACAGCCACGCCTTTTTGTTAGCATGTCGCGGCGCCACAAACGCAGTGGCAGTCAACTGCTCAGCGTAAAGGCCGAAGCGAACATTGCGGGGGTTATTTTGACCCTGTGGAATGGTACCAGGCACCGCTTCCGATACGAAGCTAATTCGGTGAGCTACATCGGCCAATTTAATCACTAGATGCAGGAGACATACGCATTGCCAAAACCAGATTGGTACTGCGACAGAGGTCAGCAATTGAAAACAATCCGATTGATCGATACATACTTTATAAGGATCGTTGCGCCTTGTTGCAAAGGAAGGGATAGTTGCATCCTTTTGCGTCTCGGCCCAGTGGAAAATCTTCTGATATTCCTTGGGATCAGCGAGGTCACTTGTTGAAGGCATGATGATGTTCTACCGATGGATTGAACCAAAATACCGAGGAGGCTCCTGCGCGGGGCGTGCGTCCTATATACTCTTCAGGAAGGACGGTGGTTCAGGCCGTGGGGTCAGGCTCATGACCACCGAGTATATATCCGATGCCCAGGATATCGGATCCGTGGAGAACTGAAACATCGTCATGGCGGAGCTCATCAGCTGCACGAAGTCCTGGAGATCATGGAATTCGGCATGTCGCGACACTCTCGCTTTGCCGACCTCCCCGGGCGTGGATTGCGATTCGTCGCACGCTGACTGTGGAGAGGCTGGAAAAGTAGACGCTTAAGTTCGCGGTACGCGACCCCACATGAGTCAGGTCTGAGTAACGGCGGAGGCAACGGAGAAAAGCACCTTGGTTGATAACTAACGCATTCACCAACTGCTTTGCTAGGTGTTTGGATGTCGGTGGGTCGCTTGTTCAGCGCTGAGCAAGCGGCCGCGGGAATCGGTGACTCTTCAACTGCCGAGTTACGTAGGAACTGACTACTGTCGGGAGATCATACTCTCAAACCAGCTTCAATGCTAACCTGATCGGAGACATTTATACACGATACAGATTCAAATCAACTTAATGGAGTTCTAGATAAATAGCAACATACATTGTCTTTCGCTAATTGAGAAGGCTGATCCGTCCCGCAGTCAGGGCACCCAGAATCGGAAGATAGACCCCAATTCCAGCTTCCCTGAGCACCTTGCAGTGCTCGACTCGTCGTCGAGCAGCAAATTGTGTCTCGTTAATCTCCTTGGACTCACCCAGAGGCCCATAGGCAAAGCGGCTATCTGCACCCCAAGGTGCCTCTCCCGAGACAAAACTGATCCAGCGCTGTCGCATCTCTTTCCCAACCGCCTGTGCAGCTGGGTTGAATGAGAGATCTACACCATCAAAGAGGAACAGCAGATCCACGGCGTGGTGGGAGCGACTAGATGGCTGCCAGGGATTTGGCTGGTCAATCACATACTTGTAGACGCGTTTGTTGGCGGCTTTCAGCTTTTCCGCGACCATTTCCACTGGAAGCGTGTAGCGTGCATCGTGAACCAAGTCCAAAGCACCAAGCTTCGCGGCTGTTGGTCTATCGGGTACCACATGGTACATTTTGCGAAGCTTCGATCCCCATCGCTCGTCGCTCTCGAATGCGGCCGCTATGGTTTCACCTTCGAGGGTTTCAATACCGTTGCGCCAGATGACAGACTATCATACGGTCAGCTTCAAATCACTCAGGCTTAAGTTTAGACGTACTTCATATTCGGTGTCACCAATCATGAGTTCTTCCACCAGCTCGGGCTTGGTCTCCCAGTTCGCCAGCTCGGGCTCTTCTTGCAACCACATTGTGTTGACCTTGCATTCTTTCAAGGCCTGAATCAATACTTCAACGGAAGACTCTCGTAGCGAGGGCTGATCCAGATTTTGAACCTTCGCTTCCAATGTCTTGATCAGACCGTCCCCTCGCTCTACGGGCAATGGAGACGATAGGTACAAGCTACCTGATGCCAGCACCGCCCTTTTGACGGGAGGACTGGTGATAAGATGCGCATGTGTGTAGATGGCCCCGGCACTCTCACCGGAGAGAGTAATATTGGCCTATACAGCGTTAGTGCGTGAGTGGATGAAGATCGAAGAATACGCACGGGATCACCACCGAAAGATGCTATGTTATTGCGAACCCACTCTATACCGAGTTGCTGATCCTTCAAGGCAAGATTCTTCTCCTTGCCGTCTCCGAAGCTGAAAATATTCAGACGGTAATTGATGGAAACGAAGATAATGGGCTTTCCGGCTTCAATGGAGGCTGCCACAAGCTTGGTTGGATCTAAACGAATGATCAGCATGGATGGAGTTGGTGCTTGAGACACTCATACTCACCGCAAATCTTGGATGCCGCAGAGCAAAAAGTGACAATCTGAGAGCCACCTAAAACTATCAGTTAGTGTCAACATATTTTTAAAAAAAAGCTGGAAGAGACAAACCATGAATCCAGACCAGAACTGGGAGTGGTTGTTTAACGGAAGACACCGACGGACAAGTGATTTCAAGATTCAAACACTCGAATTCGTCCTCCGGCTCTGGAGCAATTTCAAATTCCTCGGGGATACGAAGCAAATGGCGCACATCTATCTCCGCCTGAGGGCATCTCGGTCTAATTATGTGTTAGGACTGGATTTAATCAGGCAGGAAAGTCAAGCTGACATACCCGTATTTGGTCGCATCAACAACAGCTCCCGCAAAATCATTCACCGGTTCAGCCCTTTCAAATCGCGCAGGAATACTGCCGTATTTAATACCTAGATATTGGTGTACAGGCACATGGTCTTCTCGCTGGATGCCCTTGAAAGTGGCATTCAAAGCGGCGTGGTGGACTTCCGGGGGCGCCATGATGTGTATCATGACAATGATAGTATCCTAGGATCCTAGGATCCTGCGACGAGGTCGAAATTGAGAGTAGTGTACCTGGGCACGGCTAATGGTGACCCATCAATTCCCGAGCTGATCAACCCGGATCCATGACCCAACCCACGGTTTCCTACTTTGGATGCGCGTGGGGCCGCGGGGGAACCCACTTGTGGCGCGTGTCTTTGGGCTTCGGCTGCGGATATGGCAATTTGAGGGTTTGACGAGATCATTGCTGAGTTAAAAGTTGATTGTACTAGCACTGACGGATCAGAAAAGCCTTGCAAACACCGGAGAAATGAAGAATAGAGTCAATATGTCGGTTTAATGCCGCGATGAAGTTGTAGAATGCCCGATTGGTCAGGCAACGCGGCAGCAATTCCCCCCCGAGGGTGGGACGCTCTGTTCGCACCAATCGGAAATGAGTTATTATCCATTGTGATGATTTTGTTAATGTACAAGAGTTGGGAATAATGCCGATTATATATGCAAGAAACGCTGGATGTTCAGGCTAGGAACCTTCCGACTCGGGCTGATCACCAGCCGCGGTTGGCTTCCTCAGGATCCAGCCACCCACAAACAACAGATTTGGGATCGCAGAGACTCCCGCGATCAGTCCCATCGCCCAGCCCATGGTTCCCCAGCCAGCACTCTGGCGAATGAACCCGGCAAAAAACGGGCCAATGAGACTACCCGCCGCAAAGCCCATATTGGAAAGCCCAAACGCCAAAGCCATGGCGCCTCCACGGCCAAAGATGTTCGGAGATCTATCCTCCTTCTCCTTGACGGCATTGAACACTTCAGTCACGATGGGGGTCATAACCAGGGCAATACAGCATCCGAGTAAGGCAAGCAGGGCGCAAAGGACAATCTTGTCATGCATTGTGTTTTCTTTGACGAGACGCAAGAGAGTTGCCACAGGAACGACAAAGAGGAATCCAGCTGCGGTGAGATAGCGGGGTGTCCAGGGATAACGATCGATGATAAAGCCGGTAATTGGGTCGAGGATGTGCGGTACCATGAGTGCGATGAAGATCAGCCCCTGGCCTGTTTGTTCCCACCCAAATGTCTCCTGAACGAAGATTGGCAGAACGCTGTCGAAGGAGGTCAGCACTAGAGCTATCACAAAATATCCCCAGAGCGACACGACGAGACGATAGGAGCTCAAGAGACTAGCGGCTTGTCTCAGAGGGCTCCGAGCCACGGGTTTTTCCTCCGATGCCTCGGGTTGCGGGTCGTTGCTGAGTGCAAGAGAATTTGCGGTTGCACCCATAGATGCATTTTCCTTGTCCTGCTCTTCGATCGGTGCTAAAGGCTTCACTTCCGGTGCAATCCATCGGGCAGCGTGTCGCTTTTCAATCAAGACCAGCCGAAGGAAAATATCGACGCCAATCAACCCAAACGCAAGCCCGAAGACGGAGTAGTATCCTCCATTTTCGTAGAGAACGCCTCCCAGAAGAGGTCCGCCCATCGTGCCAATACTCAATGACATGGAGACATAACCAATGGCCTGACCAAGGCCATCCCTTCCGACAGTGTCAACCATCAGCGCTATGCCAACGGTCCAGACGACGGCTGCAGCCGCGCCCTGAAACAGACGGCCGGCGATCCACAGACCGATATTGGTTCCAATGCAGAGCAAGGCAGTTGCAGCTCCTAATGCAATCAAACCGAGAAGAAGAGGCCACCGTCGAGATTCAGCTCGGTCTGCTAAATAGCCGATGACAGCTGATAGGAGTCAGTCACAATTCACATGCCCCAGAAGAAAGAACCGACTCACGAGAGAAGGCCAGTAATGCAGCGGAGTATAACGCTAGAAGAATGGAAGTCCATGTTTGGACTGTCAAGTAGAAAATCTAGTTAGTCATGGCACTCGAGGACAAATTCGAAGACATTGACGTACTTTGGTCTTTCGAGAGACCCACTTTGCGCTCCAACGCTGTTGGCGTGACTGGCACAATCTAGAGGTTGTTAGGACATTTGCTTCATATATAACTGAGTCCTTCTTTGACAATATCATACCAGGCCATACATGAAAATATCCTATTTGAAAGTTAGCCACTGATTTGCAATCCACGAAACCAGATCGATGCCTACCGTAGAAGCCGCAAAAGAAACAGTAAACAGAATGAACCATTTCGCAGACCTTAGCTCTACAAGCTTCGGCCGTGTCGATTGCCCCTTACCGGGGAATCCGAGAAAGCCCAAAACCCCCATGGTTTCCCAATCGTCAAGACGGAGGGTCCGAGTTGACGTCACATGGGAGACACCGTGACGGATAAAAGTTTGCTTTTACGATATCGGCGATCGCTGAAAGGCAGAAAAAGGAATAGTAAAAGTTCAGGTAAACCTTCCAGCTTTAGTTGTTTCTTATTCTTCCTCGTATAAGAGATTGTGTCGACGGAGGCAGACTCCGATCCGAATGCGGAGCCCGCGGGCTCCGCACTCGTGCGCCACTCGTTTAACTTGTTTCCCGAACATATCGGACACCGCATTTGGCACTGATCCGAGATTTCGATTCGATACAAAGATTGGGTTTAGGTTGATTCCGAAGCGGTCTGTATGATTTTTTTACTGCTGCCTGGTATAACACTGAAAACGTGGTGATGTCCGCGGGCCCCGCCAACTATAGACATGAAAAGCCGACTCTCACAGACGTGGTCTGGATTTCTTGCTCTTCAGCATCTCCTTGAGCTGCCTTCTTAATATCTTTCCACTGGGGCTTTTAGGGATCTGATCTACCACGTGGATACCGCCTCGGAATCGCTTGTGGTTGGCAATCTTGGGGTTCAGCCATGAGTGAATATCATCAATGACGGTCTTGGCATCCTTTTCTTTCGCCTGCTGCCTGAGTACCACGAATCCAACCGGCAGCTCAGTGGCCATTTCATCAACCCACTGGCCGACAACGGCGGCGTCTTCAATGTCGGGGTGATCGATTAGTTTTCCTTCCAACTCGCTCGGAATCACCTGGAGGCCTTTGTACTTGATCATCTCCTTAATGCGATCGTGGATCGCAACGTAGCCCTCTTTGTCAATTGTACCGATGTCACCCGTCCGGAACCACCTGCTGCCATCGGAGTCAATGTGGAACGCGCCCTTGGTCGCATCCTCGTTGTTGTAGTAACCTCGAGTCACATTAGGTCCGCGACACCAAAATTCACCCGACTGAGTCGATCCATCAGGGTTGACAGCAGCATCGTTCATAGTCTCGGGATCCACCAAGCGGAATACCATGTTGGGAGCGATGCATCCAACCCCCGTGTCTCTCTTATCCATGCGGTTGTTTGGGATTCCGGTGGCCAGGGGGGATGTCTCCGTGAGTCCCCAACACTGGGTACAGAAGACCTCGGTTTGGTGCAGATTTTTGAACTTCGCTTCTAGCGCAGATGAAAGCTCATTGGATAAGGGTGCTGCGGCAGACATGATGCGCTTGACACTGCGTAGATCATACTTGGAAGTTCTCTCGTCTTTGACGATCATGAGTGCAACGGGAGGAACCAAGGCAAGGTCGTCAGGCCGGTACTTCTCGATGCAGCCCAGATACAAGTCGAGGTCGAATCGGGCCATTACTACCACGGAGGTACCCCAGAGTAGGCTATGGCACATGTAAAGGAAGAGTCCGTAGATATGGCTGAGCGGGAGGAAGGCGATCATCGCCTGTCGTTGGGCTCCTTCGTCGGGCTTGCCGGCTTCCGTCATGAGACGCCATTGTTGCATGTTGGATGTAATATTCTGGTGTGTCGTGATGACACCCTTCGCGGGGCCAGATGTACCAGAAGAGAAGCAAATAAAAGCAATTTTCTCAGTAGCATCTGCCGGTGAAACTGCAAATAGAGGTGCAGCTGAGAACGTACTAGCCATGTGGTCACAAGTAGGCTGGCCATTGACAGGAAATGATCCATCCAGGATAATAATCTTCTCTACAGAGGTGCCTTTCATGGCCTTCTGTGCAGTCTGAAGCAAGGATGAGTGGGCAATGATAAATCGAGCCTTACTCGTTTTAAGCTGGGCGTTTAGTTCCGATGCCGTCAAGACTGCACTTGTAGGGGATACAATGGCTCCAGAGCCGATAATTGAATAAGCCACAATGGGATAATCTATGGTATTAGGACTGAAAACTGCGACCACATCGTCCCCCTTGAGACCGAAGTTCTGTCGAAGCCCGTTTGATAAGGATTTCGTGCGCTGGACGACATCGCCAAAGGTGTACTGCTTCCCGGACACTGCATCGATGTACAAAGGTCGGTCCAGCGGCGTATTGAGGGGATTGGAAAAGAGATACGAGATCAAGTCTAGGGATTTAATGTTGATATCCGGGAACGGAGAGTGGTAGGTCTTGAACGGCATTGTTGGGAAATGACGGATTTCAAAGAGAAACGAGTAAAAATGTACTGAGCGGCAGAATTGAGTAGATAACGAGAAGATTTATATAAAGCACGTATCATCATAACCTCCGGAGAGGCCGAAGAAATGTATTACGCTTACGATCCGGACTTGCCGCCAACGAGTGCCGACTCCACAAATTTTGTGAGTCGCCCACCTATCGCAGCCCGAGTTCCGGGAGTCCGAGTGTCCGGGGAAAGCTGCACTGATCCGCCGGTGGGCCTTTTTCGGTTGATCAGATCTATTCCCTCGGTTGGATGAGTAATCTTGAAAACTCCCAACTCTCCGGGGCTGGAGGCTTGGGTAGGTCTTGCCGATGGTCTACATAACACGCATTTACGTCCCGGAGCTTAGACATAGAAAATCTCTTGATATGTGGCTAAGCGAAGGTGAAAATTAGCTGGCCATAAAGTTCACAAACACTTTTGCTAGGTCGTCCAGCGGGACCTTGGAAGCGCCGTCAAATAGAATACTTCTGCGCATACTATCACCTCCAAAAGCCTCCGTCACCACACCTGAAATCTTCCCTTGATCACTGGGTCCGTAGACACGGGCCGAGAACCCAGAATTGATTTCACCGGGGGTAATGGCAGGCCACGGCGCAAGTCCGTGGCAGAACTTGAAGAAGTCCTCCGCAAAGGCAGTGCCAACCTTCTGCTGCTCCGGGCTCAAATATTCAGTGAACGTCTGGAAGAGATAGGCAGTATCAAGAATGTGGTTTGCGTGGCCCTTCCACGGCCCATCCCATGGATTTCCCTCGTTGAAGTGGTACACATAGGCGTTTCCATTCCAGCCACGAGCAAAGCTGAGAGCAGCTGCGTGACATAGAATGTCCGCGCTGAATTTGAAGATGGAAGAAATGCTCTTCTCGTCTGGTGTATCCTCGGTAATTCCGTAAAAATCGAGGATGCGCTGTGCTTCCTCTGGATGTGATGCGAGAACTTGACGAACTGCTGATATGAAACGCTCCGTGCAGTTGGCGTTGATTCTCGGTGCCACTACTTGTAGAATGCTGGTCTGTATTTGCAGATTGTCAGTCACGGCCAAGGCAGCTAGTATGTATGAACGTACGTCAACCTCGGCATCTCCGATCAACAAATCCTGGCACCATGAATGGCCCGGGAGAGCCTTCGAATTCGGTTTTCCTAGCTCATTGTATGTGATACCCGGGAGCACGATATCGCTATCGATGGCCGGGCTCACCAGGACAGATGGAGGGAGCTTGGCGATAAGTTCATGGCCGGGCATTTCCAGCAGCGCCTTGACTCGCTCTTCAGCTGCTATATCATTCAATCCCAGAGCGGCCATCGCATGTTTATAATTTTCCTCATGCACCTCGTACGGAAGCGCGGGGACGAACAGAGATGTTCCGCTCATTGAGATTGCGCGCTTGAAGAGTGGCTTTTGCGAATGAAGGTGGTAGGTTACGGCAGCTCGAACCAGTCAGCATCAAGTGCTCGTGAAAATCCCCAGGAAATGCCTCTTACCTCCACCAGCGCTCATTCCCGCCGCAGTGATATTTTCTGGGTCTCCGCCAAAATCTTCAATGTGCTTCCGGACCCAAGCTAGAGCCATGCGCTGGTCGCGGAGCCCATTGTTTGCTCGGTATCCCGCATTACGCAGCTCCTCGGAAGTCAAAAATCCCGGGGCTCCTAGTCGATAACTTAGAAGCCGTCAGCCAATACAGGGGAGAAGGGCTGCTTCCTGTCATCTTACTTGATGGCGACTACCACTACCGGGAGATTCTTCTCGATGGACAACTTGACAAGTCGAAGCAGGTCATTCTGAGGCCAAGAGTTCGCCCCGATGAACAAACCACCGCCGTGGATGTACACAAGCACGGGGAGTTTTGACGAAGGAGTAGCGTTGGAAGGGACTGCGACGTTGAGATTGAGACAATCGACATCTGATTGCGTCAGGTCCTTCTTGGGCAAAGAGTGCTGGACATGTCCGAGCTCTATTTCACATCCAACCGGCGGTGACAGCGCTGTAGGTCTGCGGAAATGTCAATAGAACGGTCTCGGTCCGGTCACGCACGAACTCACCCATCGGCCGTGGCATCTAGGATATCACCCTTTCGCTCTTCAACCAGCTCTGCATCCGCGAATCGATTTTTGAGATTGGCATATTTGACCCCTAAGAATTGAGTGACACCTTCGCCAGTTTTGCCTCGGATGTCGCCAAGACAGCGGGTGGCCAGGATTGTTGTCATGGTATGCTGACTTCACCGAGAGGAGAAATTTGCACGAAAGACTCCAATCTGTTCAAATTCTCTTGTTCGAGGCAAATGTCCCAGACCTCCAACAATGGCGGCTTTAAAACGACTGCCCCTCATTTTGGGCCCGCAGGTGTCGTGGAGATCCCCGGGGTTTTCCCGCGCCCTCGGATTTGGGCCGCTTCTGCCCCGTGTGGCCAGGAGTCATTGATTCTGTGGATATCTCCAATCTCGGATCTCAAAGGTTGGTGTAGCTCAAACAGTTTTGCAGAGATTCAGCTCAGCAATGCACTGCCATCCTGTGCTGATCCTACGCAGACGAGAATAGAACGCGAATTTGAACATCACACGTCCCGTCACCGCTTGAAATGTTTTTCCACTTTGTAAATTACGTCCAATCGGCCAGAATTGAGACGAAGTTTGCAGGACTTATGCAACAAAACTGAGTCGACGTATTCTCTTCGTCCGACGACGTCTCAGCAGCGTTTTGTCTGAGTCAGACAGATACAAATCTTTCTCTTGCTCTCCAGTCTGTCGCACATTCCCAATCATGCAAGAGACGAAAGTTGCAACCCACCGATGATTATACCATGTCAAAGTCCTACCACTTTGTTGCTACCGAAGCTTTCAATTCGCAAAATTTCACCAAGATCGAGAATCTCTGTCAGCATATCGAGCAGACAGCTCATTCTTCAAAAACCTGCGGATCTGGAGAATGCATACGGATATAAATAGCCTGCTTTTATTGCCTCACATCCGTGGTGGCTCTACTGTGCGTTTGCAGTTCCGCTGACACTGCTTACTATGGTGGGGTTTTGCGGCAGCGACGGTTCCGCGAAGAGAACGGTGCTGGCAAAAGGCCGAACCGGCAGGGTATACGAAATTTTTGCTACGATAACAAACGTCATTCCAACGGAAAAAGTTTGATTAATTGACTTTGGAACTTTTAGTAGTCAAGTCCCAATAAAGATGGCAGCCCCCTTGTATTCTTAACAAGATCCGCCCTCCATACAAACGCCCCATGCCCTCAAGTACAGGCAACCAAGATAGTACACCAACTCCCATGAAGCACAGACAAAAAATCATTTCTTTCCCACATTCACAACTGTTTTCTCTCCATCAACAACGAGTGTCTCTGCTTTGCTTATTATTGACTCCGAGTCTGTCTCATAAGACTTTGAACTTGTTTCGGCCTTCGAATCTGGTTGTTGACGACGCTTGTCGATTTCTTGACTCAGGTATTTCCACGTATCCTTCGCGAACTCGATCGCAGAGCGCGGGCGAGGCTCGAGAGATGCGGTGGCCGGTCGTTGAAAGGTGAAGGCAGCCATGATTCAAAGATTATTGGCAGGTAGATTGGGTTGGATAAAGTGGAGAATTTTGTTGGTTGGTAGTGTTTTGTATTTCACCAAGTATCAAGTCAAAAAAGAGGAATGATATGTGATTCAGTTGTGAGGTATAGATAGTAATTCAGGCAGAGAATGTCTCGGCTTATATAGACACTTCCTCCCGGTCATGATGATGCGTAATGACTCAGTGGATCTTTGTAGGCATCAGGAAACGAGCGTGTAAATGCATCAAATTAGAATTTATAAGCCTAGAATTTATAAGCCTCACTCCGACTCCGATAACTACAAACCTTTTATTGCCTGGATGATTGGCTGCGCCAGCCTAGCCCTACGACAATGGCGGTGTGTACGTATACCATAGGCACCCTTTTTGTCGAGGCTCACGGTGATTCTATGACGGGATAGGTTCGAGGTTAGAAAAAGGCTGGTAGGAGACGGGGTAGATAACACAAACTAAGGAAAACGTGCTTGAGTCATACATTCCCGCTCTGGACTCCGACCCCGAACGCCAACCCCGAAGCTCATCCTTACTCCGACTCCGACTGCGGAGGCCCCCACTTTCGGCCCACTGGCACATCGCATACTGTGTAGACCACAGTACATCAAGCGAACGGTCCCGGCCGAGAAATTTTGGCTTATTAATGAGAAAAACAGTGTTTGACATGTGGTCAAAAGATTCATGAAGATCCATTGCTCATGCAAGTACAATTATCGCTATGTCGTGCGTGGGTCTCCCGCTCGGTCTTTGAGAGGTGCCGTAGCAAGGGTAGACATTCGAATCAAAGCATATCCAAACTGTTTTGCAGCTCGGATTGCCAATTATCAAGATGCGTAATATAGTAGTTATAGTCCAAGAAAATATCCGCGACGTCGGCGTTATTTGGAGGTAGCTACATCGCGAATTGACTGGCGTAGACTTCTTGTAGAGCCCAGTATCACCGATTCAGTGCCGACTCTGGGGATGGTTGACGTAGAAGGGCGATACACGCATCTGTCCGGCTTGTTCGTGCGAGCGCATCGCCCGCAGACAGGATATTGATGATCGCAACGTAGTTTGGACTTGCGACACGGCTCGCATGAGGATGGCAGACCGTTCTTCCGCAAAGTAACCATCGAGTATGCTTATCTATTAAACCGGGTGAATTTCTGTGTATCCCGTCCGATTACCGGGCATGGATACTCTTTTTGGGGGTGCGACTTCGTCTCCGGCGCATTGGTCTACTTACTAAGCACGCACCAGCCCCTCGGAGTCTCGGCTGCTCACTCTTATTATTACCATGGCGAGAAGTCTTATCATACGGCAAATCGCATATAAATATTCGCACCGGTGGAGAAATCTTCCTCGTTGCATCGGAGCTTGGGAAACGCTCCCGGTGTGGAATCGAGTCACTTAAATGGCCTCGTTTGCATGTCGGATCATTTCGAGACGGTTGAGATTCAGAACCTTCTTAATTGATCTGACCAGATATCTCCAAATGCTTCCGTGGGCGGCTGCTGGTGAGATAATGGCCAAAGACCGTTCGAACCGTATCTCTTACAAGTCCCGGAGATCTCTCTTGCCCACAGTGAGTCAATCTGTCTCGCGTTCTGTTCAAGTACCATACCGGAGAACGTGAGCTCTCATTGACATCTGATATGAACAAGGGGAGACTTATCAGTGTATTTCAAGATCTAGCAGCCACGAAACAAGGAATGTAGAGCAAGGGTGTTTTCACATTATCTTGTGAACAAGAAGCTCCTCTCCATTCTCGTCTGGCGTGACACAAATGCGATGGAGGCAGATGATGGTCAATGTTTCCATACTCTATCAGGAATCTTGTGGTGCTAATGACAAGTAGTCACCTTTTCACGTACGTTAATATCGGTGTGGAAGGGCTTCACCCATCGAAATTAGAAATGGGCGAGGCCCATTGTCTCCATGGATGACCACGTCTCTAAAGTGGAAAACGGCAGTGAATATGTAATAAATAATGGAGCTAGTGCTAGGAGATATCTTCAGTCCGATATCCAAATAAGATTGCTCCAATCAAATTGGCTAGAAAGCGAGTGTCCAAGTGGTCGGGTTTCTGCTTACGCTGCAGGTTGTGCAGAAATAGAGACTGGGATCCGGTGCCACGATAAATGAGAAGTGGACACGGTCTCTTCAATGGCGCACCTCAATCGGGTGGGCCGATTATGCAGTCAAGCCACTGCCTGCCCCGTGCACAACCTCCATGTCGGGCTTTTTTTGTCAACTCCCTTCTGATGGTCTGTTTTACGTTCATTATTCTCACCGTGACCTGTATACTTTTTTATTCAGCTCGTGAGAATTCCTTGCAACTTAAAATACACAAATAGACTTCAGTAACGGAGATATATACCGTTCTCGCCATTGAATGCCGTGATTCGAGTGCAAAGAGCGGTGATGCTGGTATACTCCATGCACGCACGTGACCGCCCCACGGCTTCCCCGCAACGGACCGAGAGCCCCCTGCGTCGCTCGGAAAGCCACGGCGGAGCTCGAAGGGCCGTTTAAATACCCCCTCGGGTACTTTTCTGCTTATCTTTCTCAAACCCCCAGGTTGATTCTGTTTCTCGCTAACTCCCGCCATACTTCCTCACGAATTCAGCAATGAGTGTCCGAACCGCATGCTCTTTACCCAGGGCGGCTCGCCTCCGCACTCCGGGGAGCCTCCGACGCTGGCCGTCAACTACAAGCTCGGTACAGTCGGCCCGAGCTTTCTCAACAACACTGCACCGCGACGCAACATGGGGTTTTGTCGGCTTGGGGCAAATGGGTATGTATGAATTGAAGCCGAAATTTCTCGTTATGTGCAATGACCCTTGACTAATTTCGGGCAGGCTATAACATGGCCAAGAACCTACGCGCCAAGATCCCCGCCGCTGACACACTGATTATCCGTGATGTCAACGAAGAGACCACTAAGCGCTTTGCCGCGGAAGCTCATGAGGCCGCACGCAGTGCCGACGAAAACCGAGTCGAGATTGCCCAGAATGCGCGTGAAGTTGCAGAGAAGTCGGTGAGTGTCACGCTTAATCCAAGGACCTGAGTGGCAGTGATCATGCTCCGCCTGCACTGTGGCTTCTTATGTTCTATGTGGATAGCAGCTAATGACCATCTTTGTTCTTTGATAGACCGTCATGATCACCAGCCTTCCCGAGTCGCAACACGTCATTGATGTGTTTCATTCCATTCTCAAGGAAGGCGAGCTTCCAGCGCTCGAGGAAGAGCGTCTGTTCATCGATACATCAACCATTGACCCCGTGACGTCCAAGGACATCGCGAATGCAATTCACACTACGCAAGCCGGCCGATTCGTGGATGCCCCAGTCTCGGGTGGTGTGGTCGGTGCTCGAGCGGGCACTTTGTCTTTCATGTTCGGAGCCTCTTCGCAGACAGGGCAGCTGCTTGAGCGTGTCCGAGGTGTCCTCGCTCACATGGGTAAGAAGGCATGGCATCTCGGCGAGCCAGGCTCGGGAGTCTCTGGCAAGCTCGCCAATAACTACATGTTAGCCATCAACAACATTGCTACTGCCGAAGCAATGAATCTCGGAATCCGCTGGGGGCTGGATCCCAAGGCGCTGGCCGAATTGATCAACTCGTCGACGGGCCGTTGCTGGCCTTCAGAGGTCAACAACCCTGTTCCCGGTGTAGTCGAATCTGCACCGGCATCGCGCGGCTACGAAGGCGGGTTTGGGGTGAGTCTGATGAACAAGGACCTGCGCTTGGCCCTCTCGGCAGCGGAGAAGTCAGGCACTCCGTTGGCTCTGGGTGACCAGGCGCGACAGGTATATAATGCGGTGGAGGAAGCCCACCGCGGCAAGGACTTCTCTGTTGTCTACCAGTGGCTGCAAAATAAATCTGAATAATGGTCTGAATAACACTTTCGTGTGTCCCTAGCTTGCGCCATACGCATTTCTCGTGATTACCCCTTCTCTCCTACCTAGGCCTTGCCATAGACGTGCGGAAAATACAGGTGTTCTTATTGTCATTTGGATAGGTAGCAATTTGAAGGAGCCTTAATTTCAATTTTTATGCCATTCGACCGTACGGTGCAATTTGGTGGTGCGATGTCTCTTGTTGTATAGAACCTCGCAATCGCACATTCGCACATACTCGCCCTGCGCCAATCTTCAACGCTCACTTCTCTTCTTCCTCATCCTCTTCCTTCCATTAACATCCTTCTCCCCTTTTACGCTGTATCGGTTTGTATCTTGTATTTCTCCTCAAGCTCATCCTTCCACCAATTGTGTTCCAATTGGGACGTCGCACTTGCTTCGTTCTCGTGGGAAGTGCGCTCTTTCCCTTCGAACGCTCGCCCTCGTTACTCTCCCATTTCTCCTCCCTCTTCTCTTCTTCATTTCATCTCATCTCACCTTCTTTCTCATCGGTTCCTTTATCTTCACCTGGTTTTGTAAGAGACCAGTTGAGCCCAGCCTGCCACAAAACCTTCTCACAACTTTATTCCCAGCTTCTGACAGGTCCCGTTCGTTCCTCTCGTCTTGTCTGAGCATCAACGGAAGCAAAATTGCTTTGCAGGCCGCCGAATTTGTGAGTCTCTCGTCTGTAGCTCTGGGTTACATTCTGCGCTCGCGTTGAGCGAATTGAACTAAATTACATACAGTCATTCATCAATCGAATCGTCTCCCCATCGGTTGATATACTTCCCCGTGTGTGCGAGGTATGAGTCCCCTCTCTCTTCAAGCAGAGTCCCATACGATGAACACGAGAGAAATGCGAGGTGCTCAGTCTTATGCTGTTTGCAAAATCACAGAGCCATCGTCCGTTCTTTTTCTTTTCGTCTTGTCCATTGTTGGCTGACATGGTGCATGAACATTACTGACACAGATTTCAGTCTTAGAAACGAACGACGAGATGCAGCATCAGGCTCAAAAATGCAGCACTTCCAGCTCTGGCCAAAGTTCCAGCCAACATGACCCTCGTTCGCCTTACGGGTCTGTCTTCTCCCATAATGCCACCGTCTCGACTGGCGATAGCAGCGTCGTTCCTCGCATGTACCAAGGTGTGGGTGTTCAAGGCCATCGGCCCAGGTTTTCCTCCAAAAGCTCCGCGCCTACGACGCCCATGACCAACAGCCTGGACTGGTCTGCCGGAAATCGCACTCCTTACACCAGCCCATTTATCCTGTTGCCCAACTCGCCCGTGTTCAATAGCATCCCCCAGATGACCTCGTTCATGACGGGGCCTGTTTCGGGACAGACTGACCAGATGGGTCAGTTTCCATATTTCTCATCGGGTATTTACCAGAACCTCAATTCAATGGTACCAGGAACGTACCCATCATGGCCGTATGTGGTGAACTACGACATGCAGGATGTCTCGAATACCAAGCAAAGTGGATGGGCCACTGTTGACGGACAGAGATCAGAGAATGTCGGTCCCATACAGTACTATCCCACACCTCTGGTTCCCACCATGGATGCCAGTTCCCTCTCGGGGTACGCCTACGGGAGCATGTTCCCGCAGCTCGGTTCGCTCTCGCTGCCTTTCCAGATGATGAAGACCACGAACGGGTACATGGTTCAAGACCTGGAAGCTCTGACGCAGCAAGAGCCCGCGATCCCCCGTGCAGTGCCTGCCATGTGGACTAACCCCTCTGAGCTGACACTCGCCAAATGCCTGGAAAACCGCGAGGGTATCACCAATGTTTACATTCGCGGATTTCTTCCTGAGACAACTGATGATATGCTGCATTCTTATTCCGTTCGCTTTGGCAAGATTGAACGCTGCAAGGCAATTGTCGACCTGGACTCGGGTCTTTGCAAGGGGTATGAGGATCCGCAGACTAAGCTGCCCTCCGTTGCTAATTTACGATCCCAGCTTTGGGTTTGTTCAATTCTTCAATTTCGAGTCTTGCGAGAATTGTATTCGTGGGTTTTTCTACCTCGGATACCAAGCCAGCTTTGCCCAAAAGTCCCGCAACTCTCGTCTGAAGGATCTGGAAGACAGCTCGTCCACCAATATATACTGCACCAACATTCCCATTGATTGGACAGAGGCCGTATGTCTCCATTGTCGGTGTCATACACCTCGATAAATGCTGATCATCCCAAAGGACTTGCGCCGCCATTTCGAGCCATACCGTGTGGTGTCGGAGAAGATCAGCCGTGATGAGAAGACAGGCGTGAGCAAGGAAGTGGGCTTTGCTCGGTAAGAGAGCCTCCGGCCCTGAATCTAGCAATCATCTAAACCTCACTTGCAGCTTCGAAACCCGCGATATCGCCGAGCACGTCCTGGGCCAGTTCCACAACGTTACCGTGAAGGACAATGGCGTGAAATTGTTGTTGCGTTTTGCAGACACCAAAGCCCAAAAGATGCTAAAGCAGCAGAGCAATGAGCGCCGTGCCTACCGTGCTGGCGAGTATAACTACTCTGTGGAGGTTGTGCAGGGTTCTACCCCGTCGCCCTCGGCGCAGCGTCCCCAGCAGAATAGCACGCACCTCACGCCTAATTCCCAGGCCAGCTTCACTTCACCGGCTGGGCTCGGCTCAAACTGGACCCCGGCATCTTCGATCTCCCCTACGTGAGTAAAGACATGCCAGCTTGACAGGTTTCACAACATGTTCTTACCAGATACCACAGGTATGCCCTGATGAAGGATGGAGGTGCAGGACACGGTTCCCTGGCATCCAGCAGCCTCAGTGCGCTCGACAATACTCCTGTGTGCCGTGGGCGCTCATTCAAGGCACGCCGCTCAATGACTGATATTTCCGGGGGATCGTCCAAGACGGCCATTCCCAAGTCTCCTGCTGGCGAACCTCGCTCCTACACGTCCGCCGCGCGCAAGGAGAACATCAAGGCCGGATCAGTATCTCCCATGCATTCACGAGTGGAATTCACGGTATCCACTCCTCGCTCATGCACCTAATACGATTCACACATCCGACGTGTATGAATATCAACCTCATTGACGTCAAGGCTTCAGTAAGTGCCTACTGTGAGCAATTTTTCTCTTTTCAACTCGCGACATCCCTTATCATTCGCAGAATGTACTTCGACGTATTTCTTGCGATCCATGTTTCTTTACTGTTTCTCTACTGGCTTTTTAGTGTTTGTCAAATGTCGTTCGAGGTATTTCTCTTTCGACAATCTGTTTTCTACTTTTTCCACAATCCGCTCCATATCTTTACGCGATTGCGGTATTGATGGAACTGTTGTCTCCTCTGTTCTTGTCATTCTGTTCTTCGTTACAGCTACAAGAGAAAGCATGTCTTCTGCAGTATGTGTTCGAGATGCATGTTTTTTTCAATTCGCTCGAAACGCCCTCGCGCATCACAAGGTTGCGCAGTCTAAATTATGATATCCCTTACCAATTGAAATCCACAGTAGGTCCAGTAGGTCCACAGTAGCCCAGATAAACATGACGAGAGTACAGGAGCATACCTCCAGCGCGCAATCTATGGACCTATCGTCAAACGGGGAGAACTCCATCTATACAAGGCAAGCGACATGGGCCACCGCCAAACTCGTTTCACACTCCTCAATACAGAATTTCCCAAGATCAATTGCGGCCAAGTCTCTCCTCCACATCCTGCGTCAGCTCATACGCTGGCAAATACTCCCCATCGCCTCCGTCTTCCTGGGGTCTTCTTAATTTCGGGTTGGGCTTGGTATCTGAAGTACCTCCCAAGCTGGTGTAACCTTGTCGATAAAGATCACAGAACTCAAGATCCAAATGCCGAATAAAAGCCCAAATCTCGGCGTAGTGCCAGTCGATCACCGGGTGCACGCGCATGAAATCCGGCCAGCCGTGATCCGTCCGGTCGAAATGCGTCAGCTTCGCCCCGTGCGGGTCCGTCCGCCGCGTACCCACGAATATCGCCCGGATGCCCGGGTGTCGCTGCAGATAGTCCTCGAAGACGGTGCGGATTGTGGTGTGCGGTGGGCTGGTCGTATATTTCGTTATCGAGAGGTGGTACGCTTGTGCCGAGGACACGACGAATTCTTCCACGGAGGGGAAGGGGTCGGGTGGGAGGGCGTAGATTGACGGTATCACCTCTTCTGTTGCAGGGCCGGTGGTGGTCTGGGTGGTTGTCTTGTGATCGGTATGGGCGTGCTGGGAGTAGGGGTGCAGGCCGGCCAGGAAGAGGATTAGGAGGACGAGACAGTCTTTGCCGCCGTTGTAGGAGAGGGACAATTCGGATAGTTTATATTGGGAGAGTGCTTTGGACACCACATCTAGGGAAATGCGGGTTTGCTTCTGGGCCGAGGCGAGGAGTGAGCCGGAAGGGTGTGACTCGCTCAGGAAAGCGTGGACGCGGGCGTGGATGCGCTCGATGACGGTAGCGAGAGGAGGGATATTCGTGTCGATGACTCCATTGCTATAGTGTACATGCGCGGATCCATTCTGCTGAGCCTGTGCTGTTGAGCTAGTCGGATCGGTAGGTTGCTCGGCCCCGCGGTGGCCTGTTGAGTCGGGGATCGGAGGAAACGGGCGCAGATGTTCTAGCGCACGCGAAATCGGTCCGGTCATGACAGGCTCAAACGGCTCGTCTCCGAGTGCCACGGACTCGGCCATTGTGGACAGTAGTGAATTATGGAAGGAAGATGACTGAGGTGAAGGCGGGGAGAGTGGGTTTCGGCGCTCGGGGAATCCAGAATGGTCTAATCCCATGTGGGGAGGGCAATGCGAACACGGTCCCTCGGTTCCGAGTGCTTGGCTATTTTATATCATAGTCTTCTGTGGAGGGACATTGAAATAAGACCGATCTCCTCTGCAGCTGCATCGAAGGTTCGAGACATACCCCGCGTCGGCGCTTATCGGAGTCGAAGTGCATGGATCTTCGTGGACGGAACGGCAGATAAGTCAAGTGTCGTAGATAGCATCAAGGTTACATAGTAGCTATGAGCTATGAGCTATGAATGCAATTGTAAAATCCCTAACGCCGTGCGATGCTTGATGGCTATCCAAGCACCTTCATCTTTTTCTTTTTCTTTTTCTCGTCTCCCGCAGGTTTGCGACCCTTCTGGAAGTCCCGCCAGGTCCCAATGCGCTCCTCGCGACTCTCCTCCCACGCCTTGTCATTGTCGCGCTTCCGCTTGCGCGCATCCAGTTCTTCTTCTTCCTTGCGAGCCTCTCGTCCTTCTTCCTGCATGCGCGCCTTGGCCTGTCGCCGCCGTCGCGCCTCTTCTTCCAGCAGCACGTGGACGGTCTTCTGCCGCCATTCCACCTTGAATTCCTCAGTTTTCAGCTCTGGTGAATCTAGATTGTACTTGTGCTCGCGGATAAGTAGCCTTCGCGCATCGGCAATGCATTCGTCGAGGTAGGCACGTTGCTTTTCGTCTAGTAGGGCCGTTTGGGCTTTAGCGAGACGGTCGAATGCATCGGGTGCGGCTGGGTTCTTGGTTTTGTCCGGGTGAATTAGGAGCGACTTCTTGCGGTATTGGACCTTGATGTCCTTCTCTGGTACACCGGGCTGCAGGTCTAGCACGGCGTAGCTGTTTGGTAGTGTATTAGTCCAAGGTCTCGGGAAAGTCGCTGGAGACTTACGAATCCAGAGAGAACGCCTTGCGAATGCGGTCGATCTCCGCATCCTGGAATTGAGCATTAACACAGGCCCATAAGAGAACATTGGAGTGACATACCTTTGTGAATTCGGAGGCCTCGCGCTCGAGCGAGTCGAAAATGTCCTGGTCGTCGTCCGCCATGAGGAAGTGACAAGCAGTCGCTGGCGCCAACTCGCAGATAAGCGGCTTATCAGTGGCTGAGTCATCCCATGAACTACTCGGCGTTGATCACACGATACACGGTCCTACATAATCATTACAGGGTGCAGATTGGATGACTATAATAGTAATGAGGGCACTCTAATTAAACATTCATCTATTAGCTCCATCAATATGTTACAAGTACTTTGCCCTTTGTTTTGGAATGATTTTGTGTTCAATGTGTCTCTGCACTGATAAGGACTTATCGTAAGATGACTCAGCAAGAAAAAAAAGCTGCATCGTTTGGTTTCGCCGACGATAAGAACTTCACGAATAACAGCATCATGGCTCCTGCCCGGACTTCTCGCGGAAAGCCTCCGAAAACTCATCATGACTCCGGTCGGACCCTCAAACGAAAGCGCGGCGAGGATACACTGTCCTCACTCGTTCAGCGCGTCGAGGATCTCGACTTGAAGGCCTCCGTCAAGGCCTTCTCCGATCTTCCACTCTCCGAGCCCACCGCAAAGGGCCTGGCTGCCTCGCACTTCAAGACCCTGACCGACATCCAGCAGCGCGCTATCGTCCATTCTCTCAAGGGCCGCGATATCTTGGGTGCTGCGAAGACCGGATCTGGCAAGACTTTGGCCTTCATTATTCCCGTTCTCGAAAACCTGTATCGCAGGCAGTGGACCGAACTCGATGGATTGGGTGCCCTTATCCTATCTCCGACACGCGAATTGGCGATCCAGATTTTCGAGGTGTTGCGCAAGGTGGGCCGCTACCATGCTTTCTCCGCCGGGTTGGTGATCGGTGGAAAGAGTCTGCGCGAGGAACAAGATCGACTGGGCCGCATGAACATTCTGGTCTGCACTCCGGGTCGTATGCTCCAGCATCTGGATCAGACTGCCATGTTTGAAACCCATAATATGCAGATGCTAGTTTTCGATGAAGCGGACAGAATCCTCGATATGGGATTCCAAAAGACCGTCGATGCGATTGTCGATCATCTCCCCAAGGAGCGCCAGACCATGCTATTCAGTGCCACGCAGACGAAGAAGGTCTCCGATTTGGCCCGTCTCAGTCTCAAGGACCCCGAATACGTCGCTGTCCACGAAGCCGCCGCTGCGGCAACCCCATCGACTCTCCAACAACACTACGTCGTCACTCCTCTCGCTTCAAAACTCGATACATTGTGGAGCTTCATCCGCAGCAATCTCAAGTCCAAGACTGTAGTTTTCCTGGCCTCTGGAAAGCAGGTCCGGTTTGTCTACGAGTCGTTCCGGCACCTGCAGCCCGGTATCCCCCTGATGCACCTTCACGGCCGACAAAAGCAGGGAGGCCGACTTGATATCACCACCAAGTTCTCCCAGTCTCAGCACTCGGTGCTCTTCGCCACCGACGTTGCAGCCCGTGGTTTGGATTTCCCCGCAGTGGACTGGGTCATTCAAATGGACTGCCCCGAAGATGCCGACACCTACATTCACCGAGTGGGACGTACTGCGCGTTACGAGCGTGTCGGTCGCGCCGTTCTTTTCCTCGATCCCAGTGAGGAGAAGGGTATGTTGAGCCGACTCGAACAAAAGAAGGTGCCGATCGAAAGGATTAATATCAAGGCGAGCAAGCAGAGCAGCATCAAGAATCAGCTGCAAAATATGTGTTTCAAGGATCCGGAACTCAAGTACCTGGGTCAAAAAGCATTTATTTCATATGTCAAATCATGCTTTGTGCAGCCTGACAAGACGGTATTTAATATCAAGGAGCTCAAACTGGAAGACTTTGCTGCTAGCTTGGGTCTACCCGGTGCACCACGCATCAAGTTTATCAAGGGAGACGATACCAAGGAGCGTAAGAATGCTTCTTGGAAGATGGCCCACCTCTCCAGTGACGAGGATTCAGATGCAGAGGGCGAGAGCAAGAAGGAGAAGAAGAAGGAAGAGAACCAGGTGCGGACCCGCTACGACCGCATGTTCGAACGACGAAACCAGGACGTGTTGGCAGACCACTACCACAAACTTATCAACGACGACGGCACCATGGTTGCCACCGGTGCCGGTGCCGGTGAAGACGCAGACGAGGATGCCGACTTCCTATCTGTCAAGCGTCGGTTCGTTGCAGGTGACGAGGAACTCGGTCAGGGTGGCTCCGACTCCGACGCCTCTGCTGAGAAGAAGGCAACCAGGAAGGTGCAGATCGACGGACAGGAGCCGCTGGTTATCGACTCCAAGCGCCGCGAGAAACTCCTCAAGTCGAAGAAGAAGTTGCTCAAGTTCAAGGGCAAGGGTACGAAGCTCATCTACGACGACGATGGCAATGCCCACGAGGTTTACGAGATGGAGGATGAAGACCAGTTCAAGGCCCGCGGCGACGCCGATACCCAGCGCCAGCGCTTCGTGGCGGAGGAGGCCGAACGTACTCGCCGTGCCGATGTCGAGGACAAGGAGCTCGTGCGCGAGAAGAGGCGCGAGAAGAAGGAGAAGCGTCGGGCCCGCGATCGTGCCCTTGCCGAAGAGGAGACCGGCGAGGAAGCCGGTATCCAGGGCCTTCCCTACGTTCCCTTCGAGATCCCGGGATCCGATTCTGCTTCCGAGGCCGAAGAGCCCCGTGCCAGCAAGAAGCCGCGTGTCACATTTGCCGAGCCGGCCAGCGAGCTCGACGAGGCCCCCGCAGGCAAGAAGAGCAAGAAGGACAAGAAGGACAAGAAGGGAGCCGAGCCCCAGATCGAGACACTGGAAGATCTGGAGGCCCTGGCCAGTGGGCTGCTGGGCTAACGTGCATATCTACGAGGGTGTATCCTGGGCGTCTTTCCGATTTGGTGCTAGCGAGGCCAGTAAAAGCATTGTTTTTGTGCATGAGTATATAGCGATATCATCCAGGCTTCCATTCCTCCATCAATCCAGCAGGAAACGTAGGGCAACCCGGGTACCTCGAAAGTAAAAATAAGAATATCGGCCCCTGGCCAGCCGAGCCGTACCGTACATTCCCAATGCGGCCAAGGGCTTCAGAGTCCCAAGAGAGGAACAAGTGGATCCCATCGAGTTTTTCTCAAGTCATGGCGTGCGGGTCCAACCGATCCAGTCATCGCCACACGCAATCACGCCATCGCAGAATTGACACCTTGAAGACAGTCGGTTTTGGAAGATCCAAAATGCCTTCCTTTTCATTAGTTTTGTTGCTATCAAGAGAAACGGGGGCGCTGTCATATCTATCACGGAATCCGGGGTAAAGCACGTGCCGGTCACGAAATCTTAGGGCTGGTCAGTTCTCATCTCGAATACCTCTTAACTATGTCGACTTGATCATGCTAACTGGGATGGCAGCTTGCAGCTTCTCCATTTTGAGCGGTTGCTCCGTGCAAGTTCGGGGTCACTCTACGCACGATGTCGTTCGACCCCGAGAAACAGAATGATATCAAGGCGGCCACCCAGGACTATGTCGGCGATATCTCGACCACACCCTTGGTCAATGCCGACAAATTGGCTCGTCGCCTGTCGGCACGCCAGGTGCAGATGATTGCTATTGGCGGCACCATCGGTACTGGACTATTCTTGGGTACCGGCGAGTCCATCGTCAAGGGTGGACCTGCTTCTACACTAATTGCGTACGCCATTTGCGGCGGCATTGTTTTCGTCACGATGCTGAGTTTGGGCGAAATGGCGGCTTTCATACCCGTTGCTGGGTCTTTCTGTACCTTTGCGGGGTAAGTGCTGATCGATGCAACGCTAACGCTTTGGGGCTGGTCTTACTAACGTTGTTTCTAGTCGCTTTGTGGATGATGCGCTCGGCTTTGCTTTGACGTGGAACTACTGGTTTAACGACGCCGTTTCAACGGCTTCCGATATCATTGCATTACAGCTATTGTTACAATTTTGGACCGAGAATTTCCCCGGGTGGGCGATCAGCTTGATCTTTTTAATCGTGGTGATTGCGCTGAATCTGCTCTCCGTGCGCGTCTACGGTGAAGTCGAGTACTGGCTCAGTTTATTGAAAGTGATCACGATCATCATATTCATCATTCTTGGTATAGCTGTGAATTGCGGCGGCAACACCAGTCACGAATATATCGGTGCCAAAAACTGGAACATCGGGGATGCACCCTTTGTCGGTGGCATCGGTGGATTTGCCTCGGTCTTCGTGACAGCCTCGTTCGCCTACGGTGGCACCGAGTCCATCGCCATTACCGCCGGTGAAACCAAGGACCCCGCCAAGAACCTGCCCAAGGTCGTGCGCAACGTCTTCTGGCGCATCATTCTATTCTACTTGGTTTCCATCATTATCGTCGGTTTTAATGTCCCTTACAACTACCCCAACCTCTCCGATGGCAACACCCGCACCAGCCCCTTCACCATCGTCTTCCAACAGGCCGGCAGTGCTGTCGCGGGTAGCTTCATCAACGCCGTGATCATGACCTCGGTCATCTCCGCTGCCAATCACGCCCTGTTTGCCGGCTCACGCCTGCTCTACTCCCTTGCCGTGGACGGCTATGCGCCCCGCTTCTTCGGCCACTTGAACCGGTTCCACGTCCCCTGGGTTGCCGTCTTGTCCACATCCGTCATTAGCGGTCTGTGTTTCGGTGCCAGTTACATTGGAGCCGGTAAACTATGGTCGTGGCTGCAGAACATCGTCGGCGTCTCCAACCAGCTGTCCTGGATCTGCATCGGCCTCGCATCCCTGCGATTCCGCGCTGCCGTCCGCGCCCAGGGTATCGAGCACCTGCTCCCCTTCAAGAATTGGACCTATCCCTACGGCCCCATCATCGCCGTGGGTCTGAACACCGTTTTGGTTCTGGTGCAAGGCTGGCAATGCTTCAGCCCGCATTTCCAGAGCGTTAATTTTGTCTCGTACTACATCGAGATCCCCATCATGATTGCCATGTTCCTCGCATGGAAACTGGTCAAGCGAACCAAGTTCGTCCGCAAGTCTGAGATGGACCTGCGCACGGATCGCTATGATGGAGGGCAGGAGGATACGCCCTATCATCGTGACCTGGAGCTGGTGCCTGGCCGCAAGGGGTGGCTGGGCAAGTTACAGCGCGCCGGCCAGTGGTTGTTTTTCTAGTTTTGGGTCTTGGGTTTATGCGGTGATACCTTCTTGTTCCATACACGTACATATATATATATATATGCACTTATTTTTGATATACCTCAACCTGATTCTGCATTATGCATTATGCATTCATGATCCATGAGATGATCACACAATATCGAATATCTCTGAAACAGTGTCTCGTTCTAGACCCGGTAGGGCAAGGTAATCAATCAAGCCTCGAAAGTGAAAACCAGCACGTTCCTCCGATGTACACTCCTTTTCCTGCATGCCGAGCATCACCAGTCAAATGCATGTACTCATTCTCAAACAAAGGAAACAAAGTCATGGTGAAAAATAATGCGAGCCCGCCCCCTTCCACTCTGCCAAACGCCGTGCCATGTATAAAAAACTGTAAGGGGTACTCGCGAGAAAAGAAGAGAATCCGACAAAAGAAATGTAAAAACAAGACGCCCATCCGTTTCAAGCGACGCACTGAAACAATTCAGAACAGAAACAACAAACCGAGGCGCAGATAAAACAAAAACAAAAGAAAAGAAAACGCACAGATCCCGTCGCTGTGTAAATATCCGAAGTCGGAGTCTGTGAATCCGTCGAAATAAACACGATGATCACAGATATGAAATCGCAGACGGTGCTTCCTGTTTCTTGTACCTAAAGGGTACTCGCCACGCTGGATAGGGGTATCTTTCCCTGTAGACCCTGCTACAGGAGTTGCGCATTATACAATAAAAGGGAGCCTCCGGGGCTGTTGGTATGTCGTAGACAATTTCAAGAACAAAATGCAAGCATTAGCCGTTGACCATGTCATCGAGCGCCATCTTACGCCTTTTGATAGGCCGTGGCTCTTGGTTTTCGGCTTCTGCGCTCGGCTGTGTTTCGGCTCGTGGTCCCGATGAGGGAGAATGCCCTAGTGTTACGGGAGATGGGAGTTCGACGGGGCCGAGATGTCGGGGGATCGGATCGAGAGGGCCCGTTTGGGACGAGGATCGCTGATGCAGCGTCGAATGGGAGAAGACCGAGCTCGCTGGTCTATGGAGACTTGGGGAGCGCGGCTCTCGCGTGGCTTCTTCTCTGGCAGATATCCAGGTTGTTGGATATGGATCGCTCAGTCGATGCGCATGGTGATGAACCGGCCCTGTACTCGCGGTTGCCTGGTGGATTGGAGGGAGTCGAAGTGGGGATTCGAGATATGGTTCACGCGGCCCGTGGGGAACTCGGGAGTCGCTCAATGGCTGGTGGATCGTACTGCCAGGAGATTCGTATGACAGATAGGGTACACCCGCTGGGGGATGTTGCGGGGGCGATGTAGGCGGAGGCAGGGCTGGGCTGGGGTATTGTGGGAATCGACGTTCCATTCCTGGAGGCATGACTCCAACTCTGAAAACCGGATTGAAACCACTAGATGTGGGCACGAAAGCAGGGGGTGGGTGAGGTGGTCCTCCATATGCTGGTGGTCCGGATGCAGAGAACGGTCGTCTGCCTGCTACGCTTGATATCGTTGTCGAAGGGTCCATCGGACGAGTTAGAGGAAACACAGATGCGGACCATCGATGCGGCTGGCCTCGAGGCATCTGCATAGCTGCGGCTACTGGTCCTGGCTCGCCCATTGCCTGGAGGTCGGTCATTGGTCGTAATTCCCGAGAAGAGGTAGCTCGATGCATGCTGTTTCGTTGAGAGGGCGTTGATGGCTGAACCTCTGCGGAAACGGCTTGATTCTCCATGTGTGATGTATAGGGCCGATGAGACGAATCCTCCGCTTTCAGCGGGGGTCGTCCTCGCTTCTTATGCGTGACATCCACACACGATGACTTTGTCTGGTCAGCTTGCTATTAACTTCCGGAGGTGAAAGGGAAAGGACTTACTGCTTTGCCCGCCAGAACACATCGTCGGCACGGGCGTGCCGGGTCACACCCAAGATGCTTCTTTTTGCAGTTAACACATGCCGAAGCTACATGAGCTTTCGTTCGCCGTGTTGACTTTTGCGCTAACGAACGAGTTTCCGGGCCTGGAACTGGAGATTCAAGTGTTGATAATGGGTACGGAGGTGCCCCGGGCAGAGGTCTTGGAGAACCCACATATGCCGGGGCATTCTGCTCGCCATACCTGGGTGGGAGCTGTGCGGGCTGATGCTCAGGCTGAACTGATGAGGCAGAAACGGCAGCAGTTGACGACGAGGCCGGCTCCTCGGTCGTCACCACCACCGGGGAGGATACTGGATAAGCCGGCTTTGGTTCTCCGGATGTCACCGAGGGCAGCTCAGCAGAAGGAGAGCCAGACATAGATTGACGGGGGACAGAAGCCCTAGGGCTGCACCCTCGAGCATTGGTAGACCAAGGGCGATTCAACGGAAGCCGCTCTGGGCCCGAGTTGAACCGGGGCTGACCGAACTGGGCGGTGGCGAGGCTCGGAGGGTGAAGCACGAGTGGTTGCATCGGAGGACCGGCAGGAAAAGGAAAGGTGAGTCCCACGGGGAAATTCTGGATTGGGTGGGGATGCTCGTTCACAAAAGGTGACCACTGGCTCTCTGTTCCGCACTTGGAGGCAGCATAGCGGATCCCTGTTTGTGCAAAGGGTGTAAAGGGCAGTAGTGGCGAAAGGGAGAAGACCAGGGAAGGGAGGGGTTGTTCAAGGGTAGAGAAGAGGAATAGGAACAGGATACGCAGTGCAGACGCAAGTATAGGATACAGCGTCAGCGGTGAACGCAGAAGGTCTTCGTCACCTCCTTGGAGAAGGCAAGCTTATAATCCGTGGAATGAGTCCGCTATTGGAGGAGTCAGAAAATAGACTGCATCGATCAGCGGGAGATTTCCAGATCGTGACAGCAGCGTTACTCATAGCCGCGCATGTCTTTCCCTTCGGGCGTCTTTATTGCAGAATGGCGGTCGATCATCGAGCTAGGATCACGCTGCAGCGTGTCAAAGCCCCCCTCTCTCCACGCCTTGCCTCTAGTGTCTCTCGTGCTCCTCCAGGGGTGGAAATAAGCGGGATAGGTGGGATATAGAGGGGGGGGGGGGGGGAGGGGGTGGGAAATAATTAAAAATAAATAATAAGAAAACGGTGGAACTATACCCGAAAGTGATGGCCGATTTCCCTGGCTAGACACCAGGTATGTCACTAGACCCAGTCGTTCACATACACCTCGTCCTCTATGGATATGATAGGGGGTGTAGAAGGCAGGAGGCAGCCACAAAGGAGAAGAGAGGAAAAAAAGACGACAAATAACAATTAATTATTATTATTTTTCTCCAGAGTAGGACACCCGGCCTGCGGGTTCCAGGCTCGATAACCAGTAAATAGCGTGGCGAAAAAGAGAGAGAGGTCAAGTGGGCGGGTCCGGGACTACTAAGTAGACTAGGGACCGGGTAAAATGGTCAGTGCTGAGTTCACTAGTAGCTGATAGACTTGGATCGACCGTGACGGAGATCCTTTTTCGGGGGGAGTGGGAAGGAGGGGGAATCCAACGGTGGAAGGAGTGGGGATTTGCCTCATTCGGGGTGGACAATAGTTACGATAGTCGCTAGCTTCCAGTAGTTTACCAAGCTAGGAAGAACTAGGACCCGCGGTTCACATCTTTGGGGCACGAACTACTCGGTTCCCGGGCTGCAGTGGCTTGCATGGACGGGGCACCAGTCGCTGTCAGTGACACCCTGTACGTACGCTAGGACGGATTGGGGCCCCGAGTGTCGAATAATGAAACCGTGAAAAAATGAACGGGTTCCAAAAAAGAAAAGAAAACAAAAAGAAAACGAAGAAAAAGAAAAAAGAGGGGGGGGGGATGCCAATCAAGACCGGGAGACGCAAGGTGAGGGATAGACGGATCGACACCCGCAGCCATTGCCAATAGTCGCGGCAATGAAATGCGCATTCCGTACTTTTGTGGAGGGGGATACGGATACACGAAGTGAAATCATGTTATTTAGGAACTGCAACCCACCTCGATCCCGTCTCTGGTCTCCATGTACGGAGCTTTCGCGTACCAGGGTACTGAACGTCTCCGATTTTCCGGTGTGCAGCTTTTTTTTCCCAGCTCTCTTTTTTGAGTTAGGGCTTCCACCTTATTTCATACTCCACTGGAAATCACCGGGATCACGCTTCCCCGGGCTACATTTTTCACCGGTTTCAAGTCTTCGCCACCGACCTTGTAGAGTGTATTCTCCGGACCCTTGCTCTCCCGTCACAAAGGTTAAGGGTTACCGTCGCAGTCTCGAGGGGGGTCGAGGTCGCACGACAGGTGCAGTTTGCCATGAACATGAACATGAACTATGGGAGTCGGCCAGCTGCAGAAGCACGACCCCGACCCTGGTCGTACCACTATCCCCGAAGTTTGGATGGATCGGCGGCTATGGAAATGGTTCGCGGGAAAAAAGCCCTGGAAGTCTGAAGGACCATGCTTAGATATCCATCATAGCTCTGGCCAGAAACGGCAATGTCGGCGCGGCCAAGGGTCCCCGGGGTCCCTGGTCCTCCGTTGCACCCGGGTATCATCATCATTCAGGGTCTCGTCTCGTTATCTCCCGGGGTCTGCAATCGCCCTGCCCTGCCCTGCCCTGCCCTGCTCTGATCACCCCTAGATAACGTCATTTTCCCAACTCGGCCGGCGCCGAAGGGGAAACAAGAGGCGGCTCCAGCCCCTTTACGCCGCTCGGCTGGAACATGCGGCACGCGGAGCAGCAAGGGGTCTGTCACCCCGTTCATGCACGATCCGCCTGCTTTTATTTCAATAGTGCGCCCCCGGTCTGGATCTGGGCTCGATACATGGATATTTTTCTAGGGGATTTTTTTTTAGCGCTACCAGTCCCGTCGTCCCAAATTTTGCCGGGATCGTCAAATTCGCCGATCGAGCCCCGGATATTATTCGGCTCATTCGGGACTATTTCCTCGTGGGGTTTTCAAAAAAGCCCGAGTATGGGTGATCCCCGATATACTCACGGTGCACCCTCGGGTGAACCCTACCTAGCGTACCGTGCACTAACGGTGCTTCACCGGGTCCGAGACCGGGATCGTCGCGTAGTGGGTTCATGTACGTGTATCCGTAGCTCGGTTCCAAATGCTCTTCTCAACATGAATAGCCATTAGCCTCCGGCTAGCTCTCGAGTAGTCAGCTAGCGCCTAATAGAGCCCTCTACGGTGCAGGATCCATGCACAAAATGCGGTAATGCAGATGACTGGACGGTGACAAACGTTGGTATCTCCAATGCAAAAATATAGACATAGACATAGACGATCGGATACATGACGGTTCTGCTCAGCGCTTCTTTCGCTGCGGCCGCGCGTTCTTCTCCTGTCGCCTCTGCTGCAACTTGCGCGCCTTGCGAATGTCGTCCGTCGATTTGATCTCGCTCTTCCCCTGCGAGCCTGCATAGGCCGGGCCCTGTCGCTCGCGCGCCGCCTCGTTCTTCTTCTTCATCGTTTCGTAGTCCGGTCGCATCGGGTCGGCTCGTTTGGGTGCCTGCTGCTTGTGGTGCCGGAACCGTCCGCCAGCACCGCGACCAGCGGGGTTCATGTCCGTGCCCATGCCGGGCGTCTCGGCCTCACCCACGCGTGGGATGCCGCTCATGCGCTTGCCCTTCTTCCACGACTGGAAACGACCGCTGCGGAAACTGGCGGCGATCTTGGCACCACTCTCGCCGCGCACCAGTCGAGCGCCCTTGGATCCGTCTTCGTCGTTCTGGCGCGCCACGTACTTCTTGTGACGTTTGTCCCAGCGCATGGTCGAGCGAGGTTCGCCGAAGCCCTTCTTTCCTTCGTCGCCATTCAAATCCATGGCGGCATCGCGCGAGGCAGCCGTGAAGTTGGAGTTGGTACCGGAATGCACACCGTATCCGCGATCCTCGGCGGCATTGCTGTTGTTGGGTGTGTATCCCATGAAATAGTCGGGGTTCTGGAACGACGCAGTAAATGAATCCTTGGATTTATCACCGGAATCCTTCTTCTGGGAATAGGCGCCGAAGGTAACCTCCAGGTCCGACTCGTCAGCCTCGGACATGTTGTCCCCGGCTTCTTCGGGGATGTCCTCGTCGATTTCGTCGGCTCCATCCTCTCCGGCGTTTCCACCTCCCATCTCGATCAGCTCGGCCTGCTCCTTAGCATGCGCCCGCTGCTTCTTCTTGTCGACCGTGGTGCGAATCCGCTTGATTGTCTCGATGGCCTCGTCACCTTCAGCCTTGCCGGCCTTGCCGGCACGTCGGTTGTGATGCTCGAAAATGGTCTCCTGTGGGCGGAAGCCTCCGATGCGAGCAAGCATCTGCTCTCGCTCAGCTTCCATCTGACTAGTCGCGTCGTTGAAAAGGACATGGATGGCGGACCAGTCTTCGGTAGAAGTGACCTTTTTCGCTCGCTTCGCGCTCTCTATGGATGCGGCGTTTCGGGTGCGCATGTAAAGCTTCTCGCCTCTTGTGGCCACCTGGCGCTGCGAGTGGATGTCTGGAACCTCATCCAAGACCTTGTTAACCCATTCACATGTCCGGGACATCGGGTCTCTGGGAATCGTGCCCACGACCACATCCTCGGCATAGTTAACCTGGTTGCCATATTGACGCCCAAGAACCAATCTTCGGCCTAGGAACAGCTGAAGGTCGAGCAGATACGGGGCATCCGCGTCGCGCACAAGACTGTAACTCCATCCAGTTTTGCCAGCACGTGCGGTACGACCGACACGGTGAATGAAAATCTTTGGCTGCGACGGGAAATCGTAGTTGATGACGTTGGCAAGAACGGGAATATCGATACCACGAGCGGCCACATCGGTGACGACCAAGATATTGGAGATGCCGCTTCGGAAGTTCTGGACCTGGATCTTGCGAGCGGTTTGGTCCAGTGAACCGTATGCGTAGGAAGTAGCAAAGCCAGCTTCAACAAGAAGAGCGTAGAGGTAGTCGACGTGATGCTTTGTGGCAGCAAATACAATGGTGGAATGTTCGGTGGGCGATTCCTTCCAGCTGCTGCCCTTCTCCCCGTCCCTCTTGCGCTTCCGATCCTTGAAGCCTTCCTTGAACCTCATGGTAGCTTCGGTTGGTCCCGTAGGCATCTTGATGATTTCGTGTAGAATGTGAAGAAGCGCACCTTCCTTGTCGGACGACTTGACCGCAAAGAAGGCATTTTGAAGATCAGGGGAAATTTTGCTCTCGGCATCCAGACGGACAAGGCTGGGCTCTTGCAAGCCAGCTCGTGCGAATTCAACAAGCGACTTGGGGAGGGTAGCGGAAAAGAGCAGCGTCTGGCGTGTCGATGGCAAGCCGTGAAGAATTTCGGCCAACTGCGCAGCGAAACCCATTTCAAAGAGTCGATCAGCTTCGTCAAAGACGACATACTTGATAGACGAGAGATCCAGATCCATCTCGACCTTCAGATGCAGGAAACGACCTGGTGTCGCAATGACAATGTCAGGGTTGCCTGCCATCATTCCGAACTGGTCCTCCAAGCTATCTCCACCGATGAGGAGCACACATCGTAGATCTGTACCACGGCCCATCTCCTTGACCACCTTGAGCGTTTGCAAAGCCAGTTCTCGAGAGGGCGACATAATCAATCCACGGGCTCCAAATGCGTTGCTGTGGCCTTTCAATTTCTCGATCATGGGGATAACGAAAGCGGCCGTCTTTCCGGAACCAGTACGGGCCATACCCACTACATCCTTGTCGTCCATAATCACGGGGATCGTCTTGCGCTGGATAGGAGTCGGGACTGAAAATCCTTTGCGGGCGATTGCCTTGAGCAATTTGCCATTCAGACCCATGGCCTGAAAGCCACCACCCTTCTTCACGGTCCGGCCCTTGAGGTTGGCGCCCTTTCGGTTTGCAGATGCCTGCCGATTCGCAATGAAGGCCTCGTCATCATCGTCATCGGCACCGAGAAAGTCGAGGTCTTGAGCGGGAGTGTGCTTCTGACGGGGCTTGGTGTCACCATCGTTGTCGGAGTCGCTGTCATGCTGGAAGAGCGAGTTCGTGATGTCGAACTCGTTTTCCGACATGGCCGGAGACGACTCGCGGTGAGGCATTGTTGAAACCTCGAGGTGATGCGCCGATCAAAGGCGGAAATAGAGATGGTAACGACTAAACAGTTTGATCATTCGTCGAAAAAGAGAGCAAAAGGATGTTGGAAGAATGAAAAGCCGATAAAACAACCGAATATCAAATCTCCAGACGGTTCCACACTTGAAAAATATCTTTTCAAGGTGTTAGTCTGCGTCGAAACAGCCGGTCAACTTCGCCGCAAAAAAAAATCGAGGAAACTGAAGGCGGTGAGCGATGTACAAACAGCACAAACATGCTCCCCGCGACGCGCGACACGCTCGCCCGATGAGGTAAAATGATTTTACGACTCTCACCTGTTTACTCACACACTCCTTCATCATGGGTATGTGACCCGGCTTGACGTGTATTCAGTCGCATACTAACATGTTCATTCAGACAACTACAACAATTACAACTCCTTCAGCGGGTCTGGCGGCGGTGGCTTCATGCCCGGCGAGACGAACAGCCCTTCCGGCGGAAAGGTATGATGGATTGCTGCTTTTCTGTGGCATCAACACTAATGCTTGAATAGGCTGGTGACCGCGATAACAAGACCCTCCGCCCTGTCACAGTCAAGCAGGTTGCCGACGCCTCGCAACCCTACCCAGAGGCCAATTACCAGATCGACGGCGCGGACGTGGCCAACGTGCTCTTCGTCGGCCAGGTGCGCAACATCAGCTCCCAGAGCACGAACATCACATACAAGATCGACGACGGCACGGGCGAAGTCGAGGTCAAGAAATGGGTGGACTCGGCTACGGCTGACAGCATGGACACAGACGAGGGCAAGGCACCTGCCGATGGCAAGAGCGAGGTCGAGCTGAACGGATACGCCCGTGTGTTCGGAGCCATCAAGTCCTTCGGCAACAAGCGCTATATTGGTGCCCATAGCGTGCGCCCGTTGACCAACATCAACGAGCTGCACTGTCACATTCTCGAGGCTACTGCCGTGCATCTGTTCTTCACTCGTGGACCCCCTGGTGGCCCCGGCGCCGGTGCCAATGCTGCTACTGGCGATGCCGTTATGGGCGGCGCGGATGAGTATGGTGCTGGCCAGAACCGGGCTCTCATGTCCATGTCCCCCTTGGCTAAGAAGATCTATAACTTGCTCAAGACCGACCCTCAGGACGAGACCGGTCTTCACATGCAGCAGATTGCCTCAAAGCTCAACCTTCCCGCTACGGACGTGGCGCGTGCTGGTGAAGAATTGCTCGGTGCAGGTGTTATTTTCTCGACTATGGATGAACAGACATGGGCAATCCTTGAGTATTAGAATCCATGGTGTGGGTTGACCATTCAGTTAGAAGCCGTGTGCAGTCTCAAATGATATCATGAATTCATCTTGCATTCTAATTGACATTCCAACTATATATGACATTTGTTTTGGCCCGTGTAAGCGGTCCCGCGAACACCATCTATAGAGCCCGTTTGTCCTTCATTCTGGTTCATCATGAGAACAAAATATATCAAATCGGCAAAGTTTTCGTCAGGTGTATCATATATAAAATTCATGCAGCTTATACATGGACCCGTAATTAGGTCAGCTCATTCCGCAGCCGCGCTTCTTCAACAGACCGTTCCCAACTGATCCGGCCGATGAAGATAAACTCAACCGCAGACACAAGGAGAAGAGCAAGCGCTACACCGGTCCACAGACCCATCACACCCCAGCCCAATGCAAACGTTGTTCCCATACTGATGGGCATGGCAATAGCATAGTAGCAGAATAGTTGGATGTATCCACCAATTTCTTGGCGGCCAAGACCGCGAAGAATACCGTTACAGTTGGCAGCCAGAGCATCGAAGAGCTGGAATGCAGCGCATAGAGGAAGCACTTGCGCGACCAGATCGATTACTTCGGAATCCGAGCTGAAGAGCATCGGGATGTAGTTTCGCAGACACATGAGCAGAACCATGTTGAACAGGCCGACGATGGTAGCGCCGCAGAAGCTCACCTTAGCCGATGTCTTCGCAGCGCCGACAAGACTGGCGCCAATCAGGTTCGCAACGCGCGTGCTACCGGCGATAGACAAAGGGAAGGGAATCTGCCATGTGATACTTGAGATGGTCGAAAGGATTGACTGTGCAGCGAGCTCGGTGGTGCCAAGGTAGCTTGATGCCAAGGTCAACACCTCAAATGCCAGACACTCGGCTTCCACCATGATCAAACCCGGCAGGGCGAGGCGGATCATGGGACCCCAGTTCTCGAAGGCTCGCCTAGTGAATCCACTCCAGCATTCAGAGCCCACGAAGTAGTAGGCATATACGAAGAGACATAGCGGCATCAGATTCTCAGTGATGACAACGGCAATAGGTGCACCGACGAAGCCCATCTCGAGTTTCTGCAGGTGCTGTTAGTATCAACAGGTTTCAAGATACAGGAAGAGCAACTTACCCAGACGAAGAACCAATTCATGAACGCATTCAACGGCGCGCAGACGAGCAGCACGTACAAAGATGCCGAGAAAACTCCCTGGGCCTGAAGATATCGCTTGCCACTCTCGAAACAAGCAAATCCCGGTGTTCCCAGCAGAGCAACCTTCAAATACAGACCAGCCATTCTAGCCACCTCTCTCTCCGGCACAATTTTCGCCAGAATATGCTCGGAAAAGTACCACAGAATGGCAATGGGAATAGTCACCAGCCACAGGAAAAACACCATGCGCAGCATCTGCAGGCCGACAAGCTTCCTCTTGCCGGATCCGTACGCCTGGGCGCACAGCGTATCCAAACTGGTGGCCAGACCTGAATAAACGGCGTTTCCGGTGATGCTGACAGTCATACTGGCCAGACTGACGGCTCCGAGCTCCTCCTTGCCCAGATGGCCGATGGTGAAGATGCTCGCCACTGTCAACGAGTATTGCAGCAGGAAGGTAGCCATCAACGGCGCCGAGTATCTTCCAATGACCCGGGCTTCCCGTTGCCAAGTCGTGTTGATCAGCCCAGCTGTCACGGCCTCTTCCCATTTCCGATCGATCTCCTCCGGTCCCATCGGGTCTCCATCGCACCGGGGAGTTCCCAGTAACGCCGTGGACTCGGTGGCCACAACTCCGGTCTCGGCATCCACATCGGTCGAGCTTTGAACGGAGCTCCTGACCGACCCATACTGTTTGGAAGAACTCTCTTGAGCAGAGGTCGAGAATAGGCTGCTCAGCCTACGTTGTAATCCATTGGGTTGCCCGTGGGCGTGCTCCGGAGGGATGACATTGTTATCGCTCAACAGATGCCGCTCTTCTTCGATAGCCTGTTCCCGTTCGCTTTGTGTCAAGGGCTGGTAGTCGCCGCTGGAAGGGATCACGGTGGTATGATTGACGGTCGTGAAGTAGCCCGGGCGGCGATAAGAGCCGGCCAAGGAGTGAGGGTTGGTCCCGGCATGGCTGCTGGACGGTCGTACGGTCGACGAATCGGAGGTCTCGTTGGTGGTGATGGAGTCTTCGTCGGCGTAATGAGCAAGGTCACGGGCAATGATTGACGCAGCAATGGGCGAGCTGGAGGTGAAGGATCGGCCGTACGGAGTCTGATACTCGGCGGAATCCGCGGAGATCGTGTTGCGGGGCGCCATGAAGGGGGGAAGGATTTTACAGCACGGCCTGCATCATCTATAGAGCTCTGCCTACAGAGGAGGACAAGGACACTGGAAGAGGAAGTTGGAGGCTGAAAGCTCGAAGAAGGAAAATACGGGTTACGCTGGGTCCTTTGGAAGTGGGGAGGTCCGCGGCCGCCGTTCCTGCTCTAGTCGCCTCCGGTGCAACGATCAGGCAAGGCGGAGGCGCACGAAATTGGCGAAGTCTATGTATCACCTACCGAAGTCTGGATCCACGCGAGATCTGCGCAATCAGCCTCCAATCGCCGTGAGGCAAGGTGACTCGAGTGCATGAGTCGGCAATTCAAGGACGCTATCGCGGCTCCACCGTCGACCCGTCGACCCACCGTGATCGTTCTCACCGATTATCAGAGACTTCAATACTATATTCAGCGACTCACGTCGATTTATTTTCTCCGTGTCTGGGTTTGGCCAGAAGTGTATTTTCTAGAGCTTCAGAAAGACAATGTTAAAGATGTTCCAAGACTCGTGTTACAGGATTGTCTGCCAGGACATGCAGGTGATATAAGCATTTGAACAGTCGAGCATTCTACGTACGGTACCCAGACATCCCATGTTGGTTGGTTTCTCTTTCATACCGCATATACGGTTGGCACTGGAAAATAACGGGGTAGTGAAAGGAGATCTCCAATTTCTGCCTGAGGCATAAAGAGATAAGAGCCCAGATGCCATTTGGCCTAGCGATATTTCAGAGAAGCTACATTTCAATTGATTTGAAATGCGCAGAATTTAAAAAAAAAAAAAAAAAAAACAGTAAGAAAAGTATACGTTATACTTGCACTTGGGAGATATATGACAGGTGATTTGATGATTGACATCAACCGCAAGCGGGGGTCAGGTGACACCTGAACCTGGAGGCCCGCGCTCTTCGTCTCTTCGTACTGCTCTTTTTGGGAATTTCATTCACGATTCCCCGGTAACCTCGATCATGAATCAGCCTACCGACGCCCTTCCACCGGACCGCTACAACCCGTTGATCAACCCGGCTCACTCGAAGCCCGCATTGGTAGAAGAGTAAGTCCAAACAAACCCGTGGAGACTGTGGGCCTGCGGCACACGAGTTTCCTCGTCCTTTTGAAATCCCGGGGCTCTTGTTGCTTGTTTTCATCGTCGTTGTATGGGCTCCGGATGATCATTTTCGTTGTTGTACCCCCAGTCGCCTATCGCCTCTCCACACTCTTGCATAGGCACTAACATCGCTCGTAGACATATCGAGGATCAGCACCACATCCTCTTCTCGCGACCTCTTTTGGGAGCGCTGCTCTTCGAAAATGCAAGCTCGGATGCCCGTGACCACTGCGCCAACGAGCGCACTTTTCTTTCTTGGCTACGCCTTTCCATGTACCTAGCCATCGTCTCTCTCGCGATCATCATCTCTTTCCATTTCCGTGAACAGCCCTCCGCTCTGGAGCGAAACATGGCTCTTCCCCTTGGCATTATCTTCTGGCTCCTGAGTCTGACCTGTCTGACTAATGGGTTCGCCAACTACACTCGAACCGTTATGAAGTACAGCCGCAAGGCGGCTCTTGTTCAGAGCGGTTGGAAGACCCAGGTCGTCTTTACGGTGATCGGCACTGTGATCCTGGGCAGTTGTATCCTCTTTTTGTCGACGAACCGGGCTACGTGAATACTCCGACTTTGCATTTCTTGTGTTTTGCCATGGCGTTGGGATGTGGAAGCGTTGCATTGCATTGTACATAGCAGGTGCCTTTTATCTGCCTGCATTCATATATTCATGTCATGACCGACATTTGCCCATTTTGCTAATATCAGAATGAACCAAGTCAATCGCTTGAGTTCCTTGAATTCAAAGAAATGTCCAAAATATTTCCGATGTAGTGGATTATATGGTATGTAAGATGGTGCAATGCGTAGGTGAAACGAAACGGAGGTATCGGGGAACGTATCGAGAAAGAAAAGAAAGATGGAGATTTCTGAACATTTCTCACATCCGACGAATCTCCGTCTCGCCCTTGTACTTCTCCAGGGCCGGGGTGCCCAGATGGCTCCACCATTCGAACAACATCGAGCTGCAGATCAGCTTGAACCAGGGAGTGAACTTCAAATCGGGCTTTTGGAACATGGCCTTCAGCTCGTCCGCCGAGACATAGCAGGTATCCCGCACCTCATTCGGGTTAGGCTCCAGGTCGGCATCTGCCTGGATGAAGAGAATATAGTCCACTATTAAGATGTTAGCGACCACCCAGCCCTATGAGTCCATGGTTATGACCTACCCTCGTGCTCACCCCACTTTCCATCACTCGGGGCCTTGTAGTGGATTCTGGTAAAGAACTCAAACTTGTCCAGTGGCACCTGTTCGGCCTTGATGCCCAGCTCGTGGTTCAGCTTCCGCTGCGCAGCGCGCTTCACGCCCATAATGGCAGCATCGAGCTCCGCACCGGTCTCACCGGGGATTCCAAGAGGGTGAGAGCAGCAGGTGTTGGTCCACATGTCGGGGAAAGTGATCTTCTCGGTGGCGCGCTGTTGCAAAAGGAGGCGCTTGTTGGAGTCGAACAGGAAAACGGAAAAAGCACGGTGCAGGAGACCCTTGTCAATGTTGGTCATCAAGTGGCCTGGAGAGAAAGCCTCCGTCAGTGCTGGTTCCTGGCAATCTGAGGTGACCGCCACTGCCCCTCCCTAAGGTATGAACCGTGGGTACCTCCGAGGCTAAGACTTACAGGCCTTCTTGCTGGCGCTGCCAATAGGGCGGTCATTCTTATCCAAGACAATGCAGACTTCGTCCATCAGACGAACCTGTTCCTCGTCGTAACCCTCGAGTTCAGCCCCTTCGTGAGCGGCGTTGCTGTTGGCGGTGGGGAGGACATTCCGAGCCAGGGAGGTATCGACATCGGGGAAGAGGGTAGCCACATTGTCGGCCGTGATTTCCGGCGGGGCTGTGACTGTCATAGTAGCACTCATCTTGAACAATTGCCTGTGTATTTGTGGCTCTCGTGACAATTTGAAGAAACAAAAAGGGAATGCGAAATGCGGGCGGTGGCTTTGGGGCAGCACTTTCCCCGGGGCGGTAGGGATCGGCAGTTGGACCCTTCAACAGTTCAACATATTCGCCACCACCTTCGAAAATATTCGCTCATTTAAATAGGTTCTGGTTTTCATTGCTAATCGCAGTGATATCCTCAGATACTAATGGCTATATACGGGCAATTTACTACTCTGATAAACCAGGTAACGATCCGAGATTCAGGAATTGCCCGATCATTAGCTGGTCCACCTGGAAAGGGCAACACTATGCAACAACCGAGTATTTGCTATGCATTGTGCAAGGGTGTCAGGTGGAAGTGGGGGGGGAATATGCAATGAATTAAGGCTTGAAAGAAGGGTGACAAGGGGTGAGAAGCTCTCTTCAGCGCGTGTATATCTGAACTATAGCCAGATTCATAGTTCGCATGGTAGTGGTCATTCAAAACACTTAGGTATCATCCCTAATATTACCGGCTTGGCTGAGGCAAAAGCCAAATGGCCTTCAAAGATCATGTATTCCAAGTCATTCCGAAACTCCGAAAGGTAAGTTTTACACAACACAAAGAAGAAAGATTTCCAATACTGACTCTATTAAAAAATGTACTGTTGATAGGAGGCGGAGTGTCCTCGATGGATATAGCTCGCGAAATCAGCCTGGTCGCCAAACATTTCTATCAAAGCACCCGAAATGGCGCCTTCGACATTCCAGCCACCGCACTTCCTGGATGCACATCGCGAATCGAGGAAGTGATATAATTCGACGTAATCTCGTCTGAGACGTCTTCAGACAAGCACATACCTCTAGTTACGAAACTCAAATCCAGTCACACACTACATGACATCGACATAATCGTCCTCTGCACGGGCTACCAAATGGTGCTACCTTTCCTTCCGCAATATAATGAGCCCGGGATACCTGCGACTTTGGTCAATGATCCGGCGATTGTGACAGATGGGATTCGATTTTTTTGCTGACTCGGCGTTTTTCTGGACTCCAGGTTAAAGTACCTTGATCAGACCAACATCAACAATGGTTTCGTGTCTGGAGTGTATGTTGTGAGACAAACTCCTGCAGTCGCAATGGACTGACAGTATCTAGGAAAGAGGACATGGATCTCTACGGCAATCAACTAAATTATATGCAGACATGCTGGACCGTGGGCTACGTTATCGGCGAGATTCCGAGTAACATACTGTTGAAGCGTATCAGACCTTGATACTGGATTCTAGCTGCAGAGACAAGATCATGGATGTCCCACCCATGGTGAGGTCCACTAACTTGTCCAGCTTCTTTGGACCGTGCTCACGTTTTCTAAGTCAAGATGCAACACTACTACCCAGTTCTATGCTTTAAGGTTTTTGATCGGTATGTACGCTGGCGACGTACTGGTCATGTATAATTCAATTTTTAATCTGATCTTTCAAGGTCTCGCCGAGAGCATTTTTTACCCTGGCATGCAATATATCATCGGGGCGTGGTACCGCAAAAATGAGCTAGCCAAACGATCATGCATTTTCCACACAAGCAGCGGTATTACTAGCATATTTTCTGGGTATTTCAAGGATGCCGTGTATTAACTAGGCGGGGGAGGGGGTTTCAATGGGTGGCAATGGTAAGGCAGAACTGAGCGCAGGGAATATATCTGGTCCAACACGGAACAAGCTCTTTCAAATTGATGGAGTTATTTCTCTCCCGATTGCTCTCAGCGGCTTCTTTGTCTTGCCAGGTGTGCCGGAAATCACCATTCCATGGTATCTCAGCCAAGAGGTACGTCCTTGTCTAAACGTTCCTGGTCGAATATTTACGTTAACATCCATGATCGTATATCGTATCAGGAAGTTGCACTGGCGCAAAAGCGGATGGAACTAGAGGGTAGACAGGATATAGGGTCATTCACTAAAGCAAAACTGATGTAAATCTTCTCTTCATGGCACATCTACCTTCTTACACTATGTACTTTACGTGTGAGTGGGATTAGGCCTTTCTTTGATAATTCGCTTACCCTCGAACCACAGTCTTTTCAACAATGCCGCTGCTGGAGCTCAGCCAGTGTTTCAACAGTAAGTTTGAATCTGTGTGATCCGAAAAGGAATTCATTCAGCATTCTTGTCAGGTTTCCCAAAGCGTCAAAAGACCACAAATACTCAGTCGGCCAGATCAACACATATCCTACAACCACCTACATTGTTCAAGTCGTCACCACACTTGCTTATGCCTGTAAGTCGATGCTGCTGAGCTGTCGGTCAATTTATACCTAACAAAATAAAGGGTCTTCAGACACTTTCCTCAACGGGATGCGATGGCCACCCATTATCTTCGTTGCTGTGAGTTCAACCGCTCCGCGGACCAGTCATAACCAAGAAGCTCACAACATCCAGATGGTGAATATCATCAGTTATGTCCCGCTGACAGTATGGGACATCCCAGTGTGTTGGAAGTGGACTTGCTACATTATCTGTGGTGCTGGATTTGGACTCAGTGGTCTCCTAATGGCGTGAGTGAAACTGCGTCTATAAGATTCCCCGTCGGACACATTAACCATTCTCGACAGTTGGGCTCATGAAATTTGCTCCGAAGACAATGAAGAGCGATCTCTCGTCATTGGAAGCATGAACGAGATGGCATATGTCATCCAGGCATGGCTACCTCTGATTGTGTGGCAGCAGGTGGATGCACCCGAATACCGCAAGGGTTTCATCACAACCTCTTGTCTATCGGTCGTTTTGATCATTGCCACTCTGGTCGTCCGACATCTTGATCTTAAGGAGAAGCGAAGGTGTGTGTAAGTCTGATCTTGACCTGTTTCCGTTCATTCATTCTTACTCTACGAATTAAATGTGCTAACCGTGCGGGTAGTGACCGACCAAGTCACAGAGAAGGGACTGATGACGGCTGGTCGGACTCGCTTGCGGCGACACCGGTGGACACAAAAGTATCCAAGTCCTAAGTGAAATGACTTTGGAATGACTCTTCTATGTGAGGGGCTTCAATGCAGAGTAAACATCTCACTTTATAAATGCGGCGTATGAAAACCACGATTGCGTTCAAAAGACGTGGTCGCGGATACTTGTAAAGAAACTTTTATGAATAGGAAGACTGATTGGATGGGCTAATTTTAGAAGGCTTATTCGTGCCCACAATAAAGTCTTGTCTATTATCATGCATTTGATCAAACTTAAGCTTGTCAGCGGAATCGGCCTCCCAACGTAGAAGGATCAAATACGGTGGCACAGTGTAGATAGGGTCAGGGTGCGTCACCACAAGGGGCCCTGGTACGGGTTGCCATCGTACCACTACTTTGTGTCTGCGAAGAAGACACCCGAGGCTAGTGTGTGATAAAAAAAAAAACTAAAAATAAAATAACCCCTGAAATTTCAGTGGAATGAGACAATGCGTCCAAGCTCTGCGGCCGGGATGTTTTTGTCATTGCTTTGCGTCTTCTCGTTGGCGGAACCAACCTTTATACTGTGGAGGCGCGAATCTTGGTTGATCGACGCTCAATCAATCTCCCAGCGGCTGTTTCATCCTTGCAATCGCAACGGTTTCTTTCTGCGCCCCTGGGTCATAGCTTTTCTGCCGATCATGAAATGCCCCTGACGACACTTTCCCCTCTTTCGCACTGCAATCGTGGCGTCTGTTCTAAGGCCCGATACGAGGATTACAGGAACTAATGATCATCATTCCGGAGGGCAATCTCCACCGACGCTTTAGCGTCTGTGACATCTCCCTGATCTATTCCGGCTCAGGGGGCCGAGGGAAATCACACCCGCCACCTTGATTTTGCATCAGGTACAGTAATTCGAGGGTTCTCCGTACAAAGTCCACCCCCAGATCGATGCTCGATCGTCCCGTTGAAACGTCAGCTATTCTGAACCAACTCAGACCGACAATCGACATTCAGGCGCGATGACTTGCTTTGTTGCTTGCTGGGATTGCGCCAACTCTCATTCGAGGACAGCGGCCAGCTAACAAGTTGGCATGGACCACAGGTGGAGATAGCGAGATACCAACACCGGTTGATGCCTTGCCAATTGTGCAATGGTAAAACTACCTCTTCAGGGAAAAGAAGGACTCAACATCTATACAGCAGTGTCTCAGCCTCTTGAATCCTGCCAATCCATCTCGGAGTTTTGACACCCATTGCGTTCGGGCAGTCGTCGGGGGCCAAAATCTCACCGTGGCCTGTGGGGTCCACCATGTCTAGCTTGATACCCTTGAATCACACGACGATTGTCGGACTTCGTCACCACCCTGCAAAGCTAGCTTAGGAGCTTGGGCCGCTTCCGAAGGTTCCCCGGGCACATTGCGCCATGAGAGAGTGATTCTGTGTCTCCAATCGCCCTTAACGTCGCCGATCATAGCCCAGACTGTCTCGAAGATCCCCTCCGGCCCCCATCTTGGCGTGTGACTCGCCCTTGAGGGGTGGAGTACGGCAAGAGTCGAGACTTTAACAGGCTCAAAGCTGAAGGGGTATCCCAGTTCTTTTTGCGAAGCTAAGATAGTTAGGGGCAGGCTGGTGGGTTGTGTAGGGGCTACGTGAGGGGAATTTGCAGGCTCGCGGGGCTATCGCGGTTTGCATTTGCCCGAGCGACCCGCTTGGAAATCGAGGTAGCATGCATGAAACGTGCTAGAGAACAAACGTAGCCTTTTGTTAATGTTCTGTCTAATCTTTCAAGTGGCAGCCAACTTTCGCTGCAAGTGCAAAGGTACCAAGGACCCGCTCAGTAACCGATGGGCTCCGGCTTACCGCGCGCCAGCCTATTGAGACGGCTGCAATGATATCACACCAACACGTGAACATTGCTTGTAATGCTAATAGATAATGATCAATTGACAAACAACAGTAATAAAACAAATCGAAGCCAAATCAAATTGCCGCCTTCGTGGTCCATCACTAATGCGTCGTAGTACAAGAAAAAGAAAGAAAAAACATCCCGAAATGCAACGCCTGAGGGAGGAAATCAGTCCAGCCTCACTGAAATGCTAAATGCTATGAGTTTATTGGGGTAAAAGCAAAGTTGTCGAGCATGGTTCTTGGCCACCAAAACTCGTAAGTCAGAGTATACAAAAGCGTCCGGAAAGAAGCTCGCAGGGAATGCCGGATCCTAGAGCCGTGTGCGAAGCAACCCTTCTTAATGTTTAGAGCCGGAGCAACGGCGCCTGGAGGACAGCTTTTGGGCCGACGCTGACGGGGGCTTAACGTCTTGTTTGGCAGGGAAACGTATAGCAGAGGAAGTTGCGCCGCAGGGTCGCATCTCACATCCTTCCGAGTGTCTAGGAAAGTCTCAGTATACGAATTGCAAAATAATTGGTCCACGAATGCATCTCACTTGATCAGGGAGTCAAGTCGACTTAATTTAAGGTCGCACCACTTGCAGACATGCTTGCGCACCCCTCGGTGAATCTGGATCCAAGTCAGCACGTATCATTGTCGGACTCTGTCACTTGACTTGCACTTTCGATGTGCCTCCGGAGATCCGCATTTCTCCCAAATGCCTTTTTGCACTCGTCGCAGAAGACTTTCTTGAAGCCGGGGTCATGTCGTTTCTCGTGCTCCGTGCAGTTGGAGCGTCTGGTAAAGACGAAACCACACACGCGACATTTGCGTCCCCCATCCATGTCCTTGTCCATCTGAGTTTTGCTGCATCTGTGATTTTTATTGACTTTCTGGGGGATATTTGGGATGACACATTCAGATGAAGTGGTGCTGCGAGGAGAAGAAGAAAGTCGTGCTGCGTGGTAATGACTCGTGGGCGGTCTGCTTCCCCCTGTGACTGCCATATGATGGTACGGACCGCTGCTGATCGGTAATCTCGGTGGGTTCGCGGTGATGCACGACTCTGGAAAGTAGGGCTGATCCCAATGACCGGTGGCGACAACGGCTTCCAGTGGAGTTGTCGGTCCGGAACACGACGTCGGAGCCCAGGAATCAAGCGACTGTGTAAAAGTGCCCTGTCCACCAACCTCTAAGGAGGTATTGTAGCTTGGGGATACGCCCATGGTCTGGGAGTCGTAGAGATTGATCGGAGAGTCGGAGGCGGGCGGGAGGCCATTGTGGACCGAGAAGCACGGCCTGGAGAAATCGTCGACTTTCATAGTGATGCCGTAGTAACTTTCAATGGGAACCATCTGGCTCGGGGCAGTTGCGGAAGCTGCAAAAGGCACTGCACCGGGAATTACCCTGAGGTTGTTGAAGCCGGGCTCTAGGCCACAGCCAGAGATGCCCAACCCAACGGTTGAGAACCCTAATCCTTGAGGAGTCGTCGCGGAGACTGGCGACGGGTAGCTTGACGATGCATCAAAGGTCTGTACATTTTCTGGCAACGAGCGGGCCATCGTAGAACGACCGTATGACCCAGGAGGCTGATCCATGACAACTGTGCTAAGAGCCTAGCTATCACAAGAGACTCGACAAATAGAGGGTTCAAACGCGAAGGCAAAGCAAGTCTATAGAAAAAGGTGTAATTGCGGAAGCGACGGGAGTATAAATAATGAATGAAACAGCTAGAGCTGTTGGCGACGAGTAGCAGCATACATGGACGGTGGCTGAGAGACGTCAAGCGGACACAAGACGAGAGACGAGTTTGCGCCGCATCGGTGGTGAAGAGTAGAGTAACGTTGACGCCTCACCGGGCAAGGCAGATTTTCAAAGAGAAGGCGGGTCTGCAAATGCGGTGGGAACGATAAGTGGGGTGACCGACTAACGGCCTGGGGGGAGGGGGAAAGGAGATCGATGAGGTCTTAGGTCTGCAAGTTCTGTATTCAGTACCCATGCACCATAGATTTAGCGCCGGAGAAGAGCGATCAAAGATGCCCGATGCTTCCTGGGCAAGTGATATGTCATGGGTTAGGCAAGTCAGACTCTTCCGGGCTTAGTCTAGGTATCGGATATGGCAGAGAACGGGACACAGGTTCATGGATCAGGGAAATTACAGAACTCTGAGTACGGCACGGGAGATTGGCATCGTGCAGAGGCCAGAGGCCAAAAGAAACCCCCGACCTGCGAATAAACGCAAATAACGGCGGCTGCAACCTATGGTTTTGGGAAAGGCTAACCATTCCCTCCATCACCGCCGGACCGGTCTGCCCAACAGCGTCGCGTCCCATGCAATCCCATGCGTGAAGGGTGGCCTTCCTCAACCATACAGAATCACGACAGGAGCCCGGTACTTTGGGTGCTGGCTTGGCGATATGCAGTGTCCTTGACAGCGATGTTCCCTGATCTTACACTCCGTACACAGCCGCCCCCTCCAAACCCTTCAAGTTTGACTGCGAAACATCCATCTTTTGCTCGATCAGGCAAGACTTGCCATCTAACTATCACTAGATGCGAGACCGCCCTTACGAGCCGTCGATATGTATAGCATCGTGGACGGCCCCACCTTACGCACCCCAAAGGTTGAGAGGCTGATCTATGTAGTACGCGGACTCGGTGATAGAATTACTACAAAAGGGAACAGATGGGAAAAGAAAGCCCCGAAGAACGCCCCGGGCCGCTAATTATATCCGATCTACGGAGTGCGGAGTACGGAGTACGGAGTAGTGTCCCCTCAAACTCGAGAAGTCGGGGTGGCTCCACATCGTCGCGCAGGGGGCGTGCGTGGCTGTAAGCACCTGGGAAGTAGCCCCTTCGAGGATGAACGACCTAGCTCCTTTTCATCTTGTAAAGTACCTGTCACAAATCTGCTTCAGCGGGCCGGCGGCTGCGCGAACGTCGTAGCTACGCGCTCCACTTGCACTCGAAGCTGTTCAATTGCGTCGATCACATCCGCAATCTGTGTCTCTTTGCCCCGCGCCGAATCTGGTTCACGCACATCGTGCCGCTCCACGTCGGTTCGTTCATTTCCAGGGCCTGGACGTGTTTCGGCTGCGGAAAGATGATGTGGGTCCTGGCATCTGGAGGCACTCGGCTCGCCGGCAGAAGCACCAGGTCCTGCCGTTGATAGTGGAGGGAGACCGGTAGTCCGTTGATTCAGATGGCGCCAGCTGGACTCATAGACCCAAATGAGCATGACGAATGGGAGGTGAGTTGCGCGCAGGAGGACAATGCGCACGCGACGGACCGTTCCCGCGGAAAGAAACAGTCGCATGGGGCGAATGCAAAGGAGTGGGATAAGATTCTTTGTGGCATGTGAGCTTTCGGTGTTCCAGAACACGGACAGAAGCCTTCAAGGGTTCTCGGCGTTGACTCACCAAGGGGGGCATAAAGTATGTCAGGCGTCGAGAATTGATGCTTTCCAGAACATAGATGGATAACCTGTTCACATTAGCGACATGGTCACTTTTTTGGGGGCAGTGCAAATTTTAAAAGTATATGTAGGTACTCACTGAAAAAGGTATTCCTCACGAGCATGAAGCATGACCTGGGATATATCCGTAAGATTAGTAAAATGTGATCATTTACGCGCCGCGACCGAACCCACCCCTTCCATACTCATGCTCATCAAACTGATCAGTGATGAGAGCAAGAGAATGTTGGTCATCGAAACAAAAATCAACCTGTGACATCGTCAGTCTCTGTTCGGATCAAAGTGTAAATTCGAGATGCGTGGCATTTATTGCGGGGCCACCATTTCACCAGCCCTGAGAGGAATGGATTGGAACATTGCGAAACTACTGCAGCTCCAGCGTCACGAGCACGTCAAAACGTGATCGCAACAGTATGCGGTGTTTTCCGTCCTAACATGGCGCAAGCAATAACAAAGGCAGAACTTACATCAAGCCGTAGCCGAAAATCGGGGAGATCTAAATTTTAGCGCGTCAGTCAACTAAACGCGACAGCCAACCATTTCACCAATCTGCAGGGATCGTGCAGAAACAGCCGCTAGTACCAGTAGACTTACTTGCGAAGCGGAGTCCTTTGGACCAATCAATTCAGCCACCGTCAGTTCAACCTGCAAGTCAAGGAATAGTGCCACCACCCACGAGTCCAAGAGCGCCGGATCTGCCTCGCGTTAGAAAGAAGCGGTCGAGAACGGGGATCTTCACCGCCATACCCAAAGAACACTTTCACTAGCATCCACGACATTTCTTTGAGCGACAGGCGGTCGCGGGCGAGCATCGTAAACGTGGTCAAGAACCCTGCAGGGATCCCGTCACCGTTAGTTGTTTCAGGTCTACTCGGCTGTGCTATCTCAGCCACCCTTACCGATATACAAGACCACCACCACCGGCATGAACCTGAAGAATGCTTTCGTCTGGAGATCAATCAGCCTTGGGGCCCCAAGCTGGTTTCAAAGTGACACAGTACCATCTCTTTTAGCACGGGAATCTATCATAGCCACAGTCAGAAAAGGCATATTTCCAATATAGGTCAGAAAACTCACGAGACTGCCAAAATAGGAGTTCAAGCTCACGAGCGAGCAGATCCTGTTGGCCCTGCGTCAGAAATGCCGAGCTGCACACCACCCAGAATACAGGTGAATCTACCTTGGAACCAAAAACAGAGCCTCGAGGGACAGAATATCGAATGAAATGTCGATAACGTAGTTGTCTCCCCTCGCCAACCCAATGACTCCTGCAGGTGTGTCAGCCTCAAAAATTGAAAAAGATCCAGTCGTAAAGCTGAAGATTGGCAAGGCAGACGGAGCACAATCGACTCACTTGTGATGATGAAAGAAACTCCCACGCTGATTATGCCTAGGTTCCAGAGGCTCCAAAAGTCCATCTGGTAGAACAGTACACCCGCATCAACCAGCCCACTCAGTTCGTCATATGCAAAGGCAGCAATCCACACATCCATCAGTGTCTCAAAGAATCCAAGTCCGTGCTGCTTCCTCTCCACCAGTACTGAGTAGTACAGAAGCAGAAGAGAAAGGAAGAATGCTGCTTCAAACATCTTTCGGTAGACGGGCACCCTCAACCTCGAATACGGATCTGCCGTTCTGTACGTGCGTAAGCATGTCGTCATAAACAATGAAAGGTCAGTTCTCACCTTCTGTTGAAGATATGTGGCTTTTTCTTCGAGTGAACAGTGAGCGAGTCCCAGAAAACAATTTCTCCGTTCCAGATGTCGTTGACCACGCGCTGAACAACTCGTTGGCTCAAAAACCTTTTAGCCTGGGCGATGACTGCAACTTCTAGGGCGTTTAACCCGAAGAATCGGGCATATCGATGGAGGCTATGGGCTTCTGCGCTGATGCTTTGTTCACCGGTATCACCGCGCTGTGAGGCTTTTCCCAGCCCAAGCCGATAAAGAGCAGTCGAAGAGCCTGACAAAAGTGGAGTAGTCTCCATGTCCCTCGATGTTGCGAAGTCGGATGTTCCTCTTTCCACTTCAATGGAATTCGTGGAGGTGCGTTGAGGGATCGGGAGCTCTTCCAGGAGGAATTCGATGGTTTCACGCTGGTTCAAATGACACAGGAATTGCCAAGCGACAAATTCGCAGGCCGTGCCTCGACTTTCATTGAGACCCCAGTCATCGTCGGCGGCATTGGTAAATTCCCATTTCAAAATCCTGTGTCACCTTGGTTCAGCCTCGTGCTTCAGATGAGCCGGACATGGCTTACATCAATGCAACAATGATAAATGGGTTGTGACTATCCTCGGCAAGAGCGTGAACCAGCTGCCTCAGACGGTGCCCGCGGGATCCATATCTCATTTGCTCGAATGAGTATGCGATGTCGCCCACGGCTGTGCTAATGAAACTACGCAAGAAAATTAGATTCTTGTCAAATCAAGAGTGGCCAAAGGTGGAATGAAAGAATCACCTAGACAGCTTAGGGATCACTTCGAACAGAGACTCATCTGTGCCGATGTTGGGAATGCCGACGTGATCCATAGTATTTGAATCCATAGAAGGCGGAGGTAAGCTGGACTTGGCGGAATGCAAACTGTGGATTTCAGCTGAGACAGAGCCCATGTCAAAGCGATAGATTCGACGGGTAAGATGCAAGACACTCGATGTAGCTACTCGAGGCCTGAAAGGTCAAATTCGAAATGTGGACCTGTTGACTGTGTGATAATAATTCCTCCCTGGAAGCCCCTGCGATCTTTACCGCTTCTTTAAGTGGCTGCCCGAGGCGAAACCTGGGATCCAGGCAAAGATTAATCCCGGCACGAAGACATCATGGTCGATGAAAACAGCACAATAGCATCAACCGAGCAGATTTTCAAATCAAAATAATCAATATCAAGTGTAGTTGTCGTGCTAACGAGGACCAAAAAGCAGGCTGTTGACACCACTCACCGCCTGCCCATCACGTGCAGACGCGTCAAGTGACCGCAACCTCCGCTTTATCAACTTATCAACTGCTTCGTCTCCGTTACTCTCCAAATAAACTTGGGAGATGAAGTCCTGGCAAAATCATGGGTCAAGGCTACTCCCTCACTACCCTGTCCGCGGGGTCAGCGGGGATCGATGTGCCGGAGCTTTCAGACCTGGTGTATGAGAAGTCGATGGGTGGGGGCAGGTTCATGAAGAGCATCCGCGCGCGACAGCTGAATGGCCTGGTCTTCGTCAAGGTTATTATGAAACCATACCCGACGATGCAGCTGGAGCCATATGTGAAAGCCATCATTCGTACGCGATATCTTCTCGGATAGTCTAATCAAGCTAATCATTCCATTACAGGGGAACGCACGCTTCTATCAGACGTGCCAAACGCATTGAGCTACGAGAGGATCCTGGAGACCAGTACTAGTGGGTATTTGGTCCGACAATACATCCACAGCTCTTTGTACGATCGGATGAGGTATGTTTACTGATATTGATATCAGATAACTCAGAACTGACGGCTACACAGCACTCGTCCATTTCTAGAAGACATTGAAAAGAAATGGATTGCATTCCAACTATTATGTGCACTGCGTGACTGTCATTCCTTGGACGTGTTCCACGGTGATATCAAGACCGAGAACGTTCTGGTCACGTCATGGAACTGGCTATATCTCTCCGACTTTTCTTCCTCGTTCAAACCAACATTTCTTCCAGAAGACAACCCAGCAGACTTTTCTTTCTACTTTGACATCTCCGGGCGGCGAACGTGTTATCTGGCACCCGAGCGATTCCTTGAGGCCGGAGAAGAGCCAGGGAATCGTCACGTCAACTGGGCAATGGACATCTTCAGCGCCGGCTGCGTCATTGCAGAGCTCTTTCTCGAGTCTCCGATTTTCACGCTCAGTCAGATGTACAAGTATCGCAAAGGCGAATACAGCCCAGAGCACAGCCAGTTGGCGAAGATTGAAGACCCAGAGATCCGGGAGCTGATCTTACACATGATTTCACTGGACCCAGAATCCCGATATTCAGCCGAGGAGTATCTGAACTTCTGGAAGAACAAAGCTTTCCCCGAATATTTCTACAGCTTCCTTCATCAATACATGTCTCTCATGACGGATCCATCTTCAGGGAGAACGAAGGTGGATGCTGAATCCACCAACCGAGGCGAAACCGATAACAGGATTGAGCGAGTCTGCTTCGACTTTGACAAGATATCCTATTTCCTTGGCTCCACATCCCGAGGCTCTCGAGATGCATCCAATCCCGGTGTCTCTCGACTCACAGGAGACATTCTCCCGGTAAAACTCGATCTGCCCAATAGCGGAAACCAAATGTTGGGAACATCATCGCAGTCCGACGAGGGCGTTTTGATCTTTTTGACACTGGTTGTCTCCAATCTTCGGACCACAGCCAAGGCTTCGGCTCGGATAAAAGCATGCGATATTCTTCTGGCCTTTGCAGAACGGCTATCCGACGAAGCAAAGCTCGATCGAGTTCTCCCTTATATCATGATTCTTTTAGCGGACCGCACAGACTCCGTCAAGGTCGCCGCCATTCGCACGCTAACTCAATTACTGGAGATGGTCCATGTGGTTTCCCCAGTCAACGCCTATCTATTCTCCGAATACATCTTCCCAAGGCTACAGTCTTTCATCGTATCATCCAAGCATAATCCGAAACCCTTGGTCCGTGCTGCGTATGCCTCATGCATTGCATCACTGGCACAGTCATCCCTAAGATTCTTGGACATGATTCAAGCACTGCGTTCCGACTCTCGCCTGACGGCGCTGATTCCCGTCGGCTTTGAGCCACGGTGGACCGAGGATGCCACTTATCATAATCTTTACGATGTTGCTCGAATTGATTTACTGGAGTACTTTGAGGTCCACACAAAAGCGCTTCTCACAGATACGGATGCGTCTGTTCGTCGAGCCTTTCTGGGGTCCGTATCCAGTCTCTGCGTGTTCTTTGGCAATCTGAAATCGAACGAGGTCATTTTGAGCCATCTAAACACATACTTGAATGATCGTGACTGGATCTTGAAGTGCGCTTTCTTCGAGGCCGTGGTTGGTGTCGCCGCATACGTGGGAAACATTAGCTTGGAGCAGTACATTCTTCCCCTAATGGTCCAATCTATGACTGAGCCTGAAGAATTTGTCGTGGAAAAAGTGATTCGCTCGCTTGCAGCCATGGCTGATCTTGGGCTGTTTCAACGGTCCACAACTTGGGATCTGCTTTATATTACTGTTGGCTTCTTGGTGCACCCAAACATTTGGATTCGCGAGGCTACTGTGAACCTTGTGGTCAAGACCACGAAGTTTATGTCGAAGGCGGATATCTATTCGATTCTAACGCCTCTTATTCGACCTTTTCTTAAAGTCCAGATCGTCAGGTTTTCTGAGGCCGATCTTCTTGACGCTCTCAAACGTCCAATATCCAGAAACATCTACGAAATGGCTTTCATTTGGGCATCCAAGGCTGATAAGGGTCTTTTTTGGAAATCATCGAGCCGTGAAGGGGCATTCAGCTTCTCCGAGCCCGGTAGTCATAGCTCTCGCGTGGGACGAACTTCTACATTCATGCTAGGCGCTCAATCGAAGAACGATGAAGATGAGCAGTGGCTCTCCAAGCTGCGGAACCTTGGCATGAGTCCAGAGGATGAACTCAAGCTTCTTGCACTTCGAGACTACATTTGGAGGGTATCGCTGCGCCAATCGAGAGATGTCGATACTGATCCATCTATACCGTTGAATGATATTATCAGTTTATCGCAACATGGGGTCACACCCCAAACAGTCTTCTTTGACAAGAACCTCAACGAAAAGACACGAAATTCACCAGTTGTTCGGAATGAAGGTCGCATTGCCGATGACAATAAGCCGAGAACTATCGCGGATGCACTGCTTGATGCCTCTACAACAATTGAGCGAGGACCCGGCGCTCATCGCAAACATGCTCGAGCCAGAAGTCAACTTCACAAAGAGCTAGAAATTCCACGTCCAGGTCGCCTGGATCATATTGGGGTCGATTCTTCGGCTGCATCCCCCGTTGCATCGTCTCCTGCTGCAGGTCCTGGGTCTCGTGCAATGTCTCCTCCAGGCTCCGATCTTGATCGGGATCGAATTCCTGTCAGTCGCCGGCTGAGCTCTGGTCAAGAGAGCTCATCAACAACTCCTACCAATACCGACACCCTTTCTATCAGAGGCGACAGAGTCCAACGAAAGTCAAGCGCAATCAACCTTCTCGGTCGCAACGAAACTACCAAAACATACGCAGAAACCAGCACAAGCTCGGCAAATGCGTTTGGGAAGGTGGATGCACCCACGAATCGAGGAGGAACTCCTCAGCCATCGCCTCTCTCCCACGCCTACGAACGGAAACCGGTCCAGGCACCTGCACGACGATACCGTGCCAATCATTCCTATGCGGGTGATGATCCCGTGGTTCTGCAGCTATTGGACAATGTGTTTGCAGAAAATTATCCGACTGATCTATTTGATCTCGGGCCTTATGTCAAAGAGCTGGACCCTCGACTGCCTATCCGTCAACCCAATACCCAAGACCCCACGAAGATGTGGAGGCCCGAAGGGCATCTGGTGGCCACCTTTGGTGAACACAGCGGGCCGGTGAATCGCATTGCTGTGCCTCCGGACCACTCGTTCTTCGTCACGGCATCCGATGATAGTACAGTCAAGATCTGGGACACGACTCGCCTTGAGCGTAATTTGACCCCGCGCTCCCGCCAGACTCATCGGCATGCGTCTGGGGCACGGGTGAAGGCACTGACGTTTGTCGAGAATACCTATACTTTCGTCAGCGGCGCCACCGATGGCAGCATTCATGCCGTCCGAGTTGACTACCAGAAAGTCAATGAAACTGCCCGGTATGGAAAGCTCCAGATCGTGCGCGAATATCAGCTCCCAGTGGCCGAGAATGGATTACCCGAATATGCTGTCTGGATGGAACATTTCCGGGACGAGGGCCAGTCAACGCTGCTAGTTGCCACTAATACCTGCCGAATCATCGCACTGGACATGAAGACCATGTTACCCATCTACACACTTGAAAACCCAGTCCACCATGGAACCCCGACTACGTTTTGCTGTGACCGGCGGCACACTTGGCTACTTGTGGGAACGACTCATGGCATCATGGATTTATGGGATCTCCGTTTCCGTGTGCGATTAAGGGCATGGGGTCTTCCAGGTTGGGGGTATGTCCACCGAATCCAACTGCACCCGTTGAAGCCGCGAGGACGCTGGGTCTGCGTATCCAGTGCCGGTTCCCGCGGTAATCAAATCACCGCATGGGATATTGAAAAGTTCCGTTGTCGCGAGGTCTACCAGATGGCACCACTGAATCTCAATGAAGGCACTTCCGGGGGGACGCATCGAGGTACCTCTCGGCCTGCCGCTCTCCGTGGACAGCGCCTCAATGTTAGGGACTTTGAGGCATGGTCCGTTGACGACGATCGACCGGAAGGCATGCTTCGCCGATTTGCCAACGCGCCTGCTGCAGCTGGAATGGGTGCCGCCACCGAGGGTAACGGCTCTGCATCTCCAACTCACACATCCGGTGATCAGCTCGGGACCTGGGCATTTGTGGCGGGACTCAATCCGCCCGACGACGACAAAGCGGCCAGCAATAAATGCGGGTTCATCATCTCAGCGGGATGCGACCGGAAGATTCGATTCTGGGACCTTGCACGCCCAGAGACAAGCATGATTGTCAGTGGTGGAGACGCAACGAGCAAGCCGACCTACGAAATAGCATCGATTGCAGCCAATATCCAAGTCGTCCTGGAACACCAGCCCTCGAACCCGGCGACCACCGGCAACACTGGTAACTCCAAGAAAGGCACCAGCCCGCGGCCGCCGCGCAGCACTGTCATTAGTCTCCAGCAGCAGCAGCTTCTGAAAAGCCATCTGGATATTATCCAAGATGTTGCGGTGCTGCGGCAGCCTTATGGGATGATCGTGAGTGTTGACCGGGCGGGAATGGTCTACGTCTTTCGATAAGGAGTCCATGACTAGCTTTGCTTCTTTGACGAGAGTAATGTAGATTAGCAATAGATACCCATCATCTGAATGGATAGATCATAATAGTCAGACCAAAAGCCGCTCTTTTCCAATCTAGGATCCCAGACATTCTCGCGTGGGTGAGAATGGGGAGGATGGGCCAGAAGGCTTTACCTTGACCACACTCTTTATTTTCCCTAGGGTTCTCTGTGTAGACTTAAGTTCCCCCAGTTCTCCGTGTCGTGACAGGATGATTGAAGTACAAGATAAAATAAAGATCCAACAAAAAGGTTGAGAGCGACGCGATGAACGTGCGCGGGCGGACCCATTACGGTGGTTTTAACTACTGTCACAACGTGTGACACCATCGCCATTCGGACAACATCCAAAGCTGGAGAGCAGGATTCAGAGCACACTTTGAATCAATGCCTTATTAATTGCACGAGCTCGCTATTTTGCGTCGTGACTTCTACGGTGCCCAGGTATATACCATAAGCAAAGGCCGTGTTTCACGTCAAGTAGCGTGCAGGTATTTGAGGGCGTAACTCTCGGATATATTTCTTTGTAGGGAGTGGATCCTCAACACGTTTTAATTTTATTTTTCCAAGCTAGGAATCTCACAATACCTTATCTTTGGACCGCATCACTTCGGTAATCCCAGGTACTCATCGACCGAACTACCATTCGTATGTCTTTCCTATGGAAAAGGTAGAGGCAGACATGGCGGACCGGGAACACTGACCATGGATCAAGCTTAGGTTTCGGACAGTGGAGAAGGTCCCCTGCCCGGAAGTAAACGGTACTTCCAGGCCATATGGGGTGCAAGGCCCCCGCCCAGGTAGTGGATACAACGTCTGCAGGTACACGGAGTGGAAACTGCCGGTACCGGACCCAAGCTGGGCAGTGGAGACGGACCACGCAGCCCGCTGTTTCGGCCTGCTGGATCGGTGGTTGATCGGCATTCGCGGCCCCAGCTTCGACCCGGTTCCTTGCTCTTTTTTTTTTCCTTCGCATTGAGTTCCTCCCCTGCAGTTCGGGGGGCGACAATTCGCGCAGCTGCATGTTATCGATCAGAATGATTGGCCCTCATGGCCCGATCAGATTCACCTGGAGATCACTGAAATCACTAAAATCACTCACGATCCATGATCCCTGGCTCGCGCTCGGTCTGGATCCCCCCTCCACGTCTCGGCCGGTGCTAGCCAGGAGTGGTACCTTACACGCGAATGACAGGCGCCAATCGAGACAAGGTTGCCCACCAACCCCAATTAAGGGGACTGGTCCGATGAGAAGAGGAGCGGGATCACCGCCGTGAGCTTCCTCAGACGGCTCGGTAGATTTTGACAGTGGTGGAGCTGGCCAGAAACCGGGCAGGCTAAGGCCATCGGCTTCAACGTGATCCTCGGGGTGGCCGGATGGCCGGATACATGAATACAGGAGCGGAATGTACGAATGTACCGCGAGAGTACGGAGTAGTAGCGCAGGATCTTGCACATTCAGGGGCATAATATCGGGAGTCAAGCCATCAACACACGGACCACTCGATCTGGGCTTCCAACTCGTGTCAAACGCGGGAAACCAACCGGGAATCCAAACGATCTCTTAAGGGAACCGGGAACCATGGGCCACAACCTATCTGACATTCGTTCATTCGCTTCCAAATCATGCATCTCGATCGGCGCACGCCCACCCCCGATCATCCAGAGGTCGGGCATTTGTCACAATGTTCTTTGTCGTCATTGTGTACTCGGACTCCTCGCTTGAGTTCGCGCTCGGTGAAACACAGGATCTGGACCTGCGGTCGCACTGATACCCAGATGCAACCTCCCCTCTGGTGTATTTGTGCATTGGTACATGGTGCATGGAACAGATAGATGAGGGTGGCAAGGCGACTGTTCTTAAGAATTGGACTGGGGACAGACCCCGGGACTCGATATTACAATTTGACCTATCGTACCGAGGGGTGAAACGATACTCACCGTTGCATGAAACGGTTGGACGTATCGAGTTTCCAAGTCGGAGCGCCCATGTTTACTCGGGGTATTGGGTTACAGAGTACGGAGTACGAGTAGTATACGTAGGCCACCACACATTCTTGAGCATCTACATAGATGCAGGGCAGCAGCACAGCAGCACACCCCACAGAGGAAACCCCCTGGCCGCTGGCCGCTGGATCAATTCCAATTACCCAAAAATCTCCGTTGAAATTTAATTAACGGACCGGGCCCAAGTGGAGAACTGCCTCTAGCTGGTGTTCCTTAGTCCCGAACGATTCCCCTTCGGTTTAGTCCAAGTCCGCCTCCTATTCTGCTTCCCCCCCCTCCCCTAAACTTCGTGAACCCTTCAACCTCGGTGGACACTCTCTTTGGCCTGGGGCTTTTGACTCTCCCTCTATTGAACTCGGCCTCATTCGTTTTATTGCTTTCACTTTTCTATAGACCTGGCACTCAAGTAGTGCAGAGGTTCCCTCAACTTGAGGCCCTACATCGATATCACCTATATCATCGACACCCGGCTATACCGACGCAATGGGAGCGTCTCTGAGAGATCACGGGTCCTTCGTCCGGCCATCCACCAGGGACCGGCCTACGACTCGCGGCGAGGGGGAAAATTCGCTGGTCGTCCCCAGTCGCACGTCGTCCTTGCACTCTCGCATCACTCAACCCATTCCTTCTTCTCTTAGCATCAAGCCCCCTCAGCGGACTCCCAAAACTCTCACTCATGCTTACATGGTCTGCGGTGTCGGCCGTGAGCCTTCACAATGGGTCAAGGCTCCCGCACCCGACCAGGGAAAAATCGGCCACATGAAAGGTGCCGTTGGCCAGTTCTGGCTGCCAGAAATCCTGGGCAGCAGCCCCCGGTTAGAGCAGGACAACGAGATTGCAAGAGCCTTGCACTCGGCCATGAGGGTAAGCGCTGCAACCACGGTGGAAATGTAGCTGGAAATCTAATCAATTGATGTATAGGCTTGCTTCCCCCACGACGTTGAGATCTGCACCGGCAAGAGCCAACCTCACTGCGCCCACCACGCCTTTGTCCTCCAGCAGGACTCTTCTCACACTCTGTACGGTATCGCGCTGCGCGTTTGGTCCCGTGCCGATGAGAAGCGTGCCGAGACCATCCGTGAACTCCGCAAGAAGACCGAGCCCGACTTTTACGACAACCCCGACGAGACCTACTGGATTCCCTACTGCTTGAGTTTCCTCTCCAGGTATCCCCTGTACGACCTGCTGGGTGACTATCTTCGTGGCATGTGGATCCATTGGAACAAGGCCACCAACCTGTTCCACGCCGAGGAGGTCTCTCGCATCCTGAGCTTCCCGGCTCCCCGTCTGAATGACTTGGTCCGTATTGATATGAAGGATTATGCCCTTTGCTACCAGTTCCCTTCGTCACCCACCGGCTTCCAGAACTTCTCTATGTGGCCACTGTTCAACTGTTTGTCGATCCCTAACATCGTCGGTGTCACCGAGGCCGCCGTTTCGCCCACCCGACGCATCATCTTCGTCAGTCACTACCCAGCCATGCTGACCGTGGCCTCGGAGACCGTTCGATACTGCGTTCGAGTCTATGAATGGAGCGGTCTGTACGTTCCCGTGGTGCACGCTCGCCACGTGAAGGAGCTGGTCCAGGAGCCCGGACCCTACATCTTGGGTATCACTGCCGAGTGCCGCACTCTATTTAACGCTCCCTCTGACGCCCTTGTCGTTGACTTGGACCGCAACTTTGTCCTCACCTCTAGCCCTCCCAACGTCCTCAACCAGGGCCAGCGCACCAAGTTCATTAACCGCTTGACACAGGCTCTGAACGGTGATGTGTCGCCCTCCGGTGTCCCAGCCCACCTGCGGTCGGCCTACGCTGGTGGCAAGCTGATTCCTGCCGGTCAAATAATTGTCATGCGCGGCGAGGTCGAAAGTGTCCAGGAGCCCAACTGGTGGAACCAGGATGCCGTCATGAGTGTTATGGACCACGTTTGCGAGAAGCTGGGCCGCAACACCGGCATGAAGGCCATCTTCGGTGGCTCCGTCAAGAAGCCCCTGATGACGAAGGTCTCGATGCGTCATCTCAACGAGATCGTCCGCGAGCGCAACCAGTACTCTCGGGATGCCATGGAGGCGTGGCAGGACTTCATCAACCTCAAGGGACGTATGGACACCGAGCTCAGCAAGGTCACCAAACGCAACAACTTCCTTGTTGAGGAGCTCGAGACCTGGAAGCAGCAGTTCCTCAAGTTCCAGGCCTTTGCTGAGCAGCTCACCAAGGAGACCTCCGAACTTAAGGTCAAGATCGAGAACCACAAGCGCGAGAACCGCCGCCTCACCGGTCTTATTGACCAGCAGAAGGATGACGTTGCTCGTCTCACTCTCCGTCTTTCCGGCACCGAGAAGCAGCGTGACGATGCTCTCGAGGCCTTGGTCCTCCAGCAGGAGATTGCCGAGGAGCTGGAGCGCGAACGCAAGCGCAACCAGAAGGAGCTCTCTGCTCTCTCCCACACTAACTCGACACTCACTCGCCAGCGTGACGATGCTCAGCGTGTCGTTCTGCACCTGCGCAGCCTGATCAGCGGCCAAAGCCACCACATGGAGCACATTGTTCGCTCCATCGGTAGCACTTCGGAGATTACTGAGATGATCGAGCAGGGATACGAAGACGCCCCCGAAGAGTCTATCGAGGACAAGTCGGAGGTTGCAAAGGAGACATCGGGAAGCAAGAAGAGCACATCCAGCAAATCGGTAAATGATCAAAGCCCCGTGCTAGAACAGCACCTGCTGAACCTTGGCAAGGATCACAAGTCCGTTGCTCGTCTGAGCATGTCCGACGTCGCGGACCGTTACCTCCAAGACAAGACAGATGCTATTGCGGACATAATCCGCAGCATCAGTGACCAGTGCGCCGCCGCCGTCGAGGGTCTGCACCTCGCTCAGGATGCCGAGGATGAGGAGGCCGAGGCTTCCAAGGCCTCCACTAACCAGACCGACTCTCCTCGTCTGGGTTCCGAGTACGAGGGTCAGGATGGTCGCACCACCCGTGCCGCCAGTGAAGTGAGCGATGCCGACAACAACTCGCTGCACCCGGACAACCGCCACTCGAGCATCCCGCCCACCCCGGACCTGGTCCACAACCGCTCCAGCACATCCATGTCTATGGTCAGCAGCTCAACCTTCCCGGAACGTTCGAGCCAGCAGTACGGGCCCGGTGACATCCCCACCCGCATCGTGGAGGATGACGACGAGCATGCCCACGACTCCAGCGAGGACCAGCAGACCGAGACTGGCACTTTGTCCAAGCAAGCCAGTGAGGATCTCATGCGGCCCAACACCGCCCGTGTGATCTCGTAGTTTGCTTCCATCAGCCCTTCAAGGATGATTGCAACGCTTCACTGAGACGACACTCTGTTTCTTCTTCTTCCCTTTGGCGTAATCTTCCTCTCTTCTTTTCTTCTGACGCCGACAGCCTTTTGGTCCCGGCATCGTTTTGTTTCGCTTCGTCGTGTCGACTATTTTGATACACCCATTATATCCATCCGCCCATTCGAATCCCCACCTTCTTGTCTATTGATTTTGCGGCTTCTTTTTTTCTCCAACAGGTGTTTTTGTTTCTACCTAGGACTCTGTTACTATTTGTCGTGCCTTCTGGGATGGACGACACCCTTGTTGTCTACTTTCCGCTCCTTGTCGCGCGCCTTGACGTGAAAGTCTCGGTGTGAGCAAGGGCGCTACTCTGCACTCTTGTTCCTGCACCCAAAAAATTGGTAGCAGGCTTTCCTTATATTGTGCCACACCCCCTCCTTCCTTTTGTCCGCAGTCGTTGATCTGGACTCATTCGATTGCCTACGGGGATTCCACCCCTGCTGTATTTAAAAATGGACTCTGTAATTGTTTTACTTCCGTATCAACGGTATTTACATGTTACTTTCAGCGTAGATGGGCTCTGTTATGATGATTCGGACTATGTACACGTCACACTATGCAAGGCATCAAAATTATGCAAGCTTCCCGGGGACAACGGGGTGTCCAGCGCTCAAACCACCACAAACAGCCCAGGCCTGACCATTGACATAGCTGCTCTCATCACTCCCCAAGAACAAGGCCACGCGCGCAACCTCATCGGCAACAGCACCCCGTTGTGTCGGGTTCAACTGCCCGATCTTGCGCTGTGTGCCGCGTGCCCGAGCATGGTCGAAGACCGCCTGTGTCATGCCCGTCTCGATCAGACCCGGGCAGATGGCATTGATACGAATACCAGTGCCGGCCAGCTGATAAGAGCAGGTCTGGGCGATAGACACAACTGCCGCCTTAGATGCGGAGTAATCTGTGGAGCCGGCATTGGAGCGCAGTCCCGCCACTGATGCAGTGCAGATAATGGAGCCGCTGGGGTACGGCTTTGCTTCCGAGGTTACTTTCATTGCCGGGGCGGCATGCTTGGCTGCCAGGAAGACACTGTCGAATGTTTTAGTTTACGACATGCAATGAGAAATGAGACCCGAATCTTACCCCAAAGCATTGGTCCTCATAGTCTTCATAAAGCCATCACCATCAATGTCGGTGAACATCTTCGGCTGGCCCACAATGCCGGCATTGGCAAAAAATATGTCCAGTCGCCCATACTTGGCCATCGCTTCGTCGATAACAGCCACTAGGGCCTTTTCATCGGCGGCATCAAATTGCCGCACATGCACATCCACGCCTGGGTACAGGGACTCAATCTCGCGTTTGTGTGTTGCCAGGTGTGAGTCGACATAGTCGCAGATATAGACGGCCTTCGCGCCGTTATGAGCGAATTGGTGAGCGCTGGCTCGGCCAATTCCATTGGGAGAGTTGGCTCCTATATTATATCGATATTAGTGTTCTATTTTTATAGTAACTCGTGGGGAACTCTGTAGAGCTTACCGGTGACAATTACCACCTTGTCCTTTGTCCGACTATACCGAGGTTAGCTTTGACAGAGTCGTAGAGAGGATATTTCAATAATGTATGTTGCTTTTATATAACATCACAGATGAGCGAGACTGGGTACCACTTACGGGCCTACAGAGTCTGAGGCAATATGACGAATCTTGGGAATATCCTCAAAGGTTCCCTCGTCGGGGATGCCCTCGACCAGCTGTTTGCTGAGGGCTTGGAGACGCTGCCGTGCTGTAGCAGACATAATGAGCATAGGAGGACCCTCGGATTGATTTAAGAAGAGGTATAGATTTGCTAGACGTTCAGCTTGGAAGGTGATCAAGGAAAATTTAACAAGAGTTGGACCGAACAAGCAGGGAGCAGCTCGTCGGGATCTTCCCCACTCAATCGGTAACTTTTGCGGAGAGCCGAGGCTGGAGTCAGGTGACCTGACCCTGAAAGGTCACATGACTGGAGAGCTCATTAATCACGTGATACATCATCACGTCATGTGCCATAGCTTGTTTTGGATGTGAAGTCTTAGCTTGAGTTATCTTCGATCCTTTTAGTGCCCCGTTGTGAGCCTGAGATTCCTCCAGGCCACTTGGACAGATTCCTTCACTGTGCCGTTGACCTTTGACGTTGCCGCCGATCTCCCTTCATTCCCAAGATCCACACAAATCGTCTAGGATTGCCAAGGACACGCGACAAAGGGAAGAAAAGGTACGTCTGCAAGGATCGCTCCTTTCTCCGCCAATCCTCATTCGAATTTTCTCGAAGACCTACGTCGAAGACCTACGTCTGCCAGAGGAAGGAAGCATTCATGAAGTCCGCAACTACCCATTCCGACGTCTATGCCATCCACAAGTCGTTGAGTCATGGCCGAGCCCGATCCTCATATCCAGCGACGGTCCTCCTCCCAGGCCTCCTCCGCATCCAGCAGGAGCCAAAAGGCTAAAACACTTCGCATCAAAGCCCAGAAACGAAACTCGGCTTCCTCCAATGCGACCACCGATCTCACATCGTTCCCTTCGCTTTCCCCGCCCGATAATGCCCCCACGTTGACACAAGGCTTGACGAGTACGTTGATGACAGAAAATGGTGCGGAAGGGGCTCCCGACGTTGGCCGTGGGCGCAAAACCACCTTGGCGAAGCTTACCACGGGCGTGTCACATAATTCTGGCCGAGCCGCCCTATTCGAGGACTCGGCCCCCATACGCGATATTCCGGGGGCCCTGCACTTGGCAGATGATGCTCACATCGAGCGTTTAATCTCGAGTACCGGGCCCGTGAAGATTGTCAGGCAATATGCGCGGGATCTGGCTCAGCGGGATGCTGAAATCTCAGCTCTTCGTCACCGTGCCGATGCAAGGGAGCGGGAGCTCAAGCGGATGCTTCGAGAAGTATCCATATCGAATCAGGATATCGAGCGTCGCCTATACCAACTGGAGAACCATCCAGAGGATGGGGCCTCGGACGCAGACAGCAGCCACAGTGGTGAAAATTCCACGGGTCTGAATGGACTCATGTCTCAGGCCATGGCTGATGCAGTTGGTGCGCAACCTGATGGAGAGAACTCAGACTTGCAGGCGACTATTCGTGCTCAGCGATTGGAAACTGACGCTCGCGTTGGAGGGTCAAGCACTGACTCAAGCAACAATCGAAAGCGGACGGGGTCACTTCGCGGCTGGGGGGATTATCTCTTTGGTGGCTCGGCCAATGCGAGCCGGAAGACCAGCCGTGCCAGCAGCATCATGAGTGATATGCAAGGGATTGACGAGGAAGGCGCTGAGCGCCCTCGATTGCCCAGTAACCCTTCTGTCCGTCGCAAGGCTCTCGATGACCAGCTGTTCCAGCCCCCGGGCATATCTGCGCGTGAAGCGAATCGCATCACCGGTGGCTCTACAAATGGCGATGATTCAAGTATACATTCACGCAAATCCTCGCGCTCGCTTGGGTCTTGGACTGTCAAATTATTTGCCGGTAACGCACAAACGCCAAGAGATGCGAGCGACTCCGAGGCCAGGAGCATCAAGTCCGACATCCCGGACAAAACAACCAACCAGCTGGGTGCTTCGAAGGGCGGGATGTCCGCCATTGCTGCATTGAAGAGGATCAACGGGAACACCACGGTTCCAACAGGACGTCCCGCCAGCGGGAGCATTGGTACGGTCAGAATAAATCCCCCGGCCGCGCGAAGGAATGCAGCAGGGAGTGTATCACAAGGCACGGCCCCCGAGACTACAGACCGAAGCGCGACCAACCTTGGCCCCGTGGAGATGGATGCCATTTTGCCTGTCGAGTCTCGACCTCCAACTCTGACTCCAATATACAATAACTCACAGGCCGGCGAGTTCCTTACGGATCGATTTGGGTTCATCTATGATCAGCGTCGAAAGAGGCGACAGAGGGAAGCTGCCTCTGGAAAGCCGACCCGACATCGTTTGAGCATTGCCGAGACTCTTGGAAACCTTCGAAGCGATGCCTCGGACGTGGAAGATAATCAAGCCGATCCTCAAAAGGCACCTGAGACCCCGGTGTCTCCTCCTGGTTCCCCCGACGACCCTGAAAGTGGCGCTGTCAGCCTCCGCCGCTGGCAGGACTATCTCAGGATTCCATCTCGTCCAACAGAGCTTCTTTCGCATACACCATCTGCGGCCCCGATTATTTCTCTGACCACTGCAGGAGATAATCGCCCCAATAGCTCGTCTCTCTCGACGGATAAGGGTCTCTCTGTCGGTTCGAGCGCACAGCCATCGGCAACCACATCGGCCATCACCGCAGACCGCCCTGAATTCTCTGGAGGAATCATGGAAGAGCCTGTTGCCATATCGGCCAAAGCCAATCTAGCCGAAGTCGAACCAGTAAAGCTACTACTGGAGCAGCTAACTGATCTCCACGATACGCTGCAACGTGATCGTACGGTCCGATGGAACGAGTTCCTTCGCAAGGTGCGCGCAGAGCGCAGGAAAGAGGGTGAAGCTGCAGCGGCAGCGTCCTCGGACCGATCCCTCACTGCGGTTGACACGCCTGAAGCAACTCTCGCTGACGGCGAGGTCATCGGCATTGCTGGCCTGGGCAATAAAGGCAAGGTTGGCCGTAACAAGTGGCGAGAATTCCGGTCACTTGTTCTCGGCGGTATCCCAGTTGCTCTCCGCGCCAAGGTGTGGTCTGAGTGTAGTGGTGCATCTGCGATGCGCATTCCGGGATACTATGATGAGCTCGTGCGAGGAGTTGGTGGAACTGAACCTGATTCTTCGGTTATCGCGCAGATTGACATGGACATCCGTCGCACCCTTACCGACAATGTGTTCTTCCGCAAAGGCCCCGGCGTTGATAAACTCAGAGAGGTCCTTTTGGCGTATTCGCGCCGTAACGAGGAAGTGGGATACTGCCAGGGCATGAACCTCATTGCAGCCTCACTTTTGCTCATCATGCCGACGGCCGAGGATGCATTTTGGATTTTGACCTCCATGATTGAGATCATCCTGCCTCAACATTACTATGACCATGGACTCCTTGCGTCTCGTGCCGACCAGACAGTACTGCGCCAGTACATCTCAGAGCTTCTTCCAAAGCTGTCAGCACACCTTGAAGATCTCGGTGTGGAACTGGAGGCCCTTACGTTCCAATGGTTCCTTTCGGTGTTTACGGACTGCCTCTCTGCGGAAGCTCTATACCGAGTATGGGATGTGGTACTGTGCCTCAACGTCACCAGTGCGGTATCCAATGGCCCAGGCCCGACCGTCTCGTCTGCCTCCAGCGTGAAGGATGGCAGTGACAAGGCGACCCCATCCTCTGAAGACGGTGCGTCCGGCAGTGGAGGCGGAAGCACGTTCCTTTTCCAAGTTGCTCTGGCCCTGCTCAAGCTCAATGAGCCGCAACTGCTCACGACGTGTTCCACCCCGGCCGCCCTTTATACGTACATCAACCACCAGATGACCAATCATGCCATTAGCATCGATGGCTTGATCCAAGCCAGCGAGGCACTGCGCAATATGGTTCGCCGCGAAGACGTCGTCTCTCGCCGAGCCGTCGCCCTCCAAGAAATGCGAGAATTCAGCGGCAGGCATCACTAGATCTCGACTGGTCTGATGCCTACGGGCCATTATTGGAAACGTGTTTTTTTTTTACCTCTTTCCCTGTTCTTTCCTTTTCTTTCTGCATTAGATCTTGACGATGTTAACATGACGAGCATTGGGCAAGGAGTTTTGACTATTTTGATTCCCTACCGCCATTCATTCATTGGGGGCTATTCCTTATGATTTTCCGTCAGCCAGGCATTTTATTTGGCTTTCTCTGTTGGCCACCGTTTCTTATATTCAGCATTTTGAGATACCCCTGGCTCTTACGCGGAATCGTTAGACTTCAAATGAATAGCATCGTTCATCCGTCATATGTTCTACGTTCCGTTATACGATCTCCTTGGTAGTTGACCCGGTGGAGACGCCGTCCGGAACGGCTATCAGACGGACGGCCGTTCGATCGTTATGTTTCCCCGTGGATTCACTCGAGTCCATGTTGAAACATAGGGAGAAAACGCCAAGAACTTGCACGCTGAGAATTAAATCCCCCGGGAGAAAACTAGTTTGAAAATAGCCCTGTGCTCGTCCCTTCAGCATTTGTGACTGGGATCCACGTAGGGCGGGGCTTGTTCCGAAATTGATATGGACGTCCCGGGTGAGTGCGTGGATCGATGGGGTGTGTCGCCCTCGCATAAATGGGCAGCTTACATATTCGCTTATAAGCGATATTGCGAACTGTAGATATTTTCAATTGCCCGGCGTAAACACATTCTTCACGGGCTCCGGGTGGAAGCAATTTCCAGGGCTCGGACAAGTCGCCGAACCTTGATCCACTCGACCAAACCCGATGCGTGCAGATAAGGCTGAGTATACTGTATTCGAGGTATAGGCAATGGCGATGATTGAATGTTACTGATTTGTGTTTATCGACCACTGGATATCCCGAGTGGACGTCAGGTATGGTATCTAGGCACCTAGTAGCAAGGCGGCGTCCACAACCTCGTCATCTCTTCCTTTCCCTTTTGGTCTTTCTCCAAATGAGACTGATCACCCACTATGGCTCCTTTGTCGAGAGAAGAGCCCGGCAACGCTTCCAAATTCCAGATCGCACGTAATCATACAAGCCCTTCAAGCCCTAGAGAGGCGGTCATGTTGACGGCAACAAAAGACTCACACCAAAATAGAGCAGGAAAACAGGCACACTATCTGCCATATGAGATTATATCGGTCCTGCTGGTTCATGCGCGAGAATTCCCAGCGATTTCCGATACGAGCAGGTCTCTCACCTGGTCGGGGTCATCAGCCCTAAAATATCCCATACGAAGCGGCAAGTCTGGAGAGTGATTGAACACTGCATTCAATCACGAGCTGACCATGGGCAAACGACTCGGCTCTGACAGGGATCTGCTCCAGGGATCATCGCATTTCGAGCCAGCACCAAATCAGTGGAGAATGGGAGGCCTGACTGCGTCAGCCACAGCCGCATCTCAAAATAGATTCTTCACAACACGACCTGTCTCACAACGTGGGAGGCCCGACGACCGTGGGGAATGAGGCGAGCTCGTCACGGCGTCCCAATATTGCACTTTGCTTTGCGGCCGCTCAGCCTCAAACGCTGTCGCGTACCGCATACAACGTGACTATTCCAAGACATGTCTAGCTTCAATCGCCTTGCAATGTCTGATGCAATAACCGCACGCCTCATGGAGAGTGACGTTTCCTATCAGAGTGTCGAGGTATAAATAATGTGTTTCTTCTCGCCACTTCGACCCACCCAGCAACATTCTGAATCCACCACAGCTACAATCCCGAGATCCCCGTCGATTCAACCGTATCGTATCCGCAAAATGAAGTCTATCATTTCCCTTGTTGTCCTGGCTGCCAGTTCCGCCCTCGCTGCTCCTGCCAATGTCATCCGCAGTAATTTTATCCAGATCGGTGATTTCTGGGCTCGTGCCGGGCCCACCTCCCCCGGTGCAAGCATGCACTTCACTCTGACCGATCCAAACTATCCCGACGACACCCCCACCGACTGCAATCTGATCTGGTAGGGTAAACACTTCTGCGTGACAGCTTCAAAAGCTAATCGTCGCTTGTGTGGTCTAGGACCTATGGACAGCTGCCCAACGAGAATGCACGATGTAACAACGGCGAGTACTCTATCAAGTTTCCCCAAGGTGCTCCCGACTTCAACCTTTTCACGCTGGAATTGGAAAGGGTTTCTGGTTCGATCCCTGAAGATGGTCATGTTTTGCTGAGTTCCAATGCCAACGGAATGGCCCCGGGGACCAAGTGGATTTGCGTGAACAACCCCGAGCCGCACGTCGAGATCAGCTGCTCTTACCAAGGCGTCCTTGAAATGCAGGTCTAGGCGAGTTCCTGTTGCGCATATGGTGTCAAGACGGAGGATGCCTTGTATACCGAGTTGTTTGCTCATATATCCCGCAATTACAAGAACTGCGAATATTCATACATCGCTGGTCCGTTCCCAACGATAGCTCAACGTCACCCGTCGTAGCACGCTGAGCTATTCAGTTCCCGAAGCCGCATAAATCCAAAGTCAACGAGTAAGCCATGACAACTCCATCTACTGGACTATCCTCCTTGATTGCCGGCTGTTCGTGACTAGACCATTTATGCCAGTGAACTTGTCCGTTCTGGATGCGACTAACTGTAGAATGAAGAGTAGGGAGCCGAGATCCGCAGTGAATTCTGTTACAGGATGCCAGCAACAATCAGTAGTGATTATGGTGAGTTAGAGCCAGTGGAGCGTGACGAAAACATTCAACATGGAAAAGAGAGGAAGAAGAGAGGAAACTGCAAATTATAACTAGTTTACTTAGGTCGTGGTTGATAGTTGCATTCACAAAGCTACCCGAATACAGAAGAACCGGATTCAAAAATATAGTGGCAAGTATAGGTTATCCGACGGACGCTCCCGGGCCTATTCAAGGTCCCGGGGCCCTTGCGTTTGTTTGCCTTCTGCAGCCAAAATGCATAGGGGCTCGTAGCCCAACATCCTAGAGGTCGAGAGGTCGAGAGGCGTCGGCTTGCAGAAAGCAGGAATCCAGACCGATGAACAACCCATCGCCCATCTGAGACCGAGCGTGACATAAATGTGCCCGTCAGCAATGGTGATAAGCTCGAGTCCAGTGGCTTTCGACTCCGCCCCTTTGCCCATTTTCTGGTGAATTTCAGTATATGGCCCATTTTGGCTATATCCTTGACAGCGGCAGCTTGGAAGATTCGAGCATCTGGATTGAAACGATCCTGGAGACAGGTCCCATTCACCCCCGAGGTTTGCAACCCCCCTTCCTGACGTATTTCACGACGTCCAAAGCGTATGCGAGAATATACATGATGCAATAATGTCATCCGAAGGACTGCATCTCCACTTCATTATCTCCTTCAGCTGGGACCCTCCTGAACCCAGAATGTCAGATCGAGCGGGTCCATAGTCGGGCGCACTCCGATGTCGAGTACATCGCGCGAGACGGCTTTGATCTGTCGCATGATCGACTGCGAGATGGCCCACGTACGGCCAAGTGACCTGAAGACGCCGATGGTCAGACCAATGCGTTCGCGGCTTGGATCAGGCATGGAGCCCGCTTTGACGGAACAGGCTGCCAGCTGGACAATAGAGCTGAGTGTGAGAGCACAGATGAAGAATGGTGTGTGCCTCTCGACTGGCAAGCGTATGGCAGCTAGCGAAGACAGCTCACTAGCCGCCTTCACGGCCTTCATGGCATGGGCGTGGTGAGAAAAAACCGGTACACTAATGGGTCCATGATGGCCACAGATGACGTCTGACGCGACTGCGGGCGACGAGAGAAGATCAGAACGGGGAAAGTTCAGATAGATGGAAGCACCGTTCACGATCATAGTTGCCTGGAACATGACCTCGTCGACCGAGCCGTCCGGACGCAGCAGTTCCGCCTTGGATTCTGGAAGATGGTGGAACCAGCTGGCGATGCGCGCGTCAATAGCTTCGACGTGGTCCTGCTGACCCTCCACCATCTCCTGTGTTGCGACCACTCGACCCAGGATGCGCACGGCCTCAATCCGATAAGTGTACGAGGAAAAATCGCGCTCCTCGTCCACGAATACGCGCTGGTCAAATTGCGCGATAGTCGGCGGAAGTGGTGGCGTCAATCCATCCTGGTAGATGCGCTCTTCGCAAGGAAGGGGCACGACGGGCGGTACCAGGTTAGTGCGGTAGACACGTTGCACTCCAAGAGCTGTTAACATTCCCTCGACCACGAAAAGTTCCCACCAGCTCCGACGCAGACATTCAGCACGAATGGGATCGCCGTTGCTGGCGGTTTCGGCATAAGTCGCCTCGTGCATACCGAGGTCGAATGCCAGGTCCACTGCGCTGGCCAAGCACTCCCCCGCTTCGCGACGCTCATTACGCGAATGTAACACGATGGACAGCAGAAGGAGGGCCTGCACCTTCTCGACCGAGGGTGCTTGGTCTCGAACTGCCGCGACAATCATGGGTCGATACGTTTCACTGGAGGCGGCGGGGGTGAAGTGCGAGCCGATGAACTTCATCACCTGCTCCAAGTAATGCGGGAAATGGGCGCGATAGAGGAATCGCAGTGGAGGTAGGATCGGATGAGCCGAGTGGAAGTATGTATAGTAGATATCGAGCAGATACCCATCCCCGCCGACCGACGAGGAAGAATCCGGGGTCAGTGGGCCGGTAGTTGGCCGGGAAGAGGGCGCCATTGTCAAAGACATATCATTCAATCCGGGACTCACAGACCCGGAGGATGACAGGGGCATGGTGGGCGTATAGTGGAAGCCGCTTTGCAGGTTCCAGTCCGTGGGGATATCGACCAGGCCTACGGCGGGATCAAGAGGTAACTGGTCCGGGGAGTCCGGTTCAGCGCGGCGTTTCTTCGACGGACCCTTATAGCCTCTGCGTGACTTGGTATAGTTGCAGTCGGAGCCCGTGAGGAGACATCGGCTGCAGACCGGGGTTTTCCCATCACACTTGAGGTGCTTGTGGCGGCACAAGAGGCAGGCCAGTAGAGAGGGACCTACGAGTTTCGCGGACCCGGGAGCGGAGGGGGCCTGCGGTTCGGTCATGGCGAAGGCTGCAAGTGCATGGAGAGAAAGCGATCGGAAAAGAGGGAACCGGGGGGAGTTGCGAGAGAAGCGGGGGGGCCCGAGAGGGAGAGACAAGGATGGCCCCAGCCGCGGACGCTAAGAAGGTGACACGTCCCGTTTGTCCACCTCGACCCTCAACCTTCCACCTTCCATCTTCCACATTCATCTCCCTGCTCAACTCTCCTGCGGTACCACTCCACCTTTCTACCGTTTTGCGCCCTGTGTCGCATTGACACGTCTACTCTCATCCCGTCCTAGATTCGGGCCAATTGCTCCACCTCCATCACATCTCCACCATGATCTCCGACGGCGACCTCTACCGCCTGGCCATCTTCCTGGGCTCCTGCGCCATGATGATGATTGTCCTCTATCACTTCCTCGATGTCAACGCCCGCGACGACGAGACCGCGGACGACACGAAATCTACGAAGCAATCCAGGACCACTGCCCAGCCCGCGACGTCATAAGGGTGCCTTAGCTGGCCCGTTACGGGGAAGACATCAAGATGCAGGTCATACACGAAGCTGTGGAAAGACGGACAGGACTCCAAATCTCAGCTCAATCGGTCTACGCGGAGGAAAGTGGGACTACAAGCATGTACAATACCCGCTCGATGGTCAGAACGGCCTTCGGGCAGAGTGCCAATTGGCTTCTTCTTTTTTTTTTTTTTCTTTTGGCTGCAGTTGCAATTCATTCACATTGTTCCATGAAAAATATTCCGCAAAGTTGCTCGGAAATCGAATGATACTCCTTCCCATGCAAAATAATACATTGCCCAGAACGCCGATTGCCTTCGAACTAAATAGTGCAGTCATGGGGTATCACAAAGTCATGAGATCATGATGGACGTTTCAATCAAGGGTTGTTGGAGATGGTAATCGCCATCTCCATGTCTTGCACCAAGGGCTGCATGGCCGGGTGACAGAGGCCCCGGTCGCTCACATCCGTCTCGACTCCGGTTTCTTCTTTCCAGTGGCTGCCCCCTTCTCGGAATTTCTCCGCCTTTTGCTTGTGGTTATAAGCGCCGTGAACGCGACTGAAGGTGTCGATCATGTTTTCGTTGGCTGGTAGGGTCATGGTTTCCGGGCGAGGATTCCGCAAAGAGAGCTGGAAGCCGGGTGGTTTAGGTTGGTTCTTCGCTAAACACAGCGATCCCATTAGACAACTCTCTTACAAATGTAAACCAGTGAAGTCACAGATGTGAATCCCGCGCAGAAATATCAATTGTAGCCAGATCGTTCTCACCAGATACAGGTACCACTGGACCGTCTCCAAGAGTCCAGCCCACTTTTTCGATATGCTGCTTGGTGACATGCTCCCACATGTCTGCTGCAGCCCGCGGAGTTCGATCGGCACATTCTTTCCAGCCACAGTGGAGGTTGTGCGGGATATGGATCTTAAGGACATGGCTCTGAAGCGCCTGCAGGTTGTGGAGTTCTGCCAGGCAGTCGATCCACTTGCAATGATAAATCGGATAGGGGACTGTAGGCTCACGCTGAATGGCCACCTCCACGTTATGGGTAGCTTCAGCAGTCTTCTTGGGCCGGCCTACCTGGCCCTTCTTGCGTGGGGGCATCCTGTGAGGGCTCGGTGGGATTACCACCTGGACTTGCGTGTGAGGCGAGTGTTGCCGGGACCGCGATGGCTCTTTAGACCACGATGACTCCGAAGCCCGCCTCAGGCCGGAGCTAGATGGTGTTTGTGGTTGAATTGGCCGTGCCGGTGCCGGTGCCGGTGCTGGAGCTGGAGATAACTTCGGACCAAGCGGTAACTCTGCCGTGGGCTGTAGCACTGGCGTGGGTGTGGTGATTGGTGCGGATGAAGGTTTCGATGTGGACGGCCTCGTAAAGACCGGAAGCGGGGCCGGATACGGGAATTGGGCCGAAGGTGAGGGGGGAGGTGGTGACTGAGAAGGTGGTCGAAGAGCGGGGCGTGCGAAAGCAGTAGCGGGAGCGGGAGAAGGCGGAAATTGAGATTGCCAAGCTTGATAAGAAGGAGGCACAAATGGTGGCACACCGAGATCTTTGGAGGGACGCGACTCGACACGCGCGGGCGAGCGGTGAATCGCTGTGTCACGTGATGACACGGGGTCAATCAGATCCCAGCGGATCGATTCCAAGTCCGAGGCGATATTGATGGATGGTATGTTCTGACTTAGAATCTCTAAGTGATGGTTCAAAATAGGCTCAGTAGGGTGCTTGTCCGCATTTATCAACACATCTCGTGCGATGGTGGCAGGATCGTAAGACTCTTTAAGAGCTGCATCTCTGACATCAATCGGCTGGACAAGACCGCATCGCGTTTTCAAGTGCGCTGGAGAGGGAGACCGATGGACGTATCGTGAGAACTTGGATGCGCCATTTGGAGGATTTACCGCATGCCTGGAGCCATCCTGGAGTCGCTGTATTTTAGCAGACGGGGGCCGTATATCACCGACATATGCACCGAACGGAGGCTCTCTGGCTTGATTCGCCGACGCATACCCGGCTCCAGAAGCTCTTGACGAAGGTGGCGCTATAGAGGCCATAGACAGCTGAGAACCAGCATTCCTTGAGCTTGAAACTTGGGGCTGCCAATGTAGTTGACCTGGTGCATTAGGCGCCTTCCAACCTCCTGGCCCTTGAACTGCTCCGCTTGCTGCTTCCGGGGAATCAGATGTATCAGGAGGGATTTCTGTCGGCAGTAGCCCGTTTGCCCATCTCTCTCGGGGATTTTGAGGGAGAACTTCCTGTCCGTAATTGACAGACCTTGCGTGTTTCCACTGCGGTGGTGCAATTAGAGGAGAATGAGGTATAAACGCCGGGGGCTGTTCGCTAGTTGTCGGATTGAATGTATTGAAAGGGTACATACTCCACGGTGGACCATTTTGTTGTGGTGGGAAGGGAGCAGAGGCGGACGATGAACCCGACGCAAAGGTACTGGCTATGGTGGCCATAGCGGGATTTTTGGATGGTGGCAGATTTTGAGGAGATCTTGCAGGATGCGAGTGAGACGAATCCGTTATGAAATTTCGGTCGTCGGGCACCTGGCTGGATGTAGATGAGAATTGAAACTGAGGTGCTTGCTGATTTATTGACGTGGTCATTCCCTGGTCTGGGGTTGGCCGAGAAGGCTTCGGCGGCTGCTTGTGGGTTCGGCGGGAAGTATTGGACGGATAGGAGGACGCATTGGTAGTAGGTTGCCTCGCATACTGCTGGACCCAATAATATGGAGGGGACTGCTGTCCAGATGGCCTCTGGCCTTGCTGCCTTTGATTTCCTTGAGATCGCGGGGCATCCGGTGATGCTTGCTGGCCCCAGTATGCTGGATGGGTCTGCTGCCCTCGCAATAACTCTTGTTGATAGGGAGAGACGTGTTCCGTAATGATAAAGCTCTGGTTTGAATTCTGATTCGAATTGCTGTCCACTTCCCCCTGTGAAGATGACCGCGAAGCCTCAATTCCAGCACGCATCGCCTGCTGCCGGCGCAAGTGCGCTGCGTTCGCAGCCTGTGCCATGAGTGCAGCTTGGGCAAAGTCTGGATGCTCAAAAAGTACTCTCTGGATCCTGACTGCTCATATGCTTTTTACACGTTCACGACGGGTATGAAGCTGTGTGGCCAGTTATTGAAATCACGATTGGCCATTTCGAGGATGAAAGCGCACGCTAAGAGGCCATGGCTGGAGGTGGACGAGGTAGGTAGATTCGAGGGAAGCGGTGCTGCGCACACTACCAAGCCCGGACAGGCGATATGGCACAGGACCTATACAGATTCAAGATCCAAGGTCCAAGAGAGCTTTGAGTATCGCGCGACGGATCAAACCGCATCGTGGGCCCGCCAATTACCGTCGACCAGTGACTATACGCACGTGACGTGGAGCACGTGATTCACAGCTTAAAAAGAAACTGTTCTCTCCGTTGTCACCCCAGGCTTTAGCTTGAGTCAAGCCCAAGCCCAAGCCTCGACAACAAGCACAGAACCTCAAGGGTGATGAGACAGAAGTCGGAATAGTGGTATTTCTCGCTACACTCTCGTTGCAGTGACCGTGGTGGGGAGAACTTAATGTGCGTTCCTCCTGCTACGCTCAGGACATTGCAACGAGATGGAAAACAAGAATCATCCTTTCTTTACGGCTGCCTCTTTACGGGACTCTTAATCTCCTTTGCGACTCGCATTAGGAGCAACTGTCGACAGCTGCAGCTCAATTTCCACCACGTTTCATCCTGCTCACCTCCATGCCTAATCCATTCTTCATGTTCACTCAAGCTGCATCATAGCGAGGCCTTTATCGTTGCCTAAATCTTCTCAATCTTGAAATTCGCCAAAATATCTCCTCGTCAATCCCGTTTCGACGGACCCATGGTTGGAGAGGTAAACGAATGGCGTAGAAAAGACACAAAATCAACTGGTCATCGACCAACTGGTTTTGTCTCGCTTGCAGACCGACACTGATACCTGAGGTTGTGGGTTTGATAGTGAGGTACACACTTTCCTAGCTGTCTAGTACTAGTCTCTGCAAGATAGATAACGCTGTGAATCTGGGAATGGACCTCTAGGTAACTAATACAACTCGTCCATGGACGTTTCATATTGACATTATCCAATCAATTAGAAAAAGCCTACAGCTCTTAAAAGCCTCAGACGATGCTCCAAAGTTGCCTAGTGACACAGTGGTATTGTTCGTATTGTATATATTCCGGGTTGCATGTGAGAACCAAACACAAATGACTGGACTTAATGTACACAAGAGAAAATCGTGCGAAGAATGCAGTAAATCAAACATCAAACCCCAGGAAGAACCGTCGTATCATACTTCATCAAGGCCGGGAAATCAATCAAAAGAGAAAGGAAAGACATAGGGTCACGCTCGCTGAAAAGTTGAATCTGCAATATATGGAAATCGACCCCTGATCACGTTCACGGGCTTCATGCCGACTTGTGTCCGACACAACTCGACCACGCCGGGAGTCCGCAGCCCATGCCGATGAACAGATACAGCAGGAAGATAACCACGACGCCGAGTAGAACCATTAGCTTGATGTTTTTCCACCACATCCGCCGCCGCAGACCACGGCTCCGGATACGGAAATCGTGCGCGCTCCCGCCCAGACGGTCCGTTTTATCTACCAACAGATCGATCCGCTCGCCACGTTCAAGCACCCGCTCAATGTTCTCGGTCATGATGTCGCGGACGCTGTCGATCTCGCGCCGTGCCGTGGCTAGTGAGTCGGCTGGCGGGGCGGTGTTGTATGTCTGGAGCAAGCTGCGTAGCTCTCCGTTGAAGGCTGCACAACCGTAGGCGGGCAAGGTGGAAAAGTCCGTACTGGAGGGGGGTAGTTGGCGAGGAATTTACGCTTCATCTCCAGCAAGTAGGCGAATGGAATGCGGCGGCCTTGCTCAGCGGATGCGACCACGAGATAGCTGAGCGGGGCATGGCTACTGGTCTCGGTGCGACCATTTTGGTCGTCGGCCGAGTCGCCTGTCGGAGAGTCGGCGATGTAGTGAACGAACAGTCGTTCATGGGTGTAAGTCAATTTCTGGGGCTTATCGTGGGTGATTTTGGGGAGGATGATGGACGCGATGGATGAGGCAGAGGTCGAAGAGGTGCCCGGAGATGAATGTTCGGCTAAGATAGTGGTGCGATGGGCAATGCAGGAGCTGGTGGTATTCAGTGTGTTAGTGCTGCCCTGACGCTCGAGTCTCCTTGGGGTGGGTGTCACTCACTAGAGGAGGGAGTTGGAAGCCTTCGATGAGGAAGCCATGGCCGATGTCCGCAGATGTGAGAGCAGAGACACTTCAGATATTCAGGTTCTAAACAACGAAGAGCCGAGCCGAGCGTTCACGAGCAAGTGGATGAGAAGTTGCGTAGCTACCGGTTTGGGGGTGGATCCCCGCTTAGTCACGGCATCAGGTCGTGCCGGGATATTCATCTACTTGCGTCCTTCTCTGCTTCTTACTACTACTACTCTACTTCATCTCGATTTGAAGAAAGTCCTCAACTTCTAAGCTCATCGTATTCAGATATCTGCATCTCATAAGTCATTAAAGAAGAAAAAACCCAAACTCCTTTTGATCTGGGGGATCTTGGCTATCTCCTTCAAACTAGCTCGAATTCCCCATCGTCGAGGCCCTCGTCGCTATCGGGATGTTCCATTTCAATATCGTCCGAAAGCCTGGGAGATTCCATGACCACAGTGCTGGCGCCGTCACTGCGATCATCCAAGTCCAGTTCCTCTTCAGTGGACTGGATCGACGGTACCGAACTCTCGTCACTGAAAACCGACTCAGCGGGCTTGTGACCGGTTCCCTCATCTTTCTTTTGAATTGGTGCAATATCAGCAGAGTCGACTGACATGAGATCGGAGATGTGAGAGAAAGTAGCGTGGTGTGAGGCACCATGGATGGTGCTCATAGAATCGCTCGGACCGATCTCGCTGAAAGAGTCATCGGTCGAGGCGCCGCTGCCGGTACGAACCATAGGACCGGGTGCAGAGAACCCACCGATGTCCATGACAGGAATGTCGGGATCTGTAAAAACACCCCCGGTCTCGTCGTCATTACCACCTGCCCACAGAGGCAAGAATTGGTATTGATTGTCTCCCAAGCAGGCCAGAGTGTCGGTTGCGTCGAGCGATATGGCGTGTGCATCGTAAGGGTAAATCAGCTTTCGTGCATAGTTGCTCACATAATGCGAGACCTGGGCGAAGAAAACGTGAAGGTCGAATATTTTGTCATCGGCATTCGTCGAAGTAGAAAGCATTTCCAATCTCATCTCCTCGATGATTGAGTCGAATTTGTCGTCTATTTCATCTGACAAGGAAGTGGTGGGATTCTTCCGCGACGGAGCAGGTCTGAATGGAAGAGAAGTATTGACATCGATATCTGTGAGGGCGTTGCTGCCAGGAGTCGGTCTGAATGGGAGAGAAGTGCTGGCATCGGCGAAAGGAAGGGGCCAAGGGCGGTTCAGGCTAGAGCTCCACCGATTCCTCTGGTTCGCGAGTTGAGCGGCCACAGCTGCCTTGGCCCGGGAACTGACGATGCGGTTGAAATCATCCACGCGTTGACCGAGCCACGTATGTGAAATGCAGCGAAGCCGGGCAGATTCTTGGCCCCGAAAAGCGAGAAGACCGCTGCCAACTTCTGCAATTGAAGCATGATCGTTTGTGCTGTAGGGTTCACTCGATGCAAAGTTCAGGGCCAGCAGCTCCATCCAGAACTTCCTCCCAATAATCCGGTGAAGAAGGTCGCGGTTCCGGAACGCGATGAAGTATGGGTCGGGACCTCCCTTTGGCACAGCATCGGAGGGTCGCCAGGGGTCTTTGACTGAATCCAGGGCTCTGTAGATCTTGTGCCGAATGTAGTCTCTCAGCGTGACAATTAACTGAAGGACCATATTTTTGTCGGTAGAATTGTGCCGGATGTGCTGCGTGAGTTTCCTGAACTCCACGATATCCGCCAGCCACGTCATTTCTACCCCGGCCAGATGCAAGAAGTGGCCGATAACATCTTCCGCAAAGCTCTTGCTGGCATACTCGATGCGCTGCACCTCTGTGTCATCCAAGCGGTCAGAAACACGGCTGCGAGCAAAGTGTTTCTCCCATGCCCTCAGCGGGCGCAGTCGACCAGATCGGATCAGATATAAAAGGGCCTCGTCTCCAACCAAGCCAACAAATGCATTGCGACAGAGGGTGTGCGACCTAATCCCACAGGCCACTCGATATGCAATCTCCGGGTGAATCTCGATGAACCGCGTATTATTCGCCATGTAGAACCAGGAGCTGATCAAATCGCCCACGGCGGGAACCGTTGCAACATCGAAGAGCTTGGCCACTGCGAAAAATGTCCACAGCTTACAAGGAGTGTCGAGAGTGACATTTAGCCCCTCCAAAACGTGCAAGATCTGCTCGATGCCATCACGGTGGCGATTGGCTGAGTATTCGACTGGGAGGCCAGCCCGCTGCCGGGTGTGAGGAAGCTCACGCTCCTCCTTCTCCTCCACCACCTCCTCCTCCTCATTCTCATTCTCACTCTCTTGCTCATCCTGGAATCCATGATCTTCTTCCGTTGGCAAGTTATCCCATCCAGCTGGAACAACGACCTCTTCCACCGTCTCATTTTCGTCATTTCCCCCAACACACTGAATGGGCAGATCCCATATGCTCCTGGAACTTGCCCAAGTCCTAATTCCCATCGGGCAGGACACCTCAGTCATTGAGAGGATGGCATCCTCTTCTAGCATGGGGGGTGTCAGATCTAAGACGTATTTGATGCCATCAGGAAGTTTGTATGGAAAGCCACGCTGCTTTCTTACTCGGTTCTGCTGTCGCAGACCTAGACGGCGTTGAAAATAAGTTGAGCCCGTCACTAGAAGCTTATCACTGTGGACGCGATGAATGGCTGTGGGCCTCGGTAGGCTCTGAGCCCCGTGTTCCGGCGCAGGATCAATGTAGACCAGAGTGTCCCCATCGGGGAAGAGAAGAAGCGGTAGCGCCATCGTTTTATTCGGCTTCTGAAGGTTAGGTTGATAGAGGTCAAAGTGAACACCTTGATGAACAGAGGGAGCTGAGGTGGGAGGTTGTGCGATCGAGGTTTCATCTAGCAGCTCGGGGCCGGATGTAGGAGATGGGTGAGAATCCGAAGCCATGATAAATAGTCAAGCCCTGAATATCACGGGGATGGTAAAAGAAACAGGTGAGTCCCAAAAAGATTGATTCCCCATGAGGCGTGAGGGGCAAGGCTGAGCAAATGAGGCTCAACTGTTGATTACTGCGGGTTCAATCGTGCAAATCAACGCTGCCTGTATGATGCGGCCAATCACGGGTGCGCGCAGCCACATCTTTGGCATGACCCAGTTGAGTCATGTCGACCGTGCGAGAGATGATTTGTACAGTATGCATGGGAGAATTTTGTGGGCAGATACAAACTACAGTAGACAACCCCCCACTGTGGATCGGTGGGGCTTTGCATGGCGTCTTTACTTCCCCGAATAGCGGCCACTATTTCAGACGAGTGCAAGATAATGGTAATATCATACATTGGTCTTATCTTCAATGGTACTAGCAACACCGACACGGTGAATATTATTACTGGTGAGGCGCAGATGATAAACATAGGAAATGTCTGATTTGTTTTTTTGGCGCCGAGCTGGAGTTTATAAAGCAAAGTCACCCCAGGAAGATGACTATCAAATGCCTACTTACCTGGGGAACCTATCACAGGCTAAAAGATTACATTTTCAAATGCCTCGTGTAAGCCTTTTGCTCCCAACCACGCCTCCAATGCCTGCATATCCCCTCGATTGGCCCGCTGTCCGCCTCTTTCCCCTAGCGAATCTGTGATTTCCTCCATTCCCGAAAACACCCTCCGAATACTCTCTGTCTCTCGAAACCTCTCGCTGACCTTTTTCTGATGACTGGGGATATCTCCCCACGAATGTGTTTTGATGAAGCTCATATAGGCATCGATATCCGTCGATGCGCCTTCGAGACATAAGACACCCGGCTTTCCCGCTAACACGAAGCCCGTCAGCGAATACCCCGGTGCAAGGTTGACCATGTCGTCTCTCTTTTTACGGGTTGATAGAGAGGGAAAATAAAACCAGACTCTCACGAGCGGCCCTCTGGAACATTCCTCTGAAGTCGCGGTTTGTGACTGTAAATGCTTATCTTGCAGAAAGCGGCTAGCTTCTTCTTGGATGTATTCAAATGCCTCTAGAGCATCATGTTGCGGTATTAAGGGGGCAAGTCTAGCCAGCTCGGCTTTGGACATCCAGTCCGGCTGTCGAAGCGAGTAGCCTAATGGCGGTGGCTGGTCACAGCCTCGTTCCGAATCCTCACGTTGTAGGGGAATGGAAACATTGACTTGAATTGTTTTGTCTCCGTCTGTAATAGGTAGACAGACGACGAGGGATATACTTTGGGGGATCCATTCTGGTATCCCGGAAGGCGTGGAGGTCGGGTCCTGGCACCAGTCCCGGAGTCTCTCGACGCACTGCGTTGTTGATTCAGGGATTTCCAGCTCGCCCGGTGATGGGAACATCGCCGTTAGAAGATCAATTGCGGACAATTGGGACTCCATGATGTCCGCCGGTAGAATGGATAGATTTTTTGAGGCCATTCCGGTTTGGGGGGTTTTGATGGTGACAGAATGGGCGAGCTGGCGAAAGATAGAATGAGCGATCGTTCCCAAACGAAAGATGTAGGATATCTCAGGATTCATGAATCCGGGCAACCAATTTCAGATTGCGAATGTCGGTTTCTTTTTGAGGTGGACACCCGAAATTAGCTCGGAGGGATCCAAAAAATCACACTAATTTTGGGTTTGTGTTGGTGGGTACAAAGCGGCGAGGGGTGCGCACCAAAATGGAAATCGCGGGATAGCTTCACGACGAGGACGTGATTCGGGGATCGCTTTGACACCTTTCTTGCAATGCCCAGGGAGATTGAAAAAAGATAAACTGGTGTTATTCAGGCGATCCAAAGAGCCAGTCTCCTATGGTCATGGTATTCTGCAGAAACACAAGATGAATCCGCCGTAAGACAAATGCCGCTCGCGATACATATACAAGGCAAATCGAATGTACAAATGGTTTACGCTTCCTCGTCGGGTTTCCCGTCGCGCCCGGGTCCACTCGCCTCCGAGTTAGGCCTGCGCTTTTTCAAATCTTTCTTCTCCCCTCGCTTCTTCTTTTCCTTTTCGCGTCCGACTGCTCGAAGCTGATCGGGCCGGCTGTGACTGCGGCTGCGACTGGACCCACCACGTGCGAGATCTTTGACTTCCTTGATCACCTCACGGAAGCCTTCTTCAATGTTGTTCATACGAGCCAGAACTAACTTGCTCAGCATGTCTTGATTAGGCACATCTCGGTGGAGACCCCCGGTGGCGAGTGCTATCTGAGTATTGAAGCTGCCTGGGATGGCGCCCCCAAAGCCACCGGCCACTGCTCGATTATCTCCCAGATCAGATCCTAGATCAAAGAGCAGAGAGCGCTGTCGTCGTGCAGAAGGACGATCAGAGAGATAGTCCATCTCCGGAACAGACATTGGGTTCAAGCCGACGGAGGTATTGCGAGCCAGGATCGCATTCAACATATGCTTCCTCATCGTACCTTGATCTACAGATGCAGACACAGGAGCGGGAAGCTCATCCTCGGAAGAGTCGTCGTTTGGTCGTGGAGGGGTGGTTCGGCCCTCCGTTCCTTCATTCAGGGAGCCGATTGGATTGTAGAGCATGGTAATGCCGGAGGCATTTCGGGCATGCTTGGGCCGGCGTGTGGGGCTGCCACGGCGTGACACTCGCGCAGTGGATGGTCGAGAGCTGTAAAACTTGGGGGTGGTCTTTTCGATGCTTTCAATATGGTTGTCGTCAACAATGGATTCTTTATCAGACTGTTTGCCATGCGAGTCTGCATCGTCACTGGTAAGCTCGTCATCGCCCTCCATATCTGTATGCTGGGAGAGTTGCCGAGTGCGAGTAGGCGAGATCGGTTCGCGACGAGGTCGGAACGCGGGGCTAACAATATGACTGACTCGATCTTCGGGATTTGATGCCACCGAACGAGTAGTTTCGGTGAAGATGCGTCCATGCGCAGTCAATGTCTTTCGGTACGGGAGCCGAGGTCGACGCGGCGGCATCTCCAGCACGGCTGAATCTTGGTCGTCGGGGGTATGAGCCGGACCAGAGCCGATCTCCTGCATCCAATCTTTGATCACGTTGTTTGTCTGGCACTTATGAGGGCTGCTAGGCCGCTCGCGCATGCCCTCGTCTCCAAACGGCCTTCGGAATACTTCCTCTAATGCCTGGTCTTTTTGGTATGTCGCAACGGATGGCTCTCGCACCAGACGGTGTACCCTCGAGCTAAACCCACGAAGACGAGTGGGTCGCCAGTTTTGTGGGTGGACTGATGCTTCCTCACGGGTCGTGTTTTCGACCAGATTCATCGGCTCAACTACTCGGGCAGAGAGAAATGTCTTTTCGTAGAAACAGATGGTGAATAGGATTGGTAAATGGGTGATTTTGATTATCGTCCGGTTGAGTTTGACGAATTGGCGGAACGGTATCGCGGATCGCAGAGGTGTAACAAGCCAAGCGATGATGTTTGCCGGGGCCACGTAGGAGAAGAGGGCATCGGATTTGACCATGGAGATTGTATTGACGGCAAACAAGAATTGGTGCTCTTGGTTGGCATTCTGAACAATTCTCATGAAGGAGTTGGTCAGGACCGTGATCAGTATAGTCACTACCACGAAGTGACATATAAAAAGGAAGACCGTCAAAATTATCTTGCCCACGAAGTTGTACTCTTCCCACATTGCCCAGGCAGTGGGCGTAAAACCCATGAGCAACTGGAACAAAGCGTAGGCCACCGTTTTCGGGGAGTTATCATTTCCAAAGGACAAGAAGGCAACGAAGAAGCCGCTGCATGCAATCACGATCAGCACGAATACCGCGATCAGGTCCGACGCCATAATGCGAAACGCAATCAGCAGTTGCGAAAAATAGCGGTAGTGGTCAAGAATCGAAAAGAGGCGCGGAAATAGGAGTACTGCATTGGCAGCCAGGATGTCGTATGCTTGGTCGGCCAACTCACGGTTTCGCGGATATGTCAAGAAGGCTCCGTAGATCCGCAGGCAGTAGTAACAGAAGAGCAGTAACAATATCCCCAAGTCAAAAAGATTCCAAAAGCTCATGAGATAGAGGCTGAATCCCTGCTCATTGAACCCGACAATCTCGTCCAGCATGAATCCTGCACTCCAGAACCAGAATACTATCTCGAGGGATGTGATCGACCGGCTGCGTTGTTCCAGAACCGCCAAGAAGAGTCCTAGTAGCACCGCGAAAGATAATGTCGAGAGAAATTGTCGATAGCGCGGAACTCGCAACCGGGAGAGCTTGAACAATGATGCGTCGCGGGGGTTGTACAGAGTCACGGAGCGCCGGAGCGCCGCACTTCCAGGGACGGGTACCTGGTTTCCATTCTGATCGGCCGATGTCCCATATTCCAGCTCGCCAGCGGGATTTCTGTTAACCCGCCGATGTAGGTGATCGGCGGCAGAATGGAAGATGATGGTGCCCGCCCAAATGGCCTCCAATTGCTGCACAACCACCGGATGGGCTAGGAATCGTTTGGCCTGGGCACGAATAGCCACCTCCAGACACGATACGCGGGCCGAGCCTGCCAATCGCTTTCCCTGGGGGCCAGATGACCATACAGTTGTGGGATCCTGGCCCTGGAGAGGGAAGAACTCATATGACAAGGCGTCGACCAATTCTCTGGTTGTGTATTCCCGCAATAACTTGATAGCAAGCAGCTCGCTCACCATCGCCCTGGTCTGGCTAGCACCGCTGTTTCCGGGATTAAGTTGTATTTCTTTTTCGAACTGCAGGCAATTGGCCATCAAAGCATAGAGGGTGGCTCGTGAAAAGTGTGCCGACATTATTTTTTGCTGGATCGGCTTGACGAGGAACTGGGACACCTGCGGCGAACGCAGTTGGTCCCAGGTCAAAGTCGTCTCACAGCGAGAGGCGATGAGGGGACGAATGGCGTGGGTGATATCGTACACGGGTAAAGCATCTGTAACGATTATTTGTTAATCACCTGTTATAGTCCAATTTTATTGGATCCTACGGTACCCAAATGCGAGGCAGAAAACATGGGAAGAAGAGGGGTTGACTCGACTGGCCCATCGTCCTCCTCGTCCTCTTCCCCCACCCAGTCCTCATCCATTCCCTCGTCGATCTCTTCCAGCTCTGGCGCGTCGTCTTCGCTGCTGTGGTCGGCATTCGGATTGCGTCGCAGACCGCGTTGCGCGGCCGCTCGAAACCATGGAGAGGTATCACTGGGTGTGAAAGGGGAGGAAAAGGGAGTCTGATCAATGCGACCCCGCCGGCCTTTTGGACGAAGCAAAGAGGCCAGCATTGTAGAAAGCGAGAAATTCACGTGGGTTTCTGCATGACCGAGGTACCGTAGGGAGAGGTTTTGTTTCACCGCATTGGAGGGGTGACAGAAATATAAACAAGAGGCCGAGGGGCTGGGCACGACGAATCCGGGGTAGCACGGAGTATGAGTGAAAGAAATCGACCCGGTAAGGCAGCGCGAGCGCGATTAAACACGCGAGTCGGAGCTATCGCAGATCTGGAGGCGATCGGAGCTCCACACGTCATTGCGCAGCCTGTCAGGTGCAGGTGACCGTACATTCCTCCTCTTTCAGGTTTAACACAAACTATACTTGCAAGTAACTGCAAGAAGCTGCAAATGACTGGTTTTTGCTTTCCCCTCATTCCTAGTGGCACCAAATACCATGGCGACGGGATAATGGACGTTACAGTAATAGGTTGCAAATAGCAGATATCTCTAACACAGGGAATGCATACTTGAAATATCCTGTGGGAGGTATTGTCAAAATCTATTTCTTAACATTGACTGAAAGCTCCTGCCTCTGTGGTTAGGTATATGTAAGTATTCAAGAGTACAAGGGAACCAACGAAATATTCCAAGCTCTAGGCGCACATAGCTGGCCTACTTTGGAATATTCGGAATAGTAAACAAGTTATTCCTAAATTCGACATAGTTGAAAGCCGTTTAGAAAGACGTCCACGAAGGTAGAAAGATACATGTTTAGGAAGAGATTTATTTACGCCCTGTGCCTCGTTAACGGGAGGGCCAAACATCTAAACGCCCGAGGTGTGGTTCTCATTCGTCATTGTATATGCCGATCTTCGGCACTACCTTCCAAGGTCCTAAAAACCGTGCTGTAACTCATCCAGATCCTTCGTCCTAACTTCATTACGAGCATCTATCTTCTTCAGGAGCATACCTAGGTAGCCGTATATCAACCGCAAGCATCGCCGCATCTCCGATCGCCTATCGTGCTTATCAGCACTCACCGCCTGCAGGCCCTGCAGGACGAACTTTTGGAGAACATTGGCATTGCATGCATTGCCTCTATCGCAGTCTAATGCGTTGCGGAAGACACCCATACTAGACAATCGAAAAATATGCTCTGCTATCATACACAGTATACACAGTACAACCCAACCAGGCATCACTGTGACCGTCCACTCTGCCGAATCAGTGCGAAAACTCTGAGGCGGTGAGCCCCACTCCCCACCGAAACCGGTGGGCCCTCAGCGGCACGAAAATTTTATTCTGCCACAGACCTTTTCTTCTTCCTTCATACCTCCAGCTCTTGCAGCTGTTCTCTCCATCTCCTCTAATTACTCCTCCTCCACACCTCCTCTATAAAAAACCCCTAAAAAGGACTAAAAAAATCCATACAAGGAAAGTCCTGCTGGCGGATGCTGCAGTAGAGTGACCTGCATTCGCTCCGATCGCGTCCTCGAGAGGACTTGTCCCCTCTTTCTCGCTTCTCCAATTCGATGTCCCAGTCGGCTCCTAACGAGGAATTGACTTCCCCGACCAGTCCCAAGTCGGGCGGTGCAGTTGCCTACCAGAACAACAAGGACCTGCTGCCCAACATGGCCTCTGGTGCCGTGATTGCCCCGGCCTCTATCCCCGTCCGGGGTGGCAGTGACCGGCTCGTGGCCCTCGAGCTGGAGGATGGCACAGTCTACCAGGGTTACAACTTCGGTGCGGAGAAGAGTGTTGCCGGTGAATTGGTCTTCCAGACCGGTATGGTCGGCTACCCCGAGTCCATCACCGACCCCTCCTACCGCGGTCAGATCCTGGTCATCACCTTCCCGCTCATCGGTAACTACGGTGTGCCGGACCGCGAGCAGATGGACGAACTGCTCGAGACTCTTCCCAAGCACTTTGAGTCGACTCAGATCCACGTCTCCGCGTTGGTGGTGGCAACCTACGCCGGCGAGGATTTCTCCCACTTCCTGGCCCAGTCCTCTTTGGGCCAATGGCTCAAGGAGCAGGGTGTTCCCGCCATGCACGGTGTCGACACCCGTGCGCTGACCAAGCGCATTCGTCAAAAGGGTAGCATGCTTGGTCGCATGCTTCTTCAGAACGCCGGCGCCACCAATGGTGTGGCCGCTGGTGTCGATGCCGCAAACTGGAAGTCGCACTTTGAGCAGATCGACTGGGTGGACCCCAACACCAAGAACCTCGTCAATGAGGGTGAGTGATCCTGATATAAATCTGAAAAAAATCCTAGTGAATTCTGTTTCTGACAGCGATTGTGTCGACTGTAGTCTCCATCCGTGAGCCCCGTCTCTTCACACCCCCCGAGAATGTTGCTCTCAAGCACCCCTCGGGCCGTCCCGTTCGGGTCCTGTGCTTGGACGTCGGTATGAAACACAACCAGCTCCGCTGCCTGCTTGCCCGTGGTGTCGAGGTCATGGTCGTCCCTTGGGACTACGACTTCCCTACCCTCGCCGGAAAGGACTACGACGGTCTGTTCGTCTCGAACGGTCCCGGTGACCCTGCGACCCTGACCACTACCATCAACAACTTGTCCAAGACACTGAAAGATGCTCGCACGCCTGTCTTTGGTATCTGTTTGGGCCACCAGCTTATCGCTCGCTCGGTTGGTGCTACCACTAGCAAGATGAAGTTTGGTAACCGCGGTCACAACATTCCCTGCACCAGCTTGATCTCGGGCAAGTGCCACATCACCTCTCAGAACCACGGTTACGCCGTGGACGCCTCTAGCCTTCAAGATGGCTGGGAGGAGTTGTTCGTCAACGCCAACGACGGCAGCAACGAGGGTATCCGTCACACCACCCGCCCCTTCTTCAGTGTTCAGTTCCACCCGGAGAGCACCCCTGGCCCCCGGGATACCGAATATCTGTTTGACGTCTTCATCAACACCATCAAGAAGACCCTTGCCTCTGCCGAGGCTCTCACCAAGCCCGTGGAGTTCCCTGGTGGCCTCAAGGCTGATAATATCAAGGCTGCCCCCCGCGTGCACGTCAAGAAGGTCTTGGTCCTGGGTAGTGGTGGTCTGAGCATTGGACAGGCTGGAGAGTTCGATTACTCCGGTAGTCAGGCTATCAAGGCGCTAAAGGAGGAAGGCATCTACACGATTTTGATCAACCCCAACATTGCCACCATTCAGACTTCGAAGGGTCTGGCTGACAAGGTCTACTTCCTGCCCGTTAACGCCGACTTCGTTCGCAAGGTCATCAAGCACGAGCGCCCCGATGCCATCTACGTCACCTTTGGTGGACAGACGGCTCTTCAGGTCGGTATTCAGCTCAAGGATGAGTTTGAGTCTCTCGGCGTCCAGGTTCTGGGTACTCCTATTGATACCATCATCACCACCGAGGACCGTGAGCTGTTCGCTCGTAGCATGGACTCCATTCAGGAGAAGTGCGCCAAATCCGCCTCTGCCTCGACCATCGAGGAATCGCTGCAGGTCGTTGAGGGCATCGGCTTCCCCGTCATTGTGCGTGCCGCTTACGCCTTGGGTGGTCTTGGCAGTGGTTTCGCCGACAACATGGAGCAGCTGAAGGAACTGTGCACCAAGGCTTTGGCCGTCAGCCCGCAGGTGCTGATCGAGCGCAGTATGAAGGGCTGGAAGGAAATCGAATACGAGGTCGTGCGTGATGCTCAGGACAACTGTATCACCGTCTGCAACATGGAGAACTTCGATCCTCTTGGTATTCACACTGGTGACTCTATTGTCGTCGCCCCCTCGCAGACCCTCTCCGACGAGGACTACAATATGCTGCGGACAACCGCGGTCAATGTCATTCGCCACCTTGGCGTTGTCGGTGAATGTAACATCCAGTACGCCCTGAACCCGTTCTCCAAGGAATACTGCATCATCGAAGTCAACGCCCGTCTGTCCCGTTCCTCGGCACTTGCCTCTAAGGCTACTGGGTACCCGCTTGCCTTCATTGCCGCTAAGCTGGGTCTAGGAATTCCACTCAACGAGATCAAGAACTCCGTCACCAAGTCCACTTGCGCTTGCTTCGAGCCCTCGCTTGATTACTGCGTTGTTAAGATCCCCCGCTGGGATCTTAAGAAGTTCACTCGTGTTTCGACCCAGCTTGGTTCGTCCATGAAGAGTGTCGGTGAAGTCATGAGCATTGGTCGCACTTTCGAAGAAGCCATCCAGAAGGCCATCCGGTCCGTTGATTTCCACAACCTGGGTTTCAACGAGACCAGTGCTCTTATGTCCATCAAGGGCGAGCTCCAGACTCCTTCCGATCAGCGTCTATTTGCCATTGCCAACGCTATGCACGCTGGCTACAGCGTTGATGACATCTGGAAGCTGACCAACATCGACAAATGGTTCCTGAGCCGCCTCAAGGGCCTGAGCGACTTTGGCAAGTCCATGGTTGCCTTCAATGCCACCACTGTTCCCATCGACATGATCCGCCAGGCCAAGCAGCTTGGTTTCTCGGATCGCCAGCTTGCCAAGTTCTTGAGCTCCAATGAGCTGGCCATTCGTCGCATGCGTGTCGAGGCAGGCATCATGCCTATTGTCAAGCAGATCGATACTGTCGCTGCTGAATTCCCAGCTGTGACCAACTACCTTTACCTGACTTATAATGCCTCTGAGCACGATCTTAGCTTTGATGATCACGGTATTATGGTCCTGGGCTCTGGTGTTTACCGTATTGGTTCTTCGGTCGAATTCGATTGGTGCTCAGTCCGCACCATCCGCACTCTCCGCGAGCAGGGCCACAAGACTATCATGGTTAACTACAACCCTGAGACTGTCAGTACCGACTACGACGAGGCTGACCGCCTGTACTTCGAGAACATCAACTTGGAGACTGTTCTTGACATTTACCAGCTGGAGGCTTCGAGCGGTGTGATCATCTCTATGGGTGGCCAGACCCCGAACAACATTGCTCTGCCCCTGCACCGCCTTAATGTCAACATTCTGGGTACCTCGCCCGAGATGATTGATGGTGCCGAGAACCGTTACAAGTTCTCGCGCATGCTGGACCGTATCGAGGTTGACCAGCCTGCCTGGAAGGAACTGACCAGCATTGACGAGGCCCGCGACTTTTGCGACAAGGTCGGCTACCCCGTGCTGGTCCGTCCCTCCTACGTCCTTTCCGGTGCTGCCATGAACACTGTCTACTCCGAGCACGATCTGGCTAGCTACCTGAACCAGGCTGCTGATGTCTCTCGAGAGCACCCTGTCGTCATCACCAAGTACATTGAGAACGCTAAGGAAATTGAGATGGATGCTGTGGCCCGTAACGGTGTCATGGTCGGCCACTTCATCTCAGAGCACGTCGAGAACGCTGGTGTTCACTCTGGTGATGCAACCCTCATTCTGCCTCCTCAGGATTTGAGTGAGGAGACTGTCCGTCGTATTGTGGAGGCGACTCGCAAGATTGGTAACGCTCTGAACGTTACTGGTCCTTACAACATCCAGTTTATTGCCAAGGACAATGACATTAAGGTCATTGAGTGCAACGTCCGCGCCTCGCGTTCGTTCCCCTTCGTGTCCAAGGTCATGGGCGTGGACCTGATCGAGATGGCCACCAAGGCTATGATCGGCATTCCGTTCACCGAGTACCCCCCTGTCAACGTTCCCAAGGACTACGTTGGTGTCAAGGTGCCGCAATTCTCGTTCTCGCGTCTCTCTGGTGCTGATCCTGTGCTGGGTGTTGAAATGGCCTCGACTGGTGAGGTCGCCTCTTTCGGCCGTGACAAGTACGAGGCCTACCTCAAGGCCCTTCTGTCCACTGGCTTCCGTCTCCCTAAGCGCAACATCCTCTTCTCTATTGGTTCGTACAAGGAGAAGTTGGAGATGCTGCCTTCCATCCAGAAGCTGTCCAACCTCGGATACAACCTGTTTGCTACTTCCGGTACCGCTGATTTCCTGAAGGAGAACGGTGTTTCCGTCAAGTACCTGGAGCATCTGCCTGGTGAGGAGGATGATATCAAGTCTGAGTACTCTCTGACCCAACACTTGTCGAACAACCTCATCGATCTTTACATCAACTTGCCGTCCAACAACCGCTTCCGCCGCCCCGCCAACTACATGTCGAAGGGTTACCGCACCCGTCGCATGGCTGTGGACTACCAAACTCCCCTGGTCACCAACGTCAAGAATGCGAAAATCCTGATTGAGGCTATCGCCCGTCACTTCACTCTGGACATCCAGACCTCTGACTTCCAGACCAGCCACCGCACTGTGGTCCTCCCCGGTCTGATCAACATTGCTGCGTTCGTCCCAGATCTTGTTACCCCCGGTTCCAAGGACTTCGAATTGGTCACCAAGGCCTCGATCGCTGCTGGTTTCAGTATGGTCCGTGTGATGCCGGTGGGCGTGGACAGCTCCGTCACCGAGGCCAGTGACCTGAAGATCGTTCAGCTGAACGCTCAAGACAAGTCCTACTGCGACTTCAATGTCTCTGTTGCTGCTACTGCCAACAACTCTGACCAGGTTACTCAGGTCACCAGCGAGGTTGGCTCCCTGTTCATCCCCTTCAATCATCTCTCGGGCAACATCAACAAGGTGGCTACTGTAACCAACCACTTCGGAGCCTGGCCCTCGAACAAGCCTCTGATCACCGATGCCAAGGGCACCGACCTGGCCTCCATCCTGCTTCTGGCGTCTCTGCACAGCCGCAACATCCACGTCATGAGCGTGACCTCCAAGGAGGACATCAAGCTCATTGCGTTGAGCAAGGAGAAGGGCCTGAAGGTGACTTGCGACGTTTCCATCTTCTCCCTGTTCCTTTCTCAGGAGGACTTCCCGGCCTGCAGCTCCCTTCCTTCAGCTGAGGACCAGAAGGCTCTGTGGGACCACATGAGTACCATCGATGTCTTCTCGATCGGTAGCATCCCATTCCAGCTTGCTGGCAAGGAAGCCTCGCCTGTGGCCGGTATTGCTGAGTCGCTTCCTCTACTCTTCACTGCTGTCGCAGAGGGCCGCCTGACCGTGGAGGACGTCACCGCTCGTCTCTATGAGAACCCGAAGAAGATTTTCGAGTTGCACGACCAGGCTGATACCTCGCTCGAGATCGAGATTGACCGCCCGTACATGTTCCAGAGCCGCGACGTCTGGTCTCCGTTTAACGGCAAGATGATGCGCGGTTCAGTCCAGCGGGTCATTTTCCAGGGCAAGACCTCTTGCCTTGACGGTGCCGTCACCAAGGACGCCGCCAAGGGTACCGACATGTCTTCCCACCGGATCGTTCCCACATCGCCTGTGCAGAAGCCCATGACTCCCATGGTTCGTCCCGAGAGCTCGCTTGACCGCCATGCGTCCGTTTCGGGCACCCCGGGTCGTCGTACCCGCGCTCTGGATGCCGTTGTTCCGTCTGTTGGCGAGCTTGGCCCCCCTCTGTACCCCTCTTCGCAGGTGTCCTCCTCGCTGTACGATATGCTCGCGCGCTCTCCTTTCCGTGGCAAGCACGTGCTGTCCGTGAACCAGTTCTCTCGTGCGGACCTGCACCTGCTGTTCACCGTCGCCCAGGAGATGCGTCTTGGTGTTCAGCGCCAGGGTGTTCTTGACATCCTCAAGGGTCGCGTTCTGTGCACTCTCTTCTACGAGCCCTCGACCCGCACCTCGGCCTCGTTCGATGCCGCTATGCAACGTCTAGGTGGACGGACTATCGCCATCTCCACCGAACACTCCTCCACCCAGAAGGGCGAGACTCTGCAGGACACCATCCGCACTCTCGGCTGCTATGGTGATGCCGTTGTTCTGCGCCACCCCAGCCCCACCAGCACCGATGTCTCGGCCAAGTTCTCCCCTGTACCCGTCATCAACGGTGGCAACGGCTCCATTGAGCACCCGACCCAGGCCTTCCTGGACCTCTTCACTATCCGTGAGGAGTTGGGTACCGTCAACGGCCTGACCATCACCTTCACTGGTGATCTTAAGTACGGCCGCACTGTGCACTCCTTGATGAAGCTGCTCCGCTTCTACGAAGTCAGCGTCCAGCTCGTCTCCCCCAAGGAGCTGGCTCTTCCTGAGGAGATCCGCCAGCAGCTCGTGTCCTCTGGCAAGCTCATCTGCGAGTCTGAGGAGCTGACTCCTGAGATCGTTGCTCGCTCCGACGTCCTGTACTCTACTCGTGTGCAGAAAGAGCGCTTCGCCGACCTCGCCCAGTACGAGCGTCTGAAGAACAGCTTCGTCATCGACAACGCTCTGCTCAAGCACGCCAAGAGCCACATGATTGTCATGCACCCGCTGCCCCGGAACGCCGAGATTTCCGAAGAGGTCGACTTTGACCAGCGGGCTGCTTACTTCCGCCAGGTACGTTACCTTCCCTCTCCCTACACCCAGGAATATGCTCACATAGTGACTACAGATGAGATACGGCCTGTACTGCCGCATGGCGCTGCTGGCTCTGGTCCTGGCGCCGTAGACGTCTTGTCGTTTCATAATGTCCCTGGGACCGGGACAACGAAAAGAGCGCCGTCGATTTCCATCACGCATGTCATGTCTTGCTTTTTCTGCTCTGTTTTCAAAAGTTATGCGCGTTCTGTCTGGATATCTTTCGTAGGTGCAGCTGCCTCGATAGAACGTGAGCTGTATAGATTAGACGAATTTCCGTTTCATGAATTCGATGAACCCCGTGTTATGTATGTCTTGTATATTATGTGGTTTATGTGTGTGTCGTGTGTTATGTCTGGTGTGTTTTTTGCGTGGCGTGCGTTGCGTTCGGTCTGTTTTTTGCTTGGTTTGGGGTTTCTGGCGTTTTGGGGGGCTTATTGGGGCATTTTTTCATTGCATTGGCATTTGGCAGCCAAAATTATCAATATACCAATTTCATCATTCACTTTCAATTCATTTTAAGGCCGTACGTTGCATTTTCTTTTCAAGATGACTCTCCGGCCAGGACCCACCCGATTCTCGGCGCTGAATACGGATCTCAGCGGTGTTCAGCGGTTTCAGATTGTGGACCCAAGGCGATCTCCGTAAACTACCTGACCTAATTCATTGCCATGTAGGATTTTTCTTGATTTCAGCTTCTCAAGAATTGTTGGTCCCGTAACTCGGGGCTCTGCACAACCCACGTCCCAGGATGAATACTGCATGAACCAGGAAGGGCTCTTGACCGCCATCGTATCTATCATTGCTTACTTCTAGGAGCACAACTATCCAGCAACTGCCGATTTCCTGTCCAAAGGTGAACGAGATTTCATCCAATTTCGGCTTAGAAATGACAATGATTCTATGCGGGAGGAGAGGTTCTCGTGGCGCGCAGTTTTTGATGCATCCAAGGACCCCAAGGTGTGACTCCATGGGTTAGAATTTCACACCATGTCGTTGACTCTCTATACATCCCGTCTTCTGGTCAGTTTATATGCGACAAACCCGGTCTTCTCAGAGCTAAGTACTGCCCAGCCAACCATTATCAAGGAGCTCGGTTACTCCGCTGATGAAGCACAACTTCTCACTGTGCCTCCATATGCGATAGCATTCATCCAGACGATCACCGTTGCCGTACTCTCGGAGAAGACACGCTGCCGAGCGCCTTTTATCATGGGCTCGTCTGCCCTCGGTTGCATTGGATACATGATGTTATTTTCGCAGCACCGGGCCGGTATGTCTTATGCCGGTACGACTTTCGCCGCGGCGGGTATCTATCCTGCTGTTGATATTGTGCTGTCTTGGCCGGCAAACAATGTTTCCAGCCAGACGAAGCGCTGCATTGCCAATGCCATGCAAATTTCTATTGGTAACCTGGGTGCGTTTGTCGGGACACAGCTGTATCGCAGCGAGAGCAGTCCGCGGTATTTCCTTGGGGATGGATTCGCCCTCGGGTATCTTGTGGTCAATATCATTGTCGTCGCAATTCTGTGGCAGGTGCTTCGTCGGGAGAATGCCGAGAAGGAGCGTGTTCGGGAGGCGCAAGGATTGAGGCCTTTGATGGGTGATATTGGAGATGCAGAGGGAGATTTTTGGGTGACAAGGATCCGCGTTGGGTCTTTCAATTATAAAAACCATAGCAGGCCTGTGGTCGTTCAATAAGAATCTACAAGAATTTCCTGATTGAATCATCCTGTATACTATATCCTCGCTAAGCACAATTGTCTCATCTATCGGCTAGATTTGCCTCAAGCCTTGCCCGGCCAATACTTTTGCACAAGGGTCTTCTTGTTAACCTTGCCCATGGCATTCCGCTCGATGGCATCCACGACCTGCAAGACGGTGGGGATTTTGTACGCTGCCATTTCAGTCTTCAACTGGGCACGTAGAGTCTGCAGGTCCAACGGATAGCCCTAAATGGTATCAGCAACGTGCATCAGACGATTTACCTGGAAACCTACTCGGAATTTGACCACTGCTCCCACTCTCTGGCCCCATTCTTCATCTTTCAGCCCGACCACGGCCACCTCTTGGATGGATTCCAGAGCCAACATTTTGCGTTCTACCTCGAGTGCAGAGATTTTGTAGCCACCGGATTTGATTACGTCCACTGATGCGCGCCCTTGGATGAAGTAAGCGCCATCCGAGTCGCGTTTGGCGACATCCCCAGTCTTGAACCACCCATCTGCCGTAAATTCGGAGGCTGTAGCCTCGGGCTTACGCCAATACTCAAGGAAGACGTTGCCACCCTTTATTTCGATCATGCCATCTTCATCGACTTCTTCCACGATGCGACCGGTTTCCTTGTCAGTCAATCGAACTTGGACACCAGGAAGCGGCCAGCCGACACTTCCATCGATACGATTCTCCACTTCCAGTCCACAGCTCAAAGCCATGCCGATCTCTGTCATTCCATAGCGCTCTAGCAGGGTCTGGCCGGTGATTTCACCAAATTTGGCCTTGATAGGAGTCGGTAGCGCGGCTGAGCCGCTGACAATGAGACGCAAGGCATGGGCTCCAACTCGAGCAGCATCCTCCTGGGGAGTTCCGCGAATTTTGGTGTCGAAGTAATCATTTAAGCGGGAATAGATGGTAGGCACCGCGAAGAAGAGAGTAGAGTCTTGGACCTGCCAGCGCTCCCAGATAACCCGAGGGTCGAATTTCGGATGCATCTCGACCGTAGCGCCACTCAAGTGACTAGCGACTAGCCCATTAATAATGCCGTGAATGTGGTGGAGTGGGAGGACGTGAATGAGATGGTCGTTCCGGCTGTATTTCCAGGCTTTGACCAAAGAGCCAGCTTGGAAGGTTATCGTCTCATGCGTGGTGACACACCCTTTGGGGTTTGATGTGGTTCCGCTGGTGTATATCATGAGGGCGCGTCTGTCAAGGGCCAATGACGGCGAGAAGGATGGCAGAGACGGCGCATCATTCTTGGTGAACGGGTCAAGACCCATGAAGAGAACATCCGTAGTGCATCCCTCGCGCAAAGCCGGCGCAACCTTGTCAAAAGCAGGGTGGATAATAACGAGCGATGGGTCGGAATCGCCCAGAATGTATAATAATTCTTTGACGGGGTGACTGGTGCCTACTCTCGAGATTAGCCATCTATACAGTTGGCCAAGAAAGATGTCTTTCTTAACATCTTTCTACGTGACCTGGTTTGGACGCAAGAGCATACAAAGTGGCACGCAAACTCCACCGGCAGCCCAAACTGCCCAGCTGGTCACCACGTAGTCGTATCCATTGGGCACGAGAAACGCAATGCGCCGCTCTTCCAAGTCGGTAAATCCCAGCTGCTCCGTGATCTGCTTTCGGAGGCCAGCTGCGTCCTCAAGGAGCTGTGTGTATGTGAAGGATTGTTGCTTGGTCGCGTCGATCACGGCCACCTTCGCCGGGTCGATTTGCGCATGCTGTTGGGCTGCCAGGAACAGCGGGAGCGAAGGGATCGGCATGAAGTCGAAGGGGGTCTTATCGGAGCGGGCAAGGGAGGGTAGACAAGCTATAGGGAATTAGGAAACATTTACTCCAGGTGTTAGAAAATCTTTGAAGAATCAAAAATGCAGGGAGACAGAAGATCGGAGTTCGATCCACCGAGGCCCTGTGCACATTCATTTAGCCGGTTGACTATCGCGGCCAAGTCAGTCACCGCAGGAGAGCGACACTCTTGGGGAAGAAATTCATACCTAGTATAATTGATAGAGGAATCTGCCATAATTCTGTGGAATTAACAACAACAGTTCCTTCTTTATGAAATTGATCGGTCTTTTCCAAGTACTTTTCCATTTTCCCCGCGCCCTGATCGGCCTTCAAATATAGTTCCGAGGTCGGCGGCAGATTTGGATCCAGCACCGAGCTTCCTCCTGCGGCTTCATGCAATTGCACATTGTATCAATTGAATGGAGTGCTTCTGAAACCCACGTAGTTCATTATGTCCCTGATCTAATCTAATAGCTTCATTGTTTTATTCCACGTCGATCCTATCTCTATGCTCCCACGTCCACTCAAATGAAGGTCCACGTGACCAACCCTACTAACGCCGCCAAACTCCGAGATGCGCTCCGGCTCTTTCACCTGCCAGCGACGATGCTTCGAACAACGCTGCGCACTCGGTTGTGGCCGTCCTTGCGTGCGACCCGGTTCGTATCCTCCGTGCCGCTTATTCGCATCCAGGACGGGACTTTCTACAAGCAATACCCGACGGAGCAAGATGGTACCTCGAATCCGCCTTTATACCGGAACTTCAACTTCACCCTCCCCTCCGGTCCTTCGCCTCCCTCGAAGGGTGCGAAGCCCGTGCAGCAATACTGGGCAGTAATTGGGCCGTCGGAGCGAACTGACATGCTCAATATCCTTCGCGGCCAGCACATCTCCATCCCACCCAACTCACGCACATATCCCTACCTCCTCACCGATGAGCTCGCTGCCAAGGACCCCCGGTTACGACTTGTCGAAAACGCAATTCAATACATTGGATTCAACGGTGAAGGCTCCGGAGCCATTGGCGGCACCCGAGGCGCATATCTGAGTGCTCGGTATGAGAGCCATCGCGAGGAGACCGATTGGACGGTAGAGCAATTCCTGCGAGGCCAAACCTCACTCAACCCCATGGAAGGAGAGGAAAATGGCACGTTGCATGATGAGCAGCTACTGCGGCAGGTGACCGCCGACCTGCACCTGACCAAGTTGCTTGACATGCCGGTCGCGAACCTTAGCAATGGCCAGACTCGGCGGACACGTATTGCACAAGCTCTGCTCAAGAAGCCAGAGCTGCTGCTTCTCGATGAGCCTTTCATGGGATTGGATCCGCCCACGGTTCGTAGCATCAGTGATCTTCTGTTCCGCCTGGCTCAAAAATCTTCTCCACGGCTAGTTCTGGCCCTCCGCCCGCAGGATGCAGTGCCACAGTGGATCACACACATGATCATCGTGGGCAACTCCCATCAGATCATCCAACAGGGCTTACGCTCGGAGGTTGTCGAAAAGTTGGATGTCTGGAAGCGTCTTGCCACGACTGTGAAACCCCGTGCCATGAGCGGTGCTGAAAATGATATTGCGCAAGAGGCTCGCGATCTTTTGAAGTCCGGTGTTCTCGATGAACAACTGCTCCGAGATTTCACCGTGGGCCAGACTCATAGCCGCCGGAAATATCAGCATGCTTCTCTGGGGGGAGAGCCGTTGATCGAGATGGACGGTGTGCGTGTCCAATACGGTGACAAGGCGGTCCTGGGTGACTGGCAACAGAAAGTGGACGATAAGAAAAAATCTGGGCTACACTGGACAGTACGTCGAGGCCAGCGCTGGGCGGTTCTTGGTGCCAATGGCTCGGGCAAGACAACGCTGCTGTCGCTCATTACTTCGGACCATCCCCAGACATACGCCCTCCCAATCAAATTGTTTGGACGGTCTCGTCTTCCCGAAAAAGGCAAGCCTGGAATCTCGATCTTCGAACTTCAGTCTCGGCTGGGACATTCTTCGCCTGAGATTCATGCATTTTTCCCGCGTCAATTGACGGTACGTGAATGTGTGGAGTCGGCGTTTGCAGAGACATTTTTGTCGAAACCAAAGCTTGTCCACGAGAATGACATTGACGTCAATGCCTTTCTTCGCACCTTCAAGGCCGAGCTTGATCCAAATGAGTCGAATGCAGTGCATCAGGAGAATGGAGCATCCCACGTCGACGTGTCTCAAAACTTCCCCAAACTTCCCGGGGTGAGCCTGAACGAACCATTTTTCCCGCCCGACTACGACGTGGAGTACGCCGACAATGTTCGGTTTGGGCAACTCAGTACCGCGCAGCAGCGCATTGTCTTGTTCCTGCGTGCCCTGGTCCACAAGCCGGATATCGTGATTCTAGACGAGCCCTTCTCGGGGTTGACTGCTTCCCAGCGTGACAAGTGTCTGGCGTTCCTTGAACACGGTGAGGCTCTATCCAAAACACATAGCAAAAAAGGCAAACATCGGTATAATGGTCTGTCGGAGGATCAAGCCCTGATTCTCATCAGCCATGTCAAAGAGGAAATTCCCGACGGCGTGCGGTATTATATGAGACTACCATCTGGAACTAGCGACGACCCCGAGCCCTTGGATTTCCGATTCGGGATTCTCAAGTCCGTGAGCTATCTCAATGACCCCAAGGTTTGGGATGCAGCTTGGGCTCCGGCATCGCGGTTTGAGCTGAATAGTAGACGATCATGGCGGAGGAACCAGGAACTTCTTGAACAGGACGACATGTCCAGGTACGAGTGGTACTCGATCTAGATTTGCTTTTGGTGCATAGAATCGGACTGTCGGTGCCCGGGTTGACATAGATACACCGAACTCGATAGAATTTGTATATTAACAAGCGCATCGTTTCCACAATCAATATACTTTGGATTGATATCAGTTCTATACCAGAAAGTCGCATCGCTAAGACGTTCGTGAGGATTCACAAGGACTGCCCGTGTGTTTGCTATATTCGCCCGAACCAAATGCCTTCAGTCTTTTCGCCTGTGAGCATCCCCCGAAAGCCATGACTCTCACTTCAATACTATCCCTCGACTTCGCATTGCTTAGGGTATTCCGGTCAACGAATGCTGTATGTGCAACTCGCGTGGCCACGCCCTCCCGATTGTCGAAGCACTTGAGGAGAATCAGGTTGTTCGCCCAAGATCAGTTACTGTCGTATTGATACCGTGGTGGCCGGAAATCGGTGTCACCACCTACGCTCTTTGACTGAATGCTAATGGCCAAGAAAGCCTAAACCAGGTTCAGCATAATCCAAGGATTCCTATTCCCCTGTTTTCAAGAGTTGTACCGTAAGATACTGGATAATCCCATAAGCTAGGATTGTGTGTATTAGACTAGTTGCCCGACTTAGCGCTATACCGGATGGTTGCTCTCTGTCTCTCTCACTCAATAAAGCCACAGGCCATCTTGTTGCAGCATTCCCTCGGCTTCAATCTTCTTCATACATGCCTTGATTCTCTGCACGACATGCTCCGCATACCCCGGTCCAAGCGGCGGCTTGGGCACGGTCATATCCATCTTCAACCAAGGCACGGAACTGAGCCCTTGACACGCCTGGCGCATCTCGTCAATCTCCCTATCGCTGTACAAGGCCCCTGCAAACACGGCCACGGGTGGCTTGGAATAGTTCATGGTGCCGCGGTTGTGCTCTTCAGCAATGGGCGGGGCCTGCCCTTGCAGCAAGTGGGGTATCTCTACTGCTCCGGAGGCGCTGCTGGTGACATTATGTATAACTACGGATGATGTTAGAACTTAGCCAGTGCCAGTTGGATTCTCTTCCCTACTTTCGTACTCTGGTAAGTAAAGAGGTTTGACGGCGTTGAAAACTTGCGGGTTGGTGCTGCCACAGGCAATGACTGGCAAAGGCGACATTGTGGATGAGATCAATTTATGATTGCAAGAACGAGTTCTGGAGAAATGACCCTGTCCAGACAGCCGTCTTTATATATTCGTGAGCGAGCGGTATACGCTGATGATCGTGGCTGCAGTTGCCACTGGCTGCACGAATCGATTTCCCAAACGGGCCAAAGCTGAGCTTTGCTGACTCGATCATTCCGACCTCTCCAAGGCTCCAGAGTGCCAGTTGAGCACCATCTTCATTAGAGTTACTCGAGGAACACAAAGCAAATGCCGAACACGGGTCGATATAGCCGAGATTGCCATTCTTGTCGACAGCGACGTATCAAGGTACGGCGGTCCTGAGATTTGCGAATGTAGTGTCCACTGATCAAATGAGTTCCAGTGTGACCTTGCACGTCCGTCCTGTAGCCAATGCCTACGAGTAGGGAAATCATGTTCAGGCTATCGAGACGAGGTCAGCATGCGCTTCCGCATTGCCAACGTCTCGTCGTTTCAACCGAGCACGAGGCATGATCGTCGGAAAATGCGCTACCACGACCCGCCAATGGCCAAAATGGACTCTGCCAAAGACGGCGACGTCCCCTCCGTCCAGATAATATACGAACCCTCCCAGGTGTTGAGCCAGCATGTGATTCCTTTGGTCCTAGACAAGTTCTCCGTCGGGCTTGTGGATATAAGCATAGACAGCAACATGTTCGCTACCATTCCACGCATTATATCTAGCACGCAAGAAGGTTCCCCGGTCTACGCAGTCTGTAATGCTATTGCATGTGCATATTTAGCTAGTACGACGAGGACGACAGCTACACTGGCTAACAGAAACCGGGCGTATGGGAACGCTCTCAAGGCCGTCAACGCAGCTCTAGATGATCCCGTTCAATACAAGAATGACAGCACATTGTTAGCAATTTGGATGTTTGTGGTGTACGAGGTAAGAGTTGTTCATCAGCGGGAATTTATAGGCCAAGGAGACTGACTGACCCAACGTTCCTATCGAATCCTCATCTCACATCCATTGCAGGATCCGAGGAGGGAGACCGGCACTGTCGAGGCATGGCCTCTTTGATCAATCTCCGGGACTCGGAGCAATTCTCTAGACAGGATGGACGGAATCTAGTCTGGTTTGTCTGCTATTGCACTGTAAGACCTCTTGAGCCCGAGGTGTAAAGTCGGCGTCTCTGACGACTCCAGCAAGCCAAAGCTCTCATCGCCGGCCGGGAGTCTCCTATAGACGTGCTGAGCTGGATCCACCAACTCTGCCAGTACTTGAAGCCTTCCGAGTATATCATGGTTCAAGCGTGTATCTTTGCCTACCAATGCACTCGTCTTTCTAGTCAGATCCGGAAGGCTTTAACCGGCAATTCGGATTTGGTGTTGGCCACTTATTCTTCCATATTGCAACAGATAGACGAAATGGGGAATATTTGGGGTTCTTCATATGATTCGGTTCAACCCTCAATACCGTCTATCGGAGTGCATGCATATCAAGGGAATTTTCAAATGCATCTCTCGACGACCATTTTAACCTTTCTACGTCGTGCCTCCCAAGCGGGTTGCTCACCCCAGCAGCATATTCATTCCACCGCAATGCAAGAACGTTGCATTGCAGCTTTTCGCGCCACGGCTACGAGGATCTTACACGCGCAGGGCGTGTCACAAGGTATGGGTCACTTAGAGATACCCAACCGCAGTGAGACTCTCAATTTCGGATGGGCAGACGCGGTCATGATTTACGGATCCTTAAGAACCATCGCAATGTCTCCAATTTCATTATGCTGGCAGAGAAACGCGGCGAACGGGGTTTGTGCAATGCTGAAGGAGCGACTTGGTTTTCAGCTTTTGCTATAACTACATGACTTCCTTATTCTTCAGTCGTATGTCATATCCCTTCATGCACAGATTGCCAAAGCCTATATGCGAGTTCACGGTCTCAGTTACCGGTGGTGAGGCCATACGAAGGAGTCTGCTCCCACATATCAGGCAGTTCAGATCAGTAGGACCTTGTATGTTAGCTGATACCGGGAGGTTGCCACGAAGCATCAAGTATATATCTGGACTTCATTGAAACTACTGTTTGTGAATGTGTGACTAATCGAAATGATTTCTATGAGCAATCTCCTTCCGCTAAGGTACGTATAATCAAGATATCATGTTCCACGCTCTCATGGTTCGGTTAAAGTACTGGGGTGAAGGGCGCCGGGGCCGCCACCACCTTATCCGGCTGTACAGTTCGACCAACAGGAGCCAGTTCGCCGTTTTCCTCCAGGCCCCGTGCCACCAAATCGGTGAAATCGACACCTACCTCTGTCAACAGGTCGGCATGCTCGCGAACAATGTCGAGACACTTCTGCCAGACCGAGGTGCCGCGTTGTACACTGCTGAGCTGGCGGCTGAGTAGAGCATTGAATCCATCCAGATGATGCTTGGCCCAGCGGATACAAGAGCTGGTCATGACGCCCGGGAAGCACTGTTGGTAGATGCTAATGGTGTTCTTGATGAGCGAGAAGTAGACGTATGAAATTTGAAAAATGTAAAGTGGGAGGTCGCCCTCGAAGACGCAGGCCCTATTAAATCGTTAATATGCGGTTACTATCGCGCGTTTCAGGTCGGATGGATAACGTACCGGATGCGTTTGGCAATCACGTCAGATCGTGCTTTGAGGTACGTCTCGCGCGCCTGATCCTCGAAACCCAAGCGGCTCAGCCAGGTGACGTTCGTTTTGGTTGTCGCCGGAAACGAGTGCGTGTCCACCAAGGCGCGGGAAAGCATGCCTGCCAACCGTGTGGCTCGTCCGTCAACCTTGGTATTGATAACCTCCTGGGCGACAGGGTTTCCCTTGAGTCCCTTTGCGAGTTTTCGCAGTCGTTCAATACTGGATACCGCCGCCTCGAACCTTTGCAGTGCGATGTCAATGTCCAACTCGTCCACCTGTCCCTCCACCCACCGGAGGTTCTGCTGCTTGCCATCGACATCGATGCGCAGTTCGGACTTATCGCGAGGGCCATCCCCAAGGTCAAAGGGTTCGGATTTGAGCAATGGCGACATGTGGCGCCCGGCGAGGTACCCATACGCCTCTAGAGGCTTGGAGGCAGCCTCGGTTTCTGTACGTAGGGTTCGTCGCAGATCCTCCACCGTCTTTCGGAATGTCGCCAAAAGTTCGTTCTTGGTCGACGTGTCACGCTTGTCTTGACGGTAGGTAAACGGCTTGGTTCCGACCCGAATACTGATCGCGTTCCCAATGCCGCGATCCAGGGCTTCTTCTCGCGCGGCGCCCGTGCCCAGGTTAGCGGCCAAATCAATCATGTCGATATCCTGCAGCGGCCAACACTCCTCTGCCACGAGCTTGGTCGGCACGGGTCCTCGGTGGTTGGGGTTATTCTGGTCGACTCGCTTGCGTTTCTTTGCAGCCACCAGCAGATGATCGTTCAACAGGACAATGTGGACGGGACGTCTTGGCTTCCAGGTTGCCGAATCCAGCTCAGCCCAATTGCCCGTCTCCAACACGATATGTCGACCCGGAACCGCCGGCAGGAATTTCTGGGAGCCTTCGACGGTTTTCCACAAGGTCTGCAACTGGACGCTCCACATGCTCTCCAGGTTGGCAACGGAGCTGCGGTTCGAGCTGCGTTTGGGAAAATGATCATCTGCCGGCGACATTGGATTGGGCGTGTTGCCCACGGAGGTCTGACCCAGTGCACTCGTGAGCTCGGACATCAGGGTACGTAGCGTTCGCATTTCATCCTTGAGCTTCTCCGCCTCTCTACTGATCTTGATGAATTGTGTGCGGTTCTGATACACATTCTGCTGGAGGTCGGTCGACGTTCGGTTCTTGACTTTTCGCAGTTTGTCCTGGTAATTCTGGATCTCCTCCTCGGACGCGTTGGCAAGGAGGTTGGCGACATCTGCGGTAAGGTGTCAATACTATTCATTGCACCAGAGCAAAAGAAATACACGTACATCGTTCCACCGGTAGACTGGGGTCTCGCAAAGCGTTCAGATCGACCACGGGTGCGGGTGCTGCCCCTTCGGCCGGCGACAGTTGTTTGGAGGCCGGGATTGGGGCACCCAGGCCACCATAACCACCTTGTGCCGCAGTCGGGAGGGCGGGGATCGGTGGAGCACTGACATCGAAGTCGGGGGCGGCGTTAAACCTGGTAGAGTAGCGTCGCTTCACCAGATCGGACGTGGCATCGCTCTGGGGAGCTCGGTCGCGGCCCGCGGGGACGGCGGCTTGACCGGGATCGGGGGATCTGGTATTGGCGGGCAAGGGGCCGGAAATGGGTTTGGGAGCACTGATCTGCGGGCGTTGCCGGCGAGACTTGCTTCGCAGGGTCAAGCCTCGGCCTTCCATGGTGACGAGGGCGCGGGCAGCGAGGTGGAAGTTGAAGCTGGAGATGAGGAGGAGAGCGAGTTGGGGACGGCCGTAACGGGGTTGGCGCGGCGGTCATAGCTCGGCGAGTTACATCGAGTCAAATGCCCGGTGATTCTGTCGGAATTTATAGTTGAACGTGTTACTGACCACCGAGTAGGAATCATTCAAGCTTTAATCGGGCAATTGATATTTCCATATTCTCCTTGCACGCTTCCACTCGGCCTGGGAAGACGTAGTGCCTTGTTCTACATCATTATGTAGGTTTCCTTCACCGAAAGAAATGCTCCTCAAGATGTCTATTTCTGTGGTAGAGTGCCCAAAATGAAAGGGCTCATGCTTCAGGATCAATTCCCTCCCGATCATTTGGCATAAGACCACAATCGAACGTGTCATGTAGGTAACGTGGTCCGGCATCGCGGTATGAACCTGGAAGTATAGATAACCGCCACAATTGGGGGCCATTTCTAAAACCTCACGGCTTGCCAATTTTATCAACCCACGTTGATTGTCTTCATTTCATCCGTTTTATGATTCTCTTCCATCACAACACACTCGACGACCCCCAACGTTCACTGATGTCGCGTTGCCAGGGTGGGAGAGAAAGGCCGACGGAAGAACGTAAATCCCCTCATCAAATTTATCGTTCCAAACAACCGCATCATCGTCGGCCAACTCCCACTCGTATCTCCTTCCCATCGTTTCCTTGCTCTCGGAGCCCTTCTGGCCGCGTCAAATCCAGCGTCCTTACACATTTCCCTTCCTTCATCATGCGGACGTCTGTTCTGGTGGCCGCGTCGGCCGGCACGATCGTGACCGGACTGCTCGGTAAGAGCTCATCATGCTCGGGGAAACCAACACATCACTGATGCCTCTTTCTTCCGCGGTACTACAGCCTACGCAGTATACTTTGACCACAAACGCCAAACCGATCCCGACTTCCGCAAATCCCTGAAGCGGAACAACCGCCGCCTCGCCAAGGCCGTCAAGGAAGAGGAGGCGGCCCAGGGTGCCGAGCAGCGCGAGGCCATCAAGGCCGCCGTCCAGCGCGCCAAGCAGGAGGGATTCCCCGCCGACCTCGAGGAGAAGGAGTCCTACTTCATGAGCCAGGTCGCCAAGGGTGAAGGCCTCTGCGCCGAGGGTACGTCATCCGCCACGGAACGGAATGGACCAGATGTGCTAACTCCATTGCAGGTGCCGACCAGATCGAGGCGGCTCTCGCTTTCTACAAGGCCCTCAAGGTGTACCCGCAGCCCAAAGACCTCATCTCGATATACGACAAGACCGTGCCCAAGGAGGTGCTGGAGATCCTGGCGGAGATGGTCGCCATGGACGCCGGTCTCCAGCTGGGTGGCTCCTTCACCGGCGAGAGCAGTGCCGACAGCCACGGCGTCGAGTAAACGCCCGACAGTCCAAGGCCATCCGGTCGAGTCCAAGACCGTCTGGACCCCGGGTTTGGCTTGGAAATCCCTGGGCTCGCCTCGTAATATTCCTCTCGCCCTCACCGTCTCCCTCACCAGCACCCTTTTCCTTCGTTGCCAGTCCTCCCTTTTTCCTGCCTCCGCTCTCCACTATTCCCTTTTCTTCGTGTGTACTCTTGTATATGTATTGGGTCTTGGCCTCGACCGGGTGGCATCAGGGGCCTTGGTATTTCTCGGCGCCAATGATTTGTTTTTTCGTTTCCCAGGTTTCTGCATTTCACATTACGGGCAGGAGGAAATCGAGGGGATTATACAGGCTGTATTTTAGAGTGAATGAAGATCCCATCCCAAAAGTGTTGCGCGTATAGTATAGTGTCGGTGTCGGGACTCGGGCTCGGGACGAAGCAAGGTACACGGGGGGTACCCGGCACGCGGTATGAAGTCCCCGCATAGCTCGGGTACCCGCCGTGTACCAGGAGAGCCCTAACCGCCCGAGTTGAATGGGCGGTTGGACCTCAACGAACTCCACTCGGCTCCTGTTTCCCCGCCGATCCTTCTTGCGCTTCGGCTCCTTTTTCAGGCATTTTGCCTTCTCTCATCTACGTCCTTTTAATATTTCTTTTCCCTATACCCGTCATTCGTTGTTTTCGCGCTTCGCGCTGTCACTCGCTCCCCCCCCAACCTTCTATATCAATCCCTCTCGTTTCCCCCTCTCGTTTCCACCTCTTCTCTTGGTCTTATCTCTCGTTCAAGTTTCAAGTTTCGAGATGGTTGTGGTACGTACTGCCTCTGCCTCTCGCGCGCAACCCGCACATGCGCCCATAGATCCCAATTCGGGGCGAGTCGAAGTACTGACGCACGATTGATCTCGATAGTCTGCCGGTCGGTTCTTCACGGCCGCCTGTGCCCTGGCCGGCTCCGCGCTGGCTCTGAGCCCTCTCGAGGTCGATGGCAAGGACTTTGTCAACTCCAAGACCAAGGAGCGTTTCCAGATCATCGGTGTTGAGTAAGATATCCCGCATTCCCCTATCCGTATCCCGCATTCCTGGCCCTCCCCCCAAAATCCCCGCAATTCCGCTCTGACGTCTGACGTTTGTGATTATCACAGTTACCAGCCCGGTGGTACCAACGCGGTCAACACCAAGAGCGACCCGCTGACCGACAGCGATGCCTGCATGCGTGACGCCGCTCTGATGCAGCGCCTGGGTATCAACACCATCCGTATCTATAACATGCAGCCCACTCTGAACCACGACAAGTGTGTTTCCATCTTCAGCGAGGCTGGCATTTACATGATCCTGGATGTCAACTCTCCTCTGGCCAATGGCTCCCTGAACCGTGCTGAACCCTGGACTACCTATGATGCCGCCTACTTCGAGCAGGTGTTCGGTATCATCGAGGCCTTCAAGAACTACGAGAACGTGCTGGGCTTCTTCGCCGGTAACGAGGTCATCAACCAGGACTCGACCTGGCTCGCCCCCGCCTACGTTCGCGCCGTTGTCCGTGACATGAAGAACTACATCGCCAAGAACGCTCCCCGTACCATTCCCGTTGGTTACTCCGCCGCCGATGTTAGTGATATCCTCACCGACACCGCCCACTACTTTGAGTGTGAGATGAGCAATTCCACCAACTCCCGTATTGACTTCTTCGGCCTGAACTCCTACTCCTGGTGCGGTGATGCTTCCTACACATCCAGTGGCTACGACGTCCTGACTGAGGACTTCGCCAACGCTACCGTCCCTGTTTTCTTCTCCGAGTACGGTTGCAATAAGGTGACCCCCCGTACCTTCACCGAAGTGCAGGCTCTGTACGGCGAGGAGATGACCCAGGCTTTCTCCGGCGGTCTGGTCTACGAGTGGACCCAAGAGACCAACGACTACGGTCTTGTCATGATCAACAACACCAACACCGTGACCACCCTCATCGACTACGACAACTTGCAGAAACAGTTCAACGAGCTGGACATTGGCCGTATCATGAAGAGCAACGGTTCCCAGACCTCCGTCAAGGCCGAGACTTGCAGCCCCAGTATCATCACCTCCGGCAAGCTCCTGAACTCCTGGGGCTTGCCCGCCACTCCTTCCAAGGTCTCTGACTACATTGAGAGCGGACTGCCCAACGCTCCCACGGGCTCTTTCGTCGCCGTGAGCGGCGGTGTCATTCCTCAGAAGGTCTACGACTACACCGGCAAGGAGATCACCGGCGTTGAGTTCAAGGTTCTAACTGGTGATGAGGCCAACACCCCCTCCGGCAACAGCAGCAGCAGCAGCACCGGCACCTCGTCCTCCTCTTCCTCCACTGGCACCTCCACCCATAACGCTGCCTCGCTTAACGGCCCCTCCGTCGCCAGGGGTGGCCTCGGCGGTCTCTTCATGCTGCTTGCTTCCCTGCTGTAAATTGCAAATCCGTTGTGACGGATGATTCGGTTAAGTATAGAGCAGAAATTTATGTCTGGACGGGAGATTCGTCGGATGTCTGCGTATATTTTGAGATTTGATGTAGTTTCTTGTGATTTACTTGATTCCATGGACATTCTTCGTTCTACCGGTCTGCTAGACCAATGGATCTCTTGCCTTTTTTATTTTTTTTTAATTGATGCCCATGAATCAATCAATCTTGCAATATAATTCGTCTCAATATACCCAATAATTTCCCAGAATGATACGAATGGGTACCTAAGAAAAGGTGGGAAGCCTTATAACGCGAGTTCAAGTATGGCTTGGTCTCACTTCACTCTCAATTGGCGTAGGAAGGTGAAATTGAAGCTAACTGGTGGCGAATGCGATTCTGTATGCACCTATGCGTACCGGATTTTCCCCGGCGGGTGGGGATCACGGCTTCTTTATTCTATCGGACCGGAGGTTTCGGGAGGAGATCAAATTGCACGCATCTTGCTTGAACGGGGAGCAGACCGGTATTGGGAGACGTGGCGGCTTTAACGCGTTTAGCCGTGCGAAGGAACTTGGGAATGTAAAGGTTCTCGCGGTACTCGAGGAATGGAAGAGCAGGATCCCAAAGATCAAATGATAGAAATTCGGGAAACAATCCTCAGATCTTTCTATAATAACAGCGGTTTCTCGGTGGACCCTTAGGATCCAACGATCCAACGATACTCACCTGCGCAGGTGAAGCACTTTTTATGTGTCAGGAACAAATATCGCAATTAAATCAAACTAGAACTATGCATTTAAGATCTAAATGTAAACAAAACTGATTAGAGATGATGGACAAAATCACGAATTTGACTCGATGAGAAATCGGGTAGAACCCGAGCTTCAAACCAAAAAAAAAAAAAAAAAGACAATAAAAACACGCATTTATCATGCCCTGGCCTTTCCTTTGCCTTTGCCCGATGACTGCGAAGATGAAAATGCCCCCGATTCAAGGGCTGGGAACTCTTCCCATTCTTCGCCAGTCACGGCGCGGCTTTGGTCTTCGGCTAAGCTGAGCTGGATGGCAAAATCCAAGTCGTCCATTTCCTTCCGTTGACTGCTCTCGGCGTTCCTATTCCCGGGGGATGATGGGGTACGTCGTCGCATCCCCTTGGCATACTTTATTGGGATGGACGGCGTTAGGTCAACCGGTGGAGATGCAGACTCCTCATCAAGAAGACTGAGACGAATGGCTTCGGCAAGATCATCGTCCACTTGCTCATCTGCTGCATCATGGTAGGGAGAAGACGACGAGGACACTTCAGCACCTCCGAACGAACTTGGCCCGGTGGTGTCGGGAAGGGAAGAGCTGGCAACGGAGCTTGCGGCCACTATCGAGTCACCCTGTTTGACTATGTCCCCAGTATAGGCTTCCTGGCTCAGAAGTTGGGCATACTGGAGAAGCTGTTCCTCGTCAATATCCGGACCAAGGAGATCCACGCCGAACCTTTGACTCAGGTGGGCTCTTTCTCGCTCGTCCGCGATCTTCTGCCGCTCAATTTCGACACGCTCATCTTCAATGAAGTCTTGGATGGCACCTCGTCCACTGTTATTGAACCGCTGCCCATCGCTGGCCCCGTTGTCACCGCGCAATGCACGGCGAAGCCGTCGTTTGCTAGTCTTATATTGATCAGCAGCGGATGAGCTGTATGACCAATAACGTAGATGCGTGCCAAGGGAGACCATTCCACGAAGATTGGTAGGATCTGGGTCCAGACAAATAGCCCCTGTGGCGAAAAAGTTGTTTCCGACGCCAAACATGGATGCTTCCGCTTGCACCAATCGACGACGAGCGCGGGATGAGAAGCGGGAATTGATGGTCCTGATCGGGCGTGTTGAGGACGCCAATGGATCCCAGGCTTGAACCAGGCCATCATTGCCACCATGCACCAGATACAAGGACGTCAATGCCACGCAGGAGACTTGGGGCGATTCGGTTTGGATGACATGGAGCGGAGGAATAGAGTTGATGACATCCACGTTCTTGGCGGCAAGTGCGCGAATGTCCCAGACAAGGACCGCACCAGTGTTTGTTCCAACTGCAAGGTATCGTGCTCGGTGCCCAGGGATTTCAAGACTTGATCGAGGCTTGTCCATGTGCGGGAGCATTGGTGAGGAGGTAGCAGACGAAAAGGAACTTCCGGACATTGCTAGGAGAGGGTCCTCCTCCGCAGTCAGAGTAGCAAATGTAGAATTGTCCAATGCACTGGTTGTGACTTCCACAGAATTGAGATCCCCAAAGGTAAAATTGGAAATCCGCCACTCCGTGTTCACGTCAGAAACGGGTTCGCTTGACCGAGCTGACGATCGAGACGGAGGCGTTTCACTGGCAGCTGAGCTCGGCAAATTGACAGGGCCCCCAAAGAGGGAGCTAGGTAGGTTTTCAGCTCGTGAGCAGGAAATCGATGATATTGAGTTCAAGCCAGGTTTGACCACAGAGCGGCCAAATCGTCGGATGGATGCTTTCTCAGGCTCATCCGCTCCACGGGCAATGACGAGGGCCGATTCACCGGAACCGCGCCCATCGTCACCTGCGAAATCAACGTGGAGATCACATCGCATATTCCAGCCTTCGCAGACCTTGCGGAAGTGCTTCGGTTTGTACGAAAGAAATTTCTCAATTTCCTTTGTCTCCGCCGCAATCTGCTCTTCATCAAGGTGCATCGAATCTGACGAGGATCGAGGGCTATAACTACCATCAACCGGATCTCGACTGAAAGGGTCTGGACGTGCTGTACGTCGACTCGATTCAATGAGCCCCCATCGCACACTTCTGCCAGTCTTCCAAGCGAGTTCATCAAACTGCTCGGCAGTCAACTTGGTCGTCGAGGGAACCTCCGGTTGACTCGGGAGATCCGTGAGGTAGAAAATTTCACCCAAGGCATTGAGGGCAAAAGCCCAAACCCGTCGCTGGGAATGACGCTTCGGTGTATAATTATTGTCCACGGCGATGCCAATAATAGGAACACCAGGGCTCAGAACCCACTTAACGGTCACTTGCCCTCGTTCGTATCGTTTCTCATACGTTGGGTGGGGACCCAGCGCATACGCTGAGAGTACACCAGAGGAAGAACCAGACATCATGGCAATCAAGCCACCGGTTGTCTTGAGGATAGACGATGACTTGGCAATCCAGACCGAACACACGGAATGCGTGATCATCTTCACCGCGGGAATACCCAAACGAGGATGAGAACCCAAGTCAGAAGGACCCAGGAAGCGGCCTCGCTGCTCCATGGTCGAGATAAAGTAGCCACGGCCGCCCGGACAACCCTCTCCATAAATCATGCCGTACGGCTGGCTGACATCCATCGAGTTGGGCACACCAACCATCTCGCCTGACCCAAGGCCGTACGGTGAATCACCTGGAAAGATATCTGCAAAGTGCCGGAACATTTGGAGATCGGATAGCCCCCAGGTGCTCACCTTCACTGCCGATGGATCGCTAGCAGAAGAGATACCCTGCTCCGAGGCGCCGTGGATGAAGGTTGGGTCCTTATCAGAGCTGTTGAAAGTTCCGTGGATTTTACTCACGGGGAACATCAACTGCGAGGTGTAGGTTGCAACGGCGCTTCCGTTGCGACCGTTCGCCGAGCGCACGGTTCCATGCTTCTTAGATGGCTGGAATTGCGCTGGCTTGCCTCGAGATAATGACCGCATCAGCCGGGTCCGCAGGATATACTCACTGCGCCAAGAAGCCAGTGCGGTCAGTCGCGCAAAGACTCGCCGGTCCGACATCAAATCCACCTCATCTGCTGCGACGCGACGTCCAGTCTCCGCGGCCTGGGGACCCGGGAAGAACCGGGAGAAGGCGATTCTCCAGGCATGGGGAGTGGTGACCAAGGAATGAAATCGACGAGATACTAAGGTAATGGCCGAGAGGGACTGTGGAGGCAGGTGCGACAGGATATGCGTGAGAACCTCTGCGCAACAGTGTTAGTAGGCACTCCTCCACGGGGCATTTCGGAGCGGGGTGTACCGTTTGGCATAGACTCCAGAGGCAAGATGCACTGGCTCGTAGAAGCAACGACACGAAAAGCTAGATCAGTGCCCTTTTTACCGGGAGTCCCAGCATTTTCGTACTGACTCACACGGCTTACCGGCGGGGATGGCGGGGCTTCTCCAGCGTCGTTCAGGGGCGGATGGTCCACGCCTGGCGCCGGTACGTCCAGGCCTGAAGTGTCTCCGGACATCTCATGATGGAGAGGGTCAGAGACTGGACGGCCATCGAAGTCGCTTCCATGCTGGGTAGAGCTGGGTTTGGCTTGGGATGAGTCAAGTGAAGGCGTATGTTGAGATACGGCAGTCGGGTTTGATTGCATAAAAAGGACTTGGGATAAACCGAGAGGAAAAGCGACTGAGCCAGTGACTAGACCTGGATCAGCCGAGACGATGCAGTGAGTCGAAAAGGGGTGGAAGCGTGCGAAAGCGAGTCGTTGCAGAAGGGAAGAGATGAAGGCGGGAAAAGCGGAGAGGCGACTGGCAACGGTCAACCCGCAAGTACCTTGGCACGCGAAACTTCCACTTCCACGACCCCAGAAATCTTTTGATTCTCATGTGCTAGGTATCTTCTTATCTATTGTATCTCCTTTAACGATCATTATCGTTTCACATAGCGGTCTTCGAAAGTGAGAACTCGATTTTGCTATTTTGCCGCTTGGCCGCTCTTAACGCGTCGCATGGCACGTGACAGCGCGAGGCAACACACGCAGCGCAACTTCATCGGCTCGCAACGAGGTCACTTGTCGTGAATGAGGGTCTGCTGGTGATTCTATCACCGGTATTTGTAATTTGCTGAACGGATTTTGTCATTAGCCACAGCCAGAGTACGGGGCAGACCCTGGCATCCGACAATCGGCGCGCGCATAGTCGCGGTCATAAACGCAACATGCCGGGCATCAATGGTGAGCATTTCCATCCCTATCACCTTCTGGTGACTCTCTGACCTCACTGGTAGATGCGGAGACCATCCGAATTCTTATCTCAACGGACAACCATGTCGGGTACAATGAACGAGACCCGATCCGCGGGGACGACAGTTGGAAGACCTTCCATGAGATTATGTGTCTGGCCAGAGAGCGTGATGTTGACATGGTCTTGCTGGCAGGAGATTTGTTCCATGAGAACAAGCCCTCCCGAAAATCCATGTACCAAGTCATGCGCTCAATCCGGATGAACTGCTTTGGCGACAAACCCTGCGAGCTGGAGATGCTCAGTGATGCTAGCGAAAGTTTTCAGGGTGCCTTCAACCATGTTAACTACGAGGACATGGACATGAACATCGCCATCCCAATCTTTTCCATCCACGGCAATCACGATGATCCATCTGGTGAGGGCCATCTGGCCGCCTTGGATCTGCTCCAGGTGTCAGGTCTTCTTAACTACTACGGCCGAACTCCCGAGTCGGATAACATCGAGATCAAGCCAGTCTTGCTTCAAAAGGGGCGAACAAAGCTCGCATTGTATGGTATGAGCAACGTCAGAGATGAGAGGCTGTTCCGTACGTTTCGCGACGGCAAAGTCAAGTTCTTCCAACCCTCTGTCCAAAAGGACGACTGGTTCAATCTGATGTCGGTACATCAAAATCATCATGCATACACAGAAACCGGGTATCTCCCAGAGAAATTTCTACCAGAATTCATGGACCTGGTCATTTGGGGACACGAGCACGAGTGTTTGATTAACCCTCGTCTCAACCCAGAGACAAAATTCCACGTCATGCAGCCAGGGTCGTCAGTCGCGACATCTCTCGTCCCCGGAGAGGCAGTGTCAAAACAGGTCTCCATTATCAGCGTTACCGGTCGCGAATTCAAGTCCGAACCCATTCGTCTGAAAACGGTCCGACCTTTTGTGATGCGAGAAATTGTGTTGTCCGAAGAAAAAGGAGCACAGAAGCTTGCGCGGAAAGACAACAATCGGACTGAAGTGACTCGGTTCCTCATGTCCATTGTCGAAGAGCTGATCGAAGAAGCCAATGCACAATGGCGGGAGATGCACGGTCAACCCGGTGGCGAGGACGAAGAATCGCAAGAGCTTCCCCTCCCACTTGTGCGCCTTCGTGTTGAGACTTCCACGCCAGAGGGCGGGACTTATGAATGTGAGAACCCGCAGCGGTTTTCCAATCGTTTTGTGGGCAAAGTCGCCAACGTGAACGACGTTGTGCAGTTCCATCGAAAGAAGAAGTCCTCTTCCTCGAGAAAGCCTGATGCCAATATCGATGATGCAACTGCTTCCAACCTGGCGGCCCTGGATACAGTGAAAGTAGAGCAGTTGGTGAAAGAATTCCTTGCTTCTCAATCACTCAGTATCCTTCCCCAAAACTCTTTCGGAGACGCGGTGGCTCAGTTTATCGACAAGGATGACAAACATGCGATGGAAATGTTTGTCAACGAGTCCTTGGAAGGACAGGTAAAGCATTTGATGTCCTTGGACCGTGATGCGGACGACTTGGACGATGAAGAGAGGGCCCAAAGCTCCTTGGTCACAGCCATGGAGAAGTACCGCACTCAGATGGAAGCCATGTTCTCCAAGGGGACCAAAAAGCGTACCACTCGCGGGAAGAAGCGGTTCAAGCCCAAGCCGGATGGCTGGGACACCGAGTTCGACGGTGTGTGGGAGGATCAACCAGGCGCTCTCATCCATTCCGATAACGAGGGTGGAGATCCGGTTGCAGAAGAGGCTGGAGAGGACGGCGCCGCTCCAGCTCGCAGCCGCGCGACGGCGACAACCACGCGTAGCCGCGGCAGAGATCGGGGAGCTGCGCGAGGAGCGGCTGTCAGTTCCCGTACCACAGCAACCAAGACAAGTTCTGCAAAAGGGCGCAAGAAGCAAGCTGTCTCCGATGAATCTGCTTCTGATAATGATGTGATTATGCTTGATGATGCTGCAGACGATGACGCGGTGGCCCATGTCATATCTGACGACGATGACGACTCCCAGGCTCTGTTTGTCAAGCAACCTCGTGCAACCGCTAGCTCGAAGCGGGGCCCAAAAGCTACATCCACCGCGTCTGCTACTGGACGTCGAGGCGGACGCACAGCGGCTTCTCCAGCACCCTCGTCGGTCACAGTTGGCGGAGCCGCTACTCGTCGAACAACCGCGCGGTCTGCTAAACCGACACAATCAACTTTGAATTTCGCAAACTCGCAGGCCAGTGCTCCTCGTTCATCACGACCTATTCGTACCACTCGTAGTGTGAGCGTCATTAGTGATGACATTGACGACGACGATGATGATGATGATGACGACGACGCGTTTGAACCCATGGAGAGCTCTCGCTCAAGGCGACGGCGTTAATTTCATAATTACATTCTAGCGTTGATACATTTCGATATGATCTCTAACGAATGCATACTCTTATACTCCCAAGGGTTTACGCCCGCTACTTGCCAGCGCAATGATCTACTCAAAGAGTGCTCGTGAGCATCTCAAATATCAAATTAGAATGGCCATAATTCAATAGGACCGAAGAGTCAGAAGGTGAAAATGTTTTCAGTTGGGTGGATCGAATGGCCCCGAGCCGCCGTGTGCATGTTCCGTCAAGTACAATCTTCTTATCAGATCTCTCAACCCCGCATTCTCCGCAATTTCAGCCGAGCTGCCTCGGTGCAACCAACTTTGAAAGATGTGGTTCTGACCCCCTTTGCAATTTTGGAGATCGCCTTGTATATAAATCAAACCCCAGGGTAGTTACAACATCATGGCTTATTCAGGTCGTCCCATTAGAATTGCAGGCAGGTGGTCTCTTCAGGCACGATCGAAAAGTCGACGCTAATTCCATCCAGGCGCTTCGGGCTCCGCCTCAGACCGCCGCCATGCGATTGCGGAATTTGCACGGCATCACCCGACGGACCCGGTGGATGTCATCACCGCCGATTTCATGAGCGAGTTCAACATGGCCACTGCCGCGGGTCGGCGAGTGGACCAGGCATCCGCCCCAGATGCACCACCAGCATACGACCTCTCATTTTTGGAGGCATTGGATCCTGCGCTGGAAGATCTAGCCAAGTATGGAATTAAAATAGCGGTCAATGCAGGTGTCACAGACACAAACGGCCTATATGAGGCGGTCATACAGATGGTCCAGAAGAAGGGGCTGGATTTGAAAGTCAATACCCCCCTCCATCCTAGGATATCTCGTGGACTTTTACTCAAACATCAATACAGGTTGCGTGGGTGTCTGGAGACGAAGTGCTTCCTGCTGTGTCGAGATCGTTGGCGGCTGGAGAATCCGAATTCCGCAACATCTACACGGGGGAACGACTGGCGGACTGGTCCTTCGAGCCGATCTACGCGCAATGCTATCTGGGAGGGCTGGGCATCGCCGCTGCACTCGCCGAGGGTGCAGATATTGTGCTGTGTGGACGAGTATCCGATGCATCACCCGTGATTGGCGCGGCCTACTGGTATCACGGCTGGCAACGTGACGAGCTGGACAAGCTCGCCAACGCGTTTGTCGCGGGCCATCTCATCGAATGCAGCAATTATGTTTGCGGAGGGAACTTCACCGGGTTCAAGACCCTGGAACATGGTGGCGGCTGGGAGAATATCGGATACCCGATTGCTGAGATCTCCAAGGAAGGGGACGTGATCATTACGATGCAGAAGCACGCATCGGGCGGTGCGGTGACTGTCGACACTTGCAAATCACAGTTACTGTATGAGATCCAGGGACCCTGGTACTTTAACTCGGACGTCACAGCGGTGCTGAATGGCATCCACTTCGAACAGCGAGGCATCAATCGAGTGGCCGTCCACGGGGTACGGTCCGGCCCCCCTCCGCCCACCACCAAGGTCGGCATCACCGCTCGCGGGGGGTTCCAGGCCGAGGCTTGGTGGTTCCTGACTGGACTAGACATCGAAGACAAAGCGCGAATGCTGGAGGTGCAGATTCGCCGGTTGCTGGCTCCGTCCTCGAACCGGTTCACCGTACTCAAGTTCGATCTCCTGGGCTCCAGTCAGCCCGATGCACGGGATCAGAACCGTGCCACGGTGCCACTGCGGATCGTGGTGCAGGCGCCGCGTGCGGAGGACCTGGCACCGGTGCGATTCTTGAAACCGATCACGGACAACATCATGGCTGGGTACCCCGGGGCCACCTTCCATCTGGATATGCGCCAAGGTTTCCCTCGCCCTCTGTTCGAGTACTATGTGACCCTTCTGCCACAGCAGGACGTGCAGCATCGCGTGCATCTTCCCTGGAAACCTACGGCGCACACTCGGGTTCTCGACCTTGCACCTCCGCCACGCACCAAAACGTACCCCTCTCGACAACCTTCACTGGCGATCACCCATACGGAAAAGCCAGTCGACCTGGCCCATGATTTTGGACCCACCATGCGCGGGCCGCTAGGATGGATTGTCCATGCCCGCTCGGGGGACAAAGGAGCTGACTCCAACTGCGGATTTTGGGTCCGCTACCGCGATGAGTACCTGTGGCTCCGCACCCTGTTGTCGGAAGAGACGGCGCGGGTATTGCTGGGGGAGACCGGCCGCACTCAGTCGCAGCTAGAGATCGAGCGCTTCGAGCTGCCGGGTCTACATGCAGTACACTTCCTATTCCGTAATTTGTTGGATCGCGGGGTCGGGGTGACAAGCACGGTGGACGTGTTGGGGAAGAACGTCGCGGAATTCCTGCGGGCGCGGCACGTCGATCTTCCCGTGCGCTTTCTGAACCGGGGAAAACTATAAATCTACAGTCTCATCCGGCACCCCGGGGGGAAGGAGGGTAGCTGGAAACCCAGGATAGACTAAGCTAGCTCTACGAGAATGGAGACCGAGCTCGGTATAACAAATTGCCCGATCGGGAAGCAAAGCGCAGATCTCTCGGCCGAATCCAGTCGATTTGGCCAGTCATCAAACGTGGATCAAATGCTGAACCGGTGTCTTACATACCGAGGGTCCCACTACCGAAGAATCGAGCGGAAAAGACCCCGACAGAACCCCACCGAAGGTAACCGGGCAGACGTTGCTCCGCGCATACATCAGGATGATCGTATAGGATCCACTCCCCCTCCCTTTGGTCCGAACACCTACAGTACTGTGTAAGGTTTAGTCCAGTGATGCTTCTGCAGAGGGAAGGGGGAAATAGGATAGAGTTCAATTCGTTCAGAGTCCGGAATGCGGATTAGGCATCTATGTACAGTACGGTACACAGTACATCTTCCTCGTTCCTCGGCTTGGGGAACAAAGGCCCCGCCAAAAAAGGAGGGGGAAGCTCGGGCAGCGGTACCCGACGGGGACTTGCATCGGCAGCCTGCCGTATGCGGATCCGCAGGTATCATTAGGTACCGCCAGACCCCGCCACCGGTAACTTTGCGAAGGCTCGTGGCGCTGGAACCCCGCATTACATATCGACTTAGCACCGGCTTATAAGATGGAGCTCTCCTCACTGCTCCAGAACTTGTTTTCTTCCTCCTCATCTGTGATACCCCTTCCATCATGGCGCTTTCTACTACCATCAAGACCCCCAACCTTACCTACGAGCAGCCGCTCGGCTTGTACGTACCCTTATCAACTACCACCCCACAATCTGTCTGACCGTTCCCAGGTTCATCAACAACGAGTTCATCAAGGGTGTCGACGGCAAGACCTTCGAGACCATCAACCCCACCAACGAGAAGCCCATTGTCGCCGTCCACGAGGCTACCGAGAAGGATGTCGACGTCGCCGTCAAAGCCGCTCGCGCTGCCTTCGAGGGTGCCTGGCACGACGTGACCCCCTCGGATCGCGGCCGCATGCTCACCAAGCTGGCCGACCTGTTCGAGCGTGATATGGAGACACTGGCCGCCATCGAGGCCCTCGATAACGGCAAGGCCGTCACCATGGCCAAGGTCGATATTGCCAACGCCGCCGGCTGTCTGCGCTACTACGGTGGCTGGGCCGACAAGATCACCGGTCAGACTATCGACACCAATACCGAGACCCTCTCCTACACCCGTCACGAGCCCGTCGGTGTCTGCGGTCAGATCATTCCTTGGAACTTCCCCATTCTCATGTGGGCTTGGAAGATCGGCCCCGCCATCGCCACCGGTAACACCGTTATTATCAAGACCGCCGAGCAGACCCCTCTGTCCGGTCTGTACGCCTCGAAGCTGATCGTCGAGGCCGGCTTCCCTCCCGGTGTGATCAATGTCATTTCCGGCTTCGGCCGCACCGCCGGTGCCGCCATCTCTAGCCACATGGACATTGACAAGGTTGCCTTCACCGGTTCCACCCTGGTCGGCCGCACTATCCTGCAGGCCGCCGCCAAGAGTAACTTGAAGAAGGTTACCCTCGAACTGGGCGGTAAGTCGCCGAACATCGTCTTCGATGATGCCGATATCGACAACGCCATCTCCTGGGCCAACTTCGGTATCTTCTTCAACCACGGCCAGTGCTGCTGTGCCGGTTCTCGCCTGCTGGTCCAGGAGGGTATCCACGACAAGTTCGTTGCCCGCTTCAAGGAGCGTGCGGCCAAGAACCAGCTCGGTAACCCCTTCGAGGCCAACACCTTCCAGGGTCCTCAGGTCTCCCAGCTCCAGTTCGACCGCATCATGGAGCACATTAATCACGGCAAGAAGGAGGGTGCCACCGTCGCCGTCGGCGGTGACCGCCACGGTACCGAGGGCTACTTCATCCAGCCCACCGTCTTCACCGACGTGACTCCCAACATGAAGATTGCTCAGGAGGAGATCTTCGGCCCCGTCATCGTCGTCCAGAAGTTCAAGGATGAGGCCGAGGCCATCAGTATCGGCAACAACACCAGCTACGGTAAGTCCCTGCCTTCGTTAATCAACTTCGTGAGTCCATGCTAATTCACCATAGGTCTTGCTGCCGCCGTCCACACCAAGAACGTCAACACCGCCATCCGTGTCTCCAACGCCCTCAAGGCCGGTACCGTGTGGATCAACAGCTACAACTTGATCTCCTACCAGGCTCCCTTCGGTGGCTTCAAGCAGTCCGGCATGGGCCGTGAACTCGGCTCCTACGCCCTGGAGAACTACACCCAGGTCAAGACCGTCCACATTCGCCTGGGCGATGCCATGTTCGGATAGAGGGATTCTTCGATGAAGCAATGATGAACGAATAAATTTGTCTGTATATACCAAAAATTGAATGCACCTGAGGTTTGGTACCATGTCTTGATTACCTCCGTATTTCTCCAATTTGCCAGTTCCTTATCTCGTAGCGCGGTATCGTGTGGCGGGCGGGCAGTCGGGACGCGTCACGCCCAACCTTGGATCGTAAACGCCTTCGGGGGATCTGTGCACGATAACTCGGCATACTGACCGGAGTGATTATCGACGTTATCTTCGGATTTCATTGCGAGTTGCGATGTAGACCTTACAGTTCGGAGTCGGGGGGCCCCGGGTGAAAAGCACCCGGTCGGGGTATCTCACTCCGAGTGGATTGAATGTCTGTAGATTGCAAATCATGTTCCACGCGGTTTCCAGAACGATTAGGACGGCAGAGGTTACCGGCGTATTCATTACTGGTGTATTAGTCGTGCGGCTGAAAATCGGCCCTGTCCCAATGAACCCGAGACACGAGTTTGGGATAGCGCATACTCCGGAAGCCCTAATTGGAGGTGAGGAAGCGTGAGAAAGATGCTGTGGTATTTGCTATTCAAGTCTATTTTGACTTCGACGTTCATGCTCATGCTGATGCTCCGATCGTGATGCCACTGGGCAATTCCAGACCAATGGGCAACCCACAGATGAATTTGCCCGTGTATCGATCGCCGCGTTTGGCTGCCAATTTCTCCTCGACGTCTCCGTACATGTCATATCTGCAGCACGCGTTAGTTTTTCCACACAGGATAGCAAGAATCGAGGGCCTTACGCATTCATCTCTTCAATCGTTAGGATCTTCTTCGGGTCTTCGACCTTGTACGTGGCGGTGTCCTTGTTGACCGAGAATCCTGTCTGGAGTTAGTATAGGAATCGAAATCGACTGCAGCGGGAGGGTGGCTCACCGATTCGTTCGTTGATGTTGTACGCTGCCTTGGCCGCAGCGGCCTGCACGCGGGTGGCCCGAGGAAGGCGAACTTCCTCGTACACTGCAAGGGACTGTGCGACGTCACCGTTGAAGTACTTTTTATTGAACAAAATGCCCAGTGCGGCGGCATCTTCGATGGCCATGCAGGCTCCCTGGCTCTGGTGAGGCATCATCGGGTGCCCGGCATCGCCCAGAAGGCAGACATTGCCCTTGTGGATGTATGGGTATGGTTCATGAACCCACAAACGCCAGGGCTGGATCTCCTTGCCGATGGAGAGATGTTTGAGAACCTGGGGATCCAGGTTGGGGTAGGGCTTCAACAGCTCCTCCACCGGACGACCTTCGGCACCCCACGCCTGCGTGGCGTAATCACCCTGTTCACGAGGGAAGAAGCAGTAATACGACAGCAGCTTGCCGCCGTTGCAGGGTGACAGCACGATCTTATCCCACTTGCCCTCCTGACCACCCCAGTACTCCAGTGCGCTGTCCTGGGAATAGTCGACCAGGCCCAGCTTGACTGCTTCGTCGGTATCCACGTTGGCGTGCAGGCAGCTGGAATCGGACGGCTTCTTCTCGGGTTTAATGCCCAGGATGCCTCGCACGGCGGATCCAATCCCGTCTGCACCGACGACAAGGTCGTGTTGTGCCGTGACTCCGTTATCAAAGGTAATCGTGTTCGTGTTCAGATCAATATCGCGGCACTGTTGTACGATCAGCAGATGATCTGGACGGTTGTTACCAGAGGCACGTACGCGGTGGTTCACAACCAGTTTCGCCGGGATCCCGTCGCCTTCGCCCATCGCCGAGTCCTTCAGCATGGCGTGCATATATTGCCGGTGGAACATGTTGTATACGTATCCCCATCGCTTCTCGTAGTCTTCCAGGTCATAAACACTCACGGGCTCTCCAGTCTTCCAGTCGCGGTTGATGAGCTTCTTCAAGACGACCGGGTCGCCTTTGGCGACATCGACTCCCCACTCGTGCAACCAGCGAGTTCCGTTGGCTGCACACGAGACCGAGGCGCCTACTTCGCCGGCAAAATCGGACTTTTCATAGATGGTCACGTCGTGGCCTGCTCGACGCAAAGCGAGGGCGGCCGACATGCCGCCGATGCCGCCGCCGATCACGCCGACTTTCAAAGGTCTCCAACCAGACATGTTATTCGATATTCTGTTCGTTTGGATGTCTGTGGAAAGGTTCAAATCGTCCCCTGCGCGTCTGCTCTCATTTATCTAGTTTCCCCATGCCCGTCGGATCGTGGACGGCGGTTCCCGGTGCGCGGGCCGCGCACCGCTTATCGTCGGGGTCTGGGGACAGTCGAGCCGCTTATCTGGAGACGATCTTGTGAATGCGGTTTTGCCGACAAGGTAGCGGATACGGGAGTTCGTGATATTCTAGAAGAATACGGCTATACGGGTGTCCAGCTGATACAAGAATTCCTAGATTGTATACATAGTCTCACAGCACGGACGATCCCGGCTCGGTAAATGGAAAACTGTCCCAGAGCGGTAGCTCCATGCCCTCCCAGTCCAAAAGGGCCCCGTCTATTACTGGCGGGGTCATCGTCGCGGGGCCATCATGCTGTGGAGTCCACGGGTAGAATGATCCACCCTGCTGCAGCGGAGTCGTGGCGGCTCGGCCCTCGCCTTCGCTCTGCATTCGCGCAGAACCAGGGTCATCATTCAAGCTGAAAATGCGACTCACGTATTGGCTGCGCCGCTGCCGCGCTTGGGCTGCCAGTCGTCGTCGTTGCTGTGTGATGGCCGCCTCGAGCAAGGTTAGTATTTCGAGATAGTGGGCGGCCTGCGCAGACTGTTGACTGAGCATCCGTAGAATGCTCAGAGCGCCTGCAAATGCACCATCAACTTCAGAGTCAATGTCGCGATGGGAGAACATTGAAAATCCTAATACTAGCGCTGCGGCGAAGACAAATGCTCTATACGTCACTCCCATTAGTACAAAATTCCGTGCAGTGGGATAATCACGTACTTTAGGATCCCCATATTCCGCAACAGTAGCCCCGACTGGTGGACTTCCATGCACGTTTGAAGCATGTATACCGCCGAGTCAATACAAGCAGCCGCAAGCCGCGAATGTGCCGGGTCTTCCTCGAGCATATCGATAGCCGCACCCGAGAGGGTCCGATGCAACCGAGCCAGCCGGACGCTTAGCGTGGAGATGAGAAAAGGCCGGGTCACGAGTATGACCGCAAAATGATAGGAGCATGCAACGTGCATATTACCGATGATGCACTCTTGTGCCGCGATAGTCTCTTCATTTTCGGACGATTTACGAATCGAGTTGGGTAACTGATCGCTCCAGCGATTCAGCTTGGCGAGTAATGAATCTGCTCTTTCTGTAGATGCCGCCTTTTCGCTATACAGGCAGCTGATAATTTCTTCCAATATCAAAGACAATTGAAACGAGGCAAGTAAGACGGCTTCGGCCGGTGTAGCTGCCATCAGAGGGATCTCTCGTTTATTTTCCCAGAGAAGAGATGCCGTGGCAGCCGGGCGTCCCAGGATGGAGCTCGCCAACAAGTCGATGACGCAGAGGCTCATCCACAATTGCGATCTGTTGCAATCAGCAGATACTCCCGTCATGTCTTGGGGAGTGTCACATACCGCTCCCGTTGTTCGTCCCGGCTCAGCGACCCGTAAGAATCCGTATGCAGACCTAATGCCACGGCGGACCGAGCCGCCACGCCTAAATACATGAACGCTGCATTACGCCGACAGGCGCCGAACATGTAGAATGACATGAGTAGAAACACGCGGACCAGATCCATACTCGGGTCTTCCAAGAAATTGGCAAATGTCCTTTGTTGGCCCCGAGCGAAGAAGAAGCGCTCCGTTCGGACGGTTTCGGGTTCGTTGGAACATGACTGCGCTCCAATGGCAATCACGAGGTCGCGAACGGCTGCCCGAGTCTTTTCTCGGTCAGTCTTTGGGTCCGGGTCATCTAATATTAAGGATTCTGGATGGCATTCAAGAAAAAGGAAACCGCTGGTCTGTCGCAAGCGTCAGCAGAAGTGCAGTCATGACCGGATGGGGACCCAACTTACTACCGTGTGGAAGGTCCGAATGAACCGGCGCTTCTCGTCATTATCGCAGCGCTCTTCTGAAAAGTTCAGTGGATCATGACGGGATTCCGTCTCCAGCATATCTTCACTATTGAAGTTATGGGAGAATTGCGAGGGTCCAATATGCTGAGTGACCGTATCTCGAAGGAGTTGAAGAAATGAAAGTGAAGCGGCCTTGCCAACATAAACTGTAGAAGAACGTCAGTCGTGCGACAGCATCGGATTTGAGACATTTCGAATACCTCGTTCGCCCTGCAGGTTTCGAAGCATGCGCGGAAGTGTGCGATGCGTCGCCTCGGGCGATCGCGAGCCCGTCTCTATCACCCGCTCGATCTGGCGATCGGCACCGTCATGAGTATGTGAAGCGGCTGGGCTATGTAAATTGACACTCGAGCTGCTCCACGCCGGAATATCCTCTATCGCTGTTTGAGTCGCAGGTGATGGCCGACTCTGGGGACTTGCATCCGGTATCGACTTGAATGGAATACAAGTGCGGCCGCAACCCTTACGGATGCAATTGGTGCAGGGGAAAGACCCGCTGCATCGCTTCTTGGAGGCCCGACATGTAGTACAGGCCGTATTTGCCCGCAGGCGATTCGCAGGGTGTACCTTAGGGCGTCCCATGATGGAGAGGGAAGTCGAAAATCCGGGGTCGCGTATCGTTGCGACGGCTGCATCTCCCCGCATCGATAAGCGGGTGCGTTTATCGGCGGTGTTCGGGCCGACGCTATCCAGCATCGGAAAAGGTACCACCCGTCTGGGATTTGCTGCTTCTGTTGGAAAGGCACATTTTCTTTCCGTTTTGAGGTTTTCAAGGTTCGATTTGCTCAAGTTTTCACAAATGTTTCGGCTACATGAGTGGCTCAGAAGCTTGGTAGTCCCGGGGCTGTAGTCGGGGGTGGGAGCTGTACATTCTCGGAATATATATGTACTATGGTCTATACAGTATCACCTACAACGGCTTTGTACAACTACTATATCTTCTGATTCAACTCCTGCAATATATTCATATATTTTATAATGAAACTACCTCCGAATAATACAAAACGCATGAGAAAAATTGATCTAAGTGTTTAATAACCGCCGAGCTCAGAGATACATTTCCACATACAACGTTAAGTTTCATAATGCCTTGACACAAGTAGAGCTCACCTGGGCAGTCTACGGAATGCAGATACAGTACCCAGATGCGATACTCGGTCAAGTATACCTTCCTCTAACTAGAGCTGAAAGGGAATGATTGATTTCTAGCTTACCATCTCACGGTTCAATGCAGTGGCTTCCATGTCGCGTGAACTCATTCCGTATAGAGCTGGCCTCGGCAAGCCGAAGAGGAACCAAGCACGGAGGATAGCCGAGACTAGGGAGGCGAGAACCGGCCAAGAGCTCAAAGAGCGACACGGTGTGAATAATGGCAACGACGCAAGTGGACCACGGCCAATCAATTGCGTACAAAACACGAGCTAGAAAACTTTTCTGCCGCGGGTCCCGCGGGCGGTGTATAGCGGCGAATGTGATTGAACCACTGAGCCACCGCCCCCACTGGAGCGGGTGCAAACAGGGCAAACACGACACCACTCGCTTAGCCGCTAGCGCACACCGCCTGCCCGGGCCCAAATATAAAAAGGCCGAGCCCCCCGGACATCTTTCTCTTTTTCAAGCGACTCTACGTATGTGCCTCCCCCTCCATACACTTGACTCTTCAGTCTCTTTGAGCAATTTTTGCTAACAACAGCCACAGTTCAAAGAATCACTTTAGAGTAGACGTCCCACCATTAAGCTCTTTAAAAGAGCCACAGAATCTCCACCCTTGCTGATGACTGCTATGTCCTCGATGCCCTAAAGTGAAGCCGTTTGGACTTCCGCCTCGACTGGCACGCGTGCTGCTTGCAGCGTCTGCGTGTTCGGTCCAGGAAGTGGTGATGATCTTAACCTGGTCTCGACGTCTGACTTCGGTCGGTTGGTCCTGGTGGGTGTCGAGGAGGTCTGAAAGGTCCTGATTCCTCCATTTCTTCTCTTTGATGTTGGAGATTGATTCAGTGTGATGACGGTTTGGATTGATTCTGTTGGTTTATACAATTACATTCAATGCAATTTTTTTCATTATTTTTTAATAACTATTATTTTCCGTACTTTTTCTCCCCACTTTTCTCTAATAGGCGGAACATGGTCTCATTCTCCCATGGCCCACGCGCAGGACTTGTCTCTACATGGAGTGAGTGTCTTTGGTATCATGTACCGTTAGTGTCATTGATCATATCATTGGTGCCTTGGTATCGTGTCTGCGTTATGCATTGCTAGTGCTACATCTCATTTGGCTTCCTCGTCTCCCCATTTTTCGATTCCTCCCTTCGACCCTTCACCCTTCCCTTTGTTGCGTCCTCCGCGTCCTCCACGAGACCCTCGAGAAGCTCCCGTTGCCCCTGCGACGTTGCCCTCGGCCGTCTTCGCCTTGCCGTCCTTGGCTTGCTGCGAGTCCGCTCGACCCTTCCGAGACTTCTCTCCTCCGGGATTTGCCTTGCGCTCGAGAACCACAACTTGACTCTGCGCAACAGCCACCGGACTGGCGAGCATGGCCCTCTGGAGACTCTCAGACTCGGCAAAGTCCACATACCCGAACCCTTTCTTCTTGTCGATCTCCACCTTGGTCAATGCGCCGAACGGAAGGAACGCTGCCGTTAACAGTGCTTCAGTGACACCCTGAGAAGGGTTGGCGTGTTTGAGGAAGGCCTGAGTGGAGCCGGGCGACGGTTTCGAGGGAACCGCGGGCTTGGGTTTGGCCGCTTTGGGTGGTTTGGCGGACGGTGCATTGGTGGTCGCAGACGTGGCTGCATCTGATGCTTTGGACTCTCCATCCTTCGCCTTGTTCGAGTTGGATGATGCTGACGGGGTACTTTTGGGAGGTTTGGAAGCAGCCTCTTTCTTCGTGCCCTTGGCTGCGGGCGCCGAAGAATCATGCGAGCCCTCAGTTTTGAGAGAATCTGCCTCAGTTGAGCCGCCTTTACCACGTCGTCGGCCTCCGGAAGGCGAAGGTGACAGCCCAAGATCACGTTGTAGGATCTTCGTGGCGGCGGCGGCGGTGCCCCGTTCCTTCTTTCTCTCCGTAGCGGACGTTGAGCTCTCTTTGGTAGCGTTCGCCGTGCTTGATTTTCCGGTCTTCGTAGTAGCTGCAGCCTGCTTGGTCGCCTTACCGGACTCCTTAGTTTGCTTATCACCCTTGATCTTTCTGTCCGATGACGGGTTGGTTGCAAGCTCTTTATCAGGTCGCTGTAGAAGCTTCTTGGCCTGCACCTTCTCCTGCTTCGACTCCTTGTCCGCTCGCTTGGATGATTTGGAGGAGGAGCCGTCCTTTGCCTTGCTCGCCTTTTTGTCTTTGATGAATTGCACCAGTGGCGTCGTCGTTACCGTCTCCTTCTTTTCATCGTTTTCTGCCGAATCCACGGGTGCCGGTTTGGTAAGAGGTTGCGTCAAGCTTTCAAGGAAGGCAATGAAGTCGGGATCTTGATCAATCGTGCCCTGGCGAGCATCTTTGCGCACGCGCGTACTGGGGGTTTTGGCGTAGGGAGAGAACTCCAACGTCGGAGGTCCCAGTAGAACTGGGTCGTGGATCGTGTTCCGAGCATCTTGGAAGGTAGTTTGTCGGACCTGATCCGACAGAGGGGCGATATGTTCGTTAGACGTGACGTGGATGTAGGCTCTGGACGGCCGAGATGGTTTGGCAGGGCTGCAATGAGATTAAGCTTCAATTCTTGTCAATTGGCTCACGGGGAGCCATACTCTTTCGACACTTTGCCGGGCTTGTACTGAAGCCAGTCCACCTTTCCTCCACCAACTTTCCAGTCCTGCCCGAGGGCACCTTCAAGCTCCGACTGCGTCAGCCCTGGAGGCAGTCGGCGGATCAGCAGTTTCAGGCGCGGGTTCGGGGGCTTCGGGGCTTTCTTCGCTGGCGCGCCGGGCTTCGTGGCCGCCGCCGAGATCTGGAGCACCCCGGCGGTGGATTTTCCGGGCTGTGTCATTCTAATGGAGGCGTGTGTTGAGTTCGACGCCAAGCGAAGGCAATAAGTGCAGGGAAGTATCGTCCGAAAAGAGTGGAATGCTCTCCGATCGCGAGAGCGTGGGAGATTCGAGACAGCGCATCCAACTCTGCGCCCAAACGGAGCGCTGAGTCAGCGTTCCGCGAGAGACGGATCTATGTACTGTTACATATAGTCTCCGAGATCACGATGGAGATAAAGAATACCTAAACCCGGGTGGACGGTTTCGTTACGAAGGCTGGGGAATCTACGATCTCAGATTGGAAATCACAAATTCCCATATACTGGACATGCGAGGCCATTGGTGTCTACCTGCAGAGATGTGCACATGCGATCCTGCTGCCGGTGTAAACAGCTACCCGACCTGGGCAACTATACATGCTTTGCCTCAAGACTCGGAGAACATTCGATACTGACAGAACGGTCAGCTCAACTGGTATTAGGTGACGACTCTTCTCGTCCTTTTTCCTTTTCTCTATTCTCGCTGAGCGCCCCCCCTCCCCCCACCCCATGCTACACTGCTATCATGGAACCCCGTTATCGCCGGCCGATCGGTAACGCCCGGACTTCACCTTCGACACTCCCCGCCATGGACGAGAAACACCCCCGGATTCCCTTCAATGATGCGCCTGTCCAGAGGCCCAAGTCATCTCGGCGCAGCTGGGGCCTGGTCCTTTGCACTCTGCTGGCCGGCGGCTGGTTCTTCTGGCCGCGTTATCACCACGCGCGCGTGCTCAGTATTGAAGATCGAGTACACAACATTCTGACTCGGACTCCTCTGATCGGTGAGATAAAGTGAAGCCGGGGTGTCAAACAAAAAAGCACTGACCGCCCGAATAGACGGTCACGATGACTTCCCCATTTTCATCCGGCAGTTCTATCACAACCACATCCACGAGTCCAATTTCACCAAGTCCTTTGCTGACGGCACCCTGGGTGGCCACGTGGATCTGCTTCGCCTGAAACGGGGGCATGTCGGTGGCACTTTCTGGAGCGTCTTCGTACCCTGCCCCGCGGATTGGACTGACTTTTCCGACGAGAACTATGCGGCCAGTACGTGACAGCCCAACCCGTGTCGTTGAACGGCATGTATTAACGAGTCCCAACAGGCATCCGCATGACCGTGGGGCAAGTTGATGTTATGAAGCGCGTGCAGCAGGCCTATCCGGACGTTTTCTCCGCACCTCCCAACGGCACCACGGCTCTGAGCGCTTTCCAGGAGGGTAAGATCATCTCACCCCTGGGCATCGAAGGGTTGCATTCCGTTGGCAACTCCTTCGCTCATCTTCGCATGTTCTTTGAAATGGGTGTGTCCTACGCAACTCTCACCCACAACTGCCATAATCGATATGCCGACGCTGCACTCGTCGAGCAGCCGGATGGCAGCATCCGCAAGGCGGATCCTCTATGGCACGGCGTAAGCCCGGCCGGTCAGAAGCTGGTGTACGAAATGAACCGGCTTGGAATGATCGTTGATCTGGCCCATGTGAGCCAAGACACCATGCGCGATGTCCTGGGCTCCGGTAAGACCGACTGGACTGGCAGTCGTGCTCCCGTTATCTTCAGCCACAGCTCGGCTCAGGCGCTGTGCCCGCATCCGCGAAATGTGCCCGATGACATTTTGGAGTTGGTCCGGCAACGCTACTCGATCGTGATGGTTAACTTTGCACCAGACTTCATCTCCTGCTCGGCATCCGATGGTGACGACGGCCTGCCTGAGGTAGACATTGCTCACGCTACTTTGGAGCGGGTTGCGGATCACATCATGCACATTGGATACGTCGCGGGCTTCGACCATGTCGGCTTGGGGAGTGACTTTGACGGGATCCTCACCGTGCCCCAGGGTTTAGATGATGTATCCAAATTCCCGGCTCTGATTGCCGAGCTCCTTCGGCGGGGACTCAAGGACGAAGATGCGGCCAAGGTAGCTGGAGGCAATCTGCTGCGAGTGTGGAGGGAGGTTGACCGGGTTGCTCTCGCGATGCAGGCCGAAGGTGCTCTCCCCGTCGAGGACTAAACCATACGATAGGAACATAGCATTGGATTACCTTGGCAATGATATCATATTTACTCAATTGAACTCTGCGGAGGCCCCTCTCCGCAACTCTCTGTATAACTCAAATGACCGAAGAATGTTCAGTGCCTGATGGCCGGTGGATGGCCGAGGCAATTGATATTTGCCGTCGCCGTCAAGAGAATGCCGCACGTCTTCTTCGGTCGCCCAGTCGAATGCCCGGTGCTCGCTTGCCATCAATTGAACGGGCATCTCCTCTCCGGGAACCGGTTGTGCGTCGGATTGACGCACTGATTCATAGACTTCGACGACGAACGAGTATTTGGCGATGCGGAATTTGCTGCCGTTGCGACGCGTGTGTGTCCAACTGTCAACAGCCACCAGCTCGACAACGCGCGACACATGGAGCCCGGTCTCCTCGAGCACTTCACGAGCCACACCGTCCAGCAGAGTTCCGTCAATGCCAGGTTCGAATGCACCTCCGGGTCCCTCCCAGCACCCGGGCATCGAGTCGGTCAGTGCGCGTTGAAGCAGCAGGACGCGCGGGGTTGCGGATTCATCCTGCGAGAAGATGTAACCGCCGACGCCGAAGCTCTCGAATTCGGGCCGAGCGGCAATAAAGTCCGCGAGAGGGGTATTGAAATACTGGAGATGGGTTGCGATCGTGTAGGGACGAGCCATGACTGCAAGGGAGGGGTGAAAGAGTTTGGTGATGCCCCGCCAAGTGTACTGATCAAGCAGGGCGAAGTTTCAAGACATGCAAATGTAGACCCCAAGAAGCGAAGGACTGGGAATTGTTTTTTCTTCTTCTCAATATTACGGTACGGATCAAAGTCACTCCACTAAAGTCTGCTTTCAATAGGATTGGCCACTCGGTATCTACCACTCTGCATTCCTGGATGATGCCCGAGTCGTTGGTCATTGCCGAAGGGAGTGACCAACCTACAGTTGCGGTTTGAGAAATCCACCGAAAAATTTGCCGATTTCAGGGTAGTCGCCGATGCTCATGACGGCGGAAACATCTGCATCGGGACGTTAGCATGAGTGAAGGAGTCGGGCCTAGAAAAGAGTCACTCACATTGATCAGGACGGACGATGATCAGGGCACCCCGTGACGGATCGATGCCCAAAAATTCATAAGCATGTCCGTGGCCCTCATTATAGCTCTCGTCATCGTAAAAGATTTTGTGCAAGTCTGATGTAGGTTAGGATAGGTTCAAAAATCCCGCGCGACATTAAGACTGACCTCTTGTTTGGTTTTGGCCCGTGGCCGGATAGAAACATTCAGGGATCTGCTCCAGCTCAACATCGTGGCGATTTCCATGGCCCACAACAAGGGTCTCAATCAAACCGTCGACGTCTCGGGTATTTGGCGTGAAGGCACGGATTGAACCCTCTGGCGAGGAAAGATATTCTCCGAGCTGCACGATCCATTAGAAAAGATTCAAACAAAACTGAATACGGTCAAACTTACGGCATTTAATTCGTTGCGCTTTTCTGGGAGGGTCAAGTCACCCACAAAGGCCACGATGCGCCATCGGCCATCGGATTTGAGTGATTCCATGAGTTGCTGGGGTTTGGAGTCGCAGAACCGTACAACTTGGGCGCTGGGTAGCCTCATGCCAACGACGACGTTCGAAGCAAGCCGGGTGGAGTCCAATGATGTGGTGATGGGTGAAACGTCGTATTTGGCTGTCAGGCCGGCAGTGTATTTGCCAGACTGGATGAAGCCTTGTTGGAACTCGGCAGGGGTAGTTTTGGCCCCCGAGGAAAAGAGCTTGGAAAAGTAGCGGTCGAAATTGATCAGATCGGTGGCAACTTTTTGTCTCTCCAGGACGTAAGTTTCGAGAAGAGAGGGAGTGGCCAGGCCAGTCAAGACCTCTCCCAGCTTCCACCCAATGTTGTAACCGTCCTGCAAGCTGACATTCATCCCTTGACCGGCCTTGGGAGAATGAGTGTGGCAGGCATCGCCCGCCAAGAAGACCCGGTGGTCTTTATGGAAAAAGTCGGCCTGACGCTGACCGATGGAGTACGCAGACCACCAGACCGTCTCGACGAAATCAACCTGATAGGGGTGGAAGATAGCCTGCGCCTGCCGTTGCAGGCTCTCCAGGCTCACGTCCTTCGGGTTGGTTCCCGATGCCAGTTCAATATAGAAGCGCGTCAAGTTGTTGCTCTCACCCTCACGGGGAATGACCAGGATGTTTCCTGCCTTTGAGCGAAGAGTGGACTTTTTGCGAATGTCGGGGAAGTTTGTTCTTGGTACCACGTCCATGACACCCCAGACGGCGTCGCTGCTATCACCGATCATTTTGTACCCCAGGGCCTTGCGGACAACGCTGTGGGCACCGTCGCATGCCTAGATTGGACGTAAGTACTCAGTGGATGATCGAGTTCCAAGATAACGTACCAGAACATATCTAGCTGCAATGGTTTCAATGCCCCCGTCTTTCTCTGCAGTCACCGTGACCGGATAGGCCTCCGGGTCGGTGGCAGAGGCGCTGTCGACGTGGACCTCGGTGACATTGTATCCGTAGTCAATCCGTTGGTCATTGTACTTGCGCATGAGCTCAATGAGAAGCCCGTTGATCCGGGCCTGGTTCAGAATGACATGCGGCTGGTGCGATAGACCCGGCTGTGTATCCGCAGTGCGTCCCGTACGCTTGATGGCGCCGGTGCCGTCATCCGCCCAAAAGTTCACCTCGAGGACGTGATATGCTTCTCGTAGAAGCTCCTCGCCAATACCGAAGCTCTCGAAGATCTCAACGGTGCGGCATTGCACGCCGTCTGCCTGGCCCATCTTCATGGGACCGTCACGCCGTTCCAGCACTTTGCATTTCACACCGTAGCGGGCGAGCCATGTCGCAGCGCAAAGACCAGCCGATCCACTGCCGCAAATGAGCACGTCGACCTTTTCCATTGTAATGATATGAAGCGTCGTCTGGACTTTAGTCTGTGCGCCGTGCCCTCGGGGGCCATCTTTTATGGAGGTCCGGCATGCATCCCGGCTTCCGTTCGGCATCAGCTCCGGGTGCGGATTCCACCACCTCGGCAGTCCCTCGGCAGTGTTGTACCCGAGATCGAACATGGGAGCTCCCATTCAATGCCGTAATGCCATTTACCGGGTGATTGTTGAATCCCGTAGATCTGGCGAACCCGGAGAATCCACAGAACGTGGAGATGGAGCCAAGTCGGGGGCCTGATTCGTTCTACAACTTGCATCTACAAACTCTCTTCAAATATCAACATCATTTCGTCTCTAAGATTCATTATGTAATGCTCGTCATTTCCCAGAACCAAAACGCCGGCGCCCGTGCAAAGCTCGTTGCGAAACATCTTACAAAAAGTACTCGCTGCGGCCCGGCCGCGAGGTGGGCATATGCCGTTGGTCGTCACTGACGGCGCTGAACAGCTTGAAGGTGGGCTTGAGATCGTCGCCGATCTCACAGACCGAAGCCAAATTACCACATCGGTAGCAGTAGTTGGGAGCACTCCACACGGTGACGACGTTTTGGTTGGAGAAGTGATATTTATAGCCCTCGTTCACCAGCTGATGGGCACGAGCAATCAACGAGAGGTCGTTGACATGGCAGAACTCGTCCGCCACTCTATCACCGAATAGCCAGCCTAGAAGATTTCACGTTAGTTGCCGTGAGTTTCAACGCAGCTAGCGTGAGAGCCATCTTCATCTTACCTGCTCCGCGAGGGCTGACTGCCCACGTTTCCACGTCGTCGGGATCGGACCACACCAGATCGCAGAATGCACCTTCGTGGGGGATTTCCTGTGCACGAGCTACCACGCGTACCTGGTCCAGGGTACGGATTTCCGGGCTGAGTCCACCGTGGACGCATAGGACCTTGCCGTCGATGATGGCGCCCAGGGTCATGAAGTCGAAAACCTGGCAGCAGGCCTTCCACACGGAAGCACTTCCATACTTCTGGAAACACTCCTCGTAGAATCCGTAGACTTGCGTGATCTGGCGGGATTCGTGGTTGCCACGCACCAACGTGACCCGATCAGGATACCTAAGAAGGGGTGATGTCAGCCTTGGCCGATACTACGGTCGAAGGGGGTCCGGCACACTCACTTCGCCTTGAGACAGAGCAATAGCGTCAATGTCTCCAAACTGAAGTATCCACGATCCACGTAATCACCCAGGAACACAAAGTTACGGTTCAGCTGAACCTCCGATGTCTGGCTCCCGGATCGGCTGCGCTGGGCTTCCTCCTCGTCCTCGTTCGAACTGTTGGGGCCTCGTAACTTCTTCCGGATCTTGGGGTCTGTGATAGTGGACGGGGGCTCGATATCGGCAGAAGAGATGACGGGGGGGGAGGTTTTGGGGGCTTCGAGTTGCGAGCCATCGGGCATCCCACCGGAGACACGGAAGAGCTCGAGAAGGTCGTAGAACTGGCCGTGGATATCACCGCAGATGGTGACGGGCGTGGAAACAGGCTGAATATTCGATTCTGGCGCACGCGGTTCAGTACCAACAAGGGCGAAGTCTCGGGGCCAGCTTACCCTCCATCATATACTCCTTGACCATCTCACAAAGCTGCTTCATGTGGGCCTCGGAAAGGTATTTGCAGTCCTTGGCGGCCTCGAGCCACTCATCGGGGCCCGCATTGCGCTTCAACTTGGCCGGTCCCGGCTGAGGGACCTTACTGTCGGTCATGGCGGAGAATTGGGGGAGGAAAAAGGTGAGAAGAGAACGGAGATGAAGGCGGGGAACTTGCGCCCTTGGCGGGACTCGGGCACCGCACGGGCACACGACATTTGCACCTGTGCGGGTCACGTATTCGATGCGGACGCGATATGAGCTACATATCGTCGGTTGCGCTACGTGATACCATGATCTGCAGCACGCGGCGGACGTCTACCTATGTACCTGTATAGATACCCTACGGGGGTGCGGTCTGGGTCATCAAACATCAATTATGTTTTCGCTATATGCCATCAAAAATCCCAGGTCTATTTATAATCCGTAGCATATATGCATTCAACCATCGATTTTGCTCAGGAACTCGGTGACCACCTTCGCAAAGGCTTCTGGCTGCTCCACCATGGGCAAGTGGCCCGCCTTGTCGATGATTTTCAACTCGGCGCCGCCACGCAGATCGGCCGCCATCTTCTGCATGGTCTGAGGCAGGACGCCGTCGTTGGCGCCCGCAACAAACAAGCCGGGAACGGTGGCGTTGGCCATACGGTCGCGGATGTCGTAGGCACAGAGGGCCTGCACGCTGTGTGCGAAGCCCTTCAAGCTGTTGGTGCGCACCGCTTCCTTGACCGGTGCCAGCACCTCGGGCTGGGTCTCGTACGACCCCGGGACGAACCAGCGTCGCGTAGTCATTTCGGCCAGCTGTTCGCCAACGATGGGCTCCTTCGTATCGGGGTCGACGGAACCCTCCTGCTCGCAAATGGCGACACGGTCGCCCCAGGCCTTGCGGTTCGACTCCGGAGCGGAGGAGTTGGTGTCGCAGGCAATGAATGCTCCCACACGCGCCGGGAACAGAAGAGAAGTGTTGAGAACGGTCACGCCACCCAGACTAACTCCGATCAGGCGGGCGGCCTTGGGCGGCACGCGAAGTGCCTCGAGCAGAGTAGCCAGGTCGGAGGCCAACACGTCCACGTTGACGGGCTGCTCGCCGCTCGCAGAGCGCCGACCACGCGTCAGGTATCGCACGAGACGGTAGCGTTGGTTCTCCTTACGGGAGAAGAAGGCGTCGACGAAGCGATCCCAGATGTTCCAGTTGACCAGGATGGAGTTGCTGAGCACGACCACGGGAGCGGTAGGGTCGGTGCTGCCTTCCAAGCGATACGGGATCTCCACGCCATCCTTGGTGGTCACGAAGGACTCGACTGCCGGTCGTGTAGGCGAAGGGAAAGTGCAAGTGCGGCCGTCGTTGGAAGACCAGGGTCCAACGACATCGGGAGCGGCCAGCGAGGAAAGCTCGCGGGGCGCGGGACCAAAGGTGTAGTACCACTCATACACCCGACGACGCTTGGAGGTCACCACGTCATGCATGAGACGGTGGCGCCAGGGAGTGTTCATGGCGGCCTGATGGGCCTCGCCGCCCAGCCCGTTGACGGCGGCATATTCGTGGAGAGCCAGGGACTCGCGCGGGGCCGACGAGTCAATGGCAGCGGTGACGAACAGACGGCTACGACGCCAGCCGGGCACGCGCGAGAGCATCTCGAAATGTTCCTCGCGATACCAGCGGTCATGCTCGGCTTGCTTCTCGGCGTCGGGATGTGTGGCGGTGGTCACGGCAATCAGGACGCTCCCGCGGGTCTCGGCATCGGTGTCGGCTCGCTCCTCCAGCGGGTGGAAGTTGGGGGAGCTTCGCTCATCCATCAGGTCGTACAGAAGGCGGCCGACATCGATCTGGGCCATGGTCTTTTTTTCACGATCTGTCTTGATCAGGTCCGTCCGCAGATCCAAGTAGGTCTTACGGGTCAACTCGTCCATGTCGGTGATATCGTACAGCGCCACGTACTCGGGCTGCTCCCCGTCAGTCGCACGGAAGCGGAAGCCATTGGTGATGAAGGGCAGACGCAGTCGCAGAGGACCATGCTCGGTGTTGTACCAGTCGTGGAACTGAGTGTCTGGCAGCGAGCCCTTGGGCTGCATCGTCACGTAGAGAAGGCCGGGGGTAGGCATGGCGACTTGATATTGGGAAGACGAGAAAGGATAAATCAGCGATTCACACGCACAATTCCAGGACTCAAGCGCGTTATATTGACTTGATCCATGACGAAGTGGTTCCGGCAGTGGAAAGGTGCCCCTCACCGGAAGAAAGCTGAGCGCAACCGATGTTCACTGCCGAAAGTCGCCTGTCTTTGATCCCCGCATTCTCGTTTTACTATATCCACTCCGGGTGTGTTTGACTCAAATCAATTCATGTCTACATGGAAAATTTACGGCTGCATATCTATATCATTAATCGTACCAGATCGCGTTCATGCCAAAGCCCTGCTCCGGAATGTCAACTCGGGCCACGCGGGCCAGGGTCTCGTCGCGCCAGCGATACATCTCGACGAAACCCAGCTGGTCGTCGCACAGTGCCACCCATTCGTCGCTGAAGTCGCATGGGCTGACGGCGTTGGAGTGGCCGCCGCTGGTCGAAGTGGGGTTGATGAAGAGCTGGCGCTCAATTTCACCGCTGGGTCCTAGCTTGAACGCGGTGATGTAGCCCGTCACGTCGAAGTGGTTGGACCGCGTGGTTGCGAAGAGATACTCGCCGCTGCGGGTGGTGAAGGTCACGTCTCCGCGGTACTTGTTACGGGGCGGCAGCCCTAAGAGGATCGAGTCAGATTCTGACGGTGTCTGTGTGGGTGTGTGTGGGTGTGCATCGTGGATGATTGCACTTACCGGAGGGGAGCAACGGGTAGGTGATGTGAGTAAAGACCGGCTTGTGAGTGCGCTCGTCGATCACGTAGACGGCCAGGCGGTTACCCGCTTCCATCAGGGCGTACAGGTATTTGCCGCTAGGGTGCATCTCGACCCAGCGCGGGTGATCATCGGAGGCCGGAGCCTCCAGGCAGTCCACCAGAGTCAATTGACCGGTTTCCGCATCCTTCTTGTGTGTCCAGATCTTGTTGGCCTGTAGGTCTGCGGAGTACAGGTAGGTCTCGGTGGGGTCGAACACCATGCCGTGGATGCCCGTGTTCTCCTGATACTCGTAGTTCTGGACATTGGCATCCAGGGCTCCGTCGGGCTTCACCGAGAAGACGTTGCCGAAGCCGGCGTACTTGTAGAAGGGGTTGCCGTACACGTTGTAGGGTGGCTTGTGTGCCGCGAGCACGAAGATGGCGCGGGTGTTGGTTTCACTGCCTGGGGCCAGGGCTGGTGAAAAGCAAGCAGACCGGGTCAGCGGAAGACAATTGAGATAATCGAGGCGAATGTATACATACGGTGTCCGGCAACCGGATGGGACGCCTGATGGACGATGTCGGTTGGGCTGTTGACGGCGAAGCTGTTCCACTTCTTCATCGCGGCGCCGTAGATGGCCTTCTTGTCGTGGGAGAAAGTCATCCAGGAGATAGGCTCGGCCTCGGGAATATTGGTGGTCTTTAGCAGCTCCAGCGTGAGGGCCTCGTCGTCGAATTGCACGGTGTAGATACGCCCGGGAACGGTCCACGTCCCGACCATCAGATGGTGCTTCATGGCGGCGGCAGCTGTGTGGGAGAAATATCGAGTAGAGAATCGAGAGGAAAAGGCAAATGCCTTGCAGGTTCTGGGTCTGATCATACGAAAGAAAAAGTTGACGCTATACAGTCTCGGGCAACGGGTGCGGGGCGAGAGTAACCCCGGCACCGAAGGGCGGCACGCGCATGGCAGATGCGTTTAACCAGGCGCGCGTTCTGGGGCATCACAACGACCGACGTGAGTGGCTCCCCAAAAACAACGAGGTATGGAGACGAGTGACGACACCGGCGAACCAAAAACACGGCACTGAGGGAAGTGCAATCCCGGCTCGCGGGAGTTGGTCCGGCTGCTGCCGAGTGTCATTCTCCGCCTTGATAATGGCCATGGGGAAATAAACACCATTCGCAATTGCAGATATGCTAGCTCGACATTTTTCTAGGAGACCTTCCGAATAGATCTAGAAAGACATTCAAAAAGATATCCAACTCGAATTCCTTTTCAGATGGAAGAGAGTCCCTGGGGTGTGATGACGTACTGTCTTGGTGTTGGTGAATAGACTACTGGCAATCATATTCGACTCATTCATTCCTTAGGTACGACAGAAGTTTTCTTCGGAAGCTACTGGCCGGTAAAGTTTTAAGCTATGCCGATCGTTGAAAGGCTCTCGTGGCATGTTTTTTCGTAGTGGCCGCTATTCACGCCCGTATACTCCAAACGTTATCAAATCCCGCGACGAGTCAGCATCAGTTGCGGTGGGAATTGAGATATATTATAACATTGAAGTTGATGCAGGTTTGAATGTGTACCGGACGTATATCAACTCGAATCTGAAACTCCTGGCCGTCGACTTCCCCCGTGTCGAAGGAAGAATTAACCGGCAAAGCACTTATCCGCCGGACAGCCCCCCCCACTGCAGCGACAAACCGACAACCGCTCGGTTCATGCAATCTCCTGTGGCATAGCGCGAGACCTTGAGACGTCGATTGCTCGACAGGTCGATGTATGCTCGCAGACTCGCTCTCTCCAGTCGCATCAAACCCTTCAACAAAATCCAAATACACACCATGCGGCTTCCTTACGCCCCCTCCACCCCGCCGCCCGATGCGGCCGCCGACACGGCAGACATCTACGCCCGCATCGCCGCGCGTAGAAACCCGCGTCCCTTGATTCCGCTAGACCTGTCCCTGCTGCACAGCCCGCCGGTGGCAGACGGCTGGAATAGCTTCATGGGTGCGATTCGCTCGCGTACGATCGTCGACTCCGGCATCCTCGAACTGGCAGTTTGTCGCGTGGCCGTGCTCAATCACGCCGTGTACGAGTGGAATGCTCATGCACCGCTGGCATTGAAAGGTGGGGTCAAAGCCGAAGAACTTCAGGCTGCCCGGACCTTGCCCTCTACTACTGAGGGGGACCTCGCCCAGCTGGAGAGTAGTGCACTCACCCCACAGCAGCGCGCGGTCCTGCGCTATACCGACCAGATGACCCGCTCAATCACCGTCCAGGACGAGGTGTTTGCGCAGCTTCAGACCGTTGGTTTCAACGATCGTGAGATCGTCGAGCTCACTACCGGCATTGCCGGATACAACTGTGTGAGCCGGTTCCTAGTTGCCCTGGATGTGGGCGAGAACAATGGACGTGAAATGAAGAGCGTTGATGAATTGGTCGCCGCCCTTCAATAATGAAACTTGAAGGATGTGTCGCTTTCCTTTGAAGGGTTTGGATATGGAAACGTCTGTTAACCGCCGGGTAGAAGGAGGAACCATGTACAATACTCCCCTTTGAGCCCGGCTAGAATCTCATCTGTATATAGTGGAGTGCGTTTGGCGCTTCTTTTTCTATTGAATGATTCATGATGGCCCAGTATCTTTACCTAAACTACAATTGATTCATCAGATGGGATCACTCTCGAAAGATGGGAATACTAGTTATCCTATAGCGAACTCACTACATACACGCGTACCCCAACCCGCTTTCTATGGTTTCGTAAGCTTAGCGTCACTTCCCTTCCCTTCGCTCATAAGAATGACACCAAACCAGACACGGACTTTCACCGGTGATGGCTGAACACGTCGGTAATGAGGGCATCTTCAGGACAGTTTCATCCGACCTTGTAGTCCGAGGCATTATTATTGCAACCATCTCCCTCCCTGGAAGACGAAAATTGGTTCAGGAATGTCGAGTTCGATTTCTTTGTCTCATTCCAGGCCCCGAGAGCTCGGCATCTTGCATCATCTTTCTTCAAACCCGTGGCACCCTATCTCCTAGTAGCCATCTTGAGCAAGTAATATTCAAATTGGCGATCTTGAAGTGTTTTGATGCTTGGAACGATCAATGGAACATTTTGATCATGAACTGTAGTGTCCTTTCATGTTCATCTCAGGACGGAGCCGCCCAGGCAGATCTGAAACTGTAGACGGAGCTCACCATGTACGGCATCACGGTCTGACGACCGTACCTGAACAGTGCCATCATTTGTTCTTATTCCCAACTAAGAAAGGCATTGAACACCCCGCGGACACGGAGGCGAGGTGGGCCTGCCGGGGTTGTTCGCATTAGCGTCGCAGGTGATGTCGGTTGAATGAAATCCGACGAAGATAATTCTCAAGGGGGGGTTCACTAGATGTCCGACAGAAAGCTCTGATTTCCCTCAACCGCTCAACACGTGCAAGGCATCTCAAGATAACCGAGGACTGATGGAAGTGAGAAAGAAGTGAAAACGTGTGCAAGTATGCTTAAATCCGTTAAGCTCCGGGCCTTAGTGCCTGGCGGGGCGGATCGGATGAGTCATCGCCGCGATCGGCGGAAAGTGGGATGGTGGGATTTTCAGTTACGGATCAATTTGCGATTCTGCTCATTGCTCGATTGTTGTGAAATCGCGCTTCCTCAAGGGATTCAACACCCGTTCTCTGCTCAATTTCAACATGGCTCCCAGCTTCATTCTGACCCTTTCGGGTCCCGATCGCCCCGGCATCGTGCACGCCGTGACGGGCTTCCTTGTCCAGCACAACCTCAACATCATTGATTCGTCACAATTCGGCGATCTTACCTCTCAACGCTTCTTCATGCGCATGCAGTTTGCGCCTGCTACAGGTAGCGAAGAGGTGCCAGACATCGAGAAGCTGCATGCCGCCTTCGAGCCTACGGCGCAATCCTTCTCGATGGACTTTGAGATCCACCCCACCACACAGAAGCCTCGCGTGCTCATCATGGTCTCCAAGATCGGCCACTGCCTGAACGACCTTCTTTTCCGCCAGTCCACCGGCCAGCTGAACATTGAGGTTCCTCTGATCATCTCCAACCACCCCGACTTTGAGGCCCTCGCGGCCACTTACAAGATTCCCTTCCTCCATCTCCCCGTGACTGCCGATACCAAGGCTCAGCAGGAGGCCAAGGTCCTGGAGTTGGTGCGTGAGCACAACATTGATCTGGTCGTGCTAGCCCGCTACATGCAGGTCTTGTCCCCGAAGCTGTGCGAGGCCATGTCCGGGCGCATCATCAACATTCACCACAGCTTCCTGCCCTCTTTCAAGGGGGCCAAGCCTTACCACCAAGCCTATGACCGCGGCGTGAAGATCATCGGGGCCACTGCCCATTTCGTCACCAGTGATCTTGACGAGGGCCCCATCATCGAACAAAACGTCGTCCGGGTTAACCACGGCATGAGCCCCAAGGAGCTGACTCACGCCGGTAGCAACGTCGAAAGTAACGTGCTCGCCACGGCCGTGAAGTACGTTACCGAGCGGCGCGTATTGCTCAATGGACATAAGACCGTTGTGTTCAACTAAATACGTTCGAATCCCCCATCTGCATATGCGAACGGGCCCCGCGCCTGCGTGCACAGCGATTTTCTTTTGGCGGCATCTCATGGGTTCAAAATCGTGTATAGAAATTTTGGGACAATCGAGGGCGAAGATAAGTAGATCGCCGGCGAAATATTCCATTGTGGATTTCGTATCCATCTCAGACTGCAATGATCATCCATGTCAATTTAGTAGTGAGTGCTGCTCGAATGCCCATATAGACCTTGAAAATAGATCTTCGGAAACAGCGGAACGGCCAGGGGAACCTCTACGAAACCTACCTGGTAGACGATGTCAACATTGGCAAGCTGTCGGCAGCTTGCGCCAGGTGATCTGTATTTGATTGATTTAATCCATTGGATTTGATAGGCCCGTGAGTTGTTAACTCAAAGACCGTTTGTTGTCGCAATAGATCAGACTCGGTTTGGTATAGGCTACTCGGTTACTGTGGATTAAGTTACTAATAAGCAACACCGGAGATACGTTCGGCTCCCGAAGTCGTAAACAAAGCCATCGAAATCAGCCTAGAGGGACAAAAATAAAATAAAAATTTCAGTGCGCCCCTCCATTAAACATCAAATATCGATTGTGGGAGGACTATATCCTCCGTCAATCCCACCGGAAGGACCCTAGTGGAGAGGTCCCACGTCTTCGACCCCTCGTTCACCTCTCCCTTCAGACTTCAGACAAGGCAACAATGGAGACCATCGCACCACCACCAAAGCTGAGCCATCTCTTTACTCTTCGCTGTGCGGTTGGTCCGCCTATGGAGGTCGGCCACGGTCCTTACGGTCGTCGGCGATGCGTGCCGATCAAATCGGGCTCCGTACGCGGGCCCAATCTCAACGGGGAAGTTGTGCCCGGGGGTGCAGATTTCATGTAGGTTCATGGACAATCTCGGTGACAGGAGTCTCATACTGTATAGGCTGGTAGAGGAGGACCAGACGACCCACGTGAATACCAATTATGTGATCAAGAGTGATGATGGGGCATTCCTCTACATTCGGTCAGTTGAGTAACCTTGTCTCGGAAGCAAATCCACCACTGACTGGCATTGATAGCACCGAAGGGACCCGAGCAGGCCCTCCCGAGGTCCTCCGAGCCCTAATGGAAGGCGGCCCAGTTGACCCCAGCCAATATTGGTTTCATCTTCACGTCAAGGTTGAAACGGGCCACGAGAAGTACAAGTGGATGAACCATCGGGTCATCATTGGGCGCGCTACCAGAGCCCAAGGAGAGGTTGCATATGATGCATATTTCCTGGAAAATAGTCCCTAAGGTAGAAATCCAAGGGGTCCTGCATCACCAAGCACGTCATAGAAGGTCTATAGAATTACAGCTAGATATACAAAGGTTCCACGATGCGTCATTGTACTTTGAATCGCTGACGCAACAAGTCGGCCAGATTCACGTAGAGGCCCTGCCTCGCGTCCTGCTGGGCCAGAACCTGATCGGCCACCTCATTGGCCCACAGGTACTCCGAATGAAAGTCACGGAATTCGAACAGGCGTTGTCGACACCACGCTTGGTGGTTGGGGTCATCCGTTTCAATAACGGCCATCAATAGAGGCCAATGCAAGCGACGCAGCAGCCTTGGATCGGATGCAAACTGCTTGCGGGCGATGTCCACGATACCGGCCGTGGCTTGCCGGTGGATGGCCGACGGCAAACTATCCACGCAGAGCAGCCGGCGGTGGAGAATAATCTGTGCATAGAAGATACATACGGCCATGTAAATGGTGTTGAGGGTACGTCGAGCCGAGACGGCGCCAGCAAACTTCGCAGTGATGAAGAGATCGGAGTATTTCTGAATCACAAATCAGCATGTAGGAAGGAGCCAGGGGAAGCCACACAAGGAACGCGTACATCACGAGTAGCGATAATATCTTGGAAAAGTGACTCTCCGGATTCGGTACCAGCCCCAGAGTCCACCAAAACCCTCCAAGTCCGATAGCGCATACGAAAACCGGCATGTAACAGCTCCAGTGCTCGATAATTTTCGATGTCATCCAGGACCTCCTGATCTGGATATTGCTCACCCCAGAAGCAACGGCCCCAGAGGCGAGCGCATTGGTGCAAGTGATCTGGATTCAGTGCTGGATTCTTCGACTGCATGACATAGTCATTCAAGGACTCTGTCAGGCCCATTGGCTGGCAACTGGCGTCGATGTATCTGGGCTTTGTTAGTGATGAGACATACGGGCTAAAGATCCCAACAGGGTTCTCACAATATCCATAGAAGGAACTGCTCCGGAATGAAGGAGACTTTCGTTACAGCTCCATCCGCCGGGGATGCATTGTCGTCGGCCCTCTCGGGGGACAGAAACACATCGTTGACATCTTTGAGTCGGAAGAGCTGCGGATGTGACTCCAGAAGCGACCGTACTCCGTGCAGATGAAGCTGGAGATGACGTACCGAATGGCCGAACTGCCACTCGTAGGTGACCATGAGAAACATAGTGGCAAAGATGATCTCGAGCTCTTCTAGCGAGACGTGCCGCCGGGGGGTCTCTAGAAGCTGCCGAAACTCCTTCACCGCGAGATTGTAGTGATATCTTCCGTGGTTCTCGGCCGTGGGCCGACCTGGAGACTGCACCACCAGCCCGGACCGATGCATGTCACTGGCAGACAGAGCCAGAATCATCCGCATGATCACCTTGTTGGTGGCGGCGGGGCCTTGATAGAGGTAGCAGAAGCTACTCCAATTCCATCCTTTCATATAATAATATATGATAGACGAGGAGGGAAAGTACTGAAAATACTTTCGATCATGCTCTGTAAGCGTGAGGGAGTTTGCGCAGACAATCTCGTCGGTGCTCAACGATGGGTAGAGGGGGGTCGAGATTCGGGCCGGGGCGACGGGCGGGTAGAAAGGAGCGACCTGGGGAGGCTCGAGAAGCACCGTGTCACCCAGCCAGGAGACCGGGGAGAGGCCAGCGAGTAGCGCATCTGGGATGTCCAGGACATCGACCCCATCAGGCGCGGGCCAGAGAAGCTGGTCCGCACCACTGGGGGCCGGCTGGAGATGTCGGACATGCGCGCCGCGGCCGCGCTTCACCGGCACTCCCCATTCACAACTCAGGCGGAGATTCAAACAGCGGTTGCAGATTGGGCGCTCTTCGCCGCATTTCACCTTGCGTCGACGGCAGGTACTGCAGCCTGAGTCGAAGCCGACATCGGGTCAGTGGCAAGCGGGTTTGAGGGGGAAAAGCACACCGACCATTCTTTGAGCGCGGCGCGTTGCGTCCGGACATGAATATTTCAATCCCCCACCTCTCTCTCTAGGTCCACGGGTCTACACGGGCCAATCTGCAGGCATCGGAGAGTTGTCTGGTAGGAAAAAAGAGAAAACCGAGATAAGAGATAATGCGGGGAGCCGAGGCCGGAGGCACCAACTCCAAATGCCGATGCCACGTTTTACATGCCGAAAACCAGCCGAGTCTGACATCACCGTGTATATTTCAGGGCGACCTGAATTTATACTATAGCTATTCTAGTCTTCGCGTGCAATCTCGTCCTGCCATTGTTGTCGTGCCGTCTTGAATAAGGCATCGTCCGTGATCATATCCCACCCGCTCAGCGCCAGTGCCTTACCCACGACTACAGCCTCTACATGCGCCTCGTCCGTTCCGGCCGCCGCGGCGAAGTTAGGGTGATGGGGGAAGGTGTTTTCCGGAGTAGGGATCCCAAACATTGTATGCAGAGTTGGCGTCACGTAGCTGACATTTCCTATTGGCAACAAGGTCAATTCCGTCAATTCTGCTTCTGGGAGTGACTCTAGATGTGGCATGACGTACCAATATCCGACGAGGCCGTCAGTACCTTGTCGTGGCGCTTCAAGACCTTTCGGCCATATTCTCCCATGTGGAGTACATATCGCTCACAGAGAGTATCGTTCAGTCGCACGTCAGTGTAAAGTTCCTCCCTGCATTACGTCGTGTCAATGACAATCGCGGGGAGAGTAGGGGGAACGTGAAGTAAACCTACTCCTTGATTGACACTTGGCATCCCGTCGCCAGTGCACCGGCCTCAATACAATTGCGTACTTTGGCCACGAGACTGTCAAGTCCCTTGAGCGACGGGCTCCGAACCTGCCAGAAGGCCTTGGTGGACTCTGGGATCACGTTGGCCACTTTCGGGGTATCCATAAAGGCACAGTGAACGCGCTGCTCCGGCAAAAGCTGCTGTCGCAACACGGCAACGTTATTGTAGGATGACACCAAGGCATCCAGGGCATTGATTCCATCCCACGGGTTGCCGCCTGCATGTGCACTTCTGCCCGTGTACTCGCAGTGGATATTCTTGCGGGCGTTCATCAGCGTCCCAGCAATTCCGTCGGCAGCTCCCTGGTCGGGAAAAACTTTTTTGGGTCCGCCATGTCTAGCCTCACGCCATCAGCATCTCGCCCGGCATGTTGGAATGTAGTTGGCAGCTGGGGGTTCAACATACGCCATGAGAGAAATGTCCACGTTCTTGTACGCCCCCGCGTCGATAAGCTTGGCCTTTCCGCCTCCATTTTCCTCCGCCGGTGTACCCAGTAACTGTGCCCGTCCGGGAATACCGAATTTTTTCAATGCAAATGAAAGGGCTAGAAAGGCCGCGATACTGCTGGTGGCGATGAGGTTGTGGCCGCAAGCGTGTCCGATGCCGGGGAGTGCGTCGTATTCCGCATTGAAGTTGATTAACCGTCCACCCGATCCGCTTAAAGCTTCAAACGAAGTATCGAGCCCGTAGGCATGGCGTGTAACCATGAATCCCTGCTTCTCAAGGAAATCGCAAATGGTATCATGAGCACGATGCTCCTCGTAAGCGAGCTCAGGGTGAGACCAGATCTATCAAGCACGTTGCGGATTAACCATCTGCAAAATGGAACTCAAAAAACCCCCAGCTTTCGATCTGGTTATTTACCTCGTGGTTCACTTGGCGCAGGGACTCTTCGAGCGTTGCAAGAGCCGCATCTACAGAATCCCGTACATCGTCGGTTCCCACTGTCGAGAGAGTCATGGTTCAATTCAAAGTATGGGACAAAGACTCGGCTGGTAGAAAGAACACTACTCCACGGGAACTGGGGGAAATATTGTTCCTTTAACACACGAGAGTCCAGAAGGGGGGCCGCTAGCTTGCGTCACATCCGAGGGGATCCTACCCTATCCTTCATGGCCAACGTCCTATCTGTTACTCTTCGCTTGGGGTTTGCTGACAATTGCTGACAATTCACTAGAGTCAGTGCAGGACAAAAGCGGAATCATACCGCTAAGACTTCGGGTTGGCGAGCGAGTAAATCATAGCTACTCGGCAATTTGGTGGGTCTCTCTTCCCACGCTTGAATCTGTGGGGTAAAGCACGGTGACTCCATGACGGCCATGGATTTATCATCCGACTCCTTCTGTTTTGGCTCTTGCGGATAGGAAAGGGGGTTGCTTGCCGACGCGACTCCCGTATTGGCTGGACTGCCCGATGATGACAGATCCCTAATCTCGGCCCCGTCAGGAACGGCCAAGAACAATGGGTATCAACACTGAAGCCGAGCAGTCCTGAATTTACATGCCACCCTCTACAGTAGGGTGGTGCTTCGGCAGCTACGATCACTGGTGGCTGCCCTAGATTGGCCGATGATGTGAACCGCGGCGCAGCGATCTGATCGTCCTACGGCGTGTATTATCATCTCCCAGAGTACCACAATTAATAATTGGCAGTTGCTTTTCTTGATTCTCGGTGCTGCCACTGCTGCCTACGGATTTGGGCTTTTTGCCTTTCTACCCGACTTGCCAGCAAATGCGATCTTCTTCAACAAGACCGAGAAAGCGATTGCCCGGCAACGAACGCTCAAGAACAGAACCGGTGTCATAGATACTGGAAAGTTCAAATGGAGCCAAGTGCTGATGGCCATCAAAGACCCTCAGACCTGGTTTCTGGTGCTATACATCCTTTGCGTGAATTTTTGCAATGGCGGTATCACTAGTTTCTCGTCCATCATCATTACTGGGTTTGGATACGGCAAGCCCAAGGCCCTTCTGGTCCAGATGCCTATTGGGGCTGCAAAGCTTGTCTTTCTTCTTTCAACCTCCGGTTTTGCGACATAAGCCCCCTTATCCCGAATCTTTATGATGATCCTGAGCACAACCACCTCGATGCTTAGCATGATCCTCATCTGGAAGCTCGACGATGAGAACCGCGTGGGAAGATGGTTGGTCTTTGCTTGGGAGCGGTCTTTGCTGCCAACATTCCCCTATCGCTGAGTATCATTAGTTCGAACGTGGCCGGATTCACCAAGAAAAGTACCGTGATTGCGTTGATGTTCCTGGAGTACTGTGTGTTGTCGGTCCTCAATTCTGCATTCCTTCCGAAGACCCCAACTACCCGGTGAGTGATCCGCTATCTGCTTGTGGGACATTCGAGCTAACACGGTAGACTGCTATCAAAGCAGCCCTGTCCGGGTTGGGGTTTGGCATCTTCTTCCTCATTTGTCCGTACTGATTTTATGTGCGGGAGAACCGCGGGCGCGACCGGCTATGCGGATTGCCAAGAGAGTTGACCGAGGCAGACGAACTGCAAGACGAGCTGTCCAACAAGACAGATCATGAAATCGAGAGTTTACGATATGTCCTTTAATTGCCAGGGACTTCTCAAGTGTCCTTCGCTTTTGTTCTTCGGTAACGTGTCCCATGGCAGACAAACAGATATTTGGCAAAAAAGTCTTCTGCAAAGTCGTCAAACGGCTCATATGTGGCTCCTAATTGATACGCTGCTGCAATTCCGGAGATGCAGGCAATCTCGTGCATATTCTTGAGTTGAATCAAGTTAGTGCCGAACTGAACATGTAGGAAGGGATATCACTCACGACCATAGTCCAACTTCCGGCATATAATGTTCTGTTCTGGCCATTGATGAACATCATCCCGGGTATAACACGCAAATAGTGTTGCCATCTGTGACCAAACTGATGCCACCATTTCCTTCCGATGATTTTGGACTGGTCAATATCATTCCAAGTCCAAAGGTCTTGATGTTGATCATTCAAAAAAATAGTTTGAAAAACATGCTCGTTCAGAGGCAAAGCTGACTGGCCCTCTCCAATATTCTCGCGGAATTGGTGCTGATAATTAGTACAGTCAAATCCCATTTCGATCTTGTCCGGATCCGAGGCAAAAGAATGAGTGTAATACATCGGTCTAAACCCGAGCCATCCGTCATTCTGGCAGACAGGTCTCTGCTTGGCAAACTGAAGTTGGTCTTTCCGCTCTTTTGTAGATGACTGTGCACATAGCGCTGGATCATATTGAGCCTCGAAGATGTTCTGAAAATAAGTCGAGTCGGAGTGGGTGATCGTGATGTCGGTGAAAAACTTGACGCCTCCCAAGACGTATTTCTCGCGCCATGTCGCATGGTGACCCAAGAGCTTCTTTGCCTCGTCTGCGGGACAGCAAAGGACCAGGTCATCGAAGGGCTCGGTGTCGTGGTTGTTGCTGCCATGTTTCTGGGTCTGCAAAATAACACCATTCTTGCCTCGCTCAAGCACTTTGACAGAAGTATTTAATCGAATATCAATCTTTCCTGAACGAAGGTCCGCGGCCCAGTCCTCATAAAAGCTCCCCAAGTTAGGGAATGTGAACATAATTGGCAGATTTGGTAACAAAGTGTCTGGGTCGTACTCCCAGAGCTTCATTTGGGGGTCATCGAACAGGCGCTCCAAGAGCACACTTGACACATTGGGAGTCTCATTTCCGGTCCCTAAGAACAGTGCCAAGAGAGGCAAAACCATCTTGTTGCTGAAATCTTTGCTGAAACAGAACAGGCGCAGGATAAACTTGACCGGTAAAACACCAAGAATAGGCATCAGGTACTTGATGTATCTCAAGACACGGCCTAGCTTTTTGATTTCTCGTGAATGCCGATCCACCAGAGGACTGGGGAACACATTGGTCCAGAAACTATCGCGACCTTTGCCAAAGGAGACCTGGAGCTTTACCGGCTGCGGCTCGTAACCGTAGCGGCGAAAGAAGCGGAAAGTGTGTCGAAATATGGCTGATCCGCCCTGCACACCGTCATTGAGCCACTTTGCCCCATACTTGGACTCATCGAGGGTGATGGAGGTTGCTTGGCCCCCAGTATGGGAATCAATGTCAATCACCGTCACCTCAAACTTGTCGGGATGATTAGCTAAGGTCGCCGCACAGGACTGCGAGCCACGATATATATTAGTCCAAGAAGCTCGTGAACCAATTTAAGGGGTCCGTACCATGCCAGCGGCCCCAGCCCCGATGATAGCGACCTTTTTTCTTGCCGGGCTTCCCGACATCGTGAGAAGGGCTGGTTGACAGGGGCATCAGAAATCAACGGCCGATGCCACAAATATGTGTAGATTATAAAGCACTGCAGCCTCTAGTTAAAATCCTGGCCGGGCGCGATCGCAATGATGGTGATGTCAGGTCTGGACATTCCTCGCGATGGGCCAATCATCGGCTCGGGTGACCAAACACCTAGACAGTCGTCGGTTTGAACCTAATCTCTCGGAAAACAAGTTTGTGGTCGAGGACGAAATGATTGCCCAGGTGGCCGCTAGTGGCCTATTTTCTACTACCTGGAGTTCTTCGCAAGGAGCGTGCGGATGAGAGACCAAGGCCCGCCCATGATCCTTGCGAGTCTCCACAAACCAAAACACGGAGATTTGCATTAGTACGCTCAAGTGTTGTCCAGGAGCTTGATTGGCTGAAAACAAATGTAGAATCCCATTAGCTCCAAAGCCTTATTGGCTATACAAAATCAAAATGAATAGAGCATTCCATCCCCTAGCGAGTACATTGATGGCCGCAACTCATGAGATCTCGGGCATGATATATACACGGATATGCGAGGCTCGGGATCCTGAAGGGGCAATCCGGCCCGGCTACCTAGGTAGCTTCTTAGTGCTTCCCACCAGAGATATCTGACTTTCCGGCAGACCCTTCCTGCGTTTTTGCAGACCGCTCGACCTCATCAGGGAATGGCTTGCGTGCCCACACACGTCGGCTGAGTATTCGTTAGTCCGAACCAAGTACGAGATCTTCATCCGATGAAGACTTACGCGCGTTGGTAGATGTGGAACCGCGGGTTCTTGAGCTCCTTACGCAGCTTGGCCACGTATACGAGAACTTCGTCTTTGGTCCACGGCTCAGGGGAGCCGAATTTGGTCAACAACCACATGCACCAGCCCTCCATGCCAGACATCCAGTGATGGAAATTGACTGTGCCGGCCTCCTTGAAGCGCTTGTCGCGGGCCCATGGCCCAATCGGCCATTTGTAGGTGATGTCTTGGATGTCCACAAAGCCAGCCTTCTGAATTGCTTCATGCATTGTGTCGAGAGTGTCGCATTCACGGCCGGCAGCTTCACCACAGGCGAAAATGTTCGGACCCCAGGTGTGAAGAATGTTGTCCTCGGGCAAACTGCCGTCGTCACACTCGACACGGGGACTGGCTTCCAGCTGTTCGATCCATCCGCCAGGCTGCAGATTGCTATTTGTAAATCGTCAGACTCGGTCGACTCGAATGCCACGGCATCACGACACTCACTCGTAGCATTGCTTATAGACCCGATCCCACTCGGCCGGGTCGAAAGAGCCGATCATAATACGCATGTGAATCAGGTCGAAGGGCTCGCGCCAGGTCCATTCCTGGAGGATGTCGTCGACTTCCAACACACAGTTGGGCGGCATCCAAGAAACCGGAGGCGGGAAGAGGTCAACTCCTCGAACGGTCGCTAGAACTAGTCAGCGCTCGGTCCAGATGATCAGGAATCATAGCAAGCCTACCATTGGGGAACATATCGGCAACATCACTGAGATAGTGTGAGCATGTCATTTGAAATAGAGGTAGAGCACACGTGGGACCTACATGGCCCAGATGCCTTTGCCGGTTCCAATATCGAGAATCTGCCGCGCATCGCGGACGGGAGCACGGAATAAAGGGTTCTCACGATCCGAGTCCAATACGAGCGCAACCAAGTGGCTAGAATTGGGTCAGTAAGAATCGTCATCAGGCCGATGTCGCATACCCAGCTTCGTATGACTCGAACATTTGATCGTCCGAAGGAATTCTAATCGAAGTCAGACGGATCCCGGAATTCCAGAACGGTTCGTTTCCCTTACAAGTAATCCTGGTGGCGCAGGTTTTGATATCTAGACGCGATCAGCGAACCCGACCGTGATTCTGGTGGCCGAAATACCTACCGTCGACCGTTCTCCATCAGACCCCGATAGATCGAGGAACCGATAGAGGTCGTTTCCCTACGCCGTCAGTAAAACTCCTAAGATGATCGCGATGAATGGGGTGACCTACGACTGCCAATCATCCGGGTAGTAAGGACCGTCGGCCGAATACACGTCCGGGTCCTATTCGGTCAGTCGCGACAAAAACAAAGACAAAGACCAAGATGCAAGACATACCACGGCGATCTGTTCCATTGCGCTCCGCCTGTCCTCCATAGCGAGGTGCCCACGGTAGTGTATAGGCGATAACAGAGAAGGTGGGGGTGAAGAATGAAAAAGGAGGCCACGATGGAATTGTGCAGCAGCTTTGGCTATTTGACTGCCCCGCAACGCGCCGTCTGAGCTCTCGCCAACCAGTGATACCGTCTGATGGATTGGCACGGATTGACAGTCCCGCATCCGCGAGCAGAAAAGAGGGTTCGTGGCAACTGGGCGCACGGAGGACGGGCCAACGCCTGCGGTGACTCGCCGATCGCCGGGGAAAGCGTCTCCGAGCCAATAAAGCGGTCCGTGCAATCAAGAATATGGGAAAAAAAAGGGCCGTCCTGCATGGATGGGAGGAAGTACGAACTATAGCTATACCACATAGATCAACTCGGGAGTTGACGCTAGCGATACAGGGGGTGGTTGGGTCTTCTACCTATGCAGTCCGCAGTGATGCAAGAGTATCAACAGACGGGACGCCGAGTCTGGACGCGTTCCGTGCCGTGGCCCACCGAGAACATGCGAAAGATGCGGGGCCTTGGAAAGTCGAGTGGTTATTTGATTCTCCAATTAGGATATTCTGCAGGAGAGATAGACTCGAACCTCCCCCCTGATACGAGGCGCAACCACGTTAGTACACTTTCGGTATTGAGTTGGAAGCCGATATGCACGCAAAAGTACTGTTTGCCCACGCACAAACCCCCTCCCTGTTCAGCAAGACGCACCGAAGATCCGCAGTCGCAGACGTCGCTCGTGCTGCCGCCCCTCATATCCACGCCCTCCCAAGTCCAATCGCTGCAGCTGTCGTCGCCATACAGAATGTAGACCTGAGTTGAATCGTATTCCACAGAGCCGGTGATGCCGGACAGTTCAATGTTGGAGAAAATGATATCCGAGACGGAGCCCATCGCGTCGTAGACCGTGGCTTGAGTAAAGGACCATTTCAATGTACGCACTGAAGGGGATACCGTCTACGGCCGCGTATTTTGATATTCATTTGTATCTACGTAGTTTGCGTCGAAGCAAGTGCCTTGTGTAAAGAGATATATACATCTAACTCTAGTACCCAGCGCGAAGGCAAGTCCTAAATACATTTATCTTACCATCGCAAATGACAAATCCGTGACTACCACAGACCGTTCGTGTATAAAACGTTGAAGCACCAGGATAATACGAAACATCCAAAATCAACGTCGCACGGCGGCGTTCTTCCACCGAGGACGGTCACGTGACAACGTGCCGAACTTGCGCCGAGGCTGCAATGCGCTCGTCCTATCGCGCAGCTATGGCAGAGCCGGGGAGAATGCACAGCAAAGGTGCAGGTGCCCCGGACTACGACGACCCTAAGTTCTGGGATTTTAGGTTCGCCACCGGTCGTGATGTCGGCGAATGGCTGAATTCGGGCGAGGCGCTCCTGGACGTGGTCCTATCAGATTTGGAAGGCCGGCCCGACTTCGAAGGTGCACCACGCGTCTTGCACTTGGGGCCCGGCGTTTCCAAGCTGGGAATGAAGCTGCGAGATGCATGTACGGAGCGGGACTGGATGGGAAGCGGCATAGTCGTAAGTCTGATACACTGCATTACTCTTTCTCGGCTTCGGGCTCGCAGATTTCTCACGCGCATCTCTCCTGCAGAATGTAGATTTCTCCGCCGAAGCCGTTCGCATCGGTCAAAAAGCCGAACGACAGAAAGCCCCCGACCAGGCGATGCATTGGCTATGCGCCGACTTGCTCTCCTGGGATCATGTTTCCACCTTGGCTCCATTTGCACCCTTCGATGTGATTTTGGACAAAAGTACGAGCGATGCTATTGCCACTTTCAGCGACCGGAACATTTCGCACGCAGACGATCTGTCAAGCATCTGTCCCACCGTGCAGAAATTTCTCCCCAGCGTCCCGGCCGTCACTTTGTCTCCAGTCGAGGCGCTAGCTTTGCATCTCGCTCCGTTGACACACAAGAACACCACATGGATTGCGCTTTCATACTCGACCCTGCGCTTTGATAACCTGCCATTCCTTGCGGAGTATTGGTCATTGCGCTCGCGCACACCGTTGAAAGCGCCGTCGGGCGACGTCTCCTCGGCGGCCTACACCCCCGAGGTATTCCACTGGGTATACATTTTGGACCGCAAATAACCGGGCCCCTTTCTGTTGGCATTGCTGACCATAGGAAGATGGTGGCGGAATCTTTTATCCCTGGAGCGCCCGGACGATGTGTATCAAAGTTTGAAAGCCGGGATATAGAGCGACGCGTGTTTCCTGCAGGGTTTTTGGTTCCGCGTGAAGTTGGACCTGCAGCTACGCAATAGCACGCTACGTGGTGTTACAGGGAATATTCGTGGGTAGTGCGATATTTTCAGATACTTCACTCGGCGGAAATGAGTTTGGATAGTACGACTCACTACATTTGGACAGCGGCAGTTTTCCTAAGGAGAGCCATTTCCAACGAAGTTCCACCAATTCCGACCTCAGATCGACCTAATACATTTGAATCCGCATTGCTTCACATACACCAAGCACCTTGTTTATTTCCACATCTCTTGCATCTTCCCAACTTGACTACGGCTTGCGGAATACCCCTTTCAGCACTTGAGGCTGATCGCTATCCTAAGGTTAGCCTGGCATCGGTGGACTGAGAGCTTGAGAAAACTGCAAAACATACCATTGGCGTATAGAGCATACGAGTCTGCATTCAGAACGGCATTGCTGCTGCTGAGAGACGTGGCGGCCGAGTACCCGTACCCCAGGTCTTCCGTCCCAGGCTTGTACACCCCCGGAGCGTGGGTGAGCTCATGCAGGGTTGTGGTGGCCTGGTCCTGATCGTGGCAAGTGTTCGTCAAGTCGGGCAGATCCGAGTAGTAGATGTCACAGTTCGCAATCGCGTTCAGGGAGGGCAACGTGTAAGCCAGCACATTTGTCTCACAATAGCCATATACATCGGTACAGTAGTATGTGGTGGAACCGGAGGTGGTCGACTGAGCTTCCTTTGCCACTGCCCGGAGTCGAGCGGCCACAACCTGGCGAGTCGAACTAGATGTCGTCTTGAAATATTCGCTGAACTTGGATGCAGAACCGGAAAGCGCGGCCTGCGCCGCGGCGTTGGCCAGAGACACGGTGTTTTTCAGCGCTCTGTCGAGGGCGGCCTTCCGGCTTGAATCACTGCAGCTCTCCTTAGTACGGCGAGTGAGCGGGTTGATTGCTTTGGTGATTCGGGATGCCTTCATTGCATCCACTTCAATCTCGAGGTCGTTCGATTGGTAAGGCAAGTAGCCGGAGACGGAACCGTTGTTCACCAGAGGCACTAGGCCACTAGAACGCAGCGTCATAGGCCCGCCGTGAGATAGATCATTAGTTACGGCAATATCGAACTCATCTTCCACAGTTTCTCCAACGGCAAGGGTTGTGAGAGCCTCCGATGTGAGGCCCTGAAGTTTGAAACGACGTCGGATGCCTTCAAATGCTACTTCGGCGTCTAAAGTGAACAATCAGCATCGTGTCAGATCTTCGCAGGAACGGAAGGCATGCCATCTTTGAAAACGGCGACTTTTTTCACAGGCGCACCGTCACGGAAGAAATTAAGGTGTACAAAGGTCACTTCCTCGTTCCCGGCGTTCTTCACTACGGCTTTGATGCGAGTGTGGCCCACCTGGCTAAGGGTGACATCCAAGCCCGACACTTGGTTGCTTTCGACCGGCAAAGCGCATACGTGCTGTGCGAGGGCCAGGAGGGCCGCAGAGAAGGCAGTAAAACGCATAGCGGACAACAGAGATGAAACGTGAATCGATCGATTTCTCAAGACGGGTTAGAATACCACCGACTTGATGATGGTTCTCAAAGCTTGGAATAAGCCGGGCAACACGCCCTTTTTTATAGAAGGTCCGGGCATCTGCCTACGATATCAAAAGATATCCCCCGCTCTAGAAAACCCCGAGGTCCAGCGTGCACGAAACTGATCGCCAACAAAGATAACTAAGTCGAGAAGGTGGCATTCTCTCGCTGCAAGTCACGGATGTCGACCCCATTCATCACTATCCATCGAGCTGGCGAGGTCTTGAATCGGATCTTATCACTGGCCGTAAATATCTCGAAGTGCCTTGGAGCACCCGAAATCCCGCACTTGAATGACTGCATCGCCTTGGCCCGGCGGAAGCCCGTATCACCCATTGATTTGAGAGTTTGAGATAGTCGTGAAATGATGCTGAAAGCCATCGTGTTTGGTGACCACGGGGCTCGTTTCATCAATTATCTGGGCACGATCATCTAGAGGAAACCAAGACCCGGGGATGTAACTGCCTACGACCCGGCATAGGGAAGTAAACTGAGAGGGACGAAAGTCGTGCACCGAACATTCAACTTGTATAGTTATGGGATTACAAAATGAGGGGGAAACACCGCTATTCTCTGCTTGAACCACCTCCATAGACGGGTTGAAGTAGATGTCCTCGCCGGAAGCTTGCCAAGCCTGTGGACCCTGTATCGTCGTCGGACTCCGGCGCCAAGATACAACCCAAGCCTCCCCAAGACTGTCCAAGACTTTACTTCAGACTAAATACGGGAAGTTCAGTCATTTTCTGGCTTGGCTTCAGCCAAATTTCGGACTTGGTATGGGGTGGCCCTTGGCTGCAGCCGTGTCAAGTCAGGGAGGTTGCATTGGGGAAGATACGAAGTCGGGCCTTTTATAGGTTGGCATCATATGCCGGTTGAGCGAGCCAGTAGTCGCGCCCGTGACTCTGACTGATCTTGACTCTCTTTTCTTTCTTCAACTCATCTACCCATCTGCCCTGTGAGTCTGCTCAGCCCGTGATGATCTCTGCACCTTAGCAGGGCATTAATTCTCGCTTGCTTCACCCTCTTTTACTCTCTTGTCGATATGCAGTCTACTGCAGGACTTCAAATCAGCCTCGTTTCTCAACAGTTAGCGACAGATACACTCTCGCCTTTTGTCGTGCCCATCGCCGTGTCCATTTATAATCCCACCGAATCCCCAGTGACGGTCCTCAGGTGGAGCTCCCCCTTGGATGCCCGTGCCAGCGTACTAGGTGTCTTTGTGGTTTGTGATACTGAAAGCGGAGATACCCTGCCACTTGACACCATCAAAATATCACGAAAGCTCCCGCTGTCTCTTGACGACCTAGTAGAGATATCCGCCGGCCAAACCTTGGACCTTACTGTGAATCTGCCTGGCATACACTTCCAGAAGGGGCATGAGTACTCCATTCATGCAGCGGGAACCTGGCACGCTGTCTGGGAGAAGCCGCTGGCGGATGTGACTGTATCCCAATTAAGTGATCTGGGAAAGGCAACCCGTGGGAACTTTCAGTCAAATGTCGCTTTTGTCAAAGTTGATTAACCGGGGTATTTTGTGATTGGTCGCCTTTCTACAAGGAAAATAGTATCCGCCTTTACTTCCAGGTCGATTATCTTTTCAGAAATTTGCTCTCGAGGCCTGCAGGCATTAGGCGAATGAGCCACTTGTGGACACTGTTCTGATAGTTCTCTGTCATCATACAAAATCGATATCATGAATGGTCTGTCGCTGAATTGAGAAGCCTATGACATGTGCCAAAAGGATTTGATAATTTATAAACCAATCTCTTCTTGTAGTTGCGGTTAAGCCAGAGTTGGCCGTAGCTTCGTTGAAAATCTAGGCATGTTCCTATTTGCGCAAGGCACCGTAACCTATCCGACTGCAGCGACCGGAGAGCTTCCGTCCAAAGGAAAGCGATGTCTACACCACGATTGATTGATCCACAAAACGCGCGAATCGGGTCTTTGGAGTCTCCCAACCTGAAGGTATTGCAATCTTTCCTGCCAATGTCGGTTACGAAATAGTGGTAATCGACCTACGTTTATTCCGTCGCACTTTTGTTGCTAGAAAACGTCAGCCTAACAAGCAACATGCAATGATCAGTAGATACACTGACCAGGAAGAAATTCATACCCTCCCACCTTGCGAAGCAGGTATGGTGAGACTTTTTAACAATTGATTTAAGTTTCCCTATTGGAATACAGAATACTTCTGCCATATCAGTAAAGCCACCCTGGAATCTAGGAAACGTCTCCCGAACCACTGGCCCAGTGCTCGATAGAAGGAACACTGTCAATACTTGTCAGTGGAGGCAATATTCAAGCAGAGCTTTTTAAGCTGACAGCAGTTAATTTTCTTTAGGTCCTCAGCCAATATAACGAGAACGGGGAAAAAGTCACCCTGGAGGAAATTAGGACCGTGAGAAAAAGTTATGCGGGTATCATCATCGAAAACGGCCGACAAAAGTTCTATCATTCACGCCCTTCATCCATAATAATAGATTTCAGTGTACTGAAGCTTCTTCCGTATGGAGCTTACTATAACTTGGTGCAGCATCCAATGCTCTTTGTGACCTTACGGAATTGGTTTGCCGAATGACCCGGGTCAGCAGCTGAATTTTTCGGGACATCTTCCTCTGACACATCAGATGTAGGAAATATCACAAGAGCACTAGAGGTAGTGAAAATTTGCGGAAAACCAATCCTGCGATTATGGAAATATTGCTGGCAAATGCCTAAAGTAGGAGGTCATTTTAGGTCTGGGCACACAATATGTGTCTCATACTGGACGTGGACGATTCAAATCTTGGAATTATCTTCTCGCTTCTTGTCTCAGCAACACGGCCATCTGCATATTCCTCGAGACCATATAAAACCCTTTCAAAATGAGGATGTAAGGAGCAATGGAGTAAAGATATGACTAGCTGGACATGAGATGCCCGGAAACCAGGGTCAATTGTACGGAAGAAAAGAAGGATTGTACTTCCCGAAACAAGGCTATCGATCGCACAAATGGTCCATACTTTCGAGTTTTATTGGCTTTAACTAATATGGGCCTCTTCTGGACACTGCGCTCACTGGCAAATAGCCAGACGTTCTACCTTATTCGACAAGAGGGTGTAAATAAGGATTTTCAACAGCTGAAACAAGGAGGTAATGCGAATTTATCTGTATTGAGGTTCCATTTGCAGCATGAGACGTCTGAGTAGAAGAAGATACGAGACGACTACAAAAGGTCCAGATTATTCCGCCGATAGCCTCGTACATGGCTACTCCAAACGGAAAGCCTATTGATACCCCACAGCTTGCAGTACGTACTTTAGACGTACTCCACGGTAACGCTGCTGCCACTGATGGAGCTGGAGGTAAGAACTTCGTTGTTCTGCTCGATATCAATCAGGGTAGCACCGGAAGGTCCAACGGTGGAGCTGCCGTCGGTAGCCTCGGCGTTGGAAAAAGTGACAGTGCCGAAGTCGGCAAACGGAACTAGGGAACTGCCCGACTCGAAATCCTCAACGATCCACTCGGCATTGTATTCGCAAAGATCACCATCCACGCCGCCGGTGAAGGTGTGAGTCACGGACTCCCCGTTCGAAACATTTTCAATAGTAGCGGTGCCAGTGGTGTCGGAGGAGGCATCCACAGACAACTTGATCACGTCCCCAGCAGAAATGCTGATGCCACTGAAATCGTAGGCATAGTCGGGATACCATTCATACCAGGCATCATAGGACACCGTACTGTCTTGGATACAGAAGTCGACTCCGGTCTGCAGAATTGCAGAGGAGCAGGTGTCTCCATCGATGCCAACCCACGCAGAAGCGCAGTATTGCTTATGCTTGGAGCCGCCGCTCGGACGCTTGGGAGTAGGAACGGTAAACTCCGCAGAGACCGCCTTGTATCCAGTGCCTATGAGAACAGCTCCGGCCCAGTTCGAGCTATACTGCTCGTGCGAAGTCTTGCTCAAGTGGAGGATCTCGTTGGTGCCGGGGATGTAAGGAGGATGGCTTTGACGATTGCTTGAACGAGCCATGTTGCGGGCCTGACGCTTGTCAGTCAGCGGTGCTGCGAGGACTGCAGTTGCAAGGAGCGAGCTGCTCAGGATGGCGGTTGAGAACTTCATCGTGATGATAGAGGTGGTTGTCTTAACAGGACTATTTTCGATGGAAGGCTTGGATAGTTGAGCGAGGAAGACGGAAGACAGGCTTGCTTGTGAGAGGAAAGACCATAGCTACACTGGGAGGACACGCTTTATATAGGTTTTATATCCTGCCCCATTGAATGTCTTTCATATCGTAATAGATAACCAAGACGGCGAGAACGCAAAGATCCCGTCTCCCAATCCCATTTCGGCGATCCAAGCACCATGAGACTCGATGCTGATGCAACATCATGGACAGTAGGCCAGCGCCACTAGACGGCAAAAGTATCATCTACTTCGCTAGTATGTGACGCCGTCGGAGGCCGATGGATTTGTCGAGTTAGCCTGGAAGATGAGTTTAGCACGACCTGCAGAGATTCGTGAAGAAACTCTAGCTCACATGGAGAAGGTATCAAGATCGGGCTAGCCTGACCCGCAGTCAAGAATCAACCAGTCGCAACCCTTGAAAATATCCATGGCGTGGCATCTGATGAATTGAGAGTTTCTTGATGGCTCCGAGCGGGTTTTCTGCAGAGCGAAGGCGGGCATGGTCAAGATTCTCGTGGACGCCTGGGTATTTACGCCCGCCTTGTCGCGTATAGCACCAAATGAAAGGACGAGAAGGGGCAGCGTCAGACATCTCTATATGTCTTGCGTACAGCACTGTCAAAATAGAGAGCTTTCGAAATGCGCGTCTAGACATGATGTGAGCACCCCATATTCGTCAAACGATACCCGGTCAGCCACGGGCACCTTTTAGCGCCGCCAATCCTTGATAATGGGCTGCGATGGCAAACCTGCGGATTTCCGACGGGGTTAGGCATTGCGATAAGGAAGATTCATTTCAGAACCCGGCAAAGAGAGGCCGGGATTGCATTGTATGCCGGGACATGACCGTGTTCAGATGAGCCATCGCAAATAAGGAAAAGATCGACCATTTTTGATTAAGATAGTTGAATAATGTTCGATAAGCGAAGCCGGTGCGATGTCACTGTGGCGCCGAGGCTAGGAAACCCGTCTATCAACCATAAGGTGGTGCGCAAGTCAAGCTTTTGACAAGCAACAGTGCCGAGCACGAGGCGGTCCCCGTTGCCAAAGACGCAGAGATGACTCGAGTTGGGGTTGATAACTTCATCTTCCTCATGGCGGTGGCGGCGGGGTTGTTCCTTTGCTGACGATAAGACAGGCTCGATCTATCGCGGCTTTGTATCTTTACCCATCGAGAGGGCAGCTGGAAAGCAGATTGGACGCCACGACTGCAGCAGCATGCTAACGTACGCCCACACTAACTTGGTTTGAAAAGCATATCCGAAGTACCGCGCCGGGGTCAGCGGTGATTTTTGCTGGGAGGTTGCCCTCCCTGAAATGCCGAATTGTACCCATCGGGAATGAGATGGGTGGGCCAGATGCATGAATCACTGCACCGGGCTTAATTTCGAGAGACACATGGTCTAGCAGCCCAAGGGGTCCGAGTCATGAGTCACACTAGGAGACGCCGCAATACCCAAGTTTTGAACCGAAAAGGGGTTAACGGGCAAACACCAAGCGAAGCAAGAGGTCCGACCGTTGAGACTGGTGAGGGGAAAGTGGCCCCGCCCATTAAGATACGAACTATGTAGTTGTTTGATGGTCGACTAAATACTGGAATTATGTCATGCAATCTCCGAGACTCGAGAGTTTCTCATGTCGCAATCAGTGGAATTAGTATGATCAACAGTGTATGCAGGATCGCAGTGAAAGCCTCGTAAATATGGCCGATTCGGCATTGGCGTGCTCATTGACGTTGAAAACCAGATAGCGTTTGTTTAATGTGAGATTCATCTGCATCTAATGAAGCATTGAGGCCACTAAAAATCGCGTAGAGTAAGCGTATCCCGGGGCCTGTACCAGAGATATCAATCATCCGGGCATTTGTTTCTTAATTTACCGAGGTTCGTTCCCCACTTTGATCACAAATCTTCGGTCAAATCCGGTGTCAAGGTCCGCATCCAAGGCCCCCCCGTGAAGACCATGGCCCAGGTTTGCATGATATAGAGGAATAGTTATGTTAATGCATTGGAGACGCAGAATCTTCGGGTATTCAGCTGCGAGGCTTGGATCCAAGAGAACATCTCCGAGCTATAGCGAGAGAAGTGACAACATGTCCACGTCAAAAACATCCTCGAAAGTAAGTCGATTCTCATGTCTCGGATGAATCAGGAGGAAGGCTGCCCTCTTAGTCTGGCTAGTTCTCTCCAGCTCCTGGTGTGCCCCAACATTAGTAAAAGTCGACGAATTGATTCGGAGGTTCTAGTGTAGGCTCCGCTATCTCGTTTAGCAAAGGGGTTGTTGATACTGGATAACGCTGTGAATCTCCGATTACAGAATTTGCATCTTGAGGAACCCTGATATTGTAAAGAAAACTTCGCCAAGGAGAGATGGAAACCCAGTGGTAATGACTTCATCAGTAATAAAAAAGGGTGGATTAAGACTATGTGCAACGAGACGTTCGAGGCTATACACACACCACCACAAGCGCCGGCGTAAGTAATCAACCCAATGTTGATTCCCACGTTGCTCATTGCAAAATTGGTGCTGGTCAATAGCCCTCCTGAGAAACACTTGTGTTATGCTCGCAATAAAGACGCAAATCAATAGATGAGCGCATAGCCACGTCGACGGGGTGTCCAAGTCCTGGGCCTGTGTTTCTGTGAAGAGCAAATATAGCAAGCATGTTCATGACAAGCAATTTTTCAAGGCCACCAAAACGCTCTAAGAATGAAGATTGGTCAAGGGCGCGCTCGATAGGCCATGTCAGAAGCGTGATATTCACGGGGCACATAGCAAGGCCAATAGCTGCATATAGATAACCACCCCTTCTGATAGTGCAAAATCGCGGAAAAAGGGCTGTGAGGCTGGTACCGGCAGATACGGAATTGGCAGCGATATTTTTTCCCAGCTGTGCCGAATGCAAACCCGCTCGCGATAACGAAGATGCCAAAACGTTCAGCGGAATTGGCATTTTCCAAAAACATTGCCAAGAGGGTCAACGGATTCCAGACTGGCTTATCAAATATAACACTTGAGAAAGAGGAGACGATAATACCAATAAAGATGTGATGACAAACCCACTGGAATGGTTCTGGAATGGTTATGAGCTGAGGCCATAAAGGATCTTGAGGTTTCCGCGAGTATCGTGCAAAATCAGGATTATTGATTACCAGTGCCGCAAAATTGGCAATGCAGTTCATGATGCTCTTGAAAAAGGCCCATGCCGAGGCAATACCCTGGGCAGTGTTTGGCTGGGTGATAATAGGTCCAAGAACATGTGCACGCGTAATCGTTCGGCCAAAGAAGGCGATAGCACAGGCTGGGGAGAAGTATGCTTTCACGGTAAAAAGATGACGGATCTTGTAGATGGGGAACCACAAAGCCGGCAGAGATCCCAGCCAAAATAGAAGAAATCTAACAAAAATGCTTGGTGTTAATCCCAGCATTGGCGGCTATTGTGTTTGGCAAATGAGGAAAACTTGGCCAAATAGCCTGGATCATCAAAGTAACGCATTCACCTAAAGGTCAAAGATAATTTAATCTCTCCTCGTCAAGGTGTGGCGCTATCAAGGCTTACCTCCTAGATATGTCTATCAAATCAAGAAATGTCGTGGTTAGGATGAGCAGATCAATGCATAATAAAACATGGGCATTGCTACAAAAAAGAAAGCGTCCTGGGCGGCAACAAACTATAAGCCTCGCAATTACAACCTTCAATAATGCATAAATTCAGTGAAATTCAAAGAATTTCCAAGTTTCGCAAGCCTTTCGGTTTCGTTTCAAAACGCGCACCTGTTCTCTCAGTTGATAGAACTAATTTGAACTTTGACCCACGGCAATTCATCCCCAGGTGGTAGAACTAACTGTACGAATTGTTTGTTGTTGAAATTTACATTACTAATCTGTGATCGTGACTCAAGAGAATTGGTAGATACGAAATCATGAAAATGAGAATCCTCCATGAGCCTGACAAATTGCATTAATTCGTATACGATTTCACTGCTCACGGCTATCTCATGCATAGCAATTGATGGTGGCACCGTTCAGGTCAACTGCAATTGAGACGACAGGATTTCAATATATGTCAACGTAGGTGTGTCGAGGAGCCAAGGTTGTAATAGTGGGCCTGTCTTTCTTGAGCGGAACTCAAATAGGCTCAAGAATATGTGGACTGGGAGATGTTTTATAGGACCGGACAGCAAGAACGAAACTGGTCTTTATACTTCAACCGCAACACTTGGGCTCGTAAGCGGCCCAAACACCAACATAATCCTCGTGGGAGTTATACTGCTAGAAAGTCGTATAGAAGACTGCAGCTCATGCTCTCGCTGCTCTGTTAACCCCATCGCATCCGCTGCATGAGGTCATTATCATCGTAGGCAATGAAGAGCAGGTAGTAGGGCATTAATAATGCGCCTAGATCTACATCCGTACAGTTGCAGCTTTACATATGAGGAAACCCAATAATTCATTATCTGTATCAGTAAAGTTGGCCGCCGAATCCAAAGATCAAAATGCACATCTCTCATTGTGGATTCGACTTAGAGTCACAAAGGTTAGGCAATGATATAGCAGGAACGTCCGATAAGAACAGCTAAAGTTCACCCTACAATATTGATACGGGCTAAACAAATCCAAATCCAGCATGGCAAATGAAATCTCCATTTCGAGATGGGTCAGAATGAAACTACATTCGGTTTTGAACTTTGCTTAGTCTCAAACAAAATCATGACTAATCATTCTAAATCGACTTTAGCAAAGAATACGCTCTATTACTAGGAACAAGATCCGGATTGCGAAAATGGAGAGAAGGAGGGGAAATAGAATCCAATCAACCAGAACGTACAGAGAAGGGTTAAAAACTTTCATTTAACGTGAAGTAGCCCCGCCATGCAAGCAGTTTACTCTATCAATCTTTCAGGGGCAAGTTCTGGATCGAGCTACTGTAGATGAATATGAGTTTCCCAAGGCACAAATGACCCAGTATTCAATCGACGGCTTCGTCTCACAGAGTTTGAGTCGCATGATATTATATTTCCTTCAAGAATAGTACGTTGGAGTATTGGCATCATTTTTCATCGAAGGCAGTGCTTTCCTATTGTAAGAAACTCCCTCGTAAGATGTCTCGAAGCCTTTCCACTTCGTGTATCGCGACGTTCTCGCTCGACGAAATAAGTGCACTGGAGTGAAACACTCGAGCATGTGACGTCTCCCACAGGTGTTGAATATTATTCGATCTCACCCCCCACCAACGATGATCTCGGGAAATTCGCATGATTTTGAAGAACAAAATCGCAGTAGATCAAGCCGTTGGCCAAGTTCAGCTAGTTTGCCGACGCAGTCGATTGCCTTGTCGCTTGATGGACCTCCACTGGTGAGAATTGACGCAAAACCGCACTTCGCTATGTCGGCTAATGCCATGTCCCAGTGGGATTCCGGAATGCAATCAAAGGCTCGATGAAAAGTACACGGTTTCCCTTCTGCAAGCTGGACAAGCTCCTTGTTCCTTGAGACATCAATCCACGGTGACATATCCTGCGAGAGGCTTTCAGAAACTGGACCGAGAATGCCGAAAACAAATCCATCGGCCCCGAGATTCTTCAAAGCGACCAATGTCGTTTTCATGGCCTCGAAGGATTCGTCATTGTAACAGAAACCTTCTGAGTGTGGGCGAATCATCACGTGAATTGGAATCGATATTTGAGACTTGAGAGCCGTTAAGATGGTTGCAGCGGGCGAAAGGCCACCAGACTCGTAATCACAGCATAGTCTGAAGAAAGTCAGCGTGAACTGGTCAAAGGCGCCCGCTGAATCTGGCTCTAGATTACTGTGCTTGAAGAATAGCGCTGGACCTCAAACTCACTCGATTCGATCAGCCCCTCCGTTCGCAGCATTGAATGCAGACTCCTGGTTGAAACAGGCAATTTCCAAGAGGGGCCTTCCTGAGAAGCTGCGTTTATCCATAGCGGTTCACCATCTAGCGCAGCTTCAGAAACAAAACTGCGTTTGAAAAGGGTAACAATGTTGAGGTGAAAAGACCAAAATAGAAAGGGATTGCAAGTGATTGACAGGTAGCCGGCTACGGAGGCAGCTGATTAACCGTGAGGTAAGCGTATTCGGAAAAGCGAGCTGCGTATGTAAGCGAGCTGCGCACCCACCCACCCTCTGTAATTTTAATCCGCTTGTTTTAAACCAAAACGCCAATATATTTACTAAACTATCTCTGATTAACTACATTAATGGGGATTAATCATCCAGGGCTAGCTGGGCCCTGGCATTTTTAAGCCTTCTGGGCCCACTAGCCGCGATGGCGACAGACAAGCTTACTATTAATGATTATTATCGCCATCTGATAAAAGTGCAGCTTTGTTATTTGTTATTGAGTAGATTGTCTCGGGTTTAAGAAAGTAGTGCTAAGACTTTATCTATTTGCGCGGACATAAATGAGAAACCAGAAAAAGTTCCACTGGCTCCTTGGGTTCAAGGGGCGATGTGAATTCCCGACGCTTTGGCGCTCGACGGACCTAGTTCAGCATTCAACTCCTCCGCAATAGCAACGACGTCGATCTGTTTCTGGCCTTTCTCAATTTTCTCAACATCCGGAACCGTGGAATGCTTCTCGCCTTCAAACAACGCATCGATCTCTTCCAGAGTCTTGCCCTTGGTCTCTACCCAGTAATAAGCCTAGAAATATCAGCATAGCAAACAAAAACGGGCCAAGACAAGGATCAACAGAAACTTACAATGAGCCCTAGGATTATAATGTCCCAGGATGCGTTGATGATGTACATTTTCCATCCAATATTCCCTAGACCAATCGGCATGATAAAAGTAAAAACCAGGCTTCGTTTATTAGCATATACCCATCCAGAGCAATGAGTAACGTACGCAAATGCATTTAGTACAAAAGATGAGAACGCGACTCCATTAGCGCGAATAGAGTAGTTCATGATCTCCGATGGATAAAGATAAAGAAGTGTTGTCCATCCGATCGAATAAAAGCCTTGGAACAAAAATATAACCGCCACGTTCCCGTAAACAAGTGCGTTGGACGCGCTCTTTGGGTTCGAGGCATAGATCTTAGAGAGGCCACCAATGATAAATAGGCAAGCGCTCAAAAGAGCTTGGGAAAGCATTGCGGTTGGCTTACGACCCCATTTGGCTGCGAGATGCGTTCCGACGAGACAGCATACAAGACACCAAACATTGAGAACCACGTTCTGTGAAATTAGTCATCTTGCAGCAAGACTTTTTTTGGCTAATAAACATACTGCTTTCAGTTGCTCGTTTTTGTCTGTAATACCTGCCGTGTCAAGTTCCAAGCCAAAGTAATAGGATGCAATGATGTTGCCGGCAATGCAGGAAAATGGTCCCGCCGACATTCCAACAAGGAGGCGCTTTCGGGCTACAGGCTTCTTGAAAATTTCAATGGGGCTCATAGAATGCCAATTTTCTTTTTCCCACTTCAGGGTATCCACGATCTCTTTAAAGATAGTGAGAACTACTGGATCGGAGAGGTTCCCATGGGAGTTTGTTTGTGCAACCGAAAGCCGGGCCTCTTCATAGTACCCCTGGTGAGCGAGCCAGCGTGGCGATTCAGGACTTTTGATTTGATTAGTATCATGTTCACGCGGAGAGAAGTTATGAACACTACATGAAAGGTAAAGTTAGGATGCAGAGCAACGAGAAAACTGCCTGGAATAGCGACGGGGCTCTCCAGGCCCAGGTTGATTGCCACTGTCCCGTTCCGAGGGTCACACCGGCAGCAATGAGCGCGCCAACACTGAGATTTCTATTAGAGTCAGTCCCCGCGCATTCAGATGGACATACTGACTAGTAAAAATCATTCAGGAGCCCGACTCCCCATGCACGCCACCGGCTAGGGAAGGCTTCTGAGAGATAAACTCCTCCGGCAATCCCGGAAATTGCACTTCCAAATCCAAGAATTGCCCTGGCAACGACAAACATGGCAATGTTCTGTGAAGCGGTCTGAATGATAATGCCAACAATGGTCAGGCTCGATCCCCAGAAAATTGCTGGACGACGGCCCAACCGATCAGCGAGAACGCCTGATACCAGAGGCCCTAAGAGACCACCAATGGACACAGATGCAGTATTGAGTCCAGTTGTTGCTTCATTTAGGTTGAAATAGTCTTTGTATGATGGTAAGATATTAAGACCATTGAGCATTGACCCATCATAACCTCCCGTCTTACTTGTGTCAGTTTTCGATGATAATTGTACCTGGCAAGGGTTGAATGTATAAACTTACCGCTGATTGAACAATAGAACAGAGTAACAGTAGGATTGAGACGGTGAAGGTGGACTCAGGAACCCACGCCGGCATCCATGTCCCCGTCGGAGTCTTTCTTAACATTGAAGGAGAGAGATGTCAACGCGGGGTCAGAGTCGCGAAGCCTTGGAAATGATGGATTGGGATATTTAGACCTGGTGATAGCCTTACTATATATGATAATATGGCCTCGGTATGTGGCTCCGCAAGTTGCCCAGGTGGCTTGTTTATCGCGGGGACAATAGCATGCCGATAGGAACGTTCCATCGTGAGTTGGCCGATCAGCGGGGTTGCGCTTTAGAGGACAAGGGCTGTTTAATCTATCTCCTGTCAAAATTTACAGGTTCGGAACGACCCCACCCCCCTTATTGAGGTACGCCTACCTTCCCCACCCTTGTGCGGGATAGCACGTGCGGGTTTAAATCTTCTCGCGCAGCTCCATATCTTCGAATTCGACGAGCCACATTAAAATTCAGTTTTTAATAAAATTGTTTTTAACTACCGTTTGTGCCAAAGTGACTTTACTGGGGGTTACACGGTATTCAGAGGCCATAGGCAAAAGATAAGCGGGGTCGAAGTGGCTGGCGGCTCGAAGCGACGTTGCATGGAACTTGGGCGCACTGATCGGCGGCAAGGGAAAGCTTCACCCCCGTTGCCACCTTGGCCCCTTGGGAAGGAACCTAGAAAGAGTTTCTTTTTCAGGACGCAGAGACATCTTCCACAGTTTATGCGAACGGAACAGCAAATGATCCTTGCATGCAATGGCGAACCAACCAGTTATTGTTATTGCGGGACTTGCTTGCGAAACATCTGGGTTCTCTCCAGCTCGGACTCTCGCACCAGCATTTCATCCTCGTCGTGATACCGAGATAATTGAGAAATATCCCTTCATTCAACTCGGAACGCCCCTTGGAGACGCAGCCGAATGGCGGGGTGCACTCATCGGCCACGCCCTCCCTGGAGGAATTGTTGCCAGGACTGCATTTGAAGAGCTTGTGGAAGACATCTTATTTCGGCTGATGGATATATGCAAATCAACCACAGTTCATGGTCTGTGGTTTGACATTCATGGAGCGATGTGTGTCGAGGATTTAGATGACGCTGAAGCTGAACTTCTTCGTCGAATTAGGTGTGTTATCGGTTCTCACGTCATCGTATCAGCTTCGATGGACCTTCATGGCAATGTTTCACAAGAACTGGCTCACCAAATAGACCTCATCACATGTTATCGGATGGCTCCACATGAAGATGCAATGGACACAAAAGAACGCGCATGTCGAAACCTTGTCAATTTATTGGCGGGAGGATCATCTCCAGCTCGGCCATTGAAAGCCTGGGTTCCAATCCCAATCTTGCTCCCGGGAGAGCAGACTTCGACACGGCTTCAGCCCGCAAAAGGACTGTATGCGCTTGTGCCTGAAGTCGAGTCAATTGCGGGGGTCTTGGATGCTGCTATCTGGGTGGGTTATGCCTGGGCGGACGAGCCGCGCAATCATGCGGTTGTGATGGTCACGGGATGGGAAGCCGATGTCGTGACTGCAGGTGCCCGAAAGCTCGCAACTCACTTCTGGGACTCTCGCGAAGACTTTCACTTTGTCGCTCCGACCGGATCCCTTACAGAATGTATTGATACTGCTCTGCAATCCACGTCTCGGCCGTTTTTCATTTCAGACTCGGGTGACAACCCAACGGCCGGGGGTGCTGGCGATGTGACATGGAGTCTTTCAAAAGTGCTGTCTCGGCCAGAGTTCCAGCACGACTCTGGCCCTCGAGTCATTTATGCCAGTATCCCAGGTCCCGAGGCAGTTGAATCGATTGTTCGGGCAGGAGTAGGTGCCACAGTGACAGTTACTGCTGGCGCACAGGTTGACGACACCCACGAGGGACCGGTCACCATGACAGGACGGATTCATGCAATCAAGAAAGGAGACCGAAATGCCGTTACTGAAACTGTCGTTCAGGTCGGAAGCGTATCTGTTATTTTGACCGAACTACGCAAGCCCTACCATCTCGAGAAAGATTTCACCGAACTCAACCTTGAACCTCGGTCTGCAGACATCGTGATTGTCAAGATCGGATACTTGGAGCCGGAGCTATTCAACATGGCAGCTGACTGGATGTTGGCTCTGACACCTGGGGGGGTTGATCAGGATCTTCCTCGCCTTGGACACCAACGCATCCACCGCCCTATGTGGCCTTTTGACAGGACATTTTCTGAAGCACCAGATCTCACTCCTCGGTTTATTCCGCCTTCTAACGAGCCATTTACCACACACTCAGTTTAGCATGGAGATGGCATCTCCACATCCACATAGAAAAATGTTCAAGCTTTCACTACCTACAAACCCTCTAGCGTTGTCGTTAGTGGATGAAAAAGGGGATGTTTTTGTCCCTTGCTGCCAATGAAGGCCTTACAAATCTTGCCAAGAGCACAGACGTCAGATACTTGCGCGGTACTGCGATGACTGAACACCCTGCTGTGACTTGCTGCTGTTTATAGCTCCTACCTTATTAGAGATAAACTAGTACCCGCCCAACAGGCCAAGCGTTTGGATCATTCCAAAATTAGGGGAGCCGAGACAATGAACCCCCAAATGGCTCTTGCAGCGCTTGTAGTAGACAAGATGGGACTTGTCACGGGCACCGCTAGCCGTGATACTGCCAAGGACACAGACATGTTAAGCAGACCGAGGCATCGGTTGCCTTTCCTCTGACCGGGCGTATAGGTTGATTGAGAATATGCTTCATCAATCAGCGGAGCAAAAGAGTGAAAGTAGATGATGTAGGCGTTGATACAATCGGATTATTTTGCGCAGAGAAATGTATGGGCTCTCGTTTCTTGCACGAAGGGTCCTTGTGTCAATGCAGGCTTTTGGAAGGAATCATCGGCTCTGCTAGATAGCACATGAGACTGAGCTATCTGTCCAGTAGAGTTTGGATCAACTAGAACAGGTGTGGACTCTGGGCAAAGGAGAAAGACCAGGTCCAAATTTGCATGAACTGATGACACCCCAAGGTATGATTTCGGCTTCCTCGTCCCTGGCGAAAGTGGATATGACGTCATCAGAAACTTCCAGATCGGCGTCAATCTCTACACTGCCTTCAGAGTCATTGATGGTCATTTGCACGGCTATCATATTGTGCCGCATTTCCGGCGCTGGCATGTGGTTATTCTCCCGAGCCGCAAGTCCGTAATTATTGACTGGGCTCCCTTAACTCTCAGCCGAAACTTCATTTCGAATGCATTACAAAAGTTCCTCTTGTAACATTTGTTTCAAGTCCTCGAGAGCAAATCCAGGAAAAAGCTTCCCAACTGTGTTGCGATACCCGGCGACTTCAACTGACAACTCGTCCATATGGCTGGGTAATATGATTAGCCGCATCATACACAGCCTTGAATACATGGCTCCAAGCATGAGAGAGCCAAAATAACAGCAAAACTTTATAACACCTACCGCTGTAGCGCCAACCGGGATAGGGGTCCCCGTTGGGGTCTTACCTTAGCACGGGCATGATTTGCTCTTTAGGCGCTATCGTTGCTCAAAAGCGGTGCTGAGGAGAATAAATCGGACATGATGACCGTTGGTGTCGTAAATGAGTGCGTAGGATTTGCCTGCGCAGAACTGACCAGGGTTTTGAATATAAGAAAATCATTAAATCGTCCTCATTCTCTGGTAACTGTTCATGTTCACTGAAGGTGCACATGCCTAAAACATCGGCCCACATGTACAGTTAACTATGTGTTCGGGCCTGGTCTCTCTCCCTCCCAGTATTTTTCCCTTTCTCCATATTTGTACTCTCATATTTGCTATCTGTAATATGACATACCTACATCCTGGTTCTGGTTCTGGTCGGTATAACTGAGCTGGTCCCGCTACCTGCCCAATTCAATGGACTCGTTCCTAGGTGTTCGTAAACGGAAATTATTAGGAAGCCATCATAATTGTCACTAGACCGAATAGCTATTTTTGATAGTATTCCTCCAACGTAAGCTACCACATTGGAGCAGTGTCTGCAAGTCACAACAGAACTCTCTCCTTACCAAGTCCACGTTCAATCCCTACACCCGGGGGTGGAATTTGCAAGTATTCGCCAGCTGGATTTGCTACGTGAGGCAGACTGAATGCATTCGACCTTACAAAATTCCTTTTGGTAATACTTAAACAAAGGAACGGAAAACCAATAGATGCGTGCAATCTGAATAAAATGAATAAATCTCTTATCATACTGGAGGCCCTTGACTGGCCCAGTTACGCATTCAGGTTGAGTGGCGAGACACAAGAGAATGAGTTCAGCTGAGGATCCTTGAAGGCAACGATCATCCCTGCAATAAAGTTTAGGTTGAAAGCTAGAAGGGAGAAATGTTGATGACTTACCCTCAACGGCAGCATAGATGCCGAGACCACACATAGACAGCGAGGCCAAGAAGTAAATGACGTGCCAGATGTTGATGCCCACCTGGAAAGCGCCACCGGCAAAGAACCCACGGATCAGCCTCTGGCTGGTGGTCTCGTTCATGTTCATATGTCCAGTGTTCTGGTCAAACCCTTCTCCCTGATACGGCCGAATAGCGTTCTTCTGAATATCGAAACTCAACGCGAACAACGGAGGGAAGCTATATGTCAGGTTCAGCAGCATTGAGGCTGAAATAACACTGACAAACCCTATATAATCAGGGATGGCCGCCGCAATGATGTATGCAAGAATCCACCAAATGGGGACCATAGCAGCATAGATGATCTTTCCGACCCGCGTCGTAAGCGGTGGTGCCTTAAGAATATCGAGGAAGATGTTATTGTAAACAACCTTGATGCCAATATTACCATAAAGACCGCCCGCAATCAGAGCAGCGATGACACTTATCATGTTGCCGGCTGTCTGCCATCCGTAAAGACTGACTCCCTGGTAACTTGGGTTAAAGGCGTATTGTCCCTGCAGGTGATAGACCACACACCCATATATCAGATAGACGCTATAAATAAAGAACTGGGCGCCCCACATCGCCTTGATAAAGTCACGAGGGCGTCTCATCTCAGCTAGGAACTCCACAAATAGTTGAACACCAGCATAAGCGAGAACACCAGAGAGCATGCCATTCAGAGAACCAATCAGCCCATTCGGAGGGATATTATTATAGTGAATGATCGGAGGGTAGATGCCGCCTACAGGAGTGATAGTAGCGTCGTTCACGACGCTTCCTGCAGATCCAAGAGTCGAGATCGCATAGTTAGGAGGTGAGTTAGCCATCACACCCATAGTCATAAGAATCACGAAGATATTAAGCCACACAGATAAGTTGGCCACCCAGCCATACGATCTAAGCGTGCGGATCTGTGAGACGAAGAAACCAGCGCAAGCGAAGATAACAGGGCAGACGGCGTAGCACAGCTTGAACTTAGACAACTGGGAGATGTTCTCACCGAATTGGATTGTGACCTGACCGGTCAGTAGAAGAAGCGCGATTCCTTGACATATGTTTGTGACATAGCGACCGTAGCGACCAAGGGTTCTGAAACCAAGGTCACCGTAGTTCTTTGCAGGGAACTCGTGACTGTCCACTCCAAGGAACACGCGCCAGACCAGGTAGCCAGAATAGCCGGCCATCAATCCAAAGACAGTGTAAAATGCGATGCCTACACGGAGGATGAGCTTTGCTCCTATTGAGGCCTAAGCATATCACTCACCTGGTCCCCAACCCAATGTGCCCATCGTGAAACCGGAGCCGTAGGGTCCCAAAACGTCAGTAGTAATCAAGAAGAAACCTAGCAAAACAGCATATTAGCATTGCACGCCAAATAAGTCTCCGTTCTATACTCACAGGCTCCCCAAGAAGCCGATCTGAAAGAGCGGCTCGCATTATTCCATTCTTCATTTGTGATCTGCAGCCGTCTCTCGGGGTTTCTGAAATCCGCCTCCGTCAGGGTCGGAATGTTGCTAGGTACCTCCTGCTCGCTTGTTTTCTTGAACATCTGTCGTACATTCAGGACGGGTGATTCGAGGGTCAACTCTTCCTCGCGTGTCTTCCGCGCATAGTAGTGGTACTCTTCGAAGGTAATGTTGGGGTCGTACGGCTCACGAGCCTGCGGTCTAATGAGCGGGCTCCAGCCCACCTCGCCCACCTCGAACGGAGATGCAGCGACCTGCTCCTTATTCATGGCGAAAACCTGAAGGACGGTCCCGGTCCGAATGTTCGAAACAAAAAGTAGGAGAAAGATAGCTTCGAGGAGAGCAGAGTCGGAGGCCGAAAAATTTGAGGGGGACGCTTGAATCCAACTCGGCAAAAGGTTGACTAAAATATTTGTATGGCAGTGGGGGAACAATGACGGATGCCGGGATTCAAGGGGTACAATAAATCACAAGCTTTCTTCCGAGTGGAATCGGAGAGTGAGACCCGCACCGGAGAGATAAAGCTCCACTTCGTTGCTAAACTCTGCCCATACAGGCAAGAGCAGCCACCGCTTCGGGTTTCGTTTGTCGGATGCAACCGCTGCACAATGTCTGGCCGCTTTGAAGCGGATATTTAACATGGCAGCCAGCACGACCTATACACCGTAAGGAGGCCTGAGCGACACGACTCAGTTACGGGGGATCGTCAGGGTCTCCGCTGGCACATTTAGAGATGACTTCGATTGGATTCAAGTATTGGGATCGGTGATGGTAGAATTGGACTATATCAAGCTATAAGGAGCATTGGGTGTCTTTCTTATTTCAAGAAACGCTCTGCCCTTCAGTAACCCTACTCAAGACGGACGGGTGTTATCCTCACCCGCGTACGGGGTTCTTAAGCCTCGGCCACCTTGGCATCTTCCAAAGTCTCACTCAAGTTATCCTATAGCTCAGGGATGGGACTCTTGTCATTTTTCGCCCGTCGGCTTCTTCACTCGCCTCGTCTCTATCTGCCTTTTTCTTGGGAGACAGTCTATTGAACCATCCCTGTTTTCCTGGCGTGGCTCGTCAGCTCATCATCGATCCTCTTAGTGTATTTGCGCTGCCTGGCACGGTCTTAATATTTCTTAGCCTTTACTTTCACATTTGAGATAAAGCGACTTTACTCTTGGTCGTGGACGGCCTGGGTCGGCCCCCTTATATTCCAATCGACCGGTTGACGGTCAAATATTCCGGCCTATAAGTATAATCACCCTACAATATTTTAGACTAATAGGCCTCTCATGGTGAGACGTTAAATCTACCTTCCGGCGCGCACGCCGAAAGAGGGTCTTAGTCATCTTAAGGAAAACGCGCTCGTATTATTCTAGAACCGAGAAGGAGCAGGATTAGTCTGGATATTAAGCTTATAAGTAGATAGAAATAACTCAGCCACGCTTTACATCAGCTCTTAGATGCTGACTTCGCGAAAATTTCTGAGATACCATATGAGACCTTAGTCTCGCAACAGTCACCCGATTTCACGACCACTATAGGCTGTGGCGTTGGCTGTGCCATCGAAGTCGTCGTCATCTCCGTGGCCAGCCATGCAGTCAGCGGAAAACCGACATACGGAGGATTAAATAGCCCAAATCCACCACATGCGTTGCATGGCGAAACCCAAGACCTGACAGGATCTGGGGCCACAAGAATAAGGTCTGACCGGCCGTCAGGCGCCGCTATCGCGATCACTGAGGCAGTTTCTGTCTGGGGGAAGTCGGTATCCAGATCGCTCAGGATGGGCTGTCGTTTCACTGACTCGTTAGGAATTATATTCAACACATGGTCTAAATAGAGGGCGAATAGTACACTGGTGCCGAAGCGCCCAGCGCGACCGGCAGTATTGTAGCCAAAGATTGTGTTGACGACCATATACACTGACGGGGGTGTACTGTATGTGCTAATTCACATAAGCCTAATGAGACAGAAGAGAGGAAGAGAAAGGAGAAGAAGAATGTACTGATGATGAAGCTCTTAAAAGGTGTAATCGAAGTGTGCGTCGACATAAGTGAGCGAGTACGTGTACGGCTCATTCGTTGGCCAAGTAGAATAAGTTGACAGTGCGGGCGGGGCTTCGAAGACAGCATTAGCAACAAATATCACATTACTTCTGAATATAAACAAGAATAGAAAACCTACGGGATGCAATATGTCGGATGTGGATTGGAGGAAGTGAAAAGGGATGGTGTGATGGTCATCGGCTCATAAGATGTGGTGTTGTCGTACTTGATAAGGTTGTTAAGAACGATGGTGTGGAAGTTGTCATACTTTGGGTGGTGGCACGTAACCGGTAGTAGTGCTGGCAATTGTGCTACCGCTATACCCCAAGGGGGATGTAGGCAAACTGATCGCCCGCTCAGGGTACAGGTCGTGGTACTGTTGATTGAAGGATTGAAGAACGGAGAGTGGGAAGTGCGAATAGCTTCGTTGTTTCAGCCGTTTTGCCTTAAGAATGCTCAAATTCAGGTCGACCACAATCCAGGACCATAGAGGGCCATTGCCCCAACAATTAGCTACCCAAGCGCCGTCCATAGTTGGAACACAGACAACATGGCTACAACTCTTATCACAACAAAATAGACCAGCGGAAGTGAGACACTAGCAAATACGCAATGCGGATGTTGAGGTTCGGCGATAAATAAAAGAAGAGCAAGGAAGCAAGTGCTGCTTAAGAGCTTCGAATTTCAATAGCAAAAGCAGAGACCACGTGAACAGTGAGTAGATAAAATAATGACTTATGGCAACAGACCTTTGTTCTTCGCGTCAGTGAGGCATTGCCTTTCGATGTAGTCATTGTGAAAAAGCCGAGCGACCTATTAACTGAGAAGGGCAATGACAGACAAAAGTCTAGCCAGGAATAGCAATGATGCTGAAGCATTGCCCCTTAGATCTTCATCACCTCCGAGGGCGGTTCTTGATTAGATACACAACACGTTGGGCCCGCCGCACGGACAATGCAGCAAACAGGTTGGCCGACGGCAAAAACCTGCTCCACTGCATGTTCTCCCCTGAGTTCCTGAACGACAGCGGGACTGTGACTCTGTGACCTGGCAATTTCATTGAGTCAATTGCCGTGGTTCTGTCATCAGCTAGACTGGGAACGGCAGAATGATGTTGCTATCCTAGCGTGCTGGTCTGCGTTTTTCTCTCATATTGACAAAAGTCCTGGATGCCCCGGTCGCTACATCAGCCACATTTGAATTGAGACTCTCATTATTGCTGCACCACAAGATCTCCTTTTGATGCCATTTTCAGCTCGTGAAGATGCGATCTGACATCATTATGGTAGAGTTGGCCTTAATGTTTTCCTGGACGCTGGGATGTTCGGCATCTTCCATTGTTGAACGTTCATCATCGGCTGTCGTTATCTCTCCCAGCGAATACTTGTAACCTTCACCAAAAATGGTAAATTGGCCCTGTATCATCTGCTGATCTATAATATAGCGAGGGCAATGATGGGCCATGGAGCACCTTTTATCTTCGAGTTGGTACCCCAGAACAATCCGTCCGAACGACTGTATCTACGGCCTCTCCAGAGTCAATGGTCGTGCTGTCAGGTTACGGTTGCTCGACATCTGTGTTTACGGAAGTGCCATCAGATTGCGCAGTGTCCAGAGGTACCTTGTTCAACGCGAATCAGTCTTCCAGCTGGCACGAACTAGGTCTTTATGGAATCAACGAGAATGGTGTTGGCCTCGAGGCCAACCTTGGATACTCCCAAAGAGCAGAGTTTGCTCTGGATACTCTGGGTATTAGTCTTACTGGACCAAGACTTGACAATCAGACCATCGCGGGCATCGCAACTCCTGAGCCCTTCTATCTGTAAAGATGACCTTCTAACCTCCTTTGTCTGAAATCCTACTGATTTAAGGCACGCATAGTGGAACTTTTGGCCTTAACCCCCAACCACTAAATTTCAGCTCCCTAGGAAATTTCTCCTCGCCTTCCTTTGTCACAACGCTCAAGAATCAAGGTGTTATTCCAAGTCTAAGCTGGAGCTATACAGCCGGTGCCAAGTACCGTAAGTATGGTTGTCAACGGGAATTATTCGTGGTTGCTTTCATCTCTAATTCCATGTCCTTTCTAACATAGGTCTCAAACAAGTCTATGGCCAGCTTATCTTCTCTGGCTACGACACATCTCGCTTCACTATGAATTCTGTATCGTTTACCATGGCAGGCGACATCACCCGCGACCTTGTGGTTTATCTCCAGTCCATAAGCTACAGCGGATCAAATACAGCCACCTTACTTTCCGAACCCATTGCAATCTTCATTGATTCGACTGATCCAAATCTCTGGCTTCCCGAAAACGTGTGTGACGCTTTCGAAAAGGCGTTCGGGCTTACGCTCGATAGTGATACTGGTTTATACTTGGTGAACGACACTCACAACGCGGAATTGCTCAACTCGAATGCGCAGGTGACCTTTCGGCTATCTGATGTGGCCTCCGGTGGAGATGCTGTGACGATCGTTCTTCCGTACAACGCTTTCTCCCTTACCGCACAGCCTCCTTTAGTCAACAACAGCAGCTATTATTTCCCGTTGAAACGCGCGGCAAACTCTACTCAGTACACACTGGGCCGGACATTCTTGCAAGAAGCGTGAGTGGGAAGCCTCGGTCACGACCGCTGCGTAAACTGATCTCTTCGGATCTCATTCAGTTATCTTTCGGCCGATTACGATCGCGGCGTCTTCAATGTGTCGGCTTGCGCATGGAACGAAGAAGCCGTGCAAAACATAGTCACAATTATACCCAAGGATTCCGACCCGCCCACTTGCTCTGGAAGCAGATGCTCGAGTGCCGGAAATTCAGGAGGCCCCTCGCCACTCAGCCACGGCGCCGTAGCTGGCATCGCGATTGCGGCATTGGTTGGAGTCTTCATTCTCGCAGCAGTTCTCTTCTTCATCCGCCGTCAGCGCCAAAAAACAAAATACAAAGCAACTTCGCCCGAGCCAGACGTATCCGTGCTCTCCGGCCCAGTACATAACGCCATCCTTTCCAACCCAGCACACACTACTCAGCCTCCTCCACAACCGAGATTTTGGTCTCCAGATGCGGTCTGTGGCGATGCCGGCGAGAGCTATAATGACGAGAATAGATGCGATGGTGTTAACACAGAGAACAGTACAGACGAGCAAGGTTTGGAATTAGACGGTAATGGTACAGAGATCAAGCCGGTCTACCACGAGCTACCAGGCAGCGAAATTTGGAGGAAAGGGTCTGGCCGGGGCTCCATGGTGCAGCAGGTGCCCACGTCTTATGCTTGATACCCCAGACCCAAGTGAAGGCGAATTTGGCAGCAATTGACCTCTATCTAAGCTATATAAGCCCGATTGTGGCTGCGGCAGGGCGGTTATGTCCTGGAGCGAACTTCAGGGTTTCCGACCATGAAATGATATTACACTTTTGTCTTGCCTCTGCAGATTAGCTTTGAATCAATTTTACCTGTCCGGTCTTAATGGATTATTCTCCGAGTCCTATTTGTGTGAATTGAGAGTGATGGATTTAACCCAGCAGCCTTCAAAGGTGATCTTTGACAAGATTTGCAAGTGAATAGCATCAATTGCCTAGGTTTGTAATTATAACAAGCCAGAGTAAGGCAACTGATATGCTAGCTATCTGGGTCCTGTCGACTTATGTACTGGATGAATAGGTAGGAATAAATTTTGCGATTTATTTCATTAGGATGTGATATATTCCGAACATTTTCAGGCGTTGATATGGATTTTAGTTCCAAGCTGTAATCCAATAGCATCTCCAGTCCAGCCTCCTTCCACCCTCAAATGTGTAAGGTAGCAACAGCAGACCTGTCTAATTATTGGAAAGTCTCATCTCGATGTTAGCTCAGAGCACAGGTAGCAGAACAGGAAAAGGTTGAAGAGTTAATATATGAGCTATAAAATAATATATCTACCATGGTGTTTCGATGTGTAATCTGTGCGCGGATTAAAACCCACAACTTTGGTGCCTTGATCCCACCCTAGGTGCATTTTCAGGTGTCCAGCTCATTGGTGGATTACATTAGACCGCTAAAACTAACTAACTAACTTAGTTAGTTAACTAGTTAACATGCTGTGTAATCGAGTAACACATGATCCGAGCCGTACCAACACAAACTCATTTGGAGAAAATGTCAAAGCATATCTGCAATCCTAATGCAACGGCGACTACGACCACGGCAAGAATTGCAGACCATCGAGTAAGCCCCCGCCGAATATGATACCGAGCGGTTTGATCGATTGCAGCCCCATCGTTGATCCAAGGGAAAGGTTTGTCCATAGGCACCTCCTTACCAAGTGCCTTACACAGCGGCTCCCATCCATCTTTGACATTAAAGAACACCAAGCGATCCCCAGGCACTACATCTTTTAACCAAGCAATGTGCTGGTCATATGTGGCGCGATCGGGATTCGCGGTTCCATAGATCTTGACCCACTGCTTTTCCAACAGACTGATATAATGCACGAAATGTCTCATACCCGGGAGTGGAAGAAGGACCCCGCGCAGAAACCACAACAGCGCGACGTGATGGATCTGAGACATGGATTTTTCCCAAGATACTGGGTCACGGGTTGTGCAGATGACCTTGGCGTCGGGATACGTTTCCATCAATTCCCCGAAGAGTTGCGAGCAAGGTGCATCGGTTACAGCGACGAATCCGTCCAGCCGGTGCCGCATGAGGTCCATCATCGTGGGTCTGTCAGCCCCCTTATCGTCTAACCAATACTGCAAAATCTGGATCCAGGATTTGATCTCGGTCGGAGGACCCATTGTCATTTGTGTTCCACCATGGTAAACAGGCCCACCCAAGAGGGTCTCTAATGCAGCGCTGAATGATGCTGTCCCGGTACGCGACATGCCAGCGCCGATCACTTGAAAGCGGGCCCCAGGTTGGGGGACGGATGGTTTTTGACCCATGTCGCAATACTTTACGAGGCTTGATGAGGGGTATACGTGGTGGTAAAGAAGAGAGAAACAAGAGGGAAACAGGGGAAAATCAATATATGTCTTCGTGGGTTCGGGACCAAGCTAAGACAGGGTTGTCTCTTGCCTCGTCTTGGAACGGTGAGGCTTTTTTGTTTAGGAAACCCGCAGATGGACGAATAACAAACTAGGTGACGTAATCCCCCAGTGAACTGGGCACACAAGCGAGTTGGATACGGAGCAGCCTGTGTGACGAATAAGGATGTAGACCGGAGGTGCATTGAGAACGTGCGGGCTGTAGGCCATGGTATTGGGTATGGGCTGTTGGACCATGGGGATTACCCGGAAGGCGCGGGCAGCTGGCTGGGACCCAGAAAAAGTTGGCTGGGACAGAGAAATCATGACTAATCCTGGGTCCCAGCATCGATTATACCTAGTTTTATGTTAATTATGTCTAAATTATACGATATTACCTAACCTGTCTGAGAGACAATGTCTCGCCGACTGACCATCTTCCCCAGTGGCGCTATACTGATGAATCAACTTTGGCATCTTTGCCGGACGAAGATGTGCAATGGCCCAGCTTGGCACACTCTCAGTTACTGGTAAAGACCGCACTTGGGCACATCAAACCCGGGTTCCCTATGGTATTAAGGAAAGAAATGCTGGATTTACTATGCGAAATCTACTGAAAGGGCGATTTTGACAAATCAACTCTGAAGTGCAAGTACTTTGCCCTTTTTGCAGTGGGTCACGTGTACTCCGCGCCTCATGGCTTATCCAATGTGTCAACATTGCCTGGGACATCTTATTTCGCTCGAGCGATGACTCTCCTTCAGATAATTCCCGAGAGGCCGAGCATGGTTCACATTGAGAGTTTACTACTTTTAGTATGCCTCATTCTATCAAAATTCATTTCCGGTATACTGACATTGCACCAGGCATAACTACTTCTGTCAATTTCTCAACAGATTTCACTCAGCACATCTTCTCATTGGTAATGCGCCACGCCTTGGCCTAAGCCTCGGCTTCTGATACCTACAGTGAACAGTATTCAGGCGCTGTATATCAGACTGCGGGAGTCAAGTTGGCCAAAATCACCGGTCACACGACACAGCGGAACTATAGCCGGAAGAAGTCAACCGAAAGCATTCTACAGCGTGATCAAGCTTCTGATCCAATCAAAACAATGGGTTCAATCTCTCCCAGAGCACATCAGCCTCCATCCAGATAAACCGAACTCGAAACACACTGTGCTTATACATCTTCAATTCACTTATGTGAGTCAAGAAACTAGCAGCTCTCTTCGTTCTCGCTAACATTGGCAGTCTGCCATTCTGGCAATTCGGCCTGTTCTGCTCAACATTCTCATCGGCCACACAAATAACAATATCAGCGACTTGAATGATGATGCGCCGCCAGTTTCGGGTGCCTTGGGTGAGGCGTGTATTCATGCTGCCCGATACTCTCTCAAACTGTGTTAGGATGAATGGATCAGCGGGTCCCTTGAAGTCTAGGTTTAGGGTTTTCTGACCTACACTTTCTCCTCTGCCTTAGCCTTGATCATATCAAGTATACTTCCTTTGGGAAATTCAGCCGATGTTGCATCGGTAGATATCGCGATGGGGATGTTAAAAGTCCTTAGTACTCCCGACAACTTGGCAGCCAAGGATCTTTATGAAAATCTCCAGCGGGTTCGTCTGTCTTTGATCAATATCAGGCCAAATCAAAGACGTCTGCTTTGAATGAAAGCATCAATATCACTTCATCGTCAACAAGCGGGACTACAAGGCCATAATGGTGATTTTTACCACTCCTCCCTCGATTTCGGCCCGAAATCTGTCCCTTCGGCAAATGGGTATCTGGGTCCAGAGTTGACAACAGAGATGGCCCTTCAAAATCCCCTGATGGAAGACTTTCTGACCCAGTCTGCAATGAAAATTGGGGTTATGAATCCTCCGAAGTTACTGAATGATTTCGATATGGCTTTTGAGTGGTCTTTTGATTCTTTGTATCCTGAATAGAATGAACACAATGAAGTTGAACTTCACTACTTCTACTGCACTATTTTACATCTGCTTTCTCTTGCTCGCCCAAAGAGTAGTCCAACCTTACAATTTCTCGACTCTCCGCATTTTCTGTCCCCGAAAGTATGCGACCGGCAATTTTCAAGTTCACCGTAGCGCACCTCAGACCCACGCGGGATCCAATGTGAGATCGCGGACATAAGAATATCAAAAATCCGTCCCCGATTACAACGAGTCTCTCCACTGTTCACTGATTCTCCCTCGCCATAATGGTTTCCACCTCTACCGCCCACGATTATTCGTTTTTCCGGATCTTCAAGACCGGAGAGATACATGCCTCAGCTCAAAAATACCGAGACCTCCGTCTGAGTGGTCTGAAGGCCGCGCCGGGTTCCTTTGCATCCTCATATGAAATCGAATCGGCATTCACGGAAGCGGACTGAACAAATATCTTGACTACGACCGATCGGGAAGTCTTCCTTTGCGCCGCCACTCCACTCAATCAAGAATCGAGGCACTCAGATGCCACGTCGATTGGCCAGGTCACTCTCCGCGGCCCACTGTCTTTGGAAGACTTCACTCTGTCTCCTGAATCCGGCGAACCACTACAGAAATCAGGCTCTTAAGAAGAAAGGTGGCAAATGCTGAGCTTGTTTACTCTCCCAGGGTATCGAGGGAACGGGCTCGGCGCTACCCTATGCCAGAAGGCAGTCGACTATCTGCGAACTTGTTTATCCCCACCTTCAAGTGTTCAAGTACGGCTTATGATAAAGCTAGAGAATCACGTTACTGTGAAGATGTATCCGCGTCTTGGATTTTCTGAAGCTAGATGGGCCACGCTCGCTAAGGCTTTGACAGCTAATGGAGATGTGCATCTTTTGCCGGAGGATATAAGTGGCCCAAAATATAAATAGGCCGAATGGGGTTGATAATGATAAACCGCGTGTCAAGAGCATAGTATATAAGATTGCTAGGGTTGATAGATTTAGATAGAAATGCGTTGATGCTTTACAACGGCTAGGTACTATCAGAACAATATATAGTGAGCCTGCTGGTACCCCTGATCTTGGAATTTGGCCGCCGATCGATCTATCGGTTGTCCGCAATGATCAAATTCATTACCGCGATTTGGCAGGGGGTGCTTGAGAAGCTGGGGAATATGTTGGCTGCACAGGTAATTAACGGGCTCACCTGCGCTGTCGGTTAGATATTGGTCCCGATCACAGCGGAAATCCCTCACTATTCTTCCCTAGCGTTATCGATGCGTAACTCACATTGGCCAAATAAATAACATATTACTTTTCTGTCCACCAGCGAGGGTGGTCGAATGCAATATATCTATTGATGAGTTGCATTGGGGTCATCCTTTTCAAGTTTTAGACATAGGACGCAACATTAATGAACAAAACCATACAGGGCTTTTTAGCCTTTTGCCGCCGGATTTATTGCTAAGGAACAAGGCTGGCCATGGATCTACTGGCCATTAGCTTACTTCTCTCCGTTTCCTGCTTTGAGGAGGCAAATTTATCTTTCAGCCATCGCGGGATAGGAAACGGGGACCCTAGCCATGGAACAAGAGGCGGACGAATAGGTTTATACAGTGATCCTTTTTCGCAAAAGGTGATGAGTAGCCCGCAAAGGGCAATATGAGAGAATGGCATCCACCGAATTCCACGTACGGGGAGTTTGACATCAATAGGGTATTTAGGGCACTTCAAGATTATATGACAAGGGAAATGAGAATGAATCGTTGAAATCGGAAATTAAGGTACTACTTGTGTAGGTAGCAATCCAGTGAGTAACTAATTAGTTAAATTAGTTACTGTTGGATATTAGCCTGGATAATGAGGTTTATACCATCTGTTCGTCATCCGATCTCCACATGGAGGGCCATGAGCAGACTTTTACCTAATCATCCTCTGGCCATCAATTATCTGTCAAAGATCGGAAACTACCCTTCTATACTAGAGTGAGTCCACCCTTGATTTTCAATCAATTTGGTTCTTCGTATGGATCGCATCGGAAACAATTCATGCACGGTCCATACGTGTATCCTATTGAAGCTGACTTCGATCCCTCCTGCAGCAGTCGCAAAGACATAGACCGCAGGGTGAGCTGCTGGAAATGGCTTCATGATCCGATAATGCTTCCAACTATACGTCCGGTCGCACCGCATCAAAAAGTAAAGCCGACGTGAAAGCCTTCCAAGTTCCACACTGCAGAATCGGGCTTTGGAACTCAGGATTTGAATCAAGAAAGTCTCAAGTAATAATATGTCAAACTTTGGTGAAGCTGCTATCATTGATTGATTACTGGCACATGAGTTTTAAATCCTGCTTGATCGTCCAAAACGCTCCTTACTGTTGATAGACTGCTCACGCTGCCGGACACAGCCCCCAGCTTGTCCCCACTTACCCCTATGGGATAGGGTGGAGGGCTACGGCTCAACCTCGACATTTTCACTGCTAGGCACAGCCTTTTCCTCGACAACACCGTCACTAAATAAGCCTAGTTCAGTGTAGATTTGCAGGAGACGGTTGCGGTCCTCAATGGCATTTCCGGCTTCATCACCGAAAACTTCGTCCATCTCCTCAAGGGTGAGATTCTTGGTTTCAGGGACAGCAAAGTAGATGAAGAGTGCGCTGATGAAGCAGATCAGACCGAAGAAGATGAAGGTCCCGTAGGTCATCGATGAGACCATGGGAGGTGTGGCTTGGCCGATCTGGTCATTGTTAATACTCAGAACCAGGAATGGAAGACTAGGGAAATTGATTACAGCGAAGTTATTGAGCCAGTTGGATGAAGCACCAATGGAGATACCCTTTGCACGAAATCCGAGCGGGAAGATCTCTGCAACAACGATCCAAGCTGCGGGCTGTGGTAATGATAGGCATCAGTATATGGTTGTCTCCAAGGAACAAATGTGTGGGAAATGACTTACGCCCCAGGAGTAGCCAAAGTTGATCTCATAAATCCACACAAAAACGACGGCAACCCAGCCGGCAGCTTTATGGGCTGCCCAGTCCTTGCTGAAGGATCCATACAAAGCGGCAACAATAATATGCGAAATACCCATCCCAATAGCTCCAACAATCAGGACGGGTTTGCGCCCAAGCTGATCAATGTATAGAACGGCAGGGATAGTAGCAAGGAACATGAGGATACCGCCGACACCACTAGCAAGTAGGGAAGTGGTGTTTCCTGTGAGACCGAGATCCTTGAAGATGAACTATGAACAGTTAGCATGATACAAGTTGACTACATTACACGAAGGGAAGAAATTACAGCTGCATAGTAGAGGATGGCGTTGACTCCAGACCCTGTGAAGAGAATTAGCCACTGAGTCCACTATGACTGTCAGATTTAAAACCCACATTGTTGGAAAACCATAATGAATACCGCAACAACAACTCTCTTGAAGAGGGATCTATTAGTTAGGAGGCTAACATACTCCTGGAAACCTAGTTTTATCTGGTTCGTAAGCCCAGGAGCGTGGTATTGAGGAAAGCGAGCAGCCGAAGTTTCGACTTCAAAGCGATGCTGCGCCTTCACCTCCAGGTATTCGAGTTGAACCAGTTCATTGTCGGAAGGAAGAGAGCGGATACGGGAGATGACGGCCAGACTTTCCTCTTCTCGTCCCTTTGTCATGAGCCAACGGGGGCTTAGAGGCGTTAGAAATACTTTCGATGTGCACATAGGGGTGGAGTTGTACCTAGGAGGCATGAACAAAATACCAATACCAAGCGCGAGCGCGGGAAGGATTTGAATGCAAATTGGAACCAGCCACGCAGCGTTGGACTGGCTTGCGCCGGTACCTCCGATGTAGTTTGTTCCATATCCTGGAAATAAATCAACAAACCGCTTTGAACTGCGAATAATGGCTTACCTATCCAGTACGATACCATGATCCCAAAAGTAATCGCAAGTTGCTGAAGCGCCACAAGAGATCCTCTTAGCTCTGCGGGGGCCAGCTCCGCGTTGTACCTAGAGGGAATATTAGCCGAGTACTGGAAGTAGTTCTCCAGATAGCACACTTACAGTGGCACAATCATAGAAAGGGTGCCGACACCCATACCAGTCACAAAACGGCCGCCAAGTATGTAGGACGGTCCTTTAGCACAAGCTTGAACGATAACGCCGAGCAAGAAGACAATCACACCGCACACAGTCGCCAACTTACGTCCAAGGCGATCAGCGAGGATACCGTTGATGAGGACGCCGACCCAAGCACCAAGTTCAAGAATACTATTCACTTGTCAGTCAGCCGGATAGCGATTATGCCGCTGAGTCCATGGATATTGTATGCGTACGCGGTCAAAAGTCCCCTCGAAGTCGGGTTGGTGATCGAATCAGGATGCACCGTAGCAGAGAAGGAGGTCATGTTCAAGATTTGCCCGAACATTCCTTGATTATCTTCTCTCTTCAATTAGCACGGATATAACAGGCAATAAAGTAAGTCAAAAATTCTCACAGCCATAGACAAAACCACCAAGAGAGGCGAATATGGCGATAGCGAAAATTCGAAGGTTCGAGAGGAGTCCCTTAACTCCAGACGGCCCGGCGAGCTGGGCACGTCTTTGGGAGAGAGCATGCTGTCCTGAAGAAGCTGTTACGACCATTTCAAACTGACAGATAGGCCTGGCGAAAGGATCTTTGGAACACTAATACCTGCCCCTGGGGAGCTGGGCCTTTTTGTAACGATCATTGCCTATATCAGGGTAACTGTGGTGGAAGCGAAACAGAAGGAACCAGTCAGACATGTCGGAGAACGCATTCTGCCTAAATGACTTGCTAGCCAATTCAAAGGTCAAGTTTCAAAATAACTATTGCCTGGCAGCTAACTATTTCGGCAACACATGTAACCCGGTCTTAGGGCTTGATTGGGCGCACGGGCACTTGGCTAGTGCAAAGGGATGACCGGCAAAATATCGATAGTTATAGGGAGAGGGGAATCCGTGACCGGCAGCGCATTGAGGCTGAATTGTGTGAATAGCTAAAAGCGTTTTGTCCCTAATTTGCCGACTGGATACGATCGCCGCGTAATGTAATATCGCTTGTCATGACTCAATCCATGGAAGCGAGTTTTCAATAAATCTTTACTGACATGGAAAGACTGTCTTTGTACCAGTCGAGTCCCGAAGGATTCTCTTAACAAGGCAAGATCACAAGAGGATTTATTCCGGTATGGACTAGTACAGAGTTTTACCGAAACGCCCAGATATAGTTGGACAGACCTAGAAACGAGCCAAATTGTGGGTCTATGATCCGGACCCCGGACCCTCTTGAGGGTGGGGTAGAACCTTAACGGCTGTGGCCCAGACCTTCCGAGGTCTGTTGAGGGTTATCCTTGGCGACCCGCAGTGACCCCTAAATGTGCATTTTTGGTGCCATTTTCTGATAAACAGATAATATTGATGATATATTCTAATGAAATAACGTTGTTTATATCTGTCTCATCACTAGTGTAATTTATTCTACCCTCCGACGAAAATATCAAAAACATAGAAAATAACGTTGAGAACCGAGTCTGGTAACTTGGTATTGTTACAGTTCCAGGACAAACATGAAGCTATTCGAAAACCTATCGGAACGTGGCGAATGTTAAAATGATGCCGCGGTTGCCCTGTCCCTGAGGCATCAAAATGTTTCATCACTTCTAACGTAATTACTACCTACCCAGCCACTCCATCCACCCCGGCCACCGTAGAACACCATATTGAATGTTATTTTTTCCGATCTTGGGTCTTAATGAATACCACTTTTATTTATTCCGCTATCGGTATACATACTAATGTTGATAAGCACTCTCTATAATATATACGAATTTCACGCCAATCAAAAGGTCAAATAATGCTATAGATTACGACGTAATTTAGTATCATAAGCGAAAAATGTATGTGTCGTAACCCCGGTGCGGTAGAACCGCTCCCCGCGCCACTGAATGAACTTCTGTACTGTCAGGTCGGGGTTGTTCAAACATCCCGCTGCTACGCCAGTCCAGCGTTTTCATGGACTACCGAGTAGAGGTGTGAAAGAACAGATTTGTATGCGTTTTCCTCAGAAAACAGTTCTCAGAGAAAGGGTATAATTTTTTGAGAAATGAAGGGGTAGATGATCAGATGAAAAGAAGATGGACAGATAATTAATAGTAAAATCTGATAATTTTTTCTGCTCGTTTTCAGGGGGATATTTATATCCTTCTCCTGAGAACTATTTTCTAAGAGAAATGTATATAAAAATGTTCTCCTACACCGCTGCCCGGTGTCTATAAGGGAACTCCCCTGAAAAGAAGCAAAGAAGGTGATATAGATGAAGACATTACCGGGGAGAGCGATAAATTGTGGGAAAGTGCTAAATTGAAAGAAAAAAAAAGATAAGTTGAGAATCGGCATGTTCAACTTGATGACTAGAAGCGGATCGAAGCTTATACGCGAAAAGCAACTATGGCACACTGGGCTCAAAATGGCGTCAGAAAAGAAAGTAATTAAAAGTGCGGGTGATTACTTGGGGTGCTTACTTATGGCGGTATCCGCAAGATCTGTCCTTTTCATTCAACCTTTGCCAACGCTAATATCTATTATTCCGCAATTTCAATTAATCATAGAAATGTGTTCCACCCTCGTCTCATATACACTGCTCATCATAGAAACAGGTGACAAATTGCTCTGCCGTCAGCTTCGGTGATTGTCTGATAGTATTTGCTTGCGGTAAAAACAGCAACGCATCATTTTGAGGAAGCTGTCGCCTGGCAAGAGGTGGTGCAATTTAAACTTCGCCCCGCATTATGTAATACTAATGCTCACAGAACCAAGATAAGTGTCGCTTTCCTCCAGAAGGCACCACACGGAAAATGCCGACTCGGGGCTAAACTAGTATAGGAAGAGCGCGTTTTATTTGCCGTGCATCGCACGTCCTCTGTAGGATAAAGCACCTCAAAAATGCCTAGATTGCCGGCCGTGGCCTTCAAATGCTTTCATGATCATATCGCCGGCTTTCGTGCGATTTACAATGGCTATAGTTGCCAAAGACGCTGGGAGTCATCAGGTGCATCCACTGTTGGAGACCAATATATACGCATCTCATTGACGAACTCCATGCCTCAATGTTACAATCATCGAGGTACATAACATGATGACGATATCAGTCGACAGGGGTAGCCTGCCCGCTCAGGGCACGTGAAATGAGCGTGACGTAGAGATTTAACCCCCGCGGCACCCCACAATTAGGTTGCATATTAGGGTGGTACCCGTAGCCTCCCCACACCGGTGCGTATATACTGGAGCTCCCGGTGGTAAGCCGATAGTCGTTTGTGCCGTCTAGAGACTTTCAAGATATCCCTTGACAATACTGCGCCCACACCCACTAGAACTTCTTTGGCGTAATATGCCAAGGCTACAACTCAAAATGTGGTCATGGCTGCTCTTAGTGGCATCGGCGACTGTCGTGGCCGCAGTCAATATCAGCTGTCCGACCGACTACACGGCTTTCGCATCAACTAAACACGCGCCGCTTTCCTCCGGAAAATACCATCTCTCATATATGCGTCCTCCAAAGGGATGTCGGACCTTTAATTCGCCTGAGATCGAGAAGACTATCACTCGGATGCAGTCAGTCATTAAAGATCCTGACCTGTATCGGCTATTTGAAAATAGTTGGCCCAACACCCTGGACACAACCATCAAATGGCGGGGTTATGCCGCCGACAACCTTGATGAGGAACTTTGCTTTTTAATAACGGGAGATATGTCCGTAAAGGTTCTACTCTATCGTTTAAGCTTCAGAAAAAAAAGCTGATCATAAACAGTGATGCAATGTGGCTACGGGATTCGGCTAATCAACTTCAGTCCTACCTTTCCATGTTGACCGCAAGTGACTCTGAGCAATCCCTCGCCGCGCTGTATCGAGGGGTGATCAATCTTCAATCGCGCTACCTACTGGAATATCCATATTGCCAGGCATTTCAGCCACCAACAGAATCTGGTTTGACACCTTCAGTGAACAGCGCCGCCAATGACGACACGGTCACTCCACCCTACAGCAACCAGACTGTATTTGAATGCAAGTACGAGCTTGACTCTCTTGCTGCTTTTCTAGCGGTGTCGACAAATTATTTTGGTGCGACACAGGACGCTGAATTCTTTGGGAAGTATCAGTGGAGGACCGCGGTGCGAAAAATCCTCAACGAAACTCAAGCCCAGCGTATCGGCACGTACGGAGCCAATGGTAGTGTGAACCCTAGCGCCTACGCTTTTACGCGTGAAACCACCGACAGCGAGGATACCCAGGACAATAATGGAATGGGAAACCCCTTCCGCTCTGGTACAGGGCTGGTTCGTTCCTTTTTCCGCCCATCAGACGATGCGACCATCTTCCAAGGTTTCATTCCAGGAAACATGATGTTTGCACGATATCTCGAGTCGGCATCATTGATAGCTAAGGCCATCAAAGAATCAGACTTAGCCGTCGAGATGCAGAGCTTTGCTAAGGAGATCCGCGCGGCCATTGGCAAGTACGGAATCGCAGCTATCTCTGCGCCATGTCAATCGGATATCTACGCCTTTGAAGTAGATGGATACTCTTCGCGTAACATCATGGATGACGCCAACATTCCAAGTTTATTGGCTGCTCCCTTTTTCGGATATCTCAATGAGAACGGTAGTGTATATCAGGCCACACGGGAGATTCTCCTCAGCAGCAACAATCCATATTACATGGAAGGACCAGTTATCACTGGAATTGGTAGCGTACATACTGGACCAGGATATGTTTGGCCTATGGCACTCGTCGTGCGCATTCTTACATCCAACAATGACGACGAAATAACAAGCAATTTACAGCAGCTGCTCCGCAGTACAAATGGTCTAGGTAAAAAAATCCTTGGAGAGGCTTTCCATCTCGAATAATCAGCTGATGCCAAACGATGTCCTAGGCCTTCTGCATGAAAGTGTCAACTCCTACAACCAGAGCGATTACACCAGACCATGGTAAGAAAATTGCAGCCGAATGGATTCTGTGTGCTAATGATGTTTTGAGGTTCGCTTGGGTCAACGGTCTCTTTGGGCAGATGATTTTGGACCTGGAGGTTAGAAAACCGCACATTTTAGGACAGAGCTTCCAATGAGACGTGATTTCGGTTTGGTTAATGGTATAAAAGCCCAAAAAGACTCCTCCGTCGGAGTGGAAATTTTACTGTAACGGTAACCATTTTCACGTAGTTTTTTGAACATATACGAATTATACAAAAGGATCTCGGGGCTTCCAAGGTCGGCAAGGCTGGGCAAGTTTGGGTGCTTCCGTGGCTTGAACTTGGCTGAAGCTTGATTTTCGCCATGCTTGTTTCTTATCGGGATCTGAGTTTGACGACTCCGTACGATGTTCGATGCCGTCAATTCTGTTGAGCGTAGCAGCGAATTTAACCGTTATTTGCTGCAAAAGAGGTAGTGCATGTAGTCAAATTTGATTCATTTTTGCGGTCACGCTCCGAAATGATGCCAATATAAAGAGGCTAGGCTCTTTTAGAGAACTATATCTTGCTAAACATCTCAGGCAGCCACCGCAGGCCCTTCTAATTCTTCATGGCAAGAGCGTCGGCCTCCGTAGCCTCTGGCTGGCCTTTTTTCTGAAACCTATCCCAGTCCCATGTATATGAGTCACGCAAGGCGGTTTACTCGGGCTCCCACCATTGTTTTCTGCAAGGAGACAGTCGCGCAACTGGGACCAGCCGCCAGATTACCAGACTAACTCTGCTTGTCAAGGTTTCCACGGCGGAATCTAGGTCTGACCAGCCTATGATGTCAAGCACCTCCATTTCCAGGTCTTTTAATTTCCTGTTGATGTCGGCCCAGGTGGCCTCACTGAGCAAGAGACGGAGCGTTCGAAATAATGGCGATCGCGCATCATTCGTCGTTCCAATTTTATAGTGGACTGACCCATGCTCAAACGGGCGAATGTCTCCCCACGTCCTCTGCCTACCTAGCTCAATCGACACAAGAACAAGATCGACGGCCGGGCGTCGCGGCGCTTCGTCGTAAGTGATGTTCTAGGTGGTGGTAAACTTCTCAGACCATCCCTCTTCTTTAGGTCAACCCTAGCAAACATGGTTTCCCATAAATCAGTATGTACTCAAACCCAAGCGAGTATTCTAATAAGTCGAAAAGTCCATTTTATCTGGGATATTTCTTTTTCTGATTTTGTTTTTTATATTGGTTGCATAGTTCTCCGGCTCAAGCATCCTCTGTATACTATGGAATAGTGGCTTTCACCCCTATAGTCCTATTTTAGCGGCTGACGGTGATCTCAACATCGGGACCAAGTTGGCTAGACTCGTGAGAACAATTAACATAATTTCTCCGTAAGATAATAGAACGAAAACTCTCTTTGAAACTTAGCGAGCGCAACCCACAATAGGAAACACGGATAAGACGGTTTCCGGCCTATACTTATACTCGCATCTTATTGTTCGTAATTTCCGTCTTGGCTATAGGATTTGTGGATCTCGGTATCTAGCGCAGTCGCGGTAGAGCCGTCAAGCCTCGCGGCCTCGAGTTCCTCCGAATGTTCCTCTGAATTATAATAGCCTTCATTTTGGCTAGGAGACGTAGATACAATTAGGTGTTGTATTGTATCCAAACTAAAGATATTATGTGCCTGCTAGAACAGAATATCAAGAGAGAAAAAGTTGAAATATACGAGAGAATCGATAGTTAGATAGTAGAGAGGCCTGTAGTACACTTTGTTGCAAGGATACTAGAGCGAGTGTTTAGTCTAGCAAGGATTTTGTCAATTTTATTATAGTGAAAGAGCTCACCTATAGATACGGTTATTGTGGGCAGAAAAGGGTCAGTTACTTTGGCAAATCCTTAAATCTAAACGAGGATTTCACTATTTCCGACAAAATGGGCGAACTGAGATAAAAACTTAGGCCCACTTCGTAGGACAAGGTGAGCGTGCGCGGACCACTTACGTAGTAACTCGTGTCCCCCTCAGCGCTTTTCCGGGAAGTAAAGGATTGGACTGGCTCAATAGGTCAACGTGTGGCCGGGAGTAGACCACTTACGTAGTAACTCGTGTCCCCCTCAGCGCTTTTCCGGGAAGTAAAGGATTGGACTGGCTCAATAGGTCAACGTGTAGCCGGGAGTATGTGTAGAGGCGAACCGGACATTTAATAAGGTGTTCTGCGGTGGGTAGGTGGGTAGTGAATTACGTTACTAGGAGTTTTCTAAAACCGATAACTTATATTTTTTCTTAGATTCACGAATCATAGAAAGTTCGAGGGAAATACCTCTTTTTAAGTGATATTCCTTTGTTTTTAGACTTTTCCTTTTCGCGCAAGTGATTTCGACTTTCTTAGTGCATATTAGCGACTTGAGGATAAGTTCTAATCTCGAAGTGGAGGATGCCATAACGGGAGTATCTCCACAAGGGTTTATAGTTGTTTTACTAGCTTTCTACCTCTTTTTACTATTTAGCACCGCCTTTCTGATCGCTTTTATATCTATTTTATCTTTTCTTTAGCTATCTTTACCAATACACACTACTTTGCCCTAGAATCTCAATGCTACTAAAACCTATAAGTTTCAAAGTGGGGGGCGTATGCCAAGGTTTTGAAAGTTACTCCGTAGACTTGGAAGCTAAACCTGATCAAGGAGTTTGTGCCAATTCTGGACTTGGCTTTTTCCTTTCACGAACTCAGCTATTTCCTGGCAGTCAATGACCTACATTAAAGTTGCAGACACCATGGAACAATGCACCGAGGACATTGATTCTTTATTATGCGTTGATTAGTGCATTTTCAGCCACTGGTACACCCGGTCTGCGATCTCAAGGTTGTTCTTCTCCATGAAGAACATGTGTCCGTTGCCATGAATGCCCTCCTTGCCTAAATCCGCGTACTCAACGTCTACGCCAACTTGCTCCAGATACTTGACGGTGCAGTAATCGTATGGCGCATGGAACGAAGCTTCGCCAGTAACAACAAGTTCTGGGATTTTGCCCAGGTTCGTCAGCTGCTTCGCTGGGAACTTTTGCATGATGCACCCGTCGTGATCGGCGTCAATTGCTGGTTCGATGGTCGTCTGAATGTTTTCGGCATTCTTTCCTGCAGACGGTTCGTATCCGATTGCGAGGTCAGTGAGACCAAAAGCGAAAGCTGGGCCATTTCCGAACGGCGGGCGGAGCGTGAACGGTGGACCAGACGGCTCGAGCTGGACAATACCCTTGACTAGGTCTGGGCGCATGTCTCCGACCCTCCAGCCTACTCAATCGTTAACCACTTCAGCGAGTCATAGTGTTTGGCTGAAGATACCGTATGCACCCGCCTGCGAATGACTGATGATATAACAGTCGCCTACGAGGTCGACTAGAGCTGAATATGCCTGCGCATTTTGTTCTTCGCCTATGAAGCGGTCGGTTTGGAACTGCATCTGGCTCCTGTAGAAAGCGTCGAAAGTTGAGTCGCCAATGCGACCGGTGCCAGGCCATTGCGTGTGAAGCTTCGCCTGTGGCCATTGGTTGCCGTTGTTTTGTACGTCGGTGAAAATATCAGAGACAAAATTAGGAGAGCCAATATACCCGATACTTGTCTCTCCGGGAAACCAGAAGGAGCGGCCGCGTGCAGGCTGGTCTGAGAGGTAGACTGTGTGACCTTTGGAGATAAAATAGGATGCCCATCCTGGCCGTCCGTCTGGAGTATCAAGGAAATTGGTGCCGGTCTGAGCCGCACCTGCAATGAAAATAATGGGAAGTGGTGGGTTCGCTGGGATTGGCTGAGGAGAAAGCTTCTCGACGTAAATTTGCCCTATCATAGCCATTGATGTAGAATTGGTTGCATTGTCCTGTTTTCTAGTCTTAGATACGCGTAGGACTAATGGGAATCGAGACTTGCCGTGATGTTCGTGTATCGTCCGCCAACGTAGAGATCCTCACGCTTAGGAACAACGTCCCTAAGCTGGGAACTATGAGTTTGCGCATTGCCTCCTAGAAAAGCGACTTGTGTCAAATATGCAAGACCAATCAAGGTACGAAGGTTGACCATATTGACCCAATCCTGTAAGAGCTGCAAAGATCCTGAGAAGGAGACGTTTGTATGGTGGGAAAAGAGCTCCAGAAAGAATTTGTAAAAGAAGAACAGCGCGAGGAGAAAAGTATTCGTGCCTTCGGCCTACCTTCGACCCACCCACACCGCTTCTCGTTGTGGGTGCGCCCCCCGCGGGTCCAATGTCAGGAACCTCCACCCGCAGGTCCGAGGGTCAGGGTCCAACCTCACCGACCCTGACCCTGAATCTGACCCTCCGAGGGTCCAACTACATAACCCGCATAAGACACATATTACCTATTTAGGACACACCCTACTATTTTGGGACAAATGACTAAGTGGATTGACACCTAAAGTATGACTTTTCTGCCTAAAACGTGACTTTTTTCCCTAAAATCAGTCACGGTGGGACCCTGACCCTCGGAGGGTCGGGCACCAATTATTTCCAACACTCAGGGTCGGGATGTTACCCTCCACCCGCACCTCCTCCTGGCGGGTGGCTTAATATATTTCTACTTAATGGGCTGGGCATTGGTAATGACAAGTGGGGATCAAGGCAAAAAGCAGAGGGTCACCCGCGGGGGCGTGCCAGGGCTAGACACGAGACGTAAAATTAGTGCGTCCCCCAACTCACCCACTAGCACGACATCCGCTGTGAATAACCTCGCATGTGCTGTCTCCCAAACGCCTATTCTATCTACCATGGCAGGCTCGAGCGCGGGGTCGTCAGAGTACCTAGCCGAGACGAATGATCCAGGTCTGGACTAGCGGTTCAGCATCGCGTTCATTGTGATTGATACATTTTTCATACTAGTGTTCTACGTGAGCCGATATTTCAACCCCAAGGCCGTGGGAATGCCCATGGTGGTGTGTAATACGTTGTGCTATGTGTTTTGTAAGGGGAGTGCGGCGACGGGAATCTGTTAGTCTTTCCCATCCTGTCTTCTCGAATTGGCTATGGGCTTTAGAAGCACGATTTGAGAATATGCATGAGGTGGAAGCATTGAGCATTTTCCAATCCATGAGGAGAAAAAGCCAGACATGAAGCTGCGATGGCTTATGTCAAGATAGGGAAATTTGATGAATGAGTGATGGACACTAACGCTCGATAGTAATGGTTAAAATAGGCGGCGTAGGGTACCACGTCGATGCCGTCCCAGTGAGCACCTTTCAGACCTGGCTGCAACTATCCAAAGTCCTCGAATTCACCTACACACCCGCCGTCATGTTCGCCAAGCTTGCCGCTCTATTTCTCTACTACCAAGTCTTCGAAGTCTCGCGTTACCGCCGCGTCATCGTTGGCACGGGTGTGATTGTCATCCTTCAAGGCTTCATTTCTTTCATCCTAGCCTTTTCGATTTGCCGGCCTTTCAGGTACTTCTGGACCCAGGCGGTTGATGTCAACGGTGGGACTTGTGGAGACGTCATGCTTTTTTATAAGACATATAGCATTCCGAGTCTAGTCACGGATGTGGTGATGCTGGTGCTCTCGTGGCTGATTTTTCTCCAATTGCAAATGCATACATCAGAAAAGATTGGCCATATTCTTACTTTTCTGGCTGCTTCGCTGTAAGTTACACGCCTCGTCTTCGATTGCTTCTGCGTCTCGTCTAGATGAAGAAGAAAAGTTATTGATACGACATAGGGGCATAATAACATGCGCGCTTCGCTTCTCCGTCTTCTTCACAGTCCCGCTATTCTCGGACCCAACATGGTACGCCTCAGGGGGTCCTATGATCTACGCCCTCGTTGAACCCTCCATCTACATGATAGCTAGCATACTGCCCACCATGCGGCATCTTTACCGGCGAGTCTACCGAAACGTGCAACGAGCTGCGCCACTGCGGAGTGCGAATAGCAACAGTGGTCCGAGGATCAGCAGCGGTCTTTGTCAATCGGCAGAACTCCAGCGTATCGAGCACAGTGACACAAGTAGCTGTGGAATTACACGACGCGTGGATATCTGGCAGGCAAATATGCATTCAAGTCAGGAAAAACCGACGGTGGGGAATGATATCAGAATCGGCAGGTGTGGAATCAATCCAGGCCAGCAGACACTTCATCGCCGAGTACACCAGAAGCGCGTTCTTTCGTGAGCAGTGGTATCACGAGGCATTAGAAGAGGTCGGTAACATTGACGAAAGACAAGACTTTGCTTAGTGCTTGCCAGCCTTCTCCTGGATGGGGCTGGTTGAAACTAATTGGGCTAGCTGAGGTTAGGCTAGCGTAGCTTGCTGATAGATTGCAGATGACTTACTTTGTTGTCTCGCAATTATTTTTAATGCCGTCACTGGTTGACACTTTCGGGACGCCGGTGGTGTTACGGCCCCTTAACAATATAAAGCTACTCGGATACCTAATCGGGTATACTAGAACTCCATAAGAGAGTTTCCCGAGAACCTATATAAAGGCCAGCGCCACTTGATCGCACAAAGGAATAAAATGCACTCTCCTGTAATTAATGAACTCTCTTCCTTAAGGATTAGTTTAGTTATAATCGTATTATTAAAGTTCTCGTCCGTATACTTATAGTTCTGAATCCCTTACTTAGTCTAACCCTAGCGTTAATAGTTCTAATCCTTCTCTCCCTAATTACCTAATGGACGGATAGTGACTACGCGCTAGAATACCTTAATATACATGTCAGGATTTTAGGTGTATGTATGTATACATGCAAATTTCCAGAAGCTTCCAATTATCTCTCAGTTATGTCTCACTTTGGTATTTACTATGCTTTCCATCCACACCAGCATACATAACCATGCTTATTAGGCCTGTTCCTCACTTTATGAAGTCTATATTCTTGGCACACTCATTTCGGATGAACGGAATTTTATCATCTATAAATATGGTTCAAACCCAAACTGAATCGAACCAGAGCTTTCATTTTCAATTTACCTCCCACTATCCTTTCTCTGTCATAGAGGGCAGACCAGGGAGATTCTATCTACTATCTCTCTCTCTCTCTCTATCTATCTTATATCTTTATCTCCATCCATCTACCAATGGTGGCATACTTCCACGGAAGGGTAGTCGTCTTAAATATTTGCTCTTAGGACGACCCTGCTGCATAGGGACCCCAAGTCATTTATTTATTTCTCTCATCTGTATACTACCACTTCCGACAAAATGTATTTTACATTAAATCCACCATACATGCCCTGCGTCGTCCTCCTTCTCCCCCTAGGCATCATCCTGCTTCCTCAGCATTACCTATCATCCAAGGTAATCACTGGGTTGGCTGCATCTTGACCTGACTGAGCTACTTGACTGTAGGATAGCACATGATTTCGTCCGAGTTTCCATTGGCTGAGGGTATGACCGCACCCCCTGCCACCGGTTTGGATAATAATTGAAAGACAAAAGGAAAGTGAAATCAATTGAGTATGCCTATCCGTCTGATACCAAGATAAATATGCTATAAGGGTTGTGGCGCTCGTATTCTGTATCTTGATATATCAGCTATGTGACCATCCTCCAGGTTTTTCGTTCGAGTTTCTATTGGCTAGGAGCATTTCGTCCTTCCTGCCACCGGGTTTTATTATCATAAAAAGACAAAACCAGATTGAGGATTAGGTGGATGATAGCTTTCTGATCATCTTATAATTCTCTCCACCCGAGTAGTGTGGTGTTGTAGTCACCTGCTACATTTTGGTTGTTGGAAGAATGTGTATCAATAATTTAACAGTAGTGTCAGAAACCCGGACAAACACATAACATCACGGGAATGAATATACATGTATGACACCAATGAGATTATCCGCTTCTGGAGACTCAACACTAATTGCCAACCGCACATTACTGGCATAATTTTAATATTGTATCGAATACAGTTTTTCCGATCTGCCCGAGGTGTTTGTCTCAAGTCCGGATCATACAGGTCATAAAGGGTAAGAAAGATCGAAAGAAATCTCTGCGTAGCCGCTCTCTGCATTTAAACAGGCTCAAGATGAGGGCCGGCCGCAACATACCCACGAGGATCGCGAGAAATACGGCCCGTCGACACCGATATAAACAGCGAAAGAGGGGCAGTCCACTCGTACTTCAGGAGCCCGACTACTAATTGAGCACGACCAGCAATCCTACCTCGTTATAAGTTTGGTGAAATGCATTTTGGTTCTCTATTTAGGGTTATTGTTTGAAGACAGAAAAAAGTTGGGCCGTAGAGTGCATTCTCCTCAGGTGTACCGGGCGAACAAGGGTCAGAACTATGAAGCTCTTACTGGACGGGTGCAACACCTTTTGGGGGTTAGGGGATGCCTAATATTAGGAAATACGTGCGATTCTGGGTGGGGTGTGTCTTTTAGCCAATAATGATCAATAAACATACTACCACTTTCACTGTTTATACTGAAACTGGACGAAATGATCACTCTATTGCTCTTCTCGACCGTTCTGTACGAATTTTGAAGCAAAGGGGATGGAAGTCTCGACGGTCCTCCACTGCGAGTTTTCGCAATAAAGGTCCGTGTCAAATTTGTACACAAAACTTATTACATTCTGAATATAATGCTGGCGTGGATACAAAGGCACCGCCTTATTAAAAAATTGGGGTTGGTGAGTTTACTTCGATTGAAGCCCCTCCACTCAGCCCAACTACCTCCAAAGTTCTTTCACAGACAGGTATCAACGCTCGGAGCCTGAGTATGGCATTCAGCGCAAGCCTATTTTCCATCGGGGCATTGCACAAAACCGCCCTGCGCCGCACCTTCATGGGTCATCAAGCCACAGTAGTAGACCAACGTGTGACCATCGATACCTTGAGTCTTGCCATCGTAGTAAAACACGACACGCTCATTCCCATTATTCTTGCCACCATTTTAAGGCCCGTTCTTGACGAGGGGGTACTCCTTCCGGTGCATGTCGTGCTCCGGGCAGTGAGCAAGGAAGTGCAGCTTCACACCGTTGCTGTCATCGTTTTCAAACGGGTGCGGGTAGCTCTTCGCGCCTCGCGTCTCAGGGGGGCTCAGCAGGCCCAGGTTTACGGCGTGCTGCGTGGCAAGGTAAATATCATGGCCATCATAATTATTTTTGCCGCACTTGATGGACGCATAGTTGTTCGGGCCATCCCACTGCAAGAGATATCAGTCGGCATGGGAAGGTTTCAAGTTGACCGAGGGATAATGTACGTCAATGGGTGCGTTGGAGGGCTCCTCACGTTCTTCAAGATTGGCAAAGTCCTCGGCCGGAACAGCGGAGGTGAGGCTCAAGAAGAGGATGGAGGCGGTACCCAAAGTGAACTTCATTGTTACGGTTGGAGAGATTGAGTAGAAAAAGATTAGCTTAGGGGTCCTAACTGAACTGTTGATGCTGAAATTATGTCTGTGCGCTTGTTGCTTGAATCTTCGAGTCGGAAAAGGCTCTCTTATAAGTACTGACGGAGTCACAAAAACTGGGTGAAAGTCCTACACTCGCAGTCACGGACCTACAGAATATGGCCGTCGGAGCGCCGATCGGCATAGAGAGGAAGATTATATCGCGCGAGGACTGGGGCCAAGGTTAAAATATGATGCTATGATCGCCATTTTTTGAAGGCTGTGTATGGGTGCAAGCTACTGCAATGCTCTGTAAATAGTTCTGCATACAGCGTAGATCGAAGCAGTTTCACCATTTTTGTTCACTTTGACTCTATAAATGTCTTGGCTAGACCCACCCAACACCCCATTTGTCCTAGCCTTACAGAAAAACGATTCAAGATAGTGTCAAGAGCAGGAATTGGCGGTAGACTAAACGGAAGTGTCTAGTGTGCCTCTGGAGAAGCTTGTATGAAATGTCAAGAGAAGGAAGCGATGAAACTGATTTCGGTATTTGCTGTAAACCATTTGACCACTCTCAACTTCGTACCCTGCCAGTTTACATAGTTCGTTTGCACAAAAGGCTAGAAGGATTCTATTAAGGCCGTCAGCCGTCAGAGTGAGAGAGCGCCATCAATACTAGTGGGTATTATCTTCAGTGGTGTCAACCCGTATGTCAACCCGCCTGTTTAACTGCCCGGGTCTTGGTGTGACGGAGGTTCCGAGAAGATCATATTGTCATTGCGGACCAGGCGCCAGGTAACATCGTCTCGCCTCTAGATCCCAGATATGCAGTTGATGGGGCTTGGCGGCGCCGCAAAGTCTCTTGCCTAATGATGTCACTCTCGGCACATCGCTATTGTTGCAACAAAACGGAGAAATATACTGCGCCTCCTCGATTGTGATCGGGATAGGTGTGTGACCCTGGTCCGGATTCTGCTGCCTGGTTTCCACCCTTCGAAGTTTCCGGTATCGCCGCTATTCCGCACTTTCATTCTTCGAAAATAACGCAACTCACTACATCACCCGTCCCAGCAGCGCAGCATAGTGACTATTCATCTCTTAAACGCTCAAAGTCTCAAAAGGCATCCCTTAAAGAACACTCACGCTCCTTCATCATGAACACCCACATTCGAGAAATAACGTGCAAATCGATCGAGCTCGACGGCTTCGGCTCTCCCGCCGCCGACGCTTGGTTCGACCGACACACTGCACCCATGGACGGCGAGGAAGAGACAGGGGCGCATACCTATCAAGCTGCGGCTCTCAAAGCATACCTAAAAGGCGACTCCAAGCCATCCGAGACAGCTGTCGCCATAACGAAGCCCCATGCCTTTGAAAAGAAGGCCGACCTGCGAAGCCGCGCACTAGGCATAATCGAAGACGCGCTTTTTGAGCTGCTCGAAAGCCACACACTCGCCCTCGTCGACCTTCTAAAGTAACCTAGCCAGTTAACAGACGAAGAAGACGGCGACCCAGTCTGGAAAGGTCTTAGAGCTTCGGCAACTCGTGGTCAGATGGATGGAAGCAGAGTCACTGGCGCAAAGCGCTGGCAACGCGTGATCCAGCCACAAGAGCGAAAAGGTACGAGACCCACGTACACCTGGCCTTTGTGGAGGCAACTTGTGAAATGGCTGCTCCGGGACCAAATGCTGAAGATGGCCTCTTGCCATTGAGCTGGGGCTATGAGTGGATCTTGGAGGCTCTGGAATTCCAGGATGCAGTGTGGGACTTTGAGGTACCTGCTGCAGCGGTGTGGATCAAGGTGGCCGGGGAAAGATTCAGAGAAGGCGCGAAGAAAGGTGAAAAGTCCTGGGAATTAGAGAGAGAAGGAAGGCTTTGGACGGAGGGACCGATGAGCATGGATCGGTGGAATTTCTGGTTGAAAAGATTCGAAGAGATTGAGAAGATTGGCGAGGTCATATCGACAACGGCGAGTGAAGGTGTGCAGGATGCTCGAGCGCAGGGTTTTGAATGCCAGTCCTTCTCCCAGACAGTAGGCAAAGCCTATGGCCTATCGTGGACTCAAAACTAGGCCCAAAGCCCAACCTACTTACGGGTTAGGTTAGGTTAGGCTTAGGTTGGCGTGGGCTTTGGCGAAGTCTAGTAGAGGGCGCGTTGTGGGTAGGCGACAAGGTGGAGGTAAGGAAAGTGGAGGGACGTGGAAAGAAGGAGTTGGGGTTTCTATATTATTAATAATTGAGCTAGTATATTGGATGAACAAGGAATTACTACTTATATACCTTATTGCTTATCATTATAGAATTTGATTCTTACAGTATACCTGAAGGCGATTTAGAAGGTCAATTTAGAATGTTAGAAGTAGATAATAGAGTTATAATACTCCCATGCGCGTCCGCAGGCGTCCAGCAGCCTGTACGGTTCTGTCGTGGGTCCTGGTCCCCTGCATCTACTGCTTAGTAGAATCTCGTATCTCTGGCTGGTACTGTAATAGTGCAGTGAAGGACGAGGCAGACACCGAAACATCCGTGCAATTTACCCAGAGCCAATAATTTTACTAGCATTTTGGTCCCCTGTCTCCAGATTCCAATAGTTATGTGGTAGCTGAAAATGTCGCCGTCAGTTAGCAAGCCGAATTAGCCGTGCAATTTACCCACAGCCGCGGATCTCTTCTACGGTGGCACCTTTGTCTTCTGTCACCCCCGCGGGGAACCGTAGGTCGCTTGATAGCTGAAGGTCTCGTGGTTAGAGGGTAACCAAGGTTAGCCTGCAATTTCCCCGCCTCCTGGGGCTCTTCTACTAATAAAGTTAAGCCTCAAACCACTATCCGGGGAATGCATCCGTAAGGATGCACGCTCGGCTACCGCCGGTTTTGCCATCTTCGTCCGCCGGCGCGGACGGTCTACAATATCGATCTCCACCAGCCTCCTACTCGGCCGCCGTCCGCTTGTAGAAGTAAGCAATCCACGGTCATATTGTAGTTGGCAGCTTGTAAGGCTTCTATGCCACTGGTGGGGGGATTCTGTCACCCGCTATGCCAGTGCTACCCACGCAGCTAGCCCCCACGCAGCTAGCCTTTAGGATGCGAGATGGCAGGCTCTCCCGAAATGATCCACATGTGAACCCACAAGACTTCTCGTTCCTTTCCTCTAAAATTCTTCCCTTTCCCGGATTCTATTGTTTGTATCTCCGCCATCCCGGGGACCCCGCACTGCCCAGTATAGCACCTAAACCTTATACCACGCTAAGACGATTCGTGCCGGCAAAATTCAGTGACCTTATCCGGGTGTGATGAGCGGGGTTCGTGGTGCTCTGGACTCAGAATGTTAAATGGGTATGCATGGGCCTATCAAACAAACGATCCTGGCACGCCTAGGCGCTAACCCACGGTAGCACGGCTGCATGTATATAATTACCTCGCTTCCATCTTTCTCTTCAGCAGCTTTTCCCCCATTTCCAGCAACAGAACTCTTGGACAGGCGTTGTGAAGTCTATTCTCAAGTCTACTCGCTCAGTCGCCCCTGACCAGCGTCACCGCTTATACTACAATGGGTATGTCCCCTGGCTCTTACCCCTATTCGTCACAGATCTCGACTATCACGCCTTTAGTCGCCGTCTAACACAATTGGTGATGCAGCAGACCATCCAGAACATCAAGACCCTATGTTTCCCGCGGCCCGAGCCGGTGTCCAGGGTGCTTCCAAGGTGGAGCCTGAGTCCCACGCCGTCTCCGGCTGGCAAGCCACTTCTAATGAGGCCGCCGCAGCCACTCGTAGGGAGACCCAGATGGGCTTCATCGCCTCCGTCAAGCAGCACCCCAAAGCGCTGTTCTGGTCTTTTGCCGTGTCGCTCGTCGTCATCATGGACGGCTATGACACCGCCCTCATCGGCACCCTTCAGGGCTTCCCGGCCTTCAAACACCGCTTCGGTTACGTCGGAAAGAGCAACGATTACCAGGTCCCTCCCAGATGGCAGACGGCGATTGGAATGGCCAGCCCCGTTGGTAACATCTTCGGCATCTTTATCAACAGTCTGGTGACGGAGCGTGTCGGCCACAAGAAGATGCTGCTGCTCTCTCTCGTGATCCTTACCGGCTTCATTTTCATCCAGTTCTTTGCCAAGAACATTCAGCAGATATTCGCAGGTGAGATTCTTTGCGGCCTGCCCTGGGGCGTCTTCACGACATTGGCTCCGGCGTATGCCTCTGAGGTGGCGCCTGCTTCGCTTCGAGCCTATTTAGAAACTTATGTCGTTCTCTGCTGGGGTATTGGCCAGCTAATCTCTTACGCCGTGTTGGATAGCTTGGATTCTAGTCTTAGCCAGTGGGCTTGGCGGATTCCCTTCGGGGTGCAATGGGTGTTCCCTGTCGTTATTTTCCCCCTCGCTATCTTTTGCCCTGAATCCCCTTGGTGGCTAGTACGCCGCGGTCGCATCGCTGATGCTGAGAAGTCCGTCAAACGGCTCACTAGCTGGAAAGACGAGCAAGAGGTCCACGATGCTGTTGCACTTATGGTCGAGACCACGGAACTGGAGCGCAGTATGACCGAGGGTGCTACTTATTTGGACTGTTTCCGCGGGTCAAACCTGTGGCGTACCGAGATCAGCTGCTGCGCCTGGGTCTCCCAAGTCCTGGTCGGCTTCGCCCTCACCTGGTACCAGGCCTACTTCTTCGAACAGGCTGGTCTATCGACTTCGAAATCTTATAAGTTGACAGTCGGCCAGGGTGGCCTCAACGTCTTTTGCACTCTTCTTTCCTGCTTCGTCACCCACAGATTCGGCCGCCGCACCAATTTCATCGCCGGCTGCCTTATGATGGCCACCGTCATGTTTATCATTGGCTTCCTGTCGATCCCGACTAAGTCAGCAAACATTGCTGCCGCCCAAGCGGCCATGTATATGCTCTGGTTCTGTCTGTATTTGCTTACTATTGGCCCTACGGTTTTTATTATTATTGGCGAGACCTCTTCGACCCGCCTCCGGTCCCACACCATCGCACTTGCGCGAAACGCGTATAATGTCTTCGGCATCCTGAGCTCCGCGACCGCGCCTATCATCCTTAACCCCGATGCAGATAACTGGAAGGGTAAATCCGGGTTTCTTGCGGGAGGCTTGGGTCTCATCTGCGCTCTGTGGGGCTTTTTCCGTCTTCCCGACTGCAAGGGCCGGACCTACGAGGAGCTTGACATTATGTTCTCCAAGAACCTGAAGGCGTCGCAGTTTAAGAGCTACCAAATCGACCGGCAGCAGTTCATCTCGGAGAAGCTCGCGGAGGTAGAGGTCGAGCATGTGGAATGAGACTGGACCTACGTTTATGTCGGAACGAATACAGCAGGTGGAGACAGGACTTAGTTAACGTAATTCCCAAGCGAGCCGCCCACCCAAGCGAGCCGCCCACCTAACCATCTACTTTTTACTTTTTATCTATTCTTTTCAACCAAAACGCCTTTATATTAATTATTCTACCTAACTGGGCATGTAGGGGACTTATGCCCCTTCTCACCGCATATAGAACAGGTGTATTGACGTCGTCGCGCTGGTGCTACCGCCTGCTGAATAGGCTGGCTGGGTGCTGCTAGAGACGGTGCCGTAGGCTGTATAATAGCCTTATGGGCTTGTAAATGCTCCTGAGCTTCTTGCACTGAGATACCAGCTTCATAGGCTATATACCTATTAATACGTGCGCGCTTTTGCCTCTGCACTGCGTTAGCAGCGCGTAATTCCTTAACTTCTTGCTCAAGTAATATGCCGTTTTGCATAGCGATCTGACAGCCCTTAATAAGCTGGTTTAACGCGGTTTTTGAGGGTGTTGGTGGGCTATTTGAGCGTCGTTTCAAGAAAGCCTGGATTGACGCTCTTTGTTTAAGTAGTTCAGCGATAGTCGCGGGTGTTTTTGGGGTAAAAACGCTAGATCGGCTACTTAGGCGGCTTCCTGAGGGTGTAGGCGTTCGAAGCTAGATATTGAGTTTTGAAAGCACTCGTTCTGGGTCGAACGGCACTAAACTACCTGCCGCAAAGCTATTTGTAATTGTATCTACTTTAAAAGCGTCGATGCGAGCCTGTGGGTATGCTGTGAGGAAATCGAACTTGTCGATATAGTTGATGCCAAGCCGCATTTTTTGATCAACCAAGGTTCTGTACGAGCGCTTTAAAATCGCAAAACAACCAATATCAAGCGGCTATAAGAGATGTGAGCTATGCGCTGGTATGCAGATAGGAATTATCTCGTTTTCTGAGCAAATTTGGTCGAAATAGGGCGTGAGATAGCTACCGTGCCCATCAAGGACTAATAATCGATATCGGCTATGCGTATGGCTATTCGTTGATGGTATAAATAGCTTTTGAAGCCATCGAAGGCCAATCTCGTCTGTCGTCTATCTATTTTAACTAACTTTAAAGCGCCAATCCCTTGGAAGGTCATTAGTCTAAGCTAGATTATGTAGTTTGCCTTTGAAGATAATCGTAGGCGAAAGCGCCCACCTAGAAGCGCTAATTGACTCGATTATAGTCACCCACTCGCGATTTCCTAGCTGTAAAACTGATCGCCGACTGTAGTATTCTGCTTGGGTAAAAACCTTTGCGGTCGCTATAAGGCCCATAGCGAAACCAGTCTCGTCAAAGTTATAGATATCCTCTGGTAGGATACCGTATTGCTGAACTGTAGTTTGTACGCGATCAAACCACTCTTGAATAACCTTTGGATCCTCTTGTTTTGCTCGCTGATAGTTATATCGACGTGAAAAACGAGTCTTTAGCTCTGTCTGTCTTTTGACATAGTTTGTGACCCAATTTTTGCTGACTGTCTAGATTAGGGTTGAACCACGCTTTGCAAGCAAAAGATTCGCCATTTCTCGCACCATAGAGGGCCTAGGGGCTACTCCACGCGTATCCATTGACAATATCCACTTTTTAAGCGATTCCTCTTCAATTTGGGTCAATTTATGGCTATTGGCGCGTGTTTGAGGGCGAAATTGGTGGCCGGTAATGCGGTCGCGGAGGGTACTAACAAAAGGTACCCAGCGCTAAACTAGAATAGTATTAGTACGCGCTGGTATTCAGGGGTAGACATTGACACTCCCATGGGTATTCCCATTTGGGACAGTCCCGTCCCGCCTATAGATGGGATATGGGACCGACCCTTAGTCCCATGGGTGGGTAGGGAAAAGGCCGTCCCACCCATGGGACTCCTATAGTCCCATAACTACCCATAATATAAGGAGGTATAATTAATGCATATTATGTAGGAATTTTTGGTATTTAGGTGGTAAAATTACAGTCGAAAGGTAATAAAATAAGAAAAGAAAGTGAGGTTTAAATAAGAGAATAACACCTGTATTAATCTATAGAATTTCAAAGCCCTCAAGCCCCCAAGGACGTCTTTTCACCCGACTAGAGGCCCGAATCTGGCTTTCTGGCATTATAGGCAGAGAGACCAAATCATCATCACTCTCATTAGATAAAACACTCTTTCGTCTCTTACTAGCCCGAACGGAAGATAGCCTAGAAACATCTATCTCATCCACATTATCTATATCATCCACCTCATCCTCAGTATCACTAATTGGCTTAAACCCTTCTATTTACTTAGAAGGTTCATCTATTTCACCGTCCTTGTGGATAGATAGAGATCGAATAAAAGCTAGCTACTAATCTTCTATCTCGAACCTCGTCGTATATATAAACATTATTAGGTCTTAGATGGTTGAAGAATTCAAACGACCCCTCCGATAATGATAGATATCCTAGGCTAAATTAAATGACCTTTCTACACTAGCACTAATAGCAGGGATAGAGAAAATATCCTATGCTATATATGCTAGTGTAGGGAACTAATATATATAATCTTTCTAGAATAGACGAGGGCTAATTAGGACCAAACCTAAATAAACTAAAGAAAGTAGACTAAAAATAAGACTAGAAGTGAGAGAAGAAGTGAGAGAAAAGTGAGAGAAAAGTGAGAGAAAAGTGAGAGAAGAAATAAGCTTACCTCCTTAGAGAAATCGGGATAATTCATCTTGATCCTAGGTGGATTTAGGCTCAGAAGTAAGCAATTGATCAAGCTCAGAAGCTAAGATAGAAGCCTAAGGTTTTAAGATTAAATCACTCTCTATTTGATATACCTTCATCCGCTCTTGAAAGCTTACTCGATATAAAGAAGCATAGTCTTTATCTATCCAGTCAGGGCCAGAAAAGAACTGCAACTTATACTAAGGGGCTAGGATTGTGCTATATATATAGATATCACTAAGTTCTGGATCATCTGTTTTTGCATAGTACTCTCGAAGCTTATTTTTAGCTGATTCAAGAGCTTCAAGCATCTGCCATTTCTATCCAGCCTAAAAGGAAAAGTAAGTAAGTGAGACTTAAATAAATCCCTTTTCCGCTAATCTTGACTTCGATTTTTAGCTCTTTAACCCTATCCCATAGGGGTAAGTGGGATGCAGTTCATCCCAGTAGAGTAGGGTTTCGTTAACTATAGGAGCCAGTTTGTTCATCCTAGTAGAAACGCCTATCTAGATCCTAGTAGGCTTTTTTTGGTCGGATCCCTATCGAAGGTCCATTAAATTTAAACCTAGATCCCCCGCGTATTTTGTGAGATTTTTAAGCCCATCACCCAAAATTAAAGGGTAGTTACAAGGATCCGAAATATAGTTAATTATTTTGATAGGGTGCGACTAGGCGACATTTAGGATTTCCATTATACCCCATTATATAGCTATATACCACCAACCACTAGACTATACGATTCATCACAGTAGAACGAATAGGGGTTTCGTATTATAAATTAAGTGGTAGTAGTTAGGGGGGATTTCCTAAGATCTAGTTTTATTTTAAACATTATCCACGTCGATTTAAGAGGGTATCATTTAAGTCTATTCGCCGTGGGTTCAACGCACCAACAATATATATTCTAGTCACACAATAGACAACTATATTAATACCCACGATTATTTTATATATAATCTAACGTACCACGTTGCTATTTATAAGAAATGCGGGCACGCTGTGGTTCCCCAAGATATTATTAGCCATTTAAGTAAGCGGCGCGGTGATCATTATATCCCTAAGAGTGTTGCGTAGCGAGTGAAAGAAATTATTATCGACGAGTAGGACAAAGTATATAATAAGCCTAGTATATTCCCTATATAAGTAGAGCAGCCTATCGCGGGTTTAACCGTCTATACTAATAGGATTAAGTATTTATTTTACGTATATATATATTAATCCCCCAAGAGTATTCGGAAGCATTAGCGAGTTATCTATTAGTTTTCCCCGTACTAATAGAGTCGGAAACCGCGACTATCTAAGATGGCCGTGGGATAGGAGAAGCGAGACTAAGCAATACAATGAGTTATATACTAGTGGTTTTTCTATAGCAAATTTAGGTCGTATTATATCTACGTCTAATAGCCTAATCCCGTGTATAAGCCCGCTGCACCACCCCCTAAGGCCAGTTAGATAGCCTAGGCTATCGATAAGATAGAAGTAATATTCACCTAGCAACGGTAGTAGCCCGCCGTGATCTAGGCTAGGGAAATCGACGAGGCTAATCTATAGTTAGACCACACTAAATAGGCCTATTATTTATATAGCTAGACGCCCAAGGCATTACGTATATACGTGGAATCCCCACGGACGACGCTAAGGGCCCCGAAGCCACTGTATAGGTAATATAGGATACTATATTAGGGATAGCGAGTAAAAGCCAAAGCATCACTAAGCAGACTAGGCATTTATTATAGATCGAAGCTATACGCACCAATATATAGAGCATCCTATCGAAGCTATTACAGGCGTATATATATAAGTACGCTAAGTTAGAGCGCTACGTCGAGCTATACTAGCGGGTGTTGATATTTTTTGCGCGGATATAGGTCCCGCACGAGTAGGAGAGTCCTATATACCAGTTTAATCGCTAGCAGCGTATCGCATAGGATATATTATAGCGTGCCGCGTAGTACCTAGCGGGCTAGCCTATATAGAACCCTATCAATGGTGGGGACGACCAACCCTACTAGTTAGAGCCTATAGAAGCGTGATATATAGATTTTATGATTAAGTTATTAAACTAGCGGATCTAGTCGAGTAAGTACGAGTGCGTATTAGTATATATATTAGCTATATTAGGCGTGAGCGATCACAAGGGCGGCTAGCTATAGAAGGATCCCTATAGTTATCCACTAATATTATCTAGTATAATCAAGGTTTCGTGGTTTATAATTGTCGGGATTGGTAGTATATGAAAATAAGAGAGATAAATAAATGCCTAAGGGTCCCTATGCGGCAGGGCAGTCCTTAGGACAAATATTTGTAGAGAGAAATACTACCTCCCGTAGAGGTCGGCTACTACTGCGGCGTAGTAGCTTACCCCAGGAAGATGGATGAAGATAAAGATAAAGGGTCTCTTTAGTCTGCCTTTATGAGAGAAAGGTAATAAGAGAATAATTGAGATGAAAGCTCCCTTTTTTTTTATTTAGTCTGGTTTCTAGGCTATATTTATAGACAAATATTCAGTTCATCTGGCTAATTACCAAGGTAATATTCGCCCGAGGTAATCTTGCCGTAAACGTGCTATTGCCCGAGGTAGGTAAACGTGCTGTTACCCGAGGTAGGTAAACGTACTGTTACCCGCGGCTATAGACAGGATAGGCCTAATAACCTCGGTCCGGTAGGCAAATGGAAAGAGAAAGCATAGTAAAGGCTGAAGTGAGAGCAAAGTGAGAGATAAATGAGAGATAACTGCAAGATCAGATAAAGGCGGTGAGAAATGGCAGAACGGGAATTTCAGCGGGAACTTCTATGTTGAATTGGAAGCTCTAGAAATCTGCAGTTATAAATGCAGACACCTAAAATCCTGACAGATAGTGAACCACCTAGTGACACCTAACAAAAAGGGGACTAAGTATAGGACTAATGCGCTTAAAAGGCATACAAAAGCCAAATACAGAGGGGCAGGCCTAGTAAGTGAACAAAATATCTAGGATTTATAGAAAAAAGCGGTAAGTGAAGATCTAAAGCCTAAGACAGGGTAAAGTGAGAGCAAAATAATAGTGTTTTATACCTATTATACTCTCACTTTACTCTCGCTTTACCCTTACCTTCCTTTTAAGAAAATATAAAGAATAATAAAAATATTTATTACCACTTTAGGCTGTCAATCCACCTAAACTACGTCAATCTTGGTCTAAAGAGGTCTAGAAGCAGCAGCTTCTAACCACTATCACTAGCCTACGGCTACCATTTTAGATCATTGAGAATCAACACTTCTAGGACCTTCTACGTCTCGCGCAAATATCCCCTTTAGCCCTATCCTTTCCTTTCGGCCAAACAATATAGCGTCATCTCCAGTCTATCGTCCAATCTCGGTAGGTAGATATTCTTATAATGCTCCCAGAAGACGCAAAGCTCTCTGTTAGTCTAGACTACTAGACATCCCCTTTTTAGCAGGCTTTTATAGCTATTACTAGGTATTTCCTTAATTAAAATTGGGAGTATAGAGAGGTATTACTTAGATTTAAACCCCTAGAGGGCACCCACTCTAGAGACAACCTTACCTTAGTCTTATCTGCAATTCTAAAACAATATTAGATTATTAATAGAATTATGGCTATTACCACTGATAATGCATCAAATAATAACACAATAATCATAAAGATACAAAAGGACTACCTAGACGCCCGTTTTATCCGAATTCTATATATAGCGTATATAATTTAGCTTAGTCTAAATCAGCTACTTGGTTAGATAAAAGGAAACCCTCTAAATAATACTATAGATATGGTTTGGACAGAAGAATATAATAAGGCCGCTAGACAGCGGTCTAAGAAGCGGGATATTACAAACACCTTAAATAAGGCCCGTGATCTCGCGATCTTTATTAATGCAAGCCCATAGAGAAAGGAGAAGTTCAAGGATCTTTAGAAGGAAATCAGAAACCCTCAACTAGTCCTAATCTAGGACGTTTAGACAAGATAGAATTCTACTTATCTAATACTTAAATGGGCTAGAAGGCTTCGATCTAAGCTAGATAAGTATTGCCGTCTATATAAGATCGACTATATAATACTAAATTCCGATGAATAGCGATAGATTGATTATCTTCTCTATCTTATAAAGCCGTTCTATATCTATACCACTACGCTCTCGAAGACTAAAGACGTAACTATTCATAACGTCTTCAGTCTCTATAATAAGCTTTTTAAGCATCTTAAGGTTTCAAAGCGACAATTACAGCGGAAGAAGGTTTATAATACCTTTTATTTCTATCTCACTTTTACCTTACCTTTCCTAACCTCTTTAATAGGTCGGTTGGAAGCAGTAGATACTTAAGGCCCTTAAATTTAGTGAATCTAAGCTTCGTGAGTACTATACGAAGACAGATACTAAGGAACTTAGTGATATCTATATATATAGGACGATCCTTACTCTATAATATAAGCTATAGTTCTTTAAGAGTAAAGACTGGGCTAGAGGATAGGAGACTTCGTATTATTATAGCCTACAAGACCGGATCAAGGGCTATCAATCTAATAACTCGATATCAAAGACCTAGGTCTAGATATATATCTTTAAGCTTGATAAAGTCCTTGCCTCTACGGCTAGATCCCTCTAGGATTAAGATAAATTAACATAGTTTCTTAAAGGAGGTAAGTTTTATAATTCTCTATCTAATTTACCTTTTTATCTTATACTAACCCTTTATTTCTATTTAGGCTTAGTTAATACGACCCCTACCTAATTCTGGAAAGACCATTAATATAAATTTCCTACCCTAGCATAGGTAGCCCGCGATATCTTCTCTATCCTAGCTACTAGTACTAGTGTTGAACGCCTATTTAATTCAGCTCGCGATATTTGCCACTACTATAGAGGTCGTCTAAATCCTGCCACTATCCAGGATCTTATGCTTTATAGCTATACGACTAAGTTTGAGATAGAAGAGGAGCAGCTTTAATTAGCCCAATCTCTAGAAATCCCTAAAGAAGGGGAAATAGAGGAGATATGCCCTTAGACCAAAGAGGTAAATCCTATTAGTGATACTGAGGAAGATAAGCAAGATCTAAGGCAATCTATAAGGGGTGGGAAGCGACGATAGAGCGTTGTATCTAAAGATGAGGTTGATCAAATTAATGGTAGTAGTGAGGATAAGGACGATAATAGATTACCTATAATGCAGAGCTAGATACGTGAGTCTGGACGGGCAAGAAAGCGACCAAAGGGGTTCGAAAACTATAAGATTAGGATTAATTAGAAAGTAATTGAATAAATTCTCACTTCTCTCTCAATTAAGCCTTACTTCTACTCTGAAATATTACTAGATAAATACAAAAATTACTGCATAATAGGTCATTAATTTATCCTACCTTGTATCATGGACATGATGGGCCGCCCATGGGCCGCCTGTCCATGGGCAGCTAGAGTCTGCCCATCCATGGGAAAAAAGGATCTGCCCATGGGTGCCCATGGACCGCCCATGATGGGCCGCCCATGGGCAATGTCAATGTCTATTCGCCGCTAATAATTGCCGCTCTACCTCCTCCATCGTGATGGCCGGCATTTCCATTGGTGCTCTTTCTAGTCTCGTCCCCTCATCGTCGATAATATCTAGCAGAGACGGGAAGAATGTGGTCAGCAGTTCTTCTACTTGCTCCTTGTGATCGGTGGTGGTCGTTCCGTCTGCTCTCAGGAGCTACGAGATCTTCCCAAACGCTACGTCCTCTCCCGACTTTAGGTATTTAGCGGCTTTCTATATGTTATTATTGTCTACAAAGAAGACATTCCAGTGCTTTTTCTTTTGTTGCCGGATAGCATCGTGGTATTGCTTTGCCGCGTCTTGGGTCATCTCTTCTAGATAGGGTACCTTTCGCCCCGCCCGTCGCTCCGAGCGGGCGTGATTTCTCTAGTATATATATATTTGACGGAGCTATGTTAAGTCATCTATCCACTATCACTATACTTATGGTGACGGTTTAGCCTTCGGTGTTAAGGTATGGACCGCTTCCTAGACCGCGGATATAAGTTGGTTGGTTTTCTGCTGCACCGTGCCCTCCAATGGAGTGGCGGCCGGGATATTCGCAATTGTGGCATTGATCTCTTTTCATAGAGCGTTTTTAAGCAGGAGTCGTGCCTGATGCTTTAGGGGCGACTATGGGGCATCGAATACGGTCTTAATAGTGCAGTGATCTGAACTGTGCTCCGTCCTAAGTATAGCACACTTAACCATAGAGTCTGTCAGGTTTTCCGAGGCTAGGACGAGGTCGATAGTGGACTTGTAGTCCCCACTCTATCCTGCACTATGCTATATCTTTATGCCTCGTTTGAGTAGGCTGCTGAGGGCAAATTTATTTATAAGGTCGATGATTGGATCCGCTTCACCTTGTCTTCCCAACGACACGTCGTCTCCTCCCCAGAGTTGATCATATCAGTTAAAGTCTCCTACGATCAAAATCTCCACTACCGCGCCGGTATCTCGCCGTACCTTCGCAATCGCGTTGATTAAGTGATTATATACGTCGTCCAAAGATATGGCATTGCTCTCTTCAACGTAGAATGATGCCATGAAAATCAGTCGCTTAGGGGAGCCTAATAACCGCTGCCGTGAGATCTAGGGACTCTATCGGCAGGTTTTCTTAGATGGTCAGTGGATTCAATATTTCGCCAATAGCAGCCAGAAAATTTACCTATTTCTCTGTTGCCAATATGGTAGGGTTGTTAAATTAGGCATTCGCATCATTAAGTGCAGTAGATAAGTGCGCTCTGTTGATGAAATATTGACTGACTTGCAGTGTGGTAATTGGTGATAGGCGTCAATTATTAATAAAAGAGGATATTAGAAAACGCAGAATAGAAAATGAGGGGTCTATGATTATAGTATAAATAAGTTATAGACTAGGAGGTAGACTAGAAGGCGGACTGGGTCTAGTGATTCACCCCCTTAAAATGGTCGCTATAGAAGTTAAAACACTTTTCCGGGCATAAGAACGGATCCACCTTTTTGTGAGTCAACGCTTGAACGACTATATATCTAATATAGCCTGTGTTGACATAACCTGTTTTGGTGAAGCAAAATACTCAACACCAAATTAACCCAGTTCCCGGCTCTGCTCACTGGATAAATGATCGGGAGTTTTTGGATCACCCATTAGATTAAAACATCCCTTAGTAAGTAAAGGCGGCTAAAATTTCAGTCACTGCCTAGTAGAAATATAGAACAGAATTTAACAGCTCTCATGAAGTAATAGTAATACAATATCTCACCGCGCCATCGACTCAGCTACTTCGTGGCCGCCTGGCCCTTTATACCTCCTTCCCTCAACGTGAATGTTTCGCGCTGTCGTGCGAGTGAACATTGCACCGTATATTGGGCATTCTGCTTTGGCATTAATACCAGATTTCTCACGCTGAATGCGTACGAGATTGCTAAAAGTTGAAAACTAGGAAAGTGTCAGTAAAACTGAATATGCGATTCTTTATCTTCGGAAACTCACTCAATTGCTTGCGGTAGTTGAGGGGGTAAATTCTTGAAAAGGGAGAAGGAAGTTATAGTCACGAAACTAAGCTCGAAGAGTTGTTTTAGCTTTTATATTGATATTATGCAGAGTACGATATTACGATACCCTCGATATTGAATTTGTTGATCATTAGCAGTTACTGCCTGAAGAAAGCTTGGCGTTGCTGATTGTGCAGGATACGTCTTGGCTGGTACGCTTATCGCTGCACCATGTGTGACTAGAGACCTCAAAGATTAATTCGGCTCGGTACTAAGAGATAGGAAGTGTACTTGATGGTGCGGTGGCTGCGAAGTTTGGGAGGTAGGCTGTTCCCAGGGGAAAGCTGCGACTGTCAGTTGATGGCATACTCCCAAGGAAATAGACTCCTCACGGTACAGTACGTCCCGAAACTGGTGCAACCGCCTACACTCTTCGATTGCCTTTCTTGCCCCTACGCCAAGACCCACTAGTCTAAATAGGGGGTTCTTCCGGATTACCCTATAAGTTGCACATGTGTATTGCTTCGTATTCGTATGTAAATTATCCAGTAATTTGAGACATGTATTCGCTTATTAATTCAATACAGCCGACACCTCCATACCCCTTCCTGTGCTGATCAGGTGCTGGAGCTGAGCGGGACTGGGAGCGGGACTGGGAATTAGTCAGAAATTTTCTGGGTCTCGGTCAACTTTTTCTGAGTCCCGCTCAGCTGGAACCGTCCTGTCCTCTATAATAGCCTTGCTCGGAACAATCAATCACGAATGGTCCAACCAGCGGTGGCTCCAACCCTAGGATTGTGCTGGAACTGTTCTTTTCTCTTTACGTTTAGTGTATTGAATTTGTCAGCTCAGGAGGAGCCATCTAACTTAGGAGCCAGGGGCCTGTGGGAATCGGGTGTACATTCCTCATCATTAGAGATGTCCTACTTCTGGACCCCGGCTTGCTATTCTCTGATTATCTAGCTGCATTATATAGAACTATTAACATTCAAATCAAGACCTTTCGTTAAGAGCTTTGTCAGGTGTAGCTGAGCCTGAAAACTGAACAGTTCAAATACAAAGAAATGCCCTCGTGGTCTGTTTACGTGTTTAAGCGCCAAGAAGTCACCTGATGAATCACACACAGCCTGTCTCTTGAGAGTCAGAGAACTTCCCCCACCCCACCACCATTCAAGAGCTACACAACACTTGCTTCTCTAATTATGGCATCAACATCTTGTCATCGTGCCAATACTGGGCTACACATAGGCAATGATCATGGCACAATTACGACCGAATGCCAACTGTCTAAGCGTCAAAAGATTTCCCACCATTACGAATTGCCTACCCATCGACACGATCAGTACACCATCGCCTGGATCTGCGCGCTATATATAGAAATGGCAGCGGCTCAGATTATGCTAGATGAATTTCATGAACCCCTATCTACACATGCGGACGACTGCAACACCTATGTACTAGGACGTGTGAGGCAACATAATGTTGTTATTGCATGCTTACCAGCACAGCAGTATGGAACAATCAACGCAGCAATAGTCCTGACGAACATGAAGCGAACTTTTCCAGCAGTCCGTGCGGGTTTGATAGTAGGCATCGGTGGAGGTGTGCCAAACAAGGCTGATGTGCGACTAGGCGATATCGTCGTCGGCACAAGGGTGATGCAGTATGATCTTGGGAAAATCTTGGAAGACGGGAAGTATCAACGAACAGCAATACCAAGGACTCCTGGGCTGTTGCTCGGAACGGCTGTTTCTGCCCTTCGGTCGAAACACGAACTGAGAGTCAGTGGGATTCTATCCATTCTGCACCAGAAGCTAGAAGGACACTCCGAGTACGGTCGCCCAGATTCACCCGATCTTCTCTTCCACGCAACATATGACCATAGACCCTCCTCAACGTCCAGCTGCGATAAATGCGACCATACAAAACTGGTACCACGAGACAGACGGGTATCGAACGATATAACGATTCATTATGGCGCAATCGCTTCAGGGAACCAGGTCATAAAAAACGGAATTACGCGGGACAATGTTGCTCGGGAATTGGATATAATATGTTTTGAGATGGAGGCTGCTGGCCTAATGGATATACTCCCTTGTCTCCCAATTCGGGGTATTTGTGATTACTCTGATTCGCACAAGAGCAAAGAGTGGCAGAGGTACGCCGCAGCAACTGCGGCAGCATATGCAAGAGATCTCATCGGAGAGATCCCTACGGTTGACACAAATGCGAAACCGTATAGAACAGCCGATGCTTGTAAGTCTGCTTACCATTATAGCAAACTATTTGGACAACTACTCATACCTAACGCCCAGATCATTTCTTATCGCACGAATTTCGGCAGCGCTTATTAGATTCCCTTAGATTCAATCAAATTGACTCTAAAAGATCAACAATTAGGAATCCGCACGACATGACCTGTCAATGGCTCTTTAGCCATATCGACTACGAAGCATGGCTTAATCCCGCAAAATTGACGCACCACCATGGCTTTCTGTGGATCAGCGGCAAGCCAGGTGCTGGCAAGTCAACTATGATGAAGGCTGCCTACATAAATCTGAAGCTCAAAGACGACAATGAACATGCTATCACTGCTTCCTTTTTCTTCAACGCCCAAGGTGAAGGCCTAGAAAAGTCGATCTTGGGGATGTATCGATCATTGTTGCTTCAGCTGCTAGAAGGATACCCTGACCTTCAGACAGTTTTAAACGATCGTGGGCTTGTTTCTCAGAGTCAAAATGGTTGCCCTCCATTGAATGTTCTCAAGGACCTCTTTTGCAACGCAGTTTCCGCTCTCGGCCAACGCTCATTTACCTGCTTCGTCGATGCTCTTGACGAGTGTGATGAACAGCAAATTGTGGAAATGGTCCAATACTTTGAGGACCTAGCCAAAAAAACTACAGCCCAGAGAATCCAATTCCGGACATGTTTTTCGAGTCGACATTACCCTTATATCTTCATCCAACAGGGAATTCGCTTAACCTTAGAAGATCAGCCTGGCCATACAGAAGATATAGCAACATACATTGAGAGTCGCCTCCAAGTTGACGGCCCGGTACTTGTCAAAGAATTGCGAGCTCAGCTTCTCAATAGAGCTGCTGGTGGTTTTATGTGGGTTGTCCTGGTAGTCGATATTCTTAATATGGAATCTCGGCGGGGTGGGATGGCTTTGAAGAAGAAACTCGCAGAAATACCAAGTGATTTAAGCGATCTTTTCAGAAATATCCTAAGACGGGATAATGGTGATACGGAAGCTCTCCTGCTTTGTATCCTCTGGGTTTTGTACGCAAAGCGGCCTTTAAAACCGCAGGAGTTCTGTCATGCTCTCTGGGCAGGGTTATCTCCAAGGGGATTAGTCGATGATGATATTCCGGATTTTACCATTCAAGTTCCCAGTCAAAACCTCGACAGGGTTAACAGATTTGTCATCAGCTCCTCAAAAGGACTTGCTGAGACCACGAACTCTAAGCCTCCTACAGTTCAATTCATACATGAATCCGTTCGGGACTTTCTTATCAAAGATAAGGGTCTGCATGAGTTATGGCCTGACCTTGGGTTTGACTGCGAGAGTCTAAGTCACGAGAAACTCAAACAATGCTGCAAGACATACCTAACTCATGCTGTTGCGCGCGCAGGTATTGGCAACCTCTTATCAAACTCCAAAGACGGGGTGAAATTACCAAAGGAGTACCCATTTCTAGAGTATGCCAATCAGCATATCCTTCATCATGCCAATGCTGCCGCGAAAATGTTTTCCCAGGACGAGTTCCTAGATTATTTTCCTATTTCGAACTGGACTAGCGTTCACAATCTTTTTGAGAGGTGCAACACTCGAAAGTATAGCCCGGGTGTAAACCTGTTCTATATCCTCGCAGAAAAAGGATTTTCCGAGCTTATCCGCACGCGGCTTAAGGAAGACCAGGAAATTCATGTCCTTGGGGAGCGATATCATTATTCAATTTTTGCCGCTTTAGCTAACAACAACAAAGGGGCTGTTGCTGCTCTTCTGAACTCAACTTCGAGTATTTATGATGGAGTCGATATTACAGAGGGTCTTACCTACAAGCGAGATCTTAAAGATTACAAGGATCGAACGCCACTATCTTGGGCGGCCCAGGTTGGCCGAGTAGGTATTGTGAAGCTACTTCTCCAGACAAGAACGACCGTCGATGAAGTGGACAGCGGCGGGCGAACTCCAGTTTCACGGGCCTCAGAGAACGGTCACGAAGAGGTGGTGAAGCTTCTTATCGACATGGGAGCGAACGTCAACGTTAGCGATAAAGATGAATTGACGCCACTTCTGTATTCCTTAAGAAGTGGTCACGAGGCGATAGCGAAGCTTCTCGTCGATAAAGGTGCAGACCTTAACGTTAGCGATAAACACGGATGGACACCACTTCGATGGGCTTCAAGGGAAGGTCACGAGGCAGCCGTAAGGCTTCTCATCGACAACGGAGCAAACGTCAACGCTAGGAACGAAAATGGATGGACACCACTTCAATGGGCCTTAAGCAATAATCATAAGGTAGTGGTGAGGCTTCTTATCAGCAAGGGAGCAGACATCAAAGATATCCAGCGGAATATATCAGCACTACTCATTAGCGCCTCCGCAGATGGCGACGAGGTAGCTATAAGTTGTCTTATCGATAAGGGAGCAGATGTTAACGCTCCTAACTACACTGGATGGACGCCACTTTTACGAGCTATACAAAAAGGCCATGAGGCAGTGGTGAGGCTACTCATCGATAAAGGGGCAGATGTTAATACTAGCGATAAAGCTGGGTGGACACCGCTTTTACGGGCCATACAAAACGGCCATAAGGCAGTGGTGAGGCTTCTCATCGACGAAGGAGCAGATGTTAACACTAGCGATAAAGCTGGGTGGACACCACTTTTACGGGCCTTACACAAAGGCCTAGAGGCGGTGGCAAGGCTTCTCATCAATAAAGGGGTAGATGTCAACGCTAGCAACGAAAATGGATGGACACCACTTATATACGCTACAACACAAGGCCACGAGGCGATAGCGGAGCTACTTATCGATAGCGGAGCAGACCTCAATGCTAGCGATAAAGCTGGGACAACACCACTTCAATGGGCTTCAAAGACAGGGTGTAAGGCAATGGTGAGGTTTCTCATCGATAAAGGGGCAGATGTCAACGCTACTAGCGAAAATGGACGGGCACCACTTATATGTGCTGCAATGCAAGGCCACGAGACGGTGGTGGGGCTTCTTATCGATAGGGGAGCAGACATCAACGCTTGCGACGAGAAGGGTTGGATGCCACTTCGATGGGCCTTGAAAATGGGCCACGAGGCGATAGCAAGGCTTCTTATCGACAGGGGAGCAGACATCAACGCTAGTGACGATGGATGGATGCCACGACGAGCATTACAGATGCGACACGAAGCGGTAGCGAGGCTTCGTATCGACAGGGATGCAGACGTCAACAAGAGCGACAAGAATAGAAAAGAGGCTTCTCCAGTAGACCTTATAGGATGAGTATGAGACCGGCGCCAAGCTTTCTCATCAACACAGGAGCGTGATATGGGCCCGGGCATCCAAGCCAGCTATCCCCGTTCGCGCTATGCTCGAAGCCTCTCGTGCTCTCGTTGCGACGAATGTGACGTTCTGGCGACAATAGAGGCGATCGAAAGACATAGGGATAGCCTCAAGCGTTGCCATTCATGAGTGTCTGCCTCAGGTGTCTGTTCGCTTGCTCTGAGGATGGTGTATGTACAGTGGTTGGTTGGTTGTGGTGCTACCACCTACACTTCTCGATTAACTTTCCGGTCCCTAGGCCAAGATACACTAGTCGATTTGGGAGTTTTTCCGCATAATGTGTTACAAAGCGTTAAGTTGAGAAAGATATGGCTGACAAGCTGAGTATTATGATAAGCAGGTTCATAAGTAGTCTGTCGGCACAGTAAGCAAGTAATGCATGTCACTATATGCAACGTCTGGTTCTATAAGGTCAACCTGATCCAATTCCAACAAACCAACTTCTAAAGTTTTACAGTAAAAAATATCCCATATGAAACTGGACTCTTTTAGCATTGAAATAATATAGCTTGTGTCTGTATTTAACTATTTTTGATGGTTGTGTGGTAGATCAAAGTTTGCCCAATTTTGAGGAATCGGCGTCAAGTCTTCCGCTCCGCCAAGATATATCATCTACCGTCACACTAATATATCCCGATTCGGGCTACCGTCACATCAGCCTTTGTCTCTGTTGGAAATTGGAGCCCTCATCCTAAGGCGCCAATATCGGTCGGCATCTCTCTGCCCCGATGGCTGCTGATTGGTCAGCTAGGCCCATGAGGTTATTGGAAATGGGCGCCCGTATATGCAGGTTCCTCATCTATATCGCCTTCTTTGCTTCTTTTCAGGGGGTTTCCTATGGACACCGGGCAGCGGTGTAGGAGAACATTTTTGTATGCATTTCTTCAGAAAACAGTTCTCAGGGGTAGGATATAAATATCCCCCTGAGAACGAGTAGAAAAGACAATCAGAATTTACCATTAATTACCTGTCTATCTTCTTTTCGTCTAATTATCTACCCCTGTATATAGTCTACGTTGAACTCCGCTGGTGTTCACCCACTTTACTAACAAAATGTACCCGGCCCTAAACCGGAATGGTACTAGCGCCCGCTGGTATTCAGGGGCAAACCCGCTGGTATTCACTACTTACTGTTAGCGATATTAATAATATATTTTTATTATTTTTTTGATATTATCTTATTCTTTAATCCGTGAAATATGCCCCAATCTAGATTTAGTACACCACAGTCTATGGTTGGGGGAGAAACTGACATCTTTCCACCATATGTTAAGATCCTACGCGAATGGCGGGTGGCCCTTTACACTACCCACGGCAACTGCTACATTCGCCAGAATCTGGCCCGGCATTTACTTGAGAAGCATCGAACACCAAGTGGGCAGCGTAGGAGAATTGAATCCAGCGCTCTATTACAAGATGTGGCCGCTACGAAAATTGATGTGGTATAGCCACCCGATGGCACGGAGGAGATTCATAGGCTACCGACCGTATTGGGGTATCTCTGCCATTTTGCACAATGTGCCTTCCGCACGACTAGCACTGATCGGATACGACAACACTACAATCAGCGGCACTAGTGGCAAGTTTCGCAGCAGGGCGCGATGCCATAGCATCAGGCCTACGTTTAGATATTGTTTTGCCAGTCGCAAGCCCAGCGCTACTTCGCTGTTGTTCTGACAGACTGGGTCCACCGGACCGCTACCCCACAATATATATATCTCTACGCCAATGCACCCACCAATGCACCACCCTCTACCTATGAGCGATCTTCTTCCTGCCCTATTTCTAATCAATCATGGGACGATATTATGCGTCGATACCGACAGCGGCAGTCTCAGCCGCTCCGAGATTGTGTCCAGGCTACACGATATGTCTCTGAGGTCACACCGTGGATGAAGTGGACTGGGATCTATATCTATCTCTAGGGACTTAAGCTAAGCGAACTCGGTCTTAGCTACCGACTGCCTAAGCAGGAGCAGAAAGAATCACTCTTTATGATCTATAAGAGTGTCGGACGAGTCCTCGAGAATGCTATGACCGTGCTTGTGTATGACCAGGACCTAGAAACCTAGCATCTCAGTCGCCGAAACGCACGGCTCCTTAATACCTTTACCCGGGGAGAAGCCTCTTAGGACCCTATCTCGGACCTATAAAACGAGCAGTCCCGCCGGAGATATATCGATACCTAGTAGCGACTGATCTACTACTAGGACCGAGTGGTCGAGCAGGGCTAGCTCCGAGATACCCTATTCTAACCGAGCGACCGACAGCGTGAGGCATAGCTTGAGGTAACTCAGGTCACGAGCGAGCTTATCAACCTTGTCGACCCGGACCGAGAAGGCATATATAAAGCGACTCTCCGCGACCGACTCGACCGGGCAGTCCTAGAGTTTAGCCTTACTATTATTCAATACTCCGTTCCCCGTCGCAAGTTTGATTCCGTCCTTGTTTCATACGCTGCCGTGCGGTACTGGAGTCCCACCCAAGGTACATGGCTAATGGTCGGGAATTATACCTCTATTCTATCCTAGTTAATCTACGACTGTCAAATGGTGGTCCTTGCGTATATATTGGCGGAGACCACGGGTGGCCGAGAGGCCGAAATTGGTGCGACGATCGTGGATATCCGGAACGAGTGGTTATTAAATGACACCGAGGGCCCCGTGGCTGAATTGCTCGAGAATCGGCTACTAGGGTTTAGCATCAGCCAGACCGAGGTTCCACTGGTATAGATTCGCTGGTATGCGGACGGCGAGACGCTGGTGTGGTCGGACGTCATCTTTCATCTATCCGACTTACATCAAATTATCTTCCAGAAGATTTCTGAGGCTCGGCGAATTTTTGACGAAGAGCTATGCCTCAATGGCCGTTCTAGCCCTACGTCTGAGATCCCCATACTAGATCTACGGCTCCTCGTCGACAACTGGGATGCCACCGCGCCCGGCCAGTCATTCCTGACGGATTCGCGGAACGTATGCCACCTAGCCCCGTTACAGGACTGGTTGATCTCCTGGGTGGGTAGGACCCCCGTTCTCTTCCGCACGTTCTAGTCGCGGACCGCCGAGGGGCATTGGGTGGTGTCCGCGGATGCCGCGCAGCAGTATAAGGATGGGGTGCAGCGTTTCCTTCGAGCACTCCTCGTCCCCTTCTTTATTAGGTTGGGTTAGTAGGGGCGTCGCACGGAGTTCATTGGGCTCCGGTGGAGGAACACGACTTTAACCACTCGAGACTTATTTCTCCACGATAGGCAAATGCTATTTATCCTTAGCTACCATAAGTCCCGGAACCAGAATAATGCGTCTCGATGGCTGGTTCGCTTCCTACTCCCTAAGGTTGTACAGCTCGTGACCCAGTACCTCGCTATGATCTAACCATTCCGCGATTTTCTCTAGCACGAGACGCAGCAGCCCAGCGCCGCATCCAATTACCTCTGGTCCTATAGCCCTGATCCATAGGCTGTGGATACCATGACTCGGATTATAGTGAATGCCGGCAAGCTGGTTCTTAGGAAGCATATCCACATCTAGGCCTGGCGCTAGATCACGGTGGGTATCGCCCGACGGAAATTTGCTACTGTCGAAGCCAATCTCCTTATTGAAGAGAGGGACGATGGCGAGGAGACGGATCCCGCGCGAGGGAGTATGTCGGACGCACTACACTAGCAGGCAAGCCACACCCTATCTACTGGTAATCGGGTGTATAGAGGGACGGTGAACTTCCGTGGTGGGTTAACTGATGCCGGGCTCCAGGAGTTTCGATATATTAGTCGGCTCTAGCATTAGTTCGTGCGTAATCCTCTCCAGTTTCAACCAGCCCTCGCCATGCTATATAAGCGTGCTAAGCCGGCCACGCCATAGGAATGGGAGGAAGGAGATCATTCCCTGCGTGGTAGCCCGCGCAGCACTTCCAGTAGGACCCCTAGTAGTCGAAGCGTAGTCGGCAGCGCGGAAACCCGATCGTCCGCTACCCTATTTAAGCGACGGCGCGATGATGACGAGACCCCTATCGCACGGCGTATTACCCAACGCGAGGCCCCCGCTAGGACCCGGCGGCGATAGCGAATGGACCAGGCGTATAAGGTTCTCTAGCGGATGTACGGCGTACACGCTCAGTATCGGTCCCGCGGGCAGCAACAAGCGATGGAACATATCTTGGCGGGCGCGGGCTAAGTCCTGGCTATCCTACGAACTAGTGAGGGTAAGAGTCTATTATACCTTCTCCCTTGTTAGCTGCCCGGGGCTGGCACCACGGTGCTAATCCTTCCATTGGTGGTGCTCAAGGCCGAGATACAACGCCGATGCGTAGAGGCCGGGGTTGATGCCTATATCTAGGACGCGCAGTCGAACCCGGATCATTTACACTCCTGCCCACTTATTATCGTCGGGGTTGAATAGGCAGTGCGGCCTCGGTTCCGGCAGTTTCTGAATCGCCTTTACGTTGCGAATAAACTCGACTAGGTTGTGTTCGACGAGTGTCATCTCGCGGTGACCGCGGTGTTCTACCGGCCCGCGATGGCCTTACTCCCGCTGTTGCGGGATTTGGCTTGTTAGATGGTTTTCCTGATAGGCACCCTACCGCCGTCGATGGTGTTTGGGTTCGAATAGGCGATGTTGCTACGTGGTGCGCGGATGATCCGTAGCCCTACAACGCGTCGGGATATCACCTTTTGGGTTAGCCACTGCCCCCCCTAATTCTGATCTTATCCGGGACTTTGCACTTCCTGGAATCCGCGAAGCGATTGCAAGCCTTGATCGTGCTAGGCGTGCTATTATCTACTGCTACATAAGAGGCGTCGCGGATAAGGTTAGGCGGGCCCTTGATGCGCCGGTCTACCACTCGCAGTCTAGTAGTGTTGAGGAGAAGGCCTAGGTCCTCCAACGCTAGTGGGATGGCGAGCCGCCGTATATTGTGGCGACATCAGCGTTTGGCATGGGGATCGATTACGCGGCGGTTCGGTGGGTGGTTTATATTGGGGTCCCCTGGGACTTAATCAGCTTTACATAGGAGGTCGGGCGGCTTAGACGAGATGGGGCCAGGGGGCGATCGATCATTCTAGTACCTCGTTAATGGAAGAGTGCTCTCACCGACGGCAGTGGACGACCGCTAAGTGCCGCGGAAGCCGCTATATAGAGATATATCAGTGCTACTAATTGTCGGGTGTTTGAGCTATCTACCTTCCTAGACGAGCGCGGCAGTCCCTGCACCCCCACAGCGCTTTTATGTGACTGCTACTAGAATTCCGGTACGGTCCGTTTACCGGAACCTTCTGATATCGCGGATGCCTCGGTTCGAGGGCCAGATGTAGCGGAGGTTGAATCCGACGACTCAAGCGATTTATGGGCTAGGGGCGAGCTACTTCGATCTTAGATATAGAGGCGGGCGCGTGGGTTAGCGGATTATATCGCGTCCCTAGAGGAGTGGCGCGGGATATATATGATCTGCTACCATCTCCCTCGTCTAGCATCTAGGCAGGCTTTGCACGCGCGCCATCGACTAGCGAATTGCCCGCACCTATAGCGGTATAACTACTTCGATGCGAAGAAAAAAGCGCAGTCCTAGGGTCAAGCGCGGGGGGGATGGTTCGAGCCGTATAGTAGTTGCTACCGATGCTTTAATTCGTAAGTGGTGTGTGATCTAAAGGGACCGGATAGGTGCTAGTTTAGGGACCTTGTGATGCCGCTCTGTTGGGCTATCTTCTAGAAGAAAGGGTAGGTCCGGGAATTTCTCGGCGGACTAGGCGGTGGTTATGTTATAGGCGACGAGGCGACGTATATATTATGGCTAGGGTTGGAACAGTCGGTGTTTGGTGAACGTGCATCTAACGCGATCGTTGTGGGCGATTCGGTCCTATGGTAGATGGGAAAGGTGCCGATATAAATTTGATAGGTCGGCAAGGAGATATATATCTGTTAGCATCGAGGGAAATAAAAGATTTTTATAGGTTTCTTTCTCTAGGTTCGGGGTAAATACAAGGTCGTGCGGAAAGTCTATATCTATATCTAAACGAAGAACGTTCCCGCACTGGTAGGCACTTTTTATACTATATATGGTTATAGTTGCTTGGCTCGCTCCTTCTCCCCCCGACGTATATTTAAGGGCGAGCTACTAGTCAAATGCATCATCGGTCTCCCGAGCATCAGACCCTAATAGCAATATATCCTAGAGAACGAAACGCTAGGCGACACGGATCATCTTCGCTATAATATCCGCATACGAGTTAAGAGTTAAGCGATATATCTCCACACTACGTAAGGGCCGCTAACGGGCACACTAGGGTATATTAGAAGGCTAAGCGGTAGCACTATTGCCGCGGATAGGTATTAGATAAATGGATCCTAGACGAAGGTAGGGTTTAGTCGTGGAGGGAGTAATTACGTGATATAAGGTTGCTCTCTTTCCGATAGAGATTTTGGGTTACATTTATCCAGAGGGTTTTTGGGCCAAGCTAGGGGTTTCTGAAGTGTATAGGGTATTAGGGCTCGCTCGTTTTGGCGCTAGATAGGCATTAAGCTATTCTAACTAAGTGGCGTATCGTATTAGGGTGGGCGTTAGGGTTTTTATACTCGAACCGTTTAGGGTTACTCGCGCTACCACCTTAGTCGCTAGTAGTTTTAGTCTACAATTATTAGCCCTTCTCTACGAAGGGATATAATGATTTCGGATTTACTATTATTTACTATCAGAGGGAGGGGATAGGGTTTCTTCGGTCGGGCTTATACTAGAGAGTGAATATATTTCGCAAACGTAGTGTTTTGGATCTTAGAGTAAGTACCGACGCGCTAGCCCCCGCAATCCCCCCGGCGCCCCCCGCTGACCGCTGTGTTGTATTGGAAGAAGGGTTTAGGGTTT